>NC_083412.1:96272278-97476564 GCF_020745735.1 Hemiscyllium ocellatum | reverse complement strand
AGCCAGGGAACTATAGACCAGTGGGCCTGTCGTCGGTGGTGGGCAAGTTGTTGGAGGGAATCCTGAGGGTCAGGATGGGCATGTACTTGGAAAGGCAAGGACTGATTAGGGATAGTCAACGTGGCTTTGTGCGGGGGAAATCATGTCTCACAAATTTGATTGAGTTTTTTAAAGAAGTAACAAAAAAGATTGATGAGGGCAGAGTGGTAGATGTGATCTATATGGACTTTAGTAAGGCGTTCGACGAGGATCCCCATCGGAGACTGATTAGCAAGGTTAGATCTCATGGAATACAGGGAGAACTAGCCATTTGGATACAGAACTGGCTCAAAGGTAGAAGCCAGAGGGTGATGGTGGAGGGTTGTTTTTCAGACTGGAGGCCTGTGACCAGTGGAGTGCCACAAGGATTGGTGCTGGGTCCTCTATCATTTATATAAATGATTTGGATGTGAGCATAAGAAGTATATTTAGTAAGTTTGCAGATGACACCAAAATTGGAGGTGGAGTGGACAGTGAAGAAGATTACCTCAGATTACAACAGGATCTTGATGAGGTGGACCAATGAAGTTTAATTTAGGTAAATGTGAGATGCTGCATTTTGGGAAAGCAAATCTTAGCAGGACTTATACACTTAATGGTTAAGTCCTGGGGAGTGTTGCAGAACAGAAAGACTTTGGAGTCCTTGAAAGTGGAGTCGCAGGTAGATAGAATGCTGACGAAGGCGTTTGGTATGCTTTCCTTTATTGGTCAGAGTATTGAGTACAGGAGTTGGGAGGTCACGTTGCGGCTGTACAGGACATTGGTTAGGCCACTGTTGGAATATTGCGTGCAATTCTGGTCTCCTTCCTATCGGAAAGATGTTGTGAAATGTGAAAGGGTTCAGAAAAGATTTACAAGGATGTTGCCAGGGTTGGAGGATTTGAGTTATAGGGAGGGGCTGAACAGGCTGGGGCTGAGGGCTGACCTTATAGAGGTTTATAAAATTATGAGGGGCATGGATAGGATAAATAGACAAAGTCTATTCCCTGGTTTGGGGATGTCCAGAACTAGAGGGCATAGGTTTAAGGTGAGAGGGGAAAGATGTAAAAGAGACCTAAGGGGCAACTTTTTCATGCAGAAGGTGGTACGTGTATGGGATGAGCTGCCAGAGGAAGTGGTGGAGGCTGGTACAACTGCAACATTTAAGAGGCATTTCGATGGGTATATGAACAGGAAGGGTTTGGAGGGATATGGGCTGGGTGCTGGCAGGTGGGACCAGATTGGGTTGGGATATCTGGTCGGCATGGACGGGTTGGACTGAAGGGTCTGTTTCCATGCTGTACATTTCTATGACTCTATGGCTCTATGTACAAAGTTTATCCTGCACTGTCCTTGCCTCTCACACATTGGTCTGGGTTCACTGTGAAAGCAGGAAAGCAGCTCCAACTCTCAGCAGCTCAGACGCCATCAGCTCACTGGCCTTCCATCATGGACACTCCCCTGAGCTCCTCATCAAGGGGCAAGGACACAGCCAACACCAAAGATGGCCTTGGGATTAGATTTTTTTTAGATTAGATTACTTACAGTGTGGAAACAGGCCCTTCGGCCCAACACATCCACACCGACCTATCGAAGCGTATACCACCCAGACCCATACTCCGATATTTATCCCTGCACCTAACAGTACGGGCAATTTAGCCAGGCCAATTCACCCTAACCTGCACATTTTTGGATTGTGGGAGGAAACCGGAGCACCCGGAGGAAACCCACGCAGACACAAGGAGAATGTGCAAACTCCACACCTGAGGCGGGAATTGAACCCGGGATGAAGCCCTCACTCTTTAATAAAAGCAGCAATCTGTGGGGGCTGGAGATCTGAAACAAACACAGAGATTACTGGAGAAACTCAGCAGGTCTGGCAGCACCTGTGAAGAGAGAAGTAAGAGTTAACATTTTGAGTCCAGTATGATTCTTCTCCTGACACTTACTAACCCATGATTGGCCTTTACTGACTGTGACTCTGAATCAGCCATTGTTCAGAACCCTGGAGGAGTGAACATGATGGACCGTATATTACAGACCAGGCCAGACCCCCTCAAAATATTTTAAGAAGGCAGCAGAGACCCTAACATTTTCCTATTAAAGGCAGGTGTGGAGTGTGTGTGCCAGGAGTGATGCAGCTGGTCAAACATAGAACATAGAAAAGTACAGCACAGAACAGGCCCTTGGCCCAGGATGTTATGCTGAGGTTTAATCCTAATGTAAAATATAATAACCTACGCAGCTCTTAACTCACTGCTATCCATGTGCATGTCCAAAAGTCGCTTAAATGTCCCTAATGACTCTGCTTCCACCACCACCGCTGGCAACACATTCCACACATTCACAACTCTCCGTGTAAAGAACCTACCTCTGACATCTTCTCCACACAGCGGGTTGTGATTCTTCACACAGCGGGTTGTGAGTTCATGGAATGCCCTGCCCGTATCAGTGGTGAACTCTCCTTCTTTATGGTCATTTAAGCGGGCATTGGATAGGCATTTGGAAGTTATTGGGCTAGTATAGGTTAGGTAGGATTCGGTCGGCGCAACATCGAGGGCCGAAGGGCCTGTACTGTGCTGTATCCTTCTATGTTCTATGTTCTATACCTTCCTCCGAATATCTTCAAACTGTGACTTCTCGTACCAGTCAATCCTGCCCTGGGGAAAAGTCTCTGGCTTTTGACTCTATCTATTCCTCTCATTATCTTGTACACCTCGATCAGGTCTCCTCTCTTCCTCCTCTCCAGAGAGAAAAGTCTGAGCTTATTCAACTTTTCTTCATAAGGTAAGCCCTCCAGTCCAGGCAGCATCCTGGTAAACCTTCTTTGCACACTCTCCAAAGCCTCTGTATCTTTCCTATAGTAGGGCGACCAGAACTGGACACAATATTCCAAGTGTGGTCTCACCAGGGTCTTGTAGAGCTACTGCAAAACCTTGCAGCTCTTAAACTCGATCCCCCTGTTAATGAAAGCCAAAACACCATATGCTTTCTGAACAACTCTATCCACTTGGGTGGCAACTCTGAGAGATCTATGTACTTGCACACCCAGATCCCTCTGTCCCTCCACACTGTCAAGAATCCTGTCTTTAATCCTATATTCAGCATTCGAGTTCGAACTTCCAAAATGCAGCACTTCACATTTATCCAGGTTGAACTCCATCTGCCATTTCTCAGCCCAGCTCTGCATCCTGTCTATGTCACACTGTAGCCTGCAGTAGCCCTCAATACTACCAATGGCACCTCCAACCTTTGTATCATCTGCAATTTGCTAACCCACCACTCAACTTCCTCATCCAAGTTATTTATAAAAACTACAAAGAGCAGAGGCCCAAGAACAGAGCCCTGTGGGATCCCACTCAACACTGACCTCCAGGCAGAATACTTTCCATCTACAACCACTCTCTGCCTTCTGTCAGCCAGCAAATTCTGAATCCAGATAGCCAAATCTCCCTGTATCCCATACCTCCTGACTTTATGAATGAGCCTACCATGGGGAACCTTATCAAATGCCTTGCTGAAGTCCATATCCACCACATCCACTGCTTGACCATCATTGAACTGTCTTGACATCTTCTCAAAGAACTCAATAAGATTTGTGAGGCATGACCTGCCCCTCACAAAGCCATGCTGACTGCCTTTAATCACACTATACGTTGCCAAATAGTCATAAATCCTATCCCTCAGAATTCTTTCAAAACCTTGCTGACCACAGACATAAGACTGACTGGTCTGTAATTGCCAGGGATTTCCCGATTACCCTTCTTGAAAAGAGGAACAACATTCACCTCCCTCCAATCCTCCGGTACGACTCCCATGGAGAGTGAGGAGGTAAATATCCTCGCCAGCGGCTTAGCAACCTCCTTTCTCACTTCCCGGAGCAGCCGAGGATAAATCTGGTCTGGCCCTGGGGACTTATCAATCTTAATGTTTTCCAAAATTTCCAGCACATCATCTTCATCAATCTTGATCTGGTCAAGCCTGTATCCCAGCTCCTCAAAGTTCTCATTCACAACAAGGTCCCTTTCCTTGGGGAAAACTGAAGCAAAAAACTCATTTAGGGCTTCCCCTATCTGCTCAGACTCCACGCACAAGTTCCCTCCGCTATCCCTGATTGGCCCTACCTTCTCCCTGATCATTCTATTATTCCTCACGTATGAGTAAAATGCCTTTGGGTTCTCCCTAATCCTTCTTCCCAAACCTTTATCGTGCCCCCCCCCCGGCTCTCCTCAGTCCATTTCTGAGCTCCTTTCTAGCAAGTCTGTAATCCTCTAAAGCTGTGCTAGTTCCTTGCTTCCTCCACCTTACGTAAGCTGCCTTCTTCCTTTTGACGAGGAGCTCCTCTGTTCTCATCATCAAGGTTCCTTAACCTTACCCCTTCTTACCTGTCTCAGAGAAAAAAATTGTGCATCACTCGCAACAACTGCTCCTTAAATAGCCTCCACATGTCTGCTGTGCCCTTTCTGTGGAACAATTGCTCCCAGTCTGTACTTCCCAACTCCTGTCTGATAGTGTCAGAATTTCCTTTTCCCCAATTAAATATCTTCCCTTGGTAACTGCTCCTTTCACCCTCCAAGGCTATTCTAAATGTGAGGCAGTTGTGATCACTGTCACCAAAGTGTTCTCCCACCGTGAGATCTGACACCTGTCCTGGCTCATTGCCGAGCACCAAATCCAAAATGGCCTCTCCCCTCATCGGCCTGCCTACATACTGAGTAAGGAAACCCTCCTGAACACACCTGACAATAACGACTCCATCCAAACCATCTGAACTAAGGAGGTTCCAGTCGATATTGGGAAAGTTGAAATCACCCATAACAACAACCCTGTTATTTTTGCATTTTTCCAGAATCTGCCCACCTATGAGATCTTCAATCTTTCTACTTCTGTTAGGTGGTCTGTAGAAAACTCCCAATGTGGTGGCTGTTCCCTTGCTGTTCCTAACTCCCACCCAGACTGACTCAGTAGACAAACCTTCCTCAACAACCTTCGTTTCTGTAGCTATGATACACTCTCTGATTAGCAATGCTACACCCTCTCCTCTTTTTCCACCTTCCCTGTTCTTTTTATACGTTCTAAACCCTGGAATATCTAGCAACCATTCCTGCGCCTGTGAAACCCACATCTTCATTATGGGCACAAGATCGTATCCCCAAGTACTGATCCATGCTCTAAGTCCGTCATTCTTATTCCAGACACTCCTTGCATTAAAGCAGACACACTTCAACTGATCCCTTTGTTTCATCGCGTGAGAAACCTTCCCGATAGATTCACTGCATCCTGTCACTGTCCCATCTGCAGCTGTCCCCCTCTCAGACACGTGGCTCTGATAACCACCCCCCTGCCAAGCTAGTTTAAACCCTCCCGAATCACACCAGCAAATCTCCCACCCAGGACATCTGTGCCCCTCCGGTTCAGGTGCAACCCTGTTCTTCATGTACAGGTCCCACCTTCCCCAGAAGGCATCCCAATGGTCTAGGTATCTGAAGCCCTCCCTCCTGCACCAGCCTCGCAGCCACGTGTTAAGCTGCACTCGCTGACTGTTCCTCACCTCACTGTCTTGTGGCACCGGTAGCAAACCTGAGAACACTACATCACTCGTCCTGCTCTTCAGCTTCCATCCTAGCTCTCTGTAGTCACTTTTCAGATCCTCAATCCTTTTCCTGGCTATATCAATGGTGCCAATATGTACCATTTGGCTTTAAGTGAAACAGAATTAAACACTACAGTTGAAACACAAACAGGAAGGGTTAGGGAGAATCCAAATACATTTTACACTTATGTGAGGAATAAGAGAATGGTCAAAGAAAGAGTAGGGCCGATCAGGGATAGCATCGGGAACTTGTGTGTGGAGTCTGAGGAGGTAGGGGAAGCCCTAAATGAGTTTTTTGTTTCTTTACTCAAGGAAAGGACCTTGTAGTGAATGAAACCTTTGAGGAGCAGGTGTGCATGCTGGAACGGATAGAGATAGCGGAAGTACATTACTCGACATGAAGATTGACAAGTCGCCAGGCCCGGACCAGATTTGTCCTCGGCTGCTTTGGGAAGCGAGAAATGCGATTGCTTCGCCACTTGCGAAGATCTTTGCATCCTCGCTCACCACTGGAGTCGTACCTGAGGACTGGAGGGAGGCAAATGTAATTCCTCTCTTCAAGGAAGGAAATAGGGAAATCCCCAGCAATTACAGACCAGTCAGTCTCACATCTGTCGTCTGCAAGGTGTTAGAGAAGATTCTGAGGGATAGGATGTATGACCATCTGGAAGAGCATGGCTTGATTAAATGCAGTCAACACGGCTTTGTGAGGGGCAGGTCGTGCCTCACAAACAAAGACATAGTTAAGCTGGAAACAGTGCAAAGAAAATTTACAAAGACGTTGCCAGCACTAGTAGGCCTGAGTTATAGGGAGAGGGTGGCCAGGGTAGGACTTCATTTCTTGGAATACATGAGAATGAGGGGTGACCTTATGGAGGTGTGTAAAATCATGGCGGACGTAGACAGGATGAATGTATCTAGTCTTTTTCCAAGGAATGGCGAATTGAAAGCTCAAGGGCATATGTTTAAGGTGAGAAGGGAAGGACCTGAGGGGCAACTTCTTCATGCAGAGGGTGGTGCATATACGGAATGGGCTGGCAGAGAACATGGTTGAGGCAGGTATAATAGCAACATTTTAAAAACATTTGGATAGGTGCATGGATGAGAAGGGTTTAGAGGGATATGGACCACACGGCCAATTGGAACTAGCTGAGTAGGCACCATGGTTGGCATGGATCAGTTTGGGCCGAAGGGCCTGTTTCCATGCTATGTTACTCTATCCCACTCTGATGCTAAGTGACGAGATGACAGAGAGCTGTGAGATCCATTCCTGATATCTGGATCTGAGGATCTAACAGTAAGTTGTGAACACGTTGGAGAGAGTGCACGATTGATTTACAAAAGCCACATCCTGCAGTCTGCCCGAGGATCACTTTATAAAAGGTACAACCTTTGACCTCTCACTAATCTCCAACCTCAGATTTGGGAAAGCTAGGAGCTGCTGCCTTTCAAATACATTGGGCAAAGAGGGACACAGAGAGCGAAGGTACAATACTCGACACTGACACTGTGTGTATGTGAGGGCACTCGGTGGGTCAATGGAAGTTATCTGTCATTAGGTTTACCATTGGTGAGATGATTAAGCCATTCAGCTGGATGTGGGAGTGAGCCACATCTGGTCATTCTCTCTCCAAGTCTCTCAGTCATATGTTCGTTTACCTCATCAAGTTACACAGTCCCAAACAATAACCCTAGAACTATGTGGGAAGCAAGAGAGGAAATTGCAGTACCGTTGGCAATGATTTTTTTGTCATCACTGTCAATGGGGGTGGTACCAGGGGACTTGAGAGTGGCGAATGTTGTGCCCCTGTTCAAAAAAGGGAATAGGGATAACCCCGGGAATTACAGGCCAGTTAGTCTTACTTCGGTGGTAGGCAAAGTAACGGAAAGGGTACTGAGGGATAGGATTTATGAGTATCTGGAAAGACACTGCTTGATTAGGGACAGCCAGCACGGATTTGTGAAGGGTAGGTCTTGCCTTACAAGTCTTATTGAATTCTTTGAGGAGGTGACCAAGCATGTGGATGAGGGTAGAGCAGTGGATGTAGTGTACGTGGATTTTATTAAGGCATTTGATAAGGTTCCCCATGGTAGGCTTATGCGGAAAGTCAGGAGGCATGGGATTGTGGGAAGTTTGGCCAGTTGGATAGAGAACTGGCTAACCAGTCGAAGTCAGAGAGTGGTGGTAGATGGTAAATATTCAGCCTGGAGCCCAGTTACAAGTGGAGTTCTGCAGGGATCAGTTCTGGGTCCTCTGCTGTTTGTAATTTGTATTAATGACTTGGAAGAGTGAGTCAAAGGGTGGGTCAGTAAATTTGCAGACGATACGAAGATTGGTTGAGTTGTGGATAGCGAGGAGGGCTGTTGTCAGCTGCAAAGGGACTTAGATATGATGCAGAGCTGGGCTGAGGAATGGCAGATGGAGTTCAACCCTGCCAAGTGTAAGGTTGTCCATTTTGGAAGGACAAATAAGAATGTGGAATACAGGGTTAATGGTAGGGTTCTTAGTAAGGTGGAGGAGCAGAGAGATCTTGGGGTCTATGTTCATAGATCTTTGAAAGTTGCCACTCAGGTGAATAGAGCTTGTAAGAAGGCCTATGGTGTATTAGCGTTCATTGGCAGAGGGATTGAATTCAAGAGTTGTGAGGTGATGTTGCAGCTGTATAGGACCTTGGTAAGGCCACATTTGGAGTACTGTGTGCAGTTCTGGTCGCCTCATTTTAGGAAAGATGTGGAAGCTTTGGAGAGGGTGCAGAGGAGATTTACCAGGATGTTGCCTGGAATGGAGAATAGGTCGTATGAGGATAGGTTGAGAGTGCTAGGCCTTTTCTCATTAGAACGGCGAAGGAAGAGGGGTGACTTGATAGAGGTTTATAAGATGATCAGGGGAATAGATAGAGTAGACAGTCAGAAACTTTTTCCCCGAGTACAACAGAGTGTTACAAGGGGACATAAATTTAAGGTGAAGGGTGGAAGGTATAGGGGGGATGTCAGGGGTAGGTTCTTTACCCAGAGAGTGGTGGGGCATGGAATGCGCTGCCTGTGGGAGTGGCAGAGTCAAAATCATTGGTGACCTTTAAGCGGCAATTGGATAGGTACATGGATGGGTGCTTAAGCTAGGACAAATGTTCAGCTCAACATCGTGGGCCGAAGGGCCGGTTCTGTGCTGTATTGTTCTATGTTCTATGTTCTAACCCAATACCATAGCTTACAGGGACTGTACTCTGCATCTAAACCCATGCTGTCTCTGTCCTAGGAGGGTTTGATGAGGACAGGGAGTTCAGGGAGTTTTACTTTCAGTTTAAAAGGGTAGTGGGAGCTCATTCAGTCCTGTCCCTATCCTGGGAATGTTGATGGGGACAGTGTAGAGAGAGCTTTACTCTGTATCGATCCCTATGCTGTCTCTGTCTTGGGAGTATTTGATGGGGAATGTGTAGAGGGAGTTTTACTCTGTATCTAACCCTGTGCTGTCCTTGTCCTGGGAGTGTTTGATGGGGACAGTGTTTAGGGAGTTTTACTTTCAGTTTAAAAGAGTAGTGGAAGCTTTACTCTGTAGCTAACTCAGTAACGTCCTTGTATTAAGAATGTCAAAGAACAAAGAAATTTACAGCATAGAAACAGGCCCTTCGGCCCTTCAAGCCTGCACCAATCCAGATCCTCGATCTAAACCTGTCGCTTATATTCAAGGATCTGTATTCCCCTGCTCCCTGCCCGTACATGTATCTGTCTAGATACATCCTCAATGACACGATTGTTCCTGCCTCCACCATCTCCACTGGCAACGCATTCCAGGTACCCACCACCCTCTGCATAAAGAACTTTCCACACATATCTCCCTTAAACTTTTCCCCTCTCACCTTGAACTCGTGACCCCAGATAATTGAGTGCCGCACTCTGGGGAAAAGCCTCTTCGCTATCCACCCTGTCCATACCTCTCATGATTTTGTAGACATCAACCTTCGTCTTTCTAATGAAAATAAACCTAAATCTACTCAACTTCTCTTCACAGCTCGCACCCTCCATACCAGTCAACATCCTGGTGAACCTCCTCCACACCCTCTCCAAAGCCTCCACATCCTTTTGGTAATGTGGTGACCAGAACTGTACACAGTATTTCAAATGTGTCCGAACCAAAGTCTTGTACAACTGTAACATGATCTGCTAACCCTTCTTCTCAATATCCCGTCTGATGAAGGGAATCATGCCTTATGCCTTCTTGACCACTCTATCAACTTGTATTGCCACCTTCAGGGAACAAGGGACCTGAACACCCAGATCTCTCTGTACATTAATTTTCTCCAGGGCTTTTCCATTTACTGTATAGTTTGTTGTTAATTGGATCTTCCAAAATGCATCACCTCCATCTGCCATTTCTCTGTCCAACTCTCCAATCTATCTATATTCTACTGCATTCTCTCTCAGTCCCCTTCACTGTCTTAGTGTCAGCTATAAACGTGCTAATCAGACCACCTATACCTTCCTCCAGATCATTTATGTATATCACAAACAACAGTGGTCCCAACACAGATCCCTGTGGGACATCACTGATCACAGGTCACCATTTTGAGGAACTCCCTTCCACGACTACTCTGTCTGCTGCTGCCCAGCCAGTTTTTTATCCATCTCGCTGCGACTTCACTTTCTCCTTCAGCCTACCACGGGGAACCTTATCAAATGCCTTACTGAAGCCCATCTGTATGACTTCTGCAGCCCTTCCCTCATCAATCAACTTTGCCACTTCCTCAAAGAGTTCTATTACTTTGGTAAGACATGACCTTCCCTGCACAAAGCCATGTTGCCTATCACTGATAAGCCCATTTTCTTCCAAATGTAAATAGATCCTATCCCTCAGTACCTTCTCCAGCAGCTTCCCTGTCACTGACGTCAGGCTCACCGGTCTATAATTACCTGGATTATCCCTATCACCCTTCTTAACCAAGGGGACAACATGAGCAATTCTCCAATCCTCCTGGACCTCACCGTGTTCAAGGATGCCTCAAAGATATCTTGGATGTAGGTTTGCTCGCTGAGTTGGAAGGATCGTTTTCAAACGTTTCGTCACCATTCTAGGTAACATCATTAGTGAGCCTCCGAATGAAACACTAGTGGTATGGCCCCTTTTCTATTTATGTGTTTAGGTTTCCTTGGGTCGGTGATCTCATTTCCTCTGGTGACATCATTTCATGTGGTGATGTCATTTCCTGTTCTTTTTCTTAGGGGGTGATAAATGGGATCCAAGTCAATGTGTTTGTTGATAGAGTTCCGGTTGGAATGCCATGCTCATGCATGTCTTTGTTTGGTTTGTCCTAGGATGGATGTGTTGTCCCAGTTGAAGTGATGTCCCCTCCTCATCCGTATGTGAGGATATTAGTGAGAGAAGGTCATGTCGTTTTGTGGCTAGTTGATGCTCATGTATCCTGGTGGCTAGTTTTCTGCCAGTTTGTCCAATGTAGTGTTTGTTACAGTCCTTGCATGGTATTTGTAAATGACATTAGTTTTGCTGGTTGTCTGTATGGGGTCTTCCAAGTTCATTAGCTGCTGTTTTAGTGTGTTGGTGGGTTTGTGGGCTACCATGATGCCAAGGGGTCTGAGTAGTCTGGCAGTCATTTCAGAGACGTCTTTGATGTAGGAGAGAGTGGCCAGGGATTCTGGATGTGTTTTGTCTGCTTGTTGGGGTTTGTTGCTGAGAAATCGGCGGACTGTGTTCATTGGGTACTCATTCTTTTTGAATACACTATTTAGGTGATTTTCCTCTGCTGTTCATGGTTCCTCTGTGCTGCAGTGTGTGGTGGCTCATTGAAATAATGTTCAAATGCAGCTTCATTTGTGGATGTTGGGATGTTTGCTTCTGTAGTTCATTATTTGGTCCATATGTGTTGTTTTCCTGTAGAGGCTGGTTTGAAGTTCCCCATTAGCTGTTCACTCTACTGTGACATCTAGGAATGGCAGTTTGTTGTTGTTTTCCTCCTCTTCAGTGAATTTTATACCAGTAAGGGTATTATTGATGGTCTTGAAGGTTTCTCTAATTTGTTATGTTTAGTGACGACAGAGGTATATTCTACGTAGCGGACCCAAAGTTCGGGTTGGATGGTTGGCAGAGCTGTTTGTTTAAGTTTCTGCATTACTACCTCTGCTAAGAAACCCTGATATTTGAGATCCCGTGGATGTTCCGTTGGTTTGTCTGTAGGTTTTGTTGTTGAAGGTGAAGTGGGTGGTAGGACATGTGTCCACTGACAATACTGTCCTTGCTGATGAAGTTGGTGGTGTTTGGTGTATGTGTCTTTGGTTCTTCTAATAGTGTAGTCAATGTTTCCTTAGCCAAGTTGATGTTGATGGATGTGAACAGGGCTTTTACATCATCCTCTTCTATCTTGGTGTCTTTGATGGTCTTCAGGAATTCTTGGGTGGAGTGAATGCAGTGGCGTGAGTCTTCTACTAAGTGTGTTAGCCTTTGGTGTAACTTCTTGGCCAATCTGTAAGTTGGTGTTCAAGGTAGCGAGATTATGGGTCTGAGGGGCATTTCTGGTTTGAGAATTTTGGGTAATCCACAGAAGTGTGGTGTGTTGGATCCATCAGGTTTCATTTTTTGGAAGTGAGTCTTATTTATTTCTCCAGATTTCTGATATCTGTTAAGGTCCCAGCTATTTGCTGTCTCGCTTCCCTCAGTAACCTGGGATAGATCCCATCCGGACCTGGGGACTTATCCACCTTAATGCCTTTTAGAATACAGAACACTTCCTCCCTGCTTTTGGCAACTTGACTTAGAGTAATCAAACATCTATCCGTCATGTCCCTCTCTTCAGTGAATACTGACGCAAAGTACTCATTAAGAATCTCACCCATTTTCTCTGACTCTATGCATAACTTTCCTCCTTTGTCCTTGAGTGAGCTAACCCTTTCTCTAGTTACCTCTTGCTCCTTGTATATGAATAAAAGGCATTTAGGATTTTCCTTAATCCTGTTTACTAAAAATATTTCACGACCCCTTTTAGCCCTCTTAATTCCTTGTTTCAGATTGGTCCTACTTTCCTGACACTCTTCCAAAGTTTGGCCTGTCTTCAGTCACCTAGACATTATGTATGCTTCCTTATTCCTCTTAGCTACTCTCACAATTTTACCTGTCATCCGTGGTTCCCTAATCTTGACATTTCTATCCCTCATTTTCACAGGGACATATATGTCCCAGAACTGGTCCTGCACCATCTCTCAAGCCACACTTTCAACCTGTCTATTCTTTCATTTCGCTGACTCACGTGTGGCACTGGTAGCAATCCTGAGAATATTCTGAGGTCCTACTTCTCAACTGGGCCCCTAACTCCCTACATTCTGTTTGTAGGACCTCATCCCGTTTTTTTACCAGTGTCATTGGTGTCTATATGCACCACGACAGCTGGCTGTTCACCCTTCCCCTTCAGAATGTCCTGCAGATGATCTGAGACATCCCTGATCCGTGCACCTGGGAGGCAACATACCATTTGGGTGTCTCGGTTTCGACCACAGGAACTGCCAATCTGCTTCCCTTACAATTGAATCCCCTCTGACTATAGCCCTTCCCCTTTTTTTCCTGCCTTTCTGTACAGCAGAGCCAGCCACGGTGCCATGAACCTGTCTACCGCTGCCTTCCCCCAGTGAACCATATCCCCCAGCAGAATCCAAAACGGCATACCTGTTTTGGAGAGAGATGACCACAGGGGACACCTGCATTGTCTTCCTGCTCTTTCGGTGCCTTTTGGTCACCCATTCCCTTTCTCCCTCAGTAATCCTCATCTGCAATGTGACCAATACACTGAAAGTGTTATCCACATTCTGTTGAAGGACAGGGAGTACTTCAGTGGAGGAAGCTGGACAGCGATTGAGGGATGGGTCTGTTTCTGAGCTACATGACTCTGTGACTCAAATATCACAAATACAACATGTACAAGCTTAATGATGACATCGAGGCAAGCCTTCAAGGTAATTTAGACAAGTCAATGAACACATGGTAGATACAATAGAATGTGGAGTTATCCACTTCAGGGCGAAAAATATAAAGGGACAATATTATTTAAATGGCGATATATTGGGAAGTGTTGATGTACAAATGGATCTGGGTATCCTGTACATCAGATAGGCAGGTGCAGTAAGCAGTTAGGAAGAATGGGATGTTGGTCTTCATTGCAAGAGGATTTGAGTTCAAATGTCTTACTGCATTTATACAGGGCAATGGTGAGACCGCACCTGGAGTATGGTGTGCAGGTTTGGTCTCCATATCTAAGCAAGGATACACATGCCCTAGAAGGAGAGCAGCAGGAATTCACTCAACTGATACCAAGGATGGCAGGACTGGGCTATGAGGGGAGATTGGTTCAACTGGGTCTTTATTCATTCAAGTTTGGATGGATGAGAGAGGTATCTGATTGAAACTTTGAAAATGCTAACAGGGCTAGACAAACTAGATGCCGGGAGGACGTTCCCCCTGGCTGAGGAGTCTGGAACCAGGGCACAAAGTATCAGGATACTGGGTAGACCATTTCAGACTAAGATGAGGGCGGACTTCTTCACTCAGGGTGGTGAACCTGTGGAATTCTCTCCCACGGAAGGCTGTAGAGGCCGGGTCACTGAATATATTCAAAAAAAGGGGAGATAGATTTGTAGATTTCAAAGGTGTGAAGAGATGTGGAGGGAAAGGGTGAATATAAGGTTGAGCTTGAGAATCTGCCATGATCATATAGACTAGCAGAGTCAGCTCAAAGGGCTGAATGGCCTCCTCCTCCTCCTCCTAGTTTCAATGCTTTTCTGACTGAATGATTATAGAACATTACTGAGCAGTACAGGCCCTTCGACCCTCGATGTTGTGCTGACCTGTGGAAACAACCTGAAACGTATCTGCCCTACACTATTCCATTTTCATCTATATGTTTATCCAATGACCATTTAAATGCCCTTAAAGTTGGCGAGTCTACTATTGTTGCAGGCAATGCGTTCCATGCCCCTAACTACTCTCTGAGCAAAGAAACTACCTCTGACATCTGTCCTATATCTATCACCCCTCAATTTAAAGCTATGTCCCCTTGTGTTAGCCATCACCATCCGAGGAAAAAGCTTCTCACTATCCACCCTATCTAACCCTCTGATTATCTTGTATGTCTCAATTAAGTCACCCCTCAACCTTCTTCTCTCTAATGAAAACAGCCTCAAATCCCTCAGCCTTCCCTCCATACCAGGCAACATCCTGGGAAATCTCCTCTGCACCCTTTCCAAAACTTCCACATCTTTCCTATAATGTGGTGACCAGAACTGTACGCAATACTCCAAATGTGGCCACAACAGAATTTTGTACAGCTGCAACATGACCTTGTGGCTCTGAATCTCAATCCCTCTACCACTAAAAGCTAATACACCGTATGCCTTCTTAACAGCCCTACCAACCTGGGTGGCAACTTTCAGGGAACTATGTACCTGGACACTGAGATCTTTCTGCTCATCTGCACTACCAAGAATCTTATCATTAGCCCAGTCCCCTGTATTCCTATTGCTCCTTCCAAAGTGAATCACCTCACACTTTTCCACATTAAACTCCATTTGCTACCTCTCAGCCCAGCTCTGCAGCTTATCTATGTCCCTCTGTAACCGACAACATCCTTCAGCACTATCCACAACTCCACCGACCTTAGTGTCACCTGCAAATTTACTAACCCATCCTTCTACGCCCTCATGGAAGTCATTTATAAAAATGACAAACAGCAGTGGCCCCAAAACAGATCCTTGCAGTACACCACTAGTAACTGAACTCAAGGATGACCATTTCCCATCAACCACCACCCCCTGTCTTCTTTCAGCTAGCCAACTTCAGATCCAAACCACTAAATCACCCTCGATCCCAGGCCTCCATATTTTGTGCAATGGCCTATCATGGAGAACCTTATCGAACGCTTTACTAAATCCATATACACCACATCAACCACTTTCCCCTCAGCCACCTGTTTGGTCACCTTCTCAAAGAACTCACTAAGGTTTGAGGGTGTGAGTCATTGTGAGTGAGTGAGCGTGTTATTGAGTGAATGAATGAACAAGGAAATGTGTCCAAAAAGGTGCATGAGTGAACGAGAAAGTTTGCAAGTGAGTGTGCAAATAAGTATGAGAATCAGTAACTGTGCAGGAATGTGAGTGAGTGTGTGAGTGAAGGAGTGGAGAGGTGGCTGAGTAAACATGTGAAAGAGTGATTGAAAGTGCAAATGAGTGAGTGAATTCAAAAAGCTGTGAATGATGGGAGGGTGCTCCCCCAGGGCCTACTCAAAGCGTAGACCATTCAGTCATTTGTGGGTGTTGGCTGGATGGGGTTTGGTTTAGCTCTGTTGGCTGGATGGGGTTTGGTTTAGCTCTGTTGGCTGGATGGTTGGTTTGTAAAGTTATCTAACACTGATAGCTTGGGTTCAATTCCCACACCGGCTGAGATTACCAGGAACGTCTCTCAATCTCTTCCCTCACTTACGGCACAATGCCCTTCAGGTTAGATCACCACCAGTCATCTCTCCCTGGTGAGAAAATAGCCCTGTTCTGGTAAGACTATTCCAACCTCATTTGGCTTGTTGCTGGGTACACCATTACAACCCTAATCCGAAAGGAATTCTTTATTCCAATAAAGGTTTGTCCTTACGGAATTATAGAAATCACATGTTACAGAAGATAGCCTTTGGCACGTCCAGTCTGCATTGACAAAACTATTCAAAACCTCCAATCATCCTACGCTCCTGCACTTATCACGAATGTTCTGACATTTCACGTGCTTATCTCGATGCTTTTTGAAGGTTGTGAGGTTTCCCTCCTCATCTATATTGCCCATAGTGTTAGGTAAAGGGCAAATATAGGGGTATGGGTGGGTTTCACTTCGGCGGGTCGGTGTGGACTTGTTGGGCCGAAGGGCCTGTTTCCACACTGTAAGTAATCTAATCTAAACTAATCTAATCTACCCTCCCCAGGCAGTGCATTCCAGACCCCGCCACCCTCTGGGGGAAAAGGCTTTTCTCCAAATCCTCTCTGAACCCTTTCCAAAGCTTCCCCGTCCTGCCTAAAATGCAGTGACCAGAACTGGACGCAATACTCCAAGTGCGGCCACACCAGAGTTTTGTCCAGCTGCAGCATGACCTTGTGGCTCCGAAACTCAATCCTTCTACCTGTTTTTCAGCTGAGTCAACACAGCTTTGTCGCGGGGAGGTCATGTCTGATAAATCTGTTAGAATTCTTTGAGGAGCTAACGCGCAAGTTAGAGAAAGGAGAGCCAGTGGACGTGATCTATTTGGAATTCCAAAAGGCCTTTAATAAGATGCTACACGGGAGGCTGCTAACTAATGAAATAGCCCAAGGTGTTAGGGGCATGGATAGAGGATTGGTTGACTAGCAGAACACAGAGAGGGGGATAAAGGGGTCTTTTTCAAGATGGGAGCCAGTGACTAGTGGAATTCCACAGTTTGACAGTGTTGGGTCCACAATTATTCACATTATACATTAACGATCTGGATGAAGGAACTGATGGTGTTGTTACTAAGTTTGCAGATGACACAAAGATAGGTGGAGGGTCAGGTCATGCTGAGGAGGTGAGGAGGCTGCAGAAGGACTTGGACAAGTAAGGGGACAGTGGGCAAAGAAGTGGCAGATGGAATATAGTGTGGGTAAGTGTGTGGTTATACACTTTGGTAAGGAGAATAGAGGAATGGACTATTTTTTCATTGGGGAAAGGCTTCAGAAATCTGAAGCACAAAGGGACTTGGGAGTCTGAGTTCAGGATTGTCTCAAGGTTAACGTGCAGGTTCAGGTGCAAGTTAGGAAGGAAAATGCAATGTTAGCGTTCCTTTCAGAAGGGTTAGAATACAAGAGCAGAGATGGACTGATGAGACCGTATAAGGCTCTGGTCAGAACTGTGGTGTTGAAAGGTGTGACGCTGGAAAAGGACAGCAGGGCAGGCAGCATCTGAGGAGCAGGAGAGTTGACATTCCAGGCATAAGCCCTTTCATCAGGAATGTGGGATGAAGGCTTTATGCCCGAAACATCAATTCTCCTGTTCCTCGGATGCTGCCTGACCTGCTGTGCTTTTCCAGCACCACTCTAACCTTGACTCTGATCTCCAGCATCTGCAGTCCTCACTTTCTCTCATTCCCTGTAGTGGAGGCACTGAATCTGCAAACAGTACTCCAGCTAACTAAAGTTCCGTACAGTTCCGAAACTTCAAAAACAGAAACAGAAATTGCTGGAAAAACTCAGCATCTGTGGAGAGAACAGCAGAGTTAACATTTCGGGTCCAGGGATCCTTCTTCAGAACTTTGCCACTGTTGTAATGTAAACCATGACTGATAAAGGAAGGTGTCCCCGTAACTACCCTATTAACCTGACCTGGCACCCCCCCAGGGATCTGTGGCCAAGCACTCCAAGATCGCAGTGTTCCTCTGAGCTTCCTCATGTCCTTTTTGTTCAGAGAAACAAAGTTCCTTGCTCTCTTTGTCATTGCAAGGGGTGGCTTGGATGCCGCTGTCCTGTACCATGCTGTATCAGCCAGCAGAGGGCAGTGGAAGACAGCTCTTCTCATTCCTCTTGGCTTCTGTGTTGGAAAATATGTTGCAGTCTGAAACCTTCTGCAGCCCGAACACTCACATGCTTCTTCATTTTCCCCACTCTGTGTGTTAAAGCGTTTCTCATTAAGTCCTTATCACATTTAGTAATGGCCCACGTTTTGGTCTTACCTCATTGAATCACCACAGAATTCAGATTAGATTCCCTACAGTGTGGAAACAGGCCCTTCGGCCCAACAAGTCCACACCCGCCCTCCGAAGGGCAACCCACCCAGACCCATTCCCTAATTCACCTCTGGGGATCCGCCCAGGATCTCTCCCTAACCCTCTCCTGTTTCGTTGAAATGACCCTCAGGTGAAAGGGCGACGCTCTGAAAGCTTGTGGTTTCAGATAAGCCAGTTGGACTATAACCTGGTTTTGTGTGACCTCAGAGCTAGTCCACCCCAGTCCCACACCGACACCTCCACATTTTCTCCTGTTTCGCATCTACACGTTGATCCATGGTGAAGGGACAGGATTGGTCTGTGATTGAGGACCCCCAGCTCTCACTCAGCACCCCATCTCTCCCTCCTCCACTCTCACTGATGGAACAAACTGCTTGCCCCCCCCCCCCCCCCCCCCCCCCCCCCAACATCCTCTGCTGGATGAGCAGGAGCTTCCTTGAGTTAAATCTCGGAAAGACTGAAGCCGTCGTTTTCCGTCCCGAATCCAAACTCTGCTCCCTACTGACCGACTCCATCCTTCCTGAAGAAAGTTCCAGAATCTGAAACATTAACGCTGTTTCTTCTCTCTGTCCTCAGATTCTTGTTAAAAACAAAATCTACTGGACGTGGACATCACAGTCTGCACCAGCATTTAGTGCCTGTCCCTAATTGCCCTTATAGAAACAGGAGTAGGCCATTCTGTCCAACGAGCCTGTCCCGCCATTTTGTGAGATCATGGCTGATCTCCGGCCTTTGACCCATACCCCTCAGTAGCTTGGCTTTAACAAAACAAGTATCTATCTCCCATTTAATGTGAACAGCCGAAGTGAATGCCATTGCAGAGAGCAGTGATGGTTTTCCTGCATTTCTTTGAGTCTATGTTCACATGAAAGTCAGCAGATTTCCTTCCCGAAAGGAGATTAGTGAACTATTTGGGTCTTTTAAACAAGTGCCAATAGATCAGCTTTCAATTCAATCCAAACGCCCCCATGGTCCACGGTGGGGTTTTCACCCACGTCCCAGAACACTTGGCTGCGATCTCCGAGTTACTAACCCAGAGACGTTGCCGCTACACTGCTGCTACATTCACCAATGCCCTCGTTTAATTGGGATCTTGTTTATTGAGGCGCTGAGTTCAGGTTTCTCCCACGAGGGGAAAGAGCTGGTCCAATCCAAACCCCTCCATCGTGTCGCCCCCGGCCTTCCTTGCACTGACACTATTGGGGTCATTACTGACGGGAGGCCTCAGTCCCTTCATGGAGCCTTGACCCTGGCTGTGTGTGTGATCCAGAGAGGGTGCTGCCTGATTCCAGCTGCAGCCAGATGTGCCCTCTCCTCCTCCTCACTCCTCCTCCTCATAACCCCCTTCCCCTGTCATCCACAACACTGAACTGGCCAATACAGTCAACATCTGTTTTAGCCCGGTCACTAACTTGACGCGGTTTAATTTTATTTCAGCTGCTTGATGGTTGTTAATAGGCAGAGACGGGAAGTTAAACAGAGCATGCAAACTGGGTTACTAATAATAGCAAGGGATTAACCCTTCCCTCACCAGCCAGTGTCAGATTTATTCTGTACATCAACATTGTTCATTACAAACTGTGGGGAGACACTTAGAGTCAAACAGAGAGTCAGCATTGAAACAAGCCCTTCTGCTCACCATTAGAACAAAGAACAAAGAAAACTTACAGCCCAGGAACAGGCCCTTCGGCCCCCCAGGCCAGAGCGATCCAATCCACTGCCTAAACCTGTCGGTCAATTCCTAAGCATCTGTATCCCTCTGCTCCCCACCTACTCATGCATCTGTCCAGACGCATCTTAAATGAATCTACCATGCCTGTCTCTACCACCTCTGCTGCAACACATTCCTAACGCCCACCACCCTCTGGGTGAAGTACTTGCCGCGTGTATCCTCCTTAAACTTTCCACCTCTCACCTTGAAAGCGTGACATTTCATGTTTATCCTGACCAGCAAAGACCAAACTACACTAATCACATTTACCTGCAGTTGATTCATGGACAATAGAGTCATCGAGATGTACAGCATGGAAACAGACCATTCAGTCCAACTTGCCCATGCTTCTAACCCAATCTAGTCCCATTTGTCAGCACTTGACCCATATCCCTCTGAACCCTTCCTATTCATATACCCATCCAGATGCCTTTTAAATGCTGCAATTGTACCAGCCTCCACCACTTCCTCTGGCAGCTCATTCCATACACGTACCCCCCTCTGCGTGAAAACGTTGTCCCTTAGGTCCCTTTTCTATCTTTCCCCTCTCACCCTAAACCTATGCCCTCTAGTTCTGGACTCCACTACACCAGGGAAAAGACTTTGTCTATTTATCCTATCCATGCCCCTCATAATTTTGTAAACCTCTATAAGTTCACCCCTCAGCCTCCGACGCTCCAGGGAAAACAGCCCCAGCCTGTTCAGCCTCTCCCTGTAGCTCAAATTCTCCAACCCTGGCAACATCCTTGTAAATCTTTTCTGAACCCTTCCAAGTTTCACAACATCTTTCCGATAGGAAGGAGACCAGAATTGCACGCAATATTCCAACAGTGGCCTAACCAATATCTTATACAGCCACAACATGACCTCACAACTCCTGTACTCAATACTCTGACCAATAAAGAAACCAAACGCCTTCTTCTCTATCCTATCTACCTGCAACTCCACTTTCAAGGAGCTATGAACCTGCACTCCAAGGTCTCTTTGTTCAGCAACACTCCCGAGGACCTTACCATTAAGTGTATAAGTCCTGCTAAGATTTGCTTTTCCAAAATGCAGCAGCTCGCATTTATCTGAATTAAACTCCATCTGCCACTCGTCAGCCCATTGGCCCATCTGATCCAGATCCCATTGTACTTTGGGGTCATCTTCTTCACTGTCCACTACACCTCCAATTTTGGTGTCAACTACAAATTTATTAACTATACCTTCTATGTGCACATCCAAATCAATTATATTAATGATGAAAGTAGTGGTCCCAGCACCAATCCTTGTGACACTCCACTGTTCACAGGCCTCTCGTCTGAAAACCAACCCTCCACCACCACCCTCTGTCTTCTAACTTCTAGCCAGTTGAGTCATATGGTATGGGGTTCCCTGATGGGGAGAGTCAATCAAAGGGTCCTGGGGAGGAGATTCTCTCTATAAAAGGGGTAACTGATGGACAGACCCCCTGTATGCATTGTTTTGATGAGATGCAGTATTTATTTCAGTAGTTAGTGCAGATATAAAGACAGTCTGTTGGAACACTGTTGACCCTGAGGAAGCACACAAATGTAATGTTGCACTGTGTAAGCCTCCCGTCAAGTAATGAATCAAAGTTTAGCTTCAAAATGCAATTCACTGGAATTGTAGAGTGGGCTGAACTTTGTCATTAACACCAGAGTGGAACCAGATGGATCAAAACATTTGTTTAAATTCAGTGTGGCCCCAAAATTAGGAATAAATCATTCCGAGACAATGCTATCATTAACCTCTTTACAGAAACCAGCACAGATATCTGTAAAGCATACCCTCAAATACACTTTTCACTGAAAAGGATAGTTCATAGGTAGGCAGGGCTAAGGAATCAAGGTGCACTATCTAATGGTCAGACTGAGGAAGTGCCACACTGTCAGAGGGTCAGTACTTAGTCACACATGCAGGCTGGTTGGTTAGCTCAATTGGCTGGACACACCCTCAGTACTGACCCTTTGACAGTGTGGCATTACCTCAGTACTGACCCTCTGTCAGTGCGGTACTCCCTCAGTACTGACACTCTGACAGTGCAGCACTCCCTCAGCACTGACCCACTGACAGTGTGGCACTCCCTCAGTCCTGAGCCTCTGACCGTGCAGCACTCCCTTAGCACTGACCCTCTCACAGTGTGGCACTCCCTCAGTCCTGAGCCTCTGACCGTGCAGCACTCCCTCAGCACTGACCCTCTCACAGTGTGGCACTCCCTCAGTACTCACCCTCTCACAGTGTGGCACTCCCTCAGAACTGACCCTCTGACAGTGCAGTGCTCCCTCAGCACTGACCCTCTGACACTGCAGCACTCCCTCAGTACTCACCCTCTCACAGTGTGGCACTCCCTCAGTACTGACCCTCTGACAGTGCAGCACTCCCTCAGCACTGACCCACTGACATTGTGGCACTTCCTCAGTCCTGAGCCTCTGACAGTGCAGCACTCCCTCAGCACTGACCCTCTCACAGTGTGGCACTCCCTCAGCACTGACTGTCTGACAGTGCAGCACTCCCTCAGCACTGACCCTCTCACAGTGTGGCATTCCCTCAGCACTGAATCTCTGACAGTGTGGCACTCCCTCAGTACTGACCCTCTGACAGTGTGGCACTCCCTCAGCACTGACCCTCTCACAGTGCGGCACTCCCTCAGTAGTGACCCTCTCACAGTGCAACACTCCCTCAGCACTGACCCTCTCACAGTGTGGCACTGCCTCAGTACTGACCCTCTGACAGTGCAGTGCTCCCTCAGCACTGACCCTCTGACAGTACAGCACTCTCTCAGCACTGACCCTCTGACAGTGCAGCACTCCCTCAGCACTGACCCTCTCACAGTGTGGCATTCCCTCAGCACTGAATCTCTGACAGTGTGGCACTCCCTCAGTACTGACCCTCTGACAGTGTGGCACTCCCTCAGCACTGACCCTCTCACAGTGCGGCACTCCCTCAGTAGTGACCCTCTGACAGTGCAACACTCCCTCAGCACTGACCCTCTGACAGTGCAGCACTCCCTCAGTACTGACCCTCTCACAGTGTGGCACTCCCTCAGTACTGACTCTCTGACAGTGCGGCGCTCCCTCAGCACTGATCCTCAGACAGTGCAGCACTCCCTCAGTCCTGAGCCTCTGACAGTGCAGCACTCCCTCAGCACTGACCCTCTCACAGTGTGGCATTCCCTCAGCACTGAATCTCTGACAGTGTGGCACTCCCTCAGTACTGACCCTCTGACAGTGTGGCACTCCCTCAGCACTGACCCTCTCACAGTGCGGCACTCCCTCAGTAGTGACCCTCTGACAGTGCAGCACTCCCTCAGCACTGACCCTCTCACAGTGTGGCACTGCCTCAGTACTGACCCTCTGACAGTGCAGTGCTCCCTCAGCACTGACCCTCTGACAGTACAGCACTCTCTCAGCACTGACCCTCTGACAGTGCAGCACTCCCTCAGCACTGACCCTCTCACAGTGTGGCATTCCCTCAGCACTGAATCTCTGACAGTGTGGCACTCCCTCAGTACTGACCCTCTGACAGTGTGGCACTCCCTCAGCACTGACCCTCTCACAGTGCGGCACTCCCTCAGTAGTGACCCTCTGACAGTGCAACACTCCCTCAGCACTGACCCTCTGACAGTGCAGCACTCCCTCAGTACTGACCCTCTCACAGTGTGGCACTCCCTCAGTACTGACTCTCTGACAGTGCGGCGCTCCCTCAGCACTGATCCTCAGACAGTGCAGCACTCCCTCACACTGACCCACTGACAGTGTGGCACTCCCTCAGTCCTGACCCTCTGACAGTGCAGCACTCCCCCAGCACTGACCCTCTCACAGTGTGGCACTCCCTCAGTACTGACCCTCTTACAGTGTGGCACTCCTTCAGCACTGACCCTCTGACAGTACAGCACTCCCTCAGCACTGATCTTCTGACAGTGCATCACTCCCTCAGCACTGACCCTCTTCTGACAGTGCAGCACTCCCTCAGCACTGACCCTCTCACAGTGTGGCACTCCCTCAGTACTGACTCTCTGACAGTGCGGCGCTGCCTCAGCACTGACCCTCTCTGAAGTGTAGTGACCCTTAGGTTACACTACAAGCAGTCACCTCACTGTCTAATGTGTGAGTGGGACTGTGGTGACAACGCCTTTTACTGAGGGAGCACTGCACTGTCTGTGTCGCTAAGGTGCAGGTGTTTCCTAATCTCTTTGAATGGTAGAACAGGCTTGATGGGCTGATTGGCCATCTCCTTTGCCTGTGGGCATATTTCTCCTGGAGCCCCTGGTGTCCTCGTCACTGCCAGTAGCACATTAATGCTGCGCTGAGTCTTACAACCGGGCTTGGCCTGAAATGTTTGTTATTGATGAGAATGAAGTATGCAGGAGTCATCCACCAGTGGGCAGACTGAGACTGCTTTGTCAGATCCTCAGCAGAAACAGACCATGCTGGAAACACTGACTAGTTGAAAAGCATCTGACCATAGCACAACAGTGTTCCAGGTCGATGGCGTTCAATAAGAACCTGGCAAATGGTAGAAAGGCAGTTTGCAAATGGCCAACAGAAGATATCCTGGGCCGTTGTGTCTTTCCTGTGATTATTCTTGGCTCCAGCTGACCTCTCGTGCTCAGGATGTGCTTGAAGCAGGTGGACTATTTCTGGACAATCTCATCACCTCGCCCACCACTGGCCCCCTCCTCATTCCCCAAACTGTTTCAAAAATCCACAAACATCAGGCTAACATTTCAAATCCAGGTGAGTCTTCATTAGAGGAAGCTTGCTCCCTCTCTGTGGACGCTGCCTGGTCTGCTGAGATCTCCAGCGTTTGTTGCTTTCAGCACAGATTCCAGCATCTGCAGGAATTGGCCCCCCCACAAACACCACCATTTTATCCCCTGCTCCCCTCCCTTCCCCTCTCCTCCCTCGAATGTTTTGACTCTCAGTGCCTTGTGCAGAGGGGCAGATTCAGTAAAATACAAAAGCAGTGACACTAGGAAATGTACAAACTGCTCACACCAGTGCTCCAACTTCAGGTCCACCAGGTGAATCAGATCATCTTTCACCAGTTTGGCTGATTTTTCCTTCATTGCTTTGTCACACTCGTCTGTCTGTGAGAGATTCCTTGGCAGGAGTACCTTCCTCTGATTTCGAACTGGGGAGGGGTTCGATGTGAATGGGGTAAGGTGTGAGTTTCCCCCTTTACCTCTGAACATTACTTTTTTAGATTAGACTTACAGTGTGGAAACAGGCCCTTCGGCCCAACAAGTCCACACCGACCCGCCGAAGCACAACCCACCCATTCCCCTACATTTACCCCTTACCTAACACTACGGGCAATTTAGCATGGCCAATTCACCTGACCCGCACATCTTTGGACTGTGGGAGGAAACTGAAGCACCCGGAGGAAACCCACGCAGACACGGGGAGAACGTGCAAACTCCACACAGTCAGTCGCCTGAATCGGGAATTGAACCCGGGTCTCAGGCGCTGTGAGGCTGTAGTGCTAACCACTGTGCCACCGTGCTGCCCACAAACCTTTTCAGGACCTCAATCATTTTTCATGAAAGGAGGTTCAGAGCCCACAACGTGACCCTCTGAGCTTTGACCTTCGTCAAAAGCGTGGAGAGCGGAATTAATCCAGCCAGGTTTATAGAGCCTTCCCTGACACACTGACTCACACGCACGCATGCGCGCACACACACACACACACACTCGCACGCATGCACACACACACACACATACACGCGCGCGCGCACATAGACACACGCGCATACATAGACATACAGACACACACTCATCATGCACACATTCATTCACATACAGGCTGCAATCCACACACACCCTCACTTTCATTCATACAATTACACACCCTCACACTCACTTGCACAAGCACAAACTCACACCAACTCAAACATACAGTCACAATCTTACACACACATTCATTTACACACATGTCCGCACATTTATTACATACAGGTACTCACACACATACACATTTGCCACACACGCATTCACACATTCACATAGAAACACACTCTCACACACACAGAGACATACACTCGCACACAATGTTATACAGCCTGCCTTCAGATCAGCAAACACATACTTGAGATAACTTGACCCAGGGCAACCAAGCCAACATGTCAGTGCAAGAGAGGAGCTCTCAGTATGCAGTGGGCTGTTAGGGAAAGATTTGGGGTTATTGGTGCTGGAAGAGCACAGATTCAGGATTTAGGAGAACATTTTCAGACAGGGAGTTGAAGGTTCCCTATGTCCGAGCTCACTCGATCCATGTACCACTCCTTGAACTCTGCCCCATAGCCAGTGCCCCAGACTGCGTGTGCAACAGTAAAGGTTCACCCACACATCCGCTCTCTCAGGAAGCCAGGCTCTGTCACTGCACTGCCTGGGACGGGCTAATCGTAGATGGCACGCGCTTGAGCTGCAGAGAGCTCAGAGGTGGGTGTCTGCACTAGGGGAAAATATTGTCCAACTATTTAGAATATCTAGAGGTACCTCAGCCACAACCAAGAGGCTTCAGGACAAATTGTGCCTTCGAGATGTAATGTAGGAAAATGGCAGGGGCTGTGTGCACAGAATGATCCCACAGAAAATTGAGGGGTAAACCTACTCTCAATCAATACAGGACGAATTATT
Source organism: Hemiscyllium ocellatum (assembly GCF_020745735.1). Classification (NCBI taxonomy): domain Eukaryota; kingdom Metazoa; phylum Chordata; class Chondrichthyes; order Orectolobiformes; family Hemiscylliidae; genus Hemiscyllium; species Hemiscyllium ocellatum. Next base: position 97,449,831 of record NC_083412.1, on the reverse strand, counting down.
CTTTGCAGATGTGCCTGAGACTGTGCCTCAGTACTGACCCTCTGACAATGCAGAACTCCCTCAGTACTAACCCTCTGACAGTGCAGCACTCCCTCAGTACTGACCCTCTGACAGTGCAGCACTCCCTCAGGACTGACCCGCTGACAGTGCAGCACTCCCTCAGTACTGACCCTCTGACAGTGCAGCACTCCCTCAGTACTAACCCTCTGACAGTGCAGCACTCCCTCAGTACTGACCCTCTGACAGTGCAGCACTCCCTCAGTACTGACCCTCTGACAGTGCAGCACTCCCTCAGCACTGACCCTCTGTCAGTGCAGCACTCCCTCAGTACTGACCCTCTGACAGTGCAGCACTCCCTCAGTACTGACCCTCTGACAGTGCAGCACTCCCACAGCACTGACCCTCTGTCAGTGCAGCACTCCCTCAGTACTGACTCTCTGACAGTGCAGCACTCCCTCAGTACTGACCCTCTGACAGTGCAGCACTCCCACAGTACTGACCCTCTGACAGTGCAGCACTCCCTCAGTACTGACCCTCTGACAGTGCAGCACTCCCTCAGTACTGACCCTCTGACAGTGCAGCACTCCCTCAGTCCTGACTCTCTTACAGTGCAGCACTCCCTCAGTACTGCCCCTCTGACAGTGCATCCCTCCCTCAGTACTGACCCTCTGACAGTGCAGCATTCCCTCAGGACTGACCCGCTGACAGTATGGCACTCCCTCAGCACTGACCCTCTGTCAGTGCAGCACTCCCTCAGTACTGACCCTCTGACAGTGCAGCACTCCCACAGTACTGACCCTCTGACAGTGCAGCACTCCCTCAGTACTGACCCTCTGACAGTGCAGCACTCCCTCAGTACTGACCCTCTGACAGTGCAGCACTCCCTCAGTCCTGACTCTCTTACAGTGCAGCACTCCCTCAGTACTGCCCCTCTGACAGTGCATCCCTCCCTCAGCACTGCCCCTCTGACAGTGCAGCACTCCCACAGTACTGACGCTCTGACAGTGCAGCACTCCCTCAGTACTGACCCTCTGACAGTGCAGCACTCCCTCAGTACTGACCCTCTGACAGTGCAGCACTCCCTCAGTCCTGACTCTCTTACAGTGCAGCACTCCCTCAGTACTGACCCTCTGACAGTGCAGCACTCCCTCAGTCCTGACTCTCTTACAGTGCAGCACTCCCTCAGTACTGACCCTCTGACAGTGCAGCACTCCCTCAGTCCTGACTCTCTTACAGTGCAGCACTCCCTCAGCACTGACTCTCTTACAGTGCAGCACTCCCTCAGTACTGCCCCTCTGACAGTGCGGCACTCCCTCAGTACTGACTCTCTGACAATGCGGCACTCCCTCAGTACTGCCTCTCTTACAGTGCAGCACTCCCTCAGTATAAACCCTCCGACAGTGCGGCACTCCCTCAGTACTGACCCTATGATATTGCGGCACTCCCTCAGCACTGACCCTCTGACAGTGCGGAACACCCTCAGCACTGACCCTCTGACAGTGCTGCACTCCCTCAGTACTGACCCTCTGACAGTGCAGCACTCCCACGGTACTGACCCTCAGCAATCTGCTATCTTCTGCATGTGAAGCAGTGCTAATTGGTGACTGCTCTTTCTCAGATACAAGAACCGTGGGGGTGGGGGTGGGGCGCCCTGGGGGTAACATTGCTTTTGAGACAGTAAAGATTAAGTCTCTCATTCTCAGTTGCCTTGACAATGCCCAATACTGCATGTTCCCAAAAGCCCCTGTTCCATTGGCAGAGTCAGAGTAACCTATCACCACAGGAGTTTAGCAATTACATCGCAGCATCTTCTGAAGAACACAAGTCCAGAATAAGGCAATGTCTTCATGTCTCATTGACATCTTAACATGATCAACTCCCCTTGGTTCCAGATAACTTAAAGTTGACAACAGTTTGTATTAGTATAGCATTGATAAGGTGTCTGTCCATGTGAACAGTACAACGTAATATTGAGACACAGTGCCCAACGATAGAGTGATAGTCAAGGAAGGTCAGGATGCTGAGACCAGGGAAGGACAATGTGGGCCTGGCTGGGTCTCTTATCTCAACGCTGTATTCCCATTTAATCCCCATTACCTCTTGATGCCTTTAAAATCAAAAATGTCCCTATCTCTTTCTTGAAATATTCAGAGGTTTAGCCTCCACAGCCTTGGGTGGCAGTGAATCCCACAGGTTCCCCAGTCTCTGGGTGACGACATTTCTCTCCATCTCAGTCCGAAATGGCTTACCCTTTATCCTCAGACTATGTCCCTGGTTTTAGACTCCCCGCCCCAGAGGGAGCATCCTCCCTGCATCGAGCATGTCCAGCTCTGTTAGAGCCAGTTTCAGTCAAAGGTACAGGCCCAGTTGAACCAATGTCTCCTCAGGACACCCCTGCCATCTCTGGTATTAATTGAGAGAGCCTTCACTGTATTCCCTCTGTGGTTAATATATCCTCTCTTAGACAGGGAGGACAAACCTGCACACAATACCCCTAGGGTGGTCTCACTTAGGCCCTGTATAGCTGCAGTAAGACATCACTACTTCTGATCATGGTCTTTACAGTCCAGAACTCAGGGCATGGTCTACACTCACTGTCTAAAGGAGTCTGTACTGAAGCTGCAGTGTGCCTGAGTGCTGTGTCAGCACATTTTAATAAGACCATTTTATTGAGACCATATCTTTCAAATCCAAGGACAGTCAAGGGTTGAGAGTGGAAACATATCTAATACCCTGACCATAAACTAGTAACATGTTCAGAGCAAGTGAGTGACACTTGCTCATTGTCCCCTGCTCCTTCACCCAACTGGAGAGGTGTGTGTGTGTGTGTGTGTGTGTGTGTGTGTGTGTGTGTGTGTATCTCCCTGAACACCTCCCTCAAATATTCCTCTTTCTCACCCATTCTCTTGCCATTTTACATTGACTTACTCACTTGCAGATTCATCCTCTCTCTTTCTGTCTCTCTCTCTTTCTTTTCATTCTTACTGGCACTCATGTTCTATGCGTGGAATGTTCTCTACACAGTGGGTGGTGGGTGCCTGGAACATGTTGCCAGTGCAGATGGTAGAGGTGGACATGACAGCATCACTTAAGATGTATGTGGACAGATACATGAATGGGCAGGGAGCAGAGGGATATAGATCTTTGGAAATAGACGGAAGGTTCAGATCGGGGATTTGGATTAGTGCAGGCTTGGAGGGCTGTGAGACCTTTGCTGTGCTGTAATGTTCTTTGGTCTTTGTTCCAACTCCGTCCAGCAATCTCATTTCTTTATTATTCACTCATGGGACTTGGGTGTCACTGGCTGGGCCCCACATTTATTACCTATCCCTAGTTACCCCTTGAGAAGGTGGGGGTGAGCTGCCTTCTTGAACCGCAGCAGTCCATGTGCTGTAGGAAATCCCACAATGTCCTTAGGCAGGGGATTCCATCATTTTGATCCAGTGACAGTGAAGGAACAGTGACATATTTCCAAATCAGGATGGTGGAGTGTTGCATTCTCGGATGGTGAGTACTGAGCGAGTGCCGCACTGTCAGAGGGTCAGTACTGAGGGAGTGCTGCACTGTCAGAGAGTCAGTACTGAGGGAGTGCTGCACTGTCAGAGACTCAGTACTGAGGGAGTGTCGCACTGTCAGAGGGTCAGTACTGAGGGAGTGCTGCACTGTCAGAGAGTCAGTACTGAGGGAGTGCTGCACTGTCAGAGGGTCGGTACTGCGGGAGTGCTGCACTGTCAGAGGGTCGGTACTGAGGGAGTAATAAGACAGATTGCTGAGGTTCCTGTGTTACTTGAAGAAACTGTGTCAACAATATTTTAAAATGTGACCAGAAACATGTGAAGTGATTGTGAAGCAGAAATTATTATTGAGCTAATTAAAGAGAGATTTCGAGTGGAGACCATAGTTACGTGTATGGGTTTTTGTTGATGTGGAAGAGTGTATTACTCATATGGACAGTGTAATTAGGGAGAAGGATTCTATTCTCTGCAGCCCAGTGCGAGTTTTAAGGACATCTCCTGGGATCTGGAGGAGATATAGGAGCAATCCCCTTGCCCACCTTGGTGCCAACATCATTGATGAGACTAAAAAGGAGGTTTTGCAAAAAGACTTTGAACAAAGCAGAGCCTCCAAGGATTATCCAGTAATCACTGGATTATTTCAAGAGTCAGAGGCAAAATGGTAAATAACGTCAAGGTGTTAGTGCGGTCGCTCAGAGATTGGTGTGGGTGGAGCGGGTTTCAATTCACAGGGCCCTGACACCAATACCAGAGCAGAAAGGAGCTGATCTGGTGGGGTGGGGCTTCCCTTGACATGTGGTGGGACCAGAATCCTGGTGAATGGAATAACCAGGGCATAGAGAGGGCTTTAAACTAGTTAGAGGGAAGGCGGGTTTCAGAGAGGGGAACTGTAGGCTTACCAGACAAGACGATATGGCAGTATTTCAGGGCAGCTATTTGACTAGCTCTAGGCAGAGTGGGATAGGAAGGGACAGAGTGTACTCGGGTGGAAAATTATGGTCAAAGGTCAGTAAAATGGTAAAAATGCAAAATGTAATACGTTTGTACTTAGATGCATGTAGCAATTAGAACAAAATAAATGAATTAATGGCACAAAATGCAGGAACAGATAAGTGCATAGTTTTTACATTTAACCTTGTTGTAAGTCGACAGTAATGAGGAGAATGGGTTCTCTCTTAATTAAATGTGAGGTGCTGTATTTTGGAAAAGCAAATCAGAGCAGGACTTTTATCCACTTAATGGTAAAGTCCTGGGAGTGTTGCTGAACAAAGAGACCTTGGAGTGCAGGTTCATAGCTCCTTGAAAGTTGAGTTACAGGTAGATAGGATAGTGAAGAAGGCGTTTGGTATGCTTTCCTTTTTTGGTGAGAGTATAGAGTACAGGAGATGGGAGGTCATGTTGCAGCTGTACAGGACTTTGGTTAGACCACTATTGGAATATTGTGTGAAATTCTGGTCTCCCTCCTATTGGAAGGATGTTGTGAAACTTGAAAGGGTTCAGAAAAGATTTACAAGGGTGTTGCCAGGGTTGGAGAATTTGAGCTACAGGGAGAGGCTGAATAAGCTGGGGCTGTTTTCCCAGGAACGTCGGGGGCTGGGGTGTGACCATATAGAGGTTTATAACATCATGGGGGGCATTGATAGACAAAGTTTTTTCCCTGGGGTTGGGGAGTCCAGAACTAGAGGGCATAGGTTTAGGGTGAGAGGGGAAAGATATAAAAGAGACCTAAGAAGCAACGTTTTCACACAGAGGGTGGTGCGGGTGTGGAATGAGCTGCCAGAGGGTGTGGTGGAGGCTGGTACAATTGCAACATTTAAGAGGCATCTGGATGGGTATATGAATAGGGTTTGGAGGGATATGGGTCAAATGCTGCCAGGTGGGACTAGATGAATTTAGGATATCTGGTCAGCATGGACGGGTTGGACCGATATGTCTATTTCTGTACTGTACATCTCTATGACTCTATAATTATTGTGTGTGCTCTTACAGCCATTATGGAGACACAATGACAAGGAGATAAAACTGGGGGCGAAATATTCCAGAGTATGTGACATTCTGACAGTTTAGACAGGTTGGAAAGGTAGTGGATCACGTTGTTGTTAAGGGATGGTTTAAATACAAAGTCAGAAACACTTTGAATTAGATGATGTAGAATCCACACAGGCAGAAGTAACAAATAAAAAGGAATAAAACAATACTAGCAGCAGTACTCAACAGACCCTCTAACAATAGCTACATGGCATGACAGAGAATACACCAGGAACTAATGATAAAAATCACACAGCACCAGGTTATAGTCCAACAGGTTTAATTGGAAGCACCAGCTTTCGGAGCGCTGCTCCTCACACAACCACCTGATGAAGGAGTGTCGCTCTGAAAGCTAGTGTGCTTCCAATTAAACCTGTTGGACTATAACCTGGTATTGTGTGATTTTTAACTTTGTCCACCCCAGTCCAACACCGGCATCTCCAAATCAAGAAATAATGAGGCGATGTTAAAAAAGGCAGTGCATTAATCATGGGTGACTTTAATCTTCATGTAAAATAGGATAGTCAGATTGACAGAGGAAGCCATGAGGATGTGTTCAGAATAGTTTCTGAAGATAATGTGCAGTCGTAGAATTTAGTACTCAGTTTGAGAGTGAGAAACACGAGTTGGGAACAACTGTGCTGAACTTAAATGTAGGTGATTATAAAAGATCTGAGCAGGAGAGGGCTGGGAAAAAATGTTTAGCAGGGAAGATGGTGATGCACAATGGCAGTTATGTGAGAAAATAGTTCACGATTAAGCGCAGAGATATATCCTAGTGGGAAGGACAAATCAAGAAAGGGGGTAAGCCCACCGTGGTTTAACACAGACATTAAGGAGAACAAAAAATTGAAGTAAAATTTGCAAAGTGTGGAGAAGGGTGTGAAAACCAGAAGATTTGGAAAGTTTTAAAAGCTAAGAGAAGATAACCAAAAGAAATCAAGAGGGATTAAATAAACAGTGCTGGGAAAATTAGCAGTCATGTTAATGTGGAGCTTCCTTAACTGTCTAAAGAGAATGTGAGAGACCAAAATGAAAATAAACCTATTGGAGAATGAGACAGGGGAAACAATAATGAGGAACCAGGAAATAATGCAGGACTTAAATAATACTTTGCATCTTTCTTCATGATAGGGAGCATTAGTAGCATCCCAAAAATGTTAAATCATTCGGGTACATGATAGAGGGAAGAAATAAACACATCATTAGAAAACAAAAACTCAGGAAACCCATGGAGCCAAGTGCTGATAACTCCTCTGGAGTTAATAGGATGTATATCTGGATATTAAAGGGAGTAGTGCAGAGATAGTGGTTGTATTGATAATGCTATTCCAAAAATCCTTAGACTCTGGAAAGGTCTCAGAGGACTGGAAAAACTACCAATGTGACCCCTTTATTTAAAAAAAAATGAAGGAGACCAAAAGCAGGTAATTCTTGGCCCCTTCTCTGAAAAAATGATGTTGGGAAAACGTTAGAATCAAAGATAAAGGATATAACAGCAGAGCATTTTGAAAGAGATGATATAATTCAGCAGAGTCATCATGGCTTCATGAAGGGGAGATCATGTCTGACACATTTATAAGAGTTTTTTGGAGAGGTTACAGGGAGGATGGATAAAGGGGATGTAAGAATATGTTTGGATTTTTCAAGGTACCACACATTATGTTATTTAATAAGATAGACGGGATTTGATGTAGTATGGATAGAGGGCTGTTTAACAAATAGAATACAGAGAGTTGGGATAGAGGAGCCATCTTCAGGGTGTCAGTCTGTAACTAATGCGTTGGCCCAGGCATCAGTGCTGGGGCCACAGTTATTTACAGTGTACATGAATGTACTATGGCCAAGATTACAGATGACGTAAAAATAGGTGGGAAGACAAATGGTGAAGATGACACAAAGTGTGTGGAAACAGTGGGTGCTGATTGAACATTATGTTAGAAAATGTGAGGTTGTGCACTTTGGCAGGTGGAATAAAAGAGCTAACTAGTATTTAGTTTCTTTTATTTTAAAATTGATTTTTGTTTTGTTTATAAGATGGATATGGGTGTCACTGGCTAGGCCAATATTTATTGCCCATCCCTAATTGCCCAGAGGGAAGTTAAGAGTCAACCACATTGTTTCAACCACATTGCTGTGGGTCTGGAGTCACGTGTAGACCAGATCAGATGAGGACATCAGTGAGTTTTTACAACAACCAACATTAGGCCAGCTTTTTATGGAATTTAAAATTCACAATTTTAGCCACTTGCCTGAAAGTATTCGCCTGGGATGACTAATCCCCTGAAGCTACCTCCTCATCCCATTTGGGGGCCTTTGTTCATGAATCAAAAAAAGTGAACATCACGTTCAGCAAGAAAGCAGTCGGAATGTTGGCCTTTATCTCAAAGTGAATGGAGTACACAAAGTTAAAAATCACACCACACCAGGTTATAGTCCAACAGGTTTATTTGGAAGCACTAGCTTTCGGAGCGCTGCTCCTCACACAACCACCTGATGAAGGAGCGTCGCTCCGAAAGCTAGTGCTTCCAATTAAACCTGTTGGACTATAACCTGGTGTTGTGTGATTTTTAACTTTGTACACCCCAATCCAACACCGGCATCTCCAAATCATGAATGGAGTATAACAGTGAGGAGGTTTTGCTAAAACGATACAATGGACTAGTCAGACCACAATTGGAATACAATGAACATTTTTGGGTCCCTGATTTTTTTTTAGATTACTTCCAGTGTGGAAACAGGCCCTTCGGCCCAACAAGTCCACACCGACCCGCCGAAGCGCAACCCACCCATACCCCTACATTTACCCCTTACCTAACACTATGGGCAATTTTTGGACTGTGGGAGGAAACAGGAGCACCCGGAGGAAACCCACGCAGACACGGGGAGAATGTGCAAACTCCACACAGTCAGTCGCCTGAGGTGGGAATTGAACCTGGGTCTCCGGTGCTGTGAGGCAGCAGTGCTAACCACTGTGCCACCGTGCCACCCACAGGATATATACTGTACTGGCACTGAGGCAGTCCAGAGAATGTTCACTATGCTGTTACTGGGTGTGAAGGGACCCTCTAATGGGGAGAGGTTGAGTAGTTGGGTAAACCAAAGAACTGCGAATGCTAGAGAGCTGAAATAAATAAAAACAAAATCGCTGGAGAAACTTAGCATCTCTGGCAGCATCTAGTTACCTTTCTTCAAGACAATTTGAGGAAGAGTCATACCAGATTTGAAACATTAACTCTGTTTTTCTTTGCGTAGATGCTGCCAGACCCCCTGAGTTTCTCCAGCATTCTCTGTGCTTAGTGTTTGAGTAGGTTAGCCCTGAACTCAATGGAGTTCAGAAAAATGAGTGATGGTTTTATTAAAATGTATTTATCTCCTATAGGGACTTGACAATGTAGATTCTGAAATGGTGTTTGTCTCTTGTGAGAGAGTCTAGGACCAGGTGGCATAATCTCACAGTAAGGAGTCACACGTTTAAATCAAAGAGAAGGAGGAATTTCTTCTCTCAAAGGGGAGTGAATCTGTGGAATTCTTTACTACAGAGGGCTGTCGAGGCTGGGTCATTAAATATATTCAAGGCTGAGGTAGACAGAAAGGGAATTAATGGTTATGGGTAAAGGCAGGAAAGTTTAGTTGAGGATTATTAGACTAGCCATGATCTCATTGAATGGTGGAGTAGACTCAATAGGCATAATGGCCCTCTTCTGCTCCTATTAGTCTTATGGTTAACACAGTGTGTTCCAAAATGTAGTGCTGAGGGCACAGCTTCAGTGACCACATAGAAGCAAGCTTTGTCTGCCTGTATATGTGTCTGTGTCTGGCTATGTGTCTGCCTGTATATGTGTCTGTGTCTGGCTATGTGTCTATGTGTCTGACTATATGTCTATGTGTCTGTGTCTGTCTATGTTTCTGTGCATGTGCCTGTGCGTATGTTTTTGTCTATGTCTGTGTATGTGTCAATGTCTGTGTGTGTGTCTGTCCATGTGCATGTGTATGTGTCTGTGTCTATATCTGTGTGTATGTGTCTATGTATGTGTATGTGTCTGTGTCTATGTGTCTATGGATGTGTCTGTGTCTGTGGCTGTGTCTATGTGTCTATGAATATGTCTGTGTCTGTCTATGTGTCTGTGTGTCTGTGTCTGTGTACGTGGCTGTGTATGTGTCTGTATATGTGCATGTGGCTGTGTCTATGTGTCTATGAATGTATCTGTGTCTGTCTATGTGTCTGTCTATGTGTCTGTGTGTCTGTCTGTGTATGTGGCTGTGTCTGTGTGTCTATGAATGTGTCTGTGTCTGTCTATGTGTATATGTGTCTGTGTCTGTATGTCTATGAAAGTGTCTTTGTCTGTCTATGTGTCTGTGTGTCTGTGTCTGTGTATGTGGCTGTGTCTATGTGTCTATGAATGCGTCTGAGTCTGTCTATGTGTCTGTGTGTCTGTCTATGTGTCTGTCTATGTGTCTGTCTGTCTATATGTCTGTGTCTGTGTCTCTGCAAGTGGGTGTGTCTATGTGTCTATGAATGTGTCTGTGTCTGTCTATGTGTCTGTGTATGTGTCTATGTGTCTATGAATGTGTCTGTGTCTGTCTATGTGTCTATGTGTCTGTGTCTGTGTATGTGGCTGTGTCTATGTGTCTATGAATGTGTCTGTATCTGTCTATGTATCTGTGTGTCTGTGTATTTGTCTGTCTATGTGTCTGTGTGTCTGTGTCTGTGTCTGTCTGTCTATATGTCTGTGTGTCTGTGCATGTGGCTGTGTCTATGAATGTGTCTGTGTCTGTCCATGTGTCTGTCTATGTGTCTGTCTATATCTGTTTGAATGAATATGCAGGTGATTCAGTAAAATGAGAGTTGAAGACTACAAGTTTTTTTTATTTTTGATTGTCATATAAAATGGAATAGGACTACTTTAACAGCCAAAATTGCTGTACATTTTCAAAGCAAGTTGCCTGACCCTCATTGTAAGTGCTGTTTACACAGCTGTTTGTTAAGGTGGTGAGTGAAATCATTTACAGCCAAGTTGGGGCCAATGGTTGGCTGTGACTCCAGTTTTGGCCAGCAACAAGTAGCTGATTGGTCAGGGAATAGTGACTCATTGTCAATGACAAATGCCTTCTGCCTGCCAACAACTGTGTGATTGGCTCCCAGATATCAGAGAGCTTGTGGGTGTGAATGTTTGGGACATAATTCATTGGATCTCCTGAAAGGAAGGAGCTGCCTGTTTTCTGCAGTAAAATTCACCTACAGCCTGAAGAAAGCAAGTTTACTTCCCACATCAGTTGCTGTCAGTTGTGCTTTTAACCAATGAATCAGAGACTTCATCGTTTGTGAACTAGTTGCTCTGTGCTTCTTTGAAGTAACAGAAGGAAGATCGAGGAGAAACAAGACCTAATGAGCCAAAAGGATGATCTCAGTGAGACCTGGGGACAAGGACCATTACTGCCTTCTCAATCTTTCCCTCCACCCGTGACACCCATATTTTTCCCTGTCTGTGTGTGTAAGGGAGATTAGCATTTTAACCAGTCGAGTTATGTGCCAATTGTTCATAAATTGTTTACCTGTGGCTAGAATATACAGGTTTGAAAATAAATAACGATTCTTGTTAAATATTGAAACTTGCCCCATGCTTTCTGCCAGCTTGGATCTAAAAGAGTTGGAGAACTTTTGTAAAAGTTTTGACTTTCCTGGTAACTCTGGGAGTAGGGAGGCTTCAGGATGTAACTTTGCTCACTGAGCTTGAAGATTTGTTTTTTCAGACGTTTCGTTGCCATGGTAGGTAACATCATCAGTGAGCCTCCGGTGAAACTCAGGTGTTCTGTTTGTGTGTCTCAGTCTGTTACTGTGGGTGACATCATTTCTGGACCTTTTTCTCAGGGATTGGTAAATGGGGTCCAAATCGATGTGTTTATGATGGAGTTCCAGTTTCACTACCAGACCTCTAGAAATTCCCGTGCGTTTCTCTGTTTAGCCTGTCCCAGGATGGATGTGCTGTCCCATTTGAAGTGATGTCCTTCTTCGTCTGTGTGTAAGAATACGAGTGAGAGTGGACCATGTATTCTGGTGGCTAGTTGCCTGCGTGTGAGGGAGGGTGGGTGGGTGGGTGAGTGAGTGTGTGAGGTTAAGTGCGGAGGAGTGTGTGTGTGTGAATGAGAGTGTATGAGTGAGTGAGGGTGAGATGTGTGTAAGGGTGAGTGTGTGAGGGAGGGTAAGTGTGTGAGTGATTGTGCATTTGAGATTGTTTGTGCATGTGTGTGTTTGGGGATGTATCTGAGTGTTTGTGTGTTGTGTATATAGCTGTGTATTATTTTATTAATCATGGGACTCACTGGCTGAGTCCCATTTATTGCCCATCCCTAGTTGCCCCTTGAGATTGTGGGGGTGAGCTGCCTTCTTGAACCGCTGCTGTCCATGTACTATGGGTTGACCCATAATGCCCTTAGGGAGGGAATTCCAGGAGTTTGACCCAGTGACAATGAAGGAACGGCGATATATTTCCAAGCCAGGATGGTGAGTGACTTCGAGGGGAACTTGCAGATGGTGGTGTTCCCATGTATCTGCTACCCTTGTCTTTCTGATTGGAAGTGGTCGTGGGTTTGGAAGGTGCTGTCTCAGGATCTTTGGTGAATTTCTGCAGTGCATCCTGTAGATAGTGAACACTGCTGCTCCTGGTGCTAATCAAGTGGGCTGCTTTGTCCTGGATGGTGTCGAGCTTCTTGAGTGTTGTTGGAGAGAAGTGGGGAATATTCCGCCACACTCCTGATTGTGCCTTGCAGATGGTGGACAGGCTTTGGGGAGTCTGATGGTTAGTTACTCATCCCATTTGTGTCTGTATCTGCATGTATTTAAATGTATGTGTGTTTGAGTGTGTATCTGTGGGTGTGTGTATGTTTGAGTGTGTACCTGAGCATGTGTGTAATTGGATGTGTATGTTTGAGTGTGTATCTCTATGTATGGAGGGTCAGTGTGAACTGGTTGGGCCGAAGGGCCTGTTTCCACACTGTAGGGAATCTAATCTTAAAAAAAGTATCTGACTGTGTTTGTATGTTTTTGAGTATATATCTATGTTTCTGAGTCTGTATATTGAGCATGTCTGTGTGTGCTGAGTGTGTCTGTTTACATCTGAGAGTGTCTGCGTATATCTGGGTCTGTCTATGTGTATCTGAGTATGTATGTGTCTGTGTATATCTGAATGTGTCTCTGTGTATATCTAAGTGTGAGCCTGTGTATATTGAAGTGTGTGTATGCTTGAATGCATCTGTGTATATCTGAGCATGTTGTTTGAGTGTATCTGTGCATATCTGAGTGTGAGTTTTTGTGTCTGTGTATGTCTATGTATGAGAGATTGAGTGTGTCTGTGTACTGTATATCTGAGTATTTGTGTATGCTTGAGTGTATCTGTATGTATGTGTGAGTTTGAGTGTATCTGTATATCTGTATGTGTGAGTTTGAGTGTATCTATGTATGTCTGTGTGAGTTTAAGTGTGTCTGTGTACTGTATATCTGCGTGTGAGAGTTTATGTGTGTGTGTTTGAGTATCAACATATCTGAGTGTATGTTTGAGTGTGTCTGTATATTTGTGTATGTGTGTTTTTGAGTGTATCTGTATATCTGTGTGAGTTTGTGTGTGTGTTTGAGTGTGTCAGTATATCTGAGTGTGTGTTTGAGTGTGTCAGTATATTTGAGTGTGTGTCAATATATCTGTGTGTGTGTTTGAGTTTGTCAGTATATCTGTGTGTGTCTTTGAGTGTGTCAGTATATTTGAGTGTGTCAATATATCTGAGTGTGTGTCTTTGAGTGTGTGTCAGTATATCTGAGTGTGTGTCTTTGAGTGTGTGTCAATATATCTGTGTGTGTGTGTGTGTGTATTCTCTGTGTCTGGGTGGATGTATGGGCTTTGATTTGTTTTAAGCTATAAATGTCTTTGTTGCGTGTTCCGCCTCTCCAGGATTGTTGGAGCAGTAATATTTGATTTTTTTTGGTCTCTCCCTCTCTCTCTCTCTGTCTGTTTGAACTCTGGGTTGCTCTGGGATTGGCGGTGAGCAGGGCAATGGGAGGATCGCTCCCTGCATTGATCAGCAGTGAGGTGAACTTTCTCAGTGTTCCCCCTCACAAACCGAAGAGCAGCGAGGGAGCCGGGCTTGCTATCAGCCCCCACATACGCTCCAAACTGCACCGAGAGAGAAAGAGGAAGGAGAACAGAGGGAGAGAAATAAGCGACTTCTGACAAAGCTGGATGTGAGCAAGCAGCGAGAGGGAGGGTGTGGGGGGGAAAGTTGCCTTTGTGTTCGGTCGAAAGAGCAGGGATCTGATTACTAATTATTTGTCAGCGACTCGCATATATGTGTGTGGAGAGAGAGAAATTTCAAAGCAAATTAAACACCGGCCTGACACACACAAAAATAATTGGAAAACCCATTCTTGCTCTTAAAAAAAAATACAATGTGGGACTGAGTCCTGAACGTGAAATCTGAGCGAAATCTACACAGTGGGGAAAATTAAACCACAGTTTAAAAAATACTGGTCTCCACTAAGTGAAAGACACAAAAAAGGGTCAAAATTCCTTTTGGAAGCTCAACAAAACAGACAGAAGAAAACCTTTTTTTTTCCCAGAGAGTGAAACTCCGGGAGACTCGTGTGGATTTTTTTCTCTGGCTCGGGCATCAAACTTTCACCCTTTTTATTTGGAGATGTCTTGAATGGAGAGAATTTTGGCTGCTGCTGTTCTTGAGCTGGCTTCGCTGCTGAGAGTTGAGGCGAATCCTGAGTGAATTGGGCTGGTGTTCCTGGGGAGTTTTGGGGATTGTGTGTTGGAAGCGGGAGAGTTTTTTTTCTGGATCTGCAGCAGTCTATGGAGTGATTTAGATTCCTGCCCTCTATTATCATGACCACAGAATTACTCCGTTTCTGCCTGGCCGTTGGATTAATGTGCATGACTTCAGGTTAGTACTCTGTTCCACTTATTTTACACTTTTTTAATCGCGATGAAAGCGGCATGTCTTTAATGTTACACAGACAGAGAGGGAGAGCTGAGATGGTTCATGAAGCTGCCCCAGTGTTTCCGCTTTTGAGTTTGAGGAGATTGCATTCAGAATCCTCGAGACCAGGATATATTTTGTGAACCCTCTTTCTTCTCTGGAATCGCGTTTAATATTTCTCAACTCCCTTCTCAAGTTTCCAAACAGAATTTTCATGTGAATATTTCGCTTCAGTATTGGGACTGGAAGATGGTTTGGGTTGATCGCCCATTGCTGCAAATATTTGTGTGTTTTTGTGTGTGTGTTTAGTGAGGGGAGTGGGTTATAAAAAGAACGGCTTTCCCCCTCTCCGACAAACAAACTAACGAACATCAGCAGCCGGCCTTTCTCATCGAATGTGGACGGAAAATCCGAATCTGAGAGATGTCCCTTTTTTCCGCCTTCACTGTTTTAATGGAGAGATGAAAAGTTTGGAGTTTGCAGTGTTGGGATGAGCTCAGCCCATTCGCTTTGTGCATTGTACGGTTGAGAGCGGACCGCTGGTCCCATCAGAGAGCTAGCTCAGGAACTGTACTGGGCAATCAGTCCCCATTCCAACCAGGTCCAACAGTCAGTGACTTACAGTTCCCCTTCTCTCTCTGACCCTATGTGTCCATGTTGGCGAGTATGTCACTCTCTATTTGCATCTCTCTCTCTCTCTTTCTCTCTGTCTCCCTCTCACTCTGTCTCTCACTTCCAGGGGACCCCCACCCCCTCTCTCTCTTTATCTCTCTTTGTCTCTTTCTGTCTGGGTTTTTTCTCTCTCTCTGATTTCCTACGGCACCCTCTCCTTCAGTCTAACCCTCTCTGGTGGAAGCTTCAAATCTGATTGTCTTTGTTTCTCTCTCTCTCTCCACCTGGGTTGTGTTTAGCTCTCTCTCTCTCTCGCTGTCTCGTTCTCTGATTCTTTCTCACTTTCTCTGGCCCTCTTGTACTTTTCTGTTTTCTCTCTTTCTCTTTTTCTCTGTTCCCTTGTTTCCTGATCTTAGTGAAGCTCTTGTGCTCCCTGTTACTTACTGAGTACACTCAGAGTTAGGCCATTTCGCCCAACCAATGAATGCCAGCATCAATGCTCTGTTCAAAGCTCCTCCTGTCTTCCTCATCTAACCCAATCATTGTCATCACTGAGAGTCCTCCTCTGCTGGTCTTTCCTTACTTCTAAGGCAGTCCCTAGGAATTCTCTTATTCTCATCCTAATGTGGCCTAAAAGTTCAATGTGGTTACTGCTCCCTCATTCAATGGATAGAGAGAGAGAGAGAGAGAGAGAGGGCATGTCAGGAGCATCACCTAGCAGCACCCGAAGCTGAGGTGCTAACCTAGTGAAGCCTCCAAACAGGACGACTTGCATGCCAACAGCATGACCAGCAAGTGATAGACAGAGCTAAGTGATCCCACAACCAATGGGTCAGATCTAAGCTCTGCAGTCCTGCCACATCCAGCTGGAATCAAGGGGTATTGGGGCAAACTCTCTCCTAGTTATAGTCATACCTGAAACATGGGAAGATGGTTGGAGGTCAGTCATCTCACTCCAGGACACCTCTGCAGGAGTTCCTCAGGGTAGTGTCCCAGACCCAACCACCTTCAGCTGCTTCATCAATGATTTTCCCTCCATCATAAGTGGGGATGTTCAGCACCATTCACGGCTGCTCAGACACCAAAGCAGTCCATGTTCAAATGCAGAAATACCTGGACAATATCCAGTGTTCTCTAATTTGGATGTGTAATAATTGCACCACGCAAGTGTCAGGGAATGGGAACCTTCAATCAGAAACAATCTAACCACCGCCTTTGACACTCAATGGTCATTGAATGCCCTACTATCAACATCCTGAGGGTTATTACAGACCAGAAACCCAACTGGACCAACTATATAAACACAGTGGCTACAACACAAGCTAAGAGTATTGCAGTAAAGAACTCTTCTGACTTCTCCAAGCCTGTCCACCACCTACACAGAGAAAGTGAGGACTGCAGATGCTGGAGATCAGAACTTAAAAATGTGTTGCTAGAAAAGCGCAGCAGGTCAGGCAGCATCAAAGGAGCAGGAGAATCAACATTTCCCATAAGGTCTATGCCTGAAACGTCGATTCTCCTGCTCCTTTGATGCTGCCTGACCTGCTGTGCTTTTCCAGCAACACATTTTTAAGCACCATCTACACGGCACAACTCAGGAGTGACATGGAATGCTCCCAACGTTGCTGGATGGGTGCAGCTCCATCAACACTCAAGAACACCACACAAAGCAGCCCGCTTGATTGGCACCATATCCACAAGCATCCAGCCCCTCTGCCACCAATGCTCAGTAGCAGCAGTGTGCACTATCTACAGGATGCACTGCATAAATTGTCAAAGACTGTTAGTCAGCACCTTCCAACCTCATGGCCTCGATCTTGTTGAAGGACAATGGCAGCAGATATATGGGAACACCACCACCTGCAAGTTCCTCTCCGACCCCTCAAAGATGGGGTGGGGGAGGGGCGCCGATGATTCATGTGTGGCTCCAATAGATTAAAGGGGTGAGGTAGTCTATTAATTTTCTTTCACAGTGTCTTTGTATATCCACTGCCATCTATTTTACCCTTTCTGTTTCTCTCTTTGATGGATATCTCTTTTGCTATGTTACTCTTTATATTTAAATTTCTGGGTAGAGTCTTTAAGAAGAACAGGTAGATAGGATAGTGAAGAAGGTGTTTGGTATGCTTTCCTTTATTGGTCAGAGCACTGAGTATTGGAGTTGGGAGGTCATGTTGCGGCTGTACAGGACATTGGTTAGGCCACTGTTGGAATATTGTGTGCAATTCTTGTGAAACTTGAAAGGGTTCAGAAAAGATTTACAGGGATGTTGCCAGGGTTGGAGGACTTGAGCTACAGGGAGAGGCTGAACAGGCTGGGGCTGTTTTCCCTGGAGTGTCGGAGGCTGAGGGGTGACCTTATAGAGGTTTCCAAAATCAT
The DNA here is from genome assembly GCF_020745735.1 of Hemiscyllium ocellatum. NCBI lineage: Eukaryota > Metazoa > Chordata > Chondrichthyes > Orectolobiformes > Hemiscylliidae > Hemiscyllium > Hemiscyllium ocellatum. The sequence continues at coordinate 97,432,324 of NC_083412.1, read as the reverse complement.
GAGGAACGTGGTTAGGGTAAATAGACAAGGTCTTTTCCCTGGGGTGGGAGAGTCCAGAACTCGAGGGCATAGGTTTAAGGTGACATGGGGAAGATTTTAAAGGGACCCATGGGGCAACGTTTTCACACAGAGGGTGGTACATGTATGGAATGAGCTGCCAGAGGAAGTGGTGGAGGTTGGTACAATTACAACATTTAAAAGGTATCTGGATGGGTATATGAATAGGAAGGGTTTGGAGGGATATGGGCCAAGTGCTGGAAGATGAAACTAGACTGGGTTGGGATATCTGGTCAGCACGGCTGTAATTAAATGTATATTTTGGTTCTGTCTTTATAAAAAGGAACACAAATGAAATCCCAAAAATGTTGAGAAATGCAGATCCTGTGAGGGGGAGGTACTGAGTTAAAGGATGATAAATCCTAGGGGCCCAATAATTTACACCCCTGGGTACTTTAGGGAGTGGCTCTTGAACTAGTTGATGCATTGATGGTCACCTTTCCAAGCTGTTTAAACTGTGGAAAAGTTCCTACAGGGTAAGCCCCACTGTTTAAAAAATGGATAGGGGACAGAAATTGATCAGGAACTACATGTCAGGCAGGAAACAAATTGTTGGAATAAACTGGTCTTTTTCCAAGGCCTATACTTATTGGAGTTTGGAAGAATGAATGGGGGTTCTTGAAGAAACCTATAAAATTCTAACAGGATGAGTCAGGGAAAACACTAGAATGATGTTCATGATGACCTGAACCGGGATCACAGTGTAAGGGCACAGTGTAAGGCCATTTAGGACTGAGATGAGGAGAAATGTCTTCTCCCGAGAGTGGGGAGCCTGTGGGATTCTCTACCACAGAAAGCGGTTGAGGCCAAAACATTGAATGTTTTCAAGATGGAGTTAGATTAGTTACAGTGTGGAAACAGGCCCTTCGGCCCAACAAGTCCACACCGACCCGCTGAAGCGCAACCCACCCAGACCCCATTCTCCTACATTTACCCCTTCATCTAACACTACGGGCAATTTTAGCATGGCCAATTCACCTGACCTGCACATTTTTTTCTGAATTGTGGGAGGAAACCGGAGCACCCGGAGGAAACCCACGCAGACACGGGGAGAATGTGCAAACTCCACACAGTCAGTCGCCTGAGGCGGGAATTGAACCTGGGTCTATGGCGCTGTGAGGCAGCAGTGCTAACCACTGAGCCACCGTGCCACCCACTAATATAGTTATAGTTAGATATAATCTTTGGGCTGAAGGGATCAAAGGGTATGGGGAGAAAGTGGGAATAGGGGACTGAGTTGAATCATCAGCCAGGATCATATTGAATGGTGGGGCAGGCCAGAAGGGCCGAATGGCCTCCTCCTGCTCCTATTTTCTATGGTTGTGGGTGACCTCAATGTCTCATCAGATACCGGCCTGTTTATCAGTCTGGTTCTTCCTCTTTCTCTCTTTCTCTCTCTCTCTCTCTCTCTCTCTCTCTCTCTCCATGTCCCCCAACCCCAAAAGTCTCTTCAAGCCTTTGTCCTTTCTTTTCTTCCTGTCTATCACTCTGTCATTGTATGTCTCCTTCACTCTCTATCTGTGACTATTCCTGTTTCACTCTGTCCATCTCACTGTTTCTTATTTTGTTGCTCTCTCTCTCTCTCTCTCTCCTGTCTTAGTCTCTTTTATAGAATCATAGAGTCATGCAGCATGGAATCAGACCCTTTAGTCCAACCAGTTCAAGCTGGACATAACCCCAAACTAAACTAGTCCCACCTGTCTGCTCCTGTCCCATATCTCTCCAAACTTTCCTTTTATTGTCTCCAACCAAATGTCTTTTTAAATGTTGTAATTGTACCCATACCCACCACTTCCTCGGGACATTCATTCCACATACGAACCATCCTCTGGGTAAAAGTATTGTCCCACGTCTTTTTAAATTTCTCTCCTCTCACCCAAAAATGTGCCCCCTAATCTTGTAATCCCCCCATCCTTGGGAAAAGCCAACTGCCATTAACTCTACCGATACCACACAGTATTTTATACACTTCTATCAGGTCCTACTCCAGTGAAAACAGTTGCAGTCTGTCAAGCCTTTATTTATAACTCAAACCTTCCACACCCAGCAACATCCAGGTAAACCTCTTCTGAACCCTCTCCAGCTTAATAATATCCTTCCTATAACTGGGCAACCAGAGCTGGACACAGTGCTCCAGAAGAGGCCTCTCCAATGTCCTATACAATCTCAACATAATGTCCCAACTCTGATACTCAGCAGTATGATCAATGAAGGCAAGCGTGCCAAATGCCTGTCTATTTGTGAACCAACATTCAATGAATTTTGTACCTGCATCCCTAAGTCCCTCTATTCTATGACACTACTCAAGGCCCAACCATATAAGCTTTTCACTTTCCATCTCTGTCCTTTGTTCCCTGTCTGTGCTTCTATCTTGGTCTCTGTCTCTGTCTCTCTCTCTCATTGTCTCTCTCTCTCCCTCTCTCTCTCACACTCTGTCTCAGTCCCTGTGTGTCTTTCTTTCTCTCTCTTTCTCTGTTCTCTCTCATTATGTTTCTCCCTCTGTCTCTGTCTCACTTTCGGTAATGTCATGGTTTCTTGCTATATCTCTCTTTCTCTCATTCTGATACTCACTGTTTCACTGCATTATTCTCATACTTCATGTATTGCTTACTTTGATTCTTGCGTAGTGCTTAATTTTGTTTTGTTTCTGTCTCACTCTCTCTCTCCATTTTGTGTTTTTCTTGAGCCTGCAATGGGATGTTCTGAGAAGATTAGATTAGATTACTTACAGTGTGGAAACAGGCCCTTCGGCCCAACAAGTCCTCACCGACCCGCCAAAGCGCAACCCACCCATTCCCCTACATTTACCCCTTTACCTAACACTACGGGCAATTTAGCATGGCCAATTCACCTGACCCGCACATCTTTGGACTGTGGGAGGAAACCGGAGCACCCGGAGGAAACCCACGCTGACACGGGGAGAACGTGCAAACTCCAAACAGTCAGTCGCCTGAGTCGGGAAACGAACCCGGGTCTCTGGCGCTGTGAGACAACAGTGCTAACCACTGTGCCACCGAGCCGCCCACGAGTGTAGACTGTCTATTAAGGTAGAAGGTATGAAGGTAGAAGGTAGACTGCATCGCACATTCTTCAGTCCCAGTGAACTGGACTCATTCAGTTCCTAATAAAGAGCTTATGCCCGAAATGTCACTTCTCCAGCTCCTTGGATATTGCCTGATCTGCTGTGCTTTTCCAGTACCACAGTCTCGACTCTGAAATCATTCAGTCCCAGGTTTTTCTGACATTGGGATTCTGTGGGTTTTCAGCAGATTTTATTCCACAGTTGTGCTGAGAAGGCCAGTGAGTGTCATCACAACATTGCACTGAAATAATATCAACAGGTACATTGGGATGTGCCGCTGTTTCTGCATCACACTGTCCCTCACAGTGTCTGGCATGGTGTCATGGTCTCTGTGTTTGTGTGACTGCCCACACCCCAGGGTGTTTACAGAAATGGTCATTCAGTCCCTTGACTCCACAAGCAATTCCACTCCCTCTCCTCCCCCAAGAGTGACCGGGAACCTTCAGCGACTGACTGCGTGTCATTTTAGTGTACGCGTTGCCCTGGGTAACTTTCCCTGTGGGGCTCTCTGAAACACTCCTGCTGATGTACAGACACCATCGCAGTCTGAATGCCTCCTGAGGCAAAGGTACATGTTAGACTCACATGGAGTTGGAGTCCAGGTTTTGCCTTACAGCAGAAAACTGGCACAACAGAAACTCCTCTGTCAAACGGTTTCGATGCTAAACAAATCTATTAAAAAGAAAAATGTGTGTATCTTGTTCCCAAATCCTCTCCAGAGGGCAATGTCTCTCACCATGGGAACATAGCCATGAGCACCCATCACCTTCTACAAACTCAGTGGAGTCTACCTTAGTCTCCTTCAAGGAGGTCAGTTATTGAGTGTGAAAACTAGGCAAACTACACTGCAATGGCTGCGAACCGTGTGTGTGTGTGTGTGTGTGTGTGTGTGTGCACGCGCGCGCATGACTGCATGTGTGAGTGGGTGTGTGCACAAGTTTTGTGTGTGTATGATTGTGTGGGTGGGTGAGTGGGTGTGTGCATGATTGTGTGTGTGTGTGTGTGTATGTGAGTGTGCGTATGGGTGTGTATGTTTATGTGTATGCATGGGCTGGTAAATGTATGTGTGCCTGCATGTGAGCGTGTGCATCTGTGTGTATGCATGTCAGTGTGTTCACATGTGTGTATGTATGTTTATGTGCATGTGTGTGTCCATGTATGTGTTTGTGAGTGTGTGTTTATATGTGTGTCTGTGTGTGTGTATATGTGTGCATGTGTATATATGTGCTTGTATATATGTGTGCACGTGTGTGTCTGTTTGTGAATGTATGCATGTGAATATGTTTCAAAGTGTGTAGGGACATGTGTTTGTGTGTGTTTGTGAGCGTGTGAGTGTATGTCCGTGTGTGTGCGTGCATGCATGCATGTGTGTGTGTGTGTATGAATACGGCTGTGTGTATGTCTGTATGTGTTCATGTGTGTGTGTGTATGTTTATGTGCGATGCCTATATTATAAAATAACTTGGGTGCAATTTTCTAACAACACAGAACAACAGAATTTGCCAGTGATGGAGGTCAGTCGGTATTTAAGTTACAGGCAGTGACCCAATGGGATGGGATTCTATTCCAGGTCAGGCTGACCCGCTGGACAGCACCTTCTCCTGCTCACTTCACAGATAGCTGACAAATGGACTTTGTGTCCATTTCATGCAAATGAGCCAAGAGCATGGCACTGTGATAAAGTCATCTTTCACAGAGGATCTCAGATAGCACACCCATTCAGCGTACTGAGACTACTCTCACACTGTGGCTCAGTGGTTAACAATGCTGCCTCATAGTGCCAGGTTTGATTCCACCCTCGGGCAACTGTCTGTGTGCAGTTTGCGCGTTTATCCATTTCTGTACGGGGTTCCTTCGGGTGCTCAGGTTTCCTCCCACACTCTAAAGACGTGCAGGTTAGGTGGCTTGGCGATGGGAAATACAGGGTTGCAGCAGAGTTACAGGGCTGAGTCTGGGTGGGATGCTCTTCGGAAGGTCTGTGTGGACTCAATGGCCTAAATAGCCTACTTCCACACAGTCCATGAACACAGTCTCATTGCCAGATATGATGGGAACACTGGCTTATCGGTGAGACTGTTTAACCAGGCAGACGCAACCCAGTTCCAATGTGTCAGGATTGACTGTAACAAATTTTGGGAAAAGGCCACTCAACACAAAGCAGAAACTGCAAACCAAACCACAGAGACCTTGTTCAGGGTGAGGTATTAAAAGGACAGTGCAGGCACAGCTTTAAACTTTGTATAACCCCGTGCTGTCCCTGTCCTGGGAGTGTTTGATGGGGACAGTGTAGAGGGAGCTTTACTCTGTATCTAACCCCGTGTTGTCCCTGTCCTGGGAGTGTTTGATGGGGACAGTGTAGAGGGAGCTTTACTCTGTATCTAACCCCGTGTTGTCCCTGTCCTGGGAGTGTTTGATGGGGACAGTGTAGAGGAAGCTTTACTCTGTATCTAACCCCATGCTGTCCCTGTCCTGGGAGTGTTTGATAGGGACAGTGTAGAGGGGGATTTCCTCTGTATGTAACCACATGCTGTCCACGTCCAGGGACTGATGGATTTTTGATACAAAACATGAAACGAAAGAATGTGTGAAAATCCGGCGAAATAATCAGCAGAGGGGAAGTTGCAGTTTGTGCATGGAAAACTCTCCACATCTGTATCGAGTTCCTGGACGGGAATACAGATGAAGGCAGATATATGTGGTTTTGAACAATGTTTGAACAAAAGTTGCAGTAAAAAAATGCTGAAGAATCCAGCTTTAAAAATAAACAGGGAATATTTCAGCCGTAGTTGCAGTCCCCCCACAATTAACAGGAGAGGACAGTGCCATGCAAGGGGAGCTGAGGGAAGGAGTGTGGGAGATGTGGAGATGCACTGGTAAAACAAGGGAGAAGAGTGACCCTCAGAAAGTGCAGCACTGCCTCAGTACTGACCCTCTGACAGTGCAGCACTCCCTCAGGACTGACCCTCTGACAGTGTGGCACTCCCTCAGTACTGACCCTCTGACAGTGCGGCACTCTCTCAGTACTGACCCTCTGACAGTGTGCCACCCCCTCAGTACTGACCCTCTGACAGTGCAGCACTCCCTCAGCACTGACCCTCTGACAGTGCATCACTCCCTCAGTACTGACCCTCTGACAGTGCAGCACTCCCTCAGTACTGACCCTCTGACAGTGTGGCACCCCCTCAGTACTGACCCTCTGACAGTGCAGCACCCTCTCAGTACTGACCCTCTGACAGTGCATCACTCCCTCAGTACTGACCCTCTGACAATGCAGCACTCCCTCAGTACTGACCCTCTGACAGTACAGCACTCCCTCAGTACTGACCCTCAGACAGTGTGGCACCCCCTCAGTACTGACCCTCTGACAGTGCAGCACTCCCTCAGTACTGACCCTCTGACAGTGTGGCACTCCCTCAGTACTGACCCTCTGACAGTGCGGCACTCCCTCAGTACTGACCCTCTGACAGTACAGCACTCCCTTAGTACTGCTGTGGAATGCTGACTTGTCTCCTACCAAACTGAGAGTGAAGGAGGACAGACACAAGTGGAAGGTGCAGAGAAGGAATCGATGGAGGACAAGTGAGGAACAGTGAATGCAAAAACTAGAAAGAGAGCTCCAGACAATAACAGGTTCAGTGCAGTAACAGATTAGGACTGAATTGAAATAGACGATGACATGCAGCCCCTTTAGTATTCCGTCTTTGCTCCAAATATTCAATCTTACAATGACCCAGTTGTGTCCATGGATGCATCCAACAGCTTTATGATTCTGATCGTGTTGGTGTAAGCCCGTAACAGATCAGTGTAATTCACTCCACATTGACAGCTTGTCCTGGGTTCACTTGTACCTCTTAACCTCTGGACAAAGTGTCTTAGATTCATCAAGTCACAGAGTCACCCAGCAGTGATGTTGGGGGGACTCTGTTGGACTGGGGTGGACAAGGTCACATGACACCAGGTGTAGTCCAACAGGTTTATTTCCTGAAGAAGCGCTTATGCCCGAAACGTCGATTCTCCTGCTCCTTGGATGCTGCCTGACGTGCTGCGCTTTTCCAGCAACACATTTTTCAGCTCTGATCTCCAGCATCAGCAGTCCTCACTTTCTCCAGGTTTAATAGAAAACACAAGCTTTCAGAACACTTCCTCTTCACCAGCTGAAGTCACCTGATAAAGAAGCAGTGCTCTGAAAGCTTGTGATTTCAAATGTATCTGTTGGACTATAGCCTGGTGTAGGCTGTTTTCTGACCTCCTATAGCAGTGAAACAGACCCTTCCACCCAACGACTGCAGGATTCCCACTCTGAGCTCGTCTCACTTGTCTGCATTTGGCCTATATCCATGTGAACCTTTCCTATCCATTTACCTATCCTCATGTCTCTTAAATATTGTCATTGTACCTGTACCTCCCACTTCCTCTGGCAGTTCATTCCACACATTAACCATCTTCTGTGTGAAAAAGTTGCCCCTGAGGTCCTTTTTAAATCTTTCTCCTCTCACCTTAAACATATGCCCCATAGTTTTGAACTCTCTCATCCAGGGAAAAGACATTTGTTATTCACCCTATCTCTGATCCTTAAGATTTTATAAACTTCTATAAGGTCACCCCTCAACTTCCTACGCCCAGGGGAAAAAAAATCTCCCAGCCTGTCCTGCCTATCCTTATAACTCAAACTCCCCAGTCACAGCAATATCCTGGTACATTTTTTCTGAACCCTGTCCAATTTTGTAATAACCTTCCTATAGCAGGGCGACCAGAACTGGACACAGTATTCCAAAAGTAACCTTCTTTACAACCTCAACATGACGTTCCAACCCTACACCCAATGGCCTGAGCAGTGACGGCAAGTGTGCTAAACACCTTCTTAACCATCCTGTCTACCTCTGACACAACTTTCAAAGAAATGTGTACCTGAACCCCTAAATCGCTCTGTTTTACCACACGATCCAGGGCCCTACCATTAACTGTATAAGTCTGGCCCTTATTTGTTTTGTCAAGATGCAATACCTCGCTTTTATCCAAATTAAACTCCATCTGCCACTCCCTAGCCCATTGGCCCAGTTGATCAAGATATCTGTAATCTGAGAAAACTTTCTTCACTGTCCACAGTAAAGGTGACTTCCTTCCCAAAGACACCTTGTGGAAGGTCTGATGTGGAACATGTCTGACTTCAATGTCCTGTGAAAACCATTTGACAATCCTAAACTCTGAAATCCTCATTTTCATATCTGACCCGTGAACTCCAAATTTCCACTCTTGAACTCTAGGTTCTGAGCCCTAACCCCTGACCCTTGAATCAGACTGGCCTGAACTAATGCCAGGTGCAAGTACTTGAGGCAGGAGCAGGAATTTGAAAATGTTAGATTGTGTGTGTGTGTGACTGTAGTTACATGGAACATCAGTATCTGATCTGTAAATGATGTGGAGGAGCCAGTGTTGGACTGGGGTGGACAAAATTAAAAATCACAGAACACCAGGTTATATTTGGAAGCACTAGCTTTCTGAGCGCTGCTCCTTTATCAGATAGCTACTGAAAGCTTGTACTTCCAAATAAACCTGTTGGACAAAAACATGGTGTTGTGTGATTTTTAACTTGATCTCTAATGGGGGAAGGCAGCCTCAGTGTAATACACTCCCTGAAGCACCATCCAACAGAAAGGAAATGATGGCTGTGATTCCACATGTACATCAGTCAGGGGACAGTAAGTGATCTCGGAGTATTCTGGAGAAAGGGAGGTGGAAGGAGAGGTAAAGAGAGGTTTGGAATAATGACATGGAGGAGAAAGTGAGGACTGCAGATGCTGGAGATCAGAGCTGAAAATGTGTTGCTGGAAAAGTGCAGCAGGTCAGGCAGCATCCAAGAAGCAGGAAATTCGACATTTCAGGCATAAGCCTGATGAAGGGCTTGTGCCCGAAACGTCGAATTTCCTGTTCCTTGGATGCTGCCTGACCTGCTGCGCTTTTCCAGCAACACATTTTCAATAATGACATGGATACTAGCTATCATCCCTCCCACACCTACAATTGGTCCCCTCAAAAATCCACTTCGAGGGGGGTATATTCTCCTTTATGTAGCTGTTTACTGTCCCCTGGTGAGTATCTGCAGCAGACTGACCTGGTCACTGTGCCTAACCACCCCATACTCAACTCGAACGCTACCTTTGTTTCCTTCTGCTATTAATCCTGGTGTGCTGCCAGCTAATGAACAGTGGAAAAGAAGGTGAGCTCTGAGATAGGAAGGGATCAAACTTGATTAAGTGCTGTTTGACTTGGAGCTGCTGTACTAAATCCCCTTATCATGACGGGAGATTGTACACAGAACAAGGCAATGATTGAGCTGATTTGAGCTACTTAGATCCAACCTCCCTTTCCTGTCCCAAGTCTTCACATGAGTGCCTTGCCTCCTGTGTTCTTGTCCATTTCTGATGGGGATTACTTCTCCAGCTGTGAGTTCATAACTAAGGCAGGAATGTTTATGATGTCTCTCGTAACCTAAGAAACAAGGACACTGGGAGTGTTGTACTAAAATATCTTATTAAAAAAGTTAAAAATCACAACAACATCAGGTTTTATTCCAACAGGGATATTTGGAAGTACTAGCTGTCGGAGTTTATTTGTATACCCCAGTGCAACATCGACACGTCTACATCATTCTTATTAAAACTCACTGATATATACACACGTGACTTCACAGGCACCAGGTATCTGGGCTAACATTAAGATACAAAGAGTACATTTCCATAAGCCCATTACCTGGGCTTCAGGGAGCCCAGGTCAAGGTGAAGCTTGAGACTTTTACACCCTCAGGTCACATGCTATGATGCAGTGATGCTCTCAGGAGTTTGTCTCTGACTGACACACTGACCGTGAGATGTAGAACAGGCTCCTGGTTTAAATTGAAGGTGTGGATCCTCATGTCCGTGCAGTTGCTATCATCATGTCAGACAGTGCACTCCCTGTGAGTGCTCTACACTGGCCCTCCTCATTCTCTCTGTGACATGCTTCGTTCCACACTGCTGCCCACAGCACCCCCTCCCTCAGCGCTGACCCTCCCACAGCGCCCGCTCGCTCAGCGCCGACCCTCCCACAGCACCAGCTCGCTCAGCGCTGAGCCTCCCAAAGCACCCCCTCCCTGAGCACTGACCCTCCCACAGTACCCGCACCCCCAGCACTGACCCTCCCACAGCGCCCACTCCCTCAGTGCTGACCCTCCCACAGCGCCCACTCCCTCAGCGCTGACCCTCCCACAGCACCTGTGCCCTCAGCACTGACCCTCCCACAGCACCCGCTCGCTCAGCGCTGACCCTCCCACAGCACCCACTCCCTCGGCGCTGACCCTCCTACAGCGCCCACTCCCTCAGCGCTGACCCTCCCACAGTGCCCACTCCCTCAGCGCTGACCCTCCCACAGAGCCCACTCCCTCAGCGCTGACCCTCCCACAGCACCCCCTCCCTGAGCACTGACCCTCCCGCAGCACCCTCTCCCTGAGCACTGACCCTCCTACAGCACCCGCTCACTCAGCACTGACCTTCCCACAGAGCCCACTCCCTCAGCGCTGACCCTCCCACAGCACCCCCTCCATGAGCACTGACCCTCCCACAGCACCCTCTCCCTGAGCACTGACCCTCCCACAGTGCCCTCTCCCTGAGCACTGACCCTCCCACAGCACCCCCTCCCTGAGCACTGACCCTCCCACAGCTCCCTCTCCCTGAGCACTGACCCTCCCACAGCTCCCTCTCCCTGAGCACTGACCCTCCCACAGCTCCCTCTCCCTGAGCACTGACCCTCCCACAGTGCCCTCTCCCTGAGCATTGACCCTCCCACAGCACCCCCTTCCTGACCTCTGACCCTCCCACAGCTCCCTCTCCCTGAGCACTGACCCTCCCACAGCTCCCTCTCCCTGAGCACTGACCTTCCCACAGCTCCCTCTCCCTGAGCACTGACCCTCCCACAGCACCTCCTTCCTCAGCGCTGACCCTCCCACAGCGCCCCCTCCCTGAGCGCTGACCCTCCCACAGCACCCACTTCCTCAGCGCTGACCCTCCCACAGCACCCCCTCCCTGAGCGCTAACTCTCCTACAGTGCCGCTCCATCAGCGCTGACCCTCCCACAGCGCCTGCTCCCTCAGCACTGACCCTCCTACAGCGCCTGCTCCCTCAGCACTGACCCTCCTACAGCGCCCATTCCCTCAGCACTGACCCTCCCACAGCGCCTGCTCCCTCAGCACTGACCCTCCAACAGCACCCGCTCCCTCAGCGCTGACCCTCCCACAGCACCTGTTCCCACAACACCCGTTCCCTCAGCGCTGACCCTCCCACAGCGCCTGCTCCCTCAGCACTGACCCTCCAACAGCACCCGCTCCCTCAGCGCTGACCCTCCCACAGCACCTGTTCCCACAACACCCGTTCCCTCAGCGCTGACCCTCCCACAGCGCCTGCTCCCTCAGCCAGAATGTTCAGTGTTGGCTCCTCTTGTAGCTGCACCTGTCCTGTACCATCTGGCTCATGCCCAACCTCCAGGCGCCATTTAAGTTCACAGAGTCATAGAGATGTATGGAAACAGACCCTTTGGTCCAACTCCTCCATGCTGACCAGATATCCAAAATTAAGCTAGTCCCATTTGCCAGCTAAACCTTCCTATTTATTTACCCGTCCAGATGCCTTTAAATTGTACCAGCCTTCACACTTCCTCTGGCAGCTCATTCCATTCACACACCACCCTCTGTGTCAAGACATTGCCCCTCAGGTCCCTTTTATATCTTTCCCCTCTCACCCTAAACCTATGCCCTCTAGTTCTGGAATCACCCACCCCAGGGAAAAGCCCTTGTCTATTTACCCTATCCATGCCCCTCATGATTTTATAAATCTCTATAAGGTCATCCCTCAACTTCTGATGTTCCAGGGAAAACAGCCCCAGCCTATACAACCTCTCCTTATAGCTCAAATCCTCCAACCCTGGCAACATCCTTGTAAATCTTTTCTGAACCCTTTCAGGTTTCACAACATCTATCCAATAGGAAGGAGACCAGAATTACACACAATATTCTAAAAGTAGCCTAATCAATGGCCTGTACAGCCGCAACATGACCTCCCAACTCCTGTACTCAATACTCTGACCAATAAAGGAAAGCATATCCAAAGCCTTCTTCACAATCATTTCTACCTGCGACTCCACTTTCAAGGTGCTATGATCCTGCACTCCAAGGTCTCTTTGTTCAGCAACACTCCCTAGGACCTTACCATTAAGTGTATAAGTCCTGCTCTGATTAGCTTTCTCAAAATGCAGCACCTCGCATTTATCTGAATTAAACTCCATCTGCCATTCCTCAGCCCATTGGCCCATCTGATCAAGATCCTGTTGTAATCTGAGGTAACCTTCTTTGCTGTCCACTACACCTCCAATTTTGGTGTCATCGACAAACTTACGAACAATGCCTCCTATGTTTACATCCAAATCATTTATATAAATGATGAAAAGTAAAGGACCCAGCACCGATCCTTGTGCCACTCCACTGGTCACAGGCCTCTATTCTGAAAAACAAGCCTCCACCACCACCCTCTGTCTTCTACTTTTGAGCCAGTTCTGTATCCAAATGGCTAGTTCTCCCTGTATTCCATGAGATCTAACCTTGCTAACCAGTCTCTCATGGGAAACCTTGTTGAACACCTTTCTGAAGTCCATATAGATCACATCCACCGCTCTGCCCTTATCAATTCTCTATGTTACTTTCTTCCAGTTAAATATGAACATGTACAATTGGATGCGGAGATGAGTCAGAGATCAGTGTTAGTCCCATTGCCGGGATCTGTACTCAGCCCCAGAAACCAGTCTCAAGGAATTAACCTCTGAAGAGTCTGTTACTAAACACAAGACCAAATTCCTTAAGTTCTTGCTGTGACATGAATACATGAACATTCATTACCATGGCATCTTTTTCCAACTCAGGATATCCCAAAATGTTATACAATCAATGAAGCATGTCATGTAAATTCAAACCGTTTTGTTAAATACAGCAAGATCCTGTAACTAGCTGTGGCATTTTGACCAACTGATCTGTTTTAATAACAGCTTGAGGGTAAAATGGGTGGAACCCAAACTCTCCTGCTTCGTTGGAAATAACATCAAGGAGGAGTGGGCTCAGCTACTTCAAGGGTCAGCAGGACTAGAGAACCGGGAGGTGTTGAAAGAGGAGATTGAGAGAGTTGACGACAAATGCATTCCCTCGAAAGAAAATTGCTGAGGCTCTGAAATCTAACCTGGTGCTGGATTCACTCCACAGGGAAAACACTATGGAGCTGGATTACAAGTGGAGGTTCTTGTGGCTTATTATAGTCCACCTTCAGCTGCCAGGTGGACCTTAGCCACAACAAGCCAAGGATGAGGTACTTATGAGGTTAGGATGTCTATCGGACTCTACCCCTACCAAGAGCTCAGTATCTGATTTCTTGGGAGGGTAAAATCATAGAAATGGACCCTTCAGTCCAACTCCTCCATGCAGTCCAAATTTCCCAAACTAACTAATCCCGTTTGCCTGCGTTTGACCCATATCCCTCTAAACCTTTCCGACCCATGCACCCGTCCAAATGTCTTTTAAATATTGTAACTGTTCCTGCATCTGCCTCTTCCTATGGCTGTTCATCCCACAGGCAAACTACCCTCTGTGTGAAACAATTGCCCCTCAGGTCCCTTTTAAATTTTTCTCCGCTTACTTTAAAAATGTGCCCTCTAGTTTTGGACTCCCCTACCATGGAGAAAATGCCTTGGTTATTCACCTTATCTTTACCCCTTATGATTTTATAAACCTCTGTAAACTCACCCCTCAATGTCCTGCGCTCCAGTGAGAAAGTCCCAGCCTATCCAGACTCTCCTTATAACGCAAACCGGGAGAAAGTGAGGACTGCAGATGCTGGGGATCAGAGTTGAGAGTGCGGTGCTGGGAACGCACAGCAGGTCAGGCAGCACCCGAGGAGCTGGGAGAGTTGATGTTTCGAGCAAAAGCTTTTCATCAGGAATATAACTCAAACCCTCCAGTCCCAGTCTGCCCCCTTTCCAATTTAATAATGGCTGACACTGTCCGGGCTCTTGATTCTGAGGAAAGCCTATTCATGTCCCACCCACTCACCCCCCTCCATGTTCACTGACCGGGATTGACTCATGTTTCAAACACTTATCCTTCCTCTCCAATCTCTGCTGTCACGTCTTGCCAGATAATGCCCTTGAGATATTTCCTCCCCTTCCACACTGGTCTCTATTACTGGTGGTCACTGTTGTCTCCCTAAGCTCTGGGTATATCTTCCCTAAATCTCTGCATATCTTCTCTGGGATGTCCTCTAAACCCAGTCTTTCGTGGAGTGTTGTGTCACCTATTGTGACCATTCCTGCTGGCCTTTCTCTCCTGCGAGCTGGCTTCACACCTTTGTTGTATACGTTCAAGCATCACACTCTTGACTCTGATCTCCAGCATCTGCAGTCCTCACTTTCACCCGGTTTGCGTTATAAGGAGAGTCTGGATAGGCTGGGACTTTCTCACTGGAGTGCAGGACATTGAGGGATGAGTTTACAGAGGTTTATAAAATCATGACGGGTAAAGATAAGGTGAATAACCAAGGCATTTTCTCCATGGTAGGGGAATCCAGTACTAGAGGGCACATTTTTAAAGTAAGAGGAGAAAGATATAAAAGGGGCCAGAGGGGCAATTGTTTCACACAGAGGGTGGTTTGCCTGTGGAGTGAACTATCAGAGGAAGAGGCAGATGCAGGTACGGCCTGTCAATGTTTGGATAAAGTGCTGTCACCGGCCCTTCTTTCTACACTGGGCCTGAGGCCTGTTTCAGCGACTTTTGAGAAGATGGGGGTCTAGCACATCGAGTTAGACTCCATCTACCACCCTCTGAGAAAAGGAACAGGAAGTGACTTCACCACAGGAAATAATATCACCACAGGAAATGACATCACCAACCCAAAGAAACCCAAACCTATAAATAGAAAGCAGGAATTTTCAACAGTCGGCCCACTGAAGATGTTACCTAGTAGCGTGACGAAACGTCTGGAAATGAACCTTTCAGCTCATTGAGCAAACCTACATCTTGAGGCCTGTTTCATTAACAGCGGAAGAGAGTGAATCACTAATGAGTCTTAACACAAAGAAGCACTTGCTTTAACAGTGAGGTGTAGCATAGTGCATGATAGCTTTGGGTACAGGTTACATTGGCTACTTAGTTATGATGGCTAAGACTAGCAGGAGCCAAGGATGAAGCATCTGATCTCACTAGAATGTTCAGCTGTTCTAAAAAAATAGTGCAACATCATCAGATTGGCTGGAGCCTGATATAGTCTCCAACGTTAAACCCTTTCTGAACCATTACCTTAGATACCAACATTTTAATTCCTAGGTAGTACTTAAATGAGGATTGTGGCTTTCTTGGGGGGGGGGCTGCATTCAGCAGGAAGAAGGCATTATGAGATTCAGAGAGCCAGGTTCCAGCCAGATGAAGATGCAAGTGTGATGTTTTGGACTGAAACGGGATCCTTCAGGGGATTTTCTAGATGGTATGAAATTAAATACAGAAGATGTTCACAGAGACATGCAGGTTCAGCTGCAGAGATCTTTAAAATGTCACAAGCAGGTACAGAAGCTAATCAAGGTGGCTAATAAAATGCTGGTCTTTATATCTAAAGGTGCAGGCGTTATGCTGTAATTATACACAACCCTAGTTAGATCTTACTGGGAACACTGGGAGCAGATCTGGGCAGTACACCTAAGGAAGGATAGATTGGCCCTTGGGGGAATATAGTGCAGGCTTACAATGATGGTATTTGGAGATAGACTTGCAGAGATACGAGTAACATTTAGATTGTTTCCTCGAGAATTGAGAAGGTTAAGGGATGATCTGATTGAATTCATTAAGATAGTAGCAGGAAAGGTAAAGATAATCTATTCCACTGGTTGGGGGTTCTGGAACAAGGGGACATAATCTGAGAATTAGGGCCGGAGCATTGAGGAGAGGTTATACTCCCACACACAAAGGGTGGGAGAGGTTTGGACTCACTTCCATAAATGGCAGGGCATACTGGACCAGTTGTTAATTTTAAGTCTGAGTTAGATAGTTTTTTGTTAAGGAAAGCTATTGAGGGGATATGGGCCAAAGACAGATATGTGGAGTTAGGCCGCAGAGCAGCCATGAATGGCAGAATAGGCTTGAGGGGCAGAATGGCCTGTTCTTGTTCCTATGTGTGTGCTCTGAGAGATTCACTCCATGTGAAGGAAATGTTCATTCAGGGATAAGACAAGTTGGACATTGTGAGAGAGACGCAGAGATTCATTAAGCTGTCTGAATACTCACATTCTCACTGCCTCTCGCTACCTCCACTGATCCCAGTTACACTCACACTCGCGCCTAACCCATGATGTCTGTTTTAATCAACATGCTATCTTTAACTCATTCATTGACTGCGGGAGTCTCTAGCTATTTACATTTATATCTTAAATTATTGTCTCTAGTTTCCCCCTTGAGAAGGTGGGTGTGAGCTGCCTTCTTAAACCGCTGCAGTCCACCTGCTGTGGGTCGACCCACAACGCCCCGAGGGAGAAAGGAACGTTGTTTGTTGTTGAATACCAAAACAGAACCACTACTTGTGGTGTACACGGACTAGGCCCCAGCCTGGGACTGACATTTCTGCAGACCATTTGCTTGGATCTGCTTTATTTTACCTCACATACACCCAGAAGTGCTATCAACTGAGCAACTTGCCCACCATCAAAATCACCATTATGTATTTTTCTGTTTATTTTCCTCTAACTGTCCCCAGTTGCAACCTCTGCATGCACTGGATCTGCTTTACAAAGGGCTCAGTTCCAGCTAGGCAGGACATTGTAGTTTATGTTATCAAGGGAACTCATACTCAATATGTTCCACAGGGAGATTAATTAGTGATTCCACATGGGTATTGTAAGGGTATCACAGGAAGGAATTCCAGGATTTTGACCCAGTGACACTGAAGGAATGCCGATATATTTCCAAATCAGGATGGTGAGTGGCTTGGAGGGGAACTTGCAGGGGGTGGTGTTCCCATGTATCTGCTGCCCTTGTCCTTTTAAATGGAAGTGGCTGTGGTTTGGAAGATGCTGTCTGAGGGACTTTGGTGAATTTCTGCAGTGCGTCTTGTAGATGATACAGACTGCTGTGGCTGAGCATTGGTGGTGGAGGGATTGGATGTTTATGGATGTGGTGCCAATCGAAGCTTTGTTCTGAGCTTCTCGAGTATTGTTGGAGCTGCCCCCATCCACGCAAGTGAGGTGTGTTCCAACTCATTCCTGACTTGTGCCTTGTAGATGGTAGACAGGCTCTGGTGGGTGTCAGGAGATTAGCTACTTGCTGCAGTATTCCCAACCTCTGACTTGCTGTTGTAGCCTCTGTGTGTATGTGGTGATTCCAGTTGAGTTTCTGGTAACCCCTGGGACATATAATAGCAAGGGAGTCAATGATGCTGACACCATTGAATGTCCAGGGACAATATTAGATTCTCTCACTGAAGATGGTCTTTGTGACTGATGTGTACTTTCTGATTGAAACCGCCTAACCATGATCAATGGTGGGAACTCTGTCAGTTCTTGAGACCCTTGTATCCCAGAGTGCTGAGGTCAAATGCCACATTTGGAATGGTGCCCCTTGGTAACTGAGCCAAGATGTCAGCTTGGGTTTTTCCTGGTCTGCTTTGTTCGTCACCCAAGAACATTGTTAAACTGTCATTTATATATTTAGTAAAATATCTTTGCCATATTACCCAGGTATGTAACCTTTATCCAGGTCTCAGCCATTACTAGTTAGTATTGACCATCTCTAAATTATCTGACAGTATAAGGCCTTATTAATGTATAGATCCCAGATCAGACTACACAATGTGCCTTTGAGAGTGTTGGATGATAAAATGACATGTAGCATTGCAATGTAAAGATAGCCTCCTCACCTTCCACTGTAGTAGTCAGAGTGGTAGCTTCCTGTTTGTGCTCAGTAAGCACAGAACCTAGACTGTGCATAAGTCAGATCAGTGAGTTTTATTCATAAACTTGAAGACATCTGTCTAAATCCTCACCCAGTCACTGTGCCTATGTCTTCCAAGCACTAACATCCAGGGAATATTCAGACAACATCAGAGTGGCAGTAGTGTTTATCTCAAAAACCACATTAACCCTCTTCTCCATTTGTTACTGGCTGCAGAAAGCATTTAATTACTGGTCAGTAAAATCTCCCCTTTCTACACCAGGTGTTTCAGCCTGTTTCTCTTGGTTTTTTAATCTGTGATTTCTGGTCCTAGCAGCTGAGCAGGAACTAATCTAAGAGGCAACTGGCTGATTTCAGCACAGACACCTCACCTGCTTTCCTGGGTTTATGGGCCGCTCAGTCCACAGTGTCGTCACAACCGATTCCCCTGAGGGGAGGCAGTTTGACTCACATTTCTCTGCTCTTGAAGCACATTGCACAACAGTTACAGCACACTAGTAGGCCATTGGGCCCATTGTTTCTGTGCTGGCTCTCTGAAGGAGAAGTGGTGCTTCCTGCCTTCTCCCCTTCTACCTTTTCGGATAATGATCTAATTCCCTCTTGAAAGTCTCGAGTGAACCTGCCCCTCCCCCCACACTCTCAGACAGAACATTCCAGACCCTAACCCCTCGAGTGACCCTCCCCCCACACTCTCCGACAGTACACCCCAGACCCTAGCCCCTCGAGTGACCCTCCCCCTCCCCCCACACTCTCAGACAGTACACCCCAGACCCTAACCCCTCGAGTGAACCTCCTCCTCCCCCCACACTCTCAGACAGTACACTCTAGACCTTAACCCCTCGAGTGAACCTTCCCCTCCCCCAACACTCAGACAGTACATCTCAGACCCTAACCCCTCGAGTGAACCTCCCCCTCCCCCCACACTCTCAGACAGTACATTCCAGACCCTAACCCCTCGAGTGAACCTCCCCCTCCCCCCACACTCTCAGACAGTACATTCTAGACCCTAACCCCTTGAGTGAACCTTCCCCTCCCCCCACACTATCTCAGACAGTACATTCCAGACCCTAACCCCTTGAGTGAACCTCCCCCTCCCCTCACATTCTCAGACAGTTCATTCCAGACCCTAACCCCTCGAGTGAACCTCCCCCTCCCCCCACACTCTCAGACAGTTCATTCCAGACCCTAACCCCTCGAGTGAACCTGCCTCTCTCCACATTCTCAGACCTGGAGCCCTCTCCCCCATTCAGTAAGACCATGTCTGATCTGATTATAATATCAATTCTTCATTTTTGCCTGAGCTCAATAACCTTTCACCCCTTCCACCTCCTCCTTAAAAATATCCAAGTACTCTGCTTTCATCTCCCATTCAGAAAGGGAGTTGCAAAGACGAATGACCATTGGAGAGAGTTTTGTGTCTGTTCTCTGTTTTCAATGGGTGATTTCTCACCTTTAAACAATGACCAACACAGTGATCTGTCGGAGGATTGGGAGTCTTTGGAATTCCCTTCCTCAAAAGGCAAAATCTTTAAATATTTCTAAGACAGGAGTAGGTAGATTCTTGAGTATCAAAAAGATGAAAGATTGTCGAGGGTGGGGAGGAGATGCAGGAATGTACAGTTGGGGTTCTAATCAGGTTAGCCATGATCTTACTGAATGTTAGAACAGGCTCGAAGGGCTGAGTGGCCTCTTGTTGTTCCTTGTTTTGTATGTTTGGTGTAAGCTGGAGGTCCGTGCGGTAGTGTTGAGTGGGAAGAAGCCTCAATGTAGAGGGTGCAGATGTCCCAGTGGGCTGTAGGGATGGAGGAGGTAGTTACAGGTAGAGCGTGATGGAGCAAGGGAGCCCCTGACTTGGGCTGAGGGGAGGGGGAGCAGAGTAGAGGCAATGCTCAGGAACAGACCTGATCTGTGTGTAATGTGTGAGAGATCCTGGGAGAGAGAGCTCAGCACAGGCTTGTTATTGAGTGACGGTGATGACCATGAGAGAATGGAGTGGAAGTGTCGGACTGCCCTCCCTGAATGGGAAATGTTGCTTCAGTAATGATTCCTGCAACAGGCCAGGCCATCTGTAGTCACAGTGAAGCTGCCTAATTGTTTGGCTCAGTGTTTAAAGTTCCTTTTGTTACCCCATTAGGAGAAAGGGTAAGGCTTGTGTGTAGCCAACACACTGCCTGCTGAATTTTAATGTGAGTGTGTACCTATTATTACACAGACTGCAATGTACACAAACAAAGAAAAATGCTGCAACTTTGATTCTCTCATGACAGGGATTGACTCTGCTTTTGTGTCTCACAGAGTGCATTTTGTGAACAAATGAACATCCATTTCCCTGGTTTAAACTCTCCTGTTTCCAAATTCAAAAGCTTTTCAATTGTCTGAAGGGGATTAAAAGCATTAATTAGTGACAGTGAGGGAGACAGGCTGGAGGTTGGTGCAAAACAGCTTTTGATACAAGTATGCATCTATGTATGTGTTTGTGTTGGGGGGGGGGTGGGGGGAGAGACAGAGAGAGAAAGAGACAGACAGAGTCAAAGAGAAGAAAGACAGACAGGCAAAAACAGAAAGTGGAGAGAGAAAAGCAGTGATCAAGGGAGTAAGAGAAGTGATTGGGGAAAGGTTGGAGAGAGGAAGAGGGTGAGGGAGAAAAGTGAGAGAAGATCGAGGGGAGTAGGAAGGAGGAAAGGCAGCAGAGAGAAAAGACACTTACAGCAGAGGCACGATGCTAGGGCCTGAAAAATGACATATTTGTACAGTGTCTTCACTGCCCTCTGTGTTAAAGCACTTCACACACAGCTAATTACTTTAACATACAGTGACTGAGCCAATAAAGAGAGAGAGAGAGGGCGTGAGAAATAGGCAAGTTGTGGGAAGGTGCCACAGAGAGTGAGAGAGAGAGAGATGGGTTTGAGGGAGGGGGAGGGGAATGAATAAAGTACAGAATGGAGAATTGGTTTGAGAGAGCTGGAGAAGAACAAGAAAGTGGGAAAAGAAAGGGATTGAGAGAGAGGGATGCAGACGAAGGGAAAGAAGGATGGTCAGAGGGAGAGGTATACTCTACTGAGAGTCCAGACAGTTTAACAGTGAATAAAGGCACAATGAATGCTTTGTCTCGCTCTGTGAGCATTTAGATATCCATGCCCTCTCTCTCTCTCTCTCTCTCTCTCTCTCCCTCCCTCTCCCTGTCTCCCTTTCTCTTCCTTAGACTGTCACTCATTCACTCACTATCCCACTCTCTTGCTCTCATTCCCATTCACTCCCTCACATTCCCACTCTCACTCCCTCCACTCATTTGGAAGAATGCTCCATCATACGGTCCATATTCAATGCTGACTGTGTGATAGAGTGTTACAGCAGGTTATGGGTGGGATCAGTCAGTCTCGTGCCATTATGCGATCTCAGACCATGACATGAGCTGACATGAAGAGTTTTCGTACCGTGTGGTGGAGACAGCAAGACATTGAAAGCCCTGTCATTATATACCATGCCGAAGGTCCTGATAGAGTGTGTAAGGAGGGTTATCACTTTCATCAAGCCAGAACCATTACCCAGGGTCTCTGTATGGATACTTTCAGCTAAACTATTGGACCCTTCCAAACTTTCCTGCTCAGCCTGCTTCCCTTCCTAACCCTAAATCTAACCCAAACCCTAAACCAACTTCTCCTGTTCCTTGGATGCTGCCTGACCTGCTGCGCTTTTCCAGCAACACATTTTCAGTTCTGATCTCCAGCATCCGCAGACCTCACTTTCTCCTCAAACCCTAACCCTAAGCCTGACTCTAACCTTAATCCTCACCCAAACTTTAACCCTAACCCAAACCCTAACTTTAACCCTAACCCAAACCCTTCCTAAACTTAATGTTAACCCTAAACCTAACCCTGATCCTAAACCTCACCCTGATCCTTATCCTAACCCTTATCCTAATCCTAACCCTAACTCTCACTCTCATCCTAACCCTAATCCTGACCCTAACCCTAACCCTAATCATAACCCTAATCCTGACCCTAACCCTAACCCTAATCATAACCCTAAACCTGACCCTAACTCTAACCCAAATCGTGACCCTGACCCTGACCCTAACCCTGACGGTAACCCTCACCCCAATCCTAATTCCAAATTTAATCCTGACCCTCACCCTAACTGTCACCCTGACCCTGACCCTTGCCCTAGTCCTAACTCAGACAGACTTCCACTCTTGGGTAGGCTCCTTGATCCATGCTCCGTACACTCCCACCTCCGTGGGCGGCACGGTGGCACAGTGGTTAGCACTGCTGCCTCACAGCGCCTGTAGATCCGGGTTCAATTCCCGACTCAGGCGACTGACTGTGTGGAGTTTGCACGTTCTCCCCGTGTCTGCGTGGGTTTCCTCCGGGTCCTCCGGTTTCCTCCCACAGTCCAAAGATGTGCGGGTCAGGTGAATTGGCCAAGCTAAAATTGCCCGTAGTGTTAGGTAAGGGGTAAATGTAGGGGTATGGGTGGGTTGCGCTTCGGCAGGTCGGTGTGGACTTGTTGGGCCGAAGGGCCTGTTTCCACACTGTAAGTCTAATCTAATCTCCCTTGGTCATCCTCTGTGCCTCCATGTAGCTGCCACTCTACATCCTAGCAGAAACAAACCCTTCATAAACAGGTTCAAACAGCAGATCCTCAGTACAAACTGCAGCGAACACAACAGCCCGCTGCGTCCCTGCCATGAGCAGCCAGAAATGGGAAGACACAGACTGCATTATCACAGGGAACTTAATTCAATTGAGCTGCCATTTAAATAAACATGCATGACCTGAAAGTGCAGTTTTCACCTTTAAAATTCCGAGAATCGCAGATTTTCATCCCCTTGTTGGGACCCTGATTTTCTCCAGCTTGTTTCACACTCCTGGGAGCAGCACTGTTAGAGACCCCCTCAGTCTCTTCCAACATGCAATAAGACCATGCCTTCCAAGATTATAGAATAAGGCAATCACACTGTACAGAAAAGGCTGTATGGTCCATCAAGTCTGTTTCACCAAAGGTACACTCACTTACTCTAATCCCACTTTCTTACATTAGGTCTATAGACCTGAATGTTATGACATTTCAAATATTCATCCAAGTACTTATTGAAGGTTGTGAGGTTTCCTGCCTCAACTCCCCTCCCAGTAGCCCCTCCACCCTTTGATTTTTCCTCAAATCCTCTCTGAACCCCCAGTCATTTGGCTTAGAAAGCTGCCCCCTTGCCACTGATCTTTTAATTAAGGGGACCAGCTGGTTTCGATCCACCCTGTCCGTGCCCCTCATTATCTTCTCCACCTTGATCACGTTCACCGCCATGCCCCCCCCCACCCCCCTCAGTTTTGCTTCTCTCAAGGAAACCGTCTCAGCTCATCCATGTGAAGCTTAGTTTCATTGCTAAAGTGCCCTATTCCTGGCAACATCCTGGTGAATCTCCTCTGCACTCTCTCCAGTTCAATCACAACCTTCTCATAGTGCAGTGACCAGAATTACTCACAGTACTTCAGGACTAAAATCCTTTACAGCTCCAACAGTGCCCCCTGTACTATGGTCTATTCCATAAATGATAAAACCAAGTCTCCTACATGCCTTCTTATATACGCTATTAACCTATCCCTCTGCCTTCAGGGATCGGTGGACAAATACCCCAAGATTCCAATATCCTGCCTTT
Source organism: Hemiscyllium ocellatum (assembly GCF_020745735.1). Lineage (NCBI taxonomy): Eukaryota > Metazoa > Chordata > Chondrichthyes > Orectolobiformes > Hemiscylliidae > Hemiscyllium > Hemiscyllium ocellatum. Next base: position 97,408,534 of record NC_083412.1, on the reverse strand, counting down.
CATCCTGTAGTCCGTTGCTTACTGCTCCTTCCAAAGTCCATCACCTCACTTTTATCAGTGTTATATTCCATCTGCCACTAATGTACCCAATCCATATGTATCTGCCTGTATTCTAACACTATCCTCTTCATTGTCAGCTACCTAGCCAATCTTGCTGTAATCCATCATTCACTTATCATTCCCCCATTGTTTCTTCTGTATCGCTCAACTTTAGACAACTTTAATTGAACCCTGACTTTGATCTCAACATTACATTCACACCTCCACCAGGTAACTTGTGACTTCCTCATTCATTTTTCCATCACCTTGTCATTCCAGGTTTTATTTATTGAATTCACACTCCCAGGGTGTGGTTTAGAACCCACAACCACTGGGATTATTAGTCCAGTGACATTCACAGTAAGCCACCACCCTCACTTTGCAACTTGCGAGACGCAGGAACATCAAGACCACATCTTTAGTGTTGGGGAGGAGGGGGTAACGTGTGTGACAAATGTTATCCTCACTGTGTCAGAAGGATGTTGTGAAACTTGAAAACGTTCAGAAAAGATTTACAAGGATGTTGCCAGGATTGGAGGAATTAAGCTATAGGGAGAGGCTGAATAGGCTGGGGCTATTTTCACTGCACCACTGGAGGCTGAGGGGTGACCTTACAGAAGTTTATAAAATCATGAGGGGCATGGATAGGATAAGTACACAAGGTCTTTTCTCTGGGATGGAGGAGTCCAGAACTAGAGGGCATCAGTTAGGGTGAGAGGGGAAAGATATAAAAGGGACCTAAGGGGCAACTTTTTCACACAGAGGGTGGTACGTGTATGGAATGAGCTGCCAGAGGAAGTGGTGGAGGTTGGTACAATTGCAACATTTAAAAAGCATCTGGATTGGTATATGAATAGGAAGGGTTTGCAGGGATATGGACCAAGTGCTGGCTAATGGGACTAGATTAATTTAGGATACCTTGTCAGCATGGACAAGTTGGATTGAAGGGTTTGTTTCCGTGCTGCATACCTCTATGATTCTCTGACTTTATCAAATCCCAATCTGTTGGCGTCATGCATTAGTTCAGTGGAAGGCTGTTTGGCTCTTTGAAAGAACTTGCTATGGTGTTACACCTTGGCATCCTTCCTCATTTTCAGACATTTCCTTTTCCAATCTATTGAATGGTGGAACAGGCTGGGTGGTTTCTCCTGGCCCTAGTTTGTATCTTCCCTACTTAGCAACCCACTGGTCAGACCGAAGGTGCACAAAACTGACCACTGTAGGCTCTGTTGTGCGATAACTCAATTCCTCATAGTTTTGCCTTCCATTCAACCATCTTGGGTTCCCTCTTAAAGGAGCACATTGTACTGTGAAGCTGCTATAAATTTGTTTGCCGCTGAAACCTTTACCTGGCGATAAATATTATCTGTTCCACAGCAGCTGTGGTGGGTTAGGGAATGTTCTTCAGTGAGGCGTAGAGTGAGCTGGGACTGCGTGCTGGTTGAGCCAATTGTGGTCAGTGACAGTCCATTGTGTGTCCATTCACACCTTCCCATTGTCAGCTATCAGCTATGATTGAATGGCCTAATATCTGCTCCTGTGTCTTATGGTCATGACTGCTCCAGCGATAGTTCAGAAAACTGAGTCTCTCCATCCAAATATTTAGAGACACACACACACACACACACACTGTCAGATATACCTCTCTATTTCAGTCATTGTGTTTGTTTGCAGATGTTCACTTATGGAAAAGAGCACCTTAAATATCGGGTGCTTTTCAACTTAGATGATCACTTATTAACCATGCTATTCATTGACAATATTGTCGCATTTGAATCTCTCCTGGTGTCTGGGAGTGCATACCTTCCTGTAGCAGGTGCTGGGTAGATGTTGAGATGGTCACCAGTAAGGAGGAGTTAATGGTTACTCACTGGGAGAAATGTTCAGTTGGAGCTCCCTGGACCGTGCCTGCCTAATTCAGGGATAGGCTGTGTTATTGTGGACAGGATTCCTTTCTCCCCTCCCTCTGACTGGAACAGTCAGCTCAATGGCCTGAATGCCCCCCATCCTGTTCCCGCCTTCTTACCTTCCTCAAAAAAAATGTTGGCACTCATTCCTCGCAGGAGTCCAGGTGCTTGGTCGAATGGAGAAACCAGAGATGGGCTGACTGAGAATCAAATTCATAGAGTCAGCATCGAGCACAGTGGGCTGAATGGCCTCACTTGTGATCAGACATTTTCGATAGCTTCAGAAGGAGGCAACATCACTGTGTGCTGATCGATGTCAAGCCACCAAACTTTACCCCAGCATCTGTCACTCGGTTCACAGTCCAGGAACCCTTGATTTCAAAGGGATGGAGACAGTGAGGACTGGAGATGCTGGAGAGCCAGAGTCAAAAAGTATGGCACTGGAAAAGCACAGCAGGTCAGGCAGCATCCGAGGAGCAGGAGAGTTGATGTTTCGGGCATTCGCTCCTCGGATGCTACCTGACCTGCTGTGCTTTTCCAGCGCCACCTTTTCGACTATAAAAATAGTGAAGTCTTTCTAAGTCTACACAAGACACGAGTCAGACCACAGCTAGTATACTATGAACAGCTTTGGGTCCCTTCCCGAAGCAAAAGTACTGGAAGCTCCCAGGTATGCAGAGACTGCCTGATGAAGAGAGGTTGAGTCGGTCAGATTCATAGTCATTGGAATTGAGAAGAATGAGAGGGGATTTACCAGGATGTTACCTGGTCTGGAGGGAAGGTCTTATGGGAAAAGGCTGAGAGACTTGAGTCTGTTCTCATTGGAGAGAAGAAGCTAAGAGGGGTTTTAATAGTGACATACAAGATGATCAGAGGATTAGATAGGGTAGACAGTGAAAGTCTTTTTCCTAGGATGATAACATCTGCTTGTATGAGAGGGCATAACTACAAATTGAGGGGTGATAGATTTAAGACAGATGTCAGAGGCAGGTTCTTTACTCGGAGAGTGGTAAGGGCGTGGAATGCCCTACCTGCCAATGTCGTCAACTCAACCACATCAGGGAGATTAAAATAATCCTTAGATAAACACATGGATGATGATGGGATAGTGTAGGGGGATGAGCTGAGAATAGCTCACAGGTCGGCGAAACATCGAGGGCTGAAGGGCCTGTTCTGTGCTGTACTGTTCTGTGTTCCATGTTCTATTCTTGGAATATCCAAAAGTAATCTGGAACTTGACTGGATAAATAGGGAAAGGCTGTTCCCCCATGGGGGAGAATCTAGGACCAGATGGCATCATCTCAGAATGAGGGATCACACATTTAAGACAGAGATGAGGAGGAACTTGGTCACTCAGAGGCTGGTGAAGCTGGGGAGTTCTTGAACACAAAGGCTCTGTCAAGGCTTGGTCACTAACTGTATTCAAGGCTGAGATAGACAGGTTCTTAAAAGGGAAGGGCAAAAGGCAGGAAAATGGAGTTGGGAATTATCAGATCAGGTCAGCCGTGATTTCATTGAATGGCAGAATAATCTTGATGGGCCAAATGACCTACTTCTCCTTTGAATTCTTATGATTCGATATTCTACTATTCAAGTTTTTTCTAATGATGTGATGTGTGGCTCCGTGTATCAGAGGGACAGGTCATCAACCTGGAAATAAAACCTGGCTTTTAAAACAAATACCGCCAAAACTAATGAGCACCTCTAGCATTTCAGGTTCTTATTATTGATTATTTTTAATAGGAAGAGAGCTTTTAGAATTATAGAATCAAAATAAGTGGATGGAGATCAATCATGATCTGAAAGAATGGAGGGATAGGCGTAAGGTGAGGGTTTGAATGGCCTTCTATTGTCTCTTATTTATTCCCCATCCTCAGTAGGCTTTAACCCCTTTCAATAATTGTCAAAATGTCATGTACATGATGGGAATTCACTCACTGATCAACAGTGCATTACCAGCTGATCTAGTGGCTCAGTGGTTAGCACTGCTGCCTCACCGTGCCAGGGACTCAGGTTCGATTCCAGCCTCAGGCGACTGACTGTGTGGAGTTTGTACATTCTCCCCGTGTGTGCGTGGATTTCCTCCTGGCGCTCCAGTTTCCTCCCACCGTCCAAAGATGTGTAGGTCAGGTGGACTGGCTATGGGAAATGGCTCCATAGTGTCCAGGGCTATGCAGGTTAGGCGCGCTAGCCATGGGAAACGTAGGGTCGATCTGGGTGGAATGCTCTTCAGAGGCTCATTGTGGATTTGATGGGCTGAATGGCCTGCTTCCACACTTAAGTGTTCTATGATATTTGTTAGAGCTACAGGACAAACATTGTCCTAGAGTAAATGATACTTCTGGGAGAAGTAGAGACTGTCTATCCTAACAGGAAAGATAGTGCGAGCTTGCTAAATCATCAGGAAGAATGCCCTTATGTGTTTGACTCTCAGCAATCCCTTTCACGCTCCGCTAGCTTCTCGCTTCTCTCCACTAACTGACAGGCTCCCTGGGATATGGTTCCTGTTTCACTGCAATGATCCGTCTTCAAAAGCCACGTCGAGGAACTAAAGCCGTCCTTCATCAAACCGGCCCAAGCAGGGAGTGACAGATGACAGCTGCACTGTTTTGTCCCTCGCCTTGCACAGATACGTTTGAACTGAGCAGCGAGTTGTGTTCATTGCTAAGGAAGCGAGGAGAATAGGGACCAGTTGAGAGCTGAGGCAGAGGTCATTGTGGAGTGATAGAAATCGGAGGCACAGCTAACTTCGGAAAACAGGGAAAGACACCAAATAAACTGCGGATGCTGGAAATCTGAAACAAAACCAGGGAATACTGGAGAAACCCAGCCGGTCTGGCAGCTGAGGAGATAGAAACAGTTCACATTTCAGGTCCAGAATGTTCTTCAGAACAGAATAAGTGTTCTGAAGTACATTAACTCTGTTTCTATCTCAACAGATCTGCTGAGTTTCACCAGTGATTTTTGTTTTTGTTTCATCAACAGGAAAACCTTGATGGTCAGTGAGATGCGAACAGGGTCCCAGAAAAACACAGTGGCTGATGAAAGCTACCCTCCCATCTGTATTTATGACAGATGTGGTGCTTTGACCATAGAATCATGGAATTGTACAGTCCATTGGCCCATCTGTACTGACAACAATGACTGTAAACCCGAAACCAGTCCTACCTTCAAGCAGTTAGCCCAGAGCTTTGAGTGTTGTTTTCATCCATTTACATTTTTAAGGCTGTTCCTGCATCATCTGTGCGGCTATCCCAAACTGTTCTATAGCCATGTACTGTTTTTCGAGGTGCAGCCACTGTAGTAATGTAGCTGCTCTCAGCACCAGCAAGCTGCCACAGTCAGCAACATGATCAAAGCCAGATGTTTTGGGAGGGGAGGGCAGTGGTGGATATTGGCAAGGACACTGGGGAGTGCCACACTCTCTGCGGTCTCTGCCCTCTTTGGGAAGGCCCTGAATAGTCTGTCACACCCACTCAGGAGACTCGACAGTCTCTTCTCTCACTCAGGAGACAGTAGGCAGAGGAGGGTGAAGGAAAGCCATGGTTCAGCAGCCCAGGCTAGAGTTGCCATGTTGGATCGCGGGTTACTTGGGGCTGAATATAGAGACTCAGAGAACAAGGAACTCCCGATTCCAGGCCCGGTCCTCTGTGCCAGCAGATCTGATGGGGCTGCAGTGGCACTGTCTCTGACAACTGTGGATGATTGTTAAATCAACTTGTTTCTCACTTGCTACTGGGCCAGGCATATGGGGAGTTTTGGCCATGTCTTACTTTGGATACCTTTGACACCAGCCCCTCTGCTGCGTTGCTTTTCATCGTGTAGTACTGGCTGCCTGCCACAGAGCAATAATCCCATCTTATTCATCATAGAATCCACCAATGGTGCAACTCCAACAGCACTCAAATAAGCTCGACATCTAAGATAATGCAGTGGCTATAAGAGCAGGTCAGAGACTGGGAATGCAATGACCAGTAACCCACCTCTTGACTCCCCAAACCCTGCCCACCATTTACAAGGCTCAAGTCAGGAGTGCGATGGAATCCTCCCCACTTGCCTGGATGGGGGCAGCTCCAACAACACTCAAGAAAACAAAGCAGCCCACTCGATTGGTACCACATCCACAAACATCCACCACCGATGCTCAGTAGCAGCAGTGTGTACCAACTACAGGATACACTTCAGAATTTCACCAAACATCCTCAGGCAGCGCCTTCCAAACCCATGGCCACTTCTGTCTAGAAGAACAAGGGCAGCAGATACATGGGAACACCACCCCCTGCAAGTTCCCCTCCAAGCCACTCACCATCCTGACTTGGAAATATATCACCACCCCTTCATTGCCACTGGGTCAAAATCCTGGAACGCCTTCATAATGACATTGAGGCTTCGGTGTAATGCATGCCACAGTCAAATAGCCTCTGGATGCGCTTGGTCTGAACTTAGACGTGTGAAATATTATCTTGGATGAGGTACGCGAGTGGGAGAACGGGCTGGGAATTGTACCCTAACTGGGTATCAGTCCTTGAAAAAAGAGTTTTATATGTGAATCACTCCCATGAAGCAGGTTTGTTGGGATTGAGTTAAGGTTCGGAAATAATCACAGGCCTCCAGCTTTATTTTGGAATTCTTAATTTCTGGCAAATCTTGTTGGGTGACATTGCGTGTAATAAGGAGTCGGTTTATATTTCAAGGATCAATAAGGATTTTACAATGTACTGTATGGCTCCTGGGGTGGTAAAACATCTCTTTAAGTCTGCAAATTTTAATTGCTGTTAAATAAATACAGGTTCAGATCAATCAGAGTTCAGTTGTTGGCTTGGAACACTTCAAGTGTTGGAATGTATTTGTAAATTACGAATCTGCAGCTCAGGAACAGTCGGCATTAAGTGACAGACTTCCTTTCTCTACTTCCTTAGAGTTTTATTTCAAAGGAGAAAATTTGCAGAAAGCTGCAACATAAAGGGACTTTGGGGTACTTGGACATGAAACACGGAAAGCTAGCACACAGGTGCAGCAGGTTAATCGAATGTTGGCCCTTATTTTAGTGGGGGGGGCATTGTAGTATCAGAGTAGGGAAGTCTTACTGCAGCTGTACAAGGAGCTGGTGAGACCACATCTGGAGCACTGTGAGCAGTTTGGGTCCCCTTATTTATGGAAATATATAACTTTATTGGAGGCAGTTCAGAGAAGGTTCACTTGGATGACCCCTGGGCTGGAGGGATTGTCTTATGAGCAAGGGTTAAACAGGTTGGGACTCTACTCACTGGAGTTTAGAAGAATGAGAGATGACCTCATTGAAACGTAGAAGATTCTTCAGGGGCTTGACAGGGTCAGTGCTGAGAGGATGTTTCCCCTCATGGGAGAGTCTAGGACCAAAGGGCACAGTCTCAGAATAAAGGGACACCAATTTAAGACTGAGATGGGGAAACCAGTTATGATGATGGGTGGCACCTTGCCACAGTGGTTAGCACTGCTGCCTCACAGCGCCAGAGACCCAAGTTCAATTCCCACCTCGGCAACTGTCTGTGTGGAGTTTGCACATTCTCCCGTAATGTCGATTTTCCTGCTCCTCAGACGCTGCCTGAACTGCTATGCTTTTCCAGCACCATTCTAATCTAGATTCTGGTTTACAGCATCTGCAGTCATTGTTTTTACCTACATTCTGAAAATGTGTTGCTGGAAAAGCGCAGCAGGTCAGGCAGCATCCAAGGAACAGGAGAGTCGACGTTTTGGGCATGAGCCCTTCTTCCTGAAGAAGGGCCCATGCCCAAAACATCGACTCTCCTGCTCCTTGGATGCTGCCTGACCTGCTGCGCTTTTTCAGCAACACATTTTCAGCTCTGATCTCCAGCATCTGCAGTCCTCACTTTCTCCTTTACCTACATTCTCCCCGTGTCTGTGTGGGTTTCCTCCGGGTGCTCCGGTTTCCTCCTACAGTCAAAAGATGTGCAGGTTGGGTGAATTGGCCATGCTAAATTGCCCGTAGTGTTAGGTGAAGGGGTAAATATAGGGGAATGGGTCTGGGTGGATTACTCTTCAGAGGGTCGGTGTGGACTTGTTGGGCCGAAGGGCCTGTTTCCACACTAAGTAATCTAATAATATTTCTTTCTCTCAGACGTTTGGACTCCTTGTCACAGAAAGCTGTGGGAGCAGAATCCTTGAATATATTTAAGGCTGAGAGAGATTCTTGAACACACTGAGAATCCCACTGGGTTAAGGGAAAGGACAAGAAAGTGGATATGCAAGATGTTGGATCAGCCACAAGTCTATAGAATGGTGGAGCAGGCACGAGACCTACTGCTTTTTCTACTTCTGATGATCTTACTGTTCTCTGAGTAAAGATGCGATGTTTCTGTTGCTTGTCATGTGGCAGTGATTATCTAGAGGGCAATTAAATTGGAATCTCTCCTCTAAACTCACTGTTCAGCTGCTCTGTTACCCTGGTTAAACCAGTCATGGTGAGGAACGGCAGTTAATCTAGGATTACGTGTGCCGTCACCTGTTGTGTTCTGCAAGGATCTGTTTTGGGTCCACTGCTGTCTGTCATTTTTATAAATGACCTGGATGAGGGCGTAGAAGGATGGGTTAGTAAATTTGCAGATGACACTAAAGTCGGTTGAGTTGCGGACAGTGCAGAAGGATGTTGCAGATTACAGAGAGACATAGATAAGTTGCAGAGATGGGCTGGGAGGTGGCAAATGGAGTTTAATGCAGAAAAGTGTGAGGTGATTCACTTTGGAAGGAGCGACTGGAATACAGAGTACTGGGCTAAAGGTAAGATGTTTGGTAGTGTAGATGAGCAGAGAGATTTTGGGGTCCATGTCCATAGCTCCCTGAAAGTTGACACTCAGGTTGATAAGTTTGTTAAGAAGGCATACAGAGTGTTAGCTTTTATTGATAGAGGGATTGAGTTTCTGAGCCCTACCTGCAAAAGTAATGGACTCTGCAATATCAAGGACATTTAAATGGTCGTTGGATAAACAAATGGGTGATAATGGAATAGTGTAGGTTAGATAGGCTTTAGATTGGTTTCACAGGTTGGCATAACATCGAGGCTGAAGGGCCTGTACTGTGCTATAATGTTCCATTCTATGTTCTTTGTTCAATGCTGTCTTTGGCTTGCCTAATCTTTCTTCCTGTGCCGAAGTGAGTTGTCACTGACAGCAGCCCTGTTTAGAAAGTGATGGGACACTGGAGAGTAAAGTAGGGTTAGAAAGGAGAAGGAGATTTGGCCAGGTATAATGGTCCCTGGAGAGGAGGTGTGAACAACTTAGAAGGGGGAAGGTGGGGAGGTGAGATAGAAGGATTTGGGAAGGAAGTGGCTGCATAGGATTTACAGATATGGAGAGGAGGAGCGTAAGTGGAACTGAGTGATATAAGGAGAAGGAGGGTAAGTAGGATTGAGGTTTTGGGAAGACTAGGGGGGAGGTGGGATTAAGGAGTAATATAGTCAATTGAAGTTTAAAGGCTGCTGATTCTTCGGCCTTCTCTGTTTGTGCTCTGCAAATGAACTCAGTCGCTGAGCTACAAGACAGTGATACCTGTTAACCATTGCAGACTTGACTGGAGCTTTCAGTTCTGGTGTTACTTTTGCTCAGATAAATGGGAAGTTGAAGGCTGATCTGACAGAAATCTATAACATGAGGACTGGTAGCTCAATGATCTGAGGTACATATTCAGTGTGGAGGACAGAAGGGGAGGCAAGAGAGGAGGGAGATTTGTGTTTTTGTTGACGCGATAGTGAGAGAGGATATTCCTGAAGGATCATCCCATTAAGCTGTGTGGGCAGAACTGAGATATGGGAAGGGGATGATCACTTTGATGGGATTGTATGATAAGCCGCCCCAGTAGTCAGTAGGAAATTGAAGAGTAAATATGGAGGGAGATTTCAGGAATCTGTAAGAATAATAGGGTTGTAGTTGTAGGGGATTTTAACTTGCTCAACATGAACCGGGACTGCCATAGATTAAGGACTTGGATGGGAGGGTTTATAAAGTGTGTTCATGAAAACTTTCTGCATCAATATATTGATGGCCTGACTGGAGAAGGGGCAAAACCTGACTTCCTCTGGGAAATAAGGCAGGTGACTGAGGTGTCAGTGGGGGAGCACTTTGGGAACAGTGACCACAATTCTATTAGTTTTAGAATAGTTATGGAAAAGAATAGGCCTGGTCCACAACTTAAAGTTCTAAATTGGGACAAGGCCAATTTTGATAGTATTCGCCAAGTCCTTTCAAAGGTTGGTTGGGGGTGCTATTCATGGGGAACCAGACGTCTGGCCAGGGGGGAGACTTTCAACAGTGACTTGGTTAGTAAGAGTTCAGGGTCAGCATGTTCCTGTTCGTGTGAAGGGCAAGGTTGGCAGGAGTAGGGATCATTGGATGACCCGAGATATTGAGACTAGAGTTTGGTCAAGGAAAATGAAGGTGTAGGCAGTTGGGATCAAGTGAATCCCTTGAAGAATGTGGGGGTGTAAGAGGACACTTAAGAGGGAAATCAGGAGGGCAAAGAGGGGCCATGAAATAGCTTTAGCAGATAAGTTAAAGGATAATCCAAAACATTCTGCAAGCATACTAAGGGCATAAAAGCAACAAGAGAAATACTAGAGCCCCTTAAAGATCAAGAAGGCCATCTGTGTGGTGGAACCAAACAAGTTCAGTGAGATACTAAATGAACATTTTGTGTCAGTATTTACTGTGGAGAAAAACATGGGAGTGAGGGAACTCAGGCAAATGAATAGTAATGCCTTGCAAAGAGTCCACATTACAGAAGAGGAAGTGCTGGAGGTCTTAATACACATAGAGGTAGATTAATCCCTGAGACCTGAACAAATGTACCTCGGGACATTGTGGGAAGCTAGAGAAGAAATTACAAGGCCCCGAACAGAGATATCTGTATCATCGAGTGCCACTGCTCAGATTCCTGAAGACTGAAGGGTGGTTAAATTTATGCCTAATGGTTTGACAGTGCATCAGAGGGTTGTGATAGAAGATTGTTGTTTAGACTGGAGGCCTGTGACTAGCAGTGTGCCATCAGGATTGGTGCTGGGTCCACTGCTGTTTGTCATTTGTATATTCAAATTCAAATAGTGAGTTTGCAGTTGACACAAACTTTGGTGGTATAGTGGACAGAGAAGATGGTTATCTAAGAGTACAACAGGATGTGGATGAACTGGGCCAGTGAGCCGGGGAATGACAGATGGAGTTTAATTCAGATAAACATGAGATGTTACGTTTTAGTAAGGCAAACCAGGTCAGGACTCACTCAGTTAGTGACAGGACCTTGGGCAGTGCTGTCGAACTGAGAGACCTCGGGGTTCGGGTACATATTATCTTGCAAGTGGCATCACAGAGAGACAGGGTGGTGAGGGAACAGTTTGGCATGCTTGCCTTTATTGGTCATAACATCAGTATAGGAGGTAGGATGTCCTATTTCTCTAGCAGCCCTGTCATCCCTCCTCTTGGGAGTAACTTGTCTTGTCGATCTTCTTGTGTTGCTACAGTTAGCTTTGGCTTTTGATTTCCAAAATGAAATCTGGGTGAAACTCTGAATGCAAAGGACCGTGTGGACATTTCCATAGCCTCAGTTTTAACCCAAAATTGTAAAGTAGAGCAGAATTCATCTGATTCGTTGCCCTCCTCGTTAAACCCTTCTGAGTTTCTCCTGTGCTATGTGACTCCCAATGACGTGTCAACATTAATCTAAATCGTGAAATTGCAGAATGTCAGGTTGTGTTTATACCTCATTATACTCTGATTGAAGGGAATACGCAAAGTTACTGCTTCCACGACTGCCTTGATGGCATTTGCCTTTAGCGTGGCTGGTGTTCTATATATAACTCGGGGAGGGGAATGGTGGTTGTGAAGAAAGGAGGTTAAAATGCCTGAGATTGGTGGATTGAGCTCTGGTTGTGGTAAGGCCTGATGTTGGATTCGAGACTAGCTGCTAATTTGTGGGATTGCAGCAGCAATTGTCCAGAAACGTTGGCAGGTTCTTGTTAGAAGTTGATTGGTTCACCTCAGGCCTTCAGAGGAATTGAGCTGTCAATCTTATCCCATTTAGAATCCTTCTCAGGAGATGTTCTTGACCCTTAATGCCCTTAGGGCAATGAGCGATGAGCAGCAATCATTGCCTTTCTAGTGACAACCACATCTCGAGAACGCATGAATAAATCAGGGAGGGCTACAGCTTCTGAAATGTGTTCGTTTTAAAATCAGTCATGGGGTGTGAGCATCATTGCCTAGGGTAGCATTTATTACCCATCCTTAGTTGCCCATCGCTGTGGGTCTGGAGTCACATGTGGGCCAGACCGGGTAAGGATGACAGATTTCCTCCCCTGAAGGACATGAATGAACCAGATGGGCTTTTCCCAACAATTGGCAATGGATTTGCGGTCAACACCTCACATTTATCTAATTAAGCTCCATCTGCCATTCCTCGGCCCAGTGCTCCAATTGATCAAGATCCCTTTGTAATTTTTGATAAGCTTCTTTGCTGTCCACTGTACCACCAATTCTTGTGTCATCTGCAAACTTTGTAATTATGCATCCTATACTCTAATCCAAATCACTTATATAACTGAGAAACAACATTGGACCCAGCACCGATCCTTGTGGCACACCGTTGGTCACAGGCTTTCAGTCCAAACAGCAGCCCTCTACCCTCTTAAACAAAAGATGCAACAGAAAAGTCAAGCACCACAACCTCCAACCCCCCCCCTGCTAACTCCACCCCTGTCAGACACACCTGGGATGGGGATTAAGTAGAGAGTAAAACTTACTCTCTCCTTTTAAAACAGAGAAGGAAAAATTCCCCGACTCTCGAACTGAAGTGAAAATCCAGTGACTCTGGAAAAGGAAGAAAATAAATAAGCAGGCAAAAAATGGCTTTCCTTGACTCTGCCCTTACCAACCAGTCTTGGGTAGAGGATAAGAAGGGATTGAAATGTGGAATAAACATTCCTTGACTCAGTTGAACGCGAAAAAAATCAAAGCCCTTCAGCTCCATCCCCAGCTATCGCTCCCGGGACATGGACAACAATGGTCTAAAGGTCAGAGGGAAAGGTTCCCCTCAGACTGTCCCCATCAAGCACTTCTGGGACAGGGACAAGACAGGGGTAAAATAAAAGCTGAAAAGTGTGGTGAGGTGTGGAAGGAGGCCAATCAGCCCATCCACACCCAGACCCACCCCGAACTCTCCATGGCTAATCCACTTAGCCTACACAAAATCTGGACACTACAGGACAATTTCCCATGGCCAATCCACCCTGACCTGCACACCTTTGGATTGTGGGAGGAAACCCACGCAGACACGGGGAGAACGTGCAAATCCCACGCAGGCAGTCGCCCGAGGCTGGAATCGAACCTGGGTCCCTGGCGCTGTGAGGCAGCAATGCTAACCACTGAGCAAAGGAGTAAACAGAGAAACTCCCCCACCCCTGCCATCAGACACTCCCGGGACAGGGACAGCACTGGACAAAACAAGAGCAAATCTACACTCTGCTCTTTCAAAATGGAAAATAAAGCTGCTTTGACTTTGTTAAGCAAAAACAAGGATCCTATTACTATGGGGAAAAATAAAAACAAATAAACAAGCAAAACATGGTTCACCCTTGACTCCAGCCCCACCAGCCTGTTTTGGGCAGGAACCCACAGGCACCAAAATAAAAATAAACTCAAGGAAAATCGAAGAAGACAAACAAACAATGAAACAAATAAATCTCCTTTGCTGCATCTGCATTGAATATTACTGGGATGGGGACAGCATGATATAAAATCCAGAAATTCCCCAGCTCATTTCAACTAACAATAAAATTCCCTTCTCACTGATTGTCATGAAATACATTGGAGACTGGGACATGGTGTAAGATCAAAATGAAAGCCCCCTTGCCTCTTCCAATGGGGTCCAAAATCGGAATTTAGGTAAAATAAGACTGTCTTCTTACTGAGGTACCAGAAGGGCTTTTGCCTGAAACGTCGATTTCGCTGCACTTTGGATGCTGCCTGTACTGCTGTGCCCTTCCAGCACCACTGATCCACAAACTCAAAAGGCAAAGCAGAGACTTACACTCCAGAGACAATGAACTAAATCGGAATATCATTATCCAGGTTTATAATGCACTCCAGCCACTGTAGTGCCCAGTGTTCCTGAAAGGTCTGCACTGTACCAATGAGAATCATCTACTCCTGTTGCAGGCACGCACATGTGTGAACATAATCCTCCACCACCACCCTCTGTCTTCTACCATCAAGCCAGTTTTGTATTCAATTAGCTGATGGTTCAACACACAATATGTACAATCATTTCTTTCCAGAGTGCGATAATTGCGTTCCTGGGCGACCCCGCACTATCGAAAGAGTCAGGCAATACAAATAGCACTTAAAGTGTTGGCAATGTCAGCACATTACAGTCAACAGCCACTTTAAATGTTCGCAGTTTAGAAACATTACAGCCAATTGGAATTAATGAAAGACATGTCAGAGCAGAGCTGACTGTAGAACACTTTGAGAAGACATTTAAAGATGACTGACCCAACAAAGCCAGGACCAATGTGCTGCAAATTGTCTTTTCCAGTTTAACACGAATAGACACTTGCTGCTGGTGAAGGTGATTTTCACAGCACTGGCCTGTGTTTTATGAGGTGTACACGGCAGAGAGGAGTACGGGGATAGGGGGGTGGGGGGGTGAATTATTTCCAGCTGCAGACCCACAGTGGCTGAGGCAAGCACAGAGCACCCAGGGCCAAGAGGAGAGCCAACAGCTGAGACACGGTCCCCAACCTGCTGGGCTGAGAGAGGGCAGAGCGGTCTGAGGAGACTGACCTTCAGTGGGGTGAGGCACAGCCGCTGGTCAGAGAATCCCCATCCGGCCAATCAGCTTGAACAGCAGAGGCAGCCAGTTCTCATGGTCACCACCTCCCCATCCCCACACACTCTCCCGCCCCCCCCAACCTCCTCCACTCATCAGGCTCATCAAATCCCACCCACCCTCAACATGAGGTGATGAACGTGGAATGGTGTAAATGACCCTCAATACTCTTCCCTCCCCCCAGGTGAGTTGGTAGGGAGGAGGGGAAGCCCAATATTAACCCACAGTATCTCCTGCCCCCCCCCATCAGGAATGGACAGCCCAACGAGAGGGGATATAATCCATGACCCCCTTTCCCCCCCCCAACAACCCTACCCTGGGGCACCTGACGCATTTTGCTTTTATGAGGTTAGTATTTTCTCTGGAGATGTGAAGGATGAGAGGTGATCTCATTCAAATGTAAAACTCTCACGGAGCTGGCCTGACCAGTTGCAGGGAGGATGTTTCCCCCTAGTCAACCAGGGGGGTGAGGGAGGAGGTGAGAGCCAGGGGCCTTGGTCTGCAGACATGGGACAGGCCATTTTGGACGGAGATGAGGAAGGATGTCTTCATCGGACAGTGGCGAACCTTTGGATTTCCCCTGCTTCAGTGAGCTATGGAAACCCAGTCACTCAACAGATTCAAAACTAAGGTCGGCTGATTCTAACATAATAAACGCGCGTAGGGATACAGGGATGGTGCAGGACAATACTGTTGTAGGCAAGCACGCTGAATGATAGAATTTGATGGACAGAATAGCCTCATTTTGCCACTTTCTCCGATGTTCTTATGTTCATTGCTGAGGTGAACCGTGCTGGGTGTGAGCACTGCATTCACAAACAGTCTCAGAGTAGAAAGTTAAAAATCACACAACTCCAGGATATAGTCCAACAGGTTTAATTGGAAGCACTAGCTTTCGGAGCACCGCTCCTTCCCACAGTCCAGTTAAACCTGTTGGACTGTAACCTAGTACTGTGTGATTTTGTACACCCCAGTCCCAACACCGACATCTCCAAATGAGCGTCAGACTAAATAGCAAGGATGGCCTTCCTTCCTGATAGCAAGGAGCCCAAATGACCCAGCTGGTTTATTTTGAGAATAACTTTTGTGTCTAGGTATTGTTGATTCACAATCCCCAATTGTCAAACCAACCACAGTTGCATTTGAACCGAAATTCTCAGGATTTATAATTCAGGCCTCTGGATTACTTGTCAAGTAACATGAAACCACTGCTGCATCCAATCTCTCGTTGCAATGTTGTGCAGACTGCTCTCCGACCATCTCACTGCCCAGGAATTTCTCCTGTCTGTGAGATTGATCATTTCCCACCTTTTACCATGGTTAAGCAGTCAGGGTGAGATGCCCAAAGGTCGTCTCTCTGACCCACACACTCCGTCATCAACGCATGTTTCTGGACTGCTCCCTCTTAGTTCAGCTCTCATCAGGTCTGGATAGAATCTGGTGATTCCACTCGCTGCTGCAGCTTCTAATATTATGGGCAAAGTTAAAAATCACATTACACCAGGTTAAAAATCACACAACACATAGGATACAGAATGGCACAATGATCTTTTACTGTAAATTCTGTGTCCTACAATCCTGCCCCACTAACTACCTGACGAAGGAGTAGCGCTCCGAAAGCTAGTGCTTCCAAATCTACCTGTTGGATTCTAACCTGGTGTTGTATGATTTTTAGCTTTGTCCACCCCAGTCCAACACCTCATTATAATGTGTGCAGTTTTGGTCTCTTTATCTGAGGAAGGCTGTTCTCAGTGTGGGGGGAGTTCACCAAAGGTTAACCAGACTGATTCTTGGGATGGCAGAGCTGAGCGCTGGAGAGAGACTGGATCAGTTAGGACTATATTCACTGGAATTTAGAAGAATGAGAGGTATCTCATAGAAACCTATCCAATTCCAACAGGATGAGACAGGGTAAAAATGGGATGGATGTTCCCAATGACCCACCCAGACCCATTCCCCTATTACTCTACATTTATCCCTGACTAATGCACCTAACCTACACACATCCCTGAACACTATGGCAGTTTAGCATGACCAATTCACCCTAACCTGCACATCTTTGGACTGTGGGAGGAAACCCATGCAGATTCCAAACATCGACTGGGATTGACATAGTGTTAAAGGTTTAGATGGAGAGGAATTTCTTAAGTGTGTACAAGACAATTTTCTTATTCAGTATGTGGATGTACTTACTAGAGAAGGTGCAAAACCTGACCTACTCTTGGTAAATAAGGCAGGGCAGGTGACTGAGGTGTAAGTGGGGGAGCACTTTGTGGCCAGCGACCATAATTCTATTTGTTTTAAAATAGTGATGGAAAAGGATAGACCAGATCAAAAAGTTGAAGTTCTAAATTGGAGAAAGGCCAATTTTGACAGTATTAGGCAAGAACTTTCGAAAGCTGATTGGAGGCAGATGTTCGCAGGTAAAGGGACGGCTGGAAAATGGGAAGCCTTCAGAAATGAGATAACAAGAATCCAGGGAAAGTATATTCCTGTCATAGTGAAAGGGAAGGCTGGTAACTATAGGGAATGTTGGATGACTAAAGAAATTGAGGGTTTGGTTAAGAAAAAGAAGGAAGTATATGTCAGGATAGATCAAGTGAGTCCTTAGAAGAGTAGAAAGAAAGTAGGAGTATACTTAAGAGGGAAATCAGGAGGGCAAAAAGGGGACATGAGATAGCTTTGGCAAATAGAATTAAGGAGAATCTAAAAGGTTTTTACAAATATATTAAAGACAAAAGGGTAACTAGGGAGAGAATAGGTCCCCTCAAAGATTATCATGGCGGCCTTTGTGTGGAGCCACAGAAAAAGGGGGAGACACTAAACGAGTATTTTGCATCATTATTTACTGTGGAAAAAGATATGGAAGATATAGACTGTAGGGAAATAGATGGTGACATCTTGCAAAATGTCCAGATTACAGAGGAGGAAGTGCTGGATGTCTTGAAACGGATAAAGGTGGATAAATCCCCAAGACCTGATCAGGTGTACCTGAGAACTCTGTGGGAAGCTAGAGAAGTGATTGCTGGGCCCCTTGCTGAGATATTTTTATCATCGATAGTCACAGGTGAGGTGCCGGAACACTGGAGGTTGGCAAATGTGGTGCCACTGTTTAAGAAGGTCACCAAAGACAAGCCGGGAACTATAGACCAGTGAGCCTGACCTCAGTATTGGGCAAGTTGAGGGACAGGATGTACATTTATTTGGAAAGGCAAGGACTGATTCGAGATAGTCAACATGGCTTTGTGTGTGGGAAATCATGCCTCACAAACTTGATTGCGTTTTTTGATGAATTAACAAAGAAAATTGATGATGGCTGAGCAGTAGATGTGATCTATATGGACTTCAGTAAGGCATTTGAAAAGGTTCCCCATGGGAGACTGATTAGCAAGGTTAGGTCTCACGGAATACAGGGAGAACTAGCCATTTGAATACAGAACTGGCTCAAAGGTAGAAGACAGAAGGTGGTGGTGGAGGGTTGTTTTTCAGACTGGAGGCCTGTGACCAGTGGAGTGCCACAAGGATCGATGCTGGGCCCTCTACATTTTGTCATTTACATAAATGATTTGGATGCGAGCAGTTAGTAAGTTTGCAGATGACACCAAAATTGGAGGTGGAGTGGACAGCGAAGAGGGTTACCTCAGATTACAACAGGATCTGGACCAGATGGGCCAATGGGCTGAGAAGTGGCAGATGGAGTTTAATTCAGATTAATGCGAGGTGCTACATTTTGGGAAAGCTAATCTTAGCAGGAATTATACACTTAATGGTAAGGTCCTAGGGAGTGTTGCTGAACAAAGAGACCTTGGAGTGCAGATTCATAGCTCCTTGAAAGTGGAGTCGCAGGTAGATAGGATAGTGAAGAAGGTGTTTGGTATGCTTTTTTTATTGGTCAGAATATTGAGGACAGGAGTTGGGAGGTCATGTTGCAGCTGTACAGGACATTGGTTAGGCCACAGTTGGAATATTGCATGCAATTCTGGTCTGCTTCCTATCAGAAAGATGTTATGAAACTTGATAGGGTTCAGAAAAGATTTACAAGGATGTTGCCAGGGTTGGAAGATCTGAGCTACAGGTTGAGGCTGAATAGGCTGGGGCTGTTTTCCCTGGAGCGTCGGAGGCTGAGGGGTGATCTTATAGAGGTTTACAAAATGATGAGGGGCATGGATAGGATAAATAGGCAAAGTCTTTTCCCTGGGGTTGGGGAGTCCAGAACTAGAGGGCATAGGTTTAGGGTGAGAGGGGAAAGATATAAAAGAACCCTAAGGGGCAACCTTTTCATGCAGAGGGTGATCCGTGTATGGAATGAGCTGCCAGAGGAAATGATGGAGGCTGGTACAATTGCAACATTTAAGAGGCATTTGGATGGGTATATGAATAGGAAGGGTTTGAAGGGATATGGGTCAGGTGAGACTGGATTGGGTTGGGATATGTGGTCGGCATGGATGGGTTGGACCGAAGGGTCTGTTTCCATGCTGTACATCTCTCTGACATAGGGAGAATGTGTAAACTCCACACAAACAGTCGCCTGAGGCAGGAATCGAACCCGGGTCCCTGGCACTGAAAGGCAGCAGTGCTAACCACTGAGCCACCATGCCACTCTACAATAACAATGTGGAACCCCTGCCCATCAGGCTGGTGGAGAGGGAGATGAGCAATGATCATGTAGAACCGGGAATCACATAAGAATCTGAGGAAGGCCATTTTGGACTGAGATAAGGAGAAATGTCTTCACCCAGAGAGTGAGGAGCCAGTGGAATTCTCTGCCATAGAAATGTTTTCAGGAAGCATTTAGATATCATCCTTTCTGCTAAAGAAATCAAAGGATATGGAGGGAGAAAATGGGAACAGGAGACTGAGTTGGATGATCAGCCATGATCACATTGAATGGCAGAGAGGCCTGGTATGGGCAGCATGGACTACTTCTCCATTTCTATGACCAATTTCACACAGAATCCTTGCCCCCTGTTCCTAGGTTATCCTAGCACTGAAAGAGGTTCTTTGACCCATTGAAGCTGTACTGGTCTACATACACTGACCAAGTCCATCCTCATGCCTTGCTCTATACCTGTAACCATTAACTTACCTCAAGCACCTAAAGGGAATCCCTTTTGAAATCATTGCTTATCTCCCTCTCTACCACCCAGATTGCAGGAGTTCCACATCGTTATTGTAGGGTGGCACGGTGGTTCAGTGGTTAGCACTGCTGCCTCACAGCGCTAGGGACCCGGGTTCGATTTCAGCCTCAGACAACTGTCTGTGTGGAGTTTACACATTCTCCCCGTGTCTGCGTGGGCTTCCTCCCATAGTCCAAAGATGTGCAGGTTAGAGTGAATTGGTCATGCTAAACTACCCATATTGTTCAGGGATGTGTAGGTTAGGTGCATTAGTCAGGGATAAATGTAGAGTAATAGGGGAATGGGTCTGGGTGGGTTACTCTTCAGAGGGTCGTTGTGGACTTGTTGGGCTGAAGGGCCTGTTTCCACAGTGTTGTGAATCGATAATCCTATGTTGTATAACACACGCCAGCTGAAGTGATGCTGCAGAACATGCCGACGGGTGGTCCCCTTAAGGCTGGCCTTCAGGAGTTCCTTGTGAAGAATGCACCACCTGCTCAGACATCAGAGATCAGAGTTGGAACTTAAACCCAACGTCTACACAGGCATCCTTACAGGAACAAGCTGGTGCAGGGTCCGTGAGCGCTGCCATTTGTACCAACTGACTGCATTTGAGCTGGAATCTTTAAAAAAGACACCTGCAGTTTGACGGGATAAATCCTTGGAGATTTGATAGAAAATGCTGAAGTGCATACCATTCCCAAAGGGATTTGTCTAACCCAAATCCTTTAAATACCTGACTGCAGTCACTGACATTTAGCACAATCAATGAATGGACGGATGAAGTACGTTATAATTAGCTTTATAAATCCAGGAAATGGTCTCTCCTGTAAAACATTCAGTACTTTACACATCATAGTCAAGCTCTGAATCCCTTTCTTTAGTATTAACCCTTTCACCCACGGCAAGGACGCTTGTATGCACTGTTTGTTATTTAAGGTTTACTGTTTTTAAATTTAATTGGTGTAGAATTCTTCTGTAAAAGTACCATCCACCCGAGACTGAGCAGAGGCTGAGTGCACCTTCCTGTGCCCAGGGGCCTCTGCACCATGCACCCCCAGTCTGAGGCTTCTACATCAGATGGGCCAGTGTTTGTGGAGTTCTGCTCTGCGGGCCATCCAATCCACCATCTCAGTCTCATCAGATGCTCACACCCAGGCCTCCAGAGCCAAAATCCTGCATGGTAGGCAACCATGTTTTTGGACTAAAATGCTGGAGAAACTCAATGGGTTTGGCAGCATCTGTGGGAGAGATGAGAGAGAGAGAGAGAGAGACAGACAGTGATAATCTTTCAAGTCTGATATGACTGTTTTTCAGAATGATTAGTTTGGAACTGGTTTGTGGCTAGTCTTCTTGTCCAATATGATGTCTTTTACACTGCAAATGTAAGGCATAGGAGGAGAAATTAGACCATTCAGCCCATCGAGTCTTCTCTGCCATTCAATCATAGTTGACACGTTTCTCAATCCCATTCTCCCGCTTTCTCCCTGTAACCCTTGACCCCCTTGATACTCAAGAACCTATCTATCTCCATCTTAAATATACTCAATGACTTGGCCTCCACGGCCTTCTGTGACAGTGAATTCCACAGATTCCCCACTCTCTGGCTGAAGATGTTTCTCCTTATCTCTGTTCTAAAAGATCTTCCCTTTACTCTAAGGCTGTGCCCTCAGGTCCTGGTCTCTCCTACCGATGGAAACATCTTCCCAACATCCACTCTGTCCAGGCCATTCAGTATTCTGTATGTTTCAATTAGTGTTTTGATGTTCCTGGGTCAAAGCTGTTGAGTTCTACCCTAAAACCTCTCTGCCTCACACCTCTGTCTCCTCCTTTAAAATGCTGCTTTGGACATGGGTCAAGAGTGTGATGGAATACTCCTCACTTGTCTGGATGGGTACAGCTCCAACAACACTCAAGAAGCTTGACACCATCCAGGACAAAGCAGCCTACTTGATTGTTTGGAACTCCCTTCCTAAGGGCATTTTGGGTCAACTTACAGCACAAGGGTTGGGAGGTCATGTTACAGAGTCATAGAGATGTACAGCATGGAAACAGACCCTTCGGTCCAACCCATCCATGCCAACCAGGTATCCCAACACAATCTGGTCCCACCTGCCAGCACCCAGCCTATATCTTTCCAAACTCTTCCTATTCATATACCCATCCAAATGCCTCTTAAATGTTACAATTGTACCAGCCTCCACTACTTCCTCTGGCAGCTCATTCCATACACGTACCACCCTCTGCATGAAAACGTTGCCCCTTAGGTCTCTTTTATATCTTTCCCCTCTCACCCTAAACCTATGCCCTCTAGTTCTGGACTCCCTGACCCCAGGGAAAAGACTTTGCCTATTTATCCTATCCATGCCCCTCATAATTTTATAAATCTCTATAAGGTCACCTCTCAGCCTCCGACACTTCAGGGAAAACAGGCCTAGCCTGTTCAGCCTCTCCCTATAGCTCAGATCCTCCAACCCTGGCAACATCCTTGTAAATCTTTTCTGAACCCTGTCAAGTTTCACAACATCTTTCCTATAGAAAGTAGACCAGAATTGCAAACAGTATTCCAACAGTGGCCATAACCAATGTCCTGTACAGCCGCAACATGATCTCCCAACTCCTTTACTCAATACTCTGACCAATAAAGGAAAGCATACTAAACACCTTCACTATCCTAACTACCTGTGACTCCACTTTCAAGGAGCTATGAACCTGCATTCTAAGGTCTCTTTGTTCAGCAACACTCCCTGGGACCTTACCTTTAAGTGTATAAGTCCTGCTAAGATTAGCTTTCCCAAAATGCAGCACCCCGCATTTATCTGAATTCAACTCCATCTGCCACTTCTCAGCCCATTGGTCCATCTGGTCCAGATCCTGTTGTAATCTAGAGTAACCTTCTTCGCTGTCCACTCCACCTCCAATTTTGGTGTCATCTGTAAAGGCTGTAAAGGACATTGGTTAGGTTGGTACTGGAATACTGGGTTCAATTCTGGTCTCCCTGCTATAGGAACAATGTTGTGAAACTTGAAGGTGTTCAAAAAAGATTTACAAGGATGTTGCCAGGGTTTGAGGATCTGAGCTACAGGGAGAAGCTCAACAGGCTGTGGGTGTTTTCCCTGAAGTGTCGGAGGCTGAGGGGTGACCTTATAGAGGTTTATAAAATCATGAGGGGCATAGATAGGGTAAATAGACAATGTATTTTCCCTGGGTTGGGGGTAGTCAAAACTAGAGGGCATATGTTTAGGATGAGAGGGGAAAGATTCAAAACGGACTGAAGAGGTACCTTTTTCATGCAGAGGGTGGTACGTGTATGGAATGAGCTGCCAGAGGAAGTGATAGAGGCTGGTACAATTGCAATATTTAAGTGGTATTTGGATGGGTATATGAATAGGAAGGGTTTGGAGGGACATGGGCCAGGTGCTGGCAAATGGGGCTTGATTAGTTTAGGATATCTGGTCGTCATGGATGAGTTGGACTGCTTCTGTGCTGTACATCTCTATGACTCTATGACATGGACTGCAGTGGTTCAGAAAGACAGCTGACCTTTCCAAGGGCAACTAGGGATGGGCAGTAAATACTAGCCTAGCCAGTAACACCCACATCCCACTAACAGATAAAATTGTCACACTTCGCCTAGCATTTGGTCAGTTGAGAGCTTATGTCTTTATTGATTTGGTGCCAAATCCTGTCAACAGCATTGCTGTGAAATAGAACATCCACCTGTATTAAATGTCTGATATAAATGTGTGTAGTTATTGTTGTGTTGACCCCTTTTATTCAGCCACAGTTTTCCAGCCGTTTGTAAACAAACTCTAGCTCTCTACAATGCCGTGACCCTCTTGTTGGATTCTGCTTTGATGTGAGGTCATGAACCTTATACATACAAAGACTTGCCCCGTGATTTGCTGGCACATGTGTTCGCCTCCTCGAGTTATGATCCTGATGGGGATCAGTAACTTTGATAGAAACTTCAAATCTCTGGATACTTCCTTTAAAAAAAAAGCCACAAAATCTCATGTTTTAACCAGAATCACGGAAGTGTTCCTGTTCAGAATGAGGCCATTCTGCCCATTTTGTTCGCACCATTTGGGATTATGTTTGGTATGGACTGGTTCGACCAAAGGCTCTGTGTCTATGCTGTATGACTCTATGACCAGCTCTCATTTGGTGCCATTTTCCTGCCTCATCTCTCTAACTCTGCACATCTTTCCTTTCCAAATAATCATCCCATTCCCTTTGGCGTGCCTTGACTGATGCTGAGCTCTGAGCTATTTCATTCCAAAACCTAACTACTCGCTGTGTGGAAACCTTTTCCATCTGTCACTTTTACTTCTTTGCCTTGAAGTCAGTTCCTTCTTGTTCTTGACGAGTGGGAGCATTTCATTCCAATTTACTCCTCCCCAGGCTTCTCATGGTGTTGAAAACATCAGTCAGGTCTCCTTGCGGCCTTTTGCACTTCATGAGAAACAGTCACAACTTCTCCAATCTGTCTTCTTCATTGAAATCCTGTAGCACTGGAATTATTCTTGTAAACTTCTTCTGAACTTTTGCAATCCTTCCTAATACAGCACCCAGAACTCAACACAATATTCCAGGTGGAGCTGAACGATTCTTCATTTGTTTGTACGATGTGGTCTTCGCTGGTCAGCATGTATTCCCCATCCACACCACTCTGGGTCTGGAGTCACATCTAGGCCAGACCAGATGATGATGGCCGGTTTTCTCCCCCAAAGGATACTGTTGAACCAGACAATCGACAATGGTTACATATCATCATTAAACCTACTCTTAATTTCAGATTTTTGTTAAATTCAACTTTGGCCATCCGCTCTGATGGGATTTGAACCTGTCCCTAGAACATTAGCGTTGAGTTCTGGATTAGCGTCATAGAGCCATAGAGCTCGAAACAGACCCTTTGGTTCAACCAGTCCTTGCTGACCATTACCCCAATCTAAACTAGTTCCACCTGCCTGCGTTTGACCCATATCCCTCCAAACCTTATGTACTTATCCAAATGTCTTTTAAATGTTGCAGTTGTGCCCACATCCACCACTTCCTCTGGCAGTCCATTCCACACACAAACCACTCTCTGTGTAAAAAAAGTTGCCCCTCATATCCTTTTTAAAATATTTCTCCTCTCACCTTATTACTTGTCCAGACATGACCAAAATACAATTCCATAGAAGAGCCATGCCAGACTTCAAATTTTAGCTGTGCTTCTCCCTCCACACATGCTGCCAGACCTGCTGAATTTCCATAACCTCAAGGTTATTACCTCCCTCCTTAGTGTAAGCTATGGCCATACTAACGAAGGACCAGATTCTGGATGTTTGTGACTGTGGTTTATGAACCAGTCTCTCAATCTATCCTTCCACCTTTAATGAGTTAAGACAATATAAACCCTGTTCCCTCTACTGCTGCACCCACTTTAGAGTTACACTCGACTTTATGCAGTCAGCTATGTTCTTCCTCAAATCTATCACTTCACGCTTCTCCCCTTTGAAGTTTGTATGCCACAATATTTATGCAAAGAAAAACAAAATGTTTTGTAAATACAGAAATTTTACACTGCAAAACAGCTCAACAAATCATATTCATCTGAGCTTCCCTATTTTTATTTGGATCTTGAAGGTTTTTATTCCCCATGGCTGATTAGAGTGGTGAGAGAGTTGTTTTTGACTGCTTAAATTATATTACTTACAGCATGGAAACAGGCCCTTCGGCCCAACAAGTCCACACCGACCCAGACCCATTCCCCTACATTTACCCCTTCAACTAACACTACTGTGCAATTTTAGCATGACCAATTCACCTAACCTGCACATTTTTGGACTGTGGGAGGAAACCCACTCAGACACGGGGAGAACGTGCAAACTCCACACAGACAGTCACCTGAGGGGGAATTGAACCCAGGTCTCTGGTGCTGAGAGGCAGCAGTGCTAACCGCCGTGCCACCGTAGATGAAATGGACTGAAGGGCCTTTTCTGTGCTGTAGATCACTGTGAGTCTGTGACATCTCCTCGGGCCGAACCAAAGAGTGCCACAGTTCTCAGGAATTCACTTTATTTCTCCTTGGTGTTCCTGCTATTCCCTGAAGGCTAAGCTTACTTGGGGTCTTTGTATTAGTCCTGTGCTCAATGACCCTCCTAACTTCCTTCAACACTTCATGAACATGAACTCCACTGCTCAAGCCTGTGTCTCACTGATTCTTGTTCAATGACTTCAAATGAGAAAGCAGCCTCGGTTTCTGACAGCCCATATACAATTCCAGCAGCTTTCAAACACCAGCTGGACACGTCCATGAGATATCATGGAGATAAATCCAAATTGCAATCTATCCCCATGGCTGCAGGAACACCTGAGGTATCACAGGTAGGGATTTAAGCAAATTATCTCCAATTCCCAAACCTTTCCCTTGTTCTGGGAAGCCACCTGAATAATTTTTAAACTCTTTACTGAGACAGCTGTGGACTTCCTGCCTCCCTCACTAAGCTCGGAGAGGACTCACTTAATGATTGGCAATTTTCCACTTCCAGCTCTGACCTTATTAAATAAACATAGGCCACCTTTGGAATTGCAATTACTCTGCACTTTATTATCAAACCAAGCATTTTTGTTTATCTTACATTTAGAAATGCCAGGCCCTAAACTAAAAGTTCAACAACGTGGATTCTGACATTGTGTATTCGAGAAAAGTTGGTCTCCTTTGGGCTCAGCTGATTGGTATTAAAATTCCATTTAAGATTGGCCTTTAAGAATGGGACCAGCCAAAGCAGTTGGTGTCAAATAGTTCAATTCCCATATCCACACTTCTGTTGAAATATAATTTGCTTTGTAATCAGCTATTTACGGTTACAATAACCTACTTGAGATCTTTGTGAAGGATAATCTTATCTCCTTGGCCAATTAAATGTAGCTTTGAGAAATAGATCCGAATGACATGAGCGGGGAGTGTTTTGTTCAGATAATCGAATGTTCGGATAATGGAATGCCGGATAACACAGTTTAGCAACGCACCGGGATATTGCGATCTTGTTCAGATAATCCGAAATTCGGATTATTGAATGCCAGATAATTGAGGTTCCTCTGCACATGGGGACATCGCATCTTGCAAATTCCCCTCCAAGCAGCATCCCGACTAGGAAATATACCGGCAAGTGTCAAAACCCTGGAATTCCCTCCCTCAGGGCATTGTGGGTCTACCTACAGCACATGGACTGCAGCGGTTCAAGAAGGCAGCTCACCCCCACCTTCTCCAGGGGTATCCAGGGACAGGCAATAAATGCTCACATTCTGTGAAAGGATAAAATCTTTGAGGGTTACATTACGGGGAGTGGTTGCACAGACTCATGTAAGATTGCTTGGAATTTAGAAGTTTATGAACAAAGTTTTCAAGATTTCATGAGGACTTGATGGGCTAAGCCAAGAGGATTTTCACTGAGTGAAGAATCCAGGACTGTGAGAGAGCAAAAAGTTAGTACGAGACCCTGTTCCGAGTAAAATCCACAGGCTTTCCATGGCCCTAGTGTAACTTTACAAAATGTCAATGACTGGAGATGTTTACACGGGCCTATGGGATGTTGTATGGTCTTAATTACTCTGTGACATTTTACTTTAATCCATTCAATCGAATTTAAATGAAATGCAATTGAGACAGCACTTACAGTAAAGTGAACAATGAGTATTGTTCACTGAGTGACTGTCAAATTTGGCTAATCCAGTCATGCAGTTGGTGTTAGATAACCCACAGAACGGTTTATATATAAATATCCCTGCCTCATGCTCCACCCGCACAGTCTTCTCTTCCTGTCTCCTGAGAGATTTGATACTTATCAGCTCAGGCTTCAGCCACCTCATCATAGCATTTCCCAGGGCTAATTGTGGACATTTGGCCCGTCGTTCACTTACTAGCCCTTTTCCAGTTCAACTAATCTCACAGCCTTGCTGTCACCCCATAGCCATGACCCAATTCCAAACCACTCCCACTGTCCTGCTATCTCCCCAAAGTCTAGTATCAATCCCAAACTGACCCCACTGCCCTACTTACTCCCCATTTTAATCACAAACGAATTCCAATCCCACATGCTCTCAAAAATCTCTGCACTAATGCCACATTTATCCCACTGCTCCACTGTCTTTCCATAACCTTTTGTGAAACACCAAACTGATCCCACTGCCTCACTCCCTCCTCTTAGACCCATATTGAGGTGGTAGATAACACTAGTTGCAACACCAAAGGTCCCAGACTGTGAGGTATTTCAGCCACAGCATCAACATGGATATTACAAGCTCAGTCAGGAGGTGTCCGTGGGTCAGTACAGTGGCACAGTGGTTAGCACTGCTGCCTCACAGCACTACAGACCCAGGTTCAATTCCTGCCTCAGGTGACTGTCTGTGTGGAGTTTGCACATTCTCCCTGTGTCTGCGCGGGTTTGCTCCGGTTTCCTCTCACAGTCTGGGTGGGTGTGTTTTGTTGGGCCGAAGGGCCTGTTTCCAGACCGTAAGTAATCTAATCTAATAGCTACAACAACCCATCAGACATTGGCCTGGACGCATCAAACAGGTCCCTCTGCTAGTCCATTCT
Organism: Hemiscyllium ocellatum; assembly: GCF_020745735.1. Lineage (NCBI taxonomy): Eukaryota > Metazoa > Chordata > Chondrichthyes > Orectolobiformes > Hemiscylliidae > Hemiscyllium > Hemiscyllium ocellatum. The sequence goes on along the minus strand of NC_083412.1, from coordinate 97,380,017 downwards.
TACTGCTCATTCACAGACAAGGTATAACTCTCCTAGTATTGTTTTTTATTCAGTCATGAGATGTGGATGGGATGAGTAGACATGGTCTCTCCCTCAGGCGGGGGAGTCCAGAACTAGAGGGCATAGGTTTAAAGTGAGAGGGGAAAGATATAAAAGGGACCTGAGGGACAACTTTTTCACACAGAGGGTGGTGCGTGTATGGAATGAGCTGCCAGAGAATGTGGTGGAGGCTGGTACAATTGCAACATTTAAAAGGCATTTGGATGGGTGTTTGAATAGGAAGGGTTTGGAGGGATATGGGCCGGGTACTGGCAGGTGGGACTAGATTGGGTTGGGATATCTGGTTGGCATGGACGGGTTGGACCGAAGGGTCTGTTTCCGTGCTGTACATCTCTATGACTATGTGGGCAGCACTGACGAGGCCAGCACTTATTGTTCATCCCTAGTTGCCCCTTGAGAAAGTGGCGGCGAGCTTTGGTGAATGGTGAGTAGCTTGGAGAGGAAGTTGTGAGATTTAGACTTCCCATGCACCCTCTGCCCTTCTCGGAAGTGTTTCTGTCAAAGGATCTTTGGTGAATTTCTGCAATGCACTTTTTAGGTATTACCCACTGCTGCTACTCAGTGCGAGTGGTAGAGAGAGCGTGGATGTGGTGTCAGTTAAGCAGGCTACATTGTCCTGGATGGTATCAGGCTTCTAGAGTGTTGTTGGAATTGCACCCATCCAGGTTTGTGGATGATGTGACTTGAAGTAAGTTGGATCACGATGAAATATGAGCTGAGGTGTGTGTGGAGTTGTATAAAGTGAGAGGGAAGAACTCCACATATGACCCAGATGTGAAATGAAGGCTGATGTTATATTGCTAATTGTCTGTCTCCTTCTCTCTTCCAGGATCACGCCTTCGGCAGGAAGATTCCCCACCCCGGATTGTGGAACATCCGTCCGATCTGATCGTGTCCAAGGGAGAGCCTGCCACTCTGAACTGTAAGGCTGAGGGCAGACCGATCCCCACCATCGAGTGGTACAAGGACGGGGAGCGGGTGGAGACGGACAAAGATGATCCTCGCTCTCACCGTATGCTGCTGCCCAGCGGCTCCTTGTTCTTCCTGCGCATTGTCCACGGCCGGAGGAGCAAACCCGATGAGGGCAGCTACGTCTGTGTGGCCAGGAACTACCTGGGGGAGGCCGTCAGTCACAACGCCTCACTGGAGGTGGCAAGTAAGTAACAGGCTCCTTGTCCAAGTGGGGGAGCTGTGGGGTGGTCTCTGTAACCCTCAGAGGTTTGCACTATCATTGGTAAAAGGGTCAGGTGTGGCCTAATTATCAGAATCCTAGTGTATCGACTTAGATTTCAGTAAAACATAGATATTGTCTCCAGTCACCTTCCGATTCATGTCAGCTTTCATCGTTTGGTTTATTTGTTGAAAAGGTGAAAGGAGATGCAGACAGTGTGACTGTGTGACTGTGTTTTAGATTATTCCGTCTGCTTTACTCCTCAATGTCTGATTGTAAACAGGGACATCACACTGAGCTGTACTGTGTGTGTGTGTGTGTCAGGTGTAACCTACAATACAAATGTTGCTGCAGCTTCACCAGGTCTACATTCGAGGCTTTTACCCACCATCACCGGGCTCTGGAGAGTCTATGTTGAGTTATCTCCCTCTGAGGGTGATGTGGTGGTATGTACAGATGGGATCACAAAAGGTGTCTGTAATTCTGAGCGATGTGTTGGGTGCATCAGGGTTCTGATGCATCAGATTAGAGAGGGTTTTATATTCATGTGAGCATAAAATGACCCTTTTGATGACATTGGGCAGTGCTGACACTTTAGGGAAGGATCTCTCTGACAGAATTGACTAGCATTTTGTTGGTTCCTACTTCTCAGAAAGCGTCGCACTTGGTAAAAGACCAAAAAAGGATGATTTTCTGATTGTGTTTCCAGAATTAATCAGATTGCATGCACAAACGCATAGACTCAGACAATAAACTGTGTTTGATTTTAATTTTATATGACAAAAGACTTGGAATTGTAATTTCTATTCAATGTGTTCAGATGGTGAGGAATTTTAATGGGATTTCATCCTGACTGTCATTGAGGTCTCATTGTTAAGGATATAAGAGCCGTGAGTGAAATGAAACTTTTCACATTCAGCACAAGACAATCGATTGGATAATCTGGACGCTCAGGTGCTGACCCAAACACCTTGCATTCACAACGGGCCTTTTAACATCTCAGCCTGTCCCAAATCTCCACAGCCAATGAGCTTCAATACCTCAACCTGTCCCAAATCTCCATACAGCCAATGAGCTTCAATACCTCAGCCTGTCCCAAATCTCCACAGCCAATGCGCTTCAATACCTCAGCCTGTCCCAAATCTCCATACAGCCAATGAGCTTCAATACCTCAGCCTGTCCCAAATCTCCATACAGCCAATGAGCTTCAATACCTCAGCTTGACCCAAATCTCCACAGCCAATGAGCTTCAACACCTCAGCCTGTCCCAAATCTCCACAGCCAATGAGCTTCAACACCTCAGCCTGTCCCAAATCTCCACAGCCAATGAGCTTCAATCACTGTTGCATTGCAGCAGTTGAGAGTGTGGTGCTGGAAAAGCGCGGCAGGTCAGGTAGCATCCGAGGAGCAGAAACATTGACGTTTTGGGCCAGAACCTTTCATCAGGAATGAGGCTGGGAAGAGTTCCAGCCCGAAACATCGATTCACCTGCTCATCGGATACTGCCTGACCTGCTGTGCTTTTCCAGCAACACGTTCTCAATTCTGATCTGCAGCACCTGCAGACCTCACTGTCTCCCTGTTGTATTGCAGCAGCCAATCCACAGACTGCAATCCCAAAACAGGCAGCAAGGAGACAAATGGCCAGATCATCTGTTTTATTGAGGGATGTTGGAAAGGGCTAAATAGTACCCAGGACATGGGGATCTCACCATCTGGGGACAGTGTTACTGGGTGTTTTTTGGCATTTACTGCGAAGGCTGGCAGATCATTCAAACGATAACATCTTCGTTTGAACATTATGCGGCACTCCCTCATTACCGACCCTCTGACAGTGCAGCACTCCCTCAGTACTGACCCTCTGACAGTGCAGCACTCTCTCAGTACTGACCGTCTGACAGTACAGCACTCCCTCAATACTGACCCCCTGACAGTACAGCACTCCCTCAGTACTGACCCTCTGACAGTGCAGCACTCCCTCAGTACTGACCCTCTGACAGTGCAGCACTCCCTCAGTCCTGACCCCCTGACAGTACAACACTCCCTCAGTACTGACCCTCTGACAGTACAGCACTCCCTCAATACCGACCCTCTGACAGTACAGCGCTCCCTCAGTACTGACCCTCTGACAGTACAGCACTCCCTCAATACCGACCCTCTGACAGTACAGCACTCCCTCAGCACTGACCCTCTGACAGTGCAGCACTCCCTCAATACCGACCCTCTGACAGTACAGCGCTCCCTCAGTACTGACCCTCTGACAGTACAGCACTCCCTCAATACCGACCCTCTGACAGTACAGCACTCCCTCAGCATTGACCCTCTGACAGTGCAGCACTCCCTCAGTACTGACCCTCTGACAGTGCAGCACTCCCTCAGTACTGACCCTCTGACAGTACAGCACTCCCTCAATACCGACCCTCTGACAGTACAGCACTCCCTCAGCACTGACCCTCTGACAGTGCAGCACTCCCTCAGTACTGACCCTCTGACAGTGCAGCACTCCCTCAGTGCTGACCTTCTGACAGTACAGCACTCCCTCAGTCCTGACCCCCTGACAGTACAGCACTCCCTCAGTACTGACCCTCTGACAGTGCAGCACTCCCTCAGTACTGACCCTCTGACAGTACAGCACTCCCTCAGTACTGACCCTCTGACAGTACAGCACTCCCTCAGTACTGACCCTCTGACAGTGCAGCACTCCCTCAGTACTGACCCTCTGACAGTGCAGCACTCCCTCAATACCGACCCTCTGACAGTGCAGCACTCCCTCAATACCGACCCTCTGACAGTGCAGCACTCCCTCAGTACTGACCCTCTGACAGTGCAGCACTCCCTCAGTACTGACCCTCTGACAGTGCAGCACTCCCTCAGTACTGACCCTCTGACAGTGCAGCACTCCCTCAGTACTGACCCTCTGACAGTGCAGCACTCCCTCAGTACTGACCCTCTGACAGTGCAGCACTCCCTCAATACCGACCCTCTGACAGTGCAGCACTCCCTCAGTACTGACCCTCTGACAGTGCAGCACTCCCTCAGGACTCTCCTGGGAATTCTGAAGTCATTGTCCTTTCTCCTTGCTGCAAATGTTCACTCGTTACTGACCTTTGACCTTATTCTGACTCCTTCTAGTTGTCTGCTGTTGAACTAACTGTTCTACCTTGTGGTGTGATATTTGATGTCCAGGTGTGTTTACCTTGAGCAGTCTGTGTCATTGCTGAGAGAGCCCACAACAGCTCTGCATTATCGCCTACCTGCTCTCCTTCCTCAGCTCTTTTTACTCTGAAGCCCTTGACCTTTGCTGACTTGACCTTCCGCAGTTGGATGGCCTCACCCATTCTGTGATCCTGAAGTTATCCAAAACTCTATTTCCTGTGTGCTGCCTCCTGACATCCCATTCCCTATCCCTCCCTGTGCTCCCTGGCTTACAGCGGCATGGTGGCACAGTGGTTAGCACTGCTGCCTCACAGCGCCAGAGACCTGGGTTCAAGTCCTGCCTCAGGCGACTGTCTGTGTGGAGTTTGCACGTTCTCCCCGTGTCTGCGTGGGTTTCCTCCGGGTGCTCCGGTTTCCTCCCACAGTCCAAAGATGTGTAGGTCAGGTGAATTGGCCATGCTAAATTGCCCGTAGTGTTAGATAAGGGGTAAATGTATGGGTGGGTTGCGCTTCAGCTGGTCGGTGTGGACTTGTTGGGCCGAAGGGCCTGTTTCCACACTGTAAGTAATCTAATCTATTAAAAGCCTCATCGCTTATTACAAATCCCTTCATTTCCTCACCTCTCCTCTCTGTCTGTCTTCTTCCCCAGCTCCATCATCCTCTGAATTATCTGCGATATCCTAAATACTGGCCTTTTGCAAACCCTAGTTTCAATCTCTCCATCATTGGTGGCCGCACCTTCTATTGTCAGGGATTCAATTCTCGGAATCCCGTGTTGAATCCTCACCCGTCATTATCCTCCTTTAACTGGTTCCCTGGGAATCTTTGGCTGGCATTCTAGCCCCCATCTCTGTTCTGATATCCCCTGGTGTGGCTCAGCGTGGAGCTGGGTTTCCCATTACACCTGTGGGAGAGACCCCTCTTAGAGTCATAAAGATATACAGACCCTTCAGCCCAACTCTTCTGCACTGACCGGATATCCTCGATCAGAGTGGTGCTGGAAAAGCGCAGCAGGTCAGACAGCATCCGAGGAGCAGGCTTTGGCCCATCACCCTCTTATCCTTTCCTATTCATGTACCCATCCTGGTGCATTTTCAAGGGCTTATGCCCGAAACGTCGAATTTCCTGTTCCTTGGATGCTGCCTGACCTGCTGTGCTTTAACCAGCAACACATTTCCAACCGCATTTTCAATTACGTTAATGTACGGTCTCTTATCAGTTTAGTGTATTGATGGCACTATGTAAATGCAGCTGGGGGGTTGCTGACAGTTCCATAGAAGGGTCATACTGTGCAAGGATAAATCCCTTTTCAGAAGTGGGAGGGTTCAGGGATGGGGGAGGGGTGTGGGACCGGTGGCGGGTGTGGCTGGGGGGGTGGTGGAGGCAGGGTTGAAAAGGACACAGTTACCAGCACTGACTCTGTTTAATGACACCAATACCCTGACCTCTCAACCTCACGGCCTTCCTATGGCTTTACCCACCCCCTCCCCGCTCCTCCCCGTCGGTGAGGGGGGGGGGGGTGTTGGGGGAGATGCTGAGCAAGGGGCATTCAGAGAAACCTTTCAGAGGGGCTGCCCATCACTATGTGTAATGGCATGCAGTGCGAGAGGGACAAAGAGCACATCTGCCTGACATGGAGCTTTGATCAAAGCTCCGCTCATTGCCCACATTCGACGGTAACCCGCAGCTGTGTTGTACTGTGTCATCGCAGTCCGAGCAAACTGCTGCTGATCCCTTTCCCACCGGTGAAATTACAGCGTCAGATTTGTGTAATGAAGCCTCGGTTAATGAGAAGCCTCCTTGTCTTTCCCCCCAACTCCCCACACCCAGGCCCTGGGCTCACAGAAGCCTAGAAGTCACAAATTGTACTGCTCAAAGGCTACTCGAGATATCTGATTACCATCTCGCTCTCTCCTTCTCTCTCACAGAGTAATCAAGTTCGGATTGTAATAGCTAGGTAACTCTCAGGGCCTGATGCTGCAGATAAGACCCTCATTTCTCTCCCTTTTCCTGTCTGTTTAGTTTTCTTTGCTGCTTGAAGTAACATTCCTCTCAGGAAGCTGCTTTGATGTGTATCAGCTTAAGGTGAGCTCTCAGACTCTCTCTCCCTCTCTCTCTCTCTCTCACACACACACACACACAGTGCACTCAGCATGGAGTGTCCCCCGGCACTCAAACCTGTGTTTTTCTCCTGCCCTGCACTCCCTCCACCCCTTCCCACCCTCACTGCTCCACGTTCCCCCATGTACCTGCTACCAGCTTCCCATTTTGTCTCATTCCTCACTCCCTTCAGTTATAAAACCATAAGATGTAGGAACAGAATAAGGCCATTCAGCCCATTGATTCTGTTTTGCATTCGAACATGGCTGATATATTTCTCAGCTCCATTCTCCTGCCTTCTCCCTGAAACCCTTGATCCACCTACTAATCAAGAACCTCTCTATCTCTGCTCCTCGGATGCTGCCTGACCTGCTGTGCTTTTCCAGCACCACTCTGGTTTCCAGCATCTACAGTCCTCACTTTTGCTCTGTCTCAAAGCAATCTGCAACCAATATAACACATTTCTGAAGTGTACTCTATCCTCATATAGATCAGGTAATCAAAGTTTGTGAGAAGATTTGTAGCTCGGGTGCTCGTTGTTGTGGTTCTGTTCGCCGAGCTGGGAGTTTTTGTTGCAAACGTTTCGTCCCCTTTCTAGGTGACATCTTCAGTGCTTGGGAGCCTCCTGTGAAGCTTCTCCCTGTAACCTAGAAAGGGAACGAAACGTTTGCAACAAAAACTCCCAGCTCGGCGAACAGAACCACAACAGATCAGGTAATAGCAGAATGACAACTAATTGAAGAACAAATCAGGAAGGGAACAAATGGCTACAGGGCAAGGGCAGAACCGAACATGATCTCCATGAATAGTGGAATAGACTCCTTGGGCCAAATGGCCCTCTTCTGCTCCTATGTTTTATTGTCTTACAATCCCACTTGTGTTTAGATAATCAGTTCTCAATGGCCTTCCTTTCAGCAGAATCAATTCTCCTCTAAGACCTCAATCAACATCACTCCATTTTGACTGTCACGATGATATCTCCCTTTTCGACTCAGAGGAGCCAATCCCACCTTCTCTAGTCCCTATACCTTGCCTGAAGAACCGCATAGTTGCTCCAAATCTGGTAAATCTCCTCCACACCCTCCCCAAGGCCTTGCTATCCTCCCTAACGTAGAGCCTAGTTGAGGCCTAACTAGTTATTCAATAACTTCCTCTGCAGAGGACTCAGAGAGACCATCAAAGGAACACCTGCTGGTGGGGCTGGGAATCTTTCACAGGTTAGATTACTTACAGTGTGGAAACAGGCCCTTCGGCCCAACAAGTCCACACTGACCCGCCAAAGCGCAACCCACCCATACCCCTACATTTACTCCTTAACACTAGGGGCAATTTAGCATGGCCAATTCACCTGAACCGCACATCTTTGGACTCTGGGAGGAAACCGGAGCACCCGGAGGAAACCCACACAGACACGGGGAGAACGTGCAAACTCCACACAGTCAGTCGCCTGAGTCGGGAATTGAACCCGGGTCTCAGGAGCTGTGAGGCAGCAGTGCTAACCACTGTGCCACCATGCTGTGATGTCCAAGGCTTGAGTGGATTGAGTGAGAGGTGAGTGAGGAGCAAGGTGTGGGATGAAGCGTGGGGTTAGGGGCTGGGTGAGAAAGAGGACAGCAGTGTGGGTAACTGAGTGAGGGCGCCCTGTGAATTAATGCAGTATAGATCTCCACCTTTACCTTACAGTCTCAGTCGGTGTGGCTTTAGTAAACTCTCAATTTCTCAAGAGCAACCCTTCTGCAGGAGCACTCGAGAGGGTGGTGATTGTCAGTGTCATTTTTGGAGAGCTACGGCAGACAGTCTGTGGAATGAAGGAGTGGGTTGGCACAAGCAGGAAAGGCCGCAAACAGATCGGTCATCAACTGGATGATAGACTGAGCAGACCTGGCCTCCTGCTACACCTACTTCTGTAGTTGTTAATGTTATCTCCATATACTAAACTTGGATTATTTGTTGTCATGACTACAAATTTCCATATGTAACAGAGTGTTGGAACAGGATTGAATTGCCAATCTCAGTTTTCTTCTTCAAATGGAATATGAAAGCCAGAGCTCGCTGGAGATTAAATCTGAATCTTCAGAAAAGCAGACAGGATAGAAGGAGGCTATTGACCCATCTAGTCTGTGCTGGGTCTCTGATCTGGGTTTCCTCCGGGTGCTTCGGTTTCCTCCCACAGTCCCAAAGACGTGTGGGCCAGGTGAATTGGCCATGCTAAATTGCCCGTAGTGTTAGGTAAGAGTGTGATGCTGGAATATTCCTGATGAAGGGCAATTGCCCGAAACGTCGACTCTCCTGCTCCTCGGATGCTGCCTGACCTGCTGTGCTATTCAGCACCACACTCTTGACTCTAATCTCCAGCATCTGCAGTCCTCACTTTTGCCATTCTGATCGGGGAGTCAGTCATATATCTTGGAAGCGAGATCAGAGTCGGGAATATGGTGCTGGAAAAGCACAGCAGGTCAGGCAGCATCCGAGGAGCAGGAGAATCGATGTTTCGGGCATAAGCCCTTCATCAGGAAGAGCTTTTCCAGCACCACTCTCTGGACATATACCTTGGACGCAATATTGCAATCTAAGTGGCATTTCTGCTGTGGAACCCAATTGATTTAAATACCTCCAACACCACACACAATGCATTCCAGGGAACTTGGAACTCTGTCTAAAACTGCTGCTAACACTGGGGATGAGGGTGCAACTGGAAATTTCCAAGCTAAGATCTGGTTGTTATCAGATGGAAAGGAGCAAGGGTTTGGGAATCTGGGTGGGTGAATTAATTTGATAGTAGGTTAAAATGATTCCTGATGAAGGGCTTATGCTCGAAACGTCGAATTCTCCATTCCTGAGATGCTGCCTGGCCTGCTGTGCTTTAACCAGCAATACATTTGCAGAATTAATTTGATATACTGTTTAACCTATTGGAATCCTTGAAGGGCTGAATGGCCTATCGTTGTTACTGCATTTTTTCAGAATGGTGAGCCTGGTTTGTGTACGACAGTAACCCGCAGGAGGAAGTCAGCTGGAAACTAAGCGGTTTGCAGCTACTCCGTCAGAAACTCATGTTGCAGCAAGCCAGTCATGTTGGGACATGGGGCGTTCTAATCTCAGGTCAAAGCGAACATTTGAAATGTTATAATACCAGATGCTTCACGGTGATCACTTGTGAGACAAGCTATCTCTCTAAGATTAGCCAAAGCCCAGTTGGTAAACAGTAGCTTCCAACAAAGCAATTCACTGTGACATCCTGCTTGTGGTTTCAAGTCCCACTCCAGGAACAAATTCCAGTAAGATCCATCCAGTCAGTACTGAGGGAGTGCCCCGCTGTCGGCGTGTCAGTACTGAGGGAGTGCTGCACTGTCAGAGGGTCAGTACTGAGGGAGTGCCCCACTGTCGGCGAGTCAGTACTGAGGGAGTGCCACACTGTCAGAGGGTCAGTACTGACGGAGTGCTGCACTGTCAGAGGGTCAGTACAGAGAGAGTGCTGCACTGTCAGAGGGTCAGTACAGAGGGAGTGCTGCACTGTCAGAGGGTCAGTACTGAGAGAGTACTGCACTGTCAGAGGGTCAGTACTGAGGGAGTGCTGCACTGTCAGAGGGTCAGTACAGAGGGAGTGCTGCACTGTCAGAGGGTCAGTGCTGAGGGAATGCTGCACTGTCAGAGGGTCAGTACTGAGGGAGTGCTGCACTGTCAGAGGGTCAGTACTGAGGGAGTGCTGCACTGTCAGAGGGTCAGTACAGAGGGAGTGCTGCACTGTCAGAGGGTCAATACTGAGGGAATGCTGCACTGTCAGAGGGTCAGTTATGAGGGAGTACCCCACTGTCAGAAGATCAGTACTGAGGGAGTGCTGTACTGTCAGAGGGTCAGTACTGAGGGAGTGCTGCACTGTCTGAGGGTCAGTGCTGAGGGAGTGCTGCACTGTCAGAGGGTCAATACTGAGGGAGTGCCACACTATCAGTGGGTCAGTATTGAGGGAGTGCTGCACTTTCAGAGGATCAGTACTGAGGGAGTGCTGCACCTGTCAGAGGGTCAGTACTGTGGGAGTGCTGCACTGTCGGAGGGTCAGTACTGAGGGAGTGCTGCACTGTCGGAAGGTCAGTACTGAGGGAGTGCTGCACTGTTGGAAGACTGGAATATTACCTCCTACCAGCTGGTTGTGTCAAGTTTGAGTCTGGTACTGAAACATGAGATGGCAGTCTCTAATTGAACTGCTTTGCCTTTCTTGCCTGTCTGGCTGCCTTGATCTGGAAAAGACTTGTCAAGCGTCGAGTGAAAGATCAAACCAAGATTCCCATATATATTTTTCTCTTGCTGACCCGTCCTCTTCCCTCTTCCTCACTGCTCCCTTGAGTCATAACAGTACAGTTAATGAGCAGCAAATACTGATGGAATGTGCTGGAGTGAGATTGAGGACTGTGGATAAATGATGATGCCTGTCACCACGAAGCTGCCTGCCTTTAAGTTTGTAACAATTAAATCAGAATAAATTAGCAGGCTGGTGATGGACGATGAAACAGCGTAAATGGCTTCTGTATGTGAGAGTTTGACTCGCTCCCTCCTCTCTTATTGGGACATAGATCTGCTTTGATGTTCAGACTGTGGTGGAAACATGTTCCACTTCTTCAGTGAGATTTGGCTAAAATTGTTAATAAACTTGTTTCGTGTTGAATCTCAGTCTGTCATTGTCCCCTGTCCTGAGGGGGAGGAAGGGAATTGATATTCTGTCTTAATGAGATCTTCTGTATGTGCATTCCCTAACTAACTCATAGCTTTCTAACAAGGATCGCATGGCGTTCTGATCGCGCGCATAACATGAGATTTATTCCACCAATTCAAATTTGAAATGAGCTCCTCTGCCTTTCAAATCCCTCTCCATTTCCATCTCTGTAATCTCCAACAATCACAAACCCACTGACATCTTCACAGTCCTCTTATGCTGATCTATTGTCCGTCCCTCCAACTGCCTGGTCCCTATATTCCAGATATAGGAGTAAATTGCTGCGGTTTCTGGAGTCTGCATTGGAAACAACAAATGCTGGAGATCGCAGCAGTTCAGAGGGCATCCACTGAGAGAGAGCAACCTAACATTTCGAGTTTAGCTGACTCTTCATCAGAGCTTCAGCTGTTAGCTTGCTCTCTCTCCATGAATGCTCTGTGACCCGTTCTGACCTCCAGCATTTGTTGTTCCTATATTCTGGAATTCCCTCCTTAAACCTCTCTACCTCTCTATTTCCACTCTTTTAAGTCATTGCTTAAGAGAGTTTTACTCCACTGAAGGCGCTACATGAATTCCAGTGTATCTCATGTTGGTGGGTTCTCCTGTTTTGTTAAGGGAACCCACTTTGAGGGTTATGGGTGTTCAGTGGTGGACAGAGGGATCAGCTTGGAGCCAGTGGGATCCACTTTCTGAGTATCCCACCCACTGAACCTTCAAACCCCACTCCCTCTCTCCCACCACCGTGCCCCCCCTGTAATGAGAGAAGCCCAAAGAGAAGGAACATCAGAGTGGACTGTGATCTTCCTACTTCTCCCCCTTTCACACAGCCTGAACTTGCTGCCAAATATCTCAGCCTCATTGTCCACTCTTTAACCCGATGAGCAACTAGTTTATTTTACTCAGTCACGGGGAATTGGTGTCACTGGCTAGGTCTGTATTTATTGCCCAGCCCTAATTGTCCAGAGGTAATTAAAAGTCAACCCCATTACTGTGGGTCTGGAGTCACATGTAGGCCAGACCAGGTAAGGATGGCAGATTCCTTCCCTAAAGGATAGTTGTGAACCACCTGGGGTTTTATGACAATTGACAATGGATTCCTGGTCATCATTAGACTGTAAACTCCAGGTGTTTATTAAATTCAGATTTCACCACATGCCATGGCAGCAGTTGGGCCAGCACGGTGGCTCAGTGGTTAACACTGCTGCCTGACAGCACCAGCGTCCTGGGTTCAATTCCACCCTCGGGCAACTGTCTGTGTGGAGTTTGTACATTCTCCCCGTTTCTGCGTGGATTTCCTCCGGGTGCTCCGGTTTCCTCCCACAGTCCAAATATTTGCAGGTTAGGGTGGATCGGCCATGCTAAATTACCCTGTATGTGTCCAGGGATGTGGGGGAGGGTCACTCTTCGGAGGACCCATACAGACTTAATGGGCCGAATGGCCTATTTCTGCACTGTCAGGGTCCTATAATGCTTTGACTTGAATCTGGATCTCCAACAACATTCCCTGGGTCTCTGAATGAATAATGCAGCAAGGCCATGGAGTAGGCAGCCTCTGACTTGCTGAAATTGATGTTGTGATCACAGGGTTTGGAACCTGTGGAATGCTCCCTCGGCCTGGATTTGATCAGTTGGAACCCTGTGTATGAGACGCTGTGGCAGTGACACATTGCCGTAATTGTTGTGACTGGGACCGTGCTGCCTAGAAAGGGCAATGCGAGCAGCTTCAACTTTCAAAGCCCGAGTTAGATTAGATTAGATTAGACTTACAGTGTGGAAACAGGCCCTTCGGCCCAACAAGTCCACACCGACCCGCCGAAGCGTAACCCACCCATACCCCTACATTTACCCCTTCACCTAACACTACGGGCAATTTAGCATGGCCAATTCACCCTGACCCGCACATCTTTGGACTGTGGGAGGAAACCAGAGCACCCGGAGGAAACCCACGCAGACACGGGGAGAATGTGCAAACTCCACACAGTCAGTCGCCTGAGTCGGGAATTGAACCCAGGTCTCTGGCGCTGTGAGGCAGCAGTGCTAACCACTGTGCCACCATGCCGCCCTCTGTTACAGAAACACCTGATGAGGATCTGTGTTCAGGGCAGGCCTGGATGGAGCAAGAGATAAGGGAAATGGGGCCAAAGTTCTTTCAGAGGGGCTAGCACAAGCCACAATAGGCTGAGTGGTTTCTTGCAGTGCTGTGGTAAGGAGAGATAGACAGGCAGGAGGCTGGAAGAACACAGCAAGCCAGGCAGCATCAGGAGCATTCTCCTGAAACTCTGGCTTCTCCACCTCCTGATGCTGCCTGGCTTGTTGTGTTCTTTCAGCCTCCTGCCTGTCTGTTTTGGATTCCAGCATCTGGAATCTAACTGTGTAAAATAAGGAGGCAGTTTGCATTTATATAGCGCTTTTGTGCAATCTCAGGTTGCCCCGTGGCACTGTTCAGCCAATGAAGCACTTTCTGAGGTATCATTACTGTGTTGCAATAAATACAACAGAAGAAAGGCGTAGGCTGTTCGGCCCATCGAGCCAGCTCTGCTGTTCGATATGATCATGGCTGATCTGGGGAATCAACTCCACATCCCTGCTCACTCTCCATATCCCTGAATCCCCAGAGAAACCAAAACCCAATCAGTTCCAATCTTGGGCATATTCTACCACTGGATTGGCCAGAACCCTCTGAAGTAGAAAACTTCAAAAACTCGCAACCCTCTGTGGCAAGACGTTTCTTCAATGATAAGTCTCTTATCTGGAGACTGCCCTTGTGTTCTAGTTTTGTCAGTCTGAAGTGAACAATCTCTCAGTGTCTTCCTTTTCAAATTCTTTCAGAGTTTTGGAAATGTGGTAACTCATTAGCACACAGTAGGCTCCTACAAACAGCAATTTGTTCCTGACCAGATAAGATGCTTCAGTAATATTTCATCATAGATTCACCAGGACACAACGGAGATCTCCCCAGTATTTTCTGACAGCAATGATGTTGGAATCTTTGACACTTCCCTTCGATATCCCATCTAATAACCAGCAGCTCCAACAATGCAACAGTCCCTCATCTCTGAGGAGGTCAGAAGCCAGATTGTCTCTGCTCTGTCCCAGACATATCCCCCTCCCCCAGTGCCCAGGGGTCAGATACCCCCAGGGGCTCTGGTCCGTAAGGGTGACCTGCAGAGTGAGAGCCATTGCCCATTAACGAACTATGAAAGTCCTGCACCATCCAGGACAGGCGTGGCTGAGAGAGCTTCCATCGCATTGTCTTGCTGGTGTGCTTTTGTCGTATGGTTGCTATAGGAACACGGGCCACAGAATCACCAGCAAACCCAAAATTACTCATATTTGTATGTCACCCCCTCCCTTCCCTTGAAGCTGGCTGTGAGTTTGTCTTTTCTCTGCACCTGCGGTATTCAATAGCAGGTCACTGTGAGTGACTGCTCCAAATACAACCCTTTGCCATGATTTATGGAGCTGTCCCTTTCTCTGCAGCACGGTGTTTTGTTTAGTTTGGCTTTCTGTACTCCCTCCAGACGCGCATCTCCATTGGATGCCAAGTGCCAATTACCACCTCTGCTTATCTGCATTTTGAATAAATTCCTATAAAAGGTTGTATGTGGCAACAAGCTGAGCTTCCTCATCTCAAGATCACATTCTTGACAGTGTCTGTCTCTCTAATATGTCTGTGTCTGTCTCTATGTTTGCATATACTTACACCTTTGTGTCACATATTTTCATCTGTTCCTATGTGTGTGAGTGGGAGTGCACCCCTCTGCTTGTTCCTGTTAGTGTGTGTTTGAATATCTGTGTACCTGTGTGTATGTTTGTGTATTGTCTGGCTTTGTATGTGTCTGTATCTGTCTATGTTTGCAATGGGATGTATCCATGAGTCTACTCTGATTTTGCATATTTATATGTAAACTGTGTTTGTGAATGTGTACTAGTCAGCACTTGTGTGTCTGTGTCATTTCACTCATTCACGGGATGAGGGCATCACAAGCTCGTTATTTATTGACCAACTCCAAATGCCCACAGGGCAGTTGAGAATCAACCACATTGCTGTGGGTCAGGAGTCACATGTAGGCCAGGCCAGGTAAGTATGGCAGTTTCCTTCCCTAAATGGCATTAATGAATTGGATGGGTTTTCCATAGAGTCAAGTCAACAATGGATTCATAGTCATCATTGCACTCTTAATTCCAAATTTTTATTGAATCCAAATTCCATCATCTGCCCAGTGGGATTCAAACCCAGGCCCCCAGAATGTACCCTGGGTCTCTGGAGTAAAAGTCCATCAATAATACCACAAGGGAGTGTGTGTGAACATCGTCACTTGTCTGTGCATCAGTGTCTGCAGTATGTTTATGTGTGTATCTGTATGCTATATATCTGTGTGTATTTGTCTATATCTGTGGGTATATCTGAGTTTGCATACCTGTCTGTTCTGTTTATCTCTGTGTATATTTGTATGTGCTGTATCTCTGCTTGCATCTGTGTGCATGTCTATGTGTGTGTATCTGTGCGCGTTTGTCTGTTCATGTATCTTTGAGCGTGTGCATAGACGTCTGTGTGTATCTGGGTGCATGTGTAATTGTGTGCATATCTGTGTGTCTTTGTGTATCTGTATGTGTGTCCATGTGTATTTGACTGTGTATGTGTATGTGTGTGTGTGTGTGTGTGTGTGTGTGTGTGTGTGCTGTGTATGTATGTGTGTGCTGTGTGTCCATGTCTATCTCTGTGTCTGTCTGTGTATCTGTGTGTATTTGCGTGTGTGTGCTGTGTGTCCATGTCTATCTCTGTGTCTGTCTGTGTATCTATGCGCATGTGTGTGTGTGTGTGCGCTCTGTATCAGTGTGTATTTATATATGTGCTGCGTGTGTCCCTATGTATGGATGGGGTTTCTCTGAGCTTAACTGTGTCTTTTGTCTTCTTGTGAATAATCTTAGTTAAGCATTGCCTTGACTTTAAATTCTCATCCTTGCTTTCCAATCCCTTCTTGGTCTCACCTCTCACTTTCTGTAATCTCCTCCAGCCGCATGATCCTCTGACATCTCTGTGCTCTTCCAACCCTTGTCTCCACCGTCCCTGATTTTAATCACTGCACCTTTGGTGGCGCTGCTTTCATTTGTCTGGGCCAGAAGCTTGGGAATTCTCTCCTGAAACCTCTCAACCTTCTCTCTTCTATGAACCTCCTAAAACCTGTCTCTTTGACCTCACTTTGGGTCACCTTTTACTTCAATGCTGCTGCTCAGTGTTAAACTGGGACTGTTTATTACATTAATGGTGCTGTATAAATGCATGCTAGACAAAATCTTACAAACATTTTCCCACATCGAATATCACCAGATGATTCGCCGGCATGATGTCCCAATGTAATTGCTTTCGAAAGAGGCCTTGAAAATTTATCTCCATCTGCCTCAATTTTTCTAAATTAATTAGCCCATCTGAATGTGCAATTTGTTCCTTTTTATTTTCCTGGTGATTAATTGATCGGCAGACTCTCTGAACACATCTCCCCAGAGAGATGCATAGGGCTGGAACAAAGGCAGATCAGGGAAATTTAAACAGCGCTTTCCTCACAATGTCACAGCAGGAAGGAGTGTTTCCAGTACCTTCTAAGCAGCACAGGCTCTTTTCCCTGGACCGTGATGAGGAATCTCCTTAGGTTTCACTGCTGAGTGGATATCGAGCCATCAGCCTGTGGAAATACCTTGCGTTTAAGTTAGTAATATATCTGAGGGCCTGTGAGAGACTTCTGGTCAAACCGAATTTACCAGCTAAGCTGCTAGGGATATCATGTAGGAGCAGAGAGATCTGGAGAGGTTAGAGTCATAGAGATGTACCGCATGGAAACAGACCCTTCGGTCCAACACGTCCATGCTGACCAAATATCCCAACCCAATCTAGTCCCACCTGCCAGCACCCGGCCCATATCCCTCCAAACCCTTCCTATTCATATACCCATCCAAATGCCTCTTAAATGTTGTAATTGTACCAGCCTCCACCACTTCCTCTGGCAGCTCATTCGATACATGTACCATGCCCTGTGTGAAAAAGATGCCCCTTAGGTCTCTTTTATATCTTTCCCCTCTGACCCTAAACCTATGCCCTCTAGTTCTGGACTCCCTGACCCCAGGGAAAAGAGGTTGAAACATGATAAATGCATTTGAACCAGAGGAAAATGCAGAACAATTGGGTAAAACAACCTAATGGTCTGGTAAACTCAGAACAAGTGGTACCACATTTGATTTACTGAGTGTGGATATCACTACTGCTCAGGATAAAGGTTACAGTTAGCAGTCTCCTGAAGTAGAGGAAACTGCTGTGCCTGCTCTAACTAGCCTGGAGACCACCTCCTGGTCCAACTAGAAGAGTCCTTTCACAGAATTGTTACAGAACAGAAGGAGGCCTTTCGGCCCATTGTACCTACTCCATCATTGAGTCAGATTTGGGAGGCCTGGATAGAGTGGACGTGGAGATGATGATTGATTGATTGATTGATCTATTCATTGTCAGGTGTACCAAAGCACAGTGAAGATCATATAATCAACGTTATATAGAACCAAAGTAAAAAGGGGTACAAGACAGATCAATGTTAGCAAGATCAGCATTATTTGAGGTTAGAGAGTCCATTCATCAATCTATTAACAGCAGGGAAGAAGCTGCTCCTGTCGGTGTGTGTGTTCAAGCTTCTGTATCTTCTGCCTGATGGAAGAGGTCACAGGAGATCATTACTGGGTGGCACGGGTCTTTGATGATGCTGGCAGCCTTTCAGTGGCGACAAAACGTGTAAATGGAGTCCTTGGATGGGCAATTGGCTCCCGTGATGGCCTGGCCTGTACACACAACCTTCTGTGGTTTATTATAGTCCTGGGCTGGGCAGGTGCTATACCAGGCCATATGCACCCGGACAGTAGGAGAGTCTAGGATCCAAGGGTACAACCTCAGAGTGAAGGGGCGATTCTTTAGAGCTGAGATGAGGAGGAATTTCTTCAGCCGGGGGTGGGGAACCTGTGGATCTCATTGTCACAGAGGGCTGTGGAGGCCAAATCATTGTGTGCATTTCGGACAAAGATAGACAGATTCTTGATTAGTAAGGGGATCAAGGGTTATGGGGAGTAAGCAGGAGAATGGGGTTGCGAAACATATCAGCCATGATCAAATAGCTGAGCAGACTTGATGGGATATTAGTACCCCTCTGGTTCAAGTGAAGACCTTCCCGTTTGTAGAGGTCCCACCTTCCCCAGAATAAGCCCCAATTATCCAAGTACCTGAAACCCTCCCTCCTGCACCATCCCTGCAGCCACATGTTTAGCTGATATCTCTCCCTATTCCTTGCCTCGCTATCACGTGGCACGGGTAATAATCCAGAGATAACAACTCTGTTTGTTCTAGCTCTCAGCTTCCACTCTAGCTCCCTGAAATCCTGCCTTACATCCCTATCCCTTTTTCTACCTATGTCGTTGGTACCTATGTGGACCATGACTTGAGGCTGGTCACCCTCTCCGTTCAGGACCCCAAAGAAATGATCCAAGGCATCATGGACCCTGGCATCTGGGAGGCAACACACCAACCGTGAGTCTCGTTCGTTCCCAACAAACCTTCTATTTGAGCCTCTAACTATTGAGTCCACAATAACTAACACTCTCCTCCTTTCCCTCCTTCTCTTCTGCGCAACAGGGACAGGCTTTGTGCCAGAGACCTGGGCCCCACTGAATACCCCTGGTAAGCTGTCCCCCCTAGCTGTATCCAAAACGGTATACATGTTTTTCAGGGGAACGACCACAGGGGATCCCTCCACTGACTGTTTTTCTCCCTTCCAACAGTCACCCAGCTTTCTTCATGCCAAGGAGTAACCACTTCCCTGTGACTCCTATCTAATCACAGCCTCTGCCTCCGGAATGATCCGAAGTTCATGCAGCTCTCGCTCCAATTCCCTAACACGGTCTTGGAGGACCGAGAGTCGGGTGCACTTCCTGCAGATGTAATTGGATGGGACACTAATGGCGTCCCTCACCTCAAACATCATGCAGGAGGAACATTCCTCTCCCTGCACTGCCATCCCTTCTAGTCCCATTATCGCAAAGTAAAAAAGAAGAGGCGCTTACCTGATGTGTCCCTGACCTTTAAGGTTAGAGGAGGTGGTTAGGTGGGAGGCCCTACAAAGGTGGGGTCTTGGGTTGAGAAAACACTGACTTATATAGCAGGACAGAAATAAAAAATAAGAAGTTCCTCCTTTCCCAGAAACATCTGCTCTCTAACTTCAAATATAAAAGCTCAATCAGTGACTCACCGCTCCCAGCAGGCCCCTGGTCCAACCTCCCACCCTCCGAGTTGCTGAAAAACAGAAAAACAAAAACAGTATTGTTTGGTGTATGTTATTGGCATGATGGGCTGAAGGGCCTTTTTCTATGCTGTATGAACCAGTGACTATGACCTTCATTACTGCCTAGGGTGAAAGGTGGAACTTATGCAAAGCTTTTAATATGTCACTCAAAACAGTTCAAGTGCCACTGAAGGGCAGTTACAGTAAGGCAGTTGGATAAACTCAGAGGCTAGCTCTAACCAGAGGGGAGCAGTTCACTGTGTTACAGGGAGATGGGTTAGGACTGGGGCTCTGTGCTATTAGAACGGAAGAAGATCATCCAGGACCCAGTGCATGATTATTAGTCGGAACTTAGTAAGAAATCAAATGGTTTCTTACTAAGTTCCAACTAATAACATCGTGTGGTCAGATCTTGGGAAGAGGTTCTCGGAGTTAGTGGATAGCTAAGTGTTGGAGTTAGGGCCCAGTCGTTTTGAGTGCCGAAGCTCTGTAGAGGTGGTGTACCATTGATGGTTCAACACTGCTTGTGCGAGAGTGTAGGAAGCTCATGGTCAGCATTCACTTAGTGCAATTCAGCAACGTCAGAGCTCAGCGGGAGGAAACAGTCCAGGTACCTTGGTGAAGCTCACTGTCTGTGAGGAAGCTAAAATGTCAGAGTTCCGGGATCCCAGCAAAGGACAGTGATGGAATGGGTCTTTGGGCAGTTTCAAGGCCAGGATGTTGACATTTCAAGAGGATTTGGCAGCTCCCAGTGAGGAGGGTGAGAATGATGAAATGTCTGTGGGATTGTTTGAATGTAATTTGCTGCAGGTTGTTTGACCATCGTTTGTGTGTTATTCAAATTTGCCTTGTTAAGTTTAGAACAAAATAATCTCTGTCTTTGCACAGTCAGAACCTTTATTTATCAATAATCTTTGCATGTTTGTTTAAGTATTATTGATAATAAACTCATTGTTCTTTCTTAGTGAAGAAACCTGGCTCACTTTAATATTAAAACAGGTACAGTCTAAGACCTGCATATTACAATTGGCCTTATCATCAAACACATTAAATGAAAAGTTTGTTCTGACTGGTAAAGGAGTGAGTGTAAAAATGTTGGTCCCCACAGCCTCAGTTAGAACACTGTAAATCAGACTCAGCCTGTCCCCTTGCCCTTCCTTACTCCCCAGTACACTGCATTCCCAGTCAGAGGTCAGGACTGAGTGCCTTGACCCATCCCATTTTAGTGTTCTACTGACTGATTCAGAACTCTGAAAGGAAGTGTAGTGTGTTACACACACATACACACACTGACACAGATACACAAACACAGACAGACACACACACGCACACAGACAAACACACACACATACACACAGACACAGAGACACAGACACACGCACATGCACGCGCTCGCGCAAATACACGCACACACACACACACACACAAAAGTGCTTCCTGAAGCATATCCATTGTTAAAACTCAACAAACAATAATGTGCTTGGGCCTAGTTTATCTATTTATTTTGTGTTGATGACTAAATTGGTTTACAAACTCGCTGACATGTTCCACCTCAAGATACAGACATGGCACGATGGGCTGAATGGCCTCCTTCTGCACTGTAATAGTTCTGTGATTCTGAGATGACCTGTGACCTGTGCCATCGGTGAAACTGCCTATATCTGTCTGTGTAATATCTCCTAACTTTACCCTTGTCTCTGCCCATTGAGTGCTGGAATCCACATCCATATCCTGACTCTGCCTCTACACTTGCCTACTCACTGTACTCCGAGCTGGTCTTACACTTCTCACTCTCCATTAACTGGACGTCATCCAAAAATTTGCTTCTTGTGCCTGAACACTTGCCATATCCCATCCCCCCATCAGCCAGCCCTGTGTGCTCTGACCGACATTAGCTCCTGGACAAACAACATCCTGATTTAAAAACCTGACACTTTTGTTTTCAGTTCCCTCCAAAGCCTCGATGCTCACTATCTCTCTGATGTCCGCTTGGCCTCATGGCCCTCAAGATAACCATGCTTCTCTAGGTTTAGTGTCTTGTCTCAGTTTTAAATGGCTGTATCTTGTTGCGCCCTGGCCTTGAACTCTGGAAATCCTTCCCAACATCTCTGTGCACGTGCCCCTCCTCCTTTAAGACCCTTCTTTAAACCTATGGCTTTGACCAAGCTTTTGGTCAGTGGATCGAATATCTACTTATGTCACTGAGGGTCATATTGTCGTTAAATCTTCTATGTAGTTTGAAACTTCCTTCCTCACTGCAATGAGTGTTCAGAAATGTCTCTTTAAACGTCTGCTACTGTATGTCTACTGATCGATCACTTAAAGCAATTTTCAAGCTTGATGACAGAAGAAAAACTGTTGGAGGATGATAGTGTGGCCAACAATGTATGAGTCATATTGAACATTTGCAAGTTCTTCAGATGTCTGTACATGCCAAGTTTGAATACGGTTGAATAAATATAATGTATCCTTTAATTCCTGAAGATGAAACACATATTATGGGTTTGAAACTATTCTATGGCTGGTTTTCTGCCATACTGTCTTCGATAGTCACTCCTGTGAAGGATCTTGGGATATTTAATTATGTTAACGGCGCTGTATAATTGTAAGTTGTTGTTGAATCAGTATCGATGAGGACAGTTGGGGGAACTCCTGTTGAGATTGTACTGTGGGATCTTTGCCTGAGGGAGTGAGAGTGAGCCTTTGATTGCCATGTTATTGGAAATGTGTCCCTTCCTCATGAAGGGCCTTTGCCCGAAACGTCGATTCTCCTGCTCTTCGGATGCTGCCCGACCTGCTGTGCTTTTCCAGCACCACACTCTCGACTCTAATCTCCAACATCTGCAGTCCTCACTTTCTCCTACGTTTCTGGGTACAGGTGACTGAGAGCATCAGGCTGGATGGGGAAGGATGTTTCAGTCTCTGAGTTGGGAGTGGTTGCCAGGCTGGGACTGTACCCACTGACCTCCTGTGTTAGCCACTGCTTCGGAATGCCATTCCCAATTCAGAGTGGTTCCCTGGAAGAAATGCCGGCTTGAAGCCGGTCAATTTCCCGAGGGCAACAAACCGCTAAGCCCCAGAGAAGTAAGCCCCAGCACCACATGATCACACAGTGTCATGAAACATTCTCCTCACGTTACCTTCCTGTCTGGAATTTGGCCGATGGCTGGAGGGTATCAGTCAGTCTCATTTTGTTTGGGATTACAAGTGGATTACTTTGTCCTGTGACAGCATGCAGGCTCATCAGCCTCTCATAGATGATAGATGCCTCAATCATTCAGCATTTCAGTTCCTGATCCTGTGTGAGGCCTGAGCCAGACCACACTGGGAATTCCTGGGCCTAAGGTTCAATCATTGATTTAATGAATCGATGTAACCTTGGCCTTTCTGCTTCTCATGTGCAAGCTGCACCTTTGGATAACAGTGTGCGAGTTTTCACAGGTACATTGAGAGGACACCCGCCTTTACCTCACCACCATCTCTCTGCTTCCTCCATTTTCGCTAAAGCGACTGACTCCATCCCACTCTTTGTCAACTGTCTGAGGCTGGGAGTATACTTTGTATACACACAGCTCTGTATATACTGTGTATAGCTGGCAGTTTATGATGGAGCTACACATAGTGTTAGTTTGGCCATAACTGGAGTACAGTGTGCAGTTCTGGTCACCACGCTATAGGGATGATGTGTTTGCACTGGATATAGCGCAGGGGAGATTCCCCAGGATGTTGCCTGGGCTAGAGTGATTCAGTGATGAAGACAGGGTAGGTCTCTTTTCCTGAGGACAGAGAAGGCTGAGGGGGCAGGGGTGCGTGCCTGAGGTATACAAAGTTTTAAGGGGTATAAAGAGAATAGACAGGGAGAAACCTTTGCCCTTGGTAGAGGGGTCAATAACCAGAGGGGCGCAGTGTAAGGATTAGGAGGTGTCAAAAGGATTTGAGCAGATGTATTTCGCTCAGAAGGTAGTGGGTTTTTTTGGAACTCACCGCCTGAAAGGATGGGGGAGAGACAGAAGCCCTCACAACATTTAAGAACAATTTAGATAAACATTTGAAGTGCAGAAGCAAACAAGACGCCAGGCCAAATGCTGGAGATTGGGTTTAGAATACTTGGCTGTTTGATGACCAGCATGGACACGATGGGCTGAAGGGCCTCTTTACCCGCTATAACAGCTCTCGGACTCTCTCTGACACTGTGAGCTGGGTACTTCACAATCATGCAGCTGTGACCTGACCTCGAGCTGGGCTTCCAACCACATCCCCCTCCCCGTCACAAAGGCCATCTTGGTTCATTCCCGGAACATCACCTTACTGTTCCCCGTGTTCCCCACCCCTCCAGTCCCCAGCTGCTGAAACTCTCACTCATTCCTTTATGCCCATTCCCTTCAGTGTGGAAATAGGCCCATCAGCCCAACAAGTCCCCATCGACCCTCCAAAGAGTAACCCATCAGGAACCATATCATCATGCACCTACGCTGTGGACAATTTAGCATGGTCAATTCATCTAACCTGCACATCTTTGGAATTTGGGAGGAAACCGGAGCGCCCAGAGGGAATCAATGCAGACACAAGGAGAATGTGAAAACTCCACACAGACAGTCGCCCGAGGATGGAATTGAACCTGGGACCCTGGTGCTATGAGGCAGCAGTGCTAACCATTGAGCCACCATGTCACCCCAAATCCCTACATCACTACAGCTGCCAAAACTTTAATATCATGCAAAATCCAGACTGTCCGTGATAAATTCAGCCTCAAACCTCTTCAGCTGATCAGTCCTGGTGTTCACTCACCTTCATTAGCTCCCAGGTAAAGAGTGCCTCAGATGTAACCTTGTCATCCATGTTACCATACTCTCCCCATGGCCTCTCCTGTCCATCTATCTTTAACCACCTCAACTACCTAATTATTCTCAGAAACTGAACCAGACCTAGTTAAAATACAACAAGACCTGAACAGTATGCAGGCTTAGGCTGACAATTGGCAAGTAACATTTGTGCTACACATCTGCCAGGAAATCACCATCTCCAATAAGAGACAATCTAACCACTGCCCCTTGATATTCAGTGGTGTTACCATCACTAAATATACCACCATCCACATCCTGGGGGCTATCGCTGACCAGAAACTCAAATGGACAAGCTACATGAACACAACAGCTACAAGATTACATCAGAGGCTGATAATATCGCAGTGAATAACCACCTCCTGACTCCCCAAAGCCTGTCCGCCATCTACATGGCACAAGTCAGGAGTGTGATGGAATACTCCCCACTTGCCTGGATGGGTACAGCTCCAAGACACTCAAGAAGCTTAACACCATTCAGGATAAAGCAGCCCACTCGATTGGCACCACATCCACAAACATCCATTCCCTCCACACCAACGCTCAGTAGCAGCAGTGTGTACCATCCACAAGATACACTGCAGAAATTCATCAAAGATTCTCAGAAAGCCCCTTCCAAACCCTTGGCCACTTCCATCTCGAAGAGCAGATGCAGCAGATACATGGGAACATCACCATCCTGACTTGGAAATATATCGCTGTTCCTTCAGTGTCACTGGGTTAGAATCCTGGAATTCCTTCCCTAACGGCATTGTGGATCAACCTACAGAACATGGACTGCATGGTTCAGGATTGCAGCTCCCCCCACCTTCTCAAAGCCTCACCAGCAATGGCCCCATGTCGCGCAAGTGAATAAAAGGGAGAAGCTGGCTTCTCATTTGTTTCTGTTGATGGCCGTGCCTGCATCTGACTGAACGCTCAGATCTGTAATTCCCCCCTTAACCCACTCACCTTTCCCACCTCACTCACCTTCCTTCAGACCTGCCTGAAAACCAACTTGTTTCACCAAGCCTTTGGTAAGTTAACCTAACATATCTTGACAGTTGGCTACATCTTCCCTGCTGTTCTGAACTCCTTTGGAATGCTTTCCTGTGTCAAATGCAATATGTAAATGTGCATATAGGTGTATGACTTTGGAAACAGGATAAGCCTTCAGTAAGCCCATGATTGACCTGGACAGTTCATTCTGGGTGCTTGATTCAGCCTGGCCCCTGTGTCTGTGGAGGGGGTAAATCACAGATTTTGAGTAATTCCTGGAAGTGTGTGTGTGTGTGTGTGTGTGTGTGTGTGTGTGTGTGTGTGTGTGTGTGTGTGTGTGTGTGTGTGTGTGTGTGTGTGTGTGTGTGTTGCTGAGGGGGTTTGGCTGTGCAGACCCCTAGACCCCTTGGACGATGGGGACTCTGCTAATACGCCCTCCCCTGTCTCAACACGTGAACAAAGGGAGCTTTTTGGAACCCAGTGCCCATCTGTGACTTCAGAAGAGTAAAGAAAAGACTTGCACTTCTGTAGCACCTTTCACCTTTCGAAATGCGCACGCTCTTCAGAGGGTGGGTGCACACTCGATGGGCTGAAAGGCCTTGTTCTACACTGTGGCAGTTCTATGAAGCTGTGCCAGCCTGCACAGTTGTGTGATACTCTTGTACACGGAGAAGGGAAGTTCGGGCAGGTGCCTGTGAGACTCTCTGTGAGCTTTTCTGTTCGTTGTTAATAATCTTGCCAACAGTTAGATATTTCAGAATCCCTGCCCAAGGCCCATGCTGCTATTCCACTAGGAGTCAAGAGTAGCAGCGATAACAGCTGATCCAGGAATTAATAGTTAAGTGATGCCACAAATCTGTTATTCCTAATTAGCTTTGAGTTGCCAGTCCCACAGCTCTTCCTCATCTTGGAAACGTGCACTGTGCTGAGATCAAAGGGCTGATTGTCTGATCTGTGCTCCCAGGAGGGAGTCCTCCAGTCTGGCAGCTCCTATCCTAATGCCACCTTGTTACAGTCTGACAGCACAGGAAGCCGAGTCACTGATGAAATGTTGAAAACACAGCAGCCAGTTTGCACACAGAAAGATCACTCAAACGGCCATGTTATCATGACCAGATCATCTGTTTGTTCACCGTTGATGGATGGATCAATATTGACTGAACCACCGAGAGGATGTCTCTTTGAAACAGTGTCTGTGGAACATTTTCTGCATGAAGATGGCATTTGTGTATCAGCCTCTCTGAAAGGCAGCATCTCCTTCTGAGAGGCACATCTCCCTCGTTACTGCTGTGGGAGGTAGAACCTGGATTTTTTACACTACTGCCTGAACCCTGACAATCAGACTTGTGTCCCACCGTCACTGCCTCACCCACACTCAGACCCAAAGACCTGAGCAGACTCCTTCTGTACATCAAGCAACTGTAGCTCAGACCATGGGAGGTTGGAGTAGGCCATTCAGCCCACTGTTCAGTGAGATCATGGCTGTTCATTATTGGAGAGACTGAGATGCTGGAAATATTGCCACTAGACCAGGGAAATGATTAAATAAGCTTCAGCCATAGGGTCATACAGCATGGAAACAGACCCTTCGGCCCAACCAGTCCATGCCAACCATAATCCCAAACTGAACCAGTCCCACCTGCCTGCTCCTGGCCCCTAACTCTCCAAACCTTTCCTATCCATGTATCCATCCAAATGTCTTTTAAACTTAGCAATTGTTCCCGGATCCATCACTTCTCCAGGATGTTCATTCTATACAAAAACCACTCTCTATGTCAAAAATTAGCCTCTTATATCTCTCTCCTATCACCTTAAAAACGTTCCCCCTAATCTTGAAATCCCCCATTCTAGGGAAAAGACAACTACCATTAACTCTATCTATACCCCTCATTATTTTGTAAATTATCAGGTTGCCTCTCAACCACCATACTCTTCTATAAAATTTGTAAGAAACTTGATAGAACAGATGAGGAAGTTTATGATGAATGGTAGTGATAGAGTGAAGTGTCACGAATGACTCCAATCACCACAGAGTTTGCCCTCTGATACTCAACGGATTCCAGTTTTGCCAGGGCCCCTTGATACCACACTCAGTCGAATGCAGCCTCAATGTGAAGGGCTGTCCCTCTGCCCTCCCCTCTGGAATTCAGCTCTTTTGTCCATGTTTGACCCGAGGCTATAATGAGGTCAGGAGCTGGGTGGACCTGGTGGAATGCCAACTGGGCCTCACTGAGCAGGTTATTGCTGAGCAGGTGCTGCTTGACAGGTCTGTTACTGACCCCTTCCATCACTTTACTGAGGATCGAGAGTAGACTGATGGGACGGGAATTGGCCAGGTTGGGTTTGTCCTGCTTTTTATGTACGGGACATTCCTGGGCAATTTTCCACATTTTTGGGTAGATGCCAGTGTTGTAAATGTGTGGAAGAGCTTGGCGAGGGGAGGGGCAGGTTCTGGAGCACATGTCTTCATCAATATTGCTGGACTGTTATCAGGGCCCATTGCCTTTGCAATATCCAGTGTCTCCAACCATTTCTTGACATTACGTGGAGTGAAGCGAATTGGCTGGAGACTATCAGTGCTGCTGAGAACCTCTGGAGGAGCCAGAGATAGATCATCCACTGCGTACTTCTGAAGATTGTTGTGGATGCATCAACCTTATCTTTTACACTGATGGGCTGGGCTCCTCCATCATTGAGGGTGGGGATATTCATGGAGCCTTCTCCTCCAGTGAGTTGTTTAATTGTCCACCACAATTCCTGACTGGATGTGGCAGGACTGCAGAGTTTAGATCTGATCTGGTGGCTGTGGGATCGCTTAGCTCTGTCTATCACTTGCTGCTTCTGCTATTTGGCAAGTAGTCCTGTTTGGTGGCTTCACCTTCAGGTCTGCCTGGTGCTGCTCCTGGCCTGCCCTCCTGCTCTCTCTCCATTGAACTAGGGTTGATCCCCTGGCTTGATGGTAATGGTTGAATGGGGGATATGCCAGGCCATGAGGTTACAGACTGTGCTGGAGTACAATGGCCCACAGTGCCTCATGGATGCCCAGTCTTGAGCTGCTCTATCTGTTTGAAGTCTGTCCCATTTTGCACAGTGATAGTGCCACACAGCACGATGGAGGGCATTCTCAGTGTGAAGGTGGGACTTTGTCTCCACAAGGACTGTGCGGTGGTCACACTTACCAATACTGCCATAGACAGATTCATCTGCAGTCGGCAGATTGGTAAGGATGAGGTTGGTTCCCTCACCACCTGCTGCAGATCTAGTCCGACAGTGACGTCCTTTAGGACTCGACCAGTTCGATCAGCAGTGCTGCTGCCGAGGGGCTGTACCGATGAATACTGATGGAATTTTGCGTCCGTACAAACCTCAGTGCTCCCTCCGAGAGTTGTCCAAGGCGGAGAAGTAGTGATTTAGTTGAAGGCGAGGTGGGCCTTGGTGGGTGATGATCAACAGAAGAAACAGAAGAGAAAACGTTTTCACTCAAGAAATAAAGAGAAACATTATTACATACTAACCCTGAGGAAAAATGTAATAAAAATCCATTTTAAAAAAACTGAGGTAATAACTTTAAAAACAACAGTGGTTCAGCTTAGCCATTTTGAGAGGTGTTAGATTCTTAACTTGTGACCACCAGCCATTCAATGTTTGACTTGGATCCTCTGCAGTTGTGGAATTTATACTCAGCTCTGTGTTCTCAGTGAAAAGGTGGTTTTCACAACTTGCTTTTTCACTTGACGTTGTATTTTGAGATTATGAGAGAAAGAAGGGGTGGGGGGGAGAAAAAGAGAGCCCCAGCTCTTGTTGTCGCAGACTAATTTTTCCTTCACTCTCCTGCTGAAAAGTAGCTGTTGAAACATAGCTCATTGTTTGCTCAAGAGTCCAACTGCAATGTCTTTCTCAGCTGGCTCAGTCGCAGGTGAGCTCTTCATCTTCCAGTAGGAGAAATGTTTATCCATCTGTGAATGAAGAGGAGATGAGAATGCTTGACATTATCTCTATCGATTGATTGGATTTGGATAAAAATGATAATCTCAATGCGGATAGTTTGTTTTTTTGTACATGGATCTCTGAAGCAAACTCAATCTTTGGTGATCACTGTAGACTTTTTTGATCCACATTTCTTCCAGTTTTAAATGCCCTATTAGTCAATAAGAGGTTTCAGAGTTTCCTGAAGAAGGGCTCATGCCTGAAACATCGATTCTCCTGCTCCTTGGATGCTGCCTGACCTGCTGCGCTTTTCCAGCAACACATTTTCAGTCTCAGGGTTAATGTTGAGAGGTTGCTTCCCCTCATGAAAGAGTCTGGGACAGAGGGCAGAGTCTCAGAATGAAGGGCCAAGATGAGGAGGAATTTCTCCTCTCAGAGGGTTCTGAGTTTTTGGAACACTTTGCTGCATAGAACTGTGGGGCAGCTTTTGTATATTTAAGTCTGAGATAGAGAGATTCTTGATCAGTTGGGAAATCAAAATGTTGGAACCTGGTGGACCTCATTGACTACTAGATCCTTGGTTGGGAGTGTTAACCCAGGCCAATCAGGAAAGCCCTGACTGACCAATGTAACCAGGACAAGATTTAGAGTCACCTTGAAAAGAAGTAGCCAGGAGATTTTGAATCTGCTCAGCTCAGGGACTGACTCCAAGCTGACTGGCCACAGCCAATGTTACTGTGCATTTGTAAATAAAGGGGGAGCCAGGGCGTCTGTGCCATTATTTCACAAGGATCACCAGGAAGGGACAGGAAGGTGGACATGAGGAATGTCAGATCAGCCATGATGCTATTGAATGGTGGAGCAGGCTCAAAGGGCTGAATGCCCAACTGCTGTTCCTATTTCTTCTGGTCAGGTATAAAAGTCAGTGCTGGAAGTTAAGATTCAATTCTCTGTATTTACCACAATTTCAGCCTGAGTCATTGTGAGTTTCTTTTGTTACTGCTATTAAACCACTCCCCACCTCCTTACTCCCTGCCCACCCCACTCCTGGCATTCCTGGGTAGATTTTAAATGTAACCTGAGTTTCTGTTGTTGAAATGAGCAGGGGATTAAGGTGACTCTTGACTCTCCAGGTACCCAGTCAGAATAATTTGCCACTAATAATTCCCCTCCTCCCTAACAAAGCGCAATTTGATTCGCATTGCAGGCATCCAGTTTGTCATTTATTTATTCCAGGGGAATCTGACTGATGGATTCTGCTGTAGAATACGTGTGAAATATCACATGGTTAATGATTTTGCAACAATAGCGTTGTTTCACACGCAGAGAGCGGATGTCACCTCATGTCTGTTTGTGTTTAACAGGCAGGTAGACTGGATGGAGGGGGTCTGCTTCTGAATATACAATGCTGCTCTGTTGGTTTTAGCTTTGAAGTGTCTAACAGGACACCCATGGTTTCGCGACATGGTTTTCATAGATGAGACAATAGTACAGTGCCAGTGACTGACAAAGCTATCATGTTCCTGGCTCATCAGACAAGGCTTGTCCCTGTCTGACTCCCTGCTTCCACCCACCCACCCACCCACCCACCCATCCATCCATCCATCCATCCAGGTAACAGAATGAGCTCAGTGAATAATCACACAACAGGCCCCACACTAACACCACTGGAAAACCACACATGGTCCTGGATTCAAGGGCAAGAGCAGGAGCAAGAGGGAAAGGGACACGCAGTTGTGCATGTATTCCACAAACATGTGCACATGCACATACACACATGTACAGGCACATACATTTACATATGCACACATACCTAAACACATACAAATTCAGACACACTCTCTTGTGTGCACGCATCCACACACACACATTACACGTGTATATACAAACACGCATGTACATATGCACCCAAGTGCACATGCACACAAGTGCATCACCACGCATAAGCAAACAGGTACACACATGTATAGACGCACACGCGCGCGTACACACACACACACACACACACACACACAGACACACACACACACACACACACACACACACACACACACACACAAATTTAGGATTGACAACCTTACTTGTTTGTATTCCTGGATGTGTTGTGACCACCAGCCTCATAAAGTATCAACCCCCTAGTTTCAAACAACTGGTTGTCTGAAATGTTCATGTTAGCCCACCTTACCACCTGCACTCATGGTTAACATAGCTCGGAGCACAGCAGGGTTTAATTCATCAGTTCATTGACTGGCTGGATATAAATGAGGTATATATTACAAGAAAGGAGCTGTAAGATTGAACAGTTAATAAACTCTATCCACAACGACAGGTGACTTGGTTTCTGTCTCACCAACTGGCTTGGATCCAATTTGACATTCATTGTCTAACTGGCTGATCCTTGACATACAGCAAGCCTTCTTCTCTGCTGGACTTGTTGGCCACAGAAGGTGAGATTGGACTGCAGCCAAAGAAGCAGAGAGTTGATTCCAGGATAAACAAGTGGTCGGCGACAGAGATGAGCATGAACTTTACCACCAGCAGCTCGGTCACACTTGCAATATTGTGCACTGTTCTGGATGACACACTACCATAAAGAATACAGAAGCAGTTTACCAGGATGTTGTGTGATTTGGAGGACATTAGATATGAAGAAAGACTGGGCAAACTTGTTTTGTTTTCACTTGAAATTCAAAAGATGAAAGGTGACCTGATAGAAGTTTACAAAATGAGAAAAGGCTTGGAGACAATGAATAGTCGGAGTATTTTTCCCAGGGTAGAAAATGTTCATTCTTCAGGTAAAAGGGGGAAAGTTTAAAGGAGATATGAGAGGCCAGTTTTTTTATATAAGGAAGGTGATAAGTGCCAGGGATGTGCTGCCTGAGGAGATTGTGGAGATGGATCCAATAGCAATGTTTCAGAGGCAGCCTGACAGATAGATGACCAAGCAGAGAACAGAGATTTATGGACAGCATAGAGGCAAAAGCCTTTTAGTTTAGAAAGGCACCATTTGTTGGCTTGCTGGGCCGAAGGGCCTGTTCCTGTGCTGTACTGTTCTTTGTTCTTTGCCTGGTCCATGCGTCTTTAGTCCAAGTTTCGTCAATTCAAACATTGAGCCTCTTTGAATTCACCATGCTACCCCCCCCCCCCCCACCTCCATTTCTTTGCTGGATTTGGACCCAGTGGATTGGTCTTTAATTGTTGAAGACAATGCTGGAGGATAAACCACAATCGTCTTCAAAACCTCATTCAGGTGGACATTGAAAGGAAGAGATACCCCAGGATGTTGCCAGGGATGGAAAGAGGAGATGAGTGATGAGGAGAGTTTGTTTTCTCTGAAACAGACAAGGCTAAGGGGGGGGATCTGATTGAGGTGTACAGAATTATGAGAGACATAGGGTAGATTGAGAGAATCGAATCCCCAGGGCAGACATGTCTAAGGCCAGAGGGTATCAGTTTAAGGTGAAATGCAAGTGGTTTAGAGGAGACCTGAGAAAAAGTTTGTCACATTGTGGTTGGGAGAAACATGGAACATGCTCCCTGAGAGGGTGGTGCAGGTAGGTACTCAGCAACATTTAAGAAGCACTTGGGTGAGCACTTAAATGTCAATGTATAGTAAGCTATGGGACAAATGCAAGTAAATGGGGTTAGTGAAGTTTGGTGTTTGTTGGTTTATACAGACATAGTGGGCTGAAGGGCCTGTTTCTATGGTACATGACTCTGTGACACTTTGACTCTAAGAGTCTTGCCTGTTGCTGGTTAAGGTCAGTCATTCAGGTGTGGGTCTGGCTTCTCAGTTTAAGGCCAGACTGGGTGAAGAATATTTAGAGTTCTATGCCTTAGACAGTTGTGGGTGCTCAGTTATAGAGTCATAGAGATGTACAGCATGGAAACAGACCGTTCGGTCCAACCCGTCCATGCCGACCAGATATCCCAACCCAGTCTAGTCCCACCTGCCAGCACCCGGTCCATATCCCTCCAAACCCTTCCTATTCATATACCTATCCAAATGCCTCTTAAACGTTGCAATTATAACAGCTTTCACCACTTCCTCTGGCAGCTCATTCCATACACGTACCACCCTCTGCGTGAAAAAGTTGCCCCTTAAGTCTCTTTTATATCTTTCCCCTCTCACCCTAAACCTATGCACACTAGTTTAGGACTCCCCGACCCCAGGGAAAAAACTTTGTCTATTTACCCTATCCATGCCCCTCATAATTTTGTAAACCTCTATAAGGTCACTACTCAGCCTCTGACGCTCCTGGGAAAACAGCCCCAACCTGTTCAGCCTCTCCCTGTAGCTCAAATCCTCCAACCCTGGAAACATCCTTGTAAATCTTTTCTGAACCGTTTCAAGTTTCACAACATCTTTCCGATAGGAAGGAGACCAGAATTGCACGCAATATTCCAACAGTGGCCAAACCAATGTCCTGTACAGCCGCAACATGACCTCCCAACTCCTATACTCAATTGTTGGGGCAGAGATCAGCAGAAAAGAATGAAGGGATATGGGGGTGAGGGGTATGTGGAGGTCGATGATCTGAGATCTGGTTGAAATGTTAAACAAACTCAAAGGCTGAATGGCTTACTTCCTGCTCCTGAATTTTCAGTTCAAGTCATTTCAAACTGCCAACTCCAGCTTTAATTCCTTTGTTTTGGTCATGGCATTGATGAACTTAAACATGATGTAGATCATACATTGCAGAAGAAGGAGTAGGTTATTCTGATAGGGCATGATGACTCTTGTATGGATATTAACCCCAGCATGGACAAATTGGGCTAATTCACTGAATCTCCACACAATCACTCCTCTAACCCTTGAAAAGGCCAGTGTGTGTGTGTGTGTGTGTGTGTGTGTGTGTGTTTATCTCTGTGTGTGTGCTTGCACTTGTATGTATGCACCTATGTTTAACTCTGTTTCTGTGAGTAAAAAGTGAGGTCTGCAGATGCTGGAGATCAGAGCTGAAAATGTGTTGCTGGTTAAAGCACAGCAGGTCAGGCAGCATCCAAGGAACAGGAAATTCGACGAAGGGCTCTGGCCCGAAACGTCGAATTTCCTGTTCCTTGGATGCTGCCTGACCTGCTGTGCTTTAACCAGCAACACATTTTCAGGTCTGTTTGTGTGTGTGCAAACATGTAACTGTGTGTGTATGTGTGTGTGTGTTTATGCCTGGTGAAGGGATTACAACTGGTTAAACCAGCATTAACTTCCCAAAACAGCCAGTCTCCGTTCCCGACACTGTGATACAGTCAGAGCTTTTACAGCATGAGAAGGAGGTCTTTGGCCCATTGAGCCCATGCTGATCATCAAGCGCTCTAAACTCATTCCCCCTCACTTTACCAGGAGCCCTGTATGCCGTGATGTTTCACGTGCTCATCCAAATAATTCTTAAATATCTTGAGGGTCTCTGCCTCTCCCCCCATTCAGGGAGTGATTTCCAGATTTCTTCAAATCCCCTCCAACCCTCCTGCTCCTTATTTTATAACTCTTAAATGCATTCAGGGGATGGGGGTGATACTGGCAGGGGTACTATTTATTGCCCTTCCCTAATTGCCCAGAGGGCAGTTAAGAGTCACCCACGTTGCTGTGGGTCTGGAGTCATGTGTAGGCCAGACCAGGTAAGGATGGCAGATGCCTTCCCTAAAGGGCATTAGTCACCCAGATGGAGTTTTATAACAATTGAAAATTAATTCCTCGTCATCATTAGACTAGGTCAATGTTTCAGCTTTTTATTGATATCAAATTTCACCATCTGCCATGGCGGGAATTGAACCTATGTCCTGAGAGCATGTAACAAAGACAGAGAATTCTGGAGGAATTAGCAGAGTCTGGCAGAGAGAGAGAGAGAGAGAGAGAAACAAGGTGAATGTTTCCAGTCTGCTCTGACTCTTGCTAATGCAGTAACAGTACCAGGTCGTCACTGTCACTCCAGTGATGGTTACTGACCCCGCTACTCAGGGTGAAAGGTTTCTCCCTATCCACTCTGTCTCTGCCCCTCAGAACTTTCTACACCTCAATCAAATCCCCCTCAGCCTTCTCTGCTGAAAGAACACAATCCCTGCCTGTCCACTCTCTCTGATATGGCCTTCAAGTCCATGATGATGGTTGATGCAAGAGGTTGGATTCAAGTCCTGACTTGACCAAAGAAGCTTACATCTATTAACACAGGAATCATAGCAACCATCGAAGAAACAAGTCAAAGGAGGAGGCCACTCTCTCCATCCAGCTGTTCTATCATTCCTGTTCGGTCACGACTGCTCTGCATCTTAACTCCACTTCCCTACGAGAGCTTCCTAACCCTAAATGCGTTTGTGGCGCAAGCATTTAGCAATCTTAGTTTTCACCTTTTTCTGTCGCTCCCCCACCAGCCTCAACAGGTTTTTGAGGGATAGAGAATTTGAGGTGTCCAGCTGCCCAATGTCATGGCCCTAAAGCGGACTTCTAATTCATTCCACCCCCGCTTGTTCTGTACACCCCAACCCTCACGAGAGGGCATAGTCTCTCTTTCTCCCTCTCTGTCCTATCTATTGGATCAAATCCTCCAAACTATTGGTGCCATCTCAACAACTATTTGCAATCATGAGTGTGGTGCTGGAAAAGCACAGCAGGTCAGGCGGCATCCGAGGAGCAGGAAAATTGACATTTCGGGCGTAAGCCCTTCATCAGGAACAATTTGTATTCGTATAGCACCTACCATGTCCTGGAACCTCTCCAGGTTTTTTGGAGAAGTATTGTTGAACAACACTTGACACAGAGTCACTTACAGACACTGTAGTGCAGATGACAGAAAGATAGGTCATAGCTTCTAAGTGAGGCGTCAAAGAAGGGGAGTGGGAGGGAGGGGGAGACAGTGACCTCGTGATGCCAGTAAAAACAGCCACAGTCCCAGAGGTTGCTCTCTCCCATTGCAGAGAGATGGCTAGAGGACAGTTACGTAAATCTCAGCGAGGGAGAGGGAGGGCGGGGCCTTTATGATGACCTTTCGTCAGTACAGGAATTCCGTTCTCACTGTCGGTGTCACGCTGTGTCACAAAATAAGTCTCTGCCCTGCCAACCAAAAGCCATTTCATGCCCACTTCCATCTGGAAGGACAAGGGTAGCAGATACATGGGAATTCCACCCACTGCGCATTCCACTCCAAGCCACTCACCATCCTGACTCGCAAACTTATCAGCATTCCTTCACTGTCTCCGGGTCAGAATCCTGTAGGTCCCTCCCTAAGGGCATTGTGGACTGCAGCGGTTCAAGAAGGCAGCTCACCCCCACCTTCTCAAGGGGCAACTAGGGACGGGCAATAAATACTGGGCCCAGCCAGTGACATCTGTGTCCTGTGAGTGAATTTAAAAAATGCTATATAGAGGAAGTTCTGAGGAAGGATCACCGGACCCGAAACATTTGCTGATTTCTCTCCACAGATGCTGCCAGACCTGCTGAGCTTTTCCAGCAATTTCTGCTTTCGTTTCTGAGTTACACCATCCGTGGTTGTTTCAATTTTTGGTTTGATGTTATACAGAGATCTGACACCTGACTGATGGACCGAATGGCCTCTTGCTGCACTTTTCAATCCACCAGTGCCTCTCACCACCCTCCTCTCACCACCCTCCTCAGCTCAGGAACAAGTTCACTGAGCTCAACAAATCATCTTGTACTTGCGATCCCACAAATTACAGGGAGCAACATTCATGCTGAAGCAGCACATCACCTGGAGCTGTTTATTTTAGAGTGTTGCGGTGAGAGGTGGTGGGTATGTTCAAGTGTTTTTTTTTGAGAGACAGAAAAATGCAGATCCTTTTGTATTTTTGAGCTTGGCATCTTTCTCAGGTGTCTCGCGGCACTTCTTTGAAATGTGATTCATCCCTTGCCAAGCAGGAACTGCCGAGACATATTTTGAAAGCGCGCAGCACATGGAACCATAGTTCCTTACTGTAGTGAATGGAACAGGGTCAGCCGTGTGAAGATCGTAGAATCTGAGTTCCCTGATTGGGGCTGTTAACCCAATCCAATCAGGGAGCCCTGGCTGACAGATAGAAACAGAAGTGTCGGAGGTTCTGTTCACTCTGAGAGCTGGCTCTGAGGGAGCTGGATCAGGGTCAACAGAGCGAATATAGGAGGTATGTTTAGTAAAGAACAAAGAAAATTACAGCAAAGACCCTTCAGCCCTCTAAGCCTGCACTGATCCAGATCCTCTATCTAAACCTGTTGCCTATTTTCTAAGGATCTGTATCCCTCTGCTCCCAGCCCATTTATGTATCTGTCTAGATACATTTAAATAACGCTATTGTTCCCGCCTCTACCACCTCCGCTGGCAATGGCACCCACCACCCTCTGCGTAAAGAACTTTCCACACATATCTCCCTTAAAACTTTTCCCCCTCTCACCTTGAACTCGTGAACCCTGGTAATTGAGTCCTCCACTCTGGGAAAAAGCTTCTCGCTATCCACCCTGTCTATACCACTCATGATTTTGTAGACCTCAATCAGGTGCCCCCTCAACCTCCATCTTTCAAATGAAGTTAATCCTAATCTAGTTAACCTCTCCTCATAGCTAGCGCCCTCCATACCAGACAACATCCTGGTGAGCCTCCTCTGCACCGTCTCCAAAGCATCCACATCCCTTTGGTAATGTGGTGACCAGAACTGTACACAATATTTCAAACTTGCTAATCAGACCACCTATACCTTCCTCCATATCATTTATGTGTAGTGGCCCGAGCATAGATCCCTGTGGAACACCACTGGTCATAGTTCTCCATTTTGAGAAACTCCCTTCCACTACTATTCTCTGTCTCCTGTTGCCCAGCCAGTTCTCTACCATTCAGCTAGTGCACCCTGGAACCCATGCAACTTCACTTTCTCCAACAGACTACCATGGGGAACCTTACCAAGGGCCTTACTGAAGTCCTTGTGATATCTACAAGTTTGCAGATGAGACCAAAATTGGTGGTGATGGTCAGTGAAGAAGGTTGTCTCAGAATATACAATGGGATTTTGATCAGATGGGCCAATGGGCTGAGGAGTGGCAGATGGAGTTGAATTTAGGTAACTGCGAGGTGCTGCATTTTGGAAAAGCAAATCAGAACAGGACTTATACGCTTAATGGTAGGATCCTGGGCAGTGTTGCTGAACAAAGAGACCTTAGAGTGCAGGTTCATAGTTCCTTGAAAATGGCATTGCAGGTATATAGGATAGTGAAGAAGGTGTTTGAAATGCTTTCCTTTATTGGTCAGAGTATTGAGTACAGGAGTTGGGAGGTCATGTTGCGGCTGTACAGGACATTGGTTAAGCTACGTTTGGAATATTGCGATCATTTCTGGTCTCTTTCCTATTGGAAGGATGTTGTGAAACTTGAAATGATTCAGAAAATATTTACAAGGATGTTGCCAGGGTTGGAGGATTTGCGCTCTTGAGAGAGGCTGAACAGGCTGGGGCTGTTTTCCCTGGAGCGTCGGAGGCTGAGGGGTGACCATATAGAGGTTTATAAAATCATGAGGGGCGTGGATAGGATAAATAGACAAGGTCTTTTCCCTGGTGTGGGGAGTCCAGAACTAGAGGGTATAGGTTTAGGTGAGAGGGGAAAGATT
Source organism: Hemiscyllium ocellatum (assembly GCF_020745735.1). Taxonomy (NCBI): domain Eukaryota; kingdom Metazoa; phylum Chordata; class Chondrichthyes; order Orectolobiformes; family Hemiscylliidae; genus Hemiscyllium; species Hemiscyllium ocellatum. The sequence goes on along the minus strand of NC_083412.1, from coordinate 97,341,187 downwards.
TAAAAGGGACCTAAGGGATAACATTTTCACACAGAGGGTGGTATGGGTATGGAATGAGCTGCCAGAGGAAGTGGTAGAGGCTGGTACAATTACAACATTCAAAAGATACCTGGATGGGAATATGAATAGGAAGGGTTTAGAGGGATATGGGCCAAGTGCTGGCAAATGGGACTAGATTAATTTGGGATATCAGGTCGGCGTGGATGGATTGGACCAAAGGATCTGTTTCCGTGCTGCATGTCTCCAATCTCAGACTCCCTGCCCCCCCCCCCCAAGTGTAAATAAAGGGTGACTTGGTGACAGGAGATAGGCCTCTGAGGAGTTCTTCACGTGTCTCTTCCTGCTGCAATGGAGTGGATGGACCACATCAATGGGAGTTTTAGTTTGATGATTCAGGTTTGGGGAAGGGGGGTGCGGGCCTGGGAGGCTGTTTCAGGGAGTAGAGAGAGAAGATGGAAGGAGTCAGAGGGAGGGCAAATGTTGCGTCTATTGATTCTGCTTTGTTTCCCTGGCTTAAGGTGGAAAGGGATTTAGCGTGTTATGAATCGGAACTGGAAGCCCCACCCAGGCTTGTGGGCCCTCCTAATCCTTTAATTATGTGGCCAGTACAGATGGTGCATGAATACAGTTTAAACAGGACCCATGTGGTAGTGACTGTCATGAATTTTCATAAGCTCGGGAGCGTGTCTGTGTCTTTTTTTACAAGTTGAGATTTTCCTGTCTGTCAGATTTGTACCAGTGCCAAAGCAGCATGTTTTCAGTTTTAGATTTGAGGTTACAATCTGTAATTCATGTTTATTTTCAATATATTTTGCAATTCATTCTGAACTGGGTGTTGCTGACAAGAAGGTGATGCTGAACTGCTTTTCTGAACAGTTCCTCGCCCATGTGGTCACCGAAATACCTCCAGAGGCCAGTATCCTGCCACCAAGTCACCCTTTGTTTACATGGGGAGAGTCCTTGACCCTGATTGAGCTCCCTCAGAGCCAACTCTCAGAGTGAACTGAACCTCTGACACTCCTGTTTATATGTCAGCCAGGGCTCTCTGATTAGACCACGTTAACAGCCCCAATCAGGGAACTCAGATTCAATGAGGTCCACCTAGCTGAAATCACTGTAGTCACAGACAGACAGACACACGCACACAGACAGAAACACACAGACATACACATGCCTTAGACACAACACACACGCATGCACACATACTCACAAATACACACACACACACACACTCAAACACACAGATACACACACACACACACACACACACACACACACACACACATAAAAGCCTTTGCACCCCACAGAAATGCACACACATAGACATTCACACAAAAACACTCACTCACATTCATAAATATGCACCTGCCAGCATATCCATTGACTTTTGGACACACACACACACACACACACACACATGAATGGACACACATACACTACAACACATGCAGGCATATTTAGGGGAGGTAATGGCATTATGGTATTATTACAAGACAATTAACTGAGAATCCCAGGCAGTGTTCCAGGGACTCGGGTGCAAACCTGCCCTGGCAGATGAATTGAATTTTTAACAAAGTACTGGAGTTAAAAATCTGGCCGTGAATCCATTGTCAATTGTTGAATAAACCATCTGGTTCATTCATGTCCTTTAGGGAAGGAAACTGCCATCCTTACCTGGTGTAGTCTCTATGTGACTCCAGACTCACAGCAATCGGGTTTACTCTTGACTGCCCTCTGGGCAATTAGGGATGGGCAGTAAATGCTGACCCAGCCAGTGACACCCTCATCCTGTGAATGAATAAAAAACAGACACACAGAATGTACACGCTCTCACAGTACACACTGACACAGTCACACAGACACAACACAACCATACACACACACACACACACACAGACACTCACAACACACCCATGTACTACACACACATACAGACAAATACGCACACACATACACACATGCATACAGTCACATTCACGCATACACATACACTCTCACACTTAGAAACACATGCACACATACACACACGCTCACACTCTCTCACACACACACACCCCCGTGCGCACGTACACACACCCTCCCGTTTACACGTACATACACACTTAGAAACACATGCACACATACACACACACACACACACTCACTCTCTCTCACACACACACACACACACACACACACACCCTTGAGCACATACACACACCCTCCCATTTGCATGTAATCACTCACACAAACACACACACACACACACACCTATTTGTAACCTTTCAACAATTCAGGACACCCCGGAGCAGCCAATGAAATCCTTTTCAGATGTTGCAGAACACACAAGCCAGCAGTCCATCTGCACACAGCAAGATCCCACAAACAACAATGAGATCGTGGCCACACCATCTTTTTTTAAACAGTGCAGGTTGAGGGAAGCACATCACCCCCTGGAAAGAGCTTGGCCCTGCACTTGTTCAAAATATTGACCATGGAATCGAACCTATTCCTCCTGAGAGGGTAGACATGGACCATGCTCTTATACCTTCACCAAAAGCTGTGGAAAGGGGATAAGTGAGCTCCCGTCTGAATGCATTCCAGTCTCTGCTCTGTGTTTTTGAAGAGCTGCTTGCCACAATTAATGCAGTTGACTGCAAACCATTGAGTGCATTGACGTTCCCTAGGGAATGGGGTTCAGTTCTCTGAGGACTGTGACCTTTGCCATTGATTGTGGCATTCTGGGAGTGGGATTGGCTGCGGGTGAGCAATCACTGCTCCGGGGGATGGCATTGATTGTTTGTTTGTCCCCTTGCAGGGGAACAGCAGCTGATATTTGGTGGCGTCTCTTAGTGGTTCGACCTCACAAACATTCCTCTTCCTCGGGCAGGGGACTGGAAGGGAGATATATTGCCGAGGTCTTTTAGCGACATAGAGAGGGGGTTCGAGGCAGCCTGTGGAAGAGATGATAGCGAGACCCCCATTCGCAAAAGAGAAGCTTCTCAAATTCTGACTGAGGTTTTCGCTGGGTATTCTGAAAGGGTCGAGGAAGAGGCTAAGGAATGAGACCTCTCATTAAATCTATAATCGATGGTTTGTCAGACTGTTTTAAAGAGCTTTTATCCTCAATTACAGCATTCGACCACAATTGACTGAGTATATCAACCATCTCACTGGATGTAGGGCCCCTTAAGAAGGTGCAGAATGATATATAGAGAAGACCAGAAACAAAGTGAGCGAGTGAATGGGCAAGACGACAGTGGAAGGCGGTAATGTGGGGCATTGTCCATCATGAGCACACTGTCTTCACATTGAGAGCCTGCTAGCTGGGGACAGGCAAATGATGTAGGGTTTTTCTCCTCGGACACTGCCTGACCTGCTGTGCTTTTCCAGCGCCAGACTTTATTGACTCTGACTCTCCAACATCTGCGGTCCTCACTCTCTCCTGATATATTTCCAAGTCAGGAGGGGCTTGGAGGGGAACTTGCGGGGGGTGGAGGGGTTCCCATGTATTTGCTGCCCTTGTCCTTGGGGATGAAAGTGGTCGTGGCTTTGAAAGGTGCTGTTGGAGGAGCCTTGCAGAGTTACCGCATTGGATCTTGATAAATATTTTAAATATAACTATTGGAGCTGAAAAAAATAAATCTACCGCGTCAGCAGTAAGTGCAGCTGCATTTATTCGGGAACAGACTTCCTCAGGAGCAGGTACAGTTCCAACTGCTCCCTCTAAATGCTGGAATAGGACCTTTTGTGTCTACCCACAGACTGGGTGTGAAATTAGGACACGGGGTGGAGCCAATGTGACAGGAGCGTTAACCCCTTTAGAACCGTGACTGCGCTCAAACTTTGTTCTGTCAAAGCGTTAGTACAGGCATGACAGGCCAATATCTCCCGTAAGGCCCTCTGCTTGGATACATCCTTGGCCCCCTGACCTGACTTGAGTCTGGTTCTGGAAAATGACACTGTAAATGGAGAGCAATAGGGTGGAGAATGGGTCTGGAGGGGTTACTCTTTGGAGGGTCGGTGTGGACTCGTTGGGCCAAATGGCCTGTTTCTCCACTGTCGGGATTCTATGGTACTGTTTTAGGTAAAAGTTAACCCTGAACCTGTGATAAGGTTAGGGTTAGTGTTGGACTGCTGTGAATCTTCAGCTGGTTCTCCTATGATCTTCAGGCAAGAGACCCGCGCCTGGGCCTAGATGTGACTCCTGGTAGGAAAAGCGCTGACCCTCATCAACAATGCATATGTTCCAGGAAAGAGGGGAAGAATTAGTTCAGTGCTCCTTGACAATCCCCAGCAGTTTAGTTTGAGACACAAAAGTGGACAAGGCGTTTGGACCGAGGAAGCACATTTGGAGGAATTAAAAAACAAAGGAGAGATAAAAGAAAGACAGTAAATTTGGAGAGGCAGGGTGCAGTGTAGTAGGGAACCCATATAAACTACATCCTGAAACAGTTACATCTGGATAGTGACCCAGTCTCTTGTTCTAGGGTCGGTCTCCTGTTGTGTCCAGTCTCCTGTGCTAGGCCTGGTCTCCTGCTCCAGGACCGGTCTCCTGTTCAAGGTCCAGTCTCCTGTTCTCGGCCCGGTTTCCTGTGCTAGGCCCAGTTTCCTGTTCTCGGTTCAGTCTCCTGTTCCAGGGCCGGTCTCTTGTGTTAGGCCTGGTCTCCTGTTCCAGGGCTGGTCTGCTGTTCTAGGTCCAGTCTCCTGTTCCAGGGCTGGTCTCCTGTTCTAGGTCCAGTCTCCTGTTCTAGGTATGTCTCCTGTCCTAGGCCCGGTTTCCTGTGCTAGGCCCGGTCTCCTGCTCTAGATCCACTCTCCTGGTCTAGGTCTAAATGACAAGTGGAGGCTGGGAATGAGTGAGCAGTCATTGAGGGTTTGCCTTCTGAGGTTAAAGGCCCTAACTGTGCTCATACTCTAAGCACCTGACTGCACAGAACAGAAAGAAAGAACGTGTTTGAATAAATTTATAGAAAACACAAAATGGCTGCAATTCTGGCAGAAAAGTGAAAGTGTTGGACAGAGTGAAATGAATAGGGAGATAAAAATAAGGATTTGGGTTTGGGTGTGGACCCTTTACTTAGAGCAGAAACTGGAAGACAATTTGGTATCTTCATCTAGAAAGAAAGAAAAGACAGGAGGAAAAGGGATCAACCGATTCACAGATCAAGCAGGACAACTTAGTGGAGTGAATGTTCTCTCTCTCGAGTCCCACAAAATGTCTTCCCAAGTCTTCCCAAATCTCTTAAACTCAAACAGAGTGGTCCGATCACACATGCTCGGAAGGAAGAGGCCCACACATCCAAAGTCTGCTGTAGAGAACAATAATTTATAGGAGCAAATGTAGGCCATTCAGCCGATCAAGTCTGCTCCACCATTCAATGTGTTCATGGCTGATCTCATCATCCACAACTCCACCTTCCCTCAGAGTGTGATGGGGGGGGTGGGGGGGGGGGGGGGGGGTGGCTGAGTTAGCATGGGGTGTCGGTGCCCAAGTCCCTAGCTTCGAAGGAAAGTTTTGAATGTGACATCAAGGTTCAGATCAATGACTGCTGTGGTTGGGAATCCCAAATCTCCCTGTGCGCTGACGTGAGCGACCACAGGCACCGTGATGCCTGATGGGGTAGAAGCAGCCTGATGGGGATTGGCCTTCAAGATCACTAGGAAAGGTGTGTAAAACACCAAGCCCTCCCCCAACAGATCACTGTGTCAGTGGGTCATTTGTTGGAGACAGGAAAGACTGTAGATGCTGGAGGTCAGAGTCAATAGATGTGGAGCTGGAAAAGCACAGCAGGTCAGCAAGGAAGGCAACATTTCAGTCCAAAACATTGACTTTTCTGCTCCTGGGATGCTGTCTGACCTGCTGTGCTTTTCTAGCTCCACACCTACTGGGTCTTTTGCAGCATCCCCTGCTGCTGGGAGGGTGTGGGTACAGGTAGACTCTTGCCAACAGCCGTGTGTGCACCCAGTGACTGTGCTAGTACAAAATAATAACCACCGCCCTCTGAAAGGGGCAATTAGAGATGGGCAGTAAGTACTGCCCTTGCCAATAAATTCCAAGAACAACCCATAAAAATAAACTGATTGACAGAGAACAGGGAGTCTCCAGGATCCCTGACCAAAGTCCCTCCCCTAACCCACAGCACCAAAACAAAAAACCACAGACAAACTAGTCCTTCATCTCCTTTGCTGCTTGTGGGATTTCCATCCTTTCTAGTTGGATGCTGCTCTTGCTCTGCTCTTCAAAGGGCTTACTAGAAGCGACAAGTTTTTGCAATGTTGGCTGTCCAGGGTCCCGGGGTGTGGGTCTTGGTTGAGATTGGTGGATGTGGGATCTCTGCTGTCCGCCTGAGGAGCCTCAGTTTAGCATTTCCTGTGAAACGTGGTCTTCAGCAATCCCTAAATGCTGAGCATCGGTGAGGTGGAAAATGAGGTGCTGTTCTTCCATGTTGCGCTGAGCTTCACTGCAGCGAACCTGACACAGAGATGTTGGCCAGGGAACAGGGTGGGGTGTTAAAGCGACAGGCAACTGGAAGCTCAGGGTCATTTCTGCGGACAGAACGTAGGGGCTCTGCAAAATGGCCGCCCAGTCTGCATTTATCTCCCCAGTGTAGAGAAAGTTAAAAAGCACACAACATCAAGTTATAGTCCAGCAAGAGGATTCGCAGTAGGTTAAAATCTTCGAGTAAAAAATGAGGTCTGCAGATGCTGGAGATCACAGCTGAAAATGTGTTGCTGGTCAAAGCACAGCAGGCCAGGCAGCATCTCAGGAATAGAAAATTCGACGTGATGAAGGGCTTATGCTCGAAACGTCGAATTCTCTATTCCTGAGATGCTGCCTGGCCTGCTGTGCTTTGACCAGCAACACATTTGCAGCTGTGATCTCCAGCATCTGCAGACCTCATTTTTTACCCCGAATGATTGGTTGAGTATACGTTGGCCATGATGTGGAGGTGCCGGTGTTGGACTGGGGTGGAAAAGATCAGAAGTCATCAGGTTATAGTTTGACACGTTTATTTGAAATCACAAGCTTTCGAAGCGTTGCCCCTTCGTCAGGTGAAGTCTCCGAAAGCTTGTGATTTCAAACAAACCTATTGGACTATAACCGAGTGTACTTTGGAGAGAACCCCATTGGTTGTAAGGTCCTTTTGGGCACAGCCAGAAAGGCAGCACCTTCCCTCATGTGCACAGAGAGGGAAGGGAGAGCGGTGTGTGTAGAACGGGAACCGAGTCAGCACTGGTCGCCTCAGGCCCAGAATGATATGCCCTGCATAGAGCTCAAGTGTTCTGAGGTGCTTGGTATGTTCCCAAAAAACGTTTAATTAAAGGGCAAAGATTAACAATAGGTGAGAACAAAGGCTGGCTGCTGATAGACAGCGATATGAAAGGGATTTGGTGATCCTTTGAATCCGCGAATATGCAGCTAAAAAGCTAAACATTCCTTTTATTTACACCGTCTAAGAATAAACTCTGTCTGCATACCTACAGCCCCAATCTGGGCCCTGTTTACTGCCTTCCATTGCTTTGATGGGATAATTGCATGAAGAGAGCTGAGAGATAGGGACATCTAAAAGTGAAATTCTCTTGTTCACTGGAGTTGAAAGCTGCATTGCTCAAATATTTTTCCATTATTTTGTCTTCAAACCAACACTGAGCTTTCATTCTCAGGTTTCCCTACACTAGCATCTGCGACCGAAAGAAAAAAAAACACCCTCCCTCTCTCTCTCTCTCTCTCACTTGCTCTCCCTCCTTTTAATTCCTTGTGTTCAATAGACATTTCAACACAGCAGCATTAATTATAGTTAAGGAGTTGTAAGTAATTAGTGGCTGCAGGAGCTCACAACCCTCTCGTGAAGAGAGAACTGTTTGAACATTGGGAATAATTGAAGGGAGCTTTAATTGGATTACCTGCATGCTCCCTCTTTGGCGAATGCTCTTTTCTACCCCCTCCCCCCTCCCTCAGGTTAACGCCAGCATCTCCCTCGCCCCGTTGTTGTTGCTACAGCTTAGGGCTGGCTCTGAGGTCTGTGTGTGAGAGGCGGTTGTGAAAATTGGCCCTATTTGTGGATGGGGCGATGGGAAGTTGGGGGTGGATGCTGTGGGGGAGAGTGGGTGGGTAACTGGGTCTGGTCAGGATTTGCCCCTAAGCTCACAGACCCGTGCCCACAGTCACAGCATCATTGAGGGTGGTAGGGAGTGGTTGGCTGGGGTTGGATAGTGAATACTCCTCCAGCAGTACAGCCTGAATCCTCTGTTCCCCAAAGCTAGCTACGGAAATCATGGGGAAACAGTGAGAAGGATAAAGGGACAGCATTCAAATAGCGCCTTATGCAACTGCAAGATACGCCAGGGAACTTGGCAGCCAATGAGGTACTATTGCAGAGTTGGCACTGCAGTAAGGAAGGAACTTGCAAGGTTTGAGGGAAGATAATGCTGCATCACTGTAATGATAAGGGTGTGTCATTATGACAATATTGTCGCTGTGACAATAGTGCTTTATCTCTAAGTGCTTTGCACTCTTCCCCAAACCAATCACAGACGCACTCAGATTATCAAGTTCAGAGAGAGAGCAGTGCACTGATGGGCAGTGAGGAGTCAGTCCCCTCCTGCCACCCCCTTATTCCTGATGAAGAGCTTATGCCAGAAACGTTGACTGTCCTGCTCCTCGGATGTTGCCTGACTGGCTGCACTTTTTCAGCATCACACTCTTTGAATCTGAGGAATAAGTGCCAACGCAAAATGCTGAACCATTGTTCAGGCGATTCACAGTCTGGAAAGATGACATTCTCCTTTTAGATCTGAGTATTTTCTTCCCTTGATGGATTGTGTGAAGGGAGTGGATTCACAGGTTGACCTCACGTTGGCTATTTCTTCCATGGCCAGAACCACCCTATTCCCAGTGGGTTGGAAGTCTTGGCCTGGGTGGAGTGGGAGCTTGTTGAATGAGGGCGAGATCTTGGCCGGTAAACCTGTGTTTGAGGGCTAACAGAGCTGGTGTGATGTAGCACAAATGTAGGTGGAGGGTGTTAGCAAGGAGAGTCATACTCACTGGCTGCCTTCTCCGCACTGTCTAGCGTTGGGTTCACCTTTCTGTCTTAGAAAGGATGACGGGTGGCTGGGAGTGCAATTTTCAGCATATCCAAAGCCCTTACCCTTCAAGATTAGTGTCGATAGTTTGGTACAGACTTGATGGGCCGATAGACCTGTTCTGTATCGTACGAACTTTACGATGTGTTAGAAATTATGGGTTTGGAAGTATTATCGTTGGACTGTTAATCCAGAGACCCAGGTAATGTTCTGAGGACCTGGGTTTGAGTCTCGCCATGGGCAAATGATGTCAATTGAATTCAATAAAAATCTGGAATTAAGAATCTAATGATGACCATGAAACCATTGGCAATTTGACTCTATGATAGTTAGAAAAACCCATCTGATTCATTAATTATCCTTTAGGGAGGGAAACTGCCATCCTTACCTGGTCTGGTCTAAATGTGACTCCTGACCCACAGCAATGGGGTTGATTCTTATCTGCCCTCTGGGTAATTAGAACTGGGTAATAAATGCTGGCCCAGTAATGCCTCATCCTGTGAGCAATTAAAACAAAGACTACAATCTTTATTAGAGTCCATCTTGTATACAGTAGCTGCTATATGTCAGGGGAGGGAGTGAATACTCAAGTTGGTCAATGGAAAAGGCAGTGAATACTGAGGGTGAAGACATCCAATTCTTAGAAGCGAATGCAGACAAATAACCACACAGGATTTTGCAGAATAATGATAGGTGCAGTTATTTTGAACCAACTGCCGCTCCCTTTGATTCCTAACGAGGCAATTATTTCAGACTTCCAGTTTCACGAACACGCTGTATTGCAAACGAGGTCAAAGGTGGCAAGATGTTATGATGCTGACGTGCATCAATAAGCAAGCAGAAGCTCAAAGTAATTGTGTGATGGGGGGGGCGAGAAACAGACACTCTCCTGGGCACCTTGTCAGCACTGACTCCCGGGGACCCCTTGAAAATTTAAATTATTCACACCGTTCATTTGCATAACACCTAGCTCTCCAAAGATAATCCCAGGCACCAGGTAATTATCCCCAGAAGTTGAGAATAATTGACAGTGTTGTGTCTTATTTTGAAGGGGGGGGGGGGGAGTTTCTGGGAAGTGGTGGGTAAGGATGGAGGGTGGGGGTGAAACTCAAACAGAATCCAATATTCACAGCCTTCCAGCTGATGCCAATCAAATTAAAGCTGGGCTTTCTCAGCAACTCTGTTGTGACTTTGGTTCATCCTTGAGATTAAACAATAACTCTTGTGTCTCACACTTAAAACAAGATATTTAAATCACACTGGGAAAATCAGTCCTGCAAGTAAATAAAACCCCAATTCTTTGTCCTCCCAACATTACGTTTCAGCCTCTCTCCACCCCTTTCTTTTCATTGAGGAGCACTGGCCGATCCTGCTCAGCACAATAGTGGTTTGGAACCGTGAGCAGGTCATCATGACCTGACCCTTGACCTTGTCCTTGGCATATTCGCCACGCTGTTGATTTCTAATCATTGCCCCGACTCTGCCTTTCTGAGTACGCCATCACTTCACAAGGCCCGAAGAGTGAGGAAATGTCAAAATGCATTTAAAAAGCATGAAAAATCAGGAGGTTGTGTTTCAGTAATACCAAACATTGACAGGTCCACATCTGGAAGACCCTGTGCAGTATGCATTCTCGTATTGAAGGAAGGATATAGGTGTATTGAAAGTATTTCAAAGGTTTAGCCAGCTGATACCTGCAAAGAGAGCGTTGTCATATGAGGAGATGTTAGACAGGTATAGGCTTGTATTCTCTTGATTTTAAAAAGGTTAGGAGGAAAAGGAAGAGATGGTTCATAGGATGATCCCTAGGATAGAGGGATTGTCTTATGAGGAAAGGTTAAACAGATCGGGACTCTAGTCACTGGAGTTTTCAAAAATGAAAATTGATTGAATTGAAACATATGGGATTCTTAAGGGTGCCAGAGACCTGTGTACAATTCCAGCCTCAGGCGACTGTCTGCATGGGTTTCCTCCAGATGCTCTGGCTTCCTCCCACACCAGGTCAGGTGGATTGGCCTTAGGAAATTGCACTTGGTTTCCAGGAATGTGCAGGTTAGGTGGGCTAACCATGGGAAATGCAGAGTGACAGGGATAGGGAGGGGTGTGGGTCTGGGTTAAATGCTGTTCAGAGTATCAGTGTGGACTCGATGGGCCAACTGGTCTGCTTCCACACTGTAGTGATTCTATGAAGGGTCTTGATAGGGACAGTGCCAAGAGGATGTTTCTCCTCATGGGAGAGTCTGAGACCAGGGGGTAGAGTCTCAGAATAAAGAGGCATCAATTTACGACAGAGATGGGGAGGAGTGTCTTCTCTCAGAGGGTTGTGAGTTTGGAACTCCTTTGTCACAGAGAGCTGTGGGGGAAGAGTCCTTGGAACTCCTTTGTCACAGAGAGCTGTGGGGGAAGAGTCCTTGGAACTCCTTTGTCACAGAGAGCTGTGGGGGAAGAGTCCTTGGAACTCCTTTGTCACAGAGAGCTATGGGGGAAGAGTCCTTGGAACTCCTTTGTCACAGAGAGCTGTGGGGGAAGAGTCCTTGGAACTCCTTGTCACACAGAGCTGTGGGGGAAGAGTCCTTGGAACTCCTTTGTCACAGAGAGCTGTGGGGGAAGAGTCCTTGGAACTCCTTTGTCACAGAGAGCTATGGGGGAAGAGTCCTTGGAACTCCTTGTCACACAGAGCTGTGGGGGAAGAGTCCTTGGAACTCCTTTGTCACAGAGAGCTGTGGGGGAAGAGTCCTTGGAACTCCTTGTCACACAGAGCTGTGGGGGAAGAGTCCTTGTGGGTATTTAAAGATGAGATGGAGAGATTCTTGATCGGTCGGGGAATCAAAGGTTGTTGGGAAAGGGCAGGAAAGTGGATGTGAGGAATGTCAGTTCAGCCCTGCTCCTATTGAATAGCAGAGCAGGCTCAAGGGGTCCAGTGACCTACTCCTGCTCCTGTTTCTTATGGTTTTACATTATTAAGGTGAGGTGTTTGAAATAAACAAAGGAACCTCGATTATCCAGCATTCGATTATCCGAATATCGGATTATCCAGCAAGATTGCAAAGTCCCGATGCTTGGCTAAACTAGGTTATCCAGCATTCGATTATCCGGAATTCAATTAACTGTATGTCATACTCCTTGCCTGTGTCCTTTGGATAATCAAGGTTCCTCTGTTGACAACTTTGATTATGGAGAGGATGTTTCATCCTGTGGGAGAATCTTGAGCTAAACATCACTGTTTAAAACTAAGGAGTTGAACATTTCAGACAGAGGTGAGGAGAGTGTTTTCTCTCAGTGGGTGGAGTGTGTTTAGAAATGACTTCCATAATGTTGGTGGAAGCAAAGGCCTTGAATATCTTCAAGGCAGAGGGAGGGAGATTCTTGGTAAGTAAGGTGAAGGGGTGGGGGGGTGAAAGGTTATTGGGAGGGAGATGGGACTGTAGCGTAATTAGATCAACATGGTCTTACTGAATGGCAGAACAGACTCAAGGGGCCAATTGGCCCATCTCTGTCCCTGATTTTATTGTTTGTATGTATTTGCCCCTTGGGCTCGCTGCACTATTCCTTAAAGCCATTACTACCTCACCTCCTCAACCCCACTTTACAAATCAGGACAAATGCAAGAATGCCAAATGTCAAATGACCACAACAATTTATACTGCAGGAGAATGGATCCTGGGTACACTAACTGCTACATTAACATGAAGATAACTAGCTGAGATCAGCTCTGGTGGAAATGGGAAGGTGTCAGATTATAGTTGTGTTACCACACTCCCAGTTAAGTGCCCTCCAACCTCCAATCTCATTATCCAACCCCCCTCCAACCAACAGATGAGAATACTCTATACACAGAGTGAAAGAGTCAGACAACAAGATCAAAGAGAAAGCTTCTCTTGGATGTGATTCCACCACTTGCTGGATAATCCTGAGTGAGCTAATAGTCAATCTCTAAGCTAGTTTGATCAGCTGAGCTCATTATTTGGCTTGTTTATGTTTGCTGAAAGTGGAGTGTATTCATATAAAACCAAAAGGAACATGTTCAAGCCTTGTGTCGTTTATCTGGGAGCTGGGGAGCCAAGAGTTCCCCATTGCAATCACCATGACAATGTGTCGGACTTTTGGCTTACCAACCAATCAGCATCCTTTCTTCTGTACTATCAATTATTGTGACGTTTTGAAATGTTGGCACTTTTACACGTGACCTCATGAAGGCAAGATGAAAGGTTGTTGAAGCAGATCTATCCTTTTGACAATATTCTGAATTGTTTACAATTGGGATCCCATATTCTAGCCTTCCCAGACAGGGGAAAACAACCGCGATGCCTATCAATGTCATACGTTTGAATGGAAACATTCCTCATTTGTCTAAACTCCAAAGAGGTTCACACGTATGGCTGAGTGAATCTCCTGATGATTTTCCATGTTACCTGTAGTCAGTCAGATCAGTAACAGCATGTTGTTTGGGATGGGCTGCCTGTACTCAGTCTGCTCAGTGACAGTGTGTTAAGAACAAAGAACATTACAGCACAGGAACAGGCCCTTCGGCCCTCCAAGCCTCCGCCGATCCATATCTTCTATCTAAACCTGTTGCCTATTTTCTAAGGATATGTATCCCTTTACTCCTGCCCATTCATATATCTGTCTCGATACATCTTAAATGGCACTAACATTCCCGCCCCTACCACCTCCACTGGCAACACATTCCGGCACCCACCGCCCTCTGTGTAAAGAACTTTTCCCTCTAAACTTTTCCCCTCTCACTTTGAACTTACGATCCCGAGTAATTGAGTCATTTGGAATTGTGTTGTTTGGGGTGGGCTGCCTGTAGTCAGTCTGCTCAGTGACAGTGTGTTGTTTGGGAGGACTGATTTGATTTTAACTGAATTAATGTGGTCATGTGTACGTAAGTACAGTGGAAAGATTTGTTTGTGAGCAGCGCAGACAGATCATAGTAAGCAAAGACAATCAGGGTATAGAGTGCACCGACAGAGTGAGGCATCCAGATAACACTGCACAGGACGTACACAAAATGAAATCGACATGAACAAGACCAGCATTATTTGAAGTGAGAGAGGTCCATTCAGCAGCTAACAACAGCAGGGAAGAAGCTGTTCCTGAACCTGTTGGTGCGCGTGTTCAAGTATTCTGTACCTTCTGCCTGTTGGAAGAGGTTGTAGGAGAGCATTACTGGGTGGGAGGGGTCTCTGATGATGTTGGCAGCCTTTCCATGGTAATGAGAAGTGTAAATGGAGTCTGTGGATGGGAGGTTGGTTCCGTGATGGTTATTATGGAGGAGATGCAGTTGTCTATTTTAACTGATTGTGGTCTATGGGTCAGGAAGCTGAGGATCCAGTTGCAAAGGGCAGAGCCAAGACTTAAGTCTCTGAGTTTTGAGATCAATCTGGAGGGGATGTTGGTATTGAAGATGGAGCTGTGGTCGATGAGCAGGTGTCTGACGTAGGTGTCCTTATTGTCCAGATGTTCCAGCGGAACTAGGCTCTGAGTTGTCACCATTGCTTTGATGGCCGCGTGGGGAGCTGTGAGGCTTGCAGGGTAAGATTGAGCTGGCCTCTTCACCCTGAGGAGCTGAACTGAGGCCCTGATAGATCCACAAGCTCCTGACACTTCCCCATCACCAAACCCTCACAACACCCACACCCCATAATGTTTCCTTCAGCTCGGGATTGGAGGGACTGAGTTTGGGAATGCAAGACATTTTCTAAGCACCTCCCCCCTGCTACCCCCCAACCTCCAAAAGGGAGGGTTCCACTCAGCCTCTGCTAGGAGTTGTGTGCAGTGATTACATTGAATGGCATTGTGATTAGAGCACAGAAGTAGGCCATTCAGCCCCTCTGGTCTGGTCCACACCAGTGTTTATGCTGTCTCCTTTTGGTGTATTTGGGTATGAAAGAGTTAACACTGAGGTGCACCATTAGCACTACCAATGTGATAATGTGGATCAGAATCTTGAAGGAGTGAACCATACCCCCTCCCCCCCCCTTACACACACCCCCACACACACACTCCATACAGTCTCTGTAATGATGTGTCCCGTATCAATCAATGTAACGTGGAACTGGTTGCTAATTTGAATTAAACCATATCTTGTTGATTACAAGAGACACTTCCAGTTAGACCAGTAGGTGATCTTAGTTGCACTAGTCTGAGCAGGCCCTGCTATTCCCTCCAGTTAGAGTCTGGTGTAGCATGCCCATACAACACCCCTGACCTAGCTTCAATTCACCTTCTCACCAGGTCTTGCTGTTCCTCTCTCTCCTGCATGTACTTATGTAACTTCCCCTGGAGCACATCAGTGCTATTCACTTCAGCTACTCCCTGAGTTCCCAGTTCTCACTGCTCCCTGGGTGGAGAAGGTCCTCTTGAGTTCCCTTTCAGCTTAACTTGCCTGAATTTATGGCCCCTGAGTTCTGTCTTCTCCTGCAAGAGGAAACATCTTCTCTACATCTCACTTATCAAAGCTCTTGGTAATTGCAATGACCTCTGCCAGATCATTTTTATCTCCTACCCCCATCCCCACTCCCTTAAACCTGTACTCCTCTTGAGAGAAAACTCTCAAGACTGTTCTGCCCTTGTAAATATAATGTCCCAGCTGTGGTTATCGTCATTGTAAATCTGTTCTTGTTGCCTCTATAACTGTGTTCTATATTCAGGGGATAGTGCAGCTCCCTGTCTGTGTGAGAGAGAGATGACTGTACAGAGAGTGGGGGGTCTCTGAGGGTGATTCTTCATTACTGACCAGCTTGGTCCTAATAGATAGCTCTTCGAGGAAGCATTTGAGTGGTTCTGCAGTGAGATGAACGTCTGTGAGGCTGGACGGGTCAGGATCAGATTCTGTGGAGAGGTCTCGTGGTTTCAGTCATGGTGAGTTATCTATCCCCAGAGTGCAGGAGACACACACATTTCGGAAACTGTTCTGAAAATCCAAATACATGAGCATTAGAAATCATCGAACCTCAAAGTGTGGAAAAGGAGATCATTCTGCCCATTAACCCTGTTCCTGGTCTTGGAATGAAGAAGATACAAAAATTTGAAAACATGTACCAACTTCTTCCCCACTGTTATCAGACTTATGAATGGACCTCCCATTTATTAGAATTGACCTTTCCCTGCACCTTTTCTGTGGCTCTAACATTATATTCTACATTCTGTTCCATTACCCTGATGTAAAGTATGATTTAGAGTAGGGTGGGGGAAGGTAGCAAAGAGTACAATGGGTGAATGGAGGTGGGGTGGAGGTGATAGGTCAGAGAGGAGGGTGGATTGGATAGGTGGAAAGAGATATAGGCAGGTAGGACTGATCATGAGGGTGGTACTGAGCTGGAAGGTTGGAGCTGGGGTCAGGTGGGGGAAGGGAAAATGAGGAAACTGGTGAAGTCCACATTGATGCCCTGGGGTTGAACTGTTCCGAGGCGGAAGATGAAACGTTCTTCCTCCAGGCGTCGGGTGGTGAGGGAGCGGCGGTGAAGGAGGCCCAGGAATCCAGGTGCCTTTTAAATGTTGCAAATGTATTAACCTCCACCACTTCCTCTGGCAGGTCATTCCATACATGTACCACCCTTTGCGTTGCCCCTTAGGTCTCTTAATATCTTTCCCTTCTCACCCTAAACCTATGCCCTCTAGTTCTGGACTCCCCCAACCCTGGAGAAAAGACTTTGTCTATTCACCCTGACAATGTCCCTCATGATTTTATAAACCTCGATAAGAACATCTCTCAGCCTCCAATGATCCAAGGAAATGAGCCCTTTTCAATCTTTTCCATCTCATCTTAAACCCTCGTCTGCCAGTTTTAGATTCCTGTTTCCTGGGAAACAGACCACGCAAAACCATACTTTTCATTGTATCTTGGTCCATGTGACAATAACCAAATAAAATCCAACAAGGGATTCTGAAGAAATTCCTTTGCTCGGCCAGGAATGAGTATGTGGCACTAGATTAGATTAGATTCCCTACAGTGGGGAAACAGGCTCTTTGACCCAACAGGTCCCCCCCCCCTCCGAAGAGTAACC
Source organism: Hemiscyllium ocellatum (assembly GCF_020745735.1). Classification (NCBI taxonomy): domain Eukaryota; kingdom Metazoa; phylum Chordata; class Chondrichthyes; order Orectolobiformes; family Hemiscylliidae; genus Hemiscyllium; species Hemiscyllium ocellatum. The sequence goes on along the minus strand of NC_083412.1, from coordinate 97,324,109 downwards.
CACCACCCCCTCCCCGACTAATGCACCTAGCACTACGGGCAATTTAGCATGGCCAATTCACCTAACCTGCACATTTTTGGACTATGAGAGGAAACCAGAGCACCCGAAGGGGACCCACGCAGACACAGGGAGAGTGTGCAAACTCCACACAGTCAGTCGCCAAGGCTGGAATCGAACCTGGGACCCTGGTGCTGTGAGGCAGCAGTGCTAACCACTGAGCCACCGTGCTGCCCTAGAGTTGATCCAAAGTTCCTGAGGTCACCATAATGTACCGAGGCAGACTTGCCCATCACCCCTGCAATTGCTGTACCTCACTGGCTTCTGGTGTGATGATGCCTCTTTATATTTGTGTTCAAATACTACAAGGACCTTATGCCCCAGCTCCTCCCTATCAACTCACCCACACAGCTCTGAACCTCTGGACCCTCATCCACTCTCACGGCTCTCCATGATCATCTCTGGTTTCTTCTGATTCTGGCCTCCTACACATCCCTGATTTTTCTACCTCCACCGTGGGCATTGTATTTAGCTGCCAAGTTCCAAAACCTCTGGAAATCCCTCCTCAAATCATCATTTCCACCTCTCCCCTTCCACACATGCTCCTTAACGTTTTACATCTTTGACCATATCTTTGGGTCTTTACCCTAATCTGACATCTGGCAGAAGACTTCTCTCTCAAATGGTACAGAATCCATAGAAGTTTTTACCACAGAGGGTATCGAGGCTGGATCGTTGTATATTCAAGGCTGAGATGGTCATATTTTTAATCAGTGAGGCAGTCAAAGATTATAGGGAAAACGCAGGAAAGAGGAGTTGAGAATTATCAGATTAGTGATGATCTCATTGAATGGGCTGGCAGGTTTGATGGGCTGAATGGCCCACTTCTGCTTCTACATAGAACATAGAACAATACAGCGCAGAACAGGCCCTTTGGCCCTCAATGTTTCGCCGACCTGAGAACTATTCTCAACTCATCCCCCCTACACTATCCCATCATCATGCATGTGCTTATCTAAGGATTGTTTAAATCTCCCTAATCTCATTGTCTTAAATGAAGCAGTGACCAGGGGCACAAGCAAATCCTGCGACACAGAAATAACAGTTGAATATAGGGTTTCCCTGAGGCGGCTGGGTGTCCCGGTAGGATTGGGGCTGATCTTCGAAATGAATGCTTCCCAGGAACCTCCATCCTTTTGATGTCCAAAAGCTATCAGCCTCCATCTTGAGTGTACTCAAGGCAGTTCGCCACTACTTTCCCAGGATGGGCAACAAACTATGGTTTCACCTGTGGCACCCAGACCCTGTGAAATAACAGATGACCGGGCACCCAGTCTCTCTGGACTGACCTTTTGTCCTGAGACTGCGACCCCGGGTCAGGGCTCCCCATTGTCTCCTAACCTCAGCGCAGTTCCTCCTCACTGTGTGCTCTCTGAACAGTAGGAGGAAGATCAACTTTAGCTGTCTCTCCAGAGAGACATTCCCTGGGATTGGATGAGAGGATCCAAGTGTTGGCTGGCCTGTGGGACAAAGGGGCTGTCTGAAGAGTAGAAGGCAGTGTAGCTGGGTCAGGTAGAGGCTGGGTGCTTGGATATGTTGGTGACTTTAGGGAAGGAAACAGTGTTAAAGAGTAACTTGTGAAAGTCAGACTGGGTCTGTGTTCTGGCCAAGGCACTAAATGTTGCCATTGAACTCAGTCCCAGGCTAGCGTGTGTGGGAGAGTGAATAACTTCTTAATGGCTTGTCAACACAGGATATTGTTTGTTTATGGAATGTGGGCTCTTGGAAAGAAGCATGGATTGTTGGAACATCCTGTTGTACACTGTTACTCAAATTGTCCGCAGCTCTCTTCCTCTGCCCACCCCATCCTCCCCGTCTTATTCTCTAAATCATTCCACGTTGCCCCCCCTTTTTAATGTGCTCTTCCAGCATCATCAGACCTCAGGACTTGAACGAGTTCACAATTTAGTTTGAGACTCCCAGTGCACTGCTGAAAGAGAAATGCACTGTCGAAGGTCCTGTCTGTCAGGCAAGACAGGCACTGTCTATGTGAGAGATAAGATTCTGGATCAGTGGTGCTGGAAGAGCACAGCAGTTCAGGCAGCATCCAACGAGCAGCGAAATCGACATTTCGGGCAAAAGCCCTTCATCAGGAATAAAAAGTGACTACTATGTGAGAGGTAAGGCCATTGTCCCTGTTGCCCAGGGCTGGAGCCAATCCTGACTCAAAATTCACTGAAACGTATATATGCATTGTCAATTTGCTGTTTGTGGGATCCTGCTGTGCACTCATTGGCCACCACATTTCTTACACGACACAAGTGAACGTTCCAAAAGTGCTGACATTTGCTGGGAAGCTCATAAATGGAGGAAATGGCTTAGCAATATATTGCAACATTTAAAAGACATTTGGACAGGTATGTGAACTGGAAAGGTTTAGAGAGATATGGGCCAAATGTGGGTAAATGGGATTAGTTCAGGTTGGCACACTCTGTTTTAGTTTCAGATCCCACTAGAACCTTTCGCTGCCAAAGAAAACAGTTGAAGCCAAAACATTGTATGCTTTCAGGAAGGAATTTAAAACACTTAAGGCTAAAGAGATCTAAAGGGTTTGGGGGAAAAGTGGGAAGATGGACTAAGTTGGGTGATCATTCCTGAAGAAGGGCTTATGCCCGAAACGTCGAATCTCCTGCTCCTTGGATGCTGCCTGACCTGCTGCGCTTTTCCAGCAACACATTTTCAGCTCTGATCTCCAGCATCTGCAGTCCTCACTTTCTCCTCTAAGTTGGGTGATCAGCCATATGAATGGTGGAGCAGGCTCAAAGGGCCGAATGGCTTTCTCTTGTTCCTATTTGCTGTGTTTCTGTGTTTCTAACAGCAAGCCGCTAATGGGCATGTCATTTGTTTCCAGTAATGCAGTAATTTCACAACTCAGATGAGCACCAAAACTTGTCCCAGGCAATACCAAGGTAATACCCTGCCCTGCCAGCTATGAAATTGTACGTAGTTCAAGGGGGTAGCCAACACAGAGAGTAAAACCTCCCTGTGAGCAGTTTGGGTCCCCTTATTTAAGAAAAGATATCATTTGATTGGAGGCAGTTCAGAGAAGGTTTACTAAGATGGTCCCCAACAGTTGCTTCATGAGCAAAGGGTAAATGGGTTGGGACTCTACTCCTCGGAGTTTAGAAGAATGAGAGATGACCTCATTGAAACATAGAGGATCCTTAAGGAGCTTGACAGGGTCAATGGTGAGAGGATGTTTCCCCTCATGGGGGAGTCTAGGACCAGAGGGCACAGTCTCAGAGTAAAGGGGCCCCAATGCAAGGCTGAGATGAGAAAGGATTTCTTCTCTCAGAGGGTTGTGAGTCTTTGGAACTCCTTGTCACAGAGAGCTGTGGGGGCAGAGTCCTTGTGGATATTCAAGGCCGAGATTGATTCCTGATCAGTCATAGAATCATAGAGAAGTACACCATGGAAACAGACTTTTCAATGCAACTCGTCCATGCCGACCAGATATCCTAACTTAATCTATTCCTCCACCCCAGGGAAGACTTTGTCTATTTTTCCTATCCATGCCCCTAATGATTTTATAAACCTCTATAAGGTCACCCCTCAGCCCCCAACGCTCCAGGGAAAACAGCCCCAGCCTATTCAGCCTCTCCCTATAGCTCAAATTCTCCAACCCTGGCAACATCCTTTTAGATCTTTTATGAACCCTTTCAAGTTTCACAACATCTTTCCAATAGGAAGGAGACCAGAATTTCACACAGTTTTCCAAAGTGGCTGAACCAATGTCTTATACAGCCACAACATGACATCTGAACTCCTATACTCAATGCTCTGACCAACAGAGGAAAACATACCAAATGCCGTCTTCACCACCTGCGACTCTGCTTTCAAGGAGCTATGAACCTGCATTCCAAGGTATCACTGTTCAGCAACACTCCCCAGGGCCTTACCATTAAGTGTATAAGTCCTGTTTTTGGATTTGTTTTTCCAAAATGCAGTACCTCATATTTATCTGAATTAAACTCCATCTGCCACTCCTCAGCCCATTGGCCCATCTGATCAAGATCCCATTGTACTCTGAGGTGACCTTCTTTGATGTCCACTACACCTCCAATTTTGGTGTCATCTGCAAACTTGCGAACTATACCTCCAATGCTCACATCCAAATCGTTTATATAAATGTCAAAAATTAGTGGACCCAGCACCGATCCTTGTGGCACTCCACTGTTCACAGGCCTCCAGTCTGAAAAGCACCCCTCCACCACCACCCTCTGAGCCAGTTCTGTGTAAAAATGGCTAGTTCTCCCTGTATTCCATGTGATCTAACCTTGCTAACCAGTCTCCCAGGGGGAACCTTGTCGAATGCCTTACTGAAGTCCATATAGTTGAGGAATCAAGGATTATGGGGAAAGGGCCGGATAGTGGGCATGAGAAATGTTGGATCAGCCATGATCCTTCTGAATGGTAGAACAGGCTCGAGGGACTGAATGGCCTACTCCTGTTCCTATTTCTGAAGGTATCATTGTAGTATTAAATAGAGCTGGCATTCAGTCATGTGTTAACAGGCAGCTCAAATGACGGGTGAGGTGATGTTTTTCCTTTTTAATGCTGAAACGTTGATTACTTGTGGAGTTGTACACCCTGGGGGTGATTGAATGCAGTAATATATCCGTCAGAAGCTGTCAGCTACATTGGACAGGGCTCAGTATCCACACTCCCTGGCCTCCCAGGCACATCAGCCAGGCTCAAATTGTCTGAGAGGCTCCTTATTCATGAGTAACCTTCAGGCATTATTTACAACAGATATCCCAACACCATCGATAAACCAGTTAATTTTTAGAAAACTTCATGTTGGAATGAAAGAAGAAAGTCCATTTCCTCCTCACCTATGGCCCAGTGGTTTGGAGCCATTGAGTGCCTGGGTGCTACTGCAATGTAGGAAATGAGGTAGCTAATGTGCACAGCAAGTTATCACGCTCAGCAGCATAATCACAGAAACGTGGAAAATTGGAGCAGGAGTAGGCCATTCGGCCCTTCAAGCCTGCTCCACCGTTCAATACGATCATGGCTGATCATTCAACTCAGCCCCCTGTTCCCGCTCTCTCCCCCACACCCAGTGAACCCTTTAGCCACAAGAACTTATCTGTCTCCTTCTTGGAAACATTTAATATTTTGGTCTCAACCATTTTCAGTGGCTGCAAGTTCCTCAAGACCAGCACTCCCTGGGTGAAGACAGCTCCCCTCATCTCAGTCCGAAATAGCTGTGTGGCCAATGACACGAACAGTGTGGGTTCAATTCCCACATTGGCTAAGGCTACCATGAAGGACTCTCCTCAAACTCACCCCTCACCTGAATATTGGTGACCATCAGGTTAAACCACCCCCATCAACTCTTTCTCTTTAATGAACAAACAATGTCATGTTTAGTAGATTAGATTAGATTAGATTCCCCACAGTGTGGAAACAGTCCCTTTGGCCCATCATAGAATCATAGATTCCCTACAGTGTAGAAACAGGCCCTTCGGCCCATTATAGAATCATAGAATCCCTACAGTGTGGAAACAGGCCCTTCGGCCCAACCAGTCCACACCGACCCATTTCCCTCTGACTGATGCAACTAACACTTTGGGCAATTTAGCATGGCCAATCCATCTGACCTGCACATCTTTGGATTGTGGGAGGAAACCGGAGCACCCGGAGAAAACCCACGCAGACACGGGGAGAATGTGCAAACTCCACAAGACAGTCGCTCAAGGCTGGAACCTGAGTCCCTGGTGCTGTGAGGCAGTAGTGCTAACCGCTGAGCCACCGTGCCGCCCCTGGTTAGACTGTGGGGATTTTACCTTTGGCCCTTTTCCTGAGACTGTGACCTCTGGTTGTGGACTTGTTGCTCTTTGGGAACATCTTTTTTGCGTTTACCCTGTCTTTGGTTTCTGTGATGTATGTCTTTGACAAAATACCAGCCCTGTGGCTACAGCCAGTTTCTCTTCCATGTTGTCCCTTTTTTGTGAATCTGATGCCTATTGAATAGATCAGAAAGTGAAACATGTCTTTTCCGTGGTACAAAGTTCCACCATAGAGGCAGGGTATGGGGAGCTAATGTGAAACGTATCTGAGATGAGCATTGCAACCAGGTCATGTCTCAGAGGAGTGAGGACTGCTGACTGGTGGTTACTGGTGCAGCTTAGATTTAGGTGCATCTACGTGATAGAGAGTCGAGGAATAGGGAGAGAGAGCAGTTAAATGCGTGGCTACAGGGATGGTGTAGGAGGGAGGGATTCCGGTTTCTGGACAACTGGGGTCCTTTCTGGGGAAGGTGGGACCTCTATAAAAAGGATGAGCTACACCTGAACCTGAGGGGCACCAGTGTCCTTGGGGGGAGGTTTGCTAGTGCTCTTTGGGAGGGTTTAAACTAACTCCGCGGGGGCATGGGAACCAGGACTGTAGCTTTAGGGTACAGGACCTTGAGTGTAGGGAGGTTAGGAATAATGCAGCGATCTCTAAGGAGGGTGCCTGTAACCAGAAAGGTGGATTGAAGTGTGTATACTTCAATGCCAGAAGTATAAGGAATAAGGTAGGTGAACTTGCAGCGTGGGTTGGTACCTGGGACTTCGATGTTGTGGCCATTACAGAGACGTGGGTAGAACAGGGACAAGAATGGCTGTTGCACGTTCCAGGGTTCAAATGTTTTAGTAGGATCAGACATGGGGGTAAAAAAGGGGGAGGCGTGGCATTACTTGTCAAAGACAGTATCACAGCAGTGGAATGGACGATGGAAGAGGACTTGCCATCTGAGGTAGTTTGGGCTGAGGTTAGAAATAGGAAAGGTGAGGTCACCCTGTTAGGTGTTTTCTACAGGCCTCCTAATAGTCCTAGAGAAGTAGAGGATAATATTGCGAGGATGATTCAGGAAAAGAGTGAAGGTAGCAGGGTGCTTGTTATGGGGGACTTTAACTTCCCAGATATTGACTGGGAGAGCTATAGCTCGAGTTCATTAGATGGGTCGGTGTTTGTACAATGTGTGCAGGAGGGTTTCCTGACACAATATGTCGACAGGCCAACAAGAGGGGAGGCTATATTGGATTTGGTTCTAGGTAATGAACCAGGCCAGGTGTTAGACTTGGAGATAGGTGAGCACTTCGGGGACAGTGACCACAACTCGGTGACTTTTACTTTAGTGATGGAGAGGGATAATCGTGCGCCGCAGGGCAAGAGCTATAGCTGGGGGCAGGGAAATTATGATGCAGTGAGGCATGACTTAGGTTGTGTGGATTGGAAAAACAGGCTTCAAGAGAAGAACACTAATGAGATGTGGGGATTGTTCAAGGAGCAGCTACTGCGTGTCCTCGATAGGTATGTACCAGTCAGGCATGGTGTAAAGGGCCTTGTGAGGCAGCCGTGGTTTAGTAAGGAATTGGAGTCCCTTGTGAAAGGGAAGAAGGCGGCATATGTAAAGATGAGGCGTGAAGGTTCAGTAGGGGCGATTGAGAGTTATAAGGTAGCCAGGAAGGAGCTAAAGAGGGAGCTAAGAAAAGCGAGAAGGGGACATGAAAAGTCTTTAGCTGGTAGGATTAGGGAAAACCCAAAGGCTTTCTATAGGTATGTCAAGAATAAAAGGATGACTAGGGTAGGTATCGGTCCAGTCAAGGATAGTAGTGGGAAGTTGTGTGTGGAGGCGGAGGAGATTGGAGAGACATTAAATCAGTACTTTTCATCAGTATTCACTCAGGAACAGGACACTGTTGCTGATGTGAATATGGAATCACAAATAATTAGAATGGATGCCCTGGAAATATGCAGGGAAGAGGTTTTGGGAATATTGGAAAGGATGAATATAGATAAGTCTCCTGGGCCTGATGGCATTTACCCCAGGATCCTATGGGAAGCTAGGGAGGAGATAGCAGAGCCATTGGCCTGGATTTTTATGTCGTCATTGTCAACGGGAATAGTACCAGAGGACTGGAGGATAGCGAATGTGGTCCCATTGTTCAAGAAAGGGAGTAGGGATAGCCCTAGTAACTATAGGCCAGTGAGTCTGACTTCAGTGGTGGGCAAAGTCTTAGAGAGAATGGTAAGGGATAAGATTTATGAACATCTGGGTAGGAATAACGTGATCAGGGATAGCCAGCATGGTTTTGTGAAGGGCAGGTCGTGCCTCACAAACCTTATTGAGTTCTTTGAGAAGGTGACTATGGAAGTGGATGAGGGTAAAGCAGTAGATGTTGTGTATATGGATTTTAGTAAGGCGTTCGATAAGGTTCCCCATGGTAGGCTAATGCTAAAACTTCGGAGGTATGGCATTGAGGATACATTAGAGGTTTGGATTAGGAATTGGCTGGCTGGAAGGAGACAGAGGGTAGTAGTTGATGGATTATGTTCATCTTGGAGCGCAGTTACTAGCGGTGTACCACAAGGATCTGTTTTGGGACCATTGCTTTTTGTTATCTTTATAAATGATCTAGAGGAAGGACTTGAAAGCTGGGTAAGCAAGTTTGCGGATGACACGAAAGTCGGTGGAGTTGTGGATAGTGAGGAAGGAAGTGGTAGGTTACAGCGGGATATAGATAAGTTGCAGAGCTGGGCGGAAATGTGCCAAATGGAATTCAATGTAGCTAAGTGCGAAGTCGTTCACTTTGGTAGGAATAACAAGATGATGGATTACTGGGCTAATGGTAGGCTACTTAGTAGTGTGGATGAGCAGAGGGATCTTGGTGTCTATGTACACAGATCTCTGAAAGTTGCCACCCAGGTAAATAGTGCTGTGAGGAAGGCATATGGTGTACTGGGCTTTATTGGCAGAGGAATTGAGTTCCGGAGTCCTGAGGTCATGTTGCAGTTGTATAAGACTCTGGTGAGGCCTCATCTGGAGTATTGTGTGCAGTTTTGGTCGCCATACTATAGGAAGGATGTGGAAGCTTTAGAACGAGTGCAGAGGAGGTTTACCAGGATGTTGCCTGGAATGGTAGGAAAATCTTATGAGGAAAGGCTGAGGCACTTGGGGCTGTTCTCATTGGAGAAGAGAAGGTTTAGGGGAGATCTGATAGAAGTGTATAAGATGATTAGGGGTTTAGATAGGGTAGATACTAAGAACCTTTTACCGCTAATGAAGTCAAGTGTTACTAGGGGACATAGATTTAAATTAAGGGGTGCTAGGTATAGGACAGATGTTAGGGGTAGATTCTTCACACAGCGGGTTGTGAGTTCATGGAATGCCCTGCCCGTATCAGTGGTGAACTCTCCTTCTTTATGTTCATTTAAGCGGGCATTGGATAGGCATTTGGAAGTTATTGGGCTAGTATAGGTTAGGTAGGACTCGGTCGGCGCAACATCGAGGGCCGAAGGGCCTGTACTGCGCTGTATCCTTCTATGTTCTATGTTCTATGTACTTTCCTGCATAAACCATGTTGACAACCTCTCGGACGGTGTAGCAGAGACCGGGGTGGAGTTTTACAGTGATGTCAACTGTCACTGGGTGACCGATTCAAGTCAGAGATGGTCAAGACAGCTGGACCGAATTTGTTTTCGGAGGGGTGTGGCAGTCACAGTGTGCCCAACATGATCATCGTGCTTACGGAATGAGGTTGCATGTGGGGCAGTGGAGGCTGTCTCCAGGTCAGTCAGCATCTACAAGCTGCAAAGTCAGTCAGCAAAATATAAAAGGCAGTCAGCCATGCTTTGGGCGGCTCGTTATCCAGAGGGTACGGAGAACTGAGTCGATTCTACTACCCTTGATTGTGAAACTTCACAGAATTGTTACAGCACAGGAGGAGGCCATTTGGTCCATCATGTCTGCCCTAGTTCAGTCTCCTGCCTTTCCCCTATATCCCTGCAGACTATTTCTATCCAAGTGAACTCCCCTCTTAAATGTCTCCATGGAACCTGCCTCCACATCATTCCAGGCAATACATTCCACACCCTAACTACTCGCTGGGTGAGAAATGTTTTTCTTACATCACCCTTGCTTCCTAGATTTACAGAAGAAGAAGGCCCTTTGGCCCATCACGATCATGCTAGTCCAAAACAAGTACCTAATTATTCCAATCCCGTTTCCAGCACTTAGCCTTCAGCCTTGGCATTGGAGGAGACACGTCTAAATCCTTCTTCAGTGTTCTGAGGGTTCTTGCCTCTCCCACCCTGACAGGCAATGAGTCCCAGATTCCCACCACCCTCTGGGTGACAAAGTGTCGTTCCTCTGAAACACCTGCCTTCACCTACGCTACTGGTCATTGAGCCCTCTATTAAAAGGAGTGTGTACCCCATAAATGCCTCCTGCTCTAAGGAAAACAGCTCCAGTCTAGAATAGATTCCCTACAGTGTGGAAATAGGTCCTTTGGCCCAACAAGCCCACACCGACCCTCCAAAGAGTAACCCAACCAGATACATTCCCCTAACTAATGCACTTAGATATCCCTGAACACTATGGGCAATTTAGCATGGCCAATTCACCTGACCTGCACATCTTTGAATTGTGGGAGGAAACCGGAGCACCCGTAGGAAACCCATACTGACACAGGGAGAATGTGCAAACTGAACACAGACAGTCACCCGAGGCTGGAATCGAACCCAGATCCCTGGCACTGTGAGATAGCAGTGCTAACCACTGAGCCACCATGCCAATCTTTCTCCAGCCCAGGCACCATCCTGGTAAATCTCCTCTGCACCCTCCCCATCCCTCCTATAACGTGAATTCCAGAAGTCCACCCAATACTAAACTGCACAATATATAGTTCCTGTATAACCTCGGAACCAAAAGCAGAAGGTACTGGAAAAGGTCTGTCAGCAATTGTGGAGAGAAATATGAGTTCTGACCCTTCCTCAGAACTGAGATTTTCCAGCAATTTCTGTTTTTGTTTCTGATTTACAGGATCTGCAGTTCTCTCAGTGTTTACCCAGGATAACCTCCCTGCTCTTAAACACTAAGGCTCAACTAATAAGTCAGGTATACCATATGCCTTCTTAACCACTTTATCCACCTGTACTGATACCTTAATTGACTGGTGGACATGCACAATAAGGCTCCTCTGTGATTCTTAGATCTTCCTACGTCCTACCATCCATCATGTATTCACTTACCTCACCAAGTGCAGCACCTCACATTTATCTAGTTTATCCAGCCTCACTTGCACATCACTTTTAACCTGCACCTTCTCATTGTTTGTTCCTTTTGCAAGCAGGAACAGCTTCTCCCCAGAAGACTTAAATTTAATCGGCCCATTTCAGACGGAATTTGGGAATGCGTGGGACCAATAAGGGTGATTAACATGCTTCAGGCAAGTTCTGCCAATATCATATGGCTCTCTATCTTCCCTTCCCTTCAATCACTTCCTTCGCGAGATAGCCATCAGATTTCCTGTGTCTTCTCAGAGTGACTCCCACACAACGGAGCTAAAAGGCAGCCTGGGGTGTGTGGGTCTGGAGTGCGTCCTTCATTCCAATGGGGCCTGAATGCTGCAGTGCCAGGGTCTCTTCAGCATGTTTACAATGTGTGACAGTCTTACAGCACAAATATTCCAAGTGTTTCCGATGCAGCTGGACATGTAGAGAATGTGTTCTCCTTGGTCCTGGAGGCAGAGAGATGGAGAGAAAGAGAGAGACAGAGACAGCATTTGTGTTTGAACAGTGCAGCTTGATCCGACGCTGTACATCTGACATTTCTGAACAGCCCCAGGCCAGCTTAAAGACTGTGCGGAAATCATTTGATGGAACGTAGCATTAAATGTTGTAAAGAATTAAAGAGCTTGCAGTTCCGCAGTGCTTTTTGTCTGCCCTGCGCTATTTCTGAATTACAGTCACAGTTGTAATGTAGGAAGTGGGGCAAGCCATCTGTGCACAGCAAACTCCCAAAAATGAGCTAATCATTTGTTGCTATCAATGTTGTTTATAGAGTTATGGAGATGTACAGGACAGAAACAGACCCTTTGGTCCAACTAGTCCATGCTGACCAGGTATCCTTTATAAATCTAGTCTCATTTGCCAGTATTTGGCCCATTTCCCTCAGAACCCTTCCTATTCATATACCCATCCAGACGTCTTAGTTTGATGAGTGCATGTCTGGAAATGTTAGATATCTATGCTGCTGCTCCTCAAATGGTGACCATGGGGCCAATCACATCTGCCCACAAGTGCAGACACCACATGCAGCACACTCTGGTGAGACACACTGGGATTGGCAGCATGGATTCTGTTCCCAAACATTAAGAGTGGGTCTTGAACTCATAATGGCTGGAATCCAAGGTGGCCATTATAACTGCGTCCACTCCATCGGTTCCATCTCCTTCTATTGTCATGGTCTAGAGCTGCGTTAACCTTCACAAACTTGAGGTTCTTGACTCTGCGATTATCTTCTGACCCCAAATCATCACAAAAAGCTCTGAGGTTCACCTCTGTAGTACTACACATCCCCAGCCCTGCCTCATCTGTTCCTGAAACTCTCAGTCTCGGTTTTCTTAGCTCTAGCCTCAGCTGTTCTAATGCTCCCAGGACCAGCTCCCCATCACTGTTCCTCCCCAAATGTGAGATCTTGTGAACATTTATTCCTTGCCACTAGTGGAAAGTAAGTTCTGTTCACCCAGTACATCTGTAACTTCTGACCTGTATTGGTCCCCAGTTTGGAAATGCCTTAATTTTAATGAAATGACAGAACAGAATGAGGGAGGTGGGGTATATTGGGATTGCTGAATGATTTCCTCCTCGAATCATAGAATCCCTACAGTGTGGAAGCAGGCCATTCAGTCCATCGAGTCCAAACGGACTCTCCAAAGAGTATCCCACCTAGAGTCACCCCACTACCCTGTCCCTATATCCCTGCATAGTCCATGGCTAATCCACCTACCCTGCACATCTTTGGACTGTGGAAGGAAACTGGAGTATCCGGAGGAAACCCCCACTGTTTGAGTATTCCTAGAGGCTTGGAGACAGTTTTAGCCTCTGGAGAAATTATTCCAGGTGTATGATGTGAGCAGGAGAAAGTGAGGACTGCAGATGCTGGAGATCAGAGCTGAAAATGTGTTGCTGGAAAAGCGCAGCAGGTCAGGCAGCATCCAAGGAACAGGAGAATCGATGTTTCGGGCATGAGCCCTTCTTCAGGAATGATGTGGGCAGCTAGTCACAAGTTGAGGCCAGACTAAGGCTATTTACTTCTGTGAGTTACATCAAGTGTCTTTAATTACCTGGGCTTTTGACCATTGTAGCCCAATTCTATATTTCTCTTTCTGAAAGATGTTAGCTGAGGTAGAAACATCTCCCTAACAAGGCTTTTTATCAATATGGATCTCACAGGCAGATCTTGTCATGGTCTAGAGCTGCACTATGGATGTGGATATCACAGCCCCCTAAGGAACAATTCAACCCATTGTACCCATGCATCTCCTCAAATTCGAGTCATCGTCTAGTGCCAATCTCCTGTGTCTTTTTTCCCTAAACCAATCATTTTTATCCAGGGTTTGGTTAGCTCAGTTGGCTGAAAGGTTGGTTTGCACTTCACAGTGATGCCAGGAGAATGGGTATAACTGACACACCAGCTGAGGTTAATGTGAAGGATTTGCCTCCTCAAACTTGTCCCTGGCCTGAAGCATAGTGCCCATTGAGAGGGCTTTTCTAGTGCAGTGATAGAGTTCTTGCCTCTGGACCCGAAGCCCTGAGTTTGAATCCCACCTGCTCCATAGGTGTGCTACAACATCTCTGAACACATTGATTATGAAAATATCTAAACCACCGCCAGCCATCTCTACCTTGGGAGACAGTAGCCATCTGAGGTGGCTATGGTGACTCCTTTAATGTCTGTCCAAATAACCATCCAATGGCCCTCTTAAATTTCTCAATTGAACCTGACTCCACCACATTTGCAGGAAGTGCATTCCAAACCCTTACTACTCTCTGAGTGAAAATGGTTTATTCCACATCACCCTTGGTTATTTTGTACACCATTTTAAATCTCGGCCCTCTCATTCCTGTTCATTCCCAAGCAGGAACAGCTCCTCTCTGTCTAGTCCTGCCAATCCACTCATGATTTTGGAACCCTCTATCAAATCTCATGTCAGCCTCCTTCTTCCCAAGAAGTGGGGGGGGGGGGGGGGTGGCACGGTGGCTCAGTGGTTAGCACTGTGGCCTCACAGCAGCAGGATCACAGGTTCAATTCCAGCCTCGGGCGACTGTGTGGAGTTTGCACATTCTCCCTGTGTCTGTGCGGGTTTCCTCCAGGTGCTCCGGTTTCTTCCCACAATCACAAAGATGTGTGGTTTAGGGGGATTGCCCATAGTATCAGGTCAGAGGGAAATGAGTCTGGGTGGCTTACTCTTCAGAGAGTCAGTGTGGACTGGTTGGGCCGAAGGGCCTGTTTCCACACTGTAGGGAACCTAATCTATAAAAGAACAGTCCCAACTTGTCACTGAAATGTCTCATTTCTGGAATCATTCCTGCAAATCACTTCTGCACGCTCTCTGATGTGTTCATATTTATTCTCTAACCCACGGCTGTACATAGCTGAGGTCTAATAAGGGTCTTGTACAAGTTCAACATCACCTCCTTCCGTTTTTATTCTGTGTCCCCAGTAATAACACTGAGAAAAACCGAAAAAACTGTGGGTGCTGTAAATCAGAGACAAAAATAGAAATTGCTGGAAAAGCTCAGCAGGTCTGGCAGCATCTGTGGAGGGAAATCAGAGTTCATGTCTCTGGTCTGCGACCTTTCCTCACTTCTGAGGAAGGGTCACTCGAGCCAAAAGGTTAACTCTGCTTTCTTTCCACAGATGTTGCCAGACTTACTGAGCTTTTCCAGCAATTTCTAATAAAGCTGAGAACACTGTGTACTTTATTTACTGCTCTCCACCTCTCCTGCTACCTTCAACAATCTGTGCACAGATACACCCAGCTCCTTCTGCTCCTGCCCCTTTAGAATTATACACCTTATTTTTTATTGCCTTTCAATGTTCTTCCTACGAAATGTTCTGATCTAATCTGCAATTTTGACAAAAGTGTTCTTTACATGTGTAGATTAGACTCCCTACAGTGTGGAAACAGGCCCTTCGGCCCAACCGGTCCACACCAACCCTCCGAAGAGTAACCCACCCAGACCCATTTCCCTCTGGCTAATGCATCTAACACTACGGGCAATTTAGCATAGCCAATTCACCTGACCTGCACATCTTTGGATTGTGGGAGGAAACCGGAGCACCCAGAGGAAACCCAGGCAGACACGAGGATGATGTACAAACCTTACACAGACAGTTGCCCGAGGCTGGAATTGAACCTGGGACCCTGGCACTGTGAGGCAGCAGTGCTGACCAATGTGTAGCTAGAATGCAACATTTTGTAAGAGTGACTCAGCACTTGCTGACATAGCATTTCAACAAAACCCTTCCATTTGGCTTTGACAGTGTTAACCTGAGCATGGCAATGTACAAGTCTATCGGAAAGGGGTTTCTTGGCACTCTGCAATGACTCAAGTATACTGCCTGCCCTGCAGTGTATCACTCTTTATTTTGGCAGACCGATAATGAGCCTCTGGTTATGATGATCAGGCACACCACTCAGCTGCCACTGGGCTCGTAATTCAGGTTAAATCTGAGGAGGGGGTTCAAATCCCACTCGGGTGGGTAGCTGGGGGGAGTTTTAAGTCTGGAGTATGAAGCTAGTCTCTGCGATGGTGACCAGGAAACGATCACCAATTATCAATAAAAAAAAGTCTGCTTCACCAATGGCCTTTAGGGAGGTAAATCTGTCACCCTCGTTTCCACTGCTCTCCGTGTGAGTCCAGACCCACAGAAATGTAGTTTACTTGAACTCACTCTCTGGAATGATTGAGTGAGTCACTCAGTCGAAAGGTAATTAGGGATGGGCAACAAATGCTGACCCTGCCAGAGACTTGTTTGACGCAAAAATTAATAAAGAAAGGAATTTGTGGTCACACCACACTGTCCGAAGACCAGCCCCTGCCTGGCCTCTGTGTTGACCCATTTGCGATTGGTCTTGTATCTGTGGCCCATCATTCTAAGCTCATCAACCACTTAAAGCAATCCAGGGATAGGATAATAGAATCCCTACAGTGTGGCCTTTCGGCCCATCAAATCCATGTCGACCCTCTATAGGGCATCCCATCCTGACCCACTTACCCTATCCCTGCATTTTCTGTGGCTATATCTAGTTTACCCCGAAGGGCTTATGCCCGAAACGTCGAATTTCCTGTTCCTTGGATGCTGCCTGACCTACTGTGCTTTTCCAGCAACACATTTTCAACACGATGGGGCACCCAGAAGAAACCCAAGCATACTCAGGGAGAAGGTACAAACTCCACACAGAGAGACGCCCAAGGCTGGGATCGAACCTGGGTCCCCGGTGCTGTGAGAAAGCAGTGCTAACCACCATCATACTGACCCAGATGGGCACCATTTAAACCCTTGCACCTATTCTGTGTTTGACATGATGTTGTTTGGCCTCTGATCTAACTCTAAATCCCTGTCTTTAATACCTTTGGTTGACAAAAACATGCCAATCTGACATTAATATTACCAATCGGTCTGGCAAGAGTTGCCATTAGTGAAGAACTATGATCATGTCTACCTTTGGGTGAGGTAACTTCTCCTAATTGTGTTTCAGAGAAGTTTGGTTCAAAGTTCTAGACTATGCCCCTAGTCCCAGATGCTGTATCTGATTGTTTCCATGAATATCCTGGAAATCTGCTTTGATTCTCCTGCCTCTCCTGTGAGCATAAGAGGTACAGTGAGTAAGTTTGCAGATGACACCAAAATTGGAGGTGTAGTGGACAGCGAAGAGGGTTACCTCAGATTACAGCAGGAACTGGACCAGATGGGCCAATGGGCTGAGAAGTGGCAGATGGAGTTTAATTCAGATAAATGAGGTGCTGCATTTTGGGAAAGCTAATCTTAGTAGGACTTATACACTTATTGGTGAGGTTCCAGGGAGTGTTGCTGAACAAAGAGACCTTGGAGTGCAGGTTCATAGCTCCTTGAAAGTGGAGTCGCAGGTAGATAGGATAGTGAAGAAGGCGTTTGGTATGCTTTCCTTTATCGGTCAGAGTATTGAATACAGGAGTCGGGAGGTCATGTTGCAGCTGTACAAGACATTGGTTAGGCCACTGTTGGAATATTGCGTGCAATTCTGATCTCCTAAGGATGTTGTGAAACTTGAAAGGGTTCAGAAAAGATTTACAAGGATGTTGCCTGGTTTGGAGGATCTGAGCTACAGGGAGAAGCTGAACAGGCTGGGGCTGTTTTCCCTGGAGCGTTGGAGGCTGAGGGGTGACCTTATAGAGGTTTACAAAATTATGAGGGGCATGGATAGGATAAGTAGACAGAGTCTTTTCCCTGGGATCGGGGAGTCCAGAACTCGGGGGCATAGGTTTAGGGTGAGAGGGGAAAAATATGAAAGAGACCTAAGGGGCAACGTTTTCATGCAGAGGGTGGTACATGTATGGAATGAGCTGCCAGAGGAAGTGGTGGAGGCTGGTACAATTGCAACATTTAAGAGGCATTTGGATGGGTATATGAATAGGAAGGGTTTGGAGGGATATGGGCTGAGTGCAGGCAGGTGGGACTAGATTGGATTGGGATATTTGGTCGGCATGGACAGGTTGGACTGAAGGGTCTGTTTCCATGCTGTACATCTCTATGACTCTATGACTCTCCCTCTCTGTCTATCTTCTCTTTCAAAATTGAAATGGCACCATCGAAGTGTTTGTAGTTTGGTGTTAAAGGGCAGGAGGGTGAGTGTGAAGTTGCAGCAGCCAGGTAGCTCAGTGCTGAGGTATTTTGACACACAGGGAACCAAACCCCAGCAAAGAAGAGACAGCCTGCATTTCCATAGTACCTTCCATGATCTTGGGATGCCCTGACATTTGCCAATGTAGTACTTTTCAAATTGTTGTAATGCTGGATGAAGTAATTTGGAAAGCAGGAGTTGGCCATTCAGCCCTTCGAATCTGCTGTGCCATTCAATATCACCATTCAACTCAGGCCCCAGTTACTGCTTTCTCCCCATACCCTTTGACCCTTTTAACCCTAAGAACTAGATCTAATTCCTTCTTGAAAACATGCAATGTTTTGGTCTCGACTACTTTCTGTGGCAGAGAATTCCCGAGGTTCCCCGCTCTCTGTGTGAAGATGTTTCGCCTCCTCTCAGTCCTAAATGGCCTACCCTCTATCCTTAAACTGTGACCCCCTGGTTCTGGACTCCCTGCTCATCAGGAACATCCTTCCTGTGTTTCTCCTGTCCACTCCTGTTGGAATTTTATAGGTTTCAGTTCGATCCCCCTTGTTCTTCTCAACTCGAAGAAATACATCTGTCAGCCCACTTGTAACCTACAGACTCTCGCAAACAGCAATGTGATAATGTTTTAGGATCGGAGGAATTCCTAGGGTTAAGTTTCGTTTGAGAGGAATGTCTTTCATGTTGAAACATCTCATTGAAGGTAGGGTTTTTTTTTCCCCTTTCGATGGATTTAAAGCAAAGGATCCTGTGGTTTTGAGAATATTTTCCAGGCTGCGTTCACTGGGCTTTGAACTGGTTTCTTAGATAACAGCCATCCCCCCCCTCCTCATTGCTGGAGACCCCAACAGATGGAACCAGCTGAGGAGATGAAAGCAATGTGTTATGTGGGATCTGGGGATGTACCGCAGATGGTGCAGCTGGTCAGAGAGTTAGACAGTAAGCAGCCATAGCATTGAGAGAGCAATCTAACAGCCCTGACTCCTTGCTGCCTGAATATTCACCAGCAGCAACCCTCAACTTCGCAGGGCATGAGAAATTTATTTAACTGGGGCAAAGGCCTTGGGTGAGCTGATTGGAAAACGGTGAGGATGCTGCTGTGGAGTGAGAAAAGCATTTAAAAGGAGTGAAACGGTCTCAGGCTTGGCTCATTTACAATAGAGTTACTGTATCCTCTCCATCTCTTTACTCTCCTTCAGCCCAGTAAGTCTCTGAGACCTCCACACTCCTCCAACCCTGGCACCTACCTTTTCCATGTCCACATTATGAATCCTCAATATCATCAGCTGGCTCATTCCTAAAGCCTATGCAAGTTCTTAAATCTTTCTTTTGTCCAGCTTAAGAGAATTGCATCTCACCTTTCTACAAATGTCTCCCATTAAGTTGCAATAATTTACATTGCTGTTCCTCCTGAGAACCACGTCCCATCAGTACACTTCCAGATCATTTATGCCAACGTATTTGACCAGCAGACACTCATACATAGATCCTCTTATTCAAGGCGGGACATAGTTACATTGAAGACGGTTCACAAGATTGATTTCCAAGATGAGGGGTCTGTGTTGTGAAGAGTGACTGAGCAGTTTAGGTTTCACTGCAGTTTAGAAGGATGGGAGGAGATGTAATTGAGGTAAATGACATGCTCAAATGGATTGGTAAAGTAGACATAGAGAGGACGTTCCCTCACGTGGGATAATCTAGAACGAGAGGTCATGGTTTAAGGATGGGGGGTGGCAGATTTAAAACAGAGATGAGGAGGAATTACTTCTCTCAATGGGTAATGAATCTGTGGAGTTCACTCCCTCAGAGTGTGGTGGATGCTGGGACACTGAGTAAATTTAAGGAGGAGTTAGACAGATGTTTAATGAGTAATGGGTTACATGGTTATAGAGAGTGGGCAGGAAAGTGGAGTTGAGGCCAACATGACATCAGCCATGATCGTATTCAATGGCAGAGCAAGCTTGAGGGGCTGAATGGCCTCCTTCTGCTCCAAGTTCATACAGCCTGAGGAGATCTGGTGTTTGTTAACATAGGCTCGGGGTAAATCCTGGAAAGCAACACTTGATTGTAAGGGTAATTAGTGATGCCCTGTGATTGGGTAAAAAAATGAGGTCTGCAGATGCTGAAGATCACAGTTGAAAATGTGTTGCTGGTTAAAGCACGCCAGGCAGCATCCAAGGAACAGGAAATTCGACGTTTCAGGCATAAGCCCTTCATCAGGAATGACTGATGAAGGGCTTATGCCCGAAACGTCGAATGCACTGTGATTGGGTTGAGTGAGTGGGTAAATGCACGGCAGATGAAGTACAGTGTGGATTGATGTGAGGGTATCCATTTTGGGAGCAAAAACAGAAAGTCACATTATTACCTGATTGGGAAAGGGGGAGGGCAATGAGACCAGGGTGTCCTTGTACACCAGTCACTGAAGGTCAGCCTGCAGGGGGCAGCAGGCGGGGAAGGAGCTAAATGGGATATTGGCCTTCATAGTGAGAGGATTCGAGTACAGGAGAAGGGATGTCTTGCTGCAATTGTACAGGGTCTTGGTGAGGCCGCACCTGGAGTGTTGTGTGCAGTTTTAGTCTCCTCACCAGAGGAAGGATGTTATGATGATGGAAGGAGTACAGTTAAGATTTACCAGACTGATTCCTGGGATGGTAGGACTGAGCAGGAATTGGATCGGTTAGGACGATATTCACTGGGGTTTAGAAGGATGAGGGACGATCTCACGGAAACCTATAAAATTCTAAATTCTGAATTCAAAACCAGGGTTCACAGTCTAAGGATGTAGTGGGTGCCCATTTAGGACTGAGTTGAGGAGGGATATCTTCACCCAGACAGTGAGAAACCCATGGAATTCTCTGCCACAGAGAGTGGTTGAGGTTAAAAAATGTTGGCTATTTTCAAGAAGGGGTTAGGTATAGTCATAGAGTCATAGAGATGTACAGCACAGAAACAGACCCTTCGGTCCAACTCCTCCATGCCAACCAGATATCCCAATCTAATCTAGTCCCATTTGCTAGCACTTGAACCATATCCCTCCAAACCCTTCCTATTCATATACCCATCCAGATGCTTGTTAAATGCTGTAACTGTACCAGCCTCCATCACTTCATCTGGCAGTTCATTTCATACGCGTATCACTGTCTGTGTGAAAAAAATGCCCCTTAGGTCCCTTTTATATCTTTCCCCTCTCACCCTAAACCGAGGCTCTCTAGTTCTGGATTCCCCCACCCCAGGGAAAAAAACCTTGTCTATTTACTCTATCCACACTCCTCATTATTTTACAAACCTCAATAAGGTCACCCCTCAGCCTCCAACGTTCCAGGGAAAACAGCCCCAGCCTGTTTAACCTCTGCCTATAGCTCAAACCCTCCAACCCTGGCAACATCCTTGTAGATTTTTTCTGAACCCTTTTAAGTTTCACAATATCCTTTCGATAGGAAGGAGACCAGAATTGCACGCAATATTCCAATAGTGGCCTAACCAATGTCCTGTACAGCTGCAACATGACCTCCCAACTCCTGACCAATAAAGGAAAGCATGCCAAACACCTTCTTCACTATCCTATCTACCTGTGACTCTACTTTCAAGGAGCTATGACCCCAAACTCTAAGGTCTCTTTGTTCAGCAACACTCCCTCAAATTTGCTTTTCCAAAATGCAGCACTAAATTTACCTTAAACTCCATCTGCCACTCAGCCCATTGGCCCAACTGATCAAGATCCCATTGTAATCTGAGGTTCCTACAGCTAAAGGAATCAATAGGAAAAGCAGGAGCAGGGGACTGAGTTGGGTGATCAGCTGTGATCATATTGAATGGGGGAGCAGGCTCGAAGGGCCGAATGGCCTACTCGTGCTCTTAGTTTCTATATTACTATTTTTCAAAAGTAGAATAGGACTCATATTAGATTAGATTACTTACAGTGTGGAAACAGGCCCTTCGGCCCAACAAGTCCACACCGACCCGCCGAAGCGCAATCCACCCATACCCCTACATTTACCCCTTACCTAACACTACGGGCAATTTAGCATGGCCAATTCACCTGACACACACATCTTTGGACTGTGGGAGGAAACCAGAGCACCCGGAGGAAACCCACGCAGACACAGGGAGAACGTGCAAACTCCACACAGTCAGTCGCCTGAGTCGGGAATTGAACCCGGGTCTCAGGTGCTGTGAGGCAGCAGTGCTAACCACTGTGCCACCGTGCCACCCACTAGGATCTTAAAATTTCCCATCAGATTAAAGAATCACATGTCCTTAATAGTTGAAGAGAAATTAATGAAGGTAACATGAACATGTTGTTGGATCTGTCTCTGTGCTTATGGATCAAGGGGACCAAGGGCAGAACATCATCACCCACCTTATTGTGCACTTGATAAGGAAGCTGTAACTAATCAATATGTGGAACAAGAGAATACAAATCACACTTTGACACAATCTGCTCAAAACACTTGATAATTATCGATTGTTGGAGCAAACCCACCTCATTATCGCATCTGCCTGGACACTGCAGGGAGAAGTTCACCAAATCAATTGAGTTGCGGCCCAATTCTCGTAAGATTAAAGTAAGAGTGATGATTGATCCAGAAGAAAATGCCCCTTTTTGTTCAGTCTTTTCAGAAAAAGCAGGCTCGTACCTTGGTGTAACAGCAAGCGGGAGATTACGGAATGGCCAATCCTGCGTCTATGACTGGATCAAGGTCTGTACTGAACTGATGATGCAGGAAGATAGTGAATACCGAGCCTCCCAAACAGCCAGGAGAGAGGAGAGAATGGAAGATAGTGAATACCCAGCCTCCCAAACAGCCAGGAGAAAGGAGAGAATGGAAGCACTGAGGCTAGGGACATGAAATAACAGAGGTCGGCAGGGAGAGGGAACTCATTGAGTTCAGGAGAGTGGGAGCGTGCTGCGTCACTGGAAGAGGAAGGATACATTGGGCTAGATTGACTTTGAGGAATTGTATTTCTCTTACTCTCATGACAATTCTATTAATGGGCTTACTATTTTCACAGAATATTCAATCATCCAGTTAGTTATATGGAAAGATTGTTCTAAATCCATGCTTTAGACATGGACTCAACTGGTTGGGCCCAGCATTTATTGCCCGTCCCTAGTTGCCCGCTTGAGAAGGTGGGGGTGAGCTGCCTTCTTGAACCGCTGCAGTCCGTGTGTTGACCTGCAATGCCCTGAGGAAGAGATTCCCACTGTAGGAATGGCGTTATGTTCCCAAGCCAAGATGGTGAGTGACTTGGTGGGGAAGTTCCCATCTAGCTGCTGCACTTGCCCTTCCAGTTGGAAGTGGTTGTGGGTTTGGAAGGTGCTGCCTGAGGATCTTTGGTGAGATGCTGCAGTGCATCTTGTAGATGGTACCCACTGCTGGCACTGCCTGCCTCTGATTGAGGGTAGTTTTCTTGTTTTGTCTGAGCTGCTGAATGAGTTTTGTTGCTGCCTCACTCTCGAAAACAGCGTCGATTGTTCCATTGTGCTTCAGATTAGAGCTGAAAATGTGTTGCTGGTTAAAGCACAGCAGGTTAGGCAGCATCCAAGGAATAGGAAATTCGACGTTTCGGGCATAAGCCCTTCATCAGGAATGAGGAGAGTGTGCCAAGCAGGCTAAGACAAAAGGTAGGGAGGAGGGACTTGGGGGAGGGGCGATAGAGATGTGATAGGTGGAAGGAGGTCAAGGTGAGGGTGAGAGGCCGGAGTGGGGTGGGGGCGGAGAGGTCAGGAAGAAGATTGCAGGTTAGGAGGGCGGTGCTGAGTTGAGGGAACCGACTGAGCTTTAACCAGCAACACATTTTCAGCTCTGATCTCCAGCATCTGCAGACCTCAATTTTTACCCGATGTTTCAGATTAAAGCCAGTGTCAGTAGTGGTCAGGCTTTGAGGGCTCCATCCTGTGTCAGAGTGTTGTCCGCCTCAGCCGTGTTGTAGAAAACTTATCATTAGGCCCACACCCTGCCTGCGATAGCGTGTTGGGTTTCTGCAAAGGTGTCAGACTGGGCAGGAGGACACGGATTTTCCCTTCCTCGGGTTCCTTTCCTAGCTCGATGAGTTAGCCGTCTTGAAGCAGTCTCCTGTGGAATAGAAGGATACAGCGCAGTACAGGCCCTTCGGCCCTCGATGTTGCGCCGACCGAATCCTACCTAACCTATACTAGCCCAATAACTTCCAAATGCCTATCCAATGCCCGCTTAAATGACCATAAAGAAGGAGAGTTCACCACTGATACGGGCAGGGCATTCCATGAACTCACAACCCGCTGTGTGAAGAATCTACCCCTAACATCTGTCCTATACCTACCACCCCTTAATTTAAAGCTATGTCCCCTAGTAACCCCTGACTCCATTAGCGGTAAAAGGTTCTTAGTATCTACCCTATCTAAACCCCTAATCATCTTATACACTTCTATCAGATCTCCCCTAAACCTTCTCTTCTCCAATGAGAACAGCCCCAAGTGCCTCAGCCTTTCCTCATAAGATTTTCCTACCATTCCAGGCAACATCCTGGTAAACCTCCTCTGCACTCGTTCTAAAGCTTCCACATCCTTCCTATAGTATGGCGACCAAAACTGCACACAATACTCCAGATGAGGCCGCACCAGAGTCTTATACAACTGCAACATGACCTCAGGACTCCGGAACTCAATTCCTCTGCCAATAAAGCCCAGTACACCATATGCCTTCCTCACAGCACTATTTACCTGGGTGGCAACTTTCAGAGATCTGTGTACATGGACACCAAGATCCCTCTGCTCATCCACACTACCAAGTAGCCTACCATTAGCCCAGTAATCCATCATCTTGTTATTCCTACCAAAGTGAACGACTTCGCACTTAGCTACATTGAATTCCATTTGCCACATTTCCGCCCAGCTCTGCAACTTATCTATATCCCGCTGTAACCTACCACTTCCTTCCTCACTATCCACAACTCCACCGACTTTTGTGTCATCCGCAAACTTGCTTACCCAGCTTTCAAGTCCTTCCTCTAGATCATTTATAAAGATAACAAAAAGCAATGGTCCCAAAACAGATCCTTGTGGTACACCGCTAGTAACTGCGCTCCAAGATGAACATAATCCATCAACTACTACCCTCTGTCTCCTTCCAGCCAGCCAATTCCTAATCCAAACCTCTAATGTATCCTCAATGCCATACCTCCGAAGTTTTAGCATTAGCCTACCATGGGGAACCTTATCGAACGCCTTACTAAAATCCATATACACAACATCTACTGCTTTACCCTCATCCACTTCCTTGGTCACCTTCTCAAAGAACTCAATAAGGTTTGTGAGGCACGACCTGCCCTTCACAAAACCATGCTGGCTATCCCTGATCACGTTATTCCTACCCAGATGTTCATAAATCTTATCCCTTACCATTCTCTCTAAGACTTTGCCCACCACTGAAGTCAGACTCACTGGCCTATAGTTGCTAGGGCTATCCCTACTCCCTTTCTTGAACAATGGGACCACATTCGCTATCCTCCAGTCCTCTGGTACTATTCCTGTTGACAACGACGACATAAAAATCCAGGCCAATGGCTCTGCTATCTCCTCCCTAGCTTCCCATAGGATCCTGGGGTAAATGCCATCAGGCCCAGGAGACTTATCTATATTCATCCTTTCCAATATTCCCAAAACCTCTTCCCTGCATATTTCCAGGGCAACCATTCTAATTATTTGTGATTCCATATTCACATCAGCAACAGTGTCCTGTTCCTGAGTGAATACTGAGGAAAAGTACTGATTTAATGTCTCTCCAATCTCCTCCGCCTCCACACACAACTTCCCACTACTATCCTTGACTGGACCGATACCTACCCTAGTCATCCTTTTATTCTTGACATACCTATAGAAAGCCTTTGGGTTTTCCCTAATCCTACCAGCTAAAGACTTTTCATGTCCCCTTCTCGCTTCTCTTAGCTCCCTCTTTAGCTCCTTCCTGGCTACCTTATAACACTCAATCGCCCCTACTGAACCTTCACGCCTCATCTTTACATATGCCGCCTTCTTCCCTTTCACAAGGGACTCCAATTCCTTACTAAACCACGGCTGCCTCACAAGGCCCTTTACACCATGCCTGACTGGTACATACCTATCGAGGACACGCAGTAGCTGCTCCTTGAACACTCCCCACATCTCATTAGTGTTCTTCTCTTGAAGCCTGTTTTTCCAATCCACACATCCTAAGTCATGCCTCACTGCATCATAATTTCCCTCAATCTGCTGAGATTGTCCAAGCTATCGAGGGCAAACTGAAGAATCTTTAACAAAGACAATGGCTAAGGTGGAGGAGGGGTGAAGGGATGGGTTCAACCGAAACTGGAAAGTGGGGGTTGAGGAGCGAAGCGATTCAGCTGCATTATCGCTCAAACTCTCCAAGAGGTGTCTCCCTCATGTGAGGAGAGTAATGAGGTGCTGCACAATGTGAACACATCCTTTGACACAGCCAATTGTCCATGACTGATAATATCCTGTCAGAGATACTGTGACTCATTTAACCAGGAACACTGAGAATAAATCACTGCAGCCTCAGGGCCTTGACCCAGTCTGTTTGCGATGTTCATCGGCAAACGTGCATTTTGCCAGCTGAATCACTCCAGAAGGATGGTAGGAACTTGCAGCCTGTCGTCAGAAGTGATGCATAGTTTGAGCTTTGATGTTTTGTGATATCACAGTGAAGATTTATTCCTTGTTGTCTGTGGCTTGAAAACATCAAGTGAATAAAGTTAAAAGTCACACAACACCAGCGTTGCTCCTTCAACAACCACCTGATGAAGGACCATCGCTCCGAAAGCTAGTGCTTCCAATTAAACCTGTTGGACTATAGCCTGGTGTTGTGTGATTTTTAATTTTGTACACCACAGTCCAACACCGGTGGCTCCAAATCAAGTGAATTAAGCAGAGTCCCACAGTTAAAACCTTGGGTTTTCACGTTCCTCCCCTTACCCTAAGTGCTGCTCTGATTATGGCGAATATTTAAAAGCTCAAGTATTCAGAATCCCAATGTTACACTCTTCAAATTCTCGTCGCTGTTTCCAAATCTCTCTGTTTCCTCACCCCTTCCCATTCCTTTAATCTCCTTCAAGATCAATCTAATTCTGGCCTCCTGTGTTTTCCGATTTGAATCGATCCACCATCATACATCTGTTGCCCCTCCAATACCCCTTTGCCAACCTGTGTGCCAGGCTTTGCTGCCCGTCAGATGCTCCAGCTGCCCTGACTAATTTTTTTGGACACCTGTTTTAAGACCTTTTAATGTATGGCTCAGTGTCAAATTCTGTTTCCCAACCCTCTTGAACTCTGGGGTGATTTTTATTAAGTTAAAAGGCACTCCATAATTACAGGTTGGTCAGTAGGTGTGAATGGGATTGTTGCATTAACATTTCATGGGGTGCAAGCATCCCTGGTAAGGTCTATCCCTCTGAAGGTCTTGCTTGGACAGTTCCGAGGACAATTAAGAGGCAACCGCATTGTTGTGAGTCTGGAGTCACATGTAGTCAACAGTGTGGTGCTGGAAAAGCATGGCAGGTCAGGCAGCGTCCGAGGACCATGAGAGTCGACGTTTCAGGAATAAGCCCTTCATCAGGAAACAAGGTTTATGCCTGAGTCGTTGATTCTCCTGCTCCTCAGATACTGCTTGACCTGCCGTGCTTTTCCAGCATCACACTCTCAACTCTAATCTCCAGCATCTGCAGGCCTCACTTTCTCCTGGAGCCACGTGTTGGCCAGACCAGGTAAGGATAGCAGAGTTCCTTCCTTTACTTAAGGAACCAGATGGGTTTTTAACCAACAATCAATGTTAGTTTAATAGTCACATTTACTAAGACTAGGTTTATTTATTGAATTGATATTCTACCAGCTTCCGAGATGCACTTTGAGCTCATGCCCCCCAGAACACTTGCCTGGGTCTCTAGATTATTAATCTAGTGATGTTACCACTACACTACTCCGTCTCCCTGGCCTGGTCTTGTGAGGTGATATAGACTGGGTATACATCCCCTGGAATTTTGAATAATCAGAGAGTTAGATCTCATTCACATGTACAAAATTCTGACAGCAATGGACAGGGTAGATGCAGGTGTGAGGGTGTTTCTCTGGGGTTTCAGAACCCAGGGACATTAAAGGCAAGCCATTCAGGACTGAAATGAGGAGAAATTTCTTTACTCAGTGGGTGGTGAACCTTTGATATTCTATACGCTGGAGGCTCAGTCATTGAAGTCTAAGATTGATAGATTTCCACCTTTGTACAACATCAAGGGAGATGGGGATAATGCAGGTTAGCGATTTTAGAAACACAGAGACAACAGAAGTAGGCCATTCAGCCCATCAATGCCAGAGACCTAGGTTCAAGTCCCACCTCAGGCAACTGTCTGTGTGGAGTTTGCACGTTCTCTCCGTGTCTGCGTGGGTTTCCTCCGGGTGCTCCGGTTTCCTCCCACTGTCCAAAAATGTGCTGATTCAATGAATTAGCCATGCTAAATTGCCCGTAGTGTTAAGTGAAGGGGTAAATGTAGGGGAATGGGTCTGGGTGGGTTGCTGTTCGGAGGATTGGTGTGGACTTGTTGGGCCGAAGGGCCTGTTTCCACACTGTAGGGAATCTAATCCAATCTAATCTAATGTCTGCTCTGCCATTCAATGAGATCATGATTGATTTGATTATTCTTAATTCCTGATTTTTTCCCCCGCAATCCTTGGTTCCCTTATTGATTAGGAATGTGCCTGTTTCAGCCTTGAACACGGATTCCCAATTTATGAGTGTTTGATTAAGGATCGATCATTCTTATGAGCACAATCCTGTACAAGGGTGTAATTTTAAAGATCATTCATGTGAATGCTTCTTCATACTTGTGAATGGAATTTTACATCATCTGCACTGCATTGCAGTGTGAGTACGGATCAACTTGTGAATGGACTCAAGAACAGAACCTGCTTGCAACCTGGGAACCTGCCTGTACTTAGTGACCCAGCCTCGATAGCCCTCTGCAGAAAAGAATTTCATAGATTCACGATCTTCTGAATGAAGAGATTCCTCCTCATCTCTACCTTAAATGTGCAACACCTTATCAATGTTAGGACCTTTTGTCCTCAAATCTCCCACAAGGGGAAGTAAACTTTCCACATCTACCCTGTCAAATCCCCCAAGAGTCTTGTTTGTTTGAATCATGTTGCCTCTGATTGTTCAATATGCCAATGAGTACAAGTCCAACGTACTCAACATCAGTGAGTTTTGAAAAGACTTGTAGGTCAGGTTGAGGTTCTGGATGTAGATTTGCTCGCTGAGCTGGAAGGTTCATTTTCAGATGTTTCGTCACCATACCAGGTAACATCTTCAGTGAGCGTCTAAATGACAGCCTTCATCTGGAGGCTCACTGATGATGTTACCGGGCATGGGGACGAAACGTCTGAAAACGAACCTTCCAGCTGAGCGAGCAAATCTACATCCAGTACTCAACATCACTTTAAAAAGCAGTCCATCCATACCTGGGATCAGCTGAGTAAATCTTCTCTGAATTGCCTCAATCATTGCTCTGAAGCTTCAAAGTGTAGACGGTGACCATTCTAAGCATAATTGTACCATGGGTAAAATGAACAGCTTCAGTGATCAAAGAGAGAGGTGCAGGAGGATGTGACAACAACTAACTGTTTTTGTTCACTTATGTGTGGGAAATCATGTCTCCCCACCCCTCTCCATTTTGGGACCTGAATGTCTTTGGCTGGGCCCATCATTTATTGCCCGTCCCTAGTTGCCCCTTGAGAAGGTGGGGGTGAGCTGCCTTTTTGAACCGCTGCAGTCCATGTGCTGTAGGTTGACCCACAATGCCCTAAGGGAGGGAATTCCAGGACTTTAACCCAGCGACGGTGAAGGAACGGAAATATATTTCCAAATCAGGATAGTGCATGGTTCGGAGAACTTGCAGGGGGTGTGTTCCCATGTATCTGCTGGCCTTCCAGATGGAAATGGTCGTGTGTTTGGAAGATGCTTTCTAAGGATCTTTGTTGAATTTCTGCAGTACATCTTGTGGATAGTACAGACTGCTGCTACTACTAATTTCTTCCATCTGCAGTCAACTTTGTATTATCCTGGGCACCCCATCAAACATTAAGCAAAATTTGTGCTCAATCCCAACCTTTCTGAAAGAGTTATCTGAAAAGCCACAAAGTTGCCCTTAGGTCAGAAACATCAGACTATTATTACTTTTTTAATGAGAGCAAGTCTGAAGTTTGGAAATCAAGAAGGAAATGACAGGGTTTTGAAACCTCCACCTCGGAAATTCACAGTTTGGTGAAAACTTTGCATCCCTGGGCAGACCGTTTAGATAAAAATAAGAATAAAGTGCAAGTATATGGGTTGAAGCAGGGATCAGCCTGAGGTAATAACACACCCTCCTGCCTCTCTCCCTTTGCCCATTGAAGGTATTCATTTTTGCCATGGTGCAGTTGAAGGGGCAGTGCAGGCACGATGGGCTGAATGTCCTCCTTCCATACTGTAACAATTTTGCATTTCCTGTCCCCAAGTTATTAATGTATATTGTCAACTGTTGGAGTCCCAGCGCCGATCCCTGTGAACCCTCACTGGTCACCCAGCTGAAAGGGAATCCCTTACCACCACTCGCTGTTTCCTACCCACCAGCCAACTCTCTATCCACACCAATGTATTACCTCCAACACTGTAGGTTCTTATCTTAAAACGTAACCTTTCTTGAGGTACCTTATTGAATGCCTGCTGGAAGTCCAACTTCCACATGTCCACAGGCTCCCCTCTATCCACTCTGGTTGAGAGCCCCTTGAGAAACTCTAATAAATTAGTCGGACACAATTTCCCTTTCATCGGACCATGCTCACTCTGCTTGATTAGATGAGGATTTTCCAAATTATTCTGCTATTGCTTCATTAATAATCGATGACAATACTTCCCCAGCAATTTGTATTAGGCAAATCGCCTGTTGTTCCTTTATTTTTGCCTCTGCACACCCATGGATCTCTTTCACCCTCAGAACTATTTCTAACTCTTTCATTTCAGACCACATGAGTTCTATGTTCATTTTTAAAACCTTTAGTGTTTCGAACGGTTGAAGGTTGACGATGTAACTGGAATGCCAAAGGATTCTCATCTGATTCAGTTGAGGGTGATAAGTGTGGTCAGTGGCTCAGTGGTTAGCCCTGCTGCCTCACAGCTCCAGGGACCTAGGTTCAATTCCAACCTCGGACAACTGTCTGTGTGGAGTTTGCACATTCTCCCCGTGGCTGCGTGGGTTTCCTCCGGGTGCTCCGGTTTCCTCCCAAAGTCCAAAGATGTGCAGGTCAGGTGAGTTGGCCATGCTAAATTGCTCATAATGTTCATAGATGTGTAGGTCAGGTGAGTTGGCCATACTAAATTGCCCATAGTGTCTGGTGATGTGCAGGTTAGGTGAATTAGACATGGGAAATGCAGGGTTAGAGAGAAAGATTAATGGGGTGGATTTGGGGAGGATGCTGTGGTAACATAGTGGACCAAATGGCCTGTTACCACTTTGTTGGAATTCTATGATGAGCTGTCAGTTTGGATTCTCAGTGGATCTTGCTGATTATTGAGTTTGTGGGAGGAAGCGGACATGATAGTGAGGTGTGAGGGGTTTACAATTTGTAATGGGGCAGGAATAAACCTTTCCAAAGACTGAGCAAGGCTTGTGCTCTTTTGATTTAGTGACGTAGGAGTGGGATGTCTGGCTCGAGGCTGATTGATTCCAAAGGAATTGTCTGGTTGGAGGAAGTGATTTGTACTACAGTAATTACTGTGTCTGTTGGAGAGACTGTGAGATTCTAGTCACTGTTAAGTGTTTTGGGAAATGCAGCTAGTTAATGGTTCCCAGCGCAGTTCAGGACAGTTGTGTCATCAGCCTATTATATTGTGACTCATCTTCATTCTCAGTGGATTGTGAACAGCAGCTTCACACTGCAGGCACTGAGCTACTTCAGACTCACTGCAGGAGACATTGAAGGGTTTACACACCATGGCCAACTACAGATAACCAGCAGCATGTTCCCAGTCTCATTCCTGAAAATTGCTCAGATCTGTTGCTGTCTACAAAACTAGCAAGATAATCTACAACACTGAAAAAAAGGATAGCTGAGAACACATCTGTCACTGTATAACACAGGGGTACAGTACTGGTGGGGACAGGTCTGTCACTGTGTAACACTGGGGTACAGTACGGGTGGGGACAGGTCTGTCACTGCATAACACTGGGGTACAGTACTGGTGGGGACGGGTGTGCCACTGTGTAACACTGGGGTACAGTACTGGTGGGGATGGGTCTGTCACTGTGTAACACTGGGGTACAGTACTGGTGGGGATAGGTGTGTCACTGTATAACACGGGGGTACAGTACTGGTGGGGACAGGTCTGTCACTGTGTAACACTGGGGTACAGTACTGGTGGGGACCGGTCTGTCACTGTATAACACTGGGGTACAGTATGGGTGGTGACAGGTCTGTCACTGTGTGACACTGGGGTACACTACTGGTGGAGATTGATCAGATATTTGAAACTATCTCCCAAAGCATTGCCCTGGGCTTTCAGATGTTCCGTTCAGTAACATTACCATCAGACCACTGCCATCCTGTAGAAATGACAAACCAGTTGAAGGTACCTGTCAAAAATGTGGGCAAGCAACTGTTTGACACTGGGTCACATGAGGAGGGGTTCGGGCTGGGACCCGAAATGTGGTCATGGAGATTGGGGCCCATCCCAGGTGCAATGTGTGACAGTGTGCTCCCGTGACAGAGCTGCAGGACTTTACTTCTGAACGAGTGGAGAGAAATTAAATTCTTGAGAAAGGGACAGCCGTGATCAATTGAATGCTAATTTTCCACAACGATCTGCCTTCGTCCATGACTCTAATTACAAGAAATTAAAACTTTTGAAAGGAACTTTCCCAATCTATTTATTGGAGCGCCTTTGGCACAACCTCTGATCTTTGACCCTTTGCTGACTTCTCCCTACCTCCTTCCAATGTCATGACCATTCTTTGTTGCTTCCTGTTTGGCTTACCATTGGCCAACCATCTGCCTCTGTCCATCACCCATGGCAGCTCCAAATATGTTGGGGTGTTATAAGGAATTAGAATTCCTTGACCTTCAGGGGATTCTTGGAATACAGAGACCAAACAGGTCAATAATTGTGATTGTTTTTCAGCACGTCTGTTTCTTCAACTCACTTTTCCCACCATTCAGAAACTAACAGTAACATAGCTCAGACAGTCATTCACATTTCCTGTATGTGCTGTGGGATACCATGGTCAACTCTGCATCACTGTCCTGTTCCAGATTCTGAGCCCACACTCCAAACCGAGACACAGAGATAGCCTGAGAGCACGTAGAAACACTGTCTTTTAGTTGAGACATCAGTCCTAGTCAGCCACATATGTAAGATTCGACGGCCAGCGTTTTGAGAAATTCTGCCTTCTCACCTATCCCCACCTCACCACCCTGCATCCACCACCCCCTTTATCTGCAGCTGCCCCCACACCCACTCCCAGTCCTGAAGAAGGGTTACATCCGAAACTTCTCCACCTCCTGATGCTGCCTGCCTTGCTGTGCTCTTCCAGCATCTTGCCTGTCCACCTAGAAGCCTGTTCTGGAGCCAGCCATCTTTTTCATGGTGACCTCGATATTTCTGGATCAGCAGAGACTGCCTCTGGGGGTCTGTTGAAGGCACAGGCTGTTCATTGAACCAGCTGTTCCCAGCACAGGGAGCTGGAGACGGGGGTTTTTGGAAACTTAAGCAGTGAAAGGCTTAACAAGTATCTCATCCCATTCCCCCCACTACTACCAGCACTTCTTTAAAGCCAACACTTGCACCCCCACATTGGGGGGGGCTTGGGTTCTGAAAATTGAACACCTTGCTGGTAACATCGATTGACATTGCAGTCTCCTGTCTGCAGATACAGGCCCCTGTTTGAACACCTGGAGGGAGAGAGGGGAGGGCAAAGGAAATGTTCTGGTTGTATCTGCTAGTCTGATGCCACTGCAGGAGGGAACTGATCACAGAGGGCTAGCGATGTGTTGCTGAAACTCTGTGCACCAGACTGGAGTTGCCGTGGACCCTGGTAGTTTCTGTGGAAACTGCTACGGGTTGTTTAAAAAGATTGGATCCCCGAGTTATGGAATTCCTCCCACTGCACAAGGTGCAGATATGGAAAGAGATCCAGAATAAATTCCTGGCAGATGAAATTTTATTTGGTGTCATGATGAATTCTGAATCAGAGTCATGGAGTCAGAGAGATGCCTAGCACAGAAATAGACCTTTCAGTTCAACTTGTCCATGCCAACCAGGTATCCTAAACTAATCTCGTCCCATTTGCCAGCACTTGGCCTATGTGCCCCTAACCCTTCCCATTCATATATCAATCCAGGTGCCTTTTAAATGCTGTAGCCTCCACCACTTCCTCTGGCAACTCATTCCATACACGTACCACCTTCTGTGTGAAAAAGTTGCCTCTTAGATCTCTTTTATATCTTTCCCCTCTCATGCTGAACCTATGCCCTCTAGTTCCAGACTCCCCTATCTTGTCTATTTACCCAATCCATGCCCCTCATGATTTTATAAACCTCTATAAGGTTACCCCTCAGCCTCTGATGCTCCAGGGAAAACAATTCTGCCTCTCCCTATAGCTCAAATCCTCCAACCCTGGTAACATCCCTGTAAATTTTTTCTGGACCTTTTCAAGTTTCACAAGATCCTTCTGATAGGAAGGAGACCAGAACTGCACGCAATATTCCAACAGTGTATCTTGAACTGGCTATCTTGAATCGAATGTTTCACAATAACTTGTCTGCATGCTGAAAATGTGTTGCTGGAAAAGCGCAGCAGGTCAGGCAGCATCCAAGGAGCAGGAGATTCGACGTTTCGGGCATATGCCCGAAACGTCGATTCTCCTGCTCCTTGGATGCTGCCTGACCTGTTGCGCTTTTCCAGCAACACATTTTCAGCTCTGATCTCCAGCATCTGCAGACCTCGCTTTCTCCCCTTGTCTACATGCTCCCTTGCTGGTGGGAAGTCTCACGTTGCAATCTCACTAGTTTTTTTATTTAACGGTGCAGTAAGATCTGGCTATCTGAACTAAACGGTCTGGGTTCATGTCCCAGGCAAGCATTTACTGCCCCATTGAACATGTGGCCAAGTGGAAATCCTGTGACATTGACGACAGGCACAAAGAATGAGAGAGATCCTGGACAGCCACAGGGGGGAAAGGAAATTGGAGCCTTTGCAAACTGTAAGCCCAGGCTCCAAATTACTGTTCCTCATTTATTTCAGGAGATGATAGTATCACTGGCCAGGCCAACACTTATTGGCATTTTAATTTTATTTGTTTATTTTTTTCTACTTTTCGACAGCAAAGAAAACTGTAGTGTCGAACATTTCAACTTATTTCTATTTTTGTTATTTCTGTCCCTAAGATTTTATACCTAGGTACAAGATGGAGCTGTGTGCGGTGACATTGTACACTTTTTGCTGTCCTCTGGTGCCATTGTTGGACTAGGATGCGCAAAGTTAAAAGTCACGCAACACCATGGTTATAGTCCAACAGGTTTATTTGGAAGCACTAGCTTTCGGAGTGCTGCTTCTTCATCAGGTAGCTAGTGGGGCATGATCATAAAATGAGGTCTTCATAGCAAAAGATCAGTGATATGCAGTGAAAATGTTTAAATGCATGACACTGATCTTTTGCTGTAAATTCTATGTCTTATGATCTTGCCCCACGAGTCACCTGCTGAAGAAGCAGTATTCCGAAAGCTAATGCTTCCAAATAAACCTGTTGCACTATAACTCTTGTACCCCGTACTTTAGAACACATGGCAATAAAACCGAAATGTAACTTCCCCAGAAGGCTGGAAAGAGTGACCACATTGCTGTGGGTCTGGAGTCACATGTAGGCCAGACCAGGTATGGGCATCAGATTTCCTTCCCTAAAGGACATTAATGAACCAGATGGGTTCCAGTGATAGCAATCACCATTAGACTTTTAATTCCAGATGCCACCGAGGCCGGGATTCAAAGCCAGGTCCCCAGAACATTAACCGAGTTTCTGTGTTGATGTTCTGGTGATATCACCACGAGGCCATCACCTTCCCCTGGTAAATGTATACATTGCCACAGCAACTTAGAATCACTGAGTGAACTATATAACACACCACATTGTAATATAATAAATGAGTACTTCCAAGCATTGATCCCTTGCAGCTCCTTGATAATACCCACTCCACCATTAGAGATGATGTTTTTTCCACCATTGGACACTGTGTCATTGGTTGGGATTCACTCTATAGCTGTCCAATTGTCTGTCTTTTAGAAGACTGAAAGGTATCTCATTCTAATGTACAAAATTCTAACCAGGGTGCACTAGGTTGCTGCAGTTGGGATGGGTCTGAGTCATTGGACATAGACTCAGGATAAGTACTAGACCATTTCAGACTGAGTTGGGGAGGAATGTCTTCACACAGTGGGAGGTGAATGTTTGGAATTCTTTGCTCAGGGGTCTGTAGAGGCTCAGTCATTGAGGTCAATAGATGCGTACATATTACAACACCGAGGGATAGTATAGAAAAAATGGCATCAAGGTGGAAGGGCGGCATTGATCTCATTGAATAAATGAGAAGACTTGTGAAGGGCTCAATGGTCTGTTCCATAAGACCATAAGACATACGAGTGGAAGTAAGGCCATTCGGCCCATCGAGTCCACTCCGCCATTCAATCATGGCTGATTGGCATTTCAATTCCACTTACCAGCGTTCTCCCCGTAGCCCTTAATTCCTCGAGACAACAAGAATCGATCAATCTCAGCCTTGAAGACATTTAGCGTCCCGGCCTCCACTGCACTCCGTGGCAATGAATTCGACAGGCCCACTACTCTCTGGCTAAAGAAATATCTCCGCATTTCTGTTCTGCTCCTGCTCTTTGGGGTGATTTTATCAGCCCTCTCACGCTTGCCAGCTTTTCATTGACAAGGTCAGCGTTTATGATCTAACCCATTCCCATTAAGAAGGTGGTGGTGACTCTCTGAAATGCTGTAATCAATCCAATGGTGGCCCAGGTTTCACATGGTGATTTGATACTGAGTCATTCACATGGGTCACTTCAGAGTCAACTACATGGCTGTGAATCTGGAGTCTCATCAACGTTTACACCGCAGGAGGAGAGCATTTGACCCATCATGTCCACACCAGTCAACATAGATCTGACTGCACTCATCCTAACTTCCAGGCCCCAAGCCCTGACAATGCCAGTGAATATCTAAACACAGCTTAAATTGGACAAGAGTTTATGACTGAGCCCAGCTTTCAGTCAATGAGTTGCACGTTCCCACCACCCTTTGGGAAATACTTCTCTGCTCTCCTCTCACCTCCTACTCAGATCTATCTCCCTGGCTATTGACCCCTCTACTGATGTTAAACACTCCTCCACCCTATCTATGCCCTTCAAAAGTTGATCCTTTTCCATCAGGTCCCCTCTCGACATTCACTGCTCCTGAGAAAGCCACCCCAGCCGATCAAATTCCACCCCCACCCCACTCCCCCAAACCTCAGCTCAGAACTTGCAGCCCAGGCAACACCCTGGGAAACAGGGTAATGGGGTCAGATTTCCCTCCTCTGAATGGTTCAGTCGGGTAGGTCTTTAAGTCAGTCCCGTAGCTTCATGGTCCCCGTTACTGAGAGGAACCATTTTATTGCCGATTTCTTTCTCCAGCAGATCTGAAGTTCCAGCAGCTGCTGTGGTGGGATAGCATATTGTATCTCACACCCAGGTCATTGCCATTAAAACAGAAAGCATTGGAAATACACTCCATGCCAGCAGCTGCTGCTCAGAGAGAGAGGAAAACAAAAGTTAGCATTCCAGGTCTGTTAGCTTTGAATACTTGTCTGGAGATGTAACCACCAGGTTACCAGTTATATACTATAACTCAGAGATTGTATTGATTCCATCTTTTGGATGATCACCGTATGTTTTGCAAATCCTTCACAGTGACTGAGCAGTTTACCTGGATAGGCCACAGGTGGTTATCTCAGCCAAGGGCATCTCCCCATCGCTGCTTTTCGGGAGAAAAATGAGATTCAATATTGATGGATAACGTGTCCTGCTAAGGGATAAGTCCCAACTTTCTGGGTTCGATTGACTCAGAATTACAGAATTGTTATGGTGCGGAATGAGGTTATTCGGCCCGTCTGGGAAAGATTTCAGGGAGATATGTGTGGAAAGTTCTTCACGCAGAGGGTGGTGGGTGCCTGGAGCACATTGCCAATGTAGGTGGTAGAGATGGGCATGATAGTGTCATTGAAGATGCATCTAGATAGATACATGAATGGGCAGGGAGCAGAGGGCTACAGATCCTTAGAGAATAAGTGACAAGTTTAGAGAGAGGATTTGGATTGGTGCAGGCTTGGAGGGCCGAAGGGCCTGTTCCTGAACTGCAATTTTCTTTATTCATCATGCCTACACTGGCTCTTTTACCTAACGCCAATCTCCTGCCTCTTCCCCATACCCCCACACACCATTTCTGTCCAGATAGCCATCCAATGCCCCTCTTGAATGCTGCAAATGTGTTGCTGGTCAAAGCACAGCAGGTTAGGCAGCATCTCAGGAATAGAGAATTCAACGTTTCGAGCATAAGCCCTTCATCAGGAATAAGAGAGAGAGAGCCAAGCAGGCTGAGATAAAAGGTAGGGAGGAGGGACTAGGGGGAGGGGCGATGGAGGTGGGATAGGTGGAAGGAGGTCAAGGTGAGGGTGATAGGCCGGAGTGGGGTGGGGGCGGAGAGGTCAGGAAGAGGATTGCAGGTTAGGAGGGCGGTGCTGAGTTGAGGGAACCGACTGAGACAAGGTGGGGGGAGGGGAAATGAGGAAGCTGGAGAAATCTGAATTCATACCTTGTGGTTGGAGGGTTCCCAGGCGGAAGATGAGGCGCTCCTCCTCCAGCCGTCGTGTAGTTGTGTTCTGCCGGTGGAGGAGTCCGAGGACCTGCATGTCCTCGGTGGAGTGGGAGGGGGAGTTAAAGTGTTGAGCCACGGGGTGATTGGGTTGGTTGGTTCGGGCGGCCCAGAGGTGTTCTCTGAAGCGTTCCGCAAGTAAGCGGCCTGTCTCACCAATATAGAGGAGGCCACATCGGGTGCAGCGGATGCAATAGATGATGTGTGTGGAGGTACAGGTGAACTTGTGGCGGATATGGAAGGATCCCTTGGGGCCTTGGAGGGAAGTGAGTGTGGAGGTGTGGGCGCAAGTTTTACATTTCCTGCGGTTGCAGGGGAAGGTGCCGGGGGTGGAGGTTGGGTTGGTGGGGGGTGTGGATCTGACAAGGGAGTCACGAAGGGAGTGGTCCTTGCGGAACGCTGATAGGGGAGGGGAGGGAAATATATCCTTGGTGGTGGGGTCCGTTTGGAGGTGGCGGAAATGGCGGCGGATAATACGTTGTATGCGCAGGTTGGTGGGGTGGTAGGTGAGAACCAGTGGGGTTCTGTCTTGGTGGCGGTTGGAGGAGCGGGGCTCAAGGGCGGAGGAGCGGGAAGTGGAGGAGATGCGGTGGAGGGCATCGTCGATCACGTCTGGGGGGAATCTGCGGTCCTTGAAGAAGGAGGCCATCTGGGTTGTGCGGTGTTGGAATTGGTCCTCCTGGGAGCAGATGCGGCGGAGACGAAGGAATTGGGAATATGGGATGGCGTTTTTACAGGGGGCAGGGTGGGAGGAGGTGTAGTCCAGGTAGCTGTGGGAGTCAGTCGGTTTATAATAGATGTCTGTGTTGAGTCGGTCGCCCGAGATAGAAATGGAAAGGTCTAGGAAGGGGAGGGAGGAGTCTGAGACAGTCCAGGTGAATTTCAGGTCGGGATGGAAGGTGTTAGTAAAGTTGATGAACTGTTCAACCTCCTCGTGGGAGCACGAGGCAGCGCCGATACAGTCATCGATGTAGCGGAGGAAAAGGTGGGGGGTGGTGCCAGTGTAGTTGCGGAAGATGGACTGTTCCACGTATCCTACGAAGAGGCAGGCATAGCTGGGGCCCATGCGGGTGCCCATGGCAACTCCTTTAGTTTGGAGGAAGTGGGAGGATTGAAAAGAGAAGTTATTCAGGGTGAGGACCAGTTCAGTCAGTCGAAGGAGGGTGTCAGTGGAAGGGTACTGGTTAGTGCGGCGGGAAAGGAAGAAGCGGAGGGCTTTGAGTCCTTCGTGATGGGGGATGGAGGTGTACAGGGACTGGATGTCCATAGTGAAAATAAGGCGTTGGGGACCGGGGAAGCGAAAATCCTGGAGGAGGTGGAGTGCGTGGGTGGTGTCCCGAACGTAGGTGGGGAGTTCTTGGACTAAAGGGGACAGGACCGTGTCGATGCCTCAATTGAACCTGCCTCCACCACATTACTAGGCGGTACAGTCCAGACCCTAACTACTCCCTGCGTGAAAATGTTTTTTCTTACATCACTGGTACTTTGTACATCAGTTTAGATCTATACCGTCTCGTTCTTTTCTCTTTTATGAGCAGATGCAGCTTCTCCCTGTCTGCTGTATCCAGCCCGCTCATGACTTTGAAAACCCTCGATCAAATCTCTTAGTCAAGCAAGCTTCATAACCCTCCCCTCTCCTCCCGCCCTCCCCCCACCCCCCACCACTCACCACTCACAGCTATAATCCCAGCTGAGTCGACTGTATTATTAAACTATATGGGATTGTTAGGCCAAACTTCACATTGATTTTAAAGGTTTGACCTCGAGGTTACATCTGACCTCCCTCCCTGCCCCCACAACCCTTGGGGATATCTAGTTCCCAAGGACTGTTGAAACTTAATTCAATCCCAGCCCCAGCTACAATTACCTGGGGGCCAATGATATTGATCTGGAGGCTGTGACCTCCTGATCCAGAAGACCATTCCCAATCCCATTCCCATTCTGAGGGCAGCAGCGGCAGTGTCTGAGTTGGCTTCCTCTCTCACTGGAATGTGCGCACCTTCCAAGAGGGTTATGTTATCAGGAAAGCGTGGAATGCAACAGGAACAGCTTTGGTTCTCTCCAGATCACTTCCATCCTCGAGGTGCTGTGAGGAGGGATTTACTGAGGGACATGTCGTCCTTGCTCACCTTGATCTCCTGACCGGCTGGACGGTGAGGGTCAGTGCCTCACCCAGAGAGGATCCATACCTTCTACAAAGCAATGGCCACTTTTCTCACAGGTGTTCTGTAGATTTGACCAGTTCAAATTGATACCGGCCTGCACAAGGGCAGTTAGGAACGGGCAATAAATTCTGGCCTGCCAGGAAGTCCCAGATCCCATGAGTAGAGTCATACAGCAGGGAAACAGATCATAGAACATAGAAGGATACAGCGCAGTACAGGCCCTTCGGCCCTCGATGTTGCGCCGACCGAATCCTACCTAACCTATACTAGCCCAATAACTTCCAAATGCCTATCCAGTGCCCGCTTAAATGACCATAAAGAAGGAGAGTTCACCACTGATACGGGCAGGGCATTCCATGAACTCACAACCCGCTGTGTGAAGAATCTACCCCTAACATCTGTCCTATACCTACCACCCCTTAATTTAAAGCTATGTCCCCTAGTAACACCTGACTCCATTAGCGGTAAAAGGTTCTTAGTATCTACCCTATCTAAACCCCTAATCATCTTATACACTTCTATCAGATCTCCCCTAAACCTTCTCTTCTCCAATGAGAACAGCCCCAAGTGCCTCAGCCTTTCCTCATAAGATTTTCCTACCATTCCAGGCAACATCCTGGTAAACCTCCTCTGCACTCGTTCTAAAGCTTCCACATCCTTCCTATAGTATGGCGACCAAAACTGCACACAATACTCCAGATGAGGCCGCACCAGAGTCTTATACAACTGCAACATGACCTCAGGACTCCGGAACTCAATTCCTCTGCCAATAAAGCCCAGTACACCATATGCCTTCCTCACAGCACTATTTACCTGGGTGGCAACTTTCAGAGATCTGTGTACATGGACACCAAGATCCCTCTGCTCATCCACACTACCAAGTAGCCTACCATTAGCCCAGTAATCCATCATCTTGTTATTCCTACCAAAGTGAACGACTTCGCACTTAGCTACATTGAATTCCATTTGCCACATTTCCGCCCAGCTCTGCAACTTATCTATATCCCGCTGTAACCTACCACTTCCTTCCTCACTATCCACAACTCCACCGACTTTTGTGTCATTAATCCTTCAGTCCAACTTGCCCATGCCAACCAGATATCCTAAATTAACCTAGTTCCATGTGCCAGCACTTGGCCCTTATCCCTGTAAACCCTTCCTATTCATAAACCCATCCAGATGCCTTTTAAATGTTGTAAATGTATCAGCCTCCACCACATCCTCTCACCTTAAATCTATGCCCTCTAGTGCTGGCCTCCTCCTCCTCAGGGAAAAGACCTAGTCTATTCACTCTTTTATAGACCACTGTAAGGTCACCCTCAGCCTCCAGGGAAAACAGCTCCAGCCTTTTCAGCCTCTCCCTTTAGTTCAAACTCTCCCATCCTGGCAACATCCTTGTAAATTTTTTCTGAACCTTTTTAAGTTTTAACAACATCTTTCCTACAACAGGGAGACCAGAATTGATGGGACAATTACATTTTTAAAATATCTGATTGAAGTATTCAACACCATGAGGATGCTGGACAGAGGAGATAGAATCCGTTCCCATTGTCAGATGGGTTGAGATGGGGGAAAACTATTCCTTTCAACGAGGAGTTAGCCTGAGAGTGTGGTAGAGGCAGGTTCAGTAAAGGGATTCAGGAGGACATGGGATCATTGTCTGAAAAAGGAAACCTTGCAGAACTATAGTGAAAATGCCAAGGAGGGACACTGGATGAACTGCTGCTTTGGAGATCCAGAACAGACACGGTGGGGTCATCAGTGTTGTAGCTATTCTGTCACCTTTGAGGTAAATTCGCAGATAGTGGGTGGAATGTGAATGCTGGGATTTAAGGAGACAGGCGAAGGTTGTTAGGTGGAATTTAAGGATAATGGAAGAATGTGTGTAGGATGAGATTGAGTGAAATGGAGGTGAGGTGATGAGGGTGAGGTTGAGGGATATGGGGACACGGTGATGAGGGTGAGGTTGAGGGATATGGGGAGAAGTACAATAGAATGCCAACTGTAGACAACAGAGGAAAAAGAAAGAAACATTTACATTTGTGCAGTGAACTCATGTCTCATTGAAACACAGAGGATCCTTAAGGAGTTTGACAAGGTAAATGCTGAGAGAATGTTTCTCCTCATGGGAGAGTCTAGGACCAGAGGGCCAGTTCTAACCTGCTCTGGGATTCCTGAGGAAGGTGATGTCTATGACCTTGCCCATGGACCAGGCAGTGTCAGGGGTGTATCCAAGCACAAGGGTAACCTTTCTTTCAAAGTTCTGAAGAAGAGCCATACTGGATTCAAAAGGTTTCCTCTCCCTGCCAGACCTCATAGAATCCCTACAGTGTGGAAACAGGCCATTTGGCCCATCAATTCCACACCAACCCTCTGAAGAGTAACCTACCCAGACCCATTCCCCTACCTTATTACCCTACAGTTCCCCTGACTAATGCACCTAACCTATACATCTCTGGACACTATGGGAAATTCCCCTTGGCCAATTCACCCTAACTGTACATCTTTGGATTGTGGGAGGAAACCAGAGCACCCAGAGGAAACCCACACAGACACGGGGAGAATGTGCAAACTATGCACAGACAGTCATCCAAGGCGGGAGTCGAACCCGAGTCCCTGGCGCTGTGAGGCAGCAGTGCTAGACACTGTGCAGGCCTGCTAAGTTTATCCAGCATTCTCGGTGTTTGTTTCAGATTTCCAACATCTGCAGGATTTTGCTTTTTCGAACCAATGAGTCCTATAGGCAGAAGAGGCCATTCAGCCAATGGGGATGCATGGCTGATCTCCGCACATCAACCCGGTCGACCTATCCATAATAAACTCGTGAGGTTACTTTCCTCAGATGCTCACCCATGTCCTTCTTTGTCACAATTTTCTACGTTCCCTGGGCCTTCATCCTTGGCCATTAAACTTTCAAATACCTCCCAGCGAAGCCCTGTGTGCAGCGTTGGAATAGGGCTATGGCTATGCTACAGGTTGGTAATCCTGGGGAACGGGGCTGAGGAGTTGGAAATCCACCACAGTATGTTTAAGGGTTTACATTTTGTTTATTGTGAAGCTGCCAATCTGTTTTACAATCGAGCTTGCTTGCCCAGCATGGAAGCAGACCTTTGTTTTATATATCATTTTATATATTTATATATTCCTGATGAAGAGGTTATGCTCGAAACATTGATTCTCCTGCTCCTCGGATGCTGCCTGACCAGCTGTGCTTTTCCAGCATCACACGCTTTGACCTGGAAACAGACCCTTCAGTCCAACTCATCCATGCTGACCATGTCCCAGAGGAAGCTAAAACAGCTCTCCTGAAGCAGTTGGGATTGATATGTGACTCCAGTCTTGGGCTGAAATTGTTGCCCACAGTGGCCTCCTTATTTGTTTTAAAAGGAATATTCCTACAGCTGGTGCTTTGCCTTGTTTTAATAGTCTGCAGGGATCTGATTTAAATATCTGTTCACCAGGAACTCATCCAATATGTTAAAAGAAAATAAAAGCTCCTCATAAAATGGAGAATTAAATGAGGTGAACTTGTGATGGTGGCTCCAGCCTCCAGTTTAGTTCGGTTTGCTTGTTGTTCTCCCATTGTGC
Source organism: Hemiscyllium ocellatum (assembly GCF_020745735.1). Lineage (NCBI taxonomy): Eukaryota > Metazoa > Chordata > Chondrichthyes > Orectolobiformes > Hemiscylliidae > Hemiscyllium > Hemiscyllium ocellatum. The sequence goes on along the minus strand of NC_083412.1, from coordinate 97,279,657 downwards.
AGCAGGAACACAAGCCAACACTCAGCACAGTCCTGTGTGGGGCAGGGTTAGAGAGTGAACAACCACCAAAAACAACCTGCATTAATGTAGCATCTTACCAGCAGCACCATCCCAGGTGCTGTGAAAGTAAACGCGACACCCGAGGCATGTAAAGAGCAAGGAGGACAGCTGACAAATCAGGAGATTTTAAGGATAATGCTAAAGGAGGGTCGAGATGGGAAGGCTATTCAAGGCAATGAGCCTAGCACAGGAACGGAGAACTGGTATACAGAGGGATGTAGTTTCGGTGGTACAGAGCCAACAGTCTGAAGGCTCCTGCTTGAGATCGGAGAGAGCTGGAGAATCTGAAAAAAAATCAGGTTAATGAAATATCTTTAATGCGTCCAAGAAACACAATCAAAAACATAAATATATCCCATACCAAACAAATAACAAAACAGAAAGAAAGTGACTGGAATACAAAGAAGGCCTGACAAAGGAATAGCACAAGAGCAGGGGAATTCAGGGAGAGCACAGTTATGGGGGAATTGGGGGAGTGAGTGCCTGTTAATGGGGAATTCAGGGAGTCTTTTGCTGCTGTCTTTATCCCAATTCTCAGCCACAGTGGTGAGAGTCTGGATCGTGCTGGCTGACAGTGTGGGGAGGCAGGTTCGATTGAAGCAACTTGTAAGAATGGATATTTGAAAAGGAAGAAAGTGGGATTTGACTACAGGGGAGGAAAATGGCACAAAGTAATGTTGAAGGGGAGAGAATAGGCTCGAAGGGCTTTGTCCTGCTCCTTTGATACCATAAGATGATATTGTGTTTAAGCACTGTGCATAATCCTTCCCTGCTGTGGGACACAGAGTGCCTTCCTTTCTCCACTGTAACTCAGCAATCTGCAGGCTACATTTAATATGATCTGGAAAACAAGACAAAGATCCCCAGAGAGGTTTTCCAGGTAAATAATGTCTCCCTGTTCCTTAGGCAGTATATGTTGCCTCAGGCAGCTTTCTGTTTGTGGCTGGAACAGTTTCCTGGAACCCCTCAGATAAAGCTGCTCAGATCCTGACTCCCCCCCCGCCTCACTGAGCAATTGAATCAGGCAACAGATGAGGCGGTATCTACCAGGCCTTTCGGAATGGAACACTTGTTCTGTACACACTCTCAAATATACACAGTCCTACACATATGCTCGCATACAGACCCACATGTAGGCATACAAGCATTCCTAAACACACAGACATGATCACAGAAATCTTTACACCTAAACACACACACACACACACACACACACACACACGTAGGCATTTGCACAAACACTAACACTCACTGATACATGTGTAAAAGTGTAAATGTGCCGAGAATTCAGTCTGGAGCACAGTGGAATAAACAATCGACTGCATGCACATCCTGCTGAGCTGGGGGCTGTGATGCCAGGAATTGTGGCCACTTCCTCCCTGACCATTACTTTTATTATTTATTCAGGGGATCTGGCCTCTCTGGCTTTAATGTCCCTTGAGAAGGTGGGGGTGGGCTACTTCCTTGAACCGCTGCAGTCCATGTGCTGTAGGTTGACCCACAATGCCCTAAGGGAAAGAATTCCAGGATTTTGACCCAGTGACAGTGAAGGAACAGCGATATATTTCCAAGTGATGATGGTGAGAGGCTTGGAGGGGAACATGCAGGGGGTGGTGTTCCCATGTATCTACTGCCCTTGACCTTCCAGATGGAAGTAGTCATGGGTTTGAAAGGTGCTGTCTGAGGCTCTTCATTGAATTTCTGCGGTGCATCTTGTAGATGGTACACACTGAGCGTCAGTGGTGAATGGAGTGGATGTTTGTGGATGTGGTTTAGATCAGAGTGGTCCTGGAAAAGCACAGCAGGTCAGGCAGCATTCGAGGAGCAGGAAAATCGACGTTTCGGGCAAAAGCCCTTCATCAGGAATAGAGGCAGGAAGCCTCCAGGGTGGAGAGATAGATGAGCGGGGTGAGGCTGGGGAGAAGGTAGCAAAGAGTACAATAGGTGAATGGGGTGGAGGTGGAGGTGATAGGTCAGAGGGGAGGGTGGGAGAAGGTAGCAAAGAGTACAATAGGTGAATGGGGTGGGGATGGAGGTGATAGGTCAGAGGGGCGGGTGGGAGAAGGTAGCAAAGAGTACAATAGGTGAATGGGGTGGGGATGGAGGTGATAGGTCAGAGGGGAGGGTGGGAGAAGGTAGCAAAGAGTACAATGGGTGAATGGGGTGGGGATGGAGGTGATAGGTCAGAGAGGAGAGTGGGGGAAGGTAGCAAGGAGTATCCGAACTGTGCTCATTGCAATGTTGTCTGGAGTCCATGTCGGATCAGTTGGTTATGGAGGCAGGCACTGAGGAAGCAAATGTGGCTGTTTCATTACATGAAGAGTTCAGGGCAGAGGAGGTTTTTGGACGTGGTGCCAATCAAGTGGGTGCTTTGTCCTGGATGGTGCCTTGAATGTTATTGGAGCTGCACTCATCTCAGCAAGTGGAGAGTAGTCCATCATCACCCTCCTGACTTGTGCATGGAGATGGTAGACAGGCTTTGGGGAGTCAGGAGGTGAGTTACTCGCTGCAGTATTCCTCACCTCTGACCTGCTCTTGTAGCCACTCTATTTTTACGTCCAGTCTAAATAACCTTCTGATCAATGATGACCCCCAGGATGTTAATAGTGAGTGATTGAGTGATGGTAACACCATTGAATGTCATGCAGCATGGTTAGATGATCTCTTATTGGAGATGGTCATTGCCTGGCATTTATGTGGCACTAATATAACTTGCCAGTTGTCAGCCCAAGCCTGGATGTTGTCCAGATCTTGTTGTATTTGAACATGGACTGCTTCAGTATCTGAGGAATTGTGAATGGTGCTGAATATTGTGCAATCATCATCGAGCATCCCCTCTTCTGATGTCATAATGGAGGTAAGGTCATTGATGAAGCAGCTGAAGATGGTTGGGATGAAGACACTACCCTGAAGAACTCCTGGAGCCGAGATAGCTGACCTCCAACAACCATGACCATCTTCCTATGTACCAGGTATGACTCCAACCAATGGAGAGATTGCCCTCTGATACCCATTGATTCCAGTTTTGCCAGGGGGTCATGGATGTCTCACACACAATCAAATGCAGCCTCGATGTCAAGGGCTGTCACTCTTACCTCACCCTCTGGAACCCAACTTTTTTGTCCATGTTCGAACCTAGGCTGTAATGAGGTCAGAAGCTGAGTGGCCCTAGTGGAACCCAACCTGGGCGTCACTGAGGAGGTTATTGCTGAGCAGGTGCGATGTTGGTGGTATCTCGCAGGCTGTCAGAGCTGGACTATCTCGGACATTCATTCTGGAATCCCAACAGAAGTTAGGCTGGGAATAAAATCAACCTGTTGCCGTGTGGAAGTCTGCTATAGAGAAGAGAGCCTGCGTAACTTTACAGGCTGCTACTGATAGAGCCTTTCCCTGAGATCTCCTTTCTCTGCTGCTAATCCTTGTGTTTTTGAGTTGATTAAATAATGTATAATTTCAAAATTGTGAAGAACAAGTGGAGAGAAAATAAAGAGAAGCTGTTTTCATTGTGAGGGTGGGTAGTTAGCCACAGGGACATGATTTGAGTCACAGTCATTGGTAAACATAGTGATGTGAGTGGGATCTCTTTCACACTGTGACATGTTGCTATGTTTCAGAACAAGGCAGGAAGATGGTGCAGGGGCTGATGGGAGATATTTGTGCAGGCCTGTAGGGCAGTGTGATCAATTGTCTCGATCATGCAATGGGCCAGCACAAGCCTGATGAACAAATGGCCTCCTTCTGGGCTTCTTTGAAGCTATTGTTTGATAGGTCAAGCTGGGATGTGTTTTGTGCCGTGTCAGAGGCATTATTGAGAGCACATTCCCCTCCTCCCAGGTACACAGTGTGGCAAGAGTTTGCAAAGTAAATTGCTTGAAGATAATGTATTCTGGATCACCATAACGTGGAGCTGGAAGTCAGACTAAAAACATTCCCTCTTCCACTGATCCTTGCCTTCCTAGTGCTAAGGGGAATGCCAGCCTTTCCCTGTTAAACCTCGGTTAGGTTTCAGGGACCTGACATTCATTCCCCTTCCGTGCAGATCCCTGAGGTCTGTCCACAGGAGGGTCTTCCGTTGGTCTCATGGACATTGTTTAATAAGGTCAGTTGGGGAGGTCCATGTCCAGGGATCTGTGGATGCTCAGTCACTGGGTGTATTTGTGACCAACAGATTATGACCAATATGTGTTTGTTACCAATATATGGGAATAATGTTGGCCTGCTGATCAATGTCTGGGTACTCTGGCAGTGGACATGGAGTTTCAGAAGGAGAGGTCGCAGGATCTAAGCATGAGGGGACCCACAACCTTAGGGTAAAAGGCCAGTGATCTAAGATTGAGATGAAGGGAAATGTCTTCACTCAGGACCTGGTGAATCTCCTGAACCGCCTCCATAACCTCTGATTCCCTTCCCACTTAAAACTTTATCTCAGCCTTGAATAAACTCAATATTAAATATACTGTCTACAGAGTTTTGTGTTAACAATGTCCACAGATTCACTACCCACTGAGAGATGAATTTCTCTTCCTCTCTATCTTAAATGTACGATCCTTTCCTGAGATGAGACCTTCTGGTCCTAGAGTCTCCCAAAAAGGGATCTTCTGATCTGCTCTTGTCAACTCCTCGAAGAATCTTGAGCAGTTGCTCCCAACAAAATGCTGCCCAGTTTCCAGATGAGGTCTTAACCTGAGTTCCTCACCTTCCTGGATATATAACTTCTCATGGACATTGTGTTATAAAGTCAGTTGGGGAGGTCCATGTCCAGGATGCTCAGTCATTGGTTATATTTGTGACCAATAGATTCTTGTTGAGACTGAGGAAATCTGCTGATAAGAATATAAGAACTGAGAGCCTGGGCAGGCCATTCGGCCCCTCTGATCTGCCTTTTCCGCAATCCCTTGCACGCTGTTCCTATTCAAATCATCCTATCTTGAGTTCCTCAGTGGAACCCTGCCTCCACTACATTCCAGACCCTAACTATTTGCTTCAGTTCACCCTCGAATAGAAGGGCAGAGTGGACTCAAGGAGCTGAATGGCTGACGGCTGCCTTGAATTTGTATGTTTTTTTAAGGGAAGCTATGAGGTACAGGAAACGTGTACTGGAAGCTGTTTGTGTTGGACTTTGAGGTTTCTCTGACTGGCTTGCTACCTTGGCGGGCTGCTTGTTAATGTGCAGTTTAAGGAGCCCATTCCAATTTGCTGTCTTTGTGTTGAAGTGAGACAATCATGGTGATGAAAGTTTGCTCTGGGAAACTAGGTGTGTTAGTGTTAAGTACGGGGTTGGGGGGAAGTTAAATGTAAAGAGTAAGAAAGATCACAGACATAATTTGAGCTCCATAAAGCATTCTCACCTCTTACTAACAGGTTGTGAAGGCAAACCAGGAACTAAATCTCAAACCAGCTATAGAGACCATAAAACATAGGGAGAGAACTAGACCAATCAGTCCATTTCATTCACAATAAGAGAAAGACAGATCTGATAATCCTCCACGCCACTTTACTGTTCTTTCCCCAGAACCTTTGATCCCCTTCCTGATTAAAAATACACCTCAGCCTTGAATATACATGATGACCTACCCTCTACAGCCTTCTGCAGTACAACTTCCACAGATTCATTACCCTCTGAGGGAAGAAATTCCAACTACTCTCCGTCTTAAAGGTGCAACCCCTCATTCTAAGATGATGTCCTTTGGTCCTAGACTCTCCCACAAGGGGATCCTGTGATCTCCCCTTGAGAAACTCCCCTGAGAAACTTGAGCACGGGTTCCAACAAAATGCTGCCCAGTTTCCAGATGGGATGTTAACCTGAGCCCCTCACCTTCCTCTGTGCGGATGTGGGTAAGTTCTCAAGAGCACTGTTTTATAAAGACAATTGGGGAGCTCAGTGAAGTCTGTGGAATTGCAAATCTGTGGAAATCTCTGCCAGTGAAGCAGTTGAGGCTTCCACATTAAATGTTTTTAAAGCAAAGATAGATATGTACAATAAAGGGATTAAGGGTGATATTGAGCGGGCGGGTAAGTAGGCCTGTTCAAACAGTTCAGCCATGATCTTACAGAATGACAGAGCAAGCCTAAGACGTCCCCTCCTCAGGTTCTTCTGTCCGGGGTCAACATTTAATCCTCAAGCAACATAGAGACAAAATTCTTCAAACAAGAGATACCACTTTAAGAACAAATGGTCGTTTTAATGGCTTTAACGAGCTGTAATAAATTTTGTTCTGCTGCTGGGTCCAGTGCTGTTTTATTCAGATGGTTAGAGTTTGGCTGTTGTTGGGAGAGGGTTGATTGGAGAGAGCAGGACTTGGGGAAATGCCATTCAGAGAGAATAGAGGAATTGTTCAACTGCTCCATGAGACGATGGAACTTTGGAATATTTTGTTGCAAAAAGGAAATTGCAGTGAAACAAGGCTTTTGGCTTCATGTTTCACAGAGCTATGTTCACTCAGCGATGGCAAATCGAGGGAGAACTGGGCACTTTATTACAAACCTGAGCATGATAATTGCATGAGAGAGGGAGAGGGAGAGGGAATATAAACAAAGACACAGTTGTACCAGCACTTAAAAAATCATAATTACTGGCAAAATATAAAGAGTTTACTGTGTGTGTGTATGGGCCCAAGCAAGGGTCTATCTGTGTGCATACATATGTTTTTCAATATATCTGTGTTATCATGTGTTTGTGCATGAAGTGTTCGTCTGCATAAGTGAGTGTGCACATGCATGTAACAGGACAAGTTGGTGTGTGTATGTGAGAGAGCTTGTTTGTAAATATATTTCAGTGTGCCTGTGGTTATCTATATTCAATGTTTGCATCCAACTTAATGATTCTATCATCAATCTCTATAATGCATGGATGTACTAACAGTTGACAAAGTTAAAAGCCTTTAAATTTGCTTCTGGAGGAGGTGGTATCACCAGCAGGGCATTGACATGGGGAAGGTGGTGGTGAGTTGCTGGCATGATGTACTTGGGGAGTGTAGAAACTTCCAGGGTGCTGTTAGAGAGGCAGATCCAGGATTTTGATCCAGAGATGGCAGCTGTACGACTGAAGGAGACCTTTCAGCCCATCAAGTCTACCCTGCCATTCAATGAGATCATGGCTGACCTGATAATCTTCATTTCCACTTTCCTGCCTTTTCGCCATGACCCTTGATTCCCTCTCTGATTAAAATCTGTCTGTCTCAGCCATGAATATACTCAGTGACCCAGCCTCTCCAGCCCTCCTGTGATAAAGACTTCCCAGATTCACTACCCCCTGAGAAATGAAATTCTTCCTCATCTCCATCTTAAGCGTGTGTCCATTTATTCTGAGATTATGCCCGCTGGGCCTAGACTCTCCCACAAGGGGACAAAATCTCTCCACATCTACCCTGACAAATTTGGTGAGAATCTTACAGTCTCAATAGGATTCTAAACTCCAATGAGTACAGGCCCATTCTACCCCACCTCTCCTCATAAGGCAACCCCTCTGCACCGGGTATGTGCCGTGTGAATCTTCTGTGGACTACCTACAATGCCAGTCTGTCACTCCTTAGATTACTGGGTTGAAAGGACTGATATTCTGAACTTTATATTTTTGCATTTTTCTAATCCATTCCTGTGATTTTGCACTTTTGTGCCTAAAAAGGTGCAAAGGTCTGGACTGCTGGACTTTTATTTATTTTTCTTATTGTTTTCCTAAGGTTTTCTACTTTAGAATCTGCACCGAGGTACCCTTGTACCTCAGATGGCACTGCAGCATCTCCCCCAAGATGACTTCACAAATATGATGCACCACAAAACAGAACAGTTTTACATGACATGGCAGCCCTTTTTAAATTATATTGAAACTGACTTATCGGCAATATTAGTCAGGGCCGTGGTATAGCCGTGAGAATCTTTATGGGTGCCCGTGGGACCCCGGGAGGAGGAGACTGAAAGGAAAAGAATATAGGAATTGTAGGGGGTATTCCCAGGGACGGGAGCCTCAGTGGAGGTGTGATGAGTGAGATAGAATAAAGTAGTAAGACATTATCTAATTTAAGTAACATGAATGTAATTTAAGCTAGTATTTATTCAATATGTTTGTAGTTTAGTTTTAGTTAAGTAGATAGGTTTATTTTGGTAGAATAGTGGGTTGTTTCGTAACTGTGGTGCTATATTATGGCCTTGTTCTTTGTGCTGTTTTGTTTTCTGTTTTGATGGGTTTCTTTATATATAAATGTTTTATAAAAGATTTTTAAAAATTTTCAATAAAAATATTTGTAAATAAAAAGATGGTGGGGACTTGTAAACTTTTCACTGTCCTCATGTGAGTACGTGAGTATGTGAGTAATTCCAGATAAAGAGCCCAATATTGTTCACACTATTCCATCTGTGGTCTCATTAGAGCCTTGTATACTTTTAAGAAAACCTCCCTACATTTATACTCTAGTCCCTTCGAAATAAAGGCCAACATGGATAAGGATTCCTAAATCCCTCTGTTCCATAGCTTTCTGCAGTCTTTTTCTGTTTAAATAACAATCAGCTCCTCTGTTCTTCCTTCTAAAGTGCCTAATCTCACATTTCCCTACAAGTTGCCCTGGGACACTCTCTGGATAAGAGGTTGCAAACATAAAATAGAGCTGAGGAGGAATTTCTTCGCTCTGACGGTTGTGAATCTTTGGAATTCTTTACTGTAGAGGGCTGTCGAGGCTGAGTCATTAAGTGTATTCAAAGCTGAGATGACAGGTTTTTAATCAGGAAGGGAATCAAGGGTTAAGGGGAAATGGCATGAAAGTGGAGATGAGGGTTATCAGATCAGCCACGATCTCATTGAGTGGCAGAGCAAACTTGATGGGCTGAATGGCCTACTTCTGTCCCTTTTGACTTATGGCTAGCTAGGGGGTATTTATTTGATGCAGCGTGTTGTTCTGATCTGGAGTGTCTGCCCAGAGTGGTGATGGAAGCAGAGGCTTGCAAAAGAGAAATGGATGAGGCATTGAAAGGGAAAAACTAACAGGACTGTGTGGAGAGAGCAGCAGAGTGGAACTAATTGTCTAGCTCTTTCACAGAGTCAGTGAGTGAATGAGCTCCCTCTGTGCTGCCCCCGAATAATATCAGTCACAAAGTTAAGAAATCATTGCGTGGCCCGGTGATGTAAAGGTCAAATCAAAACCCACACACTGCTTCAGCAATGCCCACGAGTCCTTCTAAGTTCCGATTTGCATTGTGTTAACATCTATATTTCTCAGCTTAGAGTCATAGAGGCATACTGCACTTGTTTGTAAAATCTTTGCTAGACATTTTTGGACAGTCCCTGGCATCGCTTGGCTCCTGTGTCAGTCTCACTGGGACGTGAGGCAAGGGGACTCACTGAGGAATTCAGTCACTAACAGTACACCGAGACAATGCCTTTCTGTGGACTCTGGATGATGTGTGACCCAGAAAAGGGAACATCTCTAGTCGCTTGAGAACTCTACCGTCAACATCCATTATTTTCTGGTGCCAGAAAGTGGTGTGATTCATCAAAGGGCACTGGACCATTCAGCTCCTTCAGTGTTATCCTATCCACTCAAATCTGCAGCTTCATCCTACTTTTGAGATTAAATTGGTTGAGAACTGTGACTTGGATACACAAGCACATTCTCCCCGTGTCTGCGTGGGTTTCCTCCGGTTTCCTCCCACAGTCCAAAGATGTGCAGATTAGGTGAATTGGCCATGCTAAATTGCCAGTAGTGATAGGTGCATTAGTCAGGGGTAAATATAGGGTAGTGGAATGGGCCTGGGTAGGTTACCCTTCAGAGGGTTGGTGTGGACTTGTTGGGCCGAAGGACCTGTTTCCATGCTGTAGGGAATCTAATCTAATCAAAACTTGTTCAGAATGATTTGATTTAATTTATTGTAGTCACATGTACCTACGTACAGTGAAAAAATTTGTTTTGAGAGCAATACAGGCAGAGCATAGCAAACAAGAACATAGAGATCAGAGGGTCCTTAAACAGTGAGGTATACAAGGTCACACTGCACGGAGGTTGGGGGGACATAAGTAAGATCAGCATTATTTGAAGTTAGAGAGTCCATTCAGCAATCTGATAATGGCAGGGAAGAAGCTGTTCCTGAACCTGATTGTGTGTGTGTGTGTGTGTGTGTGTTCAAGCTTCTGTATCTTCTGCTCTGACGGAATAGGTTGTAGCAAAGCATTACCAGGACGGGAGGAATTCAGAATGATCCAGATGAAGGGTCACTGGGCTCAAAACATTAACTCTGTTTCTCTCCCAACAGATGTTGCCAGACCTGCTGAGTTTCTCCGCATTTTCGGCTTTTGATTGTAATTTCCAGCAGCCAGAGTATTTTGCTTTCAGTTACGTTACAACATTGTAGCTCCACATCGGGAGATTGTGTGGTTTTGAGTGGATTAGGAGATGTGCACAAATTAGAGTGATCCTTAACTTTGACACAAAGGCTGAAAGTGCGTGCATTATCAAACTAAATCTGGTACCAAAGAATGTAACAAGTACTGGGACAAGTGACTGCAAGCATCATGGTGCAAGAGTTAGGTTTTGAGGATAGTCTTAAACTGGAGGCAGAGATAGAGAAGGAGAGAGAGAACATAAGATACAGGATCAGAATGAGACCGTTTGCCCCATCACTCCACCAGTCATGCCTGATATGTTTCTCAATCCCTGAAATAACTCCGAAGGAGGCCAGTGTTCAGTCACCCTTTATTTACACGGGCTCTGACCAGCTCGCTCAAAGTTCGTCCATAAAATGAGGAAACTTTCTGAATCTCCTGTACATTTTTGTTTTGACCCTGATCCAGCTCCATTAGAGCCAGCTCTTAGAGTGAGCAGATCCTCTGACAGTCCTATTAGTTTTTTTATATATATATCGAACTTTTGATACTCCTATTTATTTATTTTTTTAAGAATCTCTGACACTCCTGTTTACTTTTTTTTTAACCCCCGCACTACTGCCTAACTTCGGTAGTGGTTATTTTCCCCCAGCACCCATGGTGTGTGTGTATGCAGGTGTGAGACACAGTGAAAGACTCAAGGTGCACGAATCTTTATTCAGTTTCCACCACCAGGAAGATAGGAAAACACTCGAGTGGCCAGTGACAAGCAGTGCCCTTCACATCAAAGGGCAATGTTGTGTGATCAAACAGTGAAGGGGAGGGCAAGGATTAAATCAAAATAGAAATAATACACTCCACTCCCTGCGGCGCCCACCTCTCCCTGAACAACTCTAGGGTGTTGGTGGACACCGCGTGCTCCTTCTCCAAGGACACCCGGGCCCTAACGTAACCGCGGAAGAGGGGCAGGCAGTCAGCCCTAACGACCCCCTCCATGGCCCGCTGCCTGGACCTGTTTATGGCCAGTTTGGCCAGGCCCAGGAACAGACCCACGAGGAGGTCTTCAGACCTGCCCTCCCACCTCCGCACCGGGTGCCTGAAGATCAGGAGCGTGGGACTGAAGTGCAACCAAAAGCAGAGGAGGAGGTTTTTCAGAAAATCAAAAAGGGAGTGCAAGCACCCTCACCCAAAATACACATGGTCCACGGAATCTCCTGTTCATTTTTTTTGGCTTTTTTTCTTCTTTCTTTTTCTGTTTTTTATCTTTTTTTTCTATAACCCCAGACTACCGCCTAACTGCGGTAGTGCTTATTTTTTCCCCAGCACCCATGGTGTGTGTGTGTGCAGGTGAGAGACGCAGTGAGACACACACAAAGTGCACAAATCTTTATTTAATTTCCACCACCAGGAAAATAGGAAAACACCCGAGTGGCCTGTGACGAGCAGTGCCCTTCACATCAAAGGGCAATGCTGTGTGATCAAAACAGTGAAGGGGAGGGCAGGGACTAAATCAAAATAGAGTTGGAGGGGGAAATGATGCACTCCACTCCCTGCGGCGCCCACCTCTCCCTGAACAACTCCAGGGTGTTGCTGGACACCGCGTGCTCCTTCTCCAAGGACACCCGGGCCCTAACGTAACCGCGGAAGAGAGGCAGGCAGTCAGCCCCAACGACCCCCTCCACGACCCGCTGCCTGGAGCTGTTTATGGCCAGTTTGGCCAGGCCCAGGAACAGACCCACGAGGAGGTCTTCAGACCTGCCCTCCCTCCTCCGTACCGGGTGCCTGAAGATCAGGAGCGTGGGACTGAAGTGCAACCAAAAGCAGAGGAGGAGGTTTTTCAGAAAATCAAAAAGGGAGTGCAAACGCCCACACCCAATATACACATGGTCCACGGAATCTCCTGTTCATTTTTTTTTTCTTCAGCACCCATGGTGTGTGTGTGTGTGTGTGTAGTTGTGAGACATAGTGAGAGACGCAAAGTGCACAAATCTTTATTCAATATCCACCACCAGGAAAAGTAGGAAAACACCCAAGTGGTCTGTGACAAGCAGTGCCCTTCACGTCAAAGGGCAATGCTGTGTGATCAAAACAGTGAAGGGGAGGGCAGGGACTAAATCAAAATAGAGTTGGAGGGGGAAATGATGCACTCCACTCCCTGCGGCGCCCACCTCTCCCTGAACAACTCCAGGGTGTTGGTGGACACCGCGTGCTCCTTCTCCAAGGACACCCGGGCCCTAACGTAACCGCGGAAGAGGGGCAGGCAGTCGGCCCTAACGACCCCCTCCACGGCCCGCTGCCTGGACCTGTTTATGGCCAGTTTGGCCAGGCCCAGGAACAGACCCACGAGGAGGTCTTCAGACCTGCCCTCCCTCCTCCGTACCGGGTGCCTGAAGATCAGGAGCGTGGGACTGAAGTGCAACCAAAAGCAGAGGAGGAGGTTTTTCAGAAAATCAAAAAGGGAGTGCAAACGCCCACACCCAATATACACATGGTCCACGGAATCTCCTGTTCATTTTTTTTTCTTTTTTTTCTACAAGATGCCTGACATTCCTGTTCTTTTTTTTCTTTTTTTTTGTTTTTCTTTTTTTTTATAACCCCACACTACCGCCTAACTGCGGTAGTGCTTATTTTTATCCCCAGCACCCATGGTGTGTGTGTGCAGGTGTGAGACACAGTGAGAGACAAGGTGTACAAATCTTTATTCAATTTCCACCACCAGGAAAAGTAGGAAAACACCCGAGTGGCCTGTGACAAGCAGTGCCCTTCACATCAAAGGGCAATGCTGTGTGAACAGACATTCCTGTTCTTTTTTTTTATGCTGCGACATCAAACAGACTCCTGTTTTTTTTTATTATTAACCCCACACTACCGCCTAACTGCGGTAGTGCTTATTTTCCCCAGCACCCATGGTGTGTGTGTAGTTGTGAGACATAGTGAGAGACGCAAAGTGCACAAATCTTTATTCAATATCCACCACCAGGAAAAGTAGGAAAACACCCGAGTGGCCTGTGACGAGCAGTGCCCTTCACATCAAAGGGCAATGCTGTGTGATCAAAACAGTGAAGGGGAGGGCAGGGACTAAATCAAAATAGAGTTGGAGGGGGAAATGATGCACTCCACTCCCTGCGGCGCCCACCTCTCCCTGAACAACTCCAGGGTGTTGGTGGACACCGCGTGCTCCTTCTCCAAGGACACCCGGGCCCTAACGTAACCGCGGAAGAGGGGCAGGCAGTCGGCCCTAACGACCCCCTCCACGGCCCGCTGCCTGGACCTGTTTATGGCCAGTTTGGCCAGGCCCAGGAGCAGACCCACGAGGAGGTCTTCAGACCTGCCCTCCCTCCTCCGTACCGGGTGCCTGAAGATCAGGAGCGTGGGACTGAAGTGCAACCAAAAGCAGAGGAGGAGGTTTTTCAGAAAATCAAAAAGGGAGTGCAAACGCCCACACCCAATATACACATGGTCCACGGAATCTCCTGTTCATATGTGTCAGCCAGGTCTCCCTGATTGGCCCAGCTTAACAATACCAATCAGGGTCTAGATCAGAGTGGTGCTGGAAAAGCACAGCAGGTCGGGCAGCATCCGAAGAGCAGGAAAATCGACGTTTATGGCAAAAGTCCTTCATCAGGTTGTTGCTCCACCCTGAGCCTGTGCCCTTGGGTCTTCGTCTCTCCTACCAGTGGAAACATCTTCTCCATGTCCACTCCGTCCAGGTTTTGGGAGGAGTTCCCAGAGCTTTGAAACCCAGTAGCCTGCCAGACATGGATTCGTTGGAGATGCTCAGGAGTCAGGGAGTATCAGTATTGAGGGAATATAGAGGGATAGGAACAGCAGCAGGAGAAACCAAACCAGAAGCATGAGTAGCCTTGTACAGGTCAGTAAGAAGAAGGGCTCTGGCCCGAAACGTCGAATTTCCTGTTCCTTGGATGCTGCCTAACCTGCTGTGCTTTTCCAGCAACACATTTTCAGCGCAGGTCAGTAAGAATGCAGTACTGGGTGAGTGGGTCTGACAAACAAGGAACAACAGTAGACCATCCAACCCTTCAAGTCTGCTCCACGATTAGGTTAAGGTCCTGGGTGATCTGATTCAAACCTCAACTCTACGTTCCTGCATCCATCTGATAATCTTTCACCCCCTTGGGAATCCAGAATCTATTGACTTCTGCCTTAAAAGTATTTCACGATTCTACATCCAGTGCCTTTTGAGGAAGGGAGCTCAAAAGACTCGTAACCCTCTGAGAGAAAATGTTCCCATATCTTTGTTTTAAATGGATGACCCTTCAATAGACGACTCTCCACCAAGAGGAAACATTCTTTCTACATCCACCTGGTTAAGTCCCCTCAGGATCGCGGAGATTTCAATCCAGTCACCTCTGGCTCTTGCAAATTCCAGAGGCTGAGCAGGGTTCGAAGATTTTAGATGAATTTAAGTTTAGTAAACCACAAAGAGGAGAGCAAACAGTGCGCCCCATTGAGGTTACATCTCACCAATCGAAACATATGTTGAACAAGGAAGGAGTTCAGTCTCTGGAATGTGCAGCCTTCTCCAGGGTGTGGTTTGTTGATGGCAGGCTGTAGTTAGTGGAAGATTCCAAAGCTCCCTGTTGCCTGTCAGATGCTGTGTTTGACTTGGGAATCCTGAGCACAGGAAATAAATTTAAAGAAGGAACATGTATTCAAATGGCTCTTTTCCCGATTTCAAGATCTGTAAAGCACTTTACAGTCAGTTAAACACTTCATGCAGTCACTGTTACAGTGTAAGAATCAGGCAATCTGTACACAGCAAGTCCCCACAGTGTGTGACAATGGCCAAATAATATGATCAATGTCCATCAAGTACAACAGGGAGAATTGTCCTTTGTCTTTGAGTTAGCTCCCATGAGCTTCTTCACTCTACACTGAAGGGAAAGCAGGGCCTTAATTTTGTATCTCAGCTCCCTAACAGAGTAGATCTCCCTCTGTACAGACACCAGAGACAGCAACCTCACTTTTGTGCTTCAGTCTCTGAAGTGGGACTTGAACTCACAACTTTCAGCCTAGTAGGCAAGGGAATGCTGCCCACTGAGCCGCTGTCCTCCAGAGATTGTCCTTGGAGCTAACACTGACCTCAGGGTTCACTGTCCCGGCAGTCAGTCGAGGGCTGAGTGCTGTTTTTTTTCAAAAGGGGAAGTTGACAGGGGTCAGAGAGTTAATGTTGAGACTGCAGGCTGACGTCTGATGTCAGCAACACAGTCAGGCCCCATTCTGACGGAGTTTGAACACCGAGTGGAGTGAGTCCTTGTATTTATCTGGTTGCTGAGCTGCCCCCACTGACTGGATTTTCCGAACGTTCTGATGAGAATGTTATGTCAAGGAGCTGCTACCACTTAGATAAACAGGAAAGCAAAGTGGCCGCTCGCTTTGCAGACTCGTCTCTGTAAACAAGGCTCCAGTCCCAGCCCTCCAGGGTCTGACACTTTAGCCTGTAGCTGACAGTCATTGTTTAGAGTGGAAAATCTAAATACATCAACACAATTTCAAACAGATGGTGGAAACTCAAAAATGACAACTTTCAGTCAGGCTCCCTTTACATGGGTAAAATCCACCAGCGTTCCCTCTCCCTTCTTCACACCTTCACTGGATCAATTCAAACACCAACTCATTCATCCCTTAATTTTAGAGTCATAGGGTCACAGAGATTTACAGCACCGAAGCAGACCCTTCGGTCCAACTCATCCATGCCAATCAGATACCCTTCAAGTCCCACCTGCCAGCACCCGGCCCATATCCCTCCAAACCCTTCCTGTTCATATACCCATCCAGGTGCCTTTTAAATGTTGCAATTGTACCAGCCTCCACCACATCCTCTGGCAGCTCATTCCATACACGTGCCACCCTCTGTGGGAAAAAGTTGCCCCTTCGGTCCTTTTTAAATCTTGCCCCTCTCACCCTAAACCTATCCCCTTTAGTTTTGGACTCCCCCACTGCAGGGAAAAGTCCATTTACTTTTTCCATGCCCCTCATAATTTTGTAAACCTCTATAAGGTCACCCCTCGGCCTCCGACGCTCCAGAGAAAACAGCCCCAGCCTGTTCAGCCTCTCCCTATAGCTCAAACCCTCCAATCCTGGCAACATCTTTGTAAATCTTTTCTGAACCCTTCCAAGTTTCACAACATCTTTCCGATAGGAAGGAGACCACAATTGCACACAATATTCCAAATGGCCTAATAAGTGTCCTGGGCTGAAAATGTGTTGCTGGAAAAGCCCTTCATCAGGAATGCCTGAATGCTTATGCCCGAAACGTCGAATTTCCTGTTCCTTGGATGCTGCCTGACCTGTTGCGCTTTTCCAGCAACACATTTTCAGCTCTGATACTCCAGCATCTGCAGACCTCACTTTCTCCTCCTAATAAGTGTCCTGCACAGCTGCAACATGACCTCCCAATTCCCACAGTAAAAGAATTGATCAGTAATGTCAAGTGTATCAGAAGCCTTCTTCACTATCCTATCCGCCTGTGACTCCACTTTCAAGGAGCTATGAACCTACACCCCAAGGTCTCTTTGTTCAGCAGGACTCCCTAGGACCTTGCCATTAAGTGTATAAGTCCTACTCAGATTTGCTTTCCCAAAATGTAGCACCTCACATTTATCTAAATTAAACTCCATCTGCAAATCCTCAGCTCACTGGCCCATCTATCCTTTTGTAACCTTCTTCGCTGTCCACTACACCTCCAATTGTGGTGTCATCTGCAAACTTACTAACTATATTTCCTATGTTCACATCCAAATCATTTACGTAAACGATGAAAAGCAGTGGACCCAGCACCGATCCTTGTGGTACTCCACTGATCACAGGCCTCCAGTCTGAAAAACAACCCTCCACCAGCACCCTCTATCTTCTACCTTTGAGACAGTTCTGTAACCAAATGGCTAGTTCTCCCTGTATTCCGTGAGATCTAACCTTGCTAACCAGTCTCCCATGAAGAACCTTGTCGAGCGCCTTACTAAAATCTATATAGATCACATCTACCGCTCTGCCCTCATCAATCCTCTTTGTTACTTCTTCAAAAAACTCAATCAAGTTGTGAGACATGATTTCCCACACACAAAGCCATGTTGACTATCCCTAGTCAATCCTTGCCTTTTCAAATACATGTACATCCTGTCCCTCAGGATTCCCTCCAACAACTTGTCCATCACTGACGTCAGGCTCACTGGTCTATAACTCCTTGATTTTTCCTTACCATCTTGGGCGGCACGGTGGCACAGTGGTTAGCACTACTGCCTCACAGCGCCTGTAGACCCGGGTTCATTTCCCGACTCAGGCGACTGACTGTGTGGAGTTTGCACGTTCTCCCCGTGTCTGCGTGGGTTTCCTCCGGGTGCTCCGGTTTCCTCCCACAGTCCAAAGATGTGCGGGTCAGGTGAATTGGCCATGCTAAATTGCCCGTAGTGTTAGGTAAGGGGTAAATGTAGGGGTATGGGTGGGTTGCGCTTCGGCGGGTCGGTGTGGACTTGTTGGGCCGAAGGGCCTGTTTCCACACTGTAAGTCTAATCTAATCTTTCTTAAATAGTAGCTGAAAATGTGTTGCTGGAAAAGCACAGCAGGTCAGGCAGCATCCAAGGAGCAGGAGAATCAACGTTGCGGGCATGAGCCCTTCTTCATGATTCCTGAAGAAGGGCTCATGCCCGAAATATCAATTCTCCTGTTCCTTGGATGCTGCCTGACCTGCTGCGCTTTTCCAGCAACACATTTTCAGCTTTGATCTCCAGCATCTGCAGTCCTCACTTTTTTCTTAAATAGTAGCACCACATTAGCCAACTGCCAGTCTTACAGAAGCTCAGTTGTGGCTATAATACAATATCTCAGCAAGGGGCCAAACAATCACTTCCCTCCCTTCCCACAGAGTTTGAGGGTACACCTGATCAGGTCCTGGGGACTTATCCACTTTTCTGCGTTTCAAAACATCCAGTACCTTCTCCTCTGTAGTATGGACTTTTTCCAGGGTGTCGCTGTTCATTTCCCCACATTCTATATCTTCCATGTTCTTTTCCAGAGTAACTACTGATTCAAAATACTCATTTAGTATCTCCCCCATTTCCTGAGGCTCCACACATAAGCTGCCTTGCTGATCTTTGAGGGACTCTATTCTCTCCCTCGCTACCTTTTTGTCCTTAATGTATTTATAAAATCTGTTTAGATTCTCCTTAATCCTTTTTGCCAAAGCTATCTCATGTCCCCTTTTTGCCCTCCTGATTTCCCTCTTAAGTATATTCCTACTGCCCTTATACTCTTCTTGGGAAGTACTTGATCTATCCTGTCTATACCTTACATATGCTTCCTTCTTTTTCTTAACCAAACCCTCAGTTTCTCCAGTCATCCAGCATTCCCTACAGCTACCAGTCTTGCCTTTTACCCTGACAGGGACATAACGTCTCTGGACTCTCGTTATCTCATTTCTGAAGGCTCCCCATTTTCCAGAGGCCCCTTTACCTGTGATCATCTGCCCCCAATCTGCTTTTGAAAGTTCTTGCCTGATACCATCAAAATTGGCCTTCTTCCAATTTAGAGTTTCAACCTTTAGATCTGGTCTATCCTTTTCCATCACTATTTTAAAACTAATATGATTGTGGTCACTGGCCCCAAAGTGCTCCCCCACTGACACCTCAGTCAACTGCCCTGCCTTATTTTCCAAGTGTAGGTAAGATTTTGCCCCTTCTCTATCTAGTCAGTACAACGGCATACTGAATCAGAATAATTTCTTGTGTATGTCTAATGAATACCTCTCCATCCAAACCCTTAACACGATGGTGGTCCCAGTCTCTGTTTGGAAAGTTAAAATCCCCTACCATAACCATCCTATTATAGTTCTGGTACTCTTTGATAACTGTGATGTGGAGATGTCAGTGTTGGACTCAGATGAAAAAGTCAGAAGTCACACCCCACCGGGTTATACTCCAATAGGTTTGTGGGCAGCACGGTGGCACAGTGGTTAGCACTGCTGCCTCACAGCGCCTGAGACCTGGGTTCAATTCCCAACGTGGAGTTTGCACGTTCTCCCCGTGTCTGCGTGGGTTTCCTCCGGGTGCTCCTGTTTCCTCCCACAGTCCAAAGATGTGCAGGTCAGGTGAATTGGCCATGCTAAATTGCCCGTAGTGTTAGGTAAGGGGTAAATGTAGGGGTATGGGTGGGTTGCGCTTCGGTGGGTCGGTGTGGACTTGTTGGGCCAAAGGGCCTGTTTCCACACTGTAAGTAATCTAGTCTAGTCTAGGTTTATTTGAAATCACAATGCTGGAGGTCTGAAATAGACAAAAACAGAAATAGCTGGAGAAACTCAGAGGATCTGGCAGCATGTGTGGAGAGAAGGTAGAACTAATGCTTCATATCCATCTGAAGAGATTTCCTCACTCAGCACTTGTTGTAAATCTGAATGTGCTGCTCCAGAGGGGGGGCTGTGAGCTCCAAACAGCAATCACTCAATTCAGTGTCATGGAGATAATGTGGTAAGGTACTGCAGCAAGAGAAACTTCACCAAGATCAACTCGAATGACTGAGTAAATTCAACAGGCCAGACAATCTCCTCCTGCTCCTTACTCACTGCGATGTGGGACATGGGCGTCACTGCCTGGGCTGGCATTTTTATGGAATTTAGAATTGCCATGTATACTCAAATGAAAAATGTACAGGTCGCTGCACCATCTGAGGAACAAAGGTCCCAAGGTACAGCATTTCAGTTCCCGTTCTCGGAGGAGGTGGTGGTGTTGAGTGTTTGTTTGTATGTTCGGTTGTTCTGCCTCCCACCCTTCCACTTTTCGTCCGTTAACCCATGTTATGCAAAAGTAAACACATTGTTTGGTCATGATTGAGTTGCCAGTTGTGGGATCTTGCTATACACAAATTGGCCATTGTTTTTCCAGCATTGCAGCAGCGACAACGCGCGTGCCTCATTGGTCAGGTATCCCTACGGAAACCCCTCAAGCGGTCAACAGACAATAGGTGCACGAGTAGGCCCTTCGAGCCAGCACCATCATTCATTATGATCATGGCTGATCATCCTCAGTCAGTATCCTGTTCCTGCCTTATCCCCATAACCCTTGATTCCACTATCTCTAAGAGCTCTAGCCATCTCTTTCGAACATAGAACATAGAACATAGAAGGATACAGCGCAGTACAGGCCCTTCGGCCCTCGATGTTGCGCCGACCGAATCCTACCTAACCTATACTAGCCCAATAACTTCCAAATGCCTATCCAATGCCCGCTTAAATGACCATAAAGAAGGAGAGTTCACCACTGATACGGGCAGGGCATTCCATGAACTCACAACCCGCTGTGTGAAGAATCTACCCCTAACATCTGTCCTATACCTACCACCCCTTAATTTAAAGCTATGTCCCCTAGTAACACCTGACTCCATTAGCGGTAAAAGGTTCTTAGTATCTACCCTATCTAAACCCCTAATCATCTTATACACTTCTATCAGATCTCCCCTAAACCTTCTCTTCTCCAATGAGAACAGCCCCAAGTGCCTCAGCCTTTCCTCATAAGATTTTCCTACCATTCCAGGCAACATCCTGGTAAACCTCCTCTGCACTCGTTCTAAAGCTTCCACATCCTTCCTATAGTATGGCGACCAAAACTGCACACAATACTCCAGATGAGGCCGCACCAGAGTCTTATACAACTGCAACATGACCTCAGGACTCCGGAACTCAATTCCTCTGCCAATAAAGCCCAGTACACCATATGCCTTCCTCACAGCACTATTTACCTGGGTGGCAACTTTCAGAGATCTGTGTACATGGACACCAAGATCCCTCTGCTCATCCACACTACCAAGTAGCCTACCATTAGCCCAGTAATCCATCATCTTGTTATTCCTACCAAAGTGAACGACTTCGCACTTAGCTACATTGAATTCCATTTGCCACATTTCCGCCCAGCTCTGCAACTTATCTATATCCCGCTGTAACCTACCACTTCCTTCCTCACTATCCACAACTCCACCGACTTTTGTGTCATCCGCAAACTTGCTTACCCAGCTTTCAAGTCCTTCCTCTAGATCATTTATAAAGATAACAAAAAGCAATGGTCCCAAAACAGATCCTTGTGGTACACCGCTAGTAACTGCGCTCCAAGATGAACATAATCCATCAACTACTACCCTCTGTCTCCTTCCAGCCAGCCAATTCGTAATCCAAACCTCTAATGTATCCTCAATGCCATACCTCCGAAGTTTTAGCATTAGCCTACCATGGGGAACCTTATCGAACGCCTTACTAAAATCCATATACACAACATCTACTGCTTTACCC
Source organism: Hemiscyllium ocellatum (assembly GCF_020745735.1). Lineage (NCBI taxonomy): Eukaryota > Metazoa > Chordata > Chondrichthyes > Orectolobiformes > Hemiscylliidae > Hemiscyllium > Hemiscyllium ocellatum. Next base: position 97,257,998 of record NC_083412.1, on the reverse strand, counting down.
TCATCCACTTTCTTGAAAGTATCCAGAGACTGGGCCTCCACTGCCTTCTGGGGCAGTGCATTCCATACACCCACCACTCTCTGGGTGAAGGAGTTTGTCCTCAACTCTGTTCTAAGACCTACCCCTTATTTTTAAACCATGTCCTCTGGTTCTAGACTCACCCATTAAAGAGGCTCCATAAATGCAGATCATTGCTCTCAATGCGTGGAGAGGCTCCCCGATTGGACTCACTCTCCCCCCGCAATGGGCACACTCTCCCCCTGCACTGGGCTCACTCTCCCCCTGCACTGGGCTCACTCTGCTCCCTCCCCCCCCAATTGGGCTCACTCTCCCCCCACATTGTTCTCACTCTCCTCCCACACTGGGCTCACTCTCCCCCCCGCACTGGGCTCATTCTCCCCCCCCACTCTGGACTCACTCTCCCCCACACTGGGCTCACTCTCCCCCCACTCTGGACTCACTCTCCCCCCACTCTGGACTCACTCTCCCCCACACTGGGCTCACTCTCCCCCCTGCACTGGGCTCATTCTCCCCCCGCACTGGACTCACTCTCCCCCTGCACTGGGCTCACTCTCCCCTGCACTGTGCTCATTCTCCCCCCCCCCCCACACACTGTACTCACTCTCGCCCACTCTGGACTCACTCTCTCACACACTGGGCTCACTCTCCCCTGCACAGGGCCCACTCTCCCCCACACTTGACTCACTCTCCCTCCACTCTGGACTCACTCTCCCCTCACACTGGACTCACTCTCTCCCCACTCTGGGTTCACTCTCCCCCCACACTGTGCTCACTCTCCTCCCACACGGGGCTCATTCTCCCCCCACACTGGACTCACTCTGCCCCCCCACACTGTACTCACTCTCCTCCAGCACTGGGCTCACTCTCCCCCACACTGGGCTCACTCTCCCCCACACTGGGCTCACACTCCCCCCACACTGGGCTCACTCTCCCCCCGCACTGGGCTCACTCTCCCCCACAGTGGGCTCACACTCTCTCCACACTGGGCTCACTCCCCCCCCCCCCCCCCCCCCCCCGCGCTGGGCTCACTCTCCCTCCACGCTGGGCTCACTCTCCCCCCCACACTGGGCTCACTCTCCCCCTACACTGGGCTCACTCTCCCCCCCGCACTGGGCTCATTCTCCCCCTGCACTGGACTCACTCTCCCCCCTGCACTGGGCTCACTCTCCCCCCCGCACTGGGCTCATTCTCCCCCTGCACTGGGCTCATTCTCCCCCTGCACTGGGCTCACTCTCCCCCCAACACTGGGCTCACTCTCCCCCTACACTGGGCTCACTCTCCCCCCTGCACTGGGCTCACTCTCCCCCCTGCACTGGGCTCACTCTCCCCCCTGCACTGGACTCACTCTCCCCCCTGCACTGGACTCACTCTTCCCCTGCACTGGGCTCACTCTCCCCCCTGCACTGGGCTCACTCTCCCCCCTGCACTGGGCTCACTCTCCCCCGCACACTGGGCTCACTCTCCCCCTACACTGGGCTCACTCTCCCCCCCCCGCACTGGGCTCACTCTCCCCCTACACTGGGCTCACTCTCCCCCCTGCACTGGGCTCATTCTCCCCCCACATTGGGCTCACTCTCCTCCCCCCGCGTTAGGCTCACTCTCCCCCTACACTGGGCTCACTCTCCCCCCCGCACTGGGCTCATTCTCCCCCTGCACTGGGCTCATTCTCCCCCTGCACTGGACTCACTCTCCCCCTGCACTGGACTCACTCTCCCCCCTGCACTGGGCTCACTCTCCCCCCCGCACTGGGCTCATTCTCCCCCTGCACTGGGCTCATTCTCCCCCTGCACTGGGCTCACTCTCCCCCCCACACTGGGCTCACTCTCCCCCTACACTGGGCTCACTCTCCCCCCTGCACTGGGCTCACTCTCCCCCCTGCACTGGGCTCACTCTCCCCCCTGCACTGGACTCACTCTTCCCCTGCACTGGGCTCACTCTCCCCCCTGCACTGGGCTCACTCTCCCCCCTGCACTGGGCTCACTCTCCCCCGCACACTGGGCTCACTCTCCCCCTACACTGGGCTCACTCTCCCCCTACACTGGGCTCACTCTCCCCCTACACTGGGCTCACTCTCCCCCCTGCACTGGGCTCATTCTCCCCCCACATTGGGCTCACTCTCCTCCCCCCGCGTTAGGCTCACTCTCCCCCTACACTGGGCTCACTCTCCCCCCCGCACTGGGCTCATTCTCCCCCTGCAATGGGCTCATTCTCCCCCTGCACTGGGCTCACTCTCCCCCTACACTGGGCTCACTCTCCCCCCTGCACTGGGCTCACTCTCCCCCCCCGCGTTATGCTCACTCTCCCCCCCCGCGTTATGCTCACTCTCCCCCTACACTGGGCTCACTCTCCCCCCCGCACTGGGCTCATTCTCCCCCACACTGGGCTCATTCTCCCCCCACACTGGGCTCACTCTCCCCCTGCACTGGACTCACTCTCCCCCCCGCACTGTGCTCAGTCTCCCCCATTCCTGATGAAGGGCTTATGCTCGAAACGTCGAATTCTCTATTCCTGAGATGCTGCCTGGCCTGCTGTGCTTTGACCAGCAACACATTTGCAGCTCCCCCACACTGGGCTCATTCTCCCCCTGCACTGGACTCACTCTCCCCCGCACAGGGCTCACTCTCCCCCTGCACTGGACTCACTCTCCCCCCTGCACTGGACTCACTCTCCCCCTGCACTGGACTCACTCTTCCCCTGCACTGGGCTCACTCTCCCTCCACACTGGGCTCACCCTCCCCCTGCACTGGACTCACTCTCCCCCCTGCACTGGACTCACTCTCCCCCCTGCACTGGGCTCACTCTCCCCCTGCACTGGACTCACTCTCCCCCTGCACTGGGCTCACTCCCCCCCCCAGTGACCCACAGTGCTACCAATGCTGGGCGGAGCCAACTCTTGCCTTTGCTGCTGCCCATATTCAGGGGGCACGGCCCACTCTCGCCCTGCAGAAGGCGCTGATAAGTCTTTTAAAGTGAAGGAAAAGAAAAAGAAAGAGACCAGAAGAATAGAGTAAAAGTTTTTTAAAAATAGGAGCAAGGAGAGCAGATGGAAGCAAGTGAGGCCTGGGTTAGGAGCTTAGACCTCACCTTGCTCTCTGCTGCCACCATCTGGGTGTGCAAACTCCCTCCCAGAGCAGCCCTGATGGAGTGCTGCACTGTCTGGGGTGCTGTCACTCATCAAGGAGGACACATCAAGCACCTCCCCAACTGATCGGGAGGGTCCCATTGCATTACTGCAAAGAAGAAATATCCCCCAGAGCCAGTCAGAAACAAGACAGAATCTCCAGTCACTTATTTCATTATCGTACATGGGAGCTGGCTCTGTAAATCAACAGCTGGGATTACAGGAGTTATGACATTCCGAAGGGCTTAATTGGTGCTTCGTGAACACACACAGTCACTAAAAAAGCATGATGTAAATGCAAGCATTTGGCTGCACTGTGTAAACTGCAAACAAAACACAGGCAGGCATTCTATCCTGAGCACCCGAAACATTAACTCTGATTCCTCTTCACAGATGCTGCCCGGCCTGCTGAGCCTTTCCAGCAACTTCTGGTTTTGTTTCTGATTTACAGCATCTGCAGTTTTTTTAATTCTGTACAGAGGAGCTGTGTATGTAGAGATGTAAACACAGTGAGGAGCAAATCCTGACAGTGCAATTCTTCATGTCTCAGTATAGGAGTGTGGTCAGGATTCTCACAGTGTGGCTCTTATCAGTTCAGCTCGAGGGCTCTGACAACAAATTGAAATTGAAGTTGAATGACTTATTGTCACTTCTGTACATTTCTCCTGATAACACTATTTCACCGTGGACAGGCGAGCTGTGGGAGAGAGCGACAGAGGTGGAGCTGTTCTGGTCTTGTGTGTGGATAGGTCTATGTGTGCAGTATGTACATACATGTGTGCATTGCATGTGTGTTTGTGTTGTGAGTGCGAGTGTGTCTGCATGTGCGTGCGTACCTTTGAAGGCACATCTGTTATGGTTTAAACAGCATCTGGTGAGGACCGGGAGGGAGGGAGAGAGACAGACAGACAGACAGAGGGAGGGAAACACAGGGTGCATTTCTTTGAAAAGGATAGTTAATTGCAATATCTCTGCTTGCAGCCAATTTGAATCTCTCACTGAACTGAAACATTTTGAGGTTTGATTGGCCACGTGGTTAGAGCACTGTTGCAATGAGCTCAGTTTCAAAAGACTCACAGTCAATCATCAGTCAGAAACGTGAAGGTTGTGATTACTCCCTGGTATGCACAGCCACTGATCATGCTGAAGCATTCAATACAAATCCCTCAAACATCGAAAACCTCTCATCCTCCCCCACCAGCTCACTCCTCTCCTTTCTAAAGGTGCTGATTCTCACTGGGATACAGATCCTGTAGGTGCTGTCTCTCTCTGGCATACAGATCCTGAAGGGGCTGACTCTCACTAGGGTACAGATCCTGAAGGGGCTGTCTCTCACTGGGATACAGATCCTGAAGGGGCTGACTCTCATTGGGATACAGTTCCTGAAGGGGCTGACTCTCACTGGGATACAGTTCCTGAAGGGGCTGACTCTCACTGGAATACAGATCCTGAAGGGGCTGACTCTCACTGGGATTCAGTTCCTGAAGGGGCTGACTCTCACTGGGATACAGATCCTGAAGGGGCTGACTCTCACTGGGATTCAGTTCCTGAAGGGGCTGTCTCTCACTGGGATTCAGTTCCTGAAGGGGCTGACTCTCACTGGGATATAGATCCTGAAAGGGCTGACTCTCACTGGGATACAGATCCTGAAGGTGCTGTCTCTCACTGGGATACAGATCCTGAAGGGGCTGACTCTCACTGGGATACAGTTCCTGAAGGGGCTGACTCTCACTGGGATACAGATCCTGAAGAGGCTGGCTCTTGGCTGGATAGTCCAAATGGCCTCTTTCTGGGCTGTAGTCCTCCCATAACATAAGGAGTAGACGTGTGTAACACGGACCTTTATCAGGGCTCCTGGTACCTACATATGATTCCAGTCCCAGGCAGAGCAGTGTTGGTGCTAATATTAAACTATTGAAATATGAACAATGACATGTTTCTATCCACATGTTCTGCTTCATGTGCCCCCAGTTAGGATGTAGTGTGAGAGTTTAATTCCCTCAGGATTCTTGCCATCTCAGTGATGTGAGCATTCCCTTAAATGTGCACCGACTAACTGACCATGACATGGAAACACAGTTTCTGAAAGGTCGAGACCATGCATCGCGATCTCATCATCATCGCAAGGAATCGATTCCAACATCAAAGTGGTTTGATTCAGTGTCACCAAATTAAATATCTGTTCAGTTGAGTAACCGTTCCCAGCAAACTATCAGAGCAGAGCTAATCGTGAAGGCTTTAAGAATTTGGTGTTTCACAACCAGCCAATCAGGTCCCAGCAACTCTGGCAGGTGGGTCACTCATTCAGGAGAATGTTCCATGTTTCTGTGAAAGATCAAAACTGTTGCATAACACCCAGTGAGGAAAGGGGCTGAGAGTGCACTTTCTCTGATTCCACCTGTCCCTGCCCAATAACGGATACACTGTCACACTCACCCATAGCACCACAGACATACCTCAACACTAACACACTCACGCTAATACACACACACATACAACCATCACGCTAACAGTCACACTGACACACTCACGCTAACACACACACACACTCACACACACCATCACACTAACAGTCACACTGACACACTCATACCAATACGCGCACACACCAACACACTAAACTAACAGTCACACTGACACTCTAACGCTAATACACGTGCACACCATCATGCTCACACTAACAGTCATACTGACACACTCACGCTAATACACACGCAAACCATCATGCTAACACTAACAGTCACACAGACACACGCTAACACACGCACACAACATCATGCTAACACTAAGTGTCACACTCACCCGTGGCAACACAGGCATACCAACACACTAACACTAACAGTCACACTGACACACTCACGCTAATACGCACGCACACCATCAACTAACACTAACAGTTACACTGACACACTCACGCTAATACACGCGCACATCATCATGCTAACACCAACAGTCACACTGACACACTCACACTAATACACACACACCAACACACTAACACCAACAGTCACACTGACACACTCACACTAATACACACACACACCAACACACTAACACTAACAGTCATACTGACACATTCTCGCTAACACACGGACACACCATCATGCTCACACTAACAGTTACACTGACACACTCACGCTAATACACGCGCACACCATCATGCTCACACTAACAGTCACACAAACACACTCACGCTAATACACGCACAAACCAACGCACTAACTCTAACAGTCACACTGACACACTCATGCTAATACACGCACACACCCTCACATAAACACTAATAGTCAGACTGACACACTCACTAACACCATCACACCTACACTAACTGTCACACTGACACAGACTCTAACACATGCATATGCATACAGACATTCATAACAATACCCCACTACATACACACACACACACACACACACACCCTCCAACGCACCATTGCACTAGCATGCACATATTTGCACAACAGAACACTGACACTTCATCACGCTCACACACACAAACACATTATTGCACTGGCACACTGTTACACTGACACACCAATATACCTCACGGACAGATACAGACCCATAATAACATTCACACACTCTGATACAGTAACAGCCAACATATGACATACACTGAGGTTAAAATCTTCGAGTAAAAAGTGAGGTCTGCAGATGCTGGAGATCAGAGCTGAAAATGTGTTGCTGGTTAAAGCACAGCAGGTCAGGCAGCATCCAAGGAGCAGGAAATTCGACGTTTCGGGCCAGAGCCCTTCATCAGGAATGAGGAGAGGGTGCCAGGCAGGCTCAGATAAAAGGTTCTGTCGGACGCTATTACACATGTTGCCGCGCCCGCGGCACCAACGGCCGACGACGACCGTGACGTCACTTCCGCCCCCACCGACCTCGGAGCCTCCGCGATCGCCGCTCGAACAACCGCCCCGGCGATCACCGCACAGACAACCGCTTCCACGATCGCCAGGAAGATCGCCGACGGACTCGCGACCCCCGCGGCTACCGGGAATGACTACGGCTCTTTCGTCGCCACAACCATTTCCGCCCCTTCGGCTGCCGTCGCCGCAGCCACTTCTGCCCCCACTGACATCACTAACCTGCACGACCACAACACCTCAGGTGTCTCCGCCCCCACGCCGTCTTTCATCACTACACGTAACCCCGCCCTCACGCAAACATTCGTCATCACGCATAACCCCGCCCTCACACCGAGCAACGTCACCACGTCTAACCCCGCCCCTACATCGATCTCTGTCCCCGCCCCCACCCCCAGCTCCAATCCCACACCAGGTCCTAGCTCCCAACCTTGCCGGATTTTCACCATCCCTCCAGATCTCCCCTCTCTGAGGATGAAAGATCAGTCCTCAGCAGGGGCCTCACCTTCGTTCCCCTACGCCCTCGAATCAATGAGTTCAACACGCGGCGAGATATTGAACAATTCTTCCGCCGCCTTCGCCTCCGTGCCTACTTTCACAACCAAGACTCCCGCCCATCCTCTGACAACCCCTTCTCCCGCCTCCAACGCACCCCATCCACCTGGACACCCCGTGCTGGCCTCCTACCCGCCCTCGATCTCTTTATAGCCAACTGCCGCCCCGACATTAAGCGACTCGACCTGTCCACCCCTCTCACCCACTCCAACCTCTCACCCTCAGAACGTGCAGCCCTCCACTCCCTCCGCTCCAATCCCAACCTCACCATCAAACCGGCAGACAAGGGAGGCGCGGTAGTAGTTTGGCGCACCGACCTTTATACCGCTGAGGCCAAACGCCAGCTCGCGGACACCTCCTCTTATCGCCCCCTTGACCACGACCCCACCTCCCACCACCAAACCATCATCTCTCAGACCATCCATAACCTCATCACCTCAGGGGATCTCCCATCCACCGCCTCCAACCTCATAGTCCCACAACCCCGCACCGCCCGTTTCTACCTCCTGCCCAAAATCCACAAACCCGACTGCCCCGGCCAACCCATTGTCTCAGCCTGCTCCTGCCCCACCGAACTCATCTCCCAATACCTCGACACGGTCCTGTCCCCTTTAGTCCAAGAACTCCCCACCTACGTTCGGGACACCACCCACGCCCTCCACCTCCTCCAGGATTTTCGCTTCCCCGGTCCTCAACGCCTTATTTTCACGATGGACATCCAGTCCCTGTACACCTCCATCCCCCATCACGAAGGGCTCAAAGCCCTCCGCTTCTTCCTTTCCTGCCGCACCAACCAGTACCCTTCCACTGACACCCTCCTTCGACTGACTGAACTGGTTCTCACCCTGAATAACTTCTCTTTTCAATCCTCCCACTTCCTCCAAATTAAAGGAGTTGCCATGGGCACCCGCATGGGCCCCAACTATGCCTGTCTCTTCGTAGGATATGTGGAACAGTCCATCTTCCGCAACTACACTGGCACCACCCCCCACCTTTTCCTCCGCTACATCGATGACTGTATCGGCGCTGCCTCGTGCTCCCACGAGGAGGTTGAACAGTTCATCAACTTTACTAACACCTTCCATCCCGACCTGAAATTCACCTGGACTGTCTCAGACTCCTCCCTCCCCTTCCTAGACCTTTCCATTTCTATCTCGGGCGACCGACTCAACACAGACATCTACTATAAACCGACTGACTCCCACAGCTACCTGGACTACACCTCCTCCCACCCTGCCCCCTGTAAAAACTCCATCCCATATTCCCAATTCCTTCGTCTCCGCCGCATCTGCTCCCAGGAGGACCAATTCCAACACCGCACAGCCCAGATGGCCTCCTTCTTCAAGGACCGCAGATTCCCCCCGGACGTGATCGACGATGCCCTCCACCGCATCTCCTCCACTTCCCACTCCTCCACCCTTGAGCCCCGCTCCCCCGACCGCCACCAAGACAGAACCCCACTGGTTCTCACCTACCACCCCACCAACCTCCGCATACAACGTATCATCCGCCGTCATTTCCGCCACCTCCAAACGGACCCCACCACCAGGGATATATTTCCCTCCCCTCCCCTATCAGCGTTCCGCAAAGACCACTCCCTTCGTGACTCCCTCGTCAGGTCCACACCCTCCACCAACCCAACCTCCACTCCCGGCACCTTCCCCTGCAACCGCAGGAAATGTAAAACTTGCGCCCACACCTCCTCCCTCACTTCCCTCCAAGGCCCCAAGGGATCCTTCCATATCCGCCACAAATTCACCTGTACCTCCACACACATCATCTATTGCATCCGCTGCACCCGATGTGGCCTCCTCTATATTGGGGAGACGGGCCGCTTACTTGCGGAACGCTTCAGAGAACACCTCTGGGACGCCTGGACCAACCAACCCAATCACCCTGTGGCTCAACACTTTAACTCTCCCTCCCACTCCACTGAGGACATGCAGGTCCTTGGACTCCTCCACCGGCAAAACATAACAACACGACGGCTGGAGGAGGAGCGCCTCATCTTCTGCCTGGGAACCCTCCAACCACAAGGAATGAACTCAGATTTCTCCAGTTTCCTCATTTCCCCTCCCCCCACCTTGTCTCAGTCGGTTCCCTCAACTCAGCACTGCCCTCCTAACCTGCAATCTTCTTCCTGACCTCTCCGCCCCCACCCCACTCTGGCCTATCACCCTCACCTTGACCTCCTTCCACCTATCACATCTCCATCGCCCATCCCCCAAGTCCCTCCTCCCTACCTTTTATCTTAGCCTGCTTGACACACTTTCCTCACTCCTGATGAAAGGCTTATGCCCGAAACGTCGAATTTCCTATTCCTTGGATGCTGCCTAACCTGCTGTGCTTTAACCAGCAACACATTTTCAGCTACTAATCACATGGCACAAGGCAGGAGAGCGATGGATGAGCCACTCCAACAACACTCAAGAAACTCGACACCATCCAGGCCAAAGCAGCCCGCTTGACTGGCACCACATCCACAAGCATCCACTCCCTGCACCACTGACACTCAGTAGCAGCAGTGTGTACCGTCTACAAAATGCATTGCAGGAATTCACCAAAGATCCTCAGACCGCACCTTTCAAACCCAGGATCACTTCTATCTCGAAGGGCAAGCAAGGGTAGCAGATACATGGGGACACCACCCTCTGGAAGTTCCCCTCCAAGCCACTCATGGTCCTGACTTTGAAATATATCACCGTTCCTTCTATGTTCCTGGGTTAAAACCTTGGAATTCCCTCCCTTGTGGGTCAAGAAATCAGCTCATCGTCACCTTCTCCAGCGCATTTAAGGAAGGAAAATAGCTACCTGCACAGTCAGCAACACTCAAACTCCCAGGAGCAAATAAAAAGATTGATCCTGAGTCAGATAAAGGAGGCGTTAAGGTAAATGAGCAAAGTGGTGCGTTTTACAGAATGTTTGGTGATGGGACATTTGACCTCAGTTAAAAACATCACTACCATTAGTGGCATGATTAAAATCAGCGTGTCTGCCCGAGAGGAGTGCAGAGATTTCACAGATTGTGGGCTTTGGATGAGATAACAGAGACAGACAGAGAAGAGGATATACTCATAAGAATGAAGAATTTCAAAATCAAAGCATTATTAAAGCAGAAGCCTGTTGACCAATGAACGCAGGGCTAAGGAACAGTGGTACTTGGTGTAAGTTTGGGTCTGGATGAGATAGTGTTGAATGACCTCAAGGTAATGGAAGATGGAGAACTGGAAATCGATTAAGAGTGTTTGTCTGGATTAGTCACGTCCCAAACATTCAGTTTTCTTTTAACAGCAGCGGAACAGCTGAGGACGAGGTTCAAGATACTTATGTTTGAATTAAACAAAGACGAGACAGAGGAGGTTGATGTGGAGAGTAAACATAGACATAGACCAGTTGAACCAAATGATCTGTTTCTGTGCAGTCAGTTCCATCACTGTCTGGAACAACTGAGTGATGAGACGCTTGTTTGAAGGGAAAGGTATTCATGTCGACAGACAACATAAATCTGATTCCAGATGTTCAATTCCTAACTTGAGATTCCACAAGACTAGAAAAAGCCCATTACCAAAAATAAGTTCAGAATTCATTCCATACTTTAATTAACTCATGGTCAGAAGTCACTCTACACCAGATTATAGTCCAACAGGTTTATTTGAAATCACAAGTTTTCGGAGGGGTGCCTCTTCATCAGTTGAAAACTCGTGTGACTTTTGACCTTGCCCTCTCCAGTCCAACGCCAGCACCTCCACAGCTTATTTAACTCGTGAGTGACTGGCGGGTCTGATCAGGACCTTTTCCAAGACTGCCAGTATTAGTTTTGAAGAAGCGTCCTACTGGATTTGAGTTATTAACTCTGCTTTCCTCCGTCCACAGTTGCTGCCAGAAATTTTGCAGAGATTTTATATCCAGGGATTTTTGTTTTTCTGGGGCCAAGGAATCTAGGCAAAGGGAGTTAGGGAGCACAGATCCAACTGGGAACAGATTAAATGAGAGTAGAGATTAGATTAGATTACTTACAGTGTGGAAACAGGCCCAACAAGTCCACACCGACCCTCCGAAGTGCACCCCACCCATACCCCTTACCTAACACTACAGGCAATTTAGCATGGCCAATTCACCTGACCCGCACATCTTTGGACTGTGGGAGGAAACCCACGCAGACACGGGGAGAACGTGTAAACTCCACACAGTCAGTCGCCTGAGTCGGGAACTGAACCCAGGTCTCAGGCGCTGTGAGGCAGCAGTGCTAACCACTGTGCCACCGTGCCGCCCACAGATGCAAAAGGCTGAATGGACTCCTACTGTTCCAAATGTTTGTGCACAACTCACAGGCTGTTTATGCTTCATTCATCTGTGCCTCTTTAAAGCTGAAAGAAAACTAAACATTCATTGCCCACCATTCCAATTTCTGCTGTTTCAGAATCTTTTCTTTAGCCGATACATGAGCATTGATGGGCCCTCTCCAACCCACAGGGAAGAGAGTCACTGCTTTTGGTGACTGGTAAGGTAGCAGATTTAAATTTTAGCTTCAACCTTTTCCCAGTTCCATGCACCTACATCTGGTTTTGAAGGAGAGCGGGGGGGGGGGGGGGCCGGATATTTGCAAACAAATTGGGAGGTCACCGATGCACTCTCAGGGCCAAGTCTGCCGAAAGTACTTGCAGCTGTTTTTCAAAGTAATGCAAAGTTAAAATCAGCAAGCAGCACATCACATCAGCATAGGGCAATGTGCAGAAATCTTCTCAGCTGTATGTCATCATCATCATTATTATAACTGGTGCAGAACAGATATGTGAAATTCAGACTCTCTCTACTGGCGATTGAGAAAGATCAGAGAGCTTCCTTCTTCGCAACAGTGACCATACTTCAAAAAACACTTCTTTAGCCGAGCACTGCTTCATGGCATCTGGAGCTTGGGAACCTCACGATGGAAATGAACACTATTTTCTTTCTGGCCCTTCCTATAGCTAAACACCGGCTTTAACTTCAGGCTTGGCTCAGATGGAACGGTTTAACCAGATAGGAATAAAACAGAAAGTCATAGAGAAACTCAGCAGGTCTGGCAGCACTCGGGGAGAGAGAAAGAATGAATGTTTCAAGTCTGGTGTGACCCTAAACCGGGGCCCCTTGGGGTATCGTAGAACATGCTACAGAAATGCACATTCTCTCTTGTTTCTTTAAAGTGTGGAGATAGACCCACATTGAAGGAAATTGGAAGAATGTTTGCTGGAGAGACGTCATAGATCTACAGGATAAAAGGAGACCCTTCAGCCCATTGTATCCATTCTGATCGTCAAGAACATATCTATTCCCAATCCCGTTTCCCAGCACTTGGTCTGTAGCCTTGGATGCTATGGCATTTCAAGTGTTTGTTGAAATGCTTTGTGAATGTTGAGAGGGTTTCTGCCTCTACTACACTTTCACGCTCGGAGCTCCAGATTCCCACCACCCTTCCTCAACATTTCCTCAAATCCCCTCTAAACCTCCCACTGCTTACCTTGAATTGAGTTGAATTGAATTGAATTTATTGTCACGTGTACTGAGGCACAGTGAAAAGCTTTGTCTTTGAGCAATACAGGCAGATCATAGAGTTAAGAAGCAGAGATAAGGAAAAAATAGGTAAACAGCGGCAAACATAAAAAACACAGGTATAGGGGAATGTTAAGAGTTTGTGAGCCCATTCAGTATTCCAATAACAGTCAGGTAGAAACTGTTGTGAAACCGGCTGGTGTGTGTGTGTGTGTGTGTGTGTTCGGGCTTCTGTACCTTCTCCCCGATGGTGGAGGTTGTAGAAAAACGTTGCCAGGGTGGGATGGATCTTTGAGAATGCTGGCGGCCTTTCCTTGACAATGGGCCTGGTAGATGGATTCTATAGACGGGAGGTTGGCCTTTGTGATTGTCTGGGCTGAGTTCACCACTCTCTGTAACCGTCTCCGATCTTGAATGGTACAGTTGCCATACCAGGTAGTGATACATCCAGACAGAATGCTCTCGATGGGGCACCTATAAAAGTTGGCAAGGGGATTCGCCGTCATAGCAAATTTCTTCAGCTGCCTGAGGATGAAGAGATGTTGTTGGGCCTTTGTAACCAGTGCATCCACATGAAGAGTCCAAGAAAGCTTGTTGTGGATGACCATTCCCAGGATCTTGACACTCTCCACACGTTCCACCTCTGTGCTGTTAATGTTAGGGGGGCATGAGTAACATCCCGCCGAAAGTCAAGAATGAGTGCCTTGGTTTTGCTGGCATTGAGAGCTAGGTTGTTCTCAGTGCACCATTTTTCCAGGTTTCCCACCTCCCGTCTGTAGTCTGTTTCATCGCCATCTGAGATTTGACCAACTATGGTGATGTGATCAGCAAACCTGTAAATGGCATTAGTCTGGTATTTGGTGACGCAGTCATGGGTATACAGTGAGTACAGTAGGGGGCTGAGTACGCACCCCTGGGGGGCTTAAGATGATAACCCCTTATTATTGACACTCCCAGCCCTTCCTTATAGGTAAAGATTCCTACCCCAGCTGTGTTCCTTAGAACTTTGTCCACTTCACCCTTCTCAACCTTCTCAGCTCTGAGCAAACCAATTCCAGTCTATTCAGCATCTCTTTATAGCTGAATCACTCCAACACAGGTCACATCCTAAGGGATCTTCCCTCCAGTGCAATCACATCCCTCCGAGAGTGTGGTGACCACAACTTTAGCAAAGTCAGAGGTGACTGAACTGAAATGTCTACGATCCTAAGGGAAGTTGACCAGGTGAACGTGGAAAGAATATTTCCTCTGGTGGGAGAATTTAGAACACCGTTTAAAAATAAGGGGGTATCTGTTTAAAACAGAGATGAGAAAACATTTTTTTTCCGGGGGTGGTGGGGGGAAGCACAGATTGTGAGTCTTTGGAATTCCCTCCCTCAAAAAGCAGTGAATGCAGAATCTTTAAATATTTAAAGGCAGAGGGTAATAGATTCTTGATGACCAACAGGATGAAAGATTATTGCAAAATATGCAGGAATGTTGAGTTGAGGTTAAATGAGATCAGCTGTGACCTTACTGAATGCTGTAACAGGCTCAAATGGGTTAAGTGCATACTGTTTTTCCTTATTTGTCTGTCAGAACAGCACACAGTCCTGTGTCTGTGGTCTACCTCACTAACTAACTGCATCAGAACCTCCCAGCTCTTGTCTTCAGTGCCTTATGCAAATATCCCATGTGCCTTCATAGCCAGCTTTTCTACCTGTCCTGCTCACCAAAGTTCCCTGACCCTCTGCAGTTCCTACGGTCCTACCATTCAATGTGTACCCCGTTCCCTTATTGGAATGCCTTCAGAATAATGATGGATTATGTGCACCCATGGAACTGAATAGTTAACTGTGCCTGAGAAAGCAAGTTTCTGGTTAAATCGAGTTAACACTGCAGAGTCCTGAAGATCTGTTGATTGGACTGGAAGTAGCTCACTTATTACCCGACACTTGGCAACCTGCCTCTCACCTTTACTGCTGCACCCTGTGGAAGGTTAATCAGTGGCAGAACTGATGTAATCTTTTGGACCATGTGTGTTATACCCAACACAAAGATCCATAACTCCTCGAGAAGGCAGAGGCAAAGTGTGTGATCCAGAGAAATTCATGACACATCTGTTTTATATGAGATATATACATTTCCTGCAGCTAACATTAATGGAATACTCGTGGGATTGGTCTGCAGAAACCTTTATTCAGCCTCCTATGTATGTTTTCTTCACTCCAGCCTTTCCTGGGTTGTAGTTGGCCTAACTCTTCTGTAGAAAGGACAACCACACCTCCCTCCCCACCCAACCCCACTTCAGTGTTTCATCTCTTTTAGCTCAACCAAGTATGCCATTCTTCATGAGTGAGGGTGTGTCTGTCTGTCTGTGTGTGTGTTTGCGTGTGTATGTGCCTGTGTGTGCATATCTGTGTATGTGTGTGTGTTTGCACATGTGTGTTTCTGTGTGTCAGAGTGTTTGTGTATATGTGAGACAGAGAGTGAGTGTGTTTGTGTGTCTGAGACAGAGAGGCACTGTGTGTATGTGTGTGTGTGTGTTTGTGCATGTGTGTTTTTGTGCGTGTTTCTGTGTGTGAGTGCATGTATGTGTGTGTGAGACAGAGAGTGTGTGTGTGTGTCTGAGAGAGAGAGAAAGACTGTGTGAGTGTGTGTGTGTGTGTGTATGTGTGTGTGTGTGTGTGTGCTGTACTAGCTATTTCTAGCCTCTGCTCTGTTCTGGTAGCCACAGTCTTTATGGAGCTGTCAAGTTCAGTTTTCTCCCTGCCTATATATTCTGTCCCTGTGTGCTTCCTTCCACTTCCTCTGACGAAGGGGCAACACTCTGAAAGCTTGTGATTTCAAATAAACCTGTTGGACTATAACCTGGTGTTGTGTGACTTCTGACTTTACCCAAAATATTGATGGGGGGGTGTACCTAGATGCCCATGCTATTGAATATCAGATGAATATACATATGCATTTGGAGCACGAGTAGGCGAGTTGGCCTCTCGAGGCTGCTCTATCAGGCATCAAGATCACGGCTAATCGGTTTATGTTTGAAATTCCATTCTCCACAGTTTGCAATTCCCCTGCTTAGTAAATACCTGTCCTACTCTGTCTTAGAAATATTTAAGGACCTCCATCTCCCCTGCCTTCTGAGGCACAGAGTCCCAAAGTCACACAACCCCCTGAGAAAGCAGAAACAATCATCTCTTTTCTGGAAGGGTGACTCCTCATTATAAAACGGGGCCCCTTAGTTTAGGCTTCACTCACAAGAAGAAACACCCTTTTCACATTTACCTTGTTCGGACCATTCAGGATCTTATACACTTCAATCAAGTCACCCCTCACTCTTCTGCACTGCAGTAGCAACAAGCCAATCTGTCCAATCATTCCTCATAAAATAACCTACGCATTTGAGCTATCTGTCCAGTAAATCTCTCTGGAATCGCCTCCAATGCATTTATGTTATTCCTTAAATGAGGACCATAACAGCACGCTGTATTCGAGGGGTGCTCTCATCAACACCCTCGAAAACTGAAACCTTACTTTTATGTTCAATTCCTCTCATAAAAGAAGATATTTAGATTCTCTCTCGTGGATCATTGCCTGGCACTTGTGCAGAATAAATTCTAGCTGCCACTTGTCAGCAGAAAGTGAGGACTGCAGATGCTCGAAGAGTGTGTTGCTGGAAAAGCACAGCAGGTCAGGTAGCATCCGAGGAGCAGGAGAGTTGATGCTTCGAGCATTAGCCCTAAGCCTGGATATTGTCCAGATCTTGCTGCATTTGAACATGGACTGCTTCAATGTCTGAGGAGCTGTGAGTGGTGCTGAACATTGGTCATTCATCAAGGGAAGGTTTTAATGAAGCAGCTAAAGGTGGTTGGGTCTGGGACACTACCCTAAGGAACTAAGGCTCTTCTGCTGCAGTGGTAGTATCCCTACCTATGAACCAGGAGTTCCAATCCCAATTGCTCCAGAGGTGTGTAATAACATCTCTGAACGTTGATTCAGAAACTATCTGAGGAATTCCTGCAGAGTTGTCCTGGTGCCACTCTCTGACAATATAAACCACCTTCCTCTGTAGTAGGCATGACTCCAAACAGTAGAGAATTTCTCTCTGATCCCCATTGAGCCAGGACTCCTTGATGTCACACTCGGTCAATGCTGTCCTGAGGTTCCAGAGACAATCTTTGCCCTGGTTTGTGTCTCTATGTGGTCGCATGTGAGTGTATTGTTGTGTGAGTGTGGGTGCTCACTGATATGTGCTTAATTGTCTTGCTTTTCAGCAATAGCCCCTTGAAGCTCAAACCCTTGGATGAATTTTGTTCACCAGCCTCTGGTGTTGAGAATGATCACTTATCTAAGCTGGTGGAGGTTATCCAGGTCTGCTGGGCGCCTCAACCCAAACAAAGGGAAACAAAACAGGATTGCGATGCATATTTTTAACATTCTAATAATTTACATTCGTGCCTAATTATAATTACGGTTCACCAGCCAACAGTGACTGCCGGAAAACTCCAGCCCAGCCAGGGACACAGTGCCTGATGCTTTTGAATTCTGCTGTATTCTGCCAAAGGATAACCCCACATGTTAAATTTTCATCAAGTTATATTTTAAATGTTCCACATTAATTGGGGCAACTTTGTCAAACACACTCCAGACTATTGGGTTAGTTGAAGCCTTTCAGACACTGGAGACTAAGCCCCACTATTTCTACAGTCATCACCAATGTTCAGCTATCCAAAGTCTCCAGTTCATCTGACTGATGAACTCAGGTTAAAAGAAGCTGCTCACTAGGTTTCTGTACTTAACTCGAAAATAACCGATAGCAATGGAGAATTAGGAATTGCTAATGTATAATTCTACAACATAAATTCCACCCCTTCTTAAAGTCCCTCCTTCACAAACAGACAGATCACACAATTACAGAGAAAGTACGAATATTGAAGGGTGGGAAAAGTAAAGGAAACGAGGCAACCGCAGTTCAATAGCACCAGCCTGGAACGCCTGTTTTCCTTCTCTTTCTTATTTCCTTTTTCATTCTTTGCCATGGAGATGGGCTTGTTTGCATACTAAGACTCTCTTTCATTTACTGGCTGAGCATTCATCCTTCCACTGCCAGCAAAGGCACATTATTGCTTCTTCAGGGGAGATTTGCAGAGACGAGTGAGTAGAAGATGGTGAGCTAACCCTGGGGTTTTTCTGATATCTCCATACAACAGAGAGAGAGAGAGCTGTTAGACGCATACTCTCTGCAGGCTATGAGCTTCTTTATCCTGGCGACAACACACTCGCCGAATTCACCTGGGAAGGAAATTATCAAGAAAGTGATATCGAGCAGCCATCCTCCTCCAGCTTGTGATGTCTGCTTTTGCTCTCACTGTCCCAACGTGACTTTAAACCAGCAACCATCTCAGTACAGATGTATAAGGAGAGGTTTAGTAGATTGGGCCTGTACCCATTGGAGTTTGCAAGAATGAGAGGCAACTTTATTGAAACGTACAATATTCTTATTGGACTCAAGAGGGAGAGGTTGTCTCCTTTCTAAGACCAGAGGGTACAATCTCAGAGCTCATTTAAGGCAGGAACAAGAAAGAATTTCTTCTGTCAGCGGGTAATTAATCTGTGTAATTCTTTACTACAGAGGGCTGTCGAGGCTGAGTATTCTATGCTGAGCTAGACAGATTTTTAGTCAGGAAGGGTATGAGTGGTTAGAGAGAAAACCCAGCAGAGTGGAATTGAGGATGATCAGATCAGCCATGATCCCATTGAATGAGACAAAGTGAGGACTGTAGGCGTTGGGGATCACTGTTGAAAAGTGTGGTGCTGGAAAAGCACAGCAGGTCAGGCAGTAACCGAGGAGCAGGAAAGTCAACATTTCAGTCAGGAGCCCTTCATCAGGAATGTACAACATCTCCTTCTTTGCCTTATGGGCTGAATGTTCTTACCCGCTCTGCCTTGCTCTTACCCCGCTGCTGCTTTCTCAATGTTACCGTAAACAGGTAAAATTGGTAAATGATGAGGGTCTTTATTTAGCATTTTGATTGGTTAACTGTGCCAGGGGCCCTGGAGTTATTTCCATCCACCGGAGAGGGAAGGTGGGGTCCTCAGGGTAATACTTCAGCTCAAAAGGCAACACCTCTGACAGTACAGCACTCCCTCGGTCTGGCACTGTGTGTTAGTTATGGATATAGGCTCAAAGTCCTTCGATGGGACTTGAACCCACAATCAGTGATGCCGAGAAAGGACTGCTACCACTCTGAACGAGGTCCAAGAAACAGACCAATAAAAATCACTGCAAAAGGCAAAGGATGACAGATGCTGTAAATCTAAAGTAAAAACACCAAATGCTGGAATTACTCAGTCAGAGAGACAGCTGTATGGTGAGAAACAGCATCAATATTACAGGCAGTGAACTTTCAGCAGCTCCTGATACAAGGTCACTGAGCTGGAATTTTAATTCTGTTTCTGTAACCAATGAAAGCTCCGTTAAAAACCAGACAGAATTACGTAATATTTAACTTTTAACAATCACACGTTAATGGCTGGTATGGATTAGGATCTGTTCTAGAGTATGTGCTGATAATTCTGAATGTTAGCCCATTGATATAACGCAGGGCAGCCTCTAAGCACCAGTTAGTGAAGAATGAAACAAAGTTTGGCAGCGGTTTATCGGATTGGCAAGCATTCACTTGAAGATTTTATTTAAATTGCAGCAAAACAGGGATCAGGGTAATTTGGAACTGGCCTAAACTCAGTGTTGGAAACACTGAGTTTTTGACTTTGATCCAGGTAACGATTTTTTAAAAAAGTTACATTCTGGGTAAAGGGGCGATGCTGCAGAACTTCACTGGTTTATATAACTTGCACTAATTGTAAGATTTTTGTGCTTATTTTAAATCTATTTATTCATGGGGCTGCTGCACCAGCATTTATTGCTTGTCCCTAGTTGCTCCTGGTGAAGGTGTGTTGCTTTTATGAACTACTCCAGTCCATGTGCTTTGGGCAGTTGATTCCCTCCCTTAGAGAGGGAATTCCAGATTTTGACCCGACGACAGTGAAGGAATGGCAATATATCTCCAAGATGGGATGGTGAATGTTTTGGAGGGAAATTTGCAGGAGGTGGTGTTCCCATGTATCTGCTGCCCTTGTCCTTCTAGATGATGGAGGACAAGGATTTGGATGGTGCTGTCATTGGACACTCGATGAGGTGCTGCGGTGCGGTGTGTCTTGTAGATGGTACCACTGTTGCTACTGGCTGTTGGGATGGAGGGAGTGAATTTTGGAGGTGGTGGGCATGGTGCCAATCAAATGGGCTGCTTTGTCATGTTTGGTGTCAAGTTTCTTGAGTGTTATTGGAACTGCCATATTGACATCTTTGGTAACTGGTTCGGGAACTGCATCTAGGTCTGGTGTTTGGTTTGCCTTGCTATGATCTACTTTCTTTTTCTTTATTCATTGGTGGGACATGGACATCGCTGGCTGGGCCCAGCAGTTATTGTCTGGCCCTAGTTGCCCCTTGAGAAGGTGGGGGTGAGCTGTCTTCTTGAACCGCTGCAGTTCATGTGCTGTAGGTAGACCCACAATGCCCTGAGGGAGGACATCTCATCATGAAGCTGATGAGATTGTCATTAGCAGCAACCCATTTATGGGCATATCCAAAACCAGGGGCTAATTAATATAAGGCAATAGCTAATAAATCCAGTTGGGAATTCAGGTGATATCTCTTTATGTAGAGAGTACTGGAACTCATTGCTCCAATGAGTAACTGAGGTGTGGAGTAGAGGTGCCTTTAATGGAAATCTAGAGAGGTAACTTGAGGGAGACAGGGGTAGGATAGGCCTAGGGGTGGGGCTTAGATAAAGAGAAATATGGGAGGACCTGTGTGAAAGGTAAGTAATGCCATTGGCCATTGAGACTGAAGGGTCTTCTTTCTAAGCTGCACCTTGTATTCATTTCCACATTGACTCCTGAGACTGGCTTGTTGGTTGAGGGGTATGATCCTGACTTAGGACCTTGTACATTGTAGACTCCCGAGAGGTCCCAGGATCAAGTCCTGCACAGGCCCGGGCTTCTTGTCTTCAGTTTTAGGTTGGAAATGAGCCACATCTTACACAGTCTTACTATGGATCTCGATGAAGGCTGGAACACTGATCAGGTGTACCCGAGAACTCTTTGGGAAGCTAGGGAAGTGATTGCTGGGCCCCTTGCTGAGATATTTGTATCATCAATAGCCACAGGTGAGGCATCAGAAGACTGGCAGTTGGCTAACATTGCGTCACTGTTTAAGAAGGGGGGTAAGGAAAGGCCAGGGAATTATAGACCAGTGAGCCAGACATCGGTGGTGGGTAAGATGTTGGAGGGAATCCTGAGGGACAGGATGTACGTGTATTTGGAAAGGCAAGGGCTGATTAGGGATAGTCAACATGGCTTTGTGCGTGGGAAATCATGTCTCACAAACTTGATTGAGTTTTTTGAAGAAGGACCAAAGAGTATTGATGAGGACAGAGCAGTAAATGTGATGTGTATGGACTTCAGGAAGGCGTTCGACAAGGTTCCCCATGGGAGACTGATTAGCAAGGTTAGATCTCATGGAACACAGGGAAAACTAGCCATTTGGATACAGAACTGGCTCAAAAGTAGAAGACAGAGGGTGGTGGTGGAGGGTTCTTTTTCAGACTGGAGGCCTGTGATCAGTGGTGTGCCACAAGGATCGGTCCTCTACTTTTCATCATTTATATAAATGATTTGGATGTAAACAGAAAATTTCTAGATGATACTAAAATTGGAGGTGTAGTGGACAGAGAAGAAGGTTATGTCAGATTACCACAGGATCAGATGGGCCAATGGATCAAGGAGTGGCAGATAGAGTTTAATTCAGATAAATGCGAGGTGCTACATTTTGGAAAGGCAAATCAAAGCAGGACTTATACACTTAATGGTAAGGTCCTGGGGAGTGTTGCTGAACAAAGAGACCTTGAAGTGCAGGTTCATAGCTCCTTGAAAGTAGATTTGCAGGTCGATAGGATAGTGAAGAAGGTGTTTGGTATGCTTTCCTTTATTGGTCAGAGCAATGAGTACAGAAGTTGGGAGGTCATGTTGCGGCTGTACGGGACATTGGTTGGGCCACTTCTGGAATATTACCGTCACTTCTGGTCACCTTGTGAGACAAAGGATGTTGTGAAACTTGAAAGTGTTCAGGAAAGATTTCCAAGGATGTTGCCAAGGTTGGAGGGTTTGAGTTATAGTGTGAGTCCGAATAGGCTGGGACTGTTTTCCCTGGAGCGTTGGAGGCTAAGGGGTGACCTGAAAGAGGTTTATTAAATCATGAGGAGCCTGGACAAAGTAAACAGACAAGGCCTTTTCCCTGGAGTGGGACGGTCCAAACCTTGAAGGCATCGGTTTAGGGTGAGAGGAGGAAGATTTGAAAGGGACCTAAGCGGTAACTTTTTCATGTAGGGGGTGATGTGTGTGTGAAAAGAGCTGCTAGAGAAAGTGGTGGAGGCTGGTACAATTACAGCATTTAAAATGCATCTGGATGGGTATATGAATAGGAAGGGTTTAGAGGAATATGGGCCAAGTGCTGACAAATGGGATGAGATTATTTTTGGAACCTGGTCAGCATGGACGAGTCGGACGAAAGGTCTGTTTTCTTGCTGTACAGCTCTACATGTTCATCAGCCCTTTCCATCTGTTAGCGTAGCCTCTGCCTGACTGAGGAAGGGAATATTTGAAGATTTCAAACGCGAGACTGAGGTGATAATTTATGAGGCAAAAGTGAGAACTGCAGATGCTGGAAACCAGAGTTTAGATCAGTGTGGTGCTGGAAAAGCATAGCAGGTCAGGCAGCATCCGAGGAGCAGGGAAATCAAAGTTTCGGGCAAAACATCGGGCCTAATGAAGGACTTTTGCTCGAAATGTCGATTTTGCTGCTCCTCGGATGCTGCCTGACCTGCTGTGCATCTGACCAAAAAACTTGATAGTTTATGAGGCAGCAGCTATGGAGATTTGGATGATCTACAGCGGGCCCCTCAAAGCATTGGAGAGGTCCCAGCAGCAGGACCTTCACCCGATTCTCCAAGTCTGAGGATAAGAAACAGCAGTGTCCTCTGTCATGCTGCCAGTGCATTAGTAGCCAGTTCTGCTGGGAGAGTTCATCTAATACCCGACACCAGCTTCCCAAAACACGTCCCGTACCAGAACTTTGTCATAGCTGAGACTCCCAGGCCATAGCAAAGAGACATCAGAGATACTCTCAAAACTGTCTTATAGAGGTCAAAGTTCCTCAATCCCTCCCTGACCCACAAACAGTCAAAGTGGAAGAAGCTCATTCAGAAAAGTGCCGAAGATGGCAAAGCCATTGGAGAGAAATGTACAAATCTCCACATGACCTGACTATACCCTCCTTCAACCACCAGCTACCCACATTACACAGGTCAGTCCAAAGATGTGCAAATTAGCTGCATTGGCCATGCCATATTACCGAGGAGAAAGTGAGGCCTGCAGATGCTGGAGATCAGGCTGAAAATGTGTTGCTGGAAAAGCGCAGCAGGTTAGGCAGCACCCAAGGAACAGGAGAAGGGCTGAAGAATCCATTCCTGAAGAAGGGCTTATGCCCGAAACGTCGAATTTCCTGTTCCTTGGATGCTGCCTGACCTGCTGCGCTTTTCCAGCAACACATTTTCAGCCCATGCCATATTACCCACAGTGTTGGGTGATGTGTAGGTTAGGTATATTGGCCATGGAAATGCAGGGGTACAGGGATAGAGTCGGGGGTTGGGTCTGGGTGAGATGCTGTTCAGAAGGTCGGTGTGGACTTGTTGGGCTGAATGGTCTGCTTCCAGACTGTGGGGAATCTATTCTTCTATTCAGATCTGGCATCAGACTTAGCCCTCTGAGCACCAAATGAACCAGATCGAGAGCAAGTCATTGTCAATTCTGAGGGACTAGTTAGGGAGATTCTACACAACTGGGCAACCAGTGAACAAGGCAATAATCAGATATCAGGTAAAAACAATGACTGCAGATGCTGGAAACCAGATTCTGGATCAGTGGTGCTGGAAGAGCACAGCAGTTCAGGCAGCATCCATATCAGCAGATCATCAACCAGCCTCACTCTGTCTGTTTATGTGACTGTTTCTCCCCTTTCACATCTAAGTTTGGCAGTTTCTCAGGGACTGTTTTGGTTAGCCGATGCTTGTGTTGCTCTTTAGCATGTAACAGGATCCCAGTAATCTCACTGTTCTGGAGATAACATCAACATAAGGACCTGTGTAAGGCTCATAGTAATGAGATAACTGACTGCAGGATTTGCCAGTGCCTTGTACACATTCAGCAAGACAACTCACCACTAGCTTCTCCAGGGGTAATTAGGGATGAGCAGCCCTAGCCAGTGACACCCACGTCCTCATAATGAACCAGAATATATTCTTACTCTTCAGTGGCTTGGTGTCCTGTGAGCCCAGCCATTTGTTAGAGTTCTGACTCCATTTGGACTTTGTTTCCACAGACACTAGACATCATCTGGCTGGTGCAAGAATCACAGAGTCCTTTTGCACACAAAAGCAGAAGACTTAGATTTAGCAGTAGGCCATTCAGCCCATCGAGTCTGCTCCACCATTCAATGAGATCATAGCTGATCTAATCATCCTTAAGTCCACTTTCCTGCCCGTCACTCAAACCCATTGATCCCCTTCCTGATTAAATGTCCATCTTTCTCAGCCTGTCAGGCTCCTGAGAGTTTGCCAATGGATCGTTGCTTGAAAATGTGTTGCTGGAAAAGCGCAGCAGGTCAGGCAGCATCGAAGGAGCAAGAGAATCGACATTTCGGGCATGAGCCCTTCTTCAGGAATGAGGTAAGTGGAGATGGGTTCCTCATTCCTGAAGAAGGGCTCATGCCCGAAATGTCGATTCTCTTGCTCCTTCGATGCTGCCTGACCTGCTGCGCTTTTCCAGCAACACATTTTCAGCTCTGATCTCCAGCATCTGCAGTCCTCACTTTCTCGTACCAATGGATCCTTGTTTACCCTAATGACTTATCTGTCTTCCTTCTGAATGGAGGTCCCTGCCCAGCCTGTCCGACACTTTGATCTGAGGGGAAATTTCTGATCAAAGTGAGCCTTGAGCCAACGGGTTTGTGACCTCAAGTCGATGGGGGTCTACCCACTGAGATTCGGCTCCTTACCTGGGGAAATGTGAGGACGCATTAGGAATTTAGAGTTCATGATTGACACAAACGTGACCCTGCTTTCAAGTGAGGCACAAGACATTTGCAAAAGCCAATTGGTGAATATTTGTGGGAGATGATTGCACTGAGCGAGTGTGGCTTGGAAAACACAGCTCATTGCAACACCAGTTTAATCTCCATCTCACACCCATCACCTGATGTGGATGGTAAATGTCACAGGGCAGCAGCTCATTAACAGTTAATCCGACCGAATAGCTTTTGAAGCCAATACAATTATCTCAGAGGCATTTCGCAGGCACACTTTGACAGCGTTTGTGTCTGTAATCTGCCCGGCTCTTTGCAGTCACTTCCATCTGAGGCTGTCACACAGGATTGACATACATTCCACCTGCACACAAACGGCGGTTTCATCTCGACAAATACAAGATTGAGTGGAAACAGGAAAAAGCCTGTGAGCCTGAGATTGAGACCATTATCCCTCCAGCCCACCTTCTCCCCATATCCCTCACTCCCACCTTCTCCCCATATCCCTCACTCCCACCTTCTCCCCATATCCCTCACTCCCACCTTCTCCCCATATCCCTCACTCCCACCTTCTCCCCATATCCCTCACTCCCACCTTCTCCCCATATCCCTCACTCCCACCTTCTCCCCATATCCCTCACTCCCACCTTCTCCCCATATCCCTCACCCCCACCTTCTCCCCATATCCCTCACTCCCACCTTCTCCCCATATCCCTCACTCCCACCTTCTCCCCATATCCCTCACTCCCACCTTCTCCCCATATCCCTCACTCCCACCTTCTCCCCATATCCCTCCAGCCCACCTTCTCCCCATATCCCTCTGTCCCACCTTCTCCCCATATCCCTCACTCCCACCTTCTCCCCATATCCCTCCAGCCCACCTTCTCCCCATATCCCTCTGTCCCACCTTCTCCCCATATCCCTCCAGCCCACCTTCTCCCCATATCCCTCTGTCCCACCTTCTCCCCATATCCCTCACTCCCACCTTCTCCCCATATCCCTCTATCCCAGCACCTCCCCATATCCCTCCATCTCCCCATATCCCTCTCTCCCACCTTCTCCCCATACACCTCCTCCATATTTCCCTCAATCCCACCTGCCCACCTTCAGTGGAAGTTGTGAGCTCAGCTCAGAGAGCATTGACCATGTCGCACTCTGGCCTTGCCTCATGTTTTGATTCCCGTCTCCAAAGCTCTTCTCTCCTTGTTACCCATCTTTAAAGTTACCTCTTTCCACAAGCATTTGGTCATTCCTTCTCCATCAGTCTGCACATTTGATTTGGTGTGTAAATATTGCTCACAATTTTATGAAGCACTTTGAGGTTCATCCCTATGTCAAAGACCCTGTAGACATGTGATTGTCATGTGACCTGATTTACCTGTTGGGGCACAGTACTCCACTCATGAAAGAATGACTAACTGTGAATGTGGAATGGTGCCAGGTTAATATGAACCACTTGTAATGTCACAATATTACCTCCAAGAGACTCTCATAATGCAAAACATTGAATCTGGTGGCAGATTTAGAAGCGAAGTTGGGATAGTCTGACCACAGAATTTGGTTTGCTGCATTAAAAAAAGGACATCTCCTTAACTGTACACCAACTGAGTGTAAATGATTCTACCCAGTGAGGTGGTTGAAGGAAGCCAGCTCAGATAGAACACTATTTAACATTCTTAGAATTAGCCTGAGGGTACACAGTGGCCAAACTAGACAAAGAATCCCGGTTAAAATGATAAACTATAGGAGCAAAATTAGGCCATTCAGCCCACTGAGTCCCAAATCCCGCTTAACAAAGAGTTATCTAACTCAGAGTCAGAACTGATAGACCACCCAGTATTGATGAGGGCACTGGAAACAACAGTGATAAAAACAGCCCTGTTTACCCAGACTGCCATCTGGGGGCTAGTGCCAAAATTGGGAGAGCTGTCTCAGAGGCTAGACAAAGCCAACCCCTGACTTTGTCATACGTACAGAATCATACCTGACAGGCAATGTCCCAGTTACCACCATCACCATCCTCGGATAAGTCCTCTCCATCCACTAGGACAGACCTGGAAGATGGGGATGGAATAATGGCATTTGGTCTAGAGGGAGGTGCCCTAGACTCCTGAACATTGAATTAAAAATAGGATGTGCTGGAGAAACTCAACAGATCTGACAGCATCTGTGGAGAGATAAACAGAGTCTAAACTTCAGAATCTTCTTAAGAACTCAGTTTCCAGCCCAGCCTGTCTAGCCAATCCTCAAATGACTCAGACCAGCTGTCGATCTCGTAAACCTACTGTCCCCTGAATTCCCCATTGGTCGTAAGTCACTATTCTTTATTTACAGCTCCTAGTTTTAGACTGTCAGCATCTACCCAAACTGAGGGCTGTTGTGTGATGCAGTGGGAGTGTCCTTGCCTCAGAACTAGGAGGTCTGGGTTCAAATCCCATAAGCTCTTGGGATGTGTCACAGAATTATCTGGGCAGGTTGACTAAAAAGTGCCTGTAAAAGGTCAAAAATAGAAATTTCGTGAAAAGGTTTGGGCGGTACGGTGGCGCACTGCTGCCTCACAGCACTAGGGTCCCCAGTTTGATTCTTGTCTTGGGTGACTGCCTGTGTGGAGTTTGCACATTCTCCCCGTGTCTGCGTGGATTTCCTCTGGGTGCTCCGGTTTCCTCCCACAGTCCAAAGATGTGCAGGTCAGGTGAATTGGCCAGGCTAAATTGCCCGTAGTGTTAGGGTAAAAAATGAGGTCTGCAGATGCTGGAGATCAGAGCTGAAAATGTGCTGCTGGTTAAAGCACAGCAGGTCAGGCAGCATCCAAGGAACAGGAAATTCGACGTTTCGGGCCAGATAGTGTTAGGTTCATTAGTTAGAGGGAAATGAGTCTGGGTGGGTTACTCTTCAGAGGGTCGGTGTGGACTTGTTGGGCCGAAGGGCCTGTTTCCACACGGTAGGGAATCTAATCGGTATGGTGGCTTGCACTGCTGCCTCACAGCACCAGGGACCTGGATTCAATTCCAATCCTGGGCAACTGTCTGTGTGAAGTTTGCATATTCTGTACATGTCTGTGTGGGTTTCCTCCGGGTGCTCTGGTCTTCTCCCACAGTCCAAAGATGTGCAGGTCGGGTGAACTGGCCATGCTAAACTGCCCGTATTGGTTGGGGATGTGTAGGTTGGGTGCATTAGTAAGGGGTAAATGTAGAATGGTAGGGTAGGGGAATGGGTCTGTGTGGGTTACTCTTTGGAGGGTTGGCTGGAGGGCCAAATGGCCTGTTTCCACGCCGTAGGGATTGTATGAGGTCTGGCAGCATCTGTGGAGAGAAATCAAAGTTAACGTTTCGGGTCGAAGGGTATTGCAACACTGAAGGGAGCACAAAGACTATTTTCAAGGATGGATAAACTTATCAAGAAAGCATTGACAAAATGAGTCAACTCTGTCTGCTATGAAGGGTGGGCAGGGAAGCAGAACTGAGGCCTAGAGGAGATCAGCCATGATCATATTAAATGGTGGGGCAGGACCGAGGGGCTGAGTGGCCTACTCCTAGTTCTTATATTCTATTGAACCAGAATCACAGAATTGTTACTGCATGGAAGGAGGCCGATCAGCCCATCATACTGACAACTATTCTATCACGCGCTGCCAGTCTCCTGCTCTTTCCCCATATCCTGCATATTGTCTCTATCCAGATAACCAAGCAATGCCCCTCTTCAACGCCTCAGTTGAACCTATCTCCACCCCATTTCCAGGCAGTGCATTCTTGACCCTAACTACTTGCTGGGTAGAAGTGTTTTTTTTCACACATCACCCTTGATATTTTTACACATCACTTTGAATCTATGTTCCTTTCAATCTTCTTTCTTTACAAGCAGAAATTCTTTCTATCTATTTGACCCCGTCGGTATTTTAAAGCTCTTTTTGTGTTCAGCTCATCCAATAGCTTCTTCTTTTATGGGCGGCACGGTGGCACAGTGGTTAGCACTGCTGCCTCACAGCGCCTGAGACCCGGGTTCAATTCCCAACTCAGGCGACTGACTGTGTGGAGTTTGCACGTTCTCCCCGTGTCTGCGTGGGTTTCCTCCCACAGTCCAAAGATGTGCGGGTCAGGTGAATTGGCCATGCTAATTTACCCATAGTGTTAGGTAAGGGGTAAATGTAGGGGTAGGGGTATGGGTGGGTTGCGCTTCGGCGGGTCGGTGTGGACTTGTTGGGCCGAAGGGCCTGTTTCCACACTGTAAGTAATCTAATCTAATTCTTTTCTTGAGTCTTGCTGTTGGGTTCAACTGTTTCTGGACGGATTTTATTTTCTGATCATTCCCAGTGACGAACAACCAATCCAACAGAACAGGCATTTCTTGTGAGATTGCTTGTGACGGTAGCATTATTTAACCAATCAAACATTTCCCTGCGGCATTTAAATCAATTTGGCCTTAATTGGTGAAGTTCGTCTGTTACACAAACAACTGGCAGTTCGAAAGTTTAGAGGCTAGTGAACACTTAGGTCAATATTTAGTTTAGAAGGATGAGGGAGGGGATCGAATTGAGACTTACAGAATACTGAGTGACCTGGACAGAGTGGATGTTGGGAAGATGTTTCCATTGGTAGGAGAGACGAGGACCTGAGGGCACAGCTTTAGAGTAAAGGGAAGTCCTTTTGGAACGGAGATAAGGAGAAATGTCTTCAACCAGAGAGTGGGGAATCTATGGAATTCACTGCCACAGAAGTCTGTGGAGGCCAGGTCATTGAGTATATTTAAGATGGAGATAGATAGGTTTTTGAGTATCAAGGGGATCAAGGGTTACAGGAAGAATGGGATTGAGAAACATGTCAGCCATGATTGAATGGTGTAGCAGACTCAATGGGCTGAATGGCCCAATTTCTGCTCCAATGTCTCCAATATTTGAGACACAGAATTGTGTAGAAAGATGTATTTTTTTAAAAAAAGAACCAGCTAAGACTGAAACCTTGAGCTTTTTGTGCTGCAAATACAAAACCGCTGGTAGCTGCCTAATTGGTTCATCAGTGTTGGTGTTAATCAGATTTTAATGAGAGTGTTTGCCCATTTATTTCCCACAAGTTAACGGCTATGCTGAAATATCTGGCAAATGTCACAAAACATTGTATCTTCGCCAATTGTACTCACTAGGTTTAACTTCAGAGTTGTGGAATACAGACAGAAAGGAAAATTAAACCAGGGATTGATGTGGTACTCAGTGGGCATTCTGTCACTTTATTGACTGTAAAGGGCTATGTAACACCCTGTGGTTATGGCTAGGGCCATATCAATGTAAAGCTTCCAGCTGTGGAAAACAAAAGATTCCTTCAAGAAGTCACAATAATCATAGAATCATACAACACCCAAAAAGCATGGAGAGGGTAGTGGTATTATTGCGAGACTGCTCGTCTAAACTGCTAGCCTCGTTCCTGATGAAGGGCTGATGCCCAAAACATCAACTCTCCTGCTCCTCGGATGCTGCCTGACCTGCTGTGCTTTTCCAGCACCACACCCTCGACTCTGATCTCCAGCATCTGCAATGCTCACTCTCCCCTGCTCGACTAGATAATGTTATGGGAGACCCAGCTCCAAGTCCCAGCATGGTAGGTGGCATAATTAGTATTAAAAAAAATTCTGGAATTAAGAATCTAATATTTTTGTCGTTGGAAAATCTATCTGGATCACTAATGTCCTTTAGGGAAGGAAGCTGCCTTCCATATCCAGTCTCACCTACATGTGACTCCAGACCAAAGCGATGGGGTTGGCTCTTACCTGCCCTCTGGGAATGTTGGCCTGGCAAGCAACACCCTCAGCCTGCAATAAATAAAAAAAAAGACCCTTCAGCCCATCAATGGATGGAGCAAAAGAGCCTGCACTGCCAGAGCACCTTCACAACTTCAGTGTTGCCTCCAACATGTTTTGGAAGGTGATGAAGCATTTTTGAATTGCTGTGTCAGAGGAACAGGCCATTCGGCCCATTGTGTCTGTATCAGCTTTCCAAATGAGCATCTCTCCGGATACCAGTCTCCTGACTTCTCCCCATAACCCGAACATTCATCCTTTCCAGAAAATAATCCAATTTCCTGTTGACTGCCTCAATTGGCCCTGCCTCCAGGGCACTGTCCGTCATGCATTCCAGAGCCTGATCACTTGCTATGTGAAAGTCTTTCTCCTCCATCACGATTGCTACTTTTGCTAGTTATGTTAAATCTACGCTATCTTGGTCTTGTTCCTTGTACCAATGGAAACAGTGCTTCAACCCCACATCATTTGGAATATCACTGTTATAAAGTGGGAAACACAACACGAACACCAATGACCTCACTTAGATCATTTTTATAATTGTGATGTTGATTGAGGGATAAGTATTCACCAAGGCCCTGGGTAGAACTCCCTGCTGTTCCTCCTGATACAAGGAGACAACTGGGATCTTTAACATCTATCAAAGAGGGAAGCTAAGTGAGACTTTAATGTCACTGAATGACAGCATCACTTCAGTATCACACTGGATTGTGGTGCCAATTTCTCGGGAGTAGGAACTCGTTCTTTGATTTTTTTTAAATTCACTTGTGGGATGAGGAAATTGTTGGTTTAATTTCCCATCCCTAGTTGCCAAGGAGAAGGTGGGAGTGAGCTGCCTTCCTGAACTGCTGCAGTCCATGTGCTGTGGGTTGACCCACAATGCCTTGAGGGAGGGAATTCCAGGATTTTGACCCAGAGTCAGTGAAGGAGCAGCGATATATTTCCATGTCAGGATGGTGAATGGCTCAGATGGGATCTTCCACGGGATGGTTTCTCCGTGTATCTGCTGCCCTTGTCCTTCTAAATGTTGGAGGACATGAATTCGGAAGGTGATGTCTAAGGATCTTTGGTTAGTTTCTGCAGCGCATCCCAGTGCTCTGCTGCTACTGGGTGTCAGTGGTGGAGGGAGTTGATGTTGGTGGATGTGGTGCCAGTCAAGCGGCTACTTTGTCCTGGATGGTGTCGAGCTTCTTGAGTGTTGTTGGAGCTGTATCCATCCAGGCAAGTGGGGGGTATTCCATCACACTGCTGACTTTAGATTACTTACAGTGTGGAAACAGACCCTTTGGCCCAACAAGTCCACATCAACCCGTCGAAGCACAACCCACCCATACCCCTACCCTAGCACTAGGGGCAATTTAGCATGACCAATTCACCTGACCTGCACATCTTTGGACTGTGGGAGGAAACCGGAGCACCCGGAGGAAACCCACGCAGACACGGGGAGAATGTGCAAACTCCACACAGTCAGTCGCCTGAGGCAGGAATTGAACCTGGGTTCATGGTGCTGTGAGGCAGCAGTGCTAACCACTATGCCACCGTGCTGCCCACTACCACAGTGCCTTATAGATGGTGGACAGGCTCTAGGGAGTCAGGAAGTGAGTTACTCACTGTTGTATTCCTAGCCTCTGACCTGCTCTTGTAGGCAGTGTGTTTATGTGAAGAATCCAGTTGAGCTTCTAGTCTATGGTAACCCCAGGATGTTGACAGTGGGGGACTCACTGATAGTAACACCATTGAATGTGAAGGGGCAGTGGTTAGCTTGTCTCTTATTGGTGATGGCCATTGCCTGGCATTGTTCTACTTCTCTGGCTCTTGGCAATGCTTTTAACCTCTGTACTAGCATCGTCAGTCTCTTGCAAAGCTCCCACCCTGAGTTTAATTATTCTCTTTCACTCTGCGGCCTACTCTGCTGGAGGCATTTTCTGTTCTTTGACACTTAGTTCAGCTGGAAACCTGAGTCAGATCTCTTCCTGACTAATTGTGTTGCTCCCCTCACCCCTCCTCCTTCCAAATATTTTGATGTGTCGAGTGTTTGACCTGGTTTGCGAAGCTTAATTATGTTGCTGGATTGACAGAGTTGGAAGTTGGCAATTGCGTAACACTAATTGCTCAATTTTTGAATACCAGGTAACTGTACAACCCTTCAGAAGTTCAGCCTGGTTTTCAGACTAGTCTTTACCTCACTAATGGAAATGAAATGGATGTAAATTCTATATAGCATGTTCTTATCAGTGACCCAATAGGGGCTTCTGCAATTGTCAGGATGTGTTTTTTTTCCCAGCTCAGTAACTGGGTCTACTGTTAGGCAAAGAGAGAGAGAGAGAGAGAGAGAGACAGGGACTGAAAGAGACAGGGACAGAGATTGACAGGGACTGAGAGAGACAGGGACGGAAAGACAGGGACAGAGGTACTCATGGACAGAGAGAAATTGGGACAAAGACAGATAGGGACAGAGAGAGACAGGGACAGAGAGAGACAGGGTCAGAGAGAGACAGAGACAGAGAGAGACATGGTAGAGGGAGAGAGCTGGAAACACGCCTGTTTAAGAAGGGAAGGAGGTACAAGACAGGAAACTGGGCCGATTTGTCTGACCTCAGTCATTGGTAAGATTTTAGAATCCATAATTAAGGCTGAGTTATTTGGAAGTGTATGGTAAAATAGGGCAGAATCAGCACCTTGATAGCCAGCGGTTCTGATCTCCAGTCAGTTCTGCTATAACGCGGTAGTTCTGTTCGCAATCCCATGTTATAAGAAAATCGCTTAGTGGCAGCACCATTTAAACACAAATGGGCCGGAATCGTGTTATAATCAATACACGCATCAAATGTTCACAGTGTAGAAACAGTGTTCCCAATTCACCAAACAGATTATAGCAAATTCAAATTAACAAAATGAGCATTACAGCAGAACAACCTACATCTGGAGTTCCAGAAGGCTTTTTACAAGGTGCCGCACATGAGGCTGCTAAATAAGAAAGAATCCATGATGTTAGGGGCAAGATACTGACATGGATAGAGGATTGGCTGACTGCCAGACAACAGAGAGTGGGGATAAAGGATTGCAGCCGGTGGCTAGTGGAGTTCCACAGGGGTCAGTGTTGAGACCACAGCTATTGATGTACATTAATGATCAGATAAACAAACTGAGGGCATTGTTATTACGTTTGCAAATGACACAAAGGTAGTTGGAGGGTCAGGTAGTGTTGAGGAAATGAGGAGGCTGCAGAAAGACTTGGCAAAAATGAGGACTGCGGATGCTGGAGATCAGAATCCAGATCAGAGTCATGCTGGAAAAGCACAGCAGGTCAGACAGCATCCAAAGTGCAGGAAAATCGACGTTTCGGGTAAAAGCCCTTCATCAGGAATGAAGGCAGGGAGCCTCTGGGGTGGAGAGTTAAATAGGAGATGGTGGGAGTGGGAAGAAGGTAGCCAACAGTAGACTAGGTGGATGGAGGTGGGATGAAGGTGATGGGTCTTCAGAGCAGAGGAGATGACCTGGGAGTTGCAGTGAGAGACAGGCTCACTGAGATTCTTGTAGAGAGAGGAGGAGAACTTCTTCAAAGCCGGCATCCTTGCAAGAGGATTCACAGTAAGGTTAAAATCAATCAGGCAAAAGTGAGGACTGCAGATGCTAGAGATCAGAGTGGTGCTGGAAAAGCACAGCAGGTCAGGCAACATCTGAGGAGCAGGAAAATCAATGTTTCGGGCAAAAGCCCTTCATCAGGAATGAGGTAGGGAGCCTCCAGGGTGAAGAGATAACTGGGAGGAGGGGGGGGGGGGGGTGGGGGACATGGGGCTGGGGAGAAGGTCGCAAAGATAATTCATTGTCTTGATAGAGACTGAATTCAGGGTGACCAAGACTGGATTGGATAAGACTGACATTAGCTGAACACAACAGTGACTGCAGATGTGGCAATGTTAGTGTGAACTGTTCATTGAACAACAGAAGTATGGGTTGGTGCTCCTCCTCCATCCTTGTGAGTCAGTCAGCTGGGCCAGCTTTGTAAGGAGTCACTTTGCTAACAGAACTCTTGTGTTGTCTCTCTTCAGTTCTCCGGGATGATTTCCGACAGAACCCTTCCGATGTTATGGTGGCAGCGGGTGAACCATCCGTCATGGAATGCCAACCTCCTCGTGGGCATCCGGAGCCAACCATCTCATGGAAGAAGGACGGTGTCCACCTGGACGACAAGGATGAGAGAATCACGGTAACAGTGTACAAGTTATTTGTTTCTGGATCAGTGGTGCTGGGAGACCGCAGTAGTTCAGGCAGCATCCAAGGAGCAGCGAAATCGACGTTTCGGGCAAAAATCCTTTCGCTGCTCCTCGGACGCTGCCTGAACTGCTGTGCTCTTCCAGCACCACTGAGCCAGAATCTCCTTTTCCACCTATCCACTCCACCCTCTCCTCCCTGACCTATCACCTTCATCCCCTCCCCCACTCACCCATTGTACTCTATGCTACTCTCTCCCCACCCCACCCTCCTCTAGCTTATCTCTCCACGCTTCCGGCTCACTGCCTTTATTCCTGATGAAGGGCTTTTGCCCGAAACGTCGATTTCGCTGCTCCTCGGATGCTGCCTGAACTGCTGTGCTCTCCCAGCACCACTGATCCAGAGTCTGGTTTCCAGCATCTGCAGTCATTGTTTTTACCTGCAAGTTATTTGTGGTTGGAGTGGGTGTGAATATCCACCTTTCCTGAACAGGAAAAAGGCTAGAGTTCGTAAAAAAAAGACAGCAAGGGAAAATTGGAGCCAAGGATGGCCAAACCAGAAAGACCTCATCCCCACACCTGAGCTGCACTGGGCACTGCTCTGATGTTGAATGTGTACTCCTTCCCTCTCTTTATGGGATGACAGCCTATGGCAGACACGGCCAGTCTTTGTTACCCCCTCCTTAACTGCCCTTGAACTGAGGGCCATTTCAGGGGGCAGCTAAGAGTCAACCTCGTTGGGATGGAGTCACATGTAGGCTGGAGTAGGTGAGGGAGGCAGATTTCCTTCCCTCAAGGGCAACTTTGAACCAGATGGGTTTGACAATCAGAGGGGATGGTTTCATGGGTGCTGCCACTGAGATGACAGCTTCTCAATACAGTTAAAAAAAAATCAGTTGGTTAAATTGGATTTGGACCCATGTCTCCTGAACATTAGCCTAGGCCACTGTTCACAAAATCACAAATTGCTTATGTACAGAAGGAGGCCATTCAGCCCAACATGTCTGCACTAGCTCTTTAAGCATGCATCATTACCTCGTGCCTATCTTCAGCCTTTTCCCCATATCTCTGAACACTATTTCAATCCAAATAATTGACCAACGCCCCTCTTACATGCTCCAATTGAGCCTGGTATGTACCTCCAGCACATTTCTGGAAAGTGCACTCCAAACCCTAACTACTGCTAAAGAGTTCTTTCTTAGTTCACTCTTGATTTGTTCACCCCTCCCTTTAAATCTCTGCCCTCTCGTCCTTGCTCCTTTTCCAAGTGGGAACAGCGTATCCCTATCTACTCTGTCCAGTCCACTCATGATTTTGAAAACCTTTATCAGATTTCTTCTCAACCTTCTTCCCTCCAAGGACAGCAGTCCCAACTTTTTCAATCTATCCTCATTGCCGCTGGCTTCAGCAATTTCTCATTCCTGGAACCATTCTGCTCAATGGTTTATTCACCCTCTCCGATGGGTTCACCTCTTTCCTGTAATGTGGAGCCCCTTGCTGTACACAATACTCCAGCTGAAGTCAATTGTAGGTCTTGTACAAGTTCAATATTGTGGGTGGCACGGTGGCTCAGTGGTTAGCACTGCTGCCTCACAGCACCAGGGCTCTTGGTCCATTTGTGAGTGTGTACCTTGCTTGAAGGTGTTTTCACAGGATGTGGGCATTGCTGGCTGGGAATGCATTTAATATCCATCCTCAGGGGTCCAGAGGGCAACTGTAGGTCAACCACACTGCCTGGAGTTACATGTAGTTCAGACCAGGTAACTGGCAGATTGCCTTCCTTAATGGGTATTAGTGAACCAGCTGGGTTTTCCCAACAATCAACAATAGTTCATGGTCATCATTAGACCCTTAACTCCTGGTCACAGGTGAATACAAATTCCACCATCTGTTGTGGCATGATTCAAACCCAGAATATTACTCGAGTTTCTGAGTTTATGGTTGAGTCACAATGTGACGAGTCAATTGCCTCTCTGACCTGCGTCAGTGAAAGGTGATGATGCGGGCAGTTAGTGTTAGGGATTGTTGACAGGAGGAAAATTGCTGAAGCCAGCGGCAAATTCAAATGATGTCCCTTCCAAAGATTTCCCCGAATTTGAAGGTCACTGACCAGTTGTGAGGATTGAGGTGAGAGGCGAGGTGGGGGTAAGGAGTGGTTTAGGATTTGGTTGGGCTAACAGATTGTTGAATACGGGTTCAATCTTACCCTTTAAAAGGGAATTGGGTAACTATGCAAAGGACGAAAAGCTCCAGGGACACAGGGCCATGAGTGGGAGATTGAACATAATTTGATGGCTCATTGAAAGAACTGGCCCACATTTGATGACCACGAGGATTCCTACTGTGCTGTATTGTTCTACGATTTCATGATTTATTTTCTCTTCATTTAGTTTCTGGCATTTGCCGATGCAACAGACACTGAACCTCTGAGCAGTTTATCAAATGTTGGACTGTGTACAGACATTTCCAAGAGCTTAATAAATTCAGCTCTATCTTTCTCTATCAGCAGCAAGTACAGAAATAAGGTCTGCCAGACGTTTTGCCTTGAAGCTAAAGTTGCTGCGAGTTACATCTATAAATTCTGAAAGGGATGACTTTAACGTTTGACCTCCTGCCCCCAGTCTCCCAGCCTTGCTGGAATGGTACGCCAGTGTAGGACGTGGGGGGGGGGTGGTTTAGACATGGTTCATTGTGTGTCCCTGATCTCATGGTCTCAACTATCTTCACTTCTCTTGTTTAAGGTAATTCCATTGGTGGAAAAAAAATGGACATGCATTTTTATAGCATCTTTCAGCACATTCTGAAAAGTAATTACTATCTCACTTAAATGTTCTTCTTTATTCTCTCATTGGTCTGAGTGGTATGGTGAGTGTTGGTTATCTGTCTTGATTTGCCCTTGAAGTGAATGGTTTAATAGACCTTTTCAGAGCACAGTTAAGCTTTGCCATGAGTGGATGGCCTAGTGGTATTGTTGCTGGACTGTTAATCCAGATGGTAATATTCTGAGTTCGAATCCCATCATGAAAGATAGCAGAATTTGCATTCAATAAATATCTGAAGTTAAGAATCTAACGATGACCATGAATCGATTGTCTGGAAAAACCCATCTGGTTCATTCATGTCCTTTAGGGAAGGAAACTGCTGTCCTTACCTGGTCTGGCCTACATGTGACTCCAGACCCATAGCAAAGGGGTTGACTCTCAACTGCCCTCTGGGATGGGCAACAAAAGCTGTCCTAGCCAGTGATGCCCTCATCCTGTGAATGAACATGAGAAGTCACATGTAAACCAGACTAGATAAGGACAAAAACACTGCAGATGCTTGAATACAAGGTAGACAGGCAGGAGGCTGGAAGAACACAGCAAGCCAGGCAGCATTAGGAGGGAGAGGGACACATGCAAGGCAGGCAGCATCAGGAGGGAGAGGGACACAGCAAGGCAGGCAGCATCAGGAGGGAGAGGAACACAACAAGGCAGGCAGCATCAGGAGGGAGAGGGACACAGCAAGGCAGGCAGGCAGCATCAGGAGGGAGAGGGAACACAGCAAGGCAGGCAGCATCAGGAGGGAGAGGGACACAGCAAGGCAGGCAGCATCAGGAGGGAGAGGGACACAGCAAGGCAGGCAGCATCAGGAGGGAGAGGGACACAGTAAGGCAGGCAGCATCAGGAGGGAGAGGGACACAGCAAGGCAGGCAGCATCAGGAGGGAGAGGGACACAGCAAGGCAGGCAGCATCAGGAGGGAGAGGGACACAGCAAGGCAGGCAGCATCAGGAGGGAGAGGGACACAGCAAGGCAGGCAGCATCAGGAGGGAGAGGGACACAGTAAGGCAGGCAGCATCAGGAGGGAGAGGGACACAGCAAGGCAGGCAGCATCAGGAGGGAGAGGAACACAGCAAGGCAGGCAGCATCAGGAGGGAGAGGAACACAGCAAGGCAGGCAGCATCAGGAGGGAGAGGGAACACAGCAAGGCAGGCAGCATCAGGAGGGAGTGGGACACAGCAAGGCAGGCAGCATCAGGAGGGAGAGGGACACAGCAAGGCAGGCAGCATCAGGAGGGAGAGGGACATAGCAAGGCAGGCAGCATCAGGAGGGAGAGGGACACAGCAAGGCAGGCAGCATCAGGAGGGAGAGGGACATAGCAAGGCAGGCAGCATCAGGAGGGAGAGGGACATAGCAAGGCAGGCAGCATCAGGAGAGAAAATGCTGGAAAATCTCAGCTAGTCTGGCAGTATCAAGTTTTTCCAGCATTTTCTCTTTTGGTTTCAGATTCCAGCATCCGCAGTAATTTGCTTTTATTTTAGGCAGCATCAGGAGGGAGAGGGAACACAGCCTCTTGCTTGTCTACCTTGGATTCCAGCATCTGCATGCTGCCTGGATTACTGTGTTTTTCCAGCCTCCTGCTTGTCTTGATTCGATAACGACGACAGTTTCCTTCTTTAAAGGACATGAGTGAACTAGATGGTTATTTTTAAAAACTAACAGTTATGATTTTGTGGGTAAAATTACTGAGACTAGCTCTTGATTCCCGGTTTGAATCTGTATTCCAGAAGCTGAGAGTGCTGAATATTAATGGACATGGTGGGATATATCCTGAGCCTCTGGTATATTTTTGACCAATGATATTCCCACTCCACCACCAGCTCCTGTGAGAGCCAAAAGCGTGTGTACAGCATAAGCCCCCAGGCGGCAATGTGATAATGACCAGATCATCTGTTTTTAATTTTGTTAACGAAAGGATGAAATGAGAAATGCCGTGGCACCAGAGAGAACAGTCTCTGCCCCAGTGTTGTTCAAAATCACAAAAGCTCTGGACAAAATAGATACGGAGAACCTTTACCCTTTGGTGAACAGGTCAAGAACCAGAGGAGACAGATTTTTGGCAAATCAGATAGTGGCAACAGTAGACTACAAGACCATAGGACAACGGAGCGGAAAGAGGCCATTCAGCCATCGAGTCTGTGCTGCCATTCATTGAATTAACGGCAAATCTGATAATCCTGAACTCCACTTTCCTCCCTTTCTCCATAACCATTGGTTCCCTTATTGAATAAACATCTATCTCAGCCTTTAATATGCTTAATGACTCAGCCTTGAAAGTACTGGTTTGCAAAATTTTCACAGATTGACAACCCTCTGAGGGAAGAAATTTGTCCTCATCACGATCTTGACCTGTGAATCCCTATTCTAAGATTATTTCCTCGGGTCCTGGACTCTTCCCCCAAGGGTAAACAAATTTCCAAGTCTCCCCTGTCCTGGCTCCGAAGAAAGCTATATAATTCAGTCAGGTTGATTTTCATTTTTCTAAACTCCAATAATTATAGACCTAAACTACTCAACTTTTCCTGATAACTCAGCTCCTCCATCATGATTCAATTCAGGTTCAATTCCCGCCTCAGGCGAGTGACTGTGTGGAGTTTGCACGTTCTCCCTGTGTCTGTGTGGGTTTCCTCCGGGTGCTCCGGTTTCCTCCCACAGTCCAAAGATGTGCAGGTCAGGTGAATTGGCCATGCTAAATTGTCCATAGTGTTAGGTTAGGGGTATGAGTGGGTTGCGCTTCGGCGGGTCGGTGTGGACTTGTTGGGCCGAAGGGCCTGTTTCCACACTGTAAGTAATCTAATCTAATCTAAAACAATTTAGCCTGGTGAGCCATATCTGGTCTGAGCCTTCTCTGATGCCAATATATCATTCCTTAGATAAGGGGCCCCAAAACTGTTCACTGTATTCCAGCTGTGGTCTGACCTGTATTGATTTTGCAAACTCTCCTGACTTTTATACTCCATTCCCTTTGAAATAAAGAGCATTCCATTTACCTTCCCTATTATCAGTCAAACTCGACTCCTAGCTTTTTGTGATTCATGGATGAGGACTCCCAGACGTCTCCTTTCTGCAGCTTTCTGTAGTCTTTATCCATTTAAATAATATTCAGCTCCTCTATTCCTCAGAGAATTTTGTTGGTGAATATCTAGGATCTAGAATGCACTGCCTGGGAGTGTGGTTGAAACAAATTCAGTTTTAGATTTTAGAAGGATTTAGATACAAAGAGTTGTTTTTGTGGTATAATACTTGAGGATTGCTGAAATAGACACATTTTCGTGAAGTTT
Source organism: Hemiscyllium ocellatum (assembly GCF_020745735.1). NCBI lineage: Eukaryota > Metazoa > Chordata > Chondrichthyes > Orectolobiformes > Hemiscylliidae > Hemiscyllium > Hemiscyllium ocellatum. The sequence continues at coordinate 97,216,618 of NC_083412.1, read as the reverse complement.
TCCATTTTGCATTCACAAAAATACTAATGAATAGGGAGAACAACATTGACACTTCATGTGAGGAGAGTGCAGACTGTTTGGCAAGTGGACTCTGATTGGTAGAGGTGTTGCCATAGAGAATGTACCAGTTTGATGATGACTGACAGTTAACTGTCAATCTTTATTATGCTTTAATCAAGGCAGGTTGACTCTGATTGGTAATGCCCTTTGTATCACTGTTTCTTGTGAGTTTTCCTGATGTGTACAAGATGAAAAGCTTCGATAAAATGTGTTTCTTTTCCAGAATTTGATAATCACCTGAAGAGGAAAAAAGCATTTAGGGATATTAGAATAACTGAAACGAGGGAATTTCCCTTGAAGAAAGCTAGCACCGACATGGGTTGAGTGGCTTGTCTCTGTGCTAGAACCATTCCATGAAATAGTGCCTTGGAATATTTTATATCCACACGAAAGAGGGCTTGGGCCTTAGTTTAACATCTCATCCAAAAAACAACTTCACCTGAATTACCACAGCTCTGAATTTTGGAGTGAGTTCTGATCCCACACCCACCTGACTCAAAGGAGACCCACACTTATTGCATTCAATTGTGAAAGTTACTATCAACAAGAACAGAGGCCCCAGAGATTTCCAGCGAAGTCATTTTGTTTCAGCCTTGTATGGATTCAAGGTCAGCCAAGAGAAGGTGGGGTGTTTGCTCTCCTGCTGTTTAACTCAGATGTTTCCTTTCCAGGGCTTCCTCCCATTACATTCCAAGAGGAAAGCAGATCATTATTTCAATGGAGAGAGATTGCAGAAGGTCGCAGTACAGAGGGATCTGAGTGTCTTAGCACATAAATCAGATAAAGGTGTCGTACAGGGACAGCAAGTGATTGGGAAGGCAAATGGCATGTTGTTTCCTGCTAAGGAGATGGAAGTATAAAAACGAGGAGGTTTTGACTCCCTTGTACAGGGTATTGGTGATGTTTCACCTGGAGTACTCTGTACAATCATGAGCTTACTTGACTTGATTTATTGTAGTCATGTGTACCTAAATACAGTGAAATACTTTGTTTATGAGCAGTACAGGCAGATCATATTAAGCAAGAATGTACAGGTCATAGGGTGCTTAGACAGAGTGAGGCATCCAGATTACACTGCACGAGACTTGAGCAAAGCAAAATCAACATGAACAAGATCAGCATTATTAAAAGTCTAATAATGGCAGGGAAGAAGCTGTTCTTCAACCTGATGGTGCGTGTGTTGAAGTATTCTGTATATTATGCACAATGGAAGAGGTTGTAGGAAAGCATTACCGGGACGGGAGGGGTACTTGATGATTTTCGAGACAAAAGTCCTGAAGAAGGATTACATCCGAACTGTCAACTTTTCCACCTCCTAATGCTGCCTGGTTTGCTGTGTTCTTCCAGCCGCTTGCCTGTCTACATTGATGATGTTGACAGCCTTTCCACAGCAACACCAGGTGTAAATGGAGTCCATGGATGGGAGGTTAGCTTCCGTAATGGTCTGGGCTGTGCACATCACCTTCTCAGGTTTCTTACAGACCTGGGCAGAGCAGTTGCTATACCAGGCCAGAATGTATCCAGATAGAATGTTGTCTATGATGCATCTGTAAAAGTTGGTGAGGGTCCTTTTGGACATGCCAAATTTCCTTGCCATCTGAGGAAGATGAGGTGCTTTTGTGTCTTCTTGACCGTCACATCACCATGTGAAATCCAGGACAGGTTGTCAGTTATCGTCACACCTAGGAACTTGACACTCTCAACCCTCTCAATCTCCGCTCCGATGATGTCAATGTGGGCATAGTCTCCTCCTTTCTATATGAAGTCAATGATCAGTTCTTTAGTTTTTCCAACGTTGAGAGAGAGGATCAGGAAGGATAGACTTACATTGGAAGCAATTCAGGAAAGGGTTCAGCAAGCTCATTCCTGGGATGAAGGGATCATTTTACATGGAAATGTTAAGCAGTTTGAGTCTATATCAATGAGCGTTTAAAAGGAAGTTATTTTTCTGAATGATATGGGATTCCAAATGGGCTTGACAAGAGTCAATGCTGAGAGGATGTTACTGTCGTGGGAGTCTGGAACAGGGGCCACAGTGTCAATATAAGGGCTCTCCCTTTGATGATGGAAGTGACGAGAAATTTCTTCACTGCTTTGTCATTAGAAGTCTCTCCCCTGGTGAGCTCTTGGGTTGATTCTGGGCTGTGTTAGACCGATTTCTGATGGATCGAGGGCAGGGTCATGGGGAGCTGGCAGGAAACTGAAGTTCAGTCTATAGTCAAATCAACCAACATGTCACAGAATGGTGAGGCTAAGGTTGAAGGGCCAAATAGTCTAACCCTTCTGCTTTAGAGGGTACCGTTATTGGGAACCAGTGCACTCCTCGTGACAAAATTCCCATGGGAATTTCATTCAGGGAAATGTAAGGGGGTGGTCACCTCAGTCGCCTCAAGTGCTGGGGCCAGAGGGGTCTCTTCTTCAAATCTGCCATTTCTGGGCGAGATAAGTTCAATGCATCGCATTTCCCACACACTGTGAGGAGTTTAGAGAATATTGAATTCAGGAAAACTGCCAGTTTATACTGACCTGTCAACTTGGGAGGATTGAGAAATATCATGACAGGGAGGGAATCACCTCAAAGAGTGAATGGAAGTTGACGAGGAGCGTGGACCCCACATGGAGCAAATGGATTGAACAGCTTTGTCACAGTGCTACAGATTCGATGTGGAGCAGTTGTATTGAGTGAGATCACACCAAAAACAGTGGCTTGCATTTATATAGTGCCTTAACATCCCAAGGTGCTCCCCAGCAGCATTTCCCACCAATAATTGACACCAGGTCGCATCAGGAGATACTGGATGTAAATCAAAGTTTGTCCTCAGAGTTTTAGGGAGCATGTTATAGGAGGAGAGAGGGCTGGATAGATTTAAGGAGGGAATTCCAGAATGCTTTTCGTTATCTATACCTTAGTCTCAGTAAAGCAGAAAGAAATTAGCCTCAGATCAGAAGCGAGGATGCAAGCATTAAACCTGTACTTGGCACCCAGAAAAATGAAATGTCAACTCAGTTTTGACAAAGCTGATAGTTCTGATAGATTATGGCTAAAGGCACTTTAGAAAAAAAAATGTTACTTCCACACTCTCTGCTATTGTCCCTCCTGGTTGCTGTATTTTGATGTGTTTATTTTGAACAGAGGAATTAATTGAAGATAAAATTATTCCCTAAACCTTTGGCTTTCCTGACCTCAATTATTAAATCCTAACAAGGGGTCATTGGACCCCAATATTTTCAGCTCAGGCAGCATCCGAGGAGCAGGAAAATCGACATTTCGGGCAAAAGCCCTTCATCAGGAATGGTGGAAGAGTGCCTGCACGGTCTACCTCTCCACCCGGCAGGCACTCTGCCTCTATTCCTGATGAAGGGCTTTTGCCTGAAACATCGATTTTACTGCTCCTCGGATGCTGCCTGAACTACTGTGCTTTTCCAGCAGCACTCTAGCCTAGACTCTGGTTCCCAGCATCTGCAGTCATTGTTTTTACCCAATATATTCACAAGTTTCTCTTCCCACAGATGTTGCCAGACCTGCTGAGTTTCACCAGTAATTTCTGTTTTAATTTTACAGCAACTGCAGTACTTTCATAGTCTCCCAACAGTGCAGATAGAGGCCATTCAGTCCATCAAATCTGTACTGATCCTCTGAAGAGGAACCCCCTCGCCCCCCCAACATTGCTGTAACCCCTCATTTACCATGGTTAACCCACCTAGCCTGTAGGCTGCAGGGAATTTAGCATTGTCTACCCACCTAACCTGCACATCTTTGGACTGTGGGAGGAAACTGGAGCACCCGGAGGAAACCCACGCAGACACGGGGAGAATGTGCAAACTCCACACAGTCAGTCGCCTGAGGCTGGAATCGAACACTGGTCACTGGTGCTGTGGGGCAGCAGTGCTAACCACTGTGCCACCTTCTTTGTTCCATGCGATCCTCCTGGTGTTGAAAGAAAGCTGGGGAGGTTTTATACAATTCTGGCCAGCATTACTCTCTCAAGCAACACCATAAAAAAGTGCAAATTAGTTGCCAATTAACTGCTCAAACTTGCATTTCTGTCCCCTCCTTCCCAATCTCAAGGTGTCTTCAAGTAGATTTCAGCCACTCACTGCACTTCACTTAATAACTTCACCATCCATTCAGTGCCCCATATGGACCAACATTAGAATCAGTGAGATCTAAAATGTAGAAAAAAAGCCCCTTCAGCCCAGCACCTCCACACTGGTTAACAACACCTCCACCACCTAAATATTCTCGCCCCATTTTCTGACCCATAGCCTTGTGTGCCTCATCATTACAAGTGACACATCTAAGTATTTCTTCAACGTGGTGAGTGTTTCCACCTCTCCCACCCTTACAGGCAGTGAGTTGCAGGTCCCCAACACCCTCTGAGTTGAAAAGTCTTCCCTCGCATTTCCTGTCCTGTAAAAGTTCTACTCCCTTCCTAAAATCTATGCCTGCTGATCAACTCCATGAGGGGGAAGAGTTTTCTCCTTACCCTTCCTCTGTTCTTCCCCGTTCCTTTCTAACCTTTCTGAGTAAGATACACCAGCCACAATCCTTTGGAGTAAGCAATGGGAAACGTGAAGAATCACTGACAAGTTCCCCATGACAAACCAATGCACATCAAATGGCAGGCTTTGAGATTGGGCCTCACAAGACAGATTCGGGTTATCAATAAATAAAGGTCAAATTATCGCAGACACTGGTAATCTGAAACAAACACAGGAAACACTGGAGAAACTCGGTGGGTCTGGCAGCATCTGCAGAAGGAGAAACTGAGTTAACGTTTCGAGTCCAGTGACCCTTTCTCAGAACGAGTACCTCGTCAAGACAGAGGGGTGGTGGTGGTGTTTTGAGGGGGGGGGGTGTGGTAGTAGTAAGCAACAGATGGAGATGGAGCCCAGAGAGAGACAGAAAGAGAGAAAGACAAAGGGATGGATGACGATGACTCTGGGAGAAAGAGAAACTGATAATGGGGACCATCAGACAGTGAAAATGGGCTGGCTCTACTGAAAGCAGCTCATGTCATGATGGGGCCAGGGATGTGAGGTGAGTGAAGGACTTGGGAAGAGATGCTTAGGCCCTAAAATGATTAAACTTGATCGAATATAGGACAGTACAGCACAGGAACAGGCCCCTCGGCCCATGATGTTGTACCAAACAGGACGCCAAATTAAACTAATCCCTTCTGCCTGCCCTTGGTCCATATCCCTCCATTCCTCGCATATTCATGTGTTTATCTAAACGTCCCTTAAATGCTCCTATCATATCTGCCTCTACCACCCCTAGTGTTCCAGACTCCTTCTACTCTCTGTGTAAAAAAACTTGCCCCTCACGTCTCCTTTAAACTTTCCCCCTCCCACCTTGCTATTCAGCCCTGAGGGGCCCAGTGGGGTCTTAATACAAATCACTGATGCACTTGTGGAGAGAGACAGACAATGCTGCACGTTACACAGGAGTGTTCCTCTACACTCAGGGTAATCACTTAAAGTTCAGCACAAGAAGGGTGATGCCTGGCCCTAGATATTCGCATTTGTTAGAGAAAGAAATAGAGCTGTGGTGATAGAGCAGTTGATTCTGTTAGTCTCAGGGTCATGAACGACAGTAATTGTTGGCCCTTCTTGCTTTCTGTTTTGTGTGTGTGCAAGTGTGTGGGTGGGGTGGAGGCGATGTGGAATGTATGTGTGTGTTGTATGTGACTGTCTGTCTAAAAGAGAGAGTGAGTGCATGAATGTGTAAGTGTGAGAGTATATGAATGTGTGTGTGTATGTATGTGAATGACTGTGTGTGCGTGAGTGTATGAGCGAGTGTGTCTCTGTGTGTGCACGTGTATGTGAATGAGTGTGTGTGTGAATGAGTGTGTGTATGTGACTGTATAAAAGAGAGAGTGAGTGCATGAATGTATAAGTGAGTGTATATGAATGTTGTGTGTGTGTATGTGAATGATTGTGTGTGTGTGTATGTGAATGAGTGTGTGTGTGTGTGTATGAGCGAGTGTGTCTCTGTGTGTGCACGTGTATGTGAATGAGTAGTATGTGTGTGAATGAGTGTGTGTGTGTGAATGAGTGTATGTGAGCAAGTGTATGAGTGAGTGTGTGTGTCTGAGTGAGTGTATGTAAGTGAATGTGTGTGTGAGTGTGCGTGTGAGAGAGAGTGTGTGTGCGTGTGTGTTAGTGAGTGTGTGTGGGTGTGTCTGTGTGTATTTGGATGGTATTTCAATGTGCACGCCTTACTAATGTGCTGGTAATGTCATTCCTGTGGCTTGTCCATCTGCAGGAACAAAGGCAGACTGTGTGAAAGCATTGTGTCCACACCTGTGCCTTTTGATGTTGTCCTTGTCCTTCCCCTCCTCCTGGCCTGCTAATCGCTTGCCTGTTTACAAAGCACAGGCTGCCAAGTGCTTGGTTGAGGAGTTTCTACCTGTCACTTGAAAACATCTCCTGCCCAAACATTAACAACCCAGCACTCACTTGTCTGAGGAATGCTGCAAGTTTAATTTTACTTCAAATTCCCCCTCCCTGCTGCAAGATCAAATTAATAAAGTTTTCAAGCTGTGCTGGTGCTTGTGAGTTGAAAGGATTGCCTGAGCTTTTAGCTGTTGCTGTTGACAGGCACTGATTACACAGCACTTTACACCAATGCAACGGCTCCCATCAAATAAAGGTGACTCACTGGTTCGGAGATGACAGCTCAAGGTGGGAAAGGCACTGAGCACTCTGAGCTGAGAGAGCCATGGTAATCAAAGAACTTGCATTGAGGTAGCGCCTTTCACAATATCAGGGATGCTCCTTCAAGTGCTTTTCAAACTATGGTTAATTGCAGGGAAATGCAGCAATCTCCCTCAGAAAGCAGCAAGACAAATAACTACACAACAGTCAGAATCGTTATAGCATAGGAGACCATTCAGCCCATCATCTCTGCACCTTCTATCCCCTGGTGCCAATCTCTCGCCATTTCCCTGCACACCATGGCAATACAAATCCAATGCCCCTCCTGAACGCATCTTGAAACTTGTCTCTGGGAAGATCCCTCTCTGTTTGTCTTTAAAGGGATGAGCCATTGTCCACAAAGGGTTGTGGGCCTCTCTCTTCATCATAGAACCCCTACAGTGCAGAAAGAGGCCATTCAGCCCATCGAGTCCAGACTGAGCTTCCAAAGAGCATCCAACCAGATCCACTGCCCCACCTTATCTCTGTAACCCTGCATGTGACACATGGCCAATCCATCTTGCCTACACATCCCTGGACACTGGGGGCAATTTCCCATAGTCGGTCCACCTCACTCGCACATCTTTGGACTGTGGGAGGAAACTGGAGCACCTAGAGGAAACCCACGCAGACAAGGGAGAATGTGCAAACTCCACACAGTCACCTGAGAGTGAAATCGAACCCAGGTCCCTGGTGCTGTGTGGCAGCAGTGCTAACCACAAACACAATTGGTTATTTTGAGGGTACCATTCTGTAGTTACCATGAAGGTCTCTCCTTCTCAATCTAAGGTGTGGTGACCCTCAGATTAAGCCACAACCAGTTGTCTTTTTGCTGGCAGCCCAATGTTGTCCTGACCATCCTCATACATTCAGTGCCAAAGACTGTGAAAGAGCATGTTGGTAAATAGTCTTGTTTGTTCCCCGACCTTCCCCTACCCCACATTCAGAGAGAACTGTCGGGTGCTTAAGGGCTGGGAGAAACCTTACCTCAGTTACGGCACAGCTAACACCCAAGAAAATTGAAAGGAAGACTTAATTTCAATCAGAGTTAAGTCGTCCCTCTTGGAAATGTCCAAAAGCACTTTGACATACAATGAATTTCTTTGTCATGTTTGGAGGTGATTGTTCTCACGTTAGTGAATGTGATCCAACTAAATCCCACAGGCAGAGATAGGGCCAACAGCAGATTAACCTGCTTTAGGTGAAGGTTGGTTTGACAGACGGATTCTTGATGCTATTGGATATTCTGGGATGGGCTCTCATTTACACATAAAGGGAGATCAGCTGACGGGATATATTTAGCAGTTACACAGACCTGAAACACAAATGGAGAGTGTTTTTCAAACTCAGCAGGTCTGGTGGCATCTGTAAAGAGAGAAACAGAGTTGATCATTCAAGTCTGGGTGTGACTCTTCTCCAGGACCTGGATCTGAATGGAAAGAAAGAAAATTGGGAATATTCTGTATTTCCTCTCCATCTCCAGTAAGAATGAAAGCACCTCAGAAATTGGGATAGGATTATGCCATTCATCCCATTGAGCCTGCTATAAAGTAGTGGCTGATATCATTATGGTCTGCACCCCACTTCCCTTCCTGCCCCCTACATAACCCTTGACATATCTCGGAATTAAAAATCTGTCCAACTCAGTCTTGAATATACAGGAACGTGTTGAATTGGAGATGAAAGGGCTGAATGGCCTCTTCCTGTTCCTATTTGCTCTGTTTCTGTGTAACACAGGCCAATCAGCCCATTAATTAGCCTCCATCCCTCAATGACCCAGTCTCCACCACGCTGTCCAAGGAAGTAGAGCTGGGCTTCTTCCTGTTCAATGTGAATATACCATAAAGGAGAATGTGAGGGGGCGGATGTTGTACTTTGGTGAGGTGAAGTAATCTGACAAGTAGCATGAAGCATAAAGACCAGCACATACCGGTTGGGCTGAATGGCCCTTTCTGTGTTGTTAACCTCAAATATTTACATGCTTTGTGGCCAGATACTATGAAAGCTGGTGAGTCGTGTTTGACCAGTACCCCTCAGGGAGAGAAACAATGGCCTCTCTATTACCCTGTACGCTATTACCCTGCAATATCATGTGGTTGACACTTCCTGCCTTTGAATTGATCATTGCAGTTTGTTTCACAGATGGCCGAGTAAAAATAGAGACCTTTTTAGGGGAGCGGGTGCCATTGGCTGGGCCAGCATCTGTTACCCATCTCCAACTGTTCTGGAGAGACAGCAGTTTGAGTGCAGCTCTGTCAGCATTTAGCCTCTTCCCAGTCCATTCCGTTATTTGGCGTTTGAGATTCCCCCTTATGTGGACACTTGCATTGCTGTTAGGGAGGGATGCATAGGACCTCGACCCACCGACACCAGAGAAAGAGCATCTCACAACAAAGGGTCACACATTTAGGACAGAGATGAGGAGGAATGTTTTTTTTCTCTCAGAGGGTTGTGGGTCTGTGGAGTTCTTTACCACACAGGGGTTGGGTCATTAAATAATATTCAAAGTTGAGACAGATTTTTAATCAGTAAGCGAATTAAGGGTCACAGGGAAAAGGCAGGAAAGTGAAGTTGAGGATGGTCAGACCAGCCATGATCTCATTGAATGGCAGGGCTGATTCGATGGAGTGAATGGCCTACTTCTGCCCCTGTATCTAATGGCTTCATTCTTCTGACCAGAATGAATAACTTCACACATCTCTGAATTGAACTTCACCTGCCACTTGCCTGCTCAATCTGCCTGTCTGTGTCCTCTTCACACCCAGCATATTCTCCTCACAGTCCACGGCGTACTGGTCCATCTGCGGTCTTAGAATTCTGCTCTGCATATCAGAATCTGGCTCACTATTATAGGCCAGGCATCAGGTTCATCCACACATCAGTCGCTGGGGGACAATAGCACACACCCTCTTCCAATTCAAAGAGCGACCATTCTCTGTTTCCTGTCAATAGACAATAGGCGCAGGAGTAGACCATTCGGCCCTTCATTCATTATGATCATGGCTGATCATCCTCAATCAGTATCCTGTTCCTGCCTTATCCCCATAACCCTTGATTCCACTATCCATTTCCTGCTTGAAAGTATCCAGAGACTTGGACTCCACAGCCTTCTGGGGCAGAGCATTCCATACACCCACCACTCTCTGGGTGAAGGAGTTTCTCCACAACTCTGTTCTAAATGGCCTACCCCTTCTTGTCATTCAGTTAATTTCATCTCATCGCTGGCGCTGTCCATTTCAGTCCTTTGGATGTAAATTTCTTACCTGGCACTTCATCAAATGCCTTTTGGAAGTCAATATACATCAACCGCATTATCCCCATCAAACCTTTCTGTTACCTCATCTTAAAACTCAGCTAAGGTTTGTTAGCCCCCTTGATCAAGGGACGTGACTTGACATGATTTGGCTTGAAGAGGTTCTCAGTATCAGTGAGAGCTAACATCCACACAGGCCTCTCGCCTCATTGTCATAGCTGAGTATAAAGAGAATCAACGAATCTCTACGATTCAGAAAGAGGCCATTCAGCCCATCAAGTGTGTACTGACCCACCAAACAGTATCCTGCATAGATCTCTGTAAATCAAAGGAAATAATCCAAACAACATAAATGAAGACACCATAATTATCTCATAACCAATTAGAAGGGCAATGTGAACATTGTTTTCCCTATTCTGCGACTATCACTAGAGTCATAGAGTCATAGAGATGTACAGCATGGAAACAGACCCTTCGGTCCAACCCGTCCATGCCGACCAGATATCCCAACCCAATCTAGTCCCACCTGCCAGCACCCGGCCCATATCCCTCCAAACCCTTCCTATTCATATACCCATCCAAATGCCTCTTAAATGTTGCAATTGTACCAGCCTCCACCACATCCTCTGGCAGCTCATTCCATACACGTACCACCCTCTGACCAATAAAGGAAAGCATACCAAGCGCCTTCTTCACTATCCTATCTACCTGCGACTCCACTTTCAAGGAGCTATGAGCCAGCACTCCAAGGTCTCTTTGTTCATTGATCACAGAATAACCCACTCCACCCTATATTCCTTAATCTCACCTCCTCTCCATATCCCTCAATCCCACCTCCCCACCTTCTCGCCATATCCCTCAATCCCACCTCCCCACCTTCACTCCATATCCCTCAATCCTACCTTCCAACCATCTCCCCATAGCCTGCAACCCCACCTCCCCTCCAACTCCCCATATCTCTCAATCCCACCTCCCCATATCTCTCAATCCCACCTCCCTATATCTCTCAATCCCACTTCCCTACCTTCTCCCTGTATCTCTCATTCTCACTTTCTCACTGTCTCACTTTCGGTGACACATTAAACCCAGGTCCTCGGCTGTGCAATCTCAAGCAGCAGAAACGATCCTGCAGCTGCTATTTCAAGGGAGAATTGCTGAGTTCTCTCTTTGTGACTATATATTATCCCTCAGCCAAAGTCGATCTGTTACTGACACATGGCTGTTTCTGGGGAGCTTGCTTTTGGTTGGGCCAACATTACAGCATTCGCTGCACCTCAGAATCACTTCACTGGCAAAAAAATGCCTCGTGATGTCATGAGACTGTGAAAGGTGCTATATAAATGCAACTCCTTCCCTTTCGAGTGGCTTAAACAGCAACCAGAACAGGAAATACCACATTGGCTCCCAGTCAAGCGACATTTCTGGTTTTAAAATTCTAATCCTTGGTTTCAAATCCCTCTGTGGCCCCTCTCCCTCTCTCTCTCTCTCTCTCTCTCACTGAAATCCCCTTCTATTCCACAAGCCTCTGAAATCTCTGTGTGCTTTCAGATTTGGCCTTTTGTGCATCTCCGATTTTAATCAGTCCACAAGAAGCTGATTAAAGGTTAATGACTTGGGCCAATGCCACACACTGAAAGATCTGTGCAGTGTTATCATATACAAGCACATGGGAGAACGTTTAAACATTTCAATAGAACGCCGAGTCACATTCCCATCCATCCATTCATACCTAATGACTGAAAATGGTTCATTGGGAATACAAGCAAGCTGCCAACTGTATTCAGGCAAGAAATGACTATGTTCAGAGAATTCTATCCCGTTGGAATGTGAGTTTATCTATTTAATTAAGGTTGTGCCCATTTCAATGAGTTGGCCCAGGCTCTCTCTAACTGGTGTCCATTCAATTAAACTCTCTTTATCAACTGGTTTAACATGGCTGGGTCAGTACGGAGCCTGTGGGAGACAGATGCAGAAATCTGATTACTTTGTGAGCACTGATAGTCCGAGGATGCACGCTCCAAGTTTAATTTCCACCTTCGCTTTTTAAAACAAATCTATGCACGGGATTGCTGGCTGGGCCCAGCATTTATTGCCAGTCCCTAGTTGCCACTTGAGAAGGTGGGGGTGAGTTGCCTTTTTGAACCAGGCAAAAGTGAGGACTGCAGATGCTGGAAACCAGAGTTTAGATTAGAGTGGTGCTGGAAAAGCACATCAGGTCAGGCAGCATCTGAGGAGCAGGAAAATCGACGTTTTGGGCAAAAGCCCTTCATCAGGAAATGAGGCTTTTGCCCGAAACATCGATTTTCCTGCTCCTCGGATGCTGCATGACCTGCTGTGCTTTTCCAGCACCACTCTGATTTCAACACTGCCTTCTTGAACCGCTCCAGTCCACCTGCTGTGGGTTGACCCACAATGCCCTTAGGGAGGGAATTCCAGGATTTTGACCCAGCGTCAGTGAAGGCGCAACGATATATTTCTAAGTCAGGATGATGTATGGCTTGGAGGGGAATTATCGAGGCAACATTCTTGCTTTCTTTTAACCAGGGAGGGCAGGAAGAGAAAGCTTTTCATGGGAGGTCTCACAATCTGATTAGGTCCTCGTCTCAGCTCTAAACTAACTGCAGCAACAATTCACATTCCTTCCAGGACAGCGTTGCAACATTCCACAAACTATTTCCCAGTCTGGGAGCTCAAGCGAACAGGCAGCAGGGAGCTAGGTTAGGAGAGGTGGGGTGGGACCTACAACAACTACTTACTTTTGTATCACCTGTTGAAAGAGATTTAAGGGAGGAATTCCAGAGCTTAGCAGTCCAGGCAGCTGAAGGCATGACCACCAATGATTAAAATCAAGGATGCTCAAGAGGTTATTTAAGCTGAGTGCAGAGGTGTTTGAGGATTGTGGAGTCGAGGAGTATGCCCAGATAGGGAACGCTGAGTCCATGGAGAGAGGTTTGTAAAACACAGATGAGAATTTGAAAACTGAGGTGTTGCTGGACCAGAGGTCACAGACAGAAAAAACTGCAGATGCTGGAATCCAAGGTAGACAAGCAGGAAGCTGGGAGAACACAGCAAGGCAGGCAGCATCAGGAGGGACAGGCAGGAAGCTGGGAGAACACAGCAAGGCAGGAAGCATCAGGAGGGACAGGCAGGAGGCTGGGAGAACACAGCAAGGCAGGCAGCATCAGGAGGGACAGGCAGGAGGCTGGGAAAACACAACAGGGCAGGCAGCATCAGGAGGGACAGGCAGGAGGCTGGGAGAACACAGCAAGGCAGGCAGCATCAGGAGGTGGAGAAGTCAAATGTTTCAGGACTGGTGGTGGGTGTAAAGTGACAGTAACAGGGAGTAATGGGTGTGCGAGACTTGGACAGGGAGTGTAGTTTTGGATGAGTTTGGGTTTATAGACAATGCTATCTGAATTAATAAGTGAAGTACATCATTCAGCCCTTCAAGCTTGCATTACCACTCAAGAATATCGTTCTGAATTCTGCACTCCCATCTGTACTGACGGCTTTCAGTTCACCTGCCAGATGCAATCTATGTGGCTCAGCCTGAGAAATGTTCAATGGCCCTACACCCAACGCTTTCTGAGGGACAGTCACACAATCCTCTGAGACAAAATACTTCTCCTCATCTCTATCCTAAAAAAGAAACTTCTGGATTTTAAATGTGTGCAATGACCAGTCAGGAATGCATTGGTATGGTCACGTCTGGAGGGAATAAAAGCATAAGTGAAGGGTTCAGCAGTTGATGAGGTTACCCATGTAATCGGGCTGTTAGTCAGTATAGATCAATGCATATGGCACACATTGAGAGGTTAAAGAAATTCTTGCATTATAACAGCAATCACAATTTAAGTAAGCATTTCATGATCTGTTTTGGACTGAAATTAGGAAAAGTATAAAGCCGTAAGACATAGGAGCCAAATTAGGCCATTCAGCCCATTGAGTCTGCTGTACTTTCAATCATTGTTTCTCAACCCCATTCTCCTGCCTCCTCCCTGTAATCCCTGACCCCCTCACTAATCAAGAACCTCTCTGTCTTTAAATACACTCAATGACTTTTAGTCTCCACAGCCCTCTGTGGCAATGAGTTCCACAGATTCCCCACCCCCCCCGGCTGAAGAAATTCCTCCTCATCTAAGTTTTAAAGGATCGCCCCTTCACTCTGAGGCTGTGCCCTTGGGTCCTAGTCTTTCCTACTGGTGGAAACATCTTCTCCACGTCCACTCAGTCCAGGCCTCTCAGGATTCTATAAGTTTCAGTCAGATCCCTCTCATCCTTCTCAACTCCATCGAGTACAGACCCAGAGTCTTCACCCCATCCTCACATGACAAGCCCTTCATTACCAGGATCATTCTTGTGAATCTCCGCTAGACCCTTCCAAGGCCAGCACATCCTTCCTTCGATACGGGGGGGCCCAAAACTGCTCACAATATTCCAAATATTCTGACCAGAGCTGTATACAATCTCAGCAGTACATCTTTGTTGTTGTATTTTCTGGTGCTATGGAAATGCAAGCCTCTCCTGATGGTTACCTCTCGGGCCATATCAATAGTGACATGAGAGATGGTGACAGCTGAGGAAGCTGATGAAAACTCAACAGCCTATACCTACCCTTTCGGAGCCCCTTGTCTGAGTCCTTAGCTTCCTCCCCTACCCAATGCCCTGTCCACAACACAACCATCCTTCCCTTACCTCAATGCCTTATCTTGGCCCATGCTCAAACCAATTACCCACCCCTATTACTCCTGACTGAACACCTTACCCATGACCCCTGTTTCTCCCCAGCCCGCACCTGTCCCCAACAATAACATCTCCTTCTATAATCCCCCAAACCATCCCAAGGACTGATACTCCCATTGCCAATTCAAACTCTGCCTCTATCTCCAACTTAAGCCCCATACTGAACTCTCCCTAACACCAACCTAAACCCTCTGTCTCCTCCCATAATTACCTGAAAATACTCAAAGGATCCACCAAACATGTAACCCAAAGCCCTGTCCATATCCC
Organism: Hemiscyllium ocellatum; assembly: GCF_020745735.1. Taxonomy (NCBI): domain Eukaryota; kingdom Metazoa; phylum Chordata; class Chondrichthyes; order Orectolobiformes; family Hemiscylliidae; genus Hemiscyllium; species Hemiscyllium ocellatum. The sequence goes on along the minus strand of NC_083412.1, from coordinate 97,201,596 downwards.
TACCCAGACTCCCTTCTGCTCCTATCCTGACTGTTCCCATGGTGCCCTGGGCCCAGGTCCTACAATGTTTCTCCAAAATACCCCCATGACCCAACCCAGAGCACCCATCCCACTTCCCCATCCCTGCTACCCACCCCTCCCTGCTTCCCCACCCTCTCCCCTTCCCTTGTCTCCCTCCCCGCTCCCCCCTGACCTCCCTCCCGCTCTCCCCCTGCTCTCCCCTCCCCACTCACACGCCCCTCCCCTTTCCCCTTCCCCACTCGCCCTCCCCTCTCTCCCTTCCCCTCTCCCTCTCCCCTCTCCCCTTTCCCCCTTCCCACTCCCCCGTCCACTCCCCTTGCCTGCTTCCACACTCCCCCTTCCCTGCTCCCCCTACCCTCTCCCCCCTACCCCCTTCACTCCCCCCACCCTCTCCCCCTCCCTGCTGTCCCTCCCCACTCCCCCTGCCCGCGCCCCCTACCCTCCCCCCCTCCTCTCTCCCCTTCCTCCCTCCCCCTCCCCCTTCCCTGCTCCCCCCATCCACACACCCCCCTCTCCCCCTCCCCTCTCCCTTTCCCCCTTCCCGCTCCCCTCCCTGCTCCCACTCCCCCTGTCCACTCCCCCTTCCCCCTCCCCGCTCCCCCTACCCTCTCCCCCTCCTCTCTCCCCCTCCTCCCTCCCCCTTCCCTGCTCCCCCCATCCTCTCCCCCCATCCTCTCCCCCCTACCCCCTTCTCCACTCCCCCCATCCTCTCCCCCTCCCTGCTGTCCCTCCCCTCTCCCTCTGCCCACTCCCCCACCCTCCTCCCTGCCCCCAGGCGGTGCCGGTCCCTGAGCTGATGAGCTGTGTGTCTGTGTTGTACCCTGTCAGATCCGTGGCGGGAAGCTGATGATCACCAACACACGGAAGAGCGACGCAGGCAAGTACGTCTGCGTTGGCACCAACATGGTGGGCGAGCGGGAGAGCGAGGTGGCCGAGCTGACCGTTCTGGGTGAGTGTGAACGCTGCAGTCTGGGTATCCGAACCTGGGCATTTATATCTGGGTCAGGAGGTCAACCCCTTCGGAAGAGACGCAGTGGGGATGGAAGTGGGAGAAGGGGGTACAGAAAGGGTGGATTGTCAAAGTCCCTTGAAGGGGTGTTGAGGAGAGCTGTGCTCAAAGGATGGGTTCTGTTACTCTTTTTATCCCCTGGATACCAATATCTTTAGAATAAAGTAGCCAGGTATGGACATACTGCCCTGCTCTTTGTCTCCATCTCAGAATCACAGATTTGCTGATAACTCATTTCCTCTCAGCTTAGCTCCATACAATGATATGTTAACAACCTGCTTTCCATTCTCTCCGCACACACAGCACCTGGCCAGCTGAATGCTCACAGCAATTATTTTTGGCTCCATAAAAAGCATTTCATGGAAAGCACTGGAAGACCCATCAGCAGTTACAGAGACAGAGAGTCATTCAGCACGGAAACAGACCCTTCGGTCCAACCTGTCCATGCCAGACAGGTTTCCCAAGCTAACCCACTCCAATTTGCCTCCTTTTGGCCCATTTCCCTCTAATCATGTACCTGTCCAAAAGTCTCCTTAATGTTGGAACTGTACCTGCATCTATCACTTCCTCTGGCAGAATTTTCCACATACTCGCACCACGCTCTACCTGAAAAAGTTGCCCCTTGGTCCGTTTTAAATTCTTCCCCTCTCACCTTAAACCTATGCCGTCTAGTTTTGGACGCCCCGAACCTGGAGAAAAGACCTTTACTCTTCACATTTTCCAAGCTTCTGATGATTTTATAAACGTCCAGTTGCCCCCTTGAGAAGGTGGGGGTGAGCTGCCTTCTTGAACCGCTGTAGTCCATGTGCTGTGGGTTGACCCACAATGCCCTGAGGGAGGGAATTCCAGAATTTTGACCCTGTGACAGTGAAGGGACGGCGAGGGGCTCAGAGGGGAACTTGCAGGGGGTGGTGTTCCCATGTATTGGCTGCCCTTGTCCTTCTAGATGGAAGTGGTCGTGCGTTTGGAAGGTGCTGCCTGAGGAACATGACACCAGAACTAGGAGCTTGTCACCAGTAAGAAAGTTTGAACAGGTCTGGGGTTCTTTTCTTCAGCAGGGTGCAGCTTAAGGGGTAATCTGATGGAGATCTTCATAATAAGGTCACATGCAGCAAAACAAAAACAAAACACTGCACATGCTGAGAATCGAAAGGGAAAAACTGAAACTGCTGGAGAAAGTCAGCAGGTTTGACAGTGTCTGAGGAGAGAGAGAGAAAAAACAGAGTTAATGTTTCAGATTCTGGAACTTTCTTCAGGAAGGATGGAGTCGGTCAGTAGGGAGCAGAGTTTGGATTCGGGACGGAAAATGACGGCTTCAGTCTTTCCAAGATTTAACTGAAGGAAGTTCCTGCTCATCCAGCAGAGGATGTTGGAGGGGAGCAGTTTATTCCATCAGTGAGAGTGGAGGAGGGAGAGAGGGGGTGCTGAGTGAGAGCTGTCGGTCCTCAATGTATGTTTACAGACCAACCCTGTCCCTTCAGATAATGTCACCATGGACCAACGTGTAGATGTGAAATAGGAGAGAGTTAGAGATAGATCCTTTCTAGGACTCTATAGATGGGAAGGAAGATGGAGAGGTAAGACAGGTCGAGAGGGTGCTGCTGACTTGGAGGGTTGGATCTGGGATGAGTTGGGGGGAGGGTTGGGGAGATTTGGGAACTGGTGAATTCAGTGTCGAGGCTGTGTGGTTGTAGCCTCCCAAGGCAGAAGATGAGGTGTTCTTCCTCCAAGCTTAATCTCTCCTTCCTGGGTATGGTGCCAAGGTCTGTTCACGGTACTCCAGGTGGGGGTTCCACCGCTCCAATCATCCACAATTCCAGATAAATGTTCTGGGAACATTTCACCATGGTGAAATTAAAAGTCGATAAAAAATGGAATAAAAAGCTAAATGTAATAGTAACCATGGTTTTAAAATGTCACCTGGGTCATCAATGTCCTTCAGGGAAGGAAATCATTACCTTGTCTGGTTTACTTACACGTAACTCCAGACGCACAGAAATGGGGTTGACTCTTAACTGCCCTCTGGGCAATTAAGGATGGATAATAATTTATAGAATTGTGCAATTAAACAGTGCAGCCCATCGACACAGGTCAAACACCGAGCCTTCAATCTAACCCCACTTAACAGCACTTGGCCCATAATCTTGAATGTTATGACATGCCAAGTGCTCATCCAGGTATTTTTTTAAAGGATACAAGGCCATTTGTCTTTACCACCCTCCCAGGCTGCACATTCCAGACTGTCACCACCCTCTGGGTAAAACGGCTTTCCTTCACATCCCCCCCACAACTCTCCTGCCCCTCACCTTGAACCTTTGACCCCTTGTGATTGACCCTTCAACTAAGCAAACAGCTGCTCCTTATCCACTCTCTCCATGCCCCTCACAATCTTGTACACCTCAGACTTGATCTATAAATATAAATGAGAATAACGGCAGACCCCATTCTCATGACACAATATATTAAAAAATTAATGACCCATGGTTTGGTTTCTGCAATAATTACAATCATCTTCCCCTCTGTCTACCTCATTGGATCCCTACAGAATTCACCTCTGGAAGTCATCGAGACATAAATATGTATGCCATGGAAACAGACCATTCGTTCCAACTCCTCTGTACTGACCAGACATCCCGAATTAACCTAAACCCATTTGCCAGCTCACAGCCCATATCCCTTCAAACACTTCCTATTCATATACCCATCCAGATGCCTATTAAGTGCTGCAATTGTACCAGCCTCCCCCATTTCCTCTGGCAGCTAATTCCATACACGTACCACCCTCTGTGTGAAAAAGTTGCCCCTTAGGTCTCTTTTATATCTTTCCCCTCTCACCCTAAACCTATATCCTCTAGTTCTGCACTCCCCCACCCCAGGGAAAAGACTTGTCTATTTACCCTATCCACGCCCCTCATAATTTTGTAAACCTCTATAAGGTCACCCTTCAGTCTCCGACGCTCCAGGGAAAACAGCCCCAGCCTGTTCAGCTTCTCACTGTCGCTCAAATTGTCCAACCCTGGCAACATTTTTGTAAATCTTTTCTGAGCCCTTTCAAGTTTGACAACATCTTTCCAATAGGAAGGAGAGCAGAATTGCGCACAATATTCCAACAGTGGCTTAACCAATGTCCTGTACAGCTGCAACATGACCTCCCAATTCCTGTACTCAATACTCTGACCAACAAAGGAAAGCATACCAAAAGCCTTCCTCACTATCCTATCTACCTGTGACTCCACTTTCAAGGAACTGAAACATTAAGCCTCTCGGTTCTCACCGTGACCTGCTGAGTGGATGCTTCAGTTTTGATTTGGAGTTGTCTGTGGTAGTTTGGAGAATGCTCTATCGGCTCTGATGCTGTGTCTGTTCTCTCCCCAGAGCGCCCATCCTTTGTGAAGAAGCCAAGTAGTCAGGTCCAGCTGGTGGATGAGACGGTTGAGTTTAAGTGTGAGGCGCGGGGAGACCCCACTCCGACAGTACACTGGAGGAAGGAGGACGGCTTGTTGCCAAAAAGCAGGTACAGGAGCAGCTTCCGACAGGACTACCATGGCTATCGATAACACCGGGAGGCAGTGCACTGCTCTCACTGCTCTCGGCAAGGAGAACCACAGAAGGAATTCAAACTTTCATTGCTATAACGCCCATCTCAACCTCACCATATCCCTAAGTCCTTCAATGCCAATGAAGTACTGTGTGAATTCTATCATTGTCAGAATGCAGAAAGCACAGTACAGCAAGCTCCCATAAACAACAATGTCATAATGACCAGACTGACTGCTGAGGGTAAACCAAGTGAATACACCACACTCTTTGATTTAACTCAGACAGCAAACATTGACACTATTCAATCTCCCGTCTTCAAAACTACATCCTCTGATAGTGCATCACACCCTCAGTACTGACCCTCTGACAGTGCAGCACTCCCTCAGTGCTGACCCTCCAACAGTGCATCACACCCTCAGTACTGACCCTCTGACAGTGCAGCAGTGCATCATTCCCTCAGTACTGACCCTCTGACAGTGCAGCACTCCCTCAGTATTGACCCTCTGACAGTGCAGCACTCCCTCAGCACTGAACGTCTGAAACTTGAGCATTCCCTGAGTACTGACTCTCTGACAGTGTGGCAGTCCCTCAGTACTGACCCTCTGGCACTCCTTCAGTACTGACCTCTGACAGCATGGCCCTCCCTTAGTACTGAATCTCTGACAGTGCGGTACTCCCTTAGCATTGTTCCTCTGACAGTACAGCACTCCCTCAGCACTGACCCTCTGACAGTACAGCACTCCCTCAGTACTGACCCTCTGATAGTGCAGCACTCCCTCAGTACTGACCCTCTGACAGTGCAGCACTCCCTCAGTAGTGACCCTCTGACAGTGCAGCACTCCCTCTGTACTGACCCTGTGACAGTGCAGTACTCCCTCAGTAGTGACCCTCTGACAGTGCAGCACTCACTCAGTATTGACCCTCTGACAGTGCAGCACTCCCTCAGTATTGACCCTCTGACAGTGCAGCACTCCCTCAGTAGTGACCCTCTGACAGTGCAGCACTCCCTCAGTACTGACCCTGTGACAGTGCAGTACTCCCTCAGTAGTGACCCTCTGACAGTGCAGCACTCCCTCAGTACTGACCCTTTGATAGTGCAGCACTCCCTCAGTACTGACCCTCTGACAGTGCAACACTCCCTCAGTAGTGACCCTCTGACAGTGCAGCACTCCCTCAATACTGACCCTCTGACAGTGCAGCACCTCCTCAGTACTGACCCTCTGATATACAGCACTCCCTCAGTACTGACCCTCTGACAGTGCAGAAATCTCCTAGCATGGAGTGTATAAACCTATAAGGAGGAGGTAATAATTAGCGTGTCTGTGTTTAAATTGGTTTCGGTTTTCGGACCAGGATAGATTGAGAAAGTTGGGACTGTTCTCCTTGGAGGTGAGATGGCTGAGAGGACATTTGATAGAGGTTTTCAAACTCCCGAGTGGTTGGCCAGAAGCTCTTCCTGTTTATGAAAGGAACAAGAGTGAGAGGGACATAGATGAAAAGTTTTGTGAAAATGAAGCATGGGTGATGCTCAGCAAGCAGTTAGTGTCTGAAGTGCACTGCCTGGAAATGTGGTGAAGGCTTCTTCAAATGAGGCATTCAAGAGGGACGAAGGATAGTTATTTGGATTGGACTAGGGTGTAGCGAGATGGGAAAGTCAGGAGATTTGTACCTGTGCAGACACAATGCAATGATTAGCCTTCCTGTGTACTGTAATAATCCTTTGATTCTGTGATCCCTCATGAGCCCCCCTCTCTCTGAGAGAATGAGAGTGGAACTGGGCTACATATTGTCCATTGCAGTCTGTCTTCACCTCAGACTTGGAGAACTGCAAGTTATCTCTTTGTTTAAAAGGAATGCAAATGTACTACAGGAGTGGGAAAACTTCTCCAAACAGTATTTTAGTTCTGGCATGTTCCTGGAGAGCAGTGATGAACTCTTCACCCTATCCATCCCATCTTCTCCCCCAACACATTCTCCATCCAATTCTTCCGCCTGCCAAATAGGGTATCATCGAGTCAAACAGCATGGAAACAGACCCTTCGGTCCAACCAGTCCACGCCAATCATGTTCTCAAACTAAACTAGTCCCACCTGCCTGCCCCTGGCCCATAACCCTCCAAAACCTTCCTGTTCATCTGCCCCTCTAAATGCCTTTTAAATGGAGCTGTACCTGCATCTACCACTTCCTCTGGCAGCTCATTCCAAAAACACACCACCCTCTGTGTAAAAATGTTTCCCTCCATGTCCTTTTCAAATCTTGCTGCTCTCACCTTAAAAATGTGCCCCCTAGTTTTAAACGCCCCCACCATAAGGAAAAGATTCTTGTCATTCGCCCTATCAATGCCTCTTGTGATTTCATAAAACTCTTCAGGTCACCCCTCAACCTCCTACGCTCCAGTGAAAAAAGTCCCAGCCTCTCCCTATGATTCCTAGCAACATTCTGGTAACTCTTTTCTGAACCCACTCATGCTTAATAATATTCGTGCTATAGCAGTGCGACTGGAGCTGCCCACAGTATTCCAAAAGTGGCCTCACCAACGTCCTGTACAACCTCAATATGATGTCCCACTCCTCTACTCATTGGTCTGAGCAATGAAGGCAAGCATGCTAAATGCCTTCTTAACCATCCTGTCTGTCTGTGACACAACTTTCAAAGAATTATGTACCTGAACCCCTAAGTCTCTCTGTTTTACCACACTACCCTGGGCCCTACTATTAATTGTAAGAGTCCTTCCCTTGTTTATTTTACTAAAATGCAATACCAACGTGTCCCTTGGCAATGAGAGGTGCTATAGGAATGTATTGTACTTCATCATCTCTGTTGATTTTCTCCAGCCTCTCTGATCTGTCTCTCATCTGCCCCACAGGTCCGAGATCCAAAGAGGCAATACGTTGGTCATTCGACATGTCACAGCAGCTGACGTGGGCACCTACACATGTGTGGCCGAGAACATGGTGGGGAAAACTGAGACTTCGGTCACACTGACGGTGCACGGTGAGTACGGTACAACAGTCTCCTCAAGCCACCAGACTGAGAGAGGGAACGTGGGAGCACAAAGCAATAAAGAGAGAGGCAGAAAGTGATAGATGTGACTCCGAGCAAGGGGGCGAGGGAGTGAGTGAGAAGGAACTGGGAGTGCTGAGTGAGGAAGTCACAAAGAGAGCAAGGAACAGATAGAAAGGCTGAAAGAATAAGGAATACTGAGAAAAGAGAGGCTAATAGGTCAGAAAGAGAGAGACAAACTGAGAGGAAGCTGCAGAAAAACATGAGAGCATGGGGGTGAGAGAGCAAGACAGGGACTGAAAGGACAGCTAGAAAGAAAGGCTGATCGGGGAAAGGGAGAGACAGTGATAACCAGAGAGGGAGACCACAGCAGAGGAGGGAAGAGAGGGAGAGGAAGCGAGAGAGCGCAAAGAAGGGTTGAGAGAGAGAAAGCAATGGAGGGGCAGTAGGAGAAGAGAGGGTGGAGAACTGAGAGAGACACACTTTTACAGACTGTGAGAGTGTAGGAAAACATCAGAAAAACAAACACAGGCACACACACAGACATACACACACATACAAACACAGGCACACACACAGACATACACACACATACAAACACAGGCACACATGCAGACAACTACACATACACATACATACACAGGCACACACAAACACACAACACAGGCACACTCACTGACATACATACACATACACATGCAAGCACAGGCACACACAGACATACACACACATACAAACACAGGCACACATGCAGACAACTACACATGCACGTACAAACACAGGCGCGCACACAGATATACATACACAGACAAACACACAACACAGGCACACACATAGACATATATGCACACACATACAAATACAAGCACACACACAGATATATACATACACACATACAAACACAGGTACACACAGAGACATATACATGCACATACAAACACAGGCGCACACACACACACAGATATATACACACACACATGCAAACACAGCGCACACAGGCATATATACACACACACATACAAACACAGGCACACACCGAGATGTATAGACACATGCGTATACAAGCACAGGCACACACGGAGACATATACATACAGACAACTACACACACACACATGCAAACACAGGCATGCACACAGACATATACACACACCACACATACAAACACAGGCACACACACAGCTATATACACACACATAATCACACAGACACACACATACAAACACAGGCACACAGACATATGCATGCACACACCACACACACGCACACACACACACCACATGTATACACACACACACAAACACAGGCACACACACATACACACACACACACACACACATAAATACAGGCACGCACACAGATATACACACGTATACACACATAGGCACACATGCACCCATTGCTGGACACCACATGTATGAACATATTTGCACACACATACACTACATACATACACACACATGTACACTCACACCCAGATACACTCATGCATACAAAAACTCAGATGTTTCCACTCAAGACTTCTATTCAGATTTCTCCAGTTTCCTCATTTCCCCTCCCCTCACCTTGTCTCAGTCGGTTCCCTCAACTCAGCACCGCCCTCCTAACCTGCAATCCTCTTCCTGACCTCTCCGCCCCCACCCCACTCCGGCCTATCACCCTCACCTTGACCTCCTTCCACCTATCCCACCTCCATCGCCCCTCCCCCTAGTCCCTCCTCCCTACCTTTTATCTCAGCCGGCTTGGCTACTCTCTCTCATTCCTGATGAAGGGCTTATGCTCGAAACATCGAATTCTCTATTCCTGAGATGCTGCCTGGCCTGCTGTGCTTTGACCAGCAACACATTTGCAGCTGTGATCTCCAGCATCTGCAGACCTCATTTTTTACACACACACACACACACACATGCACACACACACACACACACACACACACACACACACACGTGCACACAGACTCATGCATGCACACTCAGACTTACACACACACATGCACGTGTATACTCAGGCAGACACACACATGTATACTCAGGCACGCACACACACAGCAGAGGGAGAACCGGGCTGATTTCTAAACTATTGTAACTTTGCTTCAGTATTTGCTGATAGAAGTTGAGATTCCTATCAGTGGCAGTCTGAGTCTGGCTACAAACCTCTCATCTTTCTATCCTGTAATCAACTACTTATCGCAGATACTAATCAGCTCAGATTGTAGGTGTGATCTCATTCAGTAACCATGCAAGAGTCTCAGCATTCTGCCCGGCTCTGTCAGTCTCTGTTTGTGTGCACGTCTGCTTGCATGTGCTTCTGTGTGTTTCTGCATGCAGGTGTCTCAGGAACAAAAAGGACGACAATTATAGCCTGTCACAACTGAAGGACATCTCAAAGTGTTTTACAACCAAAGAAGGACTTTCTGACCACACTGTAGTGTAGAATGTGATGCAGCCAAAGTGCACTCAGCAAGTTCCCACAACATTGCAATGTGCCAAAGACCAGACTAACATTTTTTGTGAAGTTGCTGGAGGGGTCGTTATTGGCTAAACCATAAGGGAGGAATGAAAGTGAAATATGACAGGTGTTGCCGTGAGATTATTAATCCAGAAACTCAACGAGTGTTCTGGGGACCCAGGTTCGAATCCTGTGACAGCTGACGGTGGAATTTGAATTCAATAAAAACAGTTTTGGAATGAAGAAACTGTTGTTGGAAAAAACCCCATCTGGTTCATGAATGTCCTTTCGGGAAGGAAACTGCCATCCTTACCTGGTCTGGCCTATATGTGACTCGAGACCCACAACAATGTTGTTGATGCTTAGCTGCCCTCTGAAATGGCCCAGCAAGCCATCGAGTTCAAAGCCAACTCGGGATGGGCAGTGAATGCTGGCCAGCTAGTGACATTCACATCCTACAAGTGAAAAAGGAACTGAGTGGGTGGCACAGTGGCTCAGTGGTTAGCACTGCTGCCTCACAGCATCAGGGACCCAGGTTCAATCCTACCCTCGGGGGATTGTGTGACGTTTGCACATTCTCCTTGTGCTAGAGGTTTCCTCTGAGTGCTCCAGTGTCCTCCCACCATCCAACAATGTGTAGGTTAGGTGGATTGGCCGTGGGAAATGCAGTGTTATGGGGATGGGGTCGGAAGGTGGGTCTGGGTGGGATGCTCTTCGGAGGGTTGGTGCAGACTTGATGGGCTGAATGGCCTCTATCTGTGCTGTACGGAATCTATGAATCATGTTGAATATGACTCTGGGCGGGGAAAGAGGTGGTCTTAATGTGTGGTGAGAGGACCAAAGAAGTGTGGAACATTGATGCTCAATGTCTGCAAGATAGAAGCTAGAACAGCAGACAATAGGAGCACCCCGCGCCCCCTCCCTGAGCACCAATCCCAGGACCATATCAGTATTAGACCTGACTTGTCATGGTTCTAGCCTTTGTCTGCTTTAGCATTCCAGATCAAGAAGCAATATTCCAATTTCTGATTAAGCATTTTCCAGACTTTTGGACTCATCAATGAGTTTAGCAATTTCAGAACATCAACTCTCAATCCTTTGTTTTACTGTGTGCTGGTCTGAGTCTTGTTTTTCATGCTGCTTCATTCAAACATGATTCTGCCACAAACACTTACTCTGGAAGAATGCTTTGTTCCTTTATTACAGCTTTACCTTTCCATCCATCAGGCAGTGCTGTCGCAGAAATGTCCATGAGCTGGTAATGCAGATTGTCCCAACTAAAGTTCGAGTCATGTGGGTTCAAATCCCACCATGATGAAACTTAACTCAATCTGGCATTAGAAAGTTAGCCTAATGGTGACCACTATCAAATATAAAAACTCATCTGCTTCACGAGGGAAGTCTCCCTCATGGGAAGCTGCTGAGTAAAGTGAGGGCCCATGGTGTTCGAGGTGAGCTACTGGTATGGATTAACAATTGGCTGTCTGACAGAGGTACAGAGTTGGGATAAAAGGTTTTTTTTCAGAATGGCAGCCAGTGACAAGTGGGGTCCGCAGGGTTCAGTGTTGGGTCCGCAGTTGTTCACTTTTATATATGAATGATCTGGATGAAGTGACTGGGGGCATTCTGGCGAAGTTCGCCGATGATACCAAGTTAGGTGGACAGGCAGGTAGTTCTGAGGAGGTGGAGAGGCTGCAGAAAGATTTGGCCCATCTGGTCCAGATCCTGTTGTAATCGGAGGTAACCCTCTTCACTGTCCACTACACCTCCGGTTTTGGTGTCATCTGCAAACTTACTAACTGTACCTCTTAAGCTCTCATCCAAATAATTTATGTAAATGACAAAAAGTAGAGGACCCAGCACCAATCCTTGTGGCAGTCCATTGGTCACAGACCTTCAGACTGAAAACCAATCCTCCACCATCACCCTCTGTCTTCTATCTTTGAGCCAGTTCTGTATCTAAATGGCTAGTTCTCCCTGTAGTCCATGAGGTCTAACCTTGCTAATCAGTCTCCCATGGGGAACCTTGTCGAACGCCTTACTGAAGTCCATATAGATCACATCTACTGCTCTGCCCAAATCAATCTTCTTTGTTAATTCATCAAAAAACTCAATAAAGTTTGTGAGACATGATTTCCCACGCACAAAGCCATGTTGACTATCCCAAATCAGTCCTTGCCTTTCCAAGTATATGCACATCCAGTCCCTCAGGATTCCCTCCAACAACTTGCCCACCACTGAGGTCAGGCCCACTGGTCTATAGTTCCCTGGCTTGTCCTTACCACCTTCCTAAACAGTGGCACCACATTTGCCAACCTCCAGTCTTCCAGCACCTCACCTGTGACTATCGATGATACAAATATCTCAGCAAGAGGCCCAGCAATCACTTCTCTAGCTTCCCACAGAGTTCTCAGGTACACCTGATCAGGTCCTGGGGATTTATCCACCTTTAACCATTTCAAGACATCCAGCACTTCCTCCTCTGTAATCTGGACATTTTGCAAGATGTCACCTTTTTTTTTCCTATAGTCTATATTTTCCATATCCTTTTCCACGGTAAATACTGATGCAAAATATTTATTTAGTATCGCCCCCATTTTCTGTGGCTCCACACAAAGGCCACCTTGCTGATCTATGAGGGGCCCTATTCTCTCCCTAGTAACCCTTTTGTCCTTAATATATTTGTAAAACCCCTTTGGATTCTCCTTAATTCTATTTGCCAAAGCTATCTCATGTCCTCGTTTTGCCCTCCTGATTTCCCTCTTAAGTATACTCCTACTTCCTTTAATCTCTTCTAAGGATTCACTCGATCTATCCTGTCTATGCGTGACATATGCTTCCTTCTTTTTCTTAACCAAATCCTCAATTTCTTTAGTCATCCAGCATTCCCTATACCTACCAGCCTTTCCTTTCACCCTGACAGGAATGTACTTTCTCTGGATCCTTGTTATCTCATTTCTGAAGGCTTCCCATTTTCCAGCTGTCCCTTTACCTGCGAACATCTGCCTCCAATCAGCTTTTGAAAGTTCTTGCCTAAAACCGTCAAAATTGGCCTTTCTCCAATTTAGAACTTCAACTTTTAGATCTGGTCTATCCTTTTCTATCACTATTTTAAAATGAATAAAATTATGTTCGCTGGCCCCAAAGTGCTCCCCCACTGACACCTCAGTCACCTGCCCTGCCTTATTTCCCAAGAGTAGGTCAAGTTTTGCACCTTCTCTAGTAGGTACATCCACATACTGAATCAGAAAATTGCCTTGTACGCACTTAAGAAATTCCTCTCCATCTAAACCTTTAACACTGTAGCAGTCCCAGTCGATGTTTGGAAAGTTAAAATCCCCTACCATAACCACCCTATTATTCTTACAGATAGCTGAGATCTCCTTACAAGTTTGTTTCTCAATTTCCCTCTGACTATTGGGGGGTCTATAATACAATCCCAATCAGGTAATCATCCCTTTCTTATTTCTCAGTTCCACCCAAATAACTTCCCTGGATGTATTTCCGGGAATATACTCCTTCAGAAAACTCAGTCAAGATCGTGATACATGATTTCTCACACACAAAGCCATGCTGAGTATCTCTAATCAGTCCTTGCTTTTCCAAATACATGTACATCCTGTCCCTCAGGATTCCCTCCAACAATTTGCCCACTACCGATGTCAGGCTCACTGGTCTATCATTCGCTGGCTTGTCTTTACCACCTTTCTTAAATAGTGGCACCACGTTAGCAAACCTCTGGTACCTCACTATTGATGATACAAGTATCTGAGCAAGAGGCCCAGCAATGACTTCTCTAGCTCCCCACAGAGTTCTTGGGTACACTTAAACAGGTCCTGGGGATTTATCCACTTCTTTGCATTTCAAGACATCCAGAAGCTCCCCCTCTGTAATATGAACATTTTCCCAAGATCTCACCACTAATAGTGGGCCTGAAGATCAAATCTCACTACAGCTTAAAGGAAACAGAGCTGAAGGAGGCCCCTCCAGCCTCTTCTGCCAGTCTCGATCACAGCTGATCACCTACATCAGTAGCATGTTCTCACATTAGCCTGGATCCCTGATGCCAATCGAAGCAGGTTAATGAATCCCTTCCCTAACAGCATTGTGAGCTCCTTAGACTCCAAAGGCTTCAATGGTTTAGAGGACAGCTCACAGCCACCTTCTCAAAGGTAGCTGGGTTAATGCAATAAATGCTGGCCCAGTCAGTGTCACCCATGAATAAATAAAAAAGAAATTCCCATTAATTTCTCCAATATCACCTTTTTACTAATTTCTAGCAGGTTCTAACATTCTCTTCAGCCAGAGAGTGGTGAATCTGTGGAATTCACTGCCACAGAAGGCTGTGGAGACCAGGTAATTGAGTATATTTAAAATTGAGATAGATAGGTTCTTGAGTAGCAAGGGGATCAAAGGTTATGGGTCATACGGTGGTTCAGTGGTTAGCACTGCTGTCTCGCAGCACCAAGGTCCCAGGTTTGATTCCAGCCTCGGGTGACTGTCTTTGTGGAGTTTGCACGTTCTCCCCATGTCTGTGTGGGTTTCCTCCGGGTGCTCCGGTTTCCTCCCACAGTCCGAAGATGTGCACGTCAGGTGAATTGGCCATGCTAAATTGCCCCATAGTGTCAGGTGCATTAGTTGGAGGGAAATGGGTCTGGGTGGGTTACTCTTCGGAGGGTCGGTGTGGACTGGTTGGGGCAAAGGGTCTGTTTCCACACTGTAGGGAATCTAATCTAACCTAAAGTGGGAGAATGCGGATGAGAAACCTATCAGCCATGATTGAATGGCAGAGCAGACTCGATGGGCTGAATGGCCTAATTTCTGCTCCTATGTCTCATGGCCTTATAGCCCCACATTCTCACTAGATCTGTGGATCACAATTATTTCATTTGAAGACCAGGCATATATAAGGATACCTATTGGGTACTTATTTCTCTATTTCCTGTTATAAATTCCCCTGTCCCCACTGATAGTGCAGCCACACTGTCTTTGCTGATCTTTTCCTTTTAACAAAGCTGTAGCAGCTTTTACAATCTGTTTTTATTGTTTCTTGCTGTTTTACTTTCATATTCTATTTACTCTTCCTTCATTAATTTCTTAGACCTCCTTCACAAAACACTAAAATTCTCCCAGTTCTTAGGTTTACAGCATTTTTAGCAACTTTAGAAACTGCCTTCCTCTTGTTAGCCAACGTTCTTTTGCTTTTACATGTTGGATAATCACCTTAAATGAATGTATGGTTTGTTTTCGAGAAGCAAGCATTAATTCTTCAAATATGACTCATTGCCTATCCATTGTCAAAATGTGAATGTATCTTTACAATCCATGTTAGCCAGCTCCCTCCACATATCATTATTAATTTATCTTGTTTGCTGTGAAACCCTAGTTTACGGCTGAATTACATCTTTATCAAACTTTAGTGGATAATACCATGACACTGTGATAGCTAATCCAAAATGTTCTTTTACAAAATTGTTTTAGACCTTTCTCATTGCACTGTACTTGATCTAAAATAGTTTGTACCCGACATGGTTCCTCAACATGGTTCCTTAACACATTCCAGGAATCTTTCCTCCATGGTATTGGTTCTCATTTGATTTATTCAGTCTATATGTAGATTGAAATCTCCCCTAATTGTTGCTTTCCCCTTGCTACATGCACCTTTAATTTCTTGGTTTACAGCACACTCACTACTGTTTGGTGGCTCATAAACCACTCCTAACAGTGTTTTCTGTCCGTTGCTGTTTCTTGACAGAGTCTTCATCCATTTCTTCCAAGCTGAATATCGCCTCTCACTAATACAGTGATTCCACCCTTTATTAACTCATTGAAACTTACAGAATCCTGAGAGACCTGGATAGAGCGGATGTGGCGATGGTGTTTCTGCTAGTCAGAGGGACTAGGACCTGACGGGCACAGCCTCAGTGAAGGGATGACCCTTTAGAACTGAGATGAGGAGGAATCTCTTCAGGTAGAAGGCTGTTAATTGTGGAACTCAATGCTGCAGAGGCCTTTGGAGGCCAAGTTATTGAGTGTAAATAAGGCAGAGATTGATAGGTTCTTGATCAGCAAGGGGATAAAGTATTACAGAGACAAGGCAGGAGAATGGGGTTAAGAAACATGTCAACCATGATTGAATGGTGGAGCTCTCTTGATGGGCCGAATAGCCTAATTCTGCTCCTGAATCTGATGGTAATATTATCAGCAGAATTCTGCCTCATTTTCCTTTTTGCCTGTCCCTCCTGAACATCTGTATAATGGCAGTTAAAATATTCCCTTCTATTTGAGTTAGTGCCACCAAATCACCTACCTCGTTTTTATTGAAATCACCTTTTTGTTGTGAACGCTGCATGTGTTCAGATAAAGTGCCTTAAAGTGGAAAGAGAGAAAGGTGGAGAAGTATTCGGAGGAAGCATCATGGGGCATGGTGGCTCAGTGGTTAGCACTGCTGCCTCACAGAGCTAGGGACCCGGGTTCAATCCCAACCTCAGGTGATTGTCTGTGTGGAGTTTGCACGTTTTCCCGTGTCCGCATGGGTTTCCTCTGGGTGGTCTGGTTTCCTCCCATACTCAGAAGATGTGCAGGTCAGGTGGATTGGCCATGCTAAATTATTTGTAGTGTCCAGGTATGTGTGGATTAGTGATGGGAAATGCAG
This sequence comes from Hemiscyllium ocellatum, assembly GCF_020745735.1. Classification (NCBI taxonomy): domain Eukaryota; kingdom Metazoa; phylum Chordata; class Chondrichthyes; order Orectolobiformes; family Hemiscylliidae; genus Hemiscyllium; species Hemiscyllium ocellatum. The sequence continues at coordinate 97,184,921 of NC_083412.1, read as the reverse complement.
GATAGGGTAGCTGAGTGGGATGGTCTTCAGAGAGTCAATGTTGACTCAATGGGCTGAATGGCCTGCTTCCACACTGTAGGGATACTATGGTTCTGTAAGGGTGCTCTGATTCCAACTCAGCAACTGGTTATTCTTAAAGCAGGCCTCAGACTACACCCTAAACCCTGAGCATTAAACATTTGATCTTAGGCTTCAAGGCCTATCTTTCTCACCATGTGAACGCAAAGTTGTAACGTTATGTCGAAATGTACCATTTCCTTGCTGTTTGAGAGATTTATTTGTGTGTTTATTTGCAGCTTCCTTTATTCCTCTCAAAGGAAATGAGACATAACAAAGTTTTGCTGACTGATAAGTTTGACCCTTGAGAATATACAAGGTCTGAGATCCAACCTGATAGGATTGAGGCACAGATACATAAACAATTCATTCCATTTGTGGGAACTGACTTGGAAACATTTGCAATTTACCTTCAGTACTCTGGCTGAGGGCATTAATTCATGGTCTTGCAGACTGTGTGTTGCCTCACTGAGAACAAATGTGCCTTGACTTAGAGGTCACAGGTGTCACCAGAAACAGTCTAGAGAGGGGTGGTGGTGGGGGGGAGGGGGAGGGGGGGAACGCCATGATTATATTACTGTGCTTGTCATCCAGATGCCTGCACTTACAATCCAGTTTGAGCATTGGATCTCATTTTAAATTCACCTTCAGCTCTCTTTTCCAGCCAGCTGCCAATCCCAGCAAAGGAAGAAATGCTTGGACATTCTAACAGAATCAGCCAGGCAGGTTGGTGGTTACTGGAGACAGGAGAGTTTAATGCTCCTAGCAAATGAAAAGGGACTGGGGTGTGAGGACTTCACTCAATGATCGATATTTTTAATTACCCTGATTAGAGATGCTATTATTGACCTCCGAAGCAGATGGGACTTAAACCCCAGGGTTACTCAATAATAAAAACCTTCTACACATCACCATGGGATGTGGGTGAGACTGGCAAGCCCAGCAACTGTCACCCATTGTTCATCACCCTGAAACTGAGGGTCTTGCTAAGATCAGTTCAGAGGCCAATAAAGAGTCAACCCCATTGCTGTGGGTCTGGAGTCACATGTAGGCCAGACCAGGTAAGGATGGCAGTTTCCTTCCCTGAAGGACAGTGATGATCCAGATGGGATTTTATGACAATTGATGATAGTTTTTTGTCTTCACTGAGATCTTCAATTCCAGGTTTTTTAATTGAATTTAAATTTTGCCCACAGCTGTAGTGGGTTTTGAAGTCAATGTTAGCACTGGATTAATTTTAAATTACCAGTTGAGTCATATGGCGCATTGTGAAATGACTCATTTACACTTGACAGAAATGGCAGCTATTCATACAAAGGGATTGTTCTCTGCAAACAAAGCAGGTCTGTGCTCTGGGCTTTCTTTTTATTTATCAGGAAGTATGAGGGGTCTTTAGTTACCGTAGTTGTGGATATATTTGTTGAGCTGGGAAGTTAATTTGCAGATGTTTTGTCCCTTGTCTGGGTGACATCCTCAGTGCTGTTTAGCCTCCTGTGATGCGCTGCTGTCCTGTGTCTTCAGGGATTTACTTGGTCCCATTCCTGCTGCCTCCGGTTGCTGGTTCCAATTGTTTAGTTGCAGTGATTGGTAGTGTGGATCCAGGTAAATGTGTTTGTTGATGGAGTCCGTGGGTGAGTATCATGCTTCTCAGAGTTCTCTGGCTGTCCTCTGTTTAACTTGTCCTATGATCATGGTATTGTCCTAGTCAAATTTGTGGTCCTTGTCTCAGAACTAACAGCCAGACCTCTCTGACCACTCAGATTCATGTCAGCCCATAAACCGACAGCCGCGCTCAGGTACCAACTCACCAGGACAAAAGACCCTATACCCATCATGTGCAAGACTAATGTAATTTACAAGATTCCATGCAAAGACCGCAAGAGACACGATATCAGTCAAACAGGCAGGCAACTAGCAATGAGCATCCACAAACACCAACTAGCCACTAAACGCCACAACCACCTGTCCGTAGGAACCATACACACAGACAGCAAGTATTACAAATTTGACTGGGTCAACACAATGATCATAGGACAAGCTAAACAGAGGACAGCCAGAGAATTCCCAGCAGCATGGCACTCACCCACAGACTCCATCAACAATCACACAAACCTAGACCCATTATACCAGCCATTGCAACAAACTACCAGAACCGGCAACCAGAAGCAGATGAACAGAACCAAATAAATTCCACAAGACATAGTACAGCGGCACTTCACAGGAGGCTCCAAAGTACTGACAATGTCACCTAAACAGGGGAGAAAACGTCTGCAAATCAACTTCCCAGCTCGGCCAACATACCCATAACTGTGGCAACCAGCATTGGAGCTACAAAGCTTTACTCAAACCTTCAAGTCTTTAGTTACTTTTGCCATGGTAACACTTGACACATCAGAGTCAACTGCCAACCAATCAGCATCCTTTCTCCTGTAGTATAAACAGTTATGATCTTTTGAGACTGGCATTGTTGCATTGGTTCTGATAAAGACATCACGACAACACATCTCCCTTCTCAGCAGTAGTGGAGAGTTTGATTAATTAGAGTGATCAGTCTCTCTCAGTGTATCTCCAACTAGCTCAGATATGAGGTGTAGAAACCCCTTAGTAGTGGAGAGACTTGGACACCATTTGGTTTCCCCGAAACACTCACTGTAACTCAAACTACTAACATATAACATCCCTGAATGTTATTTTCTTCTGAAATCTGTCTAATGATGGCTGCTTGTCCCATTTTAACCTCTTTTGAGTCACAGCCAGAGTCACTCTCAGTTTGCCTACATTTAGTTAACCAGGAGAAAGTGAGGACTGCAGATGCTGGAGATCAGAGCTGAAAATGTGTTGCTGGAAAAGCGCAAGAGGTCAGGCAGCATTCAAGGAACAGGAGAACCGACGTTTTGGGCACAAGCCCTTCTTCAGGAATGAAGAAGGGCTTATGCCTGAAACGTTGATTCTCCTGCTCCTTGGATGCTGCCTGAACTGCTGCGCTTTTCCAGCAACACATTTTTCAGCATTTAGTTAACCATGTCTATACATTGTGATGATCATTGTGGTAGATGACGATGATGTTCCTTTCTTAATGCATGAGGTGTCTTTGCTTTCCCCATCAACCATTTCTTAAAAATTAATTCATTGTCCTAGAGATGAAAAGCTCAATTATCTGGGTATTTATAGGCACGAGAGTTCCTGATCGCAGCTGCTGGGACTACTGTTGCTGGCCTCAAGGCTCTCGGTTGTGGTGGGTGGAACTCCCTACAGTTACATTGAGAGATCAACTAATTCCTAGCTTCCAAAAAGGGAGACCTCCTAGTTTTGAGACTTTGTGTCACACCCCCTGAAAAAGTGCTGTCAAAGCTCCATGTTAACATGCTGCTACACGTGGACAATGGGAGGCACCTCTGATATCATTGCTTTCAGTGCACAGAACTAAAACCCAAAAATCTGTGAGGCCAGGATGGCTCCTTCCCCTACAACACACACTGAGGTGAACAGTTTCCGTTGAGTTTTCGGAGCTGGACATCCTTGAGACTGCAGTTCCACCGAGGGAGGAGAGAAAAGCACACACACAAACAGACAGTATACCCAACCGGCAAATGCAAAACATACATGTACCTAAAACCCACACAAGCCCACACCCCTCCTTATAAAGATCGAACATGTATTCTAACACCAAACATGCTTGTAAATGCACAGCCAGCACAAACCGTCCATACAAATGTAAAGCACACAAAAAGAGAACAGGACTCACTGATGCAGAATACAGGTTATCCCAGGTTTATGAGCTTCTAATTTATGAATGCCTGACTTAGAAATGCTCATTCTTACAACCAAAATCCCTTTTTATTATTAATGTTAGGAATCTGATACAACATTCAGTTGGACTTACAAATGGATGTTATACATTGTATTGTGACCAGATTTGCGTTCAAATCAACATACTCATTAATGGAACCTGTTTGTCACCTGGGGACTGCCTAGGAGCAAATACACACAGGGACACATGCAACGCAGATATCCCAGCACCCAACGACACTGGCACAACATGCTGTAACAGCCAGCCACAGAAACAGAAACACTTGTCAATCCATCAAGCAGGCAATTGTTAGGTGTGGTGAATACAACTAATTTATAGCTATTCTGCAGCGATAATACATTTGAAACCAAACAATGAGTTGCATGTTTATCAGATAGCTGCAAGCTAAGAGGAAAAGAGATGCTTGTATGAACTGTAGCTTTGCAGGGCAAGTCATGACAGGCATGAAGAGACACTGATCGAAAAGAGACTGCAGGCTGGTTATTTTAAGTGCTACAAACAGTGCATGGTCAGTGAAAGAAAAGGCACCTCTGTCTCACATCCATTCAAGTTACCCTTTTGATTTTCTTGTTTGATGTGCTTGTGCCTCTTCTTGTTTGCCTAATTATACGTGACCAATCTCGAGCCTGTGAAAGCACTCGTGCCTCTAAGCTCTTAACAAGCTCAGCTCTGTAACGGCCATACCATCCAGCCGTGTGTGCGGTCGTTTCAAGGTGCTTTTTGGCTCACTGTACTGAGGTAAGCTCGAGACCAGCCAGTAACCTCCAAACTCCACCTGAAACTAAATCACAAGCAACTGGCCACTTGGAACAGAGCAAAGGAAAGAAAATAAATCAGAAGTCACACAGCGCCACGTTATAGTCCAACAGGTTTGTTTAAAATCACAAGCTTTCGGAGCACACTGATGTGTGAGGAGAGGTTGACTAAGTTAGGACTGTTTTCACTCGAGTTCAAATGAGTGAGGGGCGGCTCTCATAGAGACCTATAACATTCTAACAGGACTAGACAAGGTAGATGCAGGGAGGATGTTCCTGATGGTGGGTGTGTCACAGTCTGAGGATTCGGGATGGACCATTTAGGACAGAGATGAGGAGACATTTCTTCACCCAGAGAGTGGTGAGCCTGTAGAATTCAATACCATAGGTGGTATTTGATACCAAAACATTGAATGTATTCAATAGGTGGCTAGATACAGCACTTGGGGCGAATGGGATCAAAGGTTATGGGGAGAAAGCAGGGTGAGGTATTGAGTTGGACAATCAGCCATGGTCATGATGAGTGGGGGAGCAGGCTCGAAGAGCCGAATGGCTTTCTCCTGCTTCTAGCTTCTGTATTTCTACAATTTCAAATAAACCAGTTGGACTATAACATGGTGTTGTGTGACTTCTGACTTTGTGTCCCACTGCCCCCCAACCCCACCAACCCCCCCAACCCCCAGTCCAACGCCAGCACTTTCACTTTGTGAAATAAATCAAGCAGCTAAGCTCGTCATTCCTGATGAAGGGCTTATGCCTGAAACATCGATTCTCCTGCTCCTCGGATGCTGCCTGACCTGCTGCGCTTTTCCAGCACCACACGCTTGACTCTGATCCCCAGCATCTGCAGTCCTCACTTTCTCCTAACAAAGCTGGTCAGCAAGGACTGCAAGTCCCAGCTGTGTTTTATGTTGCCTCTTCCTCTTCCCACGCTCACACCACACCCCTCCTCACTGCCTCTACCCCCAATTCCCTCACCCTCTCTCCTCCTTACATCTCTCATCCCTCGAAGGAAGATTCTCACCTGGATCACAGATTAGGACCAGGCTGTGCAACCTGATCTTCTTTCCTATTGGCTATTGGAGGTTGAGGGCAAGTAGGGCACCTGATTCCAGAGGAACATGGAAATAGGAGGAGGCCATTCAGCCCCTTGAGTCTGTGCTGCCTCTTAATCACGGCTGACCCATATCTTATCTCCATCCAGTAACTCTTCATACTCTCACCCAATAAAGACCTGTCAGTCTTAGTTTGGGATTATTTCAATTGGACCCCAGACTCAATGGATTTTTCTTGGTGGAGTGGCGGAGGAGGGGAGAAAGTTCTAGATTTCCACAATCCTTTGTGTGAAGAAGTTCTTCCTAACATCTCCTTTGAACCACCAAACTTTACAACCATGCTACCTTGTTCCTTGCCTCATTGGGAATGAACTCTGGTCCCGACTCTGTCACACCCTTTCTTCAGCTTAAACATTAAAGTCAGGTCACCCTTAACGCTCGATTAAAAAAAAGCAAAAGAAATGCAGATGCTGTAAATCATAAACAAGGATAGAAATTGCTGGAAAAGCTCAGCAGGTCTGGCAGCATCTGTGGAGAGAAATCAGAGTTAACATTCTGAGGAAGGGGTGCTCCACCTGAAATGTTAACTCTGATTTCTCTCCACAGATGGTGCCAGATCTGCTGAGCTTTTCCAAAAATTTCTGGTTTTGTTCACCCTTGACCCTTTTCATTCAAGGAAATTAAAAATGTGTTCTTTTGACGCATGTATGCCGCACTCTCTCTGGAGTGAATATATCTTCCCTAAAATGAGGAGTTCATAATAAAATGTAGATCTCTAAACTCTCGGCTCCACTCAGGCATTATCTAAACTTGTACAGAAATATTATGATGCACCTATTGAGCATGGGGCTTGAACCCAGGTCTAGGTGTGAATTTACTTAGACTAAGGAACATAGTAGCATTGCATGAGATAATGAGGGTAAAAACAATGACTGCAGATGCTGGAAACCATGTTCTGGATTAGTGGTGCTGGAAGAGCACAGCAGTTCAGGCAGCATCCAAGGAGCAGCGAAATCGCCATTTCGGGCAAAAGCCCTTTATCAGGAATAAAGCTTGATAATGTGGGGTCAAATCCCACATCTAAGAACTTCACATTCTTAATTTAAATCAATGAAAGTGACCACAAAGCGACCAGATGGTTGCTGAAGAGAACATTTTCCACGGTTTCATTCATGTCCCTAAATGAGGGAAGGAAATCTGCCATCCTGACCCATTTCCAGCCCCGATATGATTCCAATCCCACATCAACCTCACCCATCCTCATTTACAGAAAAAACAAAGTCGCTGGAGAAACTCAGCAGGCCCGCCAGCATCTGAGAGAGGGAAATAGAGTTAATGACTTGAGTCCAAGATGACCATCTTTCAGAAGTCAGTGATTCTTAAGTGGCCCCACAAAGATTCTGAGTTGCGTCAAAAGGCAACTCTCACCCTTATCACTACAGAGGAAACTGTGAGATGGATAATTGAGAATGTAAACTTTGCATTGTGTATAAAGGGTACATGAACTGGCACAAGCTGTCTTCTTATTGTTGATATTGTTGTGTATCACCCTATTGTTTCGTTTATTCATTTTTGACCTGTTCTGTTTTGTTCTAGTTGGGTCAGTCGGTAAGTTGAAATCTCATCTACCATTCTCTGCACTTCATGTTGATGGGGAATCCCAGTCACAGTCTCACACTCATCCCAACCTTCCATCCTTCATCAACCAACCAATCAACCAATCCACTGACATGGTTCTGTTGTCCCTGGCAACAGCGGGAAGCAACAGGAAGTTTTTTTTGTAAAAACTGAGAAGGAAGTATGAGTAATGATGTTCAGAGCAAGAAGGTAAAAATATGCCTTAAGTCGTTGCAAAAAATAACACATTTCTCCACAGGTTTCAACACAGATTTGGGTAATTGAAGACTTTGTAGTTCTGAATGGACACAGGGTAGGGGATTACTCAATTTACGTGAAAGGAACTTGAGTAAGGTTGATGCTAGATCCTTAACAGGGAAGAGAAATCAAAAATCTTACATTTATCTGGCATCTACGATAATGTTGTACAGCCAATAAAATGTTATTGAAGTGTGGTCACTACTTTAAGAAATGTGGTCATCAATTAACAGCAACGAGATAAGTGAGCATATGATCTATTTTCAGTGATGATAATCGAGAGATAAATATTGTTCTGGGCACAAGGGGAGAATCTTTCTGTCTTCTTTGAAACATTGCCAGTGGGATCTGTTGCAAACACCAGAGATAGTTTTAGATTAAAGTCTAATGCGGAACACAGCATTTCCCTCAGTATTACAGCAGGGTCCCCAGAGGTGTTCTCTCCAATACCCTGGACAACTGAAGCATAACATCCCTACTTGTGCAGCCAATTCCCCTCCTGACAAATGATGACATTTTACTCCTTTTCCTTGTTATTTCATGTACCTACAGACTAAACATGTGTGATTCATGCACTAGGACATTCAGCTCACACTACATCTCAGAGCTATGCAACCTCTCACCATTTCAACAACATACTTCATTCTTCCGATCAAACGTTTCCTGTATAATACTCCATTTGTCAGATGTTTGCTCACTCACGTAATCTACCTATATCCCTTTACAGCTTCCCAATGTCCTTTTCACAACTTATTTTCTGACTATCTTTGTGTCATCAGCAAATTTAGTAACCTTATCTTCGATCCCGACATCCAAGTCTTTTATATAAATTGTTAAGAGCTGAGGCCCAAGTCTGGACCTCTGTAAATTCCATAGTTACATCTTGCCAGGTCAAAAATGACCCATTTATGCCAATCTCTGTTCTTGTTAGCCAGTCAATTTTCGAACATGCCAATATGTTACTCCTCCAAACCACAAGCCTTTACTTTCATCAATAACTTTTGGTGTGGCCTTTTATCAAATGCTTCTGGAAACCTAAATACAATGCAACCACCAGTTCCCCTATATTCACATCACACATTCCTTATAGAGTCATAGAGTCGCAGAGCTGTACAGCATGGAAACAGAGCCTTGGTCCAACTCATTCATGCCGACCAGATAAGCTGAACTGATCTAGTCCCATTTGCCAGCACTTGGCCCATATCCCTCCAAACCCTTCCTATTCACGTACCCATCCAGATGCCTTTCAAATGTTGTTATTGTACCAGCCTCCACCACCTCCTCTGGCACCTCATTCCATACATACACCACCCTCTACATTAAAAAGTTGCCCCTAAGGTCCCTTCTAAATCTTTCCCCTCTCACCTTAAATCTGTGCCTTCTAGTTTTGGACTCCCCTAACCTGGGGAAAAGACCTAGGCTATCCACGCCCCTCATGATTTTATAAACCTCTATGAGACACTCCAGGGAAAACAGCCCCTGTCATAGAGTTATAGAGTCCAACAGCACAAAGACAGATTCTTCGACCCAAACTGGTCCATGCTGACCAAAATATCCATCCACACTAACATCATTTCCCTGCACTTGGTCCATATCCTTCTAGACCGTTCCTGCCGATGTATTTGTCCAAATGCCTCAACCACTTCCTCTGGAAGCTCATTCCATATGCGTACCACCCTCTATGTAAAAACGTTGACCCTCAGTTTTCCCTGTATTCTTTCCCCTCTAACCATAAACTGATGCCCTCTGGTCCTTGATTCCCCAACCCTGGGAAAAAGACTGAGTGTACTCACCCCACCCATGCCTCTCATGATCTTATACATCTCTATTAGGTCCCCCCTACAGTCTCCGACTCTCCAAAGAAAGAAGTCCCAGCTTGTCTGACCTCTCCCTATAACTCAGACCATTGAGTCCAGCCAACATCCTTGTAAATTTCCTCTACACTCTTTCCATCTTAATAACACCCTTTCTATAACAAAGTGACCAAAACTGAACACAAATGTTGCTTCACCAACATCCTGTACAACTGCAACATCACTTCCCAACTTCTATACTCACTGCCCTGACTGATGAAGGCCAGTGTGCCAAAAGCCTTCTTCACTGCCCTGTCTACCAGGGACTCCACTTCCAGAGAACTGTGCACCCCAGAGCTCTCTATGTTCATTTAAACTCCTTCAGGCCCTGCCATTCACCATGAAATTCTCACGCTGTTTTGACTTTCCAAAATGCAAGACCATGCTGCCTGAATGAACAGTGAAAGTGGACTTAATGGAATTTCTTTGGAAGGGGAATCTTGGATAGATGCATCATAAGACAAAATTTATAGCACTATTGAGAGGGGGGAATAAAAAGGGGATGAATTGGGTATCTCTTTCAAAGAGCTAGCACAGGGATAATGGTCTCCTCCCTTCTGTCTGAATCCTCTATGGGTAGCAGTTGTAGAAAACCACTTTGATTGTGCTGCTCAGTTACAGAGCATTCTTACTGTCACCTGCTTTCTGTCGGTCTGGCAACCCATTCAATGAACATTCAGAGGATGTGCTTTACAGACAGTGTATTCCCTCCAGGACTGTCACTGTGTGTTAGTACATGGATTTATGTCCATGTGTGTCGAGTGCACACTTGCATTTTTCAGCATCCATCTCCACATGGGTCGGCATATGCCAATGTGCGTTTGTACATGAGTTTGTGTGTGTATGTGTGCTTGTCTTTGTGTATGTTCACTTGTGTGTTTGAACACGTGCGTTTACTTGTGCGCGCATGTGTGTATGTCTGTATGCGTGTGTGTATGTCTGTGTGTGCGTATGTGTCTGTGTGTGTGTCAGTGTGCATGTGTGTGTCTATGTGTGTGCATGTCTGTGTGCATGTGTGTGCACATATGTCTGTGTGTGTGTGTGTGCATGTGTGTATGCCTGTGTGTATGTCTGTATGTGTGTGTCTGTGTGTGTGTGTTTGTGCATCCGTGTGTGCTCGCACATGCATTCATGCGTGTCTATGTCTGTGCATGTCTGCATGCATGTACGTGTGTGTGTGTATGTCTATGTGCGGGTGTGAGTGTGCATGTTCGTATGCCTGTGTGTGTGTTTGTCTATATGCGTATGTGTGTCGGTGTCTGCATGTCTGTGTCTGTGTGTGTCTGTGTGCATGTGTGTGTGTCTGTGTGTGTGCATGTCTGTGTGCATGTGTGTGCATGTATGTCTGTGTGCAGGTGTGTATGTGCATGTGTGTATATCTGTATGCGTGTGTGTATCTGTGCATCAGTGTGTGCTCGCGCATGCGTTCATGCGTGCATGCATGCGTGTCTGTGTGCATATGCATGAGTGTGCACGTATGTCTGTGTGTGGGTGTGTGTGTGTACATGTGTGTATGGCTGTGTGTGTGTATGTCTGTGTGTGTGTCTCTGTGTATCTATGTGTCCATGTGTGTGTCTCTGTTGGTCTGTGTGTGTGTCTCTGTGTATCGCGTGTGTGCCTCTGTGTATCTGTGTGTGTCTCTGTGTATCTGTATGTGTGTCTCTGTGTATCTGTCTGTGTGTCTGTGTGTGTGTCTCTGTGTATGCGTGTGGGCCTGTGTGAATGTGTCTGCATGTGTGTCTGTCTGTGTGTATGTGTGTGTGTCCGTGTGTGTGTGCATGTCTGTGTGCATGTGTGTGCACGTATGTCTGTGTGTAGATGTGTGTGTGTGTGCATGTGTGCTTGCCTGTGTGTATGTCTGTATGCATGTGTGTGTGAGTCTGTGTGTGTGTGTTTCTGTGCCTGTGTGTGTGTCTCTGTGTATCGTGTGTGTATGTGTCTCTGTGTATCTGTATGTGTCTCTCTATGTGTGTCTTTGTGTATGTGTGTCTGTGTGTGTGTATGTCTCTGTGTGTCTCTATGTATGTGTATGTGTGTGTCTGTGTGTGTGTGTGTGTGTCTACTACATACTTGCATGTTTCAGCATCCATCTCCACGTGTGTCAGCATATGCCAATGTGCATTTGTACATGAGTTTGTGTGTGCATGTGTGCATGTCTTTGTGTGTGTGTTCACTTTTGTGTTTGTGCACATGTGTTTGCTTGTATTCATGTGTCTGTGTGTGTGTGTGTATGCACGCGTGCCTGTGTGTGTGCATGTGCGCATGCCTGTGTGTCTGTGCATGTATGTGTGCACGCGTGTGTGCCTGTGTAATGTGTCTTCATGTCTGTGTCTGCATGTGTGTGCGTGTGCATGTGTGTGTGTGCCTCTGTGTAACTCTGTGTGTGCGCACACGCGTGCGTTCATGCGTGCCTGTGTCTGTGTGCATGTGTGTATGCCTGTGTGTGTGTCTGTATGCATGTGTGTGTCTGTGTGCGTGTGCATGTGTGTATGCCTGTGTGTGTATGTCTGTATGCATGCATGTGTGTGTGTGTTCTGTGTATCAGTGGGTCTGTCTCTGTGTATCGTGTGTGTCTCTGTGTGTCTGTGTGGGTCTGTGTGTATGTCTCTGTCTGTGTGTATGTGTGATGCACGTGTGTACCTGTGTGTATGTCTCTGTGTGTCTCTGTGTATGTCTCATTGTATGTGTGTCTGTGTGTGTCTGTTTGTGTATGTCTCTGTTTGTCTGTGTACGTGTATGTCTCTGTGTGTCTGTGTGTGTATGTCTCTGTGTGTCTGTGTGTGTCTGCGTGTATGTCTCTGTGTGTGTATGTCTGTGTGTGTGTCTGTGTGTATGTGTATGTCTCTGCGTGTCTCTGTGTATGTCTCTGTGTATGTGTGTCTATTGTGTCTGTGTGTGTTTGTAAGTGTGTGTGTCTGTGTGTATGTCTCTGTGTCTGTGTGTGTGTATGTCACTGTGTGTATCTGTGTGTGTGTCTCTGTGTGTCTGTGTGTGTGTATGTCTCTGTGTGTCTGTGTGTGTGTATGTGTGTGTGTCTGTCTGTATGTGTGTGCCTCTGTTTGTGTGTCGCAGTGTGTGTGTCTCTGTGTATGTGTGTCTGTGTGTGTCTCTGTGTTTGTGTGTGTGTGTCTGTGTATGTGTGTCTCTGTGAATGTGTGTGTCTGTGTGTGTATCTGTGTGTTTGTGTGTGTGTCTGTTTGTTTGTGTCTCTGTGTATGTATGCGTGTCTGTGTGTGTGTGTCTGTGTGTGGATGTGTGTGTATCTGTGTGTATGTGTATGTATCTGTGTGTGTCTCTGTGTATGTGTGTGTGTGTGTGTGTATATGTGTGTGTGTGTGTGTGTATATGTGTGTGTGTGTGTGTGTGTGTGTGTGTGTGTGTGTGTGTGAAGTACAGGATGCAGCAGGAGGCCAGTTGACCTTTCAAGCCTCTGCCCTCTCTTCCTGGGAGCAGTATACTCAGTACCACTGCTAATTCCACATATCCCTGCAGTTTTTTTCTCGTCTAGGTTTTTATTTCATTCTACTTTGAAGACTCGTATTGAATCTGGGTCCAGGAACTTCCAGACCTTGGACATGCATTGAAAAAACTTTTGCTTTCTTCGATTTCTGCCCCTTTGTTACTGAACCTGCAACTATCAGAAACAGCTTCTCCAGGTTGACCCTCATTGAACTCTATGTGCTTTTAAATGATTTGATCAAATTTCACCTCTTTCTCAGCTCGGCGGAGAAGACCCTCAGTTCTCCCATTCGCAGTCTATCCACACAACTGAACGCCCTCAGACCGAGATCCATTCTTATGAATTGTTTCTGCACCTTCCCAAATTCACCAGGTGCTTCCTGAAATGCAGTGACCACTTCAGATATATAGCTAGTAATAGACCACTCAGCCCATCTAGTCTGTTCTGCCATTCAGTGAGATCTGATAGTCCTCAACCTCACACTCCTGCCTTTTCCCTTTGATTGCTTTCCTGATTAAAAACCTGTTTAATCTCTTCAAAGTTTGTGAGAAGGTTTGTAGCTCGGGTGCTCGTTGTTGTGGTTCTGTTCGCCGAGCTGGAAGATTTTGTTGCAAACGTTTCGTCCCCTTTCTAGGTGACACCCTCAGTGTTTGGGAGCCTCCTGTGAAGTGCTTCTGTGCTGATTCCTCCGGCATTTATAGTGGTTTGAATCTGCCGCTTCCGGTTGTCAGTTGCTGTCCACTGCAGTGGCCGGTATATAGGGTCTAGGTCGATGTGTCTGTTGATAGAATTTGTGGATGAGTGCCATGCCTCTAGGAATTCCCTGGCTGTTCTCTGTTTGGTTTGTCCTATAATAGTGGTGTTGTCCCAATCGAATTTGTGTTGTTTGTCATCTGCGTGTGTGGCTACTAAGGATAGCTGGTCGTGTCGTTTCGTGGCTAGTTGGTGTTCATGGATGCGGGTTGTTAGCTGTCTTCCTGTTTGTCCTGTGTAGTGTTTTGTGCAGTCCTTGCATGGGATTTTGTACACTACGTTGGTTTTGCTCATGCAAAAAAATCCCATGCAAGGACTGCACAAAACACTACACAGGACAAACAGGAAGACAGCTAACAACCCGCATCCATGAACACCAACTAGCCACGAAACGACACGACCAGCTATCCTTAGTAGCCACACACTCAGATGACCAGCAACATGAATTCGATTGGGACAACACCACTATTATAGGGCAGGCCAAACAGAGAACAGCCAGGGAATTCCTAGAGGCATGGCACTCATCCACAAATTCTATCAACAGACACATCAACCTAGACCCTATATACCGGCCACTGCAGCGGACAGCAACTGACAACCGGAAGCGGCAGATTCAAACCACTATAAATGCCGGAGGAATCAGCACAGAAGCGCTTCACAGGAGGCTCCCAAGCACTGAGGGTGTCACCTAGAAAGGGGACGAAACATTTGCAACAAAAACTCCCAGCTTGGCGAACAGAACCACAACTGTTTAATCTCTGCCTTTATTATACTTAATGACCCAGCCTTGAGAACTCCCAGTGAATTTAATAGATTGAATTTACTGTCACATGTGCCGAGGCACAGTGAAAAGCTTTGTGGTAAAGAATCCCACAGATTCACTCCCCTCTGAAAAGAAATCCTTCCTCATTCCTGCCTTAAATCTGTAACCCTCATTCTGAGATTATGCCCCCGGTCCTAGACTCCAATCAATACAGGCCCAATCTACTCAATCTCTCCTCATTAGACAGTCCCTTTATCCCTGGTATTAGCCTGGTGAAGCTTCACTGGACTGTCTCCAACGCCGGGATATAGTTCCTGAGCTAAGGGACCCAAAATTATTCAGAGTGTTCCGGCTGTGGTCTGACTAATACCATGTAGATAGTTTTAGCAAAACCTCCCTTCTTTTATACAGCATCCCCTTTGAAATAAAGGCTAACATTCCATTTCCCTTCCCTATTACACATTGAACTTCAATGCTAGCTTTTTTTCTGTGATTCACAAAGACTCCCATTGCTCAATTCTGTAGCTCTCTGCTGTCTTTCTGCATTTAAATAATATTGCCAGAGCATGACCCAATTCTCCAGCTGAGACAGAACTAGTGACGGGGATGTAATGGGATCTTCCCTCTTCCTGGCCTCAGTTAATAACCTGTCACACTCACAACGTCAGGACCCAGAGTTCTACAGGGTCTCTACTGTCTTTATACCTTCCCCACTCTCTCTTGATTGAATTCTTAATGATTACAGGTGGGGTTAGTGAGGGAGGAGAATGATGCTGGAGGCATCTTTTGGTGAATTAACTCATTTTTAAAAATGAAATTAGATATTTAAACGTTGGAACTAAGTGAAAGTACATTGAAGGTGAGCTACGATGATCTTAGCTGGACGTTACAGCACATCGTCACATGAAAACAAACTTGCATAACCATTTCAACAATTCAAATCCCAGCAATTGTCCCAATCACTGGGGGACAATGCTTATTTAACATAGCACCTTGTTATGATCTGGAATTTGTTACGAAACCTGATTTAATTCTGAGCTTTAAAAGGGAATTGGATAAATATTTGAAGAGAGTTAGATTCCGAGGCATGGGGTAGGGGAGTGGAACTGGGATTAATTGTATAGCTCTTTCCCAAGAGCTGGCACCGTCACAGTGGGCCAAATGGCCTCCTTCTGTGCAGTTCTGCTGTAGAAATGGCCCAGATACTGATGGAGCGATGGGCGCTGTGTGCTGTAATGGTCTGCGATTCTACGTTGCACCTTACGATGGTCCCTGTGGTAATCTCTTTCTCCCCCTTTTTGCCGTCACCAGCTCCTCCGCAGTTTGTGGTGAAACCGCGGGACCAGATGGCGGCCGTGGGGAGGACGGTCACGTTCACCTGCGAGGCAACTGGAAGCCCCCAGCCTGCCATTTTCTGGCAGAGGGAGGGAAGCCAGGTGAGTGCGGGGCACTGGGGAGAGGGGGGCACTACATTGGGAGCACCCCACAGCAGCTTTGGGAGGGTGGACACTGTCCGGTGATATGTCATGTTTATCTGGGAGGGAGGCACAGTTTGGAGGAAGCAGGCAGATTGGGAGGAAGGGGCAGGAGAGAGGGGGTGACACGGACCCCTTTTCCTGCTGCCCATCCCCCCATCTCTGCCTGATTTGTGCTTGGGGTGGGGGGGGAGAAAGCTCCCATCGTCGGGAAAGCACCTTGTGTTTAAAATCTGCAGTGAATAAACCTTCCCGCCCGTATCTGAGGGAAATGTGTACGTCTTTGTACTGCATGTGTGGATATCTGTGTCCACGGGTCTGGTGTGTAAATGTGCACATGCGTGTACCTCATGTAAACAGCACTACATCTGGTGTGTAGTTCTGGATGTTTTTTCAAGTTTACTGTCTGGATATATATTTCAACAAGAGTCTCCATCAAATAGCCACATGGAAGGTCTTTGCCTTTGTCAGAATCAGATCATTAGGAATTATAGAAACATAGAGAACAGGAGCAGGAGGAGGCCATTCGGCCCTTTGATCCTGCCACCACCATTCAGTATGATCATGGCTGATCAGGCAATCCTGTTTCCACCCTCACCCCATACCTATTGGTCTCTTTAACCACAAGGGCCACATCCAGTTCCCCCTTGACTATATCTAGTGAACTGGCTCCGACAGCTTCCTGTGGGAGAGAGTTCCACAGGTTCACAACTCTCTGAGTGAAGACATTGTTCTTCACCTCACAGCGTGGGAAATTCCCATCAGAGTTGCAGGGGTTAAATACATTCTGTCTTGATGAGCTTGTTGGCGAGACACTCTTGCTAACTCTCACCCTGGTGTAACTTTCCTCCTTTCTTTCTCGTTTCAGAATCTGCTGTTCTCCTACCAGCCTCCGGAGCCTTCCAGCAGATTCTCGGTGTCGCAGGTCGGAGACCTCACCATCACCAACGTTCAGAGGTCCGATGTTGGTTACTACAGCTGCCAGGCACTTAATGTAGCCGGGAGTGTCATCATCAAAGTCTTCCTGGAGGTGACGGACGGTAAGCTGGCAGCAGTTTAACCACGGGGAGCCAGTCCACTCCATGAGGCTCTCACGGAAGACACCACATTCCTGGGATCATAGGGCAGGCAGTGACCATGCTGACAGAGCATCCAGACACTTGCCCCGTAACATCTTTCGAACAGCTCTGTATTCTCAATCCATTTCCTTTGTATCTCTTAATACAGGCATCCCCCATTATCCCCGGGTGAAACATTCCAAAACCCACCGCGGATGCCTGAAACCGCGGGTAGTAGCGAACTCTATCATTTAAATGGGAAACCTACTCCCCCATCAGCCACCTGGAATTATTTCTGGAATATTCCATGTAATATTTTCGGGCTGCAGTAAACCACGGATAACTGGAACCACGCACACCGAATCCGCGGATACTGGGGTTCGACTGTACTGTGAAATATTTGGAACTGGAAAGGGTTGTTGATTGGGTGAGAGGCAGGAAAATAGGATGGAGGGTCATGGCATAAATACTAGCATTGCCCAGTTTTATGCTTAGTGAGTTTTGAGAAGATTTGTAGCTCAGGTTGAGGTTTTGGATGTAGGTTTGCTCGCTGAGCTGGAAGGTTCATTTCCAGACGTTTCGTCACCCTGCCAGGTAACATCTTCAGTGGGCCTCCCGGCAAAGCACTGCTGATGATTCCTGCTTTCTACTTATATGTTTGGATTTCCTTGGGTTGGTGATGTCATTTCCTGCAGTGAAGTTATTTCCTGTTCTTTTTCTCACGGGGTGGTAGATGGGGTCTAACTTGATGTGTTTGTTGATAGAGTTTCGGTTGGAATGCCTTGATTCTAGGAGTTCTCATGCATGTCTTTGTTTGGCTTGTCCTAGGATGGATGTGTTGTCCCAGTCGAAGTGGTGTCCATCCTTATCTGTATGTGAGGATACTAGTAAGAGAGGGTCATGTCATTTTGTGGCTAGTTGGTGTTCATCATATCCATTCTAGGATAAGCCAAACAGAGACATGCACGAGAACTCCTAGAAGCATAGCATTCCAATCGAAACTCTATCAACAAACACATCGAGTTAGACCCCCACCTACCATCCCCTGAGAAAGAGAACAGGAAATGACATCACCAACCCAAAAAAACCCAAACATGTAAATAGAAAGCAGGAATCATCAGCAGTGAATCGCCTGGAGGCCCATTGAAGATGGTACCTAGTCGGGTGACGAAACGTCTGGAAATGAACCTTCCAGCTCAGTGAGCAAACCTACATCCACAGCTTTATGCTATTCGTTTGTGCTGTTAACTGGGGCGGACAATGCCTAGTGGTATTATCATGAGTGATCCAGAATACTAAGCAAACATTCTGGGGCTGTGGGTTGAAATCCCGTCAGGCAGATTGTAAAATCTGAATACATTAAAAATCGGGGGAATTAAAAACTGAAAAACTGCAGATGCTGTGAAGCAGAAACAAAACCAGAAGTTGGTGGAAAAGCTCAGCGGGTCTGGCACTCTCCGTGAAGAGAAAGCAGAGTTAATGTTTTGGGTCCGGTGACCCTTCCTCAAAATCTGGGGAGTACTGGTCACCATGTAACTGTTTTCAGGAAAAACCCATCTGGTTCACTAATATTCTTGAGGGAAGGAAACTGCCATCCTTACCTGATCTGGTCTACATGTGACTCCAGACCCATAGCAATGTGGATGACTCTTATCAGTCCTCACGGCATTTAGGGATGGGCAATAAGTGCTGGCTCAGCCAGTGGGACCCACATGCCAGGAATGGATTAAGAACAATTCTAGGCTTTAGGCAGCTGTTTGTGCCTGCTCTCAGTTCCCTTCTGACCTGCCTGTTGACCTTCACAATTCGTCTATAACTCGGCATCTCTGACCGAGATGATTTTGGATTTGAATCCCACACCAGAGACCTGAGCCACCCTACACCACATGGACTGCAGTGGTTCAAGATAGCAGGACATCCACATCTTTCCAAGGGGCAACTAGTAACAGACAGTAACTACTAACCTAGCCAGCGACGCTCACATCCCACGAGGGAGTAAAGAGAATCCTGTAGTGAAGGGCTACTGTTATGCTCAGTAGAGAACATAAACTGAAGCATTGGCCGCTCTGCCTGGTCAGGTGAAGAGGCTGCACCACCATCTCAGAGTTATCCTGGACCAACATTCATCCCTCAACCAATATTGTTAGGAAAAGTGATTGAGATAATCTGCTTGTTATGTTTGTGTGTGGACATAATCTCGGAAAAGGAGGGTGATGAATCCATGGAATTCGTCACCACAGAGAGCTGTCAATGCTGGGTCATTAAGTATATTCTATGCTGGGGTCAACAAAGTTTTAATCAGGAAGGGAGTCAAGGGTTATGGGGAAAAGGTAGGAAAGTGGAGCTGAGGATGAGCAGATCCTCAGGTACAGCGTATCCATCGAAGGAGGCAACACTGGGCTTGCACAGTGGCTCAGTGGTCAGTACTGCTGCCTCACAGCGCCAAGGACCTGGGTTTGATTCCAGCCTTGGGTGACTCTCTGCGTGGAGTTTTCACATTCCCCTGGTGTCTGCGTGAGTTTCCCACATTTTCAGCTCTGATCTCCAGGATCTGCAGACCTCACTTTCTTTCCACAGTCCAAAGAAGTGAAGGTTAGGTGAATTGGCCATGCTAAATTGCCTGTAGTATTCAAGGATGTGTAGGTTAGGTACATTAGTCAGGGCGAAATATAGGGTAGGGGGATGGGTCTGGGTGGTTTACTCTTCGGAGGGTTGGTGTGGACTTGTTGGGCCGAAGGGCCTGTTTGCACACTGCAGGGATTCTATGAGACCCCAGATCCTGTTTCTTTCCTGCTCTATCATCAGTCTGAATGAAAAAGTGAACACAGAACCCTGGCCAACTATGATATTGGAGGTGGGATGAGACCCTTTAGTGCCACTTAATCAGGCATTAAGGTCCTCAATAAGCCTGAAGATAGGCTGGCTAGCTGTTGCCTTTATTAAAGGGGACAATTAAAGAGGTGTGGATGAGAAGGCACTGGACAAGCCACCCATTCTGTTTCTGGTGTACATCTTGCATGGGGCTTGGGGGTTGGTGGGTAAACGCTTGCCTCCTTTGTGGCCGTTCCAGTCAGGCATCCAGAGGTGAAAGCAGAGAGAGGTCTCTGAAGGGAGCTCAGGGGAAGAGTTGATGAGTATCTCACAACAGGCTATAATCCAGCTCTCCGATAGGGGAATAATGAGGCATAAACTTAAATTCCAGGAAAGAAAGCAGGGAACAGAGTAGTCGAAGTTTCCTGAAGAAGGGCTCATGCCCGAAACGTCGACTCTCCTGCTCCTTGGATGTGTAGATTAGGAGGTTGAGCCGTGGGAAATGCGCTTTTCCAGCAACACATTTTCAGCTCTGATCTCCAGCATCTGCAGTCCTCACTTTGTCCAGGGAACAGAGTACCATTGCAGGACAACACAGTGGTCATCCTTATGTTTCCTCTATTTCAGGAACATTTGTTCATCAAGTGTAAATGATTGTTGCTGAGTTGATTTAACCTGCAATATTCTTTTTTCCTTATTCAGTGCACAGCTGTGATGAAGGCCTCACTCATTCTGTCTGCTCCATGTAGGATTGTTGTTCCTTTAGGCTCTCTTCCTCTACAGACCCGTAATACCTGTAGGCCTCGGTATTCTGATCTCGGCCTCACCGTGCCTAAAGGCAATGCTCCTCTATAAGAATCACAGAATCCCTACATTGTGGAATCCGGCCATTCAGCCCATTGAATCCACGCTGAGCCTCTGAAGAGTATCTTAACACCACCCTCCCGACCCTATCCCTGTAACCCTGCATTTCCCGTGGCCAATCCACCCTATCCTGTGGGAGGAGACCAGAGCACCCAGAGGAAACCCATGCAGACACGGGGAGAATGTGCAAACTCTGAGTCTGAAATTGAACCCGGGTCCCTGATGGGATGGATCTGTGAGAATGCTGGCAGCCTTTCCTTGACAGCGGGCCTGGGAGATGGATTCTATAGCTGGGAGGTTGGTCTCTGTGATTGTCCAAGCCGAGTTCACCACCATATGAAAATAATCTTCAGGTTTTTACTGTGTTCATTTCCCAATCAGCACACTAAAAACTTATCCTTTTAGGCATTAGAAACGTCATTAAAATCACACAATACCTGTTTATAGGAATTATGATAATTCCATACTAAATCAGTAGGGATTTTTTTTTCCCAATATTGCAATAGTATCAAGAGAGCTTTATTATCATAGAATCTCTACAGAGTGAGAAAAGGCCATTCGGCCCAATGAGTTCACACTGACTCTCTAAAGAGTATCCCACCCAGACTCCCGCTCCCCCCTCCCCCACACTACCCTATAACGCTGCATTTCCCACGGCTCACCCTCCTAATCTACACATCCCTGGACACTATGGACAATTTAGTATGGCCAATCCACCTAAACTACACATGTTTGGACTGCGAGAGAAAACCCACGCAGATACAGGGAGAACATGCAAACTCCACACGGACAGTCACCCAAGGCTGGAATTGAACCCGGGTCCCTGGTGCTATGAGCCAGTATGCCAACTCTATATATATAGGCCTCCCTGTTCGTATAGGCTTTACTCTTCCTGTCGGTCTCTGTGCTCCAATGTTACTGTCGAGCCTTAATGCTGTTATCAGGGACTGTCCTGCTCAGCTCCTCTTTATTACTTCCAGGTGCTGTGCAGCTGTGGGCTGTTTGCATGTGAGCTCACTGTGGGGAGATTCTTCACCATATGTTGATATTTTCTCCTAGAGGGATGCACCAGTTACAATTAGTCCCATAATTAGAGGCCTCTCTGGGCGACAGACATTTGCAATGGCTCTTTGGAAGTTCTATGAAATTTGAAAATAAATTGCTTCCACTTGTTCAAACTTTTAACTGCTTCTCTTTCATATTTTGCTCCTGCCCCAGTCATTTCAGACAGGCCTCCCCCTGTCATTCGCCAAGGTCCCACCAATCAGACGGTTGCTGTGGACAGCACGGTGGTCCTCAGCTGCCTGGCCAGTGGAACACCCCCACCCATCATCCTCTGGAGAAAAGATGGAGTCTTGGTCTCCACCCATGACTCACGCATCAAGCAGCAAGAAACAGGGGCCCTGCAGATCCATTACACCAAGGTAAGGGGGGTGCGAATACTCATCGCTCACAATTTCACCTCAGGCAACACTCTTCTGCTGAATGTTTATCTGCAGGAGAAGCTCTCACTGTATGCAGTTGACACAATTTACCCAGCTACATGTCCTGGACAGTACACAGTGGCAGCATTGGTTAAGTTCATAGAAAGTTGAAAATGGAGTCACAGGTAGACAGGGTAATGATGAAGGGCAATTGAGAAGGAGCTTTGATGAACAGACATCTAGACTCAAAACGTTAGCTTGCTCTTTCTCCTTGGATGCTGCCTGACCCGCTGTGATCTCCAGCATTTGTTGTTGTCAGTAATGAAGAAGGCATTTGGTATGCTTGCCTTTATTGGTCAGTGCTGAAAATGTGTTGCTGGTTAAAGCACAGCAGGTTAGGCAGCATCTCAGGAATAGGGAATTCGACGTTTCGAGCATAAGCCCTTCATCAGGAATGAGAGAGAGTAGCCAAGCAGGCTAAGATAAAAGGTAGGGAGGAGGGACTTGGGGGAGGGGCGATGGAGGTGGGATAGGTGGAAGGAGGTCAAGGTGAGGGTGATAGGCCGGAGTGGGGTGGGGGCGGAGAGGTCAGCAAGGAGATTGCAGGTTAGGAGGGCGGTGCTGAGTTGAGGTTATTGGTCAGTGCAATGAGTATAGGAGTTGGGATGTCATATTGCAGCTGTACAGAACACTTTTGGAATATTGTGTTCAGTTCTGGTCTCCTTGCTATAGGAAGGATATTCTGAAACTTGAAAGGGTTCTGAAAAGATCGACAGGGGTGTTGCCAGGGTTGGAGGGTTTGAGCTACAGGGAAAGGCTGAATAGACTGAGGCTATTTTCTCTGGAGCATCAGAAGCTGAGGGGTGACCTTATAAAGGTTTTAATGTGGAGGTGCCGGTGTTGGACTGGGAAGGACAAAGTCAGAAGTCACATGACACCAGGTTATAGTCAAACAGGTTTATTTGAAATCACAAGCTTTCGGAATGGCACTGTTGTGTGACTTGTGACTTACAGAAGTTTATAAAATCATGAGGGGCATGGATAGGGTGAGTACTCAAGGTCTTTTCCCCAAAGTATGGGGGTCTGCAACTAGAGGGCATAGGTTTAAGGTGAGAGGGGTAAAATTTAAAAGGGACCTAAGGGTAACTTTTTCATGCAGAGGGTGGTGCGTGTATGGAATGAGCTGCCAGAGGAAGCGGTGGAGGCTGGTACAATTACAACATTTAAAAGGCATCTGCACGGGTTTATGAATAGGAAGAGTTTAGAAGGATATGGGCCAAGTGCTGGCAAATGGGACCAGACTAATTTAGAATATCTGGTCGGCATGGATGAGTTGGAGCAAGGGTCTGTTTACGTGCTGTACATCTCTATGACTCTCTCAGTAACGTGCGCCGTGACTCTATCTGTCACCCATCATTTTAAAGACTGCCAGAGGGCAGAGAGTTTAAATTAATGTTGCAGGGTTGGAAGTATTATCTTTCAATCGAGTTATTAATTTGAGACCCCAGTCTGCCGACTCAGGAATGCACAAGGGAGAGAGTTGGACCAAAGGCCTGACAACATATTAATGATGTGGATGCGACAAGTGAAGACACAAGTGAAGTTAGTTCCCTAGTGACTGCACTTCCAAAATAATAAACTGGCTGCATATCATTGTAGGTCACAATGATGGTCACCATCGGAAACGATGCTGCCTTTATCTCCCTCCCTGGTTCTTTTGCCAAATTTCAGGGGTCCGTCTGCTCCCCATCCTGATAGTAAAAAGTGAGGTCTGCAGATGCTGGAGATCAGAGCTGAAAATGTGTTGCTGGTTAAAGCACAGCAGGTTAGGCAGCATCCAAGGAACAGGAAATTCGACATTTCGGGCCAGAGCCCTTCATCATCATCATCATGATCATCAGGATGAAGGGCTCTGGCCTGAAACGTCGAATTTCCTGTTCCTTGGATGCTGCCTAACCTGTTGTGCTTTAACCAGCAACACATTTTCAGCTCCCCATCCTGATACCCCTGGAACTGCGATTGTCTCATCAGCACAGTATTTATACTTTAAACGTGATTTCCCTGCCTCACCACATCAGGCTCACAAACCTTGAAGAGGTTTCAACTTCTGACATTGACTCTGCAAAGTGGTTTACCTGAGTGTGCTTCTCTTCCTTAGCTGGGTGACTCTGGTGTCTACACGTGTATAGCCTCAACACCAAGTGGTGAAGCAACATGGAGTGCACGCGTTGATGTTCAAGGTAAGAATCTCTTAATGTTTTGGAAATCTAGCCCTTGCTCAAGATAAAGGTCACAGAATATTCGGCAAACACCATCAAGCCTTCCAAGGACAGGGACAGCACAGAGTTAGGTACAGAGTAAAGCTCTCTATAGACTGTCCCTCCATTAAACTCTCCCAGGACAGGGACAGCACGGGGTTAGATACAGAGTAAAGCTCCCTCTACACTGTCCCAATCAAACACTCCCAGGACAGGGACAGCACAGGTTAGATGTCTGGCAGGGTAGCGTGGTGGCTCAGTGGTTAACACTGCTACCTCATGGCGCCAGGGACCTGGGTTCAATTCCAGCCTTGGGTGACTGTCTGTATGGAGTTTGCACATTCTCCCTATGTCTGCGTGGGTTTCCTCCCACAGTTCAAAGGTGTATAATTTAGGTGGATTGGCCGCACTAAATTGCCCATAGTGGCCTGGGATGTGTAGGTTCGGTGGGAAATGGTGTTGTAGGGGAAGTCTGGCTGGGATGCCCTTTGGGGAGTCAGTGTGAACTTGTTGGGCCGAATGGCCTTTTCTCACTCTGTAGGGATTGTATGATAATGAAGCTCTCTTGATCCTTTTGCAATATTGGAAAGACATCCATACTGATTTTGTGTGGAATTATTATTATTCCTATAAACAGGTATTGTGTAATTTTAGTGAAATTTCTAATGTCTAAAAAGCTACGTTTTTAGTGTGCTGAATGGGAAAAGAACATAATAAAATCCTGAAGATAATTCTCATATGATGCTGAACTCAGCCCAGACAATCACAAAGGCCAACCTCCCATCTCTAGAATCCATCTACCAGGCCCGCTGTCAAGGAAAGGCCGCCAGCATTCTCAAAGATCCATCCCACCCTAGCAATGTTTCCTACAACCTCTACCATCAGGGAGAAGGGACAGAAGCCTGAACACATGCACCAGCCGGTTTCAAAACAGTTTCTACCTGACTGTTGTTAGAATACTGAATGGGCTCACAAACTCTTAACATTCACCTATACCTGTGTTTTTGTTTTTGCCGCTGTTTACCTGCTATTTACTTATCTATGCTCCTTAACTCTGGGATCTGCCTGTATTGCTCACAAGACAAAGCTTTTCACTGTGCCTCGGTACACGTGACAATCAATTCAATTCAAGTTCAACTCAGTTCATAGATCCCTTACAGACAGAGCTAATTGATCACTAAAATTGACAAATCTACCTATCAATCAGATTACTTTAACAGCAGAGAAAAGGGCCGTTTGTTTCCTCTAGTCTATGTTAGAATTTTGAGTTTCAGTTTAATTTATTGTTGTCACAAATTTGTGCTGCACATGCTCCTCCCCATCCACCACTTCACTGATTCCCAGTAACTGATCCTTTTATTGCTTTCCCCCTCACATCCCTGGAAATTCATTACTGTCACTCGCATTCACCAGTCCCTGTGGGAGCGAGTTCCACAATCTCTCCACTCTCTGACTTTCCAATCAGATTCATCAATCATTACTTTGTATTGATGATCTTGGAATTTACCCCCACAAAAAAAAATTGGAACATCTTCTTTTCATCTGTCCTCAGGAATGCTTTCAGGATGTGAAGGGCTGATACCAGATCACCTCTGTTTGTGCTTTAAATTGATATCATTGAGTCATAGAGATGTGCAGCACAGAAACAGACCCTTCAGCCCAACTCGTCCATGCCGACCAGATATCCTAACCTAATCTAATCCCATTTGCCAGCACTTGGCCTATATCCCTCCAAACCCTTCCTATTCATATACCCATCCAGATGCCTTTTAAATGTTGTAATTGTACCAGCCTCCACCACTTCCTCTGGCAGCTCATTCCACACACGTACCACATACTTTCTGCATGAAAAAGTTGCTCCTTCGGTCCCTTTTAAATCTTTCCTCCTCTCATCTTAAACCTGTGCCCTCTAGTTCTGCACTCCCACCCCAGGGAAGAGACCTTGTCTTTTTATCCTATCCGTGCCCCTCATGATTTTGTAAAGCTCTATAAAGTTACCCCTCGGCCTCAGACCCTCCAATCAGCCTATAGCTCAAATCCTATAGAATAGTACAGCACAGGAACTGGTCCTTTCCTTAACTACATCCACAGGAATCCCAATATAATCCAGGCTGATGCTCACAGTGCGGTATCAAGGGAATGCAGCAGTGTCCCTCAGATAATACCCCTTCATATGATTATAGTATGGCTGTTTGTGGTAATTTGCTGTGTGCAAATTGGTTGCCAAATTTCCTGAATCCGACAGTGAAGAAGGGTCACTGGACACAAAACATGAACTGAGTTTCTCTCTCCACAGATACCGCCAGACCTGCTGAGTTTCTCCAGTGGTGATATTCCAGCATCTGCAATTCTTTTGAGTTTTTCTTTCTTCACATGACATTTGTTCAGAAACTGGATGTATTTGTGCATAAGTCTTAAAGGTGGCTGAACAGATTGGGAGAGCTTTTAATAAGGTTTACAACATTAGGGTGGTAAAAACAATGACTGCAGATGCTGGAAACCAGATTCTGGATCAGTGGTGCTGGAAGAGCACAGCAGTTCAGGCAGCATCCAAGGAGCAGCGAAATCAACGTTTCGGGCAAAAGCCCTTCATCAGGAATAAAGGCAGTGAACTGGAAGCATGGAGAGATAAGCTAGAGGAGGGCGGGGTGGGGAGAGAGTAGCATAGAGTAACCTGGGAGTTGCAGTGGGAGAGGGACTCCCTGAGATTCTTGTAGAGAGAGGAGGAAAACTTTTTCAAGGCAGGCATCCTTGTAAGAGGAATCGCAGTGGGGTTAAAATCAACGAGGTAAAAATAATGACTGCAGATGCTGGAAACCAGATTCTGGATCAGTGGTGCTGGAAGAGCACAGCAGTTCAAGCAGCATCCAAAGTGCAGCAAAATCGACGTTTCGGGCAAAAGCCCTTCATCAAGAATAAAGGGGCCTTATATGTAAAGGCAGGGATTAGAAGTAGAAACCTTTCTCAGGTTTTTATTTTGATTAGATTCCCTACAGTGTGGAAACAGCCCCTTCGGCTAAACAAGTTCCACACCGACCCTCCGAAGAGTAACCCACCCGGACCCATTTCCCTCTGACTAGTGCATCTAACACCACGGACAATTTAGCATGGCCAGTTCAGCTGGACCTGCACATCCTTGGGTTGTGGGAGGAAACCAGAGCAGACATAGGGAGAATATGCAAATTCCAGACAGATAGTCGCCCGAGGCTAGAATTGAACCTGGGACCCGGGTGCTGTGAGGCAGCAGTGCTAACCACTGAGCCACTGTACTGCCCCATTGCCGGGTGGAGTATTGTGTTTAAATCTGGTTACCACACTTAAGAAAGATATGAAGGTGTAAGGCAGGGGACAGAAAAGATTCTCAAGAATGGTTCCAGTTACATGGACAGATTAAAGAAGTTCTTATTTTTTCGCACTAAAATAGAGAATGCAATCCCTTTTTGTATAATCCCCTTGTGCGATGCACTGTCTAGTTTTTCTCGTTCATACTCCTGTCACCTCACTGAGATTTATTTATTTACTGCTTTGTATCTAAACATAACTTGCTATTGTTCTTGACTGATTTGGAATCCATTATCTCCTCCCTTGGTTCCCTGTGGGTCTTGGGATTCCAGAGTTCGGGACTCCAGTTTTACCTCCTCGGGTACCAGACCCCAACCTCATTCCTGGAATGCCATCCAAGCCGGAAGTGAGGAATGTCAGCAAAAACGGGGTGACGCTGATTTGGAAACCAAACATGAATTCTGGAGCCACCCCGACCTCCTACATCATTGAGGCCTTCAGGTGAGTCCCACCTTTGTCTCTGTGCGGAAATGGGTGGATTCCCGTTGGGAATTGTTCAACCCGCAATGGATTCCCGTTGGGAATTGTTCAACCCGCAATGGCCACCTTCAAGCCACAGGGTTAGAAGTCAGATTCCTCGACCCATTGGCCTATTCCCACCACACTCTCAGATTTTGTCGAGAGGTTTGCATGGGGATTGGATCTCACCTAGACTCCGCTATCAACGATTACTGACATTCCCGGATTGTCCTGGAATGGCTGGAATACAGATTGCTCTCCCAGCTGACCTTATGAGTAACACAGGGGGAGAAAGTTTCCGAAGGGAACATTGCTGTACAAAGAGTGCAATGGATCTTTCTCCATTACTCACTCCTCTATGACTATTATTCAGGTTCAATAAACTCCTCATCATGGTGACTGTGCCCACCTCACCTTTCCACTCCCTATGGAGATTCTAATCTCTCATGATTACTGCTGTGCTCTTCTCACAAGCTCTCATTACCTCTTCCTTTATATCTCCACCCTTTCACCTGATTACTGTTGAGGAGACTGGACAGTCATTGCTTGCTTCTGTCATTTCTCATTTCTACTCAAACTGTTCCCATACCTTGGTTTCCTGAACTTAAGTCATCCTGCCCTGTTATGCTTTATTAACTAGAGCAACCTGTTCACCTTTACTCAGTTTCCTGCCATTCCTAAAGGTGCTTTAACTATCAAGATTCACCTCCATATCTATGTCAACCCTCAACGCACATTGTTTAGCCCCTCTGCTTCATTGGCTGGGTCTAGCTGCAGAATGAGCCTGGGAATGTTATGGACTATATAGAAACATAGAAAATTGGAGCAGGAGTAGACCATTTGGCCCTTCGAGCCTGCTCCACCATTCAATGTGATCATGGCTGATTATCCAACTCAGTCCCCTGTTCCCATTTTCTCCCCATATCCTTTGATCTCTTTAGCCTTAAGAATTAAATCTAGCTCCTTCTTGAAAACCTTCAAGCGAATTCCACTGGCCCCCCACTCGCTGGGTGAAGACCTTCCTCCTCATCTCAGTCTGAAATGACCAACCTCATTTGCTTTGATTGTGGCCCTTGGTTTGGGTCTCCCTGGTCATTTGGAACATCCATCCTGCATTTACCTTGTCCATTGATATTTGAGATTTATAGGTTCTGGGAGACTCCCCCCTCATTCTTCCAAATTCCAGCGAATATAGTCCTAACTGATCAAGCCTCTCTTCATACGTAGTCCTGCCATCCCAGAAGTCAGTCTGGTAAACCTTCATTGCTCTCCCTCCATCACCAGAACATCCTTCCTCAGATAAAGAGATCAAAACTGCACACGGTACTCCTGCTGTGCTCTCCCCAGACCCTGTACAATTGCAACAAGGCATCCCTGCTCCTGTACTCGAATCCTCTCACTGTAAAGACCAACATCTCATTTACTCCTTCCCCACCTGCTTCCTCCTGCAGGCTGATCTTCAGTGACGAGTGTACAAGGACACCCAGTCTCATTGCCTCTCCCCCTTTCCCAATCTATCGCCATTCGGATAATAATCCGCCTTCCTGGTTTTACAGCCAAAGAGGATACCCTCACATTTATCTACATTACATTTCATTTGCCATGTACTCAGCCTGCCCAAATCACAACCAAGGGCCTCTGCATCATCCTAGTAGTTCACCCTCCCACCCATCTTTGTGATCTCTGAAGACTTGCAGATATTGCATTGAGTTCCCTCATCCATATCATTAATGCGTATTGTGAATAGCTGGAGTCCAAGCACTGATCCCCACAGTTACTGCTTGTTAATCAGAGAATAACCCATCCATTCCTACTTTTTGATTCCTGCCTGCCAAGCAGTTCTCTATCCTTGTCAGTACATTATTTCCATTGCTATGCGCTACAAATTTACATGCTCATCTCTCGTGTGGGTCCTCACCAAAAGCATAAAGTATAAGGAGTTAGAAAGGCAGTGTGGCTTTCATTGGAGCAGGGGGGTACCTAGCATTTTGCTGTGATTGATTTATACCTGTGTGATGTTCCACATATCAATTCCTGTGACGTTATTTCCAGCCATGCAGCTGGGAGCAGCTGGCAAACAGTCGCTGACCGGGTGAAAACCGATACATACGCCATCAAAAACCTGAGATCTAATGCTGTCTACCTCTTCCTGATCCGAGCAGTCAACGCTTACGGTCTCAGTGATCCAAGTCCAATATCAGACCCAGTCAAAACTCAAGGTAAGACTCATACAGTTGTGAAACATAAATCAAATGGGCCCAATAAAGGGATGGTTTTACTAACCCAAAAATGTTGATGGGAACAGAGTAGAGAGAACTTTACTTTGTATCTAACCCCGTGCTGTCCCTTTCCTGGGAGTATTTAATGGAGACAGTGTAGAGGGAGCTTTATCTGTATCTAACTCCATGCTGCCCCTTTCCTGGAAGTATTTAATGGTGCTGAAAATGTGTTGCTGGAAAAGCACAGCTGGTCAGGCAGCATCCAAGGAGCAGGAGAATCAACGTTTCTGACATGAGCCCTTCTTCAGGAGGGCTCCTGAATAAGGACTCATGCCCAAAACGTCGATTCTCCTGCTCCTTGGATGCTGCCTGACCAGCTGCGCTTTTCCAGCAACACATTTTCAGCTCTGATCTCTAGCATCTGCGGTCCTCACTTTCTCCTAGAAGTACTTAATGGTGACAGTGTAAAGGGAGCTTTACTCTGCATCTAACCCTGTGCTGTCCTTGTCCTAGGACTATTTGATGGGAACAGTGTAGTGGGAGCTTTACTCTATCAGTAACCCTGTGATGTCTCAGTTCTGGGAGTGTTTAATGGGGACAGTGTAGAGAGAGCTTTACTCCATACCTCACCCGATACTGAAGGGGTTCTGGGAGTGTTTATACCTAACACTGTGTGCAATAATATTTTGGAATGTTGTTTCTGCAGATTAATATTCATTGCAAGTTTGGTTAGCTGTTAACTGGAAATGAAGTCTTTAATTCTTGCAGATGTCCCACCCACTGGTCAAGGTGTTGACCACAGACAGGTACAGCGGGAGCTTGGTGACGTGATTGTCCATCTCCATAATCCCATCATCCTCTCTTCGTCTTCAATCCAGATCCACTGGACTGTGAGTACCGACAGAACAAACTGCAGGGCTGACTCCCTCTGACTCAGCTCAAAAATGTAAACAATGTTGACTTGCACGTGGTGGGAGAAACAGAGCCAGCCCCATTCTCAACTCTCTTACCGTGGCCGGGTTTGCAGATCCCTATCTGTTTGATACCTGCGGTCATTGAATCCCTACAGTGTGGAAGCAGGCCATTTGACTCATGGAGTCCACAGTGACTCCCTGGACAGCATCCCACTCAGACACACCTACTACCTTATCCCTGTAACCCTGCATTTCCCATGGCTAATCCACCTGAACTGCACATCTTTGGCCCGTGGGAGGATACGGGAGCACTCGGTGGAAACCCACGCAGTCACGGGGAGAATGTGTAAACTTTATACAGACAGTCGCCCAAGGGTGGAATCGAACCCAAGTCCCTGGCTCTGTGTACCGCAGTGCTAGCCACTGTCCTCAGGGTCTGTAACTGGAGCAAGGGAAGGAATTTAAAAATTCGTCCAGGGGCTCAGAGGTTTTGTTACACACCTCCTGCTTATACCCACTCTGTACGTGACCCTGACATTGTTTGACTGATCTTTCATTGGGCCAATAATGGTGGTTATAATACCCACAATCCCCTTCAGTACAGAAACCTCTCTACCGATTGAGTGGGACTGCTGAATGGGTTCTCTCCTCGTCTGGCAACACACAGGCCCTGATTTTGATGGAGTAATGTGGCGAGTTGGCACGCCTCATCTTCCGCCTGGGAACCCTCCAGCCACAAGGGATGAACTCGGATTTCTCCAGTTTCCTCATTTCCCCTCCCCCCACCTTGTCTCAGTCGATTCCCTTGAACTCAGCACCGCCCTCCTAACCTGCAATCCTCTTCCTGACCTCTCCGCCCCCACCCCACACGGGCCTATCACCCTCACCTTGACCTCCTTCCACCTATCACATCTCCATCGCCCCTCCCCCAAGTTCCTCCTCCCTACCTTTTATCTTAGCCTGCCTGGCAACCTCTCCTCATTCCTGATGAAGGGCTCTGGCCCGAAACGTCGAATTTCCTGTTCCTTGGATGGTGCCTGACCTGCTGTGCTTTAACCAGCAACACATTTTCAGCTCTGATTTTCACTCCCATTCTTGCCACTTGCTTTCTTCCTGGGAATTGGGTAAGGTTTGTGAACAGGAGTCCTCATTCAGGATTCATAATCTGCTTGGCTCCATTGTTGGATGGTTAGCATCTCCTCACACCCACCTTCCCTATGGATTGGGACCAGCTCCTGGTTGACTAGTGGTTCATGTTGCTCAGAGAATTGGGGAACCAATGCCTCATTCTGACAGCCTTCCAAGGTAAGCTCCATTTGTCTTGCCCCTGCCAACTCATGTTCATCCACCCAATCCCAAGATCCTTTATAACCCTCATGCTAACTGATGGTATTTCCGTGTCCCATTTCCATGTACACACTGGTCCCAACGTTACCAGTGACGTGTACAACAGCAGAACTCAATGTCTTTATGGAAAAAGACAAGTTGAAAGTACTGAAGATCTCATCCCTCCGGTGATACCTCATTATACATCCCCAGCCCAATATCCGCCTCCACTATCCCACTCCCCCAGTCTGATAACCTACTCACCAAACCTGACATCCCACTCCACCAGCCCAATATCTCATTTCAACATCCCACTGCTCCTTTTTCCAATATGTCACTCCCCTGTCCGATATCCGACTCCCCGGTTCGACATTCCACTCTCCCGGTTTAATACCTTTCTCGTCAACTGGATATCCCACTCACCTCACCCAGAAACACACTGCATCTTGGGACTGATGGAGATTCTCCACATTTCCTCCCCCTTGAATCTTCGCGATCTCTCTTACCCCTGTCCCCAGGTGGATCAACAATCACAGTACATCCAGGGATACAGGATACTGTACAGGCCCTCAGTGGTGGACAAGCGGCCTGAGATTGAATGGTCAGTCTTTGAGGTGAGGTCAGCGACTGACCGGAGCGCTGTGCTCCCTAAGCTGAGGAAAGGAATGGGCTATGACATCAAAGTGCGGCCATTCTTCAACGAGTTCCAGGGTGCAGACAGTGACGTGAAATACGCCAAGACCATGGAGGAAGGTAAAATGTAACAAACAGTCAAGTTTTTTACTCGGTGTCGGTGTTCCAACCATTTCATCTGACGATTTTGTTATTTCTGCGGCTCCATTTGGTGGACTGCCATTTGATCTCCACCTCTTTTTTAGCTCAGGGAAGATGTATTCCTCAGGGACAGGAAATGTAGAGTCCTGACCCCACACTGAACAAGTAAATAACGGCCAGAACTCCCTCACCTAACACTTAACCTCCAGAGATGGCTGATTTCCCCAAATGATACTGGGAAATAAGGGGTTAAATTAAATAAGGGGAAAACTGCACAGAAGAGGTCTGTATTCTGCTCAGGAGAGGAGGCCGAGTGTTTTAAGGTCTTTCCAGGTTCTGACCATAGAATCCCTTTTGCAGGAAGAGACCATTCGGCCCATTGAGCGTACCAACTCTCCAGTGACAAATCCTTGTATTTACCATGGCCAATCCACTCAACCTGCACATTCTTGGAGGAAGCCCACACAGACACAGGGAGAATGTGCAAACTCCACACACACAGTCACCAAGGGGTGGAATCGAACCTGGGACTGTGACGCTGTGAGGCGTCTGTGCTAATCACTGAACCCCCATGTCACCTGATGGAAAAGGGGGAGCGAGAAAGTCATTCCTCTGTCGAGGGAGACTAGAGGCATAACCATAAATATAGTGTTCTAAAGTTTAGGATAATGTCAGGAAGTAATTATTCAGAGAGAGGGGAGTGTGAATTTCACATACTCTTCTCCCACCCCGCGTTGGAGGAGGGTGTATGATGGTGGTGCAGTTGAAAATTGTAAAATTACGATTGATCGATTAATGTTAGCTAAAGATTACCATTGAGTATAGGAGTTGGGAGGTAATGTTGCAACCGTACAGGATGTTGGTGTGGCCACTTTTAGAATACTGCGTACAATTCTAGTCACCCTGCTATAGGAAGGATGTCTTCAAATTTGAGAGGGTGCAGAAAAGATTGATGTGGATGATGCCAGGACTGGGGGGACTGAGTTATAACAATAGGCTGGGGCTTTTATCCCTGGAGCAGTGGAGGCTAAGGGGTGACCTGATTGAGGTTTATAAAATCATGAGGGAGATGGATAGGGGGAACTGAGGGTGGTGCGTGTATGGAATGAGCTGCTAGAGGAAGTGGTGGAGGCTGGCACGATTATGACATTTAAAAGGCATCTGGATGGAAATATGAATAGGAAAGGTTTGGAAGGATATGGACCAAGTCCTGGCAAATGGGACTAGATGAGATTGGAGATGTCGGGTTGGCATGGATGAGGTGGGCTGAAGGGTCTGCTTCCATGCAGTATGATGCTCTGACTGTGTAACAGAACCAAGGTGCGTCAGTGGATTGTCATCACAGTCTATCTGGTTCACTCATGTCCATTAGGGAAGGAAATCTGCCATCCTTACCCAGTCTGACCAACTCGTAACTCCAGACCCACAGCAATGTAGGTGACTATTAGTTGCCCTCTGAAATGGCCAAGCAAGTCACTCAGTTTAAGGGCAATTAGGGATGGGCTTCAAATGTTGGCCTTCCCAGTGACATGAATGCATTTTTTTTAATAAAAATGGAGTTGAGGTAAATACCGGTTATGGTCAAATTGAAAGGTGCAACAGGCCTTGAGGAGCTGAATAGTCTCCTATGTGTGTGTGTCTTCCTTGACACTACCTTTATGTAATTCCATTCTCACCCAGTTGCAGTCACACACGACCTCCAGCAGCAGTACTGTGTCTCACATTTAACACGTGTCATTAAATGAGGAAACATAGAGAAGAGGAGCAGGGGTAGGCCATTCGGCCCTTAGAGTCTGCTCCACCATTCAATATGATCATGGCTGACCATCCAACTCAGTCCCCTGCTCCTTCTTTCTGCCCCATACCCTTTGATCCCTTTAGTCCTAAGAACTATATTTAATGTCATAGAGTCATAGAGATGTACAGCATGGAAACAGACCCTTTGGTCTAACCCGTCCATACCGACCAGATATCCCAACCCAATCTAGTCCCACCTGCCAGCACCCAGCCCATATCCCTCCAAACCCTTCCTGTTCATATACCCATCCAAATGCCTCTTAAATGTTGTAATTGTATCAGCCTCCACCACACCCTCTGGCAGCTCATTCCATACATGTACCACCCTCTGTGTAAAAAAGATGCCCCTTCGGTCTCTTTTATATCTTTCCCGTCTCACCCTAAACCTATGCCCTCTAGTTCTGGATTCCCCGACCCCAGGGAAAAGACTTTGTCTATTTATCCTATCCATGCTCCTCATAATTTTGTAAACCTCTATAAGGTCACCCCTCAGCCTCCGATGCTCCAGGGAAAACAGCCCCAGCCTGTTCAGCCTCTCCCTATAGCTCAAATCCTCCAACCTTGGCAACATCCTTGTAAATCTTTTCTGAACCCTTTCAAGTTTCGCAACATCTTTCCGATAGGAAGAAGACCAGAATTGCATGCAATATTCCAACAGTGGCCTAACCAATGTCCTGTAGAGCCGCAACATGACCTCGCAACGCCTGTACTCAATACTCTGACCAATAAAGGAAAGCATACCAAACGCCGCCTTCACTATCCTATCTGCTGTCTTTCAATGTTTTGGCCTCAGTTGCTTTCAGTGGCAGAGTTCCACAGGCCCACTGCTCTCTGGGTGAAGACATTTCTGCTCATCTCAGGAACAATTATGTTTGTAAATGGGATCAGGGTGCATGTCAGATAACGGAGTCAGGAATCAGTCTTTCAGTCTCTGTGTTGCTATCGGACACTAACACTTGATTTTACTTCCTCCCTCGGACGGAGCAGCTCCCAGTGCCCCCCCTCAGAGCGTCACAGTCACACTGAATGATGGGAATGGGACTGGCATCGTGGTTGCTTGGCAACCACCCCCAGAAGACTCTCTGAACGGTGATCTCCAGGAGTATAAGGTATGGCCTCACCTAACCTGATATCACAGCAGCCCCCAGGCCTCCTGCACATTTCCCTGGTTTTAATCTCTCCATCACTGGAGGCCGTGCCTCCTCCCTGCCTGGGCCCCATGCTCCGTTATCCCCTCTCAATCCCCCCGAGACTCTCTGCCCACCCGAAGGTGGCTTATTTAAACCGAACCACTCAGACATTCTGAGTACATCAGCCATTGGTGGTCGCAGCAGACAAAAGGTCAAGCTGCCCACTTCCTCAGCTTCCTCTTTTAACACCTACAGATCACCTTTGTTTATCGGAGGTGTACAGTGCACTTACTAAACACTGAAGACCATAAGATGTAGCAGCAGAAGTGGATCATTCAGCTCGTCATGTCCACTCCAGCACTCATAGCAGATCAGAACATCTTCAACTCCACTTCCCTGTCATTTCCCCATAACGCGAGGTGCTGGCCTGGTGGTGTTATCACTAGACTATGAATCCAGACACCTAGGTCATTTTCTGGACAAATCCTGCCATGACTGAATTCCATTGTTAGTAGAATTTGCTTTCAATTAAAGAAAACATTCAGAGTTAGGAGTCTAATGATGACTATAGGAAACCGTCGCTGATTGTCAGGAAAAACCCATCTGGTTCACTCATGCCCTTTAGGGAAGGAAACTGCCATCCTTACCTGGTCTGGCCTACATGTGACTCCAGACCCACAGCAATGGGATTGGCTCTTCCCTGCCCTCTGGGCAATTAAGGGTGGGCCATAAATGCTGGCCAGGCCAGTCACACCTGTAGACTTTGAACAAAATATAAAAACCTTGAATTCCATCACCAATTAAAGTTGGCCTTAATGATGGACAACACTGGTGGTAAAGAAATCCACAGATTCACTCCCCTCTGAGAGAGGAAATTTCCCCTCAGCTCTATTTTAAATGTCAAGATCAGAGTGGTGCTGGAAAAGCACAGCAGGTCAGGCAGCATCCGAGGAGCAGGGAAATTGATGTTTCGGGCAAAAGCCCTTCCTCAGGAATGAGGCATTTTAAATGTGCAACCCCTTATTCTGAGATGATGCCAATTGGTCGGAGAGTCTCTCACATGGAGAAACAACCTTTCCATATTTACCTCGCCAAAGATCCCTAACGATCTGATATGTTTCAATAAGGCCATCTCTCGTTCTTTAAAACAACAACTTGGTGCAGCAATCCCACGAGGGGATGATTATAGTGCTCAGCAACACTTGTGTCTAGCTGCTTCCTGTTGTTTCTAGTGTCTTCCTAGTGTCTTCCTGTTGTTTGGTTCAGCCTTATCTCTCAGACCCCCGCCTGCCTTCCCTCTCAATGGGCTCCACAAAAACACTGTGAAAGCTGACTTTGTTCTCAGTGGAAACCTAGCCCCACCTGCTGGACAAGGCTGCGGTTACTAGTCCTCCCTGATGGATCCCCTTGTCCTCACTCAGCAGCAGTGATCTGTTCAGACTGAGCTTTCTTTCACAAGTTAAACAAGACGATCGAGCTGCTGCTGTCGTTTCATTTAACCCCTCGCTGTGAATTCCTAACGGTATTCGATGAAAGGTCTTCAAGCAGTAGGTGAATGAGCTTCAGTAACGAGAGTCTGGCTTTGGCTAAGACGGAGTCTAAGGATGGTAGAAAAGGCTGGCGTTCCTAGTCAGGGGAATAGGGTTCAGTTAGAGGGGAAATTAGAAAAACAGAATTAAAGGAGGAAGTAACAGTGCAGAACTCAGGGGAGGTTTATTAAAATCTCCAGCACAGACACAAATAGGACAGTGTGTATGGAAAGGATTAGCAGTCAAACTTCAAGCATACCGGACAAACAAATGACAATGAGAAGAGGGACGATTAATACAGGATTAAAGGTGTTATATCTGAATGCACACAGTATAAGGAATAAAGTAAATGAGCTTGTGGTGCAGATTGAAATTGGTAGATATGATGTGGTGAGTATCACCGAGAAGCAGCTGCAAAAGGTTCAGGATTGGGAGCTGAATATTCAAAGATGTACATCCTATCGAAAAGATAGGCAGGTGGGCTGAGGACATGGGGTTGCCTTATTGGTAAAAAATGAAATTAAATCAATAGTAAGAAACGAAGTAGGGTCAGATGGTGTAAAACCTGTGAGGGTAGAACTGAGGAACTGAAAAGGTTAAAAAGACACCATAGAGGGAGTTACGTACAGGCCTCCAAACAATAATCAAAAGCTGGGCTGCAAGATACACCAGGAACTAGAAAACGTGTCGGAAAGGCAAAGTTACAGTGATCATGGGGGATATGCAGGTGGACTGGGAAAATCAGGTTGGCAGTGGATCGCAAGAAAAGGAATTTGTGGAATGTCTATGAAATGGCTTTTTGGAGCAGCTTGTGGAGGAGCCCATTAGGGAACAGGCAATACTGGATTTAGTGTTGTGCAGACTTGGTAAGGGAGCTTAAGGTGAAGGAACCCTTAATGAGGCAGTGGTCATAAAATGATCGAATTTACTCTGCAATTTGAGAGGGAGAAGATCGAATCAGAGGTAACGGTGTTACAGCTGAATAAAGGCAATGACGCAACCATGAGGGAGGAGCTTGGTAGAATTAATTGGGAGAGGAGCCGAGCAGGAATGATAATGGAACAGCAATGGCAGGAGTTTCTGGTAGTCATGCAGGAGATATAACAGGGATTCATCGCGCAGAAAAAGAAGCATGTACAGGGAGAATGATGCAATCATGGCTGACCAGGGAAGTCGAGGATAGTATAAAAGTGAAACAGAAAGCAAATAATGTGGGGAAGGGCAGTGGAAATTGGGAAGCTTAAAGACCAACAGAGGGCAACAAAAAAGAGAAATAAGGAGGGAGAAGATTAAATATGGGGGTCAGCTAGCCAGTAATATAAAAGAAGACTGTAAGAGTTTCTTTCAATATATAAAGGGCAAAAGAGAGCCAAGAGTGGACATTGGGCCCCTGGAAAATGACACTGGAGACATAGTAGTATGAAACAAGGAAATGACTGAAGAACTGAATAATTATTTTGTGTCAATCTTCATGGTGGAAGACCCAAATAATATCCCTAAAATCCAACAGAGTGAGGGGACAGAGCTGAGTATGGCGGCCATCACCAAGGAGAAGGTGCTAGAAAAGCAGAATGGCCTGAAGGTGGAGAAATCACCTGGACCAGATGGGCTCCACCCCAGAGTTCGAAGGGAGCTAGCTGAAAAGATAGTGGAGGAGATAGCGGTGACCTTTCAGGAATAGCTAGAATCAGGGAGGGTCCCAGAGGACTGGAAACCTGCTAACGTGACTCCCCTCTTTGAAAAGAGAGGACAGCTGAAGATGGAAAATTACAGGCCAATTAGTCTAACCTCAGCCATGGCTAAGATATTGGAATCCTTCACGATAGATGAGATTTCTGAATATTTGGGAGTGTATGGTAAAATAGGGCAGAGTCAGCATGGTTTCCTCAAGGGGAGGTCACGCCTGACAAATCTGCTAGAATCTTTGAGGATGTAACGAGCAGGACAGACCAAGAAGAACCAATGGGTGTCTCTTGGACTGCAAGAAGGCTAATGCCACACAGGAGGCTGCTGAGTAAGGTAAGGAGTCAGAGGCAAGGTGTTGTAGTTCTGTTCGCCGAGCTGGGAGTTTTTCTTGCAAACGTTTCGTCCCCTTTCTAGGTGACATCTTCAGTGCTTGGGAGCCTCCTGTGAAGCTTCACAGGAGGCTCCCAAGCACTGAAGATGTCACCTAGAAAGGGGACGAAACGTTTGCAAGAAAAACTCCCAGCTCGGCGAACAGAACTACAACAACGAGCACCCGAGCTACAAATCTTCTCACAAACTTTAGAGGCAAGGTGCTAGCATGGACAGAAGCTTGGCTGTCTGGCAGAAAGCAGAGAGTGGGAATAAAAGGATCCTTCTCAGGATGACACCAGTGACAAGTGATGTTCCACAAGGCTCAGTTTTGGGATCACAACATTTCACTTTATACATTAACCATCTAGGTGAAGGAACTGAGGGCATTCTGGGTAAATTTGCAGATGTAACAAAGATAGGCAGAGGGACAGGTTGCATTAAGGAGGTGGGGAGGCTGCAGAAGGATTTGGGCAGGTTAGGAGAGTGGGCAAAGAAGTGACAGGTAGAGTACAACATGGGGAAGTGTGAGGTCATGCACTTTGAAAGGAAGAGGAGGCATGGACTATTTTCCAAATGGGGAGAAAATTCAGAAGTCTGAAGTGCAGAGACACTTGGGAGTTGTGGTCCAGGATTCTCTCAAGGTAAACTTGTAGGCTGAGTCAGTAGGTAGGAAGGCAAATGCTATGATGGCATTTATTTTGAGAGGACTTGACTTTAAAAGCAGAGACATACTTCTGAAGCTCTATAATGCTCTGGAAGCGTCTTCAGCCAGAGAGTTGGGAATCTATGGAATTCACTGCCACAGAGGTCTGTGGAGGCCAGAGCATTGATAATATGTAAGATGGAGATAGATAGGTTCTTGATTGTCAGGGGGATCAAGGGTTATGGGGAGAAAATGAGAGAAGGGTGATGAGGAACTTATTAGCTGTGATTGAATGGCAGTGCAGACTGGATGGGCTGAATGGCCTAATATCTGCTCCAACACCTGATAGTCTCATGGTCGTCTCCCATGCAGATATTCAGAATTATGAAGGACATTTGATTGTGAGAACTTGTTTCCAGTGGCAGGAAGGACAGGAGTAAGAAGCAAAATCCAAATAGGTCACCTGCACTGGCTCTCCTTTGTCTCATGTGCTTGTATCTCCTCAAAGAATTCAAACAGATTTGTCAGGAATGACATTGTGCTGACTCAGCCCCATTTTACCATGCACTTCCAAACCTTCTACTATCTCATCCTTGATAACAGACTCTAAAATCTTACCCACACCCAAGGTCAGACTAACCAGCTTCTACTATCCTGTCTTCTGCCCCCCTCCCTTCTTAAATTACATTAGCCATTTTCCTGTTGTCTTGCACCTTCCCTGACTCCAGTGATTCCTGAATAATCACCACTAATGGCTATACAATCTCCTGAGCTATCTCCTTCAGAACCCTGGGGTGTAGCCCATCTGGCCCAGGTGATGTATCCACCATCAGACTTTTCAGCTTCTCCAGCACCTCCTCCTGAGTGATGGCCGCTACACTCACCTCTGCCCCTGATTCTCTTGAGTACCTGTTCAGTTTATCTACCATTTCTTTGTTCTTCTCCAACCTCACTTTCCAATGGTCCAATGTCCAAGAGGCAAGGGCAAGAGACCATGGGAAGCAGAGGGGTTGTTACTTGCAGTATCTTAGGAATCAAAGCTGGTAAGAAGTCCTGAGTAGCTGAGAAGGCAACGGTAGCTTATTGCAACTTTGGAGGAACCAAAGAATGTTCCTCCATATTTCTAATAGGTCAGTGTTGGTTGTGAGGATCTTGGGACTCACAGGAGTCCCAGGAGCTATTTGGTAACTGGGAATGGGGGTGAAGGAAGCCCACAAGCAGTACTTGCTTGGTGCAATTGAGGGCTTGGAGTTCAGTGAAAACTAGGGGCAAAGCCAGCTTTGTGGAGGTAGCTGTCTGTGAAAGAACTGAAATTGTGCCATGGGTTGGTCCCGGAATACCACCTGAAGAATCCAAAGGAGGGTAGACGCAGGAAAAGAGAATGAACCATTGGGATGTGAGTTGTCATTGAGATAGAGCAAGGAGGAGTGGCTTTGAGGAAGCATCAAGGCATTGAAAGTGATCATTTGGAGTCTCTCAATAAGGAGACAAAGTTTTGTGAGATTTGGTGACACAAAGTGCGACCGATGACTGAGGGAGTTCCAGAGAAATCCATAGGATCTGACTACGGCTGCTATTGTGACCAGTCATATCTGCTAAAGACCATCAGCCTGACAACAACTTGCTGATTGGTTCCTGGGTAGTCAATGATCATGTGGCTGTGAATGACACTTTGACAAACCTTTGGCCTCCTGAAGGGACAGGTGATTGAGTGAAGATACCTGAAGAAAGCCGTTGTATTTCTGTATCCAGTTGCTGCTGCCCGTTGCCTTTAGCCAGTCAGGAAAAGATGGCAGGTGATCTTCCTTAAACAGCAGATGTGTTTTTCCAACAGTTGACAATGGATTCATGGTCTTCAGTTCAGTGGACAGGCAGGGTAAGTTAGGGAATGCTGTGTGTTTTAATTACATTTTGTGGTGATCACAGTGCTTGTTAGGTTAAAGAATCAGAACACTTTCCCAAATGGGGAATATCAGTTTACAACCAGGAACCAGGAATGTCAACATTGAGGCATTCCACTCCACTTTGTGTACAGCTGTGGGTAGTGAAGGATTATTTTTAGTGTATGATTACATTTTTTAACTGGAGTCAGAAGCACAATTTTTTTTTCCCTAGGAAGGAGTTTTAAGTAGTTCAAGGGGCAGTTATCGTGCAGTGGTAGTGTCCCTACCTCTGAGCCTAGGAATCCGGTTCATTCCCACCTGCTCCATTTCTACACAGGTTGATTAGAAGTTATGTTGTATAATACAGGGAACGAGTTACCTCAACGTGAATGTTTAGTTTGTGCAATTACTAGGGCAGCAGTGCTTGGATCAAGATCTGCGGGTGATTGAAAGCTGAGCAAGTCTAAGCTCTCAGTTTTATGACTACTCATTCAAGAAGATTTCACAATTCACATGAAAGAATTGGGAAGCACCAGTCGAGTCAAACTTAAAGATTTGAGTGAGAGCAGTAATCTCTCTGGATTTGATGCTTTATGGGGATGGGGATGGGAATAGATGAAAACTTAACTGCATTTTAAGAATTTTCAAACTGTGTTATATTTTTGGTGGCTTTGTTTATTTCATTTGACCATTTTCCCAATGATGGAATAAATATTTGTTGTAAAAGAGACTCTTCAGCCTTGTGCTTCTCTTTCAATGTCAGGTAAAGTCACCACAGTCTTTTCAGACCAGAGAAGTGCTCTCTCATTAGAGGGAGATGATTGGTGGTGATTTAACCTGAAGTGAGGGGGGAGATTGAAAAGGAGAATCCTTCATGGTAATCTCAGCTGGTGCGGGAAAGGAACCACACTGTTGGCATCAGGCTGAATGACTAATCAGCTATCCAGCCAACTGAGCTAACTGACCCCAAGGCGATTGCCAT
The DNA here is from genome assembly GCF_020745735.1 of Hemiscyllium ocellatum. Taxonomy (NCBI): domain Eukaryota; kingdom Metazoa; phylum Chordata; class Chondrichthyes; order Orectolobiformes; family Hemiscylliidae; genus Hemiscyllium; species Hemiscyllium ocellatum. The sequence continues at coordinate 97,141,593 of NC_083412.1, read as the reverse complement.
GTTCAAATAAAAGGGAATGATCCATCAAATCAGATTTCCTTTTGCGATCTGACTTATTCTCTAGTAACATTGGGGACCTTTTGTGTGTGCGTGTGACTGTACTTCTGTGTGTTTGAGTGTGCGTGCACAAAGATGTGTGAGAGTGAGTGTGTCTGTGTGAGTATGTGTGTTTGTGTGTGTAAAGTGTTTGAGTGTATGAATGTGTGTGTATGTGAGTGTGTGTATGTGTATGTGTGTGTGTGTGTATGTGAGTGTGTGTATGTGTATGTGAGTGTGTGTGTGTATGTGAGTGTGTGTGAGTGTGTGTGTGTGTGTGAATGTGTGTATGTGAGTGTGTGTGTGTGAGTCTGTGTGTGAGAGTGTGAATGTAAGTGTGTGTGAGTGTAAGTGTGTGCTGTTAATGGGAAAACTGACAGTCATGGGGCTGGAAGCTGCTGTAACCCTCTCTCTGCTTCCTGCTGTAGGTCTGGTGCTTGGGGAATGAGAGCCGATACCACATTAACCGGACAGTGGTGGGCACAGCGCTGTCCGTTGTTATCCCATCTCTCACCCCTGGGGTGCGCTATCGTGTCGAGGTGGCAGCCAGTAACAGAGCAGGCCATGGGGTGAAGAGTGAAGCTCAGTACATTCAGCTTGGTGAGTGTGTGTGTGTGTGTCCCGATCAGCCTGTGTTCCTGAGCTGACAGTGAGCAGTCCCTCTGCCTGAAACATGCCGCTGTCTGTTTGGGTAAATGTGAACTTTCAGTGTTTTTACTCTCTCATCAGCCATCCATTACTGCCACTGACTGGTTTCTGATTCTGCCTTTGTCTCTGTGATGCTTTCCTCGTCGGCATCTCAGCTTGGGAATTTGACATCATCTTGTCTGGGAATCAGCAGTGAATAAAAATGTCCTTGAGCTGAAAGGCTGACCAAGAAAGAATGGCACCCCTAAAATCTCTCTCTCTTTCTCTCTCTCTCTCTCTCTGTCTCTGTCTCTCTCTGTTTCTCTGTCTGTTTATCTCCCTCGCTTTGTTAATTTGCTCTTATTTCTCTCTTTCCATTTCACTCTGTCTGACTCTGTCAGTCTCTCTCTGTCTCCTTCTCTGTCTGTTTCTTTTCCCATGTCTGCCTGCCTCCTTCTGTCCATCCACTTCTCTTTGTCTCCTGTCTGTGTCTTTCAGTCTCTCACACACTCTCTTTCCCTGTGTCAGCTTTTCTGAACTCTGTGTGTTTGTCTCACTCTGCTCAGTCTCTATCCCTGTGCCTGCCTCTCTATCATTAACTCTCAGTTTCTCTCCATCCATGTCAACCGTTCTCTCCATCCCAATCTCCTTCACTCTCCCACCCTCTTTCTCAGTTTTTGTCCCCAGTCCTATCCACCTCTTCTGAGGATGGTTCAGTCTAATGTTACTGGGCCAGTGATCCAGGACTCCAGGCTATTGTTCTGAGGACATGGATTTGAAACCTGCAGCACCTTGCCTCCAATATTCCAACCTCCCTGACATGGCAGATGGCAAAATTTGAAGTCAATAAAAATCTGGAATAGAAAGATGGTCTAATGGTGGACCATTGCTGATTCTTGGAAAATCCCATCTGGTTCACTAATGTCATTACCTGACATCCTTACCTGGTCTGGCCTACAGGTGACCCCAGACCCACAGGAATGTAGTTGATTCTCAATTGCCCTCTGGGCAATTAGGGACAGGCAATAAATGCTGGTTTGGCCAGTATGTCCTCATCCCACCAATCATTGTTTGTTTTAACTGCAAGTCTGAAATGTTCACTCCATTTTTCTCTCCCTGGATGTTTTGCATTTTCTGAGTCTTTGTTTGCGGATTCAAGGATCTGCAATATTTTAACGTGTCATTTTCATGACAAAATAACCTGAAAAAACTTACTCTGTTGCATCATCCAGTGGGCAGCACCTGCCACTGCAGCGTGACTGTTTACATCAGAAAATCAGCTGGTCTCAATATAAGGCACTACCCCCCAACAATGGCAGCTTTCTCTGAGCCTGCTTTCGCGTTCTCCCGCAGATTCTTTCGGAAGACTGAGCCCAGAGCAGTCGGATGACCAGGTCAGCCTATCCCAGCAGATTTCTGATGTGGTGAAACAGCCGGCCTTCATCGCTGGGATTGGTGCAGCGTGTTGGATCATCCTGATGGTCTTCAGTATCTGGCTGTACCGACACCGAAAGAAACGCAGCGGTTTAACCAGCAGCTACGCTGGTATGAGGAAAGGTGACGTGTTTCCCCTTCACTGTGTACGGGTAGAGGGAGCTTTATGTTGTTTTTAATCCTGTGCTGTCCCTGTCCTGGGAGTATTTGATGGGGATGGTGTAGAGGGAGCTTTATTCTGTATCTAACCCCATGCTGTCCCTGTCCTGGGAGTAATTGATGGGGACAGGGTAGAGGGAGCTTTACTCTGTATCTAACTCCATGCTGTCCATGTCCTGGGAGTGTTTGATGGGGACAGTGTAGAGGGCGCTTTACTCTGTATCTAACTCCGTGCTGTCCCTGTCCTGGGAGTGTTTGATGGGGACACTGTAGAGGGAGCTTTACCCTGTATCTAACTCCATGCTGTCCCTGTCCTGGGAATGTTTGATGGGGACAGTGTAGAGAGAGCTTTATCCTGTATCTAACTCTGTGCTGTCCCTGTCCTGGGTGTGTTTGATGGGGACAGCGTAGAGGGAGCTTTACCCTGTATCTAACCCCATGGTGCACCTGTCCTGGGAATGTTTGATGGGGACAGTGTAAAGGGAGCTTTACTCTGTATCTAACTCCGTGTTTCTCTGTCCTGGGAGCAGTTGAGGTGGATAGTGTAGAGAGAAATTTAATTTCAGTGTAGTGAGAGTATTATTTTCAGTTTACTGCCAGTTGAAGAGAGTAGAGATGGTTTGACCTGTGTATAGCTGCTGCTGTTCATGAGGCACAGATACACCATCAGTGCTGTCAGGGAGGCAATTCCAAGATTTTCACCCAGTGACAGTGAAAGAACAGCGATATATTTCCAAATCAAGACGGTGAGTGGCTTGGAGGGGAACTTGCAGGGGGTGGTGTTCCCATGTATCTGCTGCCCTTGTCCTTCTAGATGGAAGTGGATGTGGGTTCGGAAGGCACAGTGTAAGCATCCTCAGTGAGTCACTGTCATGAATCTTGGATATAGACACATTAGTGCAGCTGAGCATCAGTGGTGGAGGGGATGAATGTTAAAGGTACCTCTCCGCGCATCCACTTTGCCCCTCACTTCCCACTCTTCACCTGCTCCATCCTTACCCACCATCCCTCAACATACCTGCCCCTCCCTCTCACCCTTGTGCCAACACTGTCCTACCACTCCCAATTCCCAAAACATCATCCTCACCACCCAAAGCCCCTATGGCCTCCCCTGGCCCTTAGCATGTCCCTCACTCTCACTGCAACACACTCCCTGTACTGTAATCCCCCTGAGCTGAGGGCAACATTCTAATATTAATTTGTCTTAAAGCCATCCATTCAATTTTTTTTTGTCATTTCTGTGCTTTGAATCCTAATGCTCACTGCTCTGCTCTGTCACCCTGATCACAAATCTCAATCTCTTTGTTCCCATGGTGGATGAACTCACATGCCTCCTCACTGAATTCTGTGTTGATGTTTTGCCTGGTCCTGATAGTGTCTGGTTCCTGCATCATTCGCCATACCAGCTAATTTTACACTGTCCCCAAACATTGACAAACAGCCTTCGATTCTTCATTAGAATCCATTCAACAAGGTCAGTGTCAGACAGACAACACACGCAAGCAACCTATCAGCACTGTTCTCCTCTCTTCCTACCTTTGTTTTAATGTCACTGGGTTTTGTTTATTGATAATTGATCTAGATCTCCCAGTGTTACATAAGTATTACTCTGTAAATTTACCTCAGCTTTCTCTGATTGCATTTCCTTAACAGCTCCTTTCCATCTTTGTCCTGATTGATATGGACTCTTCATTTCCCTGTTTATTAATTATTAATTACTGCTAAAGCTCTTTTCCCCTTCACCTCTCCTGAATAAAATGACCCCTGACTTTACTGAAACTAATTTCAAATTCTACAGAAAATGAAACCTGATTCCCTCCTCCACCCAATCGGTCATAATGTTCCTAGTTTGTGTAATTTCGATAGTCCATTGTCAGTAAGTGTGTATATGGGTGTGTGATGAGTGTCTAGGTGTGTGTGTGTGTGTGTGTGTGTGTGTGTCTAGGTTTTTTTTAAGTGTATGTGCGTCTGGATGTGCATGTGTCTTCATATGCCTGGGCATGTTTTTGAAGAGAGTGTATGTTCGCATGTGTGTGTGCATATCTATGTGCATGAATGTGTGTATGTGTTTATATGTGTGTGCCTGTATATAATGTAAAAGTTGTGTATGTTTGTATATGTGTGTCTGCATATGTTTGTGTGTACATTTGTAAATAACATATATGCACGTGTCTCTCTCTCTCTATATGAGTGTATTTGTGTGACTATATATATGTGTGTATATGTATATCAGTTTATAAATATTTACCTATTTCTGAATGTATCCCTGGGTGAAATCTTATAGTCGTTAGAATGACATGGACTGTAAATGGAAATCTGTTTGGATTGGGTGAGAATCTATGAGAACCTATTTCAATATTTCGACCACCCCAATGAAGTTCTCTAATGGAGTTCAGGACATCAAGATGAGATTCCCAGCAGGCAGAGGCAAGTTATTTGTTAAAGAGGGATTATCACTTGTTAATGACCTGACTTACTGCCCATCTTCCCTCATTAATATGGAGCTATCTATCCCACCACCAGCCATAAGCTAGACGCTGAGAGTTCTTGCCTCACCAGGCTGAGCAGGCACCTGGCCAAGTCAGATCATAGCTCGCTCCAAAGGACCTCCATGTTAGACACTGGGCACCAACATCTCAGGACACACTCCATCAACACCAGCCACACACAGCCCATATCCATGCACATTGGCATCTGACATGTGCCAGCCTCGAAGAACCCTCATGACACCTCTCTGATCCATTTACAGTCTGACTCTACCCCTCAGGCTGCCCGCTAACTCTCACTGTAACACTGCAGGAAGGGCACTGTGTGCTGAGGGACACACACCCAGCTCAGGGAGTGCACCAGGGGGTATCTCCAACCTCTTTACTCACTCTCACAGTGCTCACTCACTCACTCTCACAGTGCTCACTCCCTCACTCACACACTGTTCACTACTCACTCACTCACTCTCACAGTGCTCAATCACTCACTCTCACAGTGCTCACTCACTCACTCACTCTCACAGTGCTCACTACTCACTCTCACAGTGCTCACTCACTCACACACTGTTCACTACTCACTCACTCTCACAGTGCTCACTGCTCACTCACTCTCACAGTGCTCACTCACTCACTCTCACAGTGCTCACTACTCACTCTCACAGTGCTCACTCACTCACTCACACACTGTTCACTACTCACTCACTCACTCTCACAGTGCTCACTGCTCACTCACTCTCACAGTGCTCACTCACTCTCACAGTGCTCACTCACTCACTCACACACTGTTCACTACTCACTCACTCACTCTCACAGTGCTCAATCACTCACTCTCACAGTGCTCACTCACTCACTCACTCTCACAGTGCTCACTACTCACTCTCACAGTGCTCACTCACTCACACACTGTTCACTACTCACTCACTCACTCTCACAGTGCTCACTGCTCACTCACTCTCACAGTGCTCACTCACTCTCACAGTGCTCAAACACTCACTCACACAGTGCTCACTCACTCACTCACTCTCACAGTGCTCACTCACTCACTCACACACTGTTCACTACTCACTCACTCTCACAGTGCTCACTGCTCACTCACTCTCACAGTGCTCACTCACTCACTCTCACAGTGCTCAATCACTCACTCACACAGTGCTCACTCACTCACTCACTCTCACAGTGCTCAATCACTCACTTTCACAGTGCTCACTACTCACTCACTCACTCTCACAGTGCTCAATCACTCACTCAATCACACAGTGCTCACTCACTCACTTTCAGCATGCTCACTTACTCATTCACTCTCACAGTGCTCACTCACTCACTCACTCTCAGTCGGAGATCCCAGGCTCACATGATTGCTGTCCTGCCTTGCTTTTTACCACAGACACAAAGCCAGGAAGCTTGTCATGGTTGTCAATGTTCCTCTGTCAAGTCGAGAGAGAGAGAGAGAGAGAGAGAGAGAGAGACTCCATTCAGAGAATGTCAGCCCAGTAAGTCAATAAGACCATTGCAGGGACATAGACACAGTCAGTCAGTCACCCGGAGTGGCTGGAGTCAGGACCCTCTCCTTGTAAGATTGAGGAGCTGAATGTTGGATAGCCCACCACCCAGCTTGGCTCTTTGTGCCATATTGTGGGCATTTTCCCCCGATACATGAGAGAGGTGGGTATTAAGGGGAGATGAAACTGGGTGTCTCAGCTGTTAGTGTTGGTGGGAGTTGGGGGGTGTTCTGAGTGAGGGAGCGGGCAGCACAGAGTGATATCGGGGTGTGGGTGACAGTGAGTGAGGAAGGATGCTACAGGCAATAGTGAGAGGGCTGGAGCAGGAGGCTTGCTGGGAGCTAGGTCAGTAGCAGCTGATGATCCATACCCTGACAAGCCATTGAGCTCTGGGCATTCCTCCAGATGGCAGAGACTTCACTGGCCCAGGAAACAACCACAGATCAGTCCGACGATGGTGTGCAATTGTCAAATTCTGGGTTTTTGAAGGATGGAGATGCCACACTGTCCACCAGGGCCTCCAGGTCCCTGTCCACAAAACACCACCATACCCCCTCCTGTCTGCCAATTCAGGGACAAATGTCAGGACAGCTCTGCTCTGATGGTCCCCGTCTGTGCGCACGCTGACTATTTAAAGAGGGATACCTGTCTGTTCTGGGATATCCCGGCAGTGGGAAGTTGTTGTGGCTGGACTAAGTTGTATAATGAAGAGAGAATCAGACTCGAGGGGCACGCTGGAGGATGGGCAGGTCATTAATGAGGTGAGTTTAGTAAAGTGCAGGGGGAATACTCACTCGGCTGTGAGGAGAGAAACCAACCGTGAGACTGGTACATTTGAGGATGGGTCACCGGACCTGAAACGTTAACTCTGATTTCTCACTCCTCAGAAGTTGCCAGACCTGCTGAGCTTTTCCAGCAATTTCTTTTTTTTCTTTATGAAACTTGATAGTATTGACCCTTACCCAAAACAACATAAGAATCACTCTCTTGTGTCAACATGGTTATAAATACGTACTTGTACATGGATGTTTGCAGGTGTATCTGTATATGAGTGTGTATATGTATCCACATCTTCATTTGTATATCTGTGCGAGAGACTTGGTCATCATTGTGAATCCCCTGTAGTTGAATAATTTCTTCACTTCCATCATCATTATCCTCGTGAATACCCTCAGACTCGAAGAGACTGAGTGAAGAGCATCCATAGTTTGAATCATCTCCACGAGATTAACCTGGGCACAACCATCTTCAGAATGAAAGAGGGACACATGCGTTTGTAATGAGGTCAGATACCAGCTGTTCAAAGTCAGAGAGTCACAGAGATGTACAGCACGGAAACGGACCCTTCAGTCCAACCCGCCCATGCCGACCAGATATCCCAACCCAATCTAGACCACCTGCCAGCACCTGGCCCATATCCCTCCAGTACCTTTTACAGTTGCAGTAAGACTTCTCTACCCTTAAACTCCAACTCTGGCTCCTATTCTCCTAAACCCAATCCCTTCAGGGACCTTGACTCATTTCTCTCTATGCAGGCCCATCTATCAACACCACTCCTCCTGCCCATCCAGCACATTCTGCTGTACCATACTAACCCTCCCTAACCCAACCCTCAGCCTCTGTGCCACCTTCTCCAGCTCTCCAATGCCCTCAAGTTACCCATGGTTTCCAATGGCCAAATGCCCAATTTGATGTTGAGTAATGAGGTGGTTGCACCACGTTCCTCATTAAACAGGTTCCTTTGTTATCTTTTCTTTCGTATCTCCTTTGATGCACAAGTTTATTTATCAAAGAAACATACAGGTAACTGTGGTTATTCCTATTCATATACCCATCCAAATGCCTTTTAAATGTTGCAATTCTAACAGCCTCCACCATTTCCTCTGCCATTTCATTCCATACACACACCACCCTCTGCATGAAAAAGTTGCCCCATAGGTTTCTTTCTCCTCTCACCCCAAACCTATGCCCTCTAGTTTTGGATTCCCTCACCCCAGGGAAAAGACCTTGTCTATTTACCCTATCCATGCCTGTCTTGATTTTATAAACCTCTATAAGGTCACCCTTCAGCCTCTGAAGGCCCCGGTCAATTCAGCCTCTCCCTGAAGCTCAAAGCCTCCAATAAAAAGATTCAATAACGAGAGCTCAGGCTTTTAAGGTGAGAGATGAAAAGCTTAAGGGGGATACACGTGGTGAGTACTCCACACAGAGGGTGGTGGGTGTCTGGAACTTGTGGCCAGCAGAGGTGGTAGAGGCAGGCACGGTAGATTCATTTAAGGTGCATCTAAACCGATGCATGAGTAGGTGGGGAGCAGAGGGATACAGATGCTGAGGAATTGGGCGACAGGTTTAGACAGTAGATTTGGATCAGTTCAGGCTTGGAGGGCTGAAGGGCCTGTTCCTGGGCTGTACATTTTTTCTGTTCTTATTCCTATCTTTGTTTAATTGCTCACTCATTCCCAACCACCTGTTTTTAAAAAGCTTCTTTCACATTCCCATCAAACCACCAAATTGTTCATCCTCAGTTCTTTTTTCAAAGAAATACAGTCATTGCAAACACAACTTGTTTGTCTCCAACTTCATCCTCTCCACCCTCCACCCCCCCAAAACAATTTTTCACAATATCCTGCTTTATTTCTTTCTACAATATTGTAACCACAGTTAGCTGTGTGTTCCTTTGATAAATATACTTGTGCATCAAAGGAGATACAAAAGAAAAGATAACAAAGGAACCTGTTTAATGAGGAACGTGGTGCAACCATCTCATTACTCAACATCAAATTGGGCATTTGGCCATTGGAAACCATGGGTAACATGAGGGCATTGGAGAGCTGGAGAAGGTGGCACAGAGGCTGAGGGTTGGGTTAGGAAGGGTTAGCATGGTACAGCAGAATGTGCTGGATGGGCAGGAGGAGTGTTGTTGATAGATGGGCCTGCATAGAGAGAAATGAGTCAAGGTCCCTGAAGGGATTGGGTTTAGGAGAATAGGAGCCAGAGTTGGAGTTTAAGGGTAGAGAAGTCTTCCTGCAACTGTAAAAGGTACTGGGGAGACCACTCTTAGAATACTGTGGGCAATCTGGTCCCCCTTAGTTAAGGAAAGATATCAGTTCATTGGAGGCAGCTCAGAGAAGGTTCACCAGGATGATCCCTGGGATGGAGGGATTATCTTATGACCAGAGACCAAACAGTTTGGAGTTTAGAAGAATTTGAGGTGATCTCATTGAAACATTTAGGATTCTTAAGGGGCTTGATAGGATGAATCCTGAGAGGATGTTTCCCCTCATTGGAGTGTCTGGGGACAGAGGGCACCAAAATAAGGGGGTGCCAATCTAAGACTGAGATGAGGAGGGATTTCTTCTCTCAAAGGGTTGAGTCTTTAGAACTCCCTGCCTCAGAGAGCTGTGGGGACAGAGTCCTTGTGGATATTTAAGACTGAGATCGATTCTTGATCAATCGGGGAATCAAGGGTTATAAGGAAAGGGTAGGAAAGTGGAGATGAGGAACATCAGGGATCAGCCATTATCCTATTGACTGGTGGAGCAGGCTGAATGGACCAAAGGGTCTACTTCTGCTCCTGTTTCTTATGGTCTTAGGATTTGTCATAGACCTGAAGCTGAGAAGTTGCAAAAACGGTTGAGACAAATTGGTGGACAGTATGGGTGGAATGGGCTAAATGGCCTCTTCTCACTTAGATACTGACAGTCTCCTCACTGAGAGAGTTCAGCAGTGACTTGCACTGTCTCAATAATGTATTATGTGCAGTTAGAATGAGAATTCACTAGGTATTACAGAACCTAAATATTGCTGGAAAGAGATTTAGCATAAAAATATTCCACCAGGTACTCATCAGGACTGATGCAAGAATGCCAAATTTCAAACCACCACAACAACTTGCTGTTCGTTGGTTCGCAAGGCAATTCTAATTGGTTGAGGTGTTGCTATGGAGAAAGCACTGGGGTTCCTCAAACTGCTGGGTAATTCAAAAAGAAGCAAGACTTGAACATATTCCTTTTGTTTGCAGAGCACTGACCCCCCCCCCACCAAGAGTGTCTGTCACTTCCAAAAAACATAAAGACGCTACATTATTGCCTTGACTGATTATCTTTTATTTAGTGCTCAGAGAAACCCAACAGTGCAGAAAGAGGCCATTTGGCCCATCAGGTGTGCACCAACCTTCCAAAGAGCATCCCACCCAGACCCAAGCCTCCACCTTCCCTACAATCTTGCATTCTCCAGGTTAATCCACCCAGCCTGCGCATCCCTGGACATCATGGGGCAGTCCACCTAACCTGCACATCTTTGGACTGTGGGAGGAAATCCATGCAGACATGGGAAAAACTTTTAGACTTCACACAGATAGTCACCCAAGGCTGGAATCAAACCTGAATCCCTGGTGCTCTGAGGCAGCAGTGCAAACCACTGAGGCACCACGCTGCCAACTTGTTGGTGCAGTTAGTAGTGCCTTCACAGTTCTACTGCGTGGTATTTGTGTGAGTTGTGTTTTACAGTTAAGCAGCCTCCTGTATAAGTTTCTGTGCCAGTATGATGCCAGGTACACAGCCTGAGTCCCCACCATTGGCTGATCCAATCAAGCTGTATGTAAGCGACTGAACATATGAAGAATACAGACTGTACACAACCAGCCAATGTTTGCTAAGCACAAAAGGAAACAATTACTGTTAGCTGGGATTCCATGATTGAGCAACTTTGGTATTAATAGTTGATTGTGATTGTTTGAATATGGCACTTTTGCCATTTGTCCTGAGAGCAAAATATAAAACTTCAGCAAATTGTCTCTTTATAATAAAACAGCCGTAGTGTAGAACCCTTGCAGGGACAAGTAGCATCATTGCAACCTCCATTGTTTCCATCTCTTCATCTTTTTATTCTTGACACTCCTTTTTCTCTTCACTTCCGGGTCAATTTTTAAATGTATTCTGTTTCATTTCTTTAGCTCAGGCCCAAGAGTGAAACAATGTCCTGAATTAGAAAGGATACAGGAAGCACGGAGCCTGATTTAATGGAGGATTTAACAAACACGGTTCCTCATTTAATGGAGAATTTAATAAATGTAGTCCCTGACTTAATAAACTATACTGTAAACGCAATCCCTGATTTAATGGAGGATTAATAAATGTAGTCCCTGATTTAATAAATTATACAGTAAACACAGACCCTGATTTCATGGAGGATTAATAAATGTTGTCCGTCATTTAATAAGCTATACAGTCAACACAGTCCCTGATTTAATGGATGATTAATAAATGTAGTCCCTGATTTAATAAACTATACAGTAAACACAGTCCCTGATTTAATGCAGGATTAAAAAATGTAGTCCCTGATTAAATAACATACGCAGTAAATACAGTATCTAATTAAATAAACAACGCAGTAAATACAATCGCCGATTTAATGGAGGATTCATAAATGTACTCCCAGATTTACGAAACTATACAGTAAACACAGTCCCATGATTTAATGGAGGATGAATAAATGTAGTCCCTGATTTAATAAACTATGCAGTAAACACAGTCCCTGATTTAATGGAGGATTAAGAAGTGTAGTCCCTAATTTAATAAACTATACAGTAAACACAATCCCTGATTTAATGGAGGATTAATAAATGTAGTTTCTGATTTAATAAACTACACAGTAAACACAATCCCTGATTTAATGGACAATTAATAAATGTAGTCCCTGACTTAATAAACTATACAGTAAACACAGGCCCTGATTTAATAAACTATACAGTAAACACAGTCCCTGATTTAATGGAGGATTAATAAATGTAGTCCCTGATTTAATAAACTATACAGTAAATGCAATCCTTGATTTAATAAACGATACAGTAAACGTAGTCCCTGATTTAATGGACGATTAATAAATGTAGCCCCTGATTTATTAAACTGCACAGTAAACACAGTCCCTGATTTAATAAACTATACAGTAAACACAGTCCCTGATTTAATGGATGATCAATAAATGTAGTCCCTGATTTATTTAACTATATAGTAAACACAGTCACTGATTTACTTAGAACAATACAGCAGAGGAACAGACCCTTCAGCCCACTGTGTCTGTGCAAACTAAAGTAAACACAGTCCCTGATTTAACGAATGATACAGTAAACACTGTCCCTGATTTACTTAGAACGATACAGCATTGGAACAGACCCTTCAGCCCACTGTGCCTGTGGAAATTAAAGTAAACACAGTCCTTGATTTAACAGAGGATTTGGTGAACACACCCTGCCTTATTTTAGAATATTGAGCAAGTTTTTTTTTAAGATGTATCTGACACCGAAATTAAAAGCTGGAAGCAGATTTGAACATGTTGATTCCCCATGTGACTATAAACATGGACGAGTAGGTTCAAGCTGAGGAAAGAGATGGAAAAGACTGGTATTGTTCACTCATGGTGGGGTGATGGATTCCTGACTTGACAGAGCAGTGAGGGGACTCCCTGGAATCCATTGTGGGATCTTCACTCAGCTTTGGTGTCTCTGAACTGCTGTCAGTGTTTCTGTTCTTTAACCTGACTGTCTTAACATTGGGGGGGGGGGGGGGGCGGTGGGGGGGACTGTCAGCGAGCTTGGAATTATTGAGTGTCCAGATGGGATGAAGAGTTAATCACATTTTGCCTGAAATTTTATTGGTGCATGGACAGATTGAGCAATGATTGAATTCCCCGGAGTTTGGGATGGAGAGGAACTGTAGGCAGAATGAGTTTGAATTGCATCTTGCAGATTTGTTTTGTCACAACAATTTACAAATGCCTCCCCCACTTCCTACAGTCAGATAACCTCTCTTTTGCTTCTTTCTTTCAGTCCCCTCTTTCACATTCACACCGACAGGTAAATATTCCAGTTTCTTTCATGTTTTCCTGCTCTGGAATGTTGTTATCTTGCTGTTATGATGCTGCCTTCTGCTCCTGGACAGCTTCCCCCACAACTCTGGTTCAACCTTGTTTTGTGACTAATTTTTAACATTATTGACCAACAATGAACATCTGTGTGAGATTCTCAGTTCATCATCAAATTTTAAACCTGCCTTTCCAAACAGCAAGGTCTCAAGATTTCAATGGGGTTCTGATGTAGATCAGCTAACATCTGATGGGATAGCAGAGAAGACCCAAAGGGTTGAATGGTCTCTTCATAAAATCGTACGGTGCAGAAAGAGGCCACTCAGCCCATCATTCCTCCACTGACTTTGTGAACGCGTCCAACACACTGTTATTTCTCCAAGGACTTGCACTTGCTCCTGTATTGTCAGCCTTTTGAGATCTATCTGTTCTGGCCCTTTTCTGCCACCTCCCTGCATCTTACTCACCCGAGAATGTCACTGAGCATCATGGACCAGGGTTAGAGTGTGTGTGTGCACAGAGACAAGGTGATTTGACTGGAGTTTCTTTGGCTGAGGGGAAATGTTTAACAAAAGCTGACTGGACTTTTTCTCTCAATCTAACCACATGATAAGCACTGGTCTGACAGAGAAGCCTGATGTTTGTGTTAGTGACTTGAAGGGGACTGCTGCTTGTATATAGACTGCACTGATACTGGGAACACTGGTCCTGACATTGACATAGTTAAACAACTTTTTTGGACATGGGAATATCTGGCTAGATGAGCATTTGTTACGCGTCCATAGTTTCTCCTTGAGAAGGTGGGGGTGAGCTGCCTTCTTGAACCGCTGGAGTCCATGTGCTGTAGGTTGACCCACAATGCCCTTGAGGGGGAGTTCCAGGGTCTTGACCCAGCGATAGTGAAGGAACGACGATATTTGTCCAAGTCAGGGTGGTGAGTAGCTTGGTGGGGAATTTGTAACCAGTGTTGTTCCCATGTACCTACTGCCCTTGTCCTTCCAGATGGAAATGGTGACGGGTTTGAAAGATGCTGTCTGTGGAACCTTTGGTGAATTCCTGCAGTGCATCTTGTTGATAGTACACACTGCTGCTACTAAGCATCGGTGGTGAAGGGAGTGGCTGTTTGTGGATGTGGTGTCAATCAAGCAGGCTACTTTGACCTGGATGATGTCAAGCTTCTTGTGTGTTGTTGGAGCTGCCCCCATCCAGGCAAGTGAGGAGCAACACTGTTGCCTTATGCCTTGTAGATAGTGGACAGGCTTTGGGGAGTCAGGAGGTGAGTAACGCACCTCTGTATTCCTAGCATCTGACCTGCTCTTGTAGCCACTGTGTTTATGTGGTGAGTCCAGTTGAGTTTATGGTCAATGATTTATCCCTGGTAGATAGTGCACAGGCTTTGGGGAGAGTTAAGAGCTGAGTTACTCATTGCAGTATTCCTTGCCTCTGACTTGGTTTCATAATATTTTGTGTAGAAGGCCCATTTACATACGCTGCTATTAAGGCAATCAAGTGAAGAATGGTCATCCTGTTCTTAGTTCGGACTGTGGTTCTCCATCATTGTGGGGCTCAGGACCCACCAAATAATCTGTGAGGAGCAGCACGAGAAGAAACTGGTATCACTTCCAGCAACAAACAAAAACAGAAGCTGCTGGAGAAACACAGCATCTGTGCACCGAGAAACGGAGCTAAAGTTTCCGATCCAGTGACCCTTCATCAGTAGCAGCTAGGAACTCATAAAATTGTACTGGTGCAGAAAAAGGCCAGTCTGCCCATTGTGTCTGTGCTGGCTCTCCAAATCTCAGAATCCCAAAACAGGAGTGGGCGATGAGTCGACACTGACCCTCCAAGAGCATCCCACCCAGTCTCACATCTCCACCCTATCCCTGTAATCCCACATTTTCCATGGCTAATCCACCTAGCCTGCGCAATATGGGTAATTTGGCACGGCCAATCCACCTACCCTTTGGGAGGAAACTGGAGCAACCAGAGGTATCGGAGGTGGCTCAGTGGTTAGCACCACAGCACCAAGGGCCTGGGTTCGATTCCAGCCTCAGGCGACTGTCTGTGTGGAGTTTGCACATTCTCCCTGTGAGTGCTCTGGTTTCCTCCCACAATCACAAAGATGTGCAGGTTCGGTGATTTGGAGATGCTAAATTGCCTGTAGTGTCCAGGTGCATTATTCAGGGTGATAGGTGGGGAAGTGGACCACTCTTCAGAGGGTTGGTGTGGACTTGTTAGGCCAAATGGCCTGTTTCCACACTGTATGGATTCTCTGAATCCCACACAGACATGAAGACAATGTGCACACTCCACACAGACAGTTGCCTGAGGCAGGAATCGAACCCAGATCCCTGGCACTGTGAGCCACTGTGCCATCCTAAGGGTAACATAGCACCCTATGATGCTATATTAATTCTGTCATCAGGGTGCTATATTACCCTGATGACAGAAGATGGGGAGGAAAAGGAGTGAACAGATACAACATTACAGCACAGTACAGTACAGGCCCTTCAGCCCTCGATGTTGTGCTGACCTGTGGAACTGAAGCTGAAGCCCATCTAACTTACACTATTCCATTCTCATCCATGTGCCTACCCAGTGACCATTTAATTGACCTTAAAGTTGGCGAGTCTACTACTGTTGCAGGCAGGCCGTCCACGCCCCCTGCTACTCTCTGAGTAAAGAAACTACCTCTGTCATCAGTCCTATATCTATCACCCCTCAATTTAAAGCTATGTCCCCTCGTGCTAGCCATCACCATCTGAGGAAAAAGGCTCTCACTGTCCACCCTATGTAATCCTCTGATTATCTTATATGTTTCAATTAAGTTACCCCTCAACCTTCTTATCTCTAATGAAAACAGCCTCAAGTCCCTCAGCCTCTTCTGTAAGACCTTCCCTCCATACCAGGCAACATCCTAGTAAATCTCCTCTGAACCCTTTCCAAAACTTCCACAAGCCTTCTTATATTGCGGTGACCAGAACTGTGTGCAATACTCCCAAGTGTGGCCGCACCAGAGTTTTGTACAGCTGCAGCATGACCTTGTGGCTCTGAAACTCAATCCCTCTCCCAATAAATGCCTTCACAACAACCTGGTGGCAACTTTCAGGGATCTATGGACATAGACACGGAGATCTCTCCGAGATAGATGGAGATAGAGCAGACAAGGGAATTGTTGATAGTAAGCCAGGGAAGACGAGAAGCGATAGGTAGGTGATAATGGGACTGTGAGTGGATGAAAATGGGTTGGCTGTGATGAAAAAAACCTCATGCCTTAACAGGCCCAGGGTGTGGGGGTGGGTAGGATGTGGAAGGAGCTGAGAGTGTGTTGCTGGAAAAGCACAGCAGGTCAGGCAGCATCCGAGAAGCAGGAGAATTGACGTTTCGGTCAAAAGGCCTTCATCAGGAATGTGGGAGGAGCTGTTCAGACCCAAAAATTGTTAAAGTCAATATTGAGTCCTTCCGGCGGTAAGGCCCTGTTATGAAATGAGTCACTTTCAGCACAGTCATCTTACTTTCCACCACTCACAGCCCCATTATCACCTACCTAGCTTCTTTTCTGCTCTGCTTACTGTCAACAATCCCTTTTCCTGCTTAACATTCTTTCTTTCTCTCTCTGGGCTGTGTCTCCATCTCCTTTTCTTGTCCCAGCCCCTGATATTAGCATATTGACGACTTCCCAGGGACAATCAGCTCTGAGTGAGGAAAGGTCACTGGACACGAAATGTGAACTCTGCTTTCCTTCCACAGATGCTGCCAGACCTGCTGTGTTTCTCCAGCACTTTCTGCTTTTTGTTTGCTTCAGATCCTCAGCCCCTGCAGTTCTTTGTTATACCATTTGCCCAAAGCTGATCCATGGAATCCTCCTAGGAATGAAACGGTTGGGATTTACAGAGATGTGGGGCTAGCGATTATTCATTGATTCACCCACTGTGTGGTGTCTAACACGATGCATTTGTTTTTGGTTACAGTGGCCTATCAGAGAGGGGGTGAAAGTGTGAGCAGCGGAGCAAGGTAAGCTGAATGTGAAGTGGTTACTTGGGCAAGGGCAGAGATCCGGGCTGGGTCAACTGGGGTTAGTCAGGCCGGGGAGAGAGAGAGAGAGTGTGTGTGTGTGCACGCGCGAGTGTGTTACTGTGAGTCTGAGTGTGTGCATGTGTTTGTGTGGGTGTGTGGATGTGTGTGTGTGAGAAAGAGCGAGAGAGTGTGTGTTACTGTGTGAGTGTGTGTGTATTTGTGTGTTTGTGTGAGTGTGTGTGTGAGAGAGCGTGAGTGAGTGAGTGTGTGTACGTGCATGTGTTACTTTGTGTGTGAGTATGTTTGTGTGTGAGAGAGTATGTGTGTATCTGTAAGTGTGAGTGTGTGTTTGTGTGAGTGTGTTTGTGTGTGAGAGAGAGAGAATGTGTGTGTATCTGTAAGTGTGAGTGTGAGAAAGAGAAAGTGTACGAGTGTGAGAGATAGCCTCTATGTGTGTTACTGTGGGTCTGAGAGTGTATGTGTGTGTGAGAGTCTATCGGTATGTGTGCGTGATTGAGCAGGTGCGTTTAGCATGTGGGTGTGAGTATATTTGTGTTAGTTTGTATGCGTGTGTGTGAGTGCACGATTGTGTGTAAGAGTGTACTATTGTCTGTGCGTGTGAGAGAATATGTGTGTAAGAATGTGAGTGCAGTTAAAGGAATAGCCACCGATTATGAAATGGTGAAAATCAGGAATGTTGCTGGGAACCTGAATTGGGGGAAACACAGAAAGTTTCGAGAGCATCAGGAGAGGGGAGAGATCGGGTGGGAACGGGTCATGGAGGGATATGAGAAACTTAAAACGCTAAGTTCTGGGCTGATAATCCTAACTCAATACAGAGCAGGGGAGCAATGGAATGGAGGAGAAGAAAAGGGAGGCAGAAATTGTGTCTGAGATTGTCACTGTGAGAGGTTCAGCTTTCCTCTTTGTGACTGAGTAATAAAGGATGTGATGCGAGAGGGGGGAAGTTCATACCTTTTTTACTGTGAAAGTGATGAATTTTGTTTCCCCTCTGACCAGACCAGGTTTACTAAACATTGGAGATACAAACCAACCCTGGCTAGCAGATACCTGGCCCAACACAGGAACCAATCACAATGACTGTAGCATCAACTGCTGCACCTCGACCAATGCCAACAGTGATAGCAACCTTACTACTTACAGCCGACCAGGTTGGGCTCTTTCATTGGCTAAGTCTCATTCTATGTGTGTATTAGAAACAAGAGTAGACTATTTGTTCTGCTTTTCCTCTTATTCATGTCTGTGTATGTTTATTTGGGGGCAGTGGCTTTACTGGCAATATTAACTACTGTATGAGAGTGAAGACCAAGGGAATGGTGGGAGCTTTTTGGGAAAATTTGGGGATTTTGGCATTTTGGGAAAGCAAATCTTAGCAGGACTTATACACTTAATGGTGAGGTCCTAGGGAGTGTTGCTGAACAAAAAGACCTTGGAGTGCAGGTTCATAGCTCCTTGAAAGTGGAGTCACAGGTAGATAGGATAGTGAACATTGAACATAGAACATAGAAAAATACAGCGCAGTACAGGCCCTTCGGCCCTCGATGTTGCGCCGATCCAAGCCCACCTAACCTACACTAGCCCACTTTCCTCCATATGCCTATCCAATGTCTGTTTAAATGCCCACAAAGAGGGAGAGTCCACCACTGTTACTGGCAGGGCATTCCATGAACTCACGACTTGCTGAGTAAAGAATCTACCCCTAACATCAGTCCTATACCTACCACCCCTTAATTTAAAGCTATGCCCCCTCGTAATAGCTGACTCCATACGTAGAAAAAGGTTCTCATGGTCAACCCTGTCTAAACCCCTAATCATCTTGTACACCTCTATCAAGTCAACCTAAACCTTCTTTTCTCCAATGAAAACAGCCCCAAGTGCCCTAAGTGAAGAAGGCTTTTGGTATGCTTTCCTTTATTGGTCAGTATACTGAGTACAGGAGTTGGGAGGTCACGTTGTGGCTGTACAGGACATTGGTTAGGCCACTGTTGGAATATTGCATGCAATTCTGGTCTCCTTCCTATTGAAAAGATGTTGTGAAATGTGAAAGGGTTCAGGAAAGATTTACAAGGATGTTGCCAGGGTTGGAGGGTTTGAGCTTTAGGAAGAGGTTGAATAGGCTGGGGCTGTTTTCCCTGGAGCGTCGGAGGCTGAGGGGTGACCTTATAGAGATTTATAAAAGCATAAGGGACATGGATTGGATAAATAGACAAAGTCTTTTCCTTGGGGTGGGGAGTCCAGAACTAGAGGGTGTATGTTTAGAATGAGAGGGGAAATATATAAAAGAGACCTGAATGGCAAACTTTTCACGCAGAGGGTGGTACATGTATGGAATGAGCTGCCAGAGGAAGTGGTGGAGGCTGGTACAATTATAACATTTAAAAGGCTTTTGAATGGGTATATGAACAGGAAGGGTTTGGAGGGATATGGACCGGTTGCTGGCTGGTGAGACTAGATTGGGTTGGGATATGTGGTCAGCATGGACAAATTGGACCGAAGGGTCTGTTTCCATGCTGTACATCTCTAAGACTCTATAACTGTGGAAGAAGGAACAATGCACCTATTGTGAGGTTTAACAGTCCTCTTGCTCTGCATTCTGATTTTGTCTCTTCCTCCCTCCTGCTCAGCTGACTGTATCGCCAACTATAACAACCAGCTGGAGAATAAACAGACCAACCTACTGCTGCCCGAGTCAGCCGTCTACGGAGACATGGACCTGAGCAACAAGATCAACGAGATGAAGACCTTCAACAGCCCCAACCTGAAGGAGGGTCGCTGCCTGAACCAAACAGCACAGCCCACTCCCTACGCCACCACCCAGCTTATCCAGAGCACACTGGGCAACAACATGAACACCAGCGGAGCTGATCTGAATGACAAGCACTGGAAACCGTCACTACAGACCAAACAGGAGCTATCCCCCATGCAGTACAACATCATGGAGCAGAACAAACTCAACAAAGGTACATAAGGGAGAGCATGTTGCATTTCTATGGCATCCTCAGGAATTCCATTCAGAGCTATTGATGCTGTTTTTAGTGTATGACCACTGTTGTAACATAGCTGTTAATTATGCACAGCGAGCTCTCATAAGCAAACATTGCGATGTTAATGGGTTTTGAGAAGATTTGTAGCTCAGGTTGAGGTCCTAGATGTAGACTTGCTCACTGAGCTGGAAGGTTCATTTTCAGACATTTCATCACCATACTAGATAACATCATCAGTGAGGTAAAAGTGAGGACTGCAGATGCTGGAGATTAGAGTCAAGATTAGAGTGGAGCTGGAAAAGCACAGCAGGTCAGGCAGCATCCGAGGAGCAGGAAAAAATTTCCCAAAATGTCGATTTCCTGCTCCTCGGATGCTGCCTGACCTGTTGCAATATCTTCAGTGAGCCTCCAGATGAAGCACTGCTGATGATTCCTGCTTTATATTTATATGTTATGGTGTTTTGATTGGTGATGTCATTTCCTGTGGTGATGTAATTTTTTTGTTCTTTTTCTCAGGGGTGGTAAATGGGGTCCAAGTCGATGTGTTTGTTCATAGAGTTCTGGTTGGAATGCCATGCTTCTAGGAATTGTCGTGCATGTCTCTGTTTGGCTTGTCCTAGGATGGATGTGTTATCCCAGTCGAAGTGGTGTCCTTCCTTACCTGTATGTGAGGATACTAGTGAGAGAGGGTCATGTCGTTTTGTGGCTAGTTGATGTTCATGTATCCTGGTGGCTAGTTTTCTGCCTGTTTGTCCAATGTAGTGTTTGTTACAGTCCTTGCACGGTATTTTGTAAATGACATTAGTTTTGCTTGTTGTCTGTATAGGGTCTCAAATTCATTAGCTGTTGTTTTAGT
Organism: Hemiscyllium ocellatum; assembly: GCF_020745735.1. NCBI lineage: Eukaryota > Metazoa > Chordata > Chondrichthyes > Orectolobiformes > Hemiscylliidae > Hemiscyllium > Hemiscyllium ocellatum. The sequence continues at coordinate 97,120,613 of NC_083412.1, read as the reverse complement.
GTGTTGGTGGGTTTGTGGGCTACCATGATGCCAAGGAGTCTGAGTAGTCTGGCAGTTATTTCTGAGAAGTCTTTGATGTAGGGGAGAGTGGCTAGAGTTTCTGGACGTGTTTTGTCTGCTTGTTTGGGCTTGTTGCTGAGAAATTGGCAGACTGTGTTTATTGGATACCTATTCTTTTTGATTACACTGCATAGGTGATTTTCCCCTGCTCTACGTAGTTCCTCTGTGCTGCAATGTGTAGTGGCTCATTGAAATAATGTTCTGATGCAGCTTCGTTTGTGGATGTTAGGATGATTGCTTCTGTCGTTCAGTATTTGGTCCATATGTGTTGTTTTCCTGTAGACGCTGGTTTGAAACCAAAAATAAAACCCAAACATATAAATAGAAAGCAGGAATCATCAGCAGTGCTTCATCCAGAGGCTCACTGAAGATGTTACCTCGTATGGTGACGAAATGTCTGAAAATGAATCTTCCAGCTCAGCAAGCAAATCTATATCCATTGTGATGGTGTCCAATCGTCTGTAGGGTGAGGGATAAATCTTGGTCCAGGACACTGGAGAGAACTGCTCTGCTCCCTAACAATATTGGGGTCATAGGGGTTTGCTAAGAGGGGCTGAAAGACCTCTGTTTGATGACTTCTGACTGTCAGGAATGAGCTGGTGAGATGACGGTTATCAACATGACCCATGATGATGAGCAATTTTGAACAAATGGGATCAGGAGTCAGCAGTGATCCGGATGGATCTGGTCGCGGGAGGGTCAATCGTCCACTCAGTCCTCCCTGGTATGAATTCTTTGCCTTGGCGGAATGGAATTAAGGAATAGTGAGGGGAGGGGGCCTACTGGAGGGGGAATAGGAGTAGGAGTTCACTCAGTCTTCAAAGATGAAGACACAGAGTGAGGATGAAAAAATCAGGGTTAGAAGAAATGTTGAGGTTTCTGAAGAGCTAAAGACTAGCGAGTATATCTGTAAGTGAACTGAGGGAATTACAGAACTGGCGAGGGGATGGGAGAGGGTGGGAGTGAAGGGGATCATGAGTGAGTGTTTGAAGAAAGTGATCAGAGGTGACCTTATCTGTAATCAATCTGATGAGACTCCCAAGATCACTTCAAATATTAACATCAAGGATGTGGGCTGTTGGTTTGGGAGTTCACACAGAGGTAGACGTTTAGAGAGAAGAGAGCTGTAAACTCTGACGGGGACAGACATGAAGAGTTGAAGTGGAGGAAGTCCACTTTAATAGTTAAAAATTTAAAGTTTTCTTTCAAAAAAAGCGGTAGCAGACCCGGAAGGCGCGCTAGGTTACTTGGGTAAGGTTTTTTTTTCTCCCCTTATTTAAACGCGGGCTCCGAGTTTTAGGCCTCAGTCTCTCGGAAGACTTCGCGACAGCTGGTGGGTAAGTTTGGTCGTTTATTTAATAGTTAAAAATTTAAAGTTTTCTTTCAAAAAAAGCGGTAGCAGACCCGGAAGGCGCGCTAGGTTACTTGGGTAAGGTTTTTTTTTCTCCCCTTATTTAAACGCGCAGGGGTACAGACAGGCTTTCAGGGAGCTAGGTTGGAAGCTCAGAGTTAGAACAAACAGAGTTGTAGTCTCTGGTTTGTTACCCGTGCCACGTGATAGAGAGTCGAGGAATAGGGAGAGAGAGCAGTTAAATGCGTGGCTACAGGGATGGTGCAGGAGGGAGGGATTCCGGTTTCTGGACAACTGGGGTCCTTTCTGGGGAAGGTGGGACCTCTATAAAAAGGATGGGCTACACCTGAACCTGAGGGGCACCAGTATCCTTGGGGGGAGGTTTGCTAGTGCTCTTTGGGAGGGTTTAAACTAACTCCGTGGGGGCATGGGAACCAGGACTGTAGCTTTAGGGTACAGGACCTTGAGTGTAGGGAGGTTAGGAATAATGCAGTGATCTCTAAGGAGGGTGCCTGTAACCAGAAGGGTGGATTGAAGTGTGTATACTTCAATGCCAGAAGTATAAGGAATAAGGTAGGTGAACTTGCAGCGTGGGTTGGTACCTGGGACTTCGATGTTGTGGCCATTACAGAGACGTGGGTAGAACAGGGACAAGAATGGCTGTTGCACGTTCCAGGGTTCAAATGTTTTAGTAGGATCAGACATGGGGGTAAAAAAGGGGGAGGCGTGGCATTACTTGTCAAAGATAGTATCACAGCAGTGGAATGGACGATGGAAGAGGACTTGCCATCTGAGGTAGTTTGGGCTGAGGTTAGAAATAGGAAAGGTGAGGTCACCCTGTTAGGTGTTTTCTACAGGCCTCCTAATAGTCCTAGAGAAGTAGAGGATAATATTGCGAGGATGATTCAGGAAAAGAGTGAAGGTAGCAGGGTGGTTGTTATGGGGGACTTTAACTTCCCAGATATTGACTGGGAGAGCTATAGCTCGAGTTCATTAGATGGGTCGGTGTTTGTACAATGTGTGCAGGAGGGTTTCCTGACACAATATGTCGACAGGCCAACAAGAGGGGAGGCTATATTGGATTTGGTTCTAGGTAATGAACCAGGCCAGGTGTAAGACTTGGAGGTAGGTGAGCACTTCGGGGACAGTGACCACAACTCGGTGACTTTTACTTTAGTGATGGAGAGGGATAATCGTGCGCCGCAGGGCAAGAGTTATAGCTGGGGGCAGGGAAATTATGATGCAGTGAGGCATGACTTAGGATGTGTGGATTGGAAAAACAGGCTTCAAGAGAAGAACACTAATGAGATGTGGGGATTGTTCAAGGAGCAGCTACTGCGTGTCCTCGATAGGTATGTACCAGTCAGGCATGGTGTAAAGGGCCTTGTGAGGCAGCCGTGGTTTAGTAAGGAATTGGAGTCCCTTGTGAAAGGGAAGAAGGCGGCATATGTAAAGATGAGGCGTGAAGGTTCAGTAGGGGCAATTGAGAGTTATAAGGTAGCCAGGAAGGAGCTAAAGAGGGAGCTAAGAGAAGCGAGAAGGGGACATGAAAAGTCTTTAGCTGGTAGGATTAGGGAAAACCCAAAGGCTTTCTATAGGTATGTCAAGAATAAAAGGATGACTAGGGTAGGTATCGGTCCAGTCAAGGATAGTAGTGGGAAGTTGTGTGTGGAGGCGGAGGAGATTGGAGAGACATTAAATCAGTACTTTTCATCAGTATTCACTCAGGAACAGGACACTGTTGCTGATGTGAATATGGAATCACAAATAATTAGAATGGATGCCCTGGAAATATGCAGGGAAGAGGTTTTGGGAATATTGGAAAGGATGAATATAGATAAGTCTCCTGGGCCTGATGGCATTTACCCCAGGATCCTATGGGAAGCTAGGGAGGAGATAGCAGAGCCATTGGCCTGGATTTTTATGTCGTCATTGTCAACGGGAATAGTACCAGAGGACTGGAGGATAGCGAATGTGGTCCCATTGTTCAAGAAAGGGAGTAGGGATAGCCCTAGTAACTATAGGCCAGTGAGTCTGACTTCAGTGGTGGGCAAAGTCTTAGAGAGAATGGTAAGGGATAAGATTTATGAACATCTGGGTAGGAATAACGTGATCAGGGATAGCCAGCATGGTTTTGTGAAGGGCAGGTCGTGCCTCACAAACCTTATTGAGTTCTTTGAGAAGGTGACTAAGGAAGTGGACGAGGGTAAAGCAGTAGATGTTGTGTATATGGATTTTAGTAAGGCGTTCGATAAGGTTCCCCATGGTAGGCTAATGCTAAAACTACGGAGGTATGGCATTGAGGATACATTAGAGGTTTGGATTAGGAATTGGCTGGCTGGAAGGAGACAGAGGGTAGTAGTTGATGGATTATGTTCATCTTGGAGCGCAGTTACTAGCGGTGTACCACAAGGATCTGTTTTGGGACCATTGCTTTTTGTTATCTTTATAAATGATCTAGAGGAAGGACTTGAAAGCTGGGTAAGCAAGTTTGCGGATGACACAAAAGTCGGTGGAGTTGTGGATAGTGAGGAAGGAAGTGGTAGATTACAGCGGGATATAGATAAGTTGCAGAGCTGGGCGGAAATGTGCCAAATGGAATTCAATGTAGCTAAGTGCGAAGTCGTTCACTTTGGTAGGAATAACAAGATGATGGATTACTGGGCTAATGGTAGGCTACTTGGTAGTGTGGATGAGCAGAGGGATCTTGGTGTCCATGTACACAGATCTCTGAAAGTTGCCACCCAGGTAAATAGTGCTGTGAGGAAGGCATATGGTGTACTGGGCTTTATTGGCAGAGGAATTGAGTTCCGGAGTCCTGAGGTCATGTTGCAGTTGTATAAGACTCTGGTGAGGCCTCATCTGGAGTATTGTGTGCAGTTTTGGTCGCCATACTATAGGAAGGATGTGGAAGCTTTAGAACGGGTGCAGAGGAGGTTTACCAGGATGTTGCCTGGAATGGTAGGAAAATCTTATGAGGAAAGGCTGAGGCACTTGGGGCTGTTCTCATTGGAGAAGAGAAGGTTTAGGGGAGATCTGATAGAAGTGTATAAGATGATTAGGGGTTTAGATAGGGTAGATACTAAGAACCTTTTACCGCTAATGGAGTCAGGTGTTACTAGGGGACATAGCTTTAAATTAAGGGGTGGTAGGTATAGGACAGATGTTAGGGGTAGATTCTTCACACAGCGGGTTGTGAGTTCATGGAATGCCCTGCCCGTATCAGTGGTGAACTCTCCTTCTTTATGGTCATTTAAGCGGGCATTGGATAGGCATTTGGAAGTTATTGGGCTAGTATAGGTTAGGTAGGATTCGGTCGGCGCAACATCGAGGGCCGAAGGGCCTGTACTGCGCTGTATCCTTCTATGTTCTATGTTCTAAGTCACTGAAGATGTAAACTCATTAGGTGCAGAGGCTAAGGGAAGAAGATAATCAGGAAATTTTGTTTTTTTATGGCATACTTGGCAGAGAACAAGGATTTTAATTGAAAAGCTATTGGTTGGAGCGAGGGGCGGTGAGGAACTGAAGAGGAATGGGCAATATGGCCAAAATGCGTTTTACTGGAAACCAGCTGGGGACAATGGAATTACAATGAGACTCTGTTCTCTGCATTCTGAACAGGTTAATCGAACCGCAATATGGTGTATAACCTGCTCGGTATGCTGATTTCAAACACACATGTCATCAGGGTTGGAAATCTGACCACAACAAGCTGTGTGGAAACTCCAGTTTGTGGAAAGTGCAGTGACCTCAGATGGATATCAGGTTTTGTATAACTGTTATACCTCCAAGAAAAATATCCATTTGGTATCTAACACTGTGCTACACCTGTCCTGGGAGTGTTTGATGGAGACAGTGTAAGAGCGAACTTTACTTTCAGTTTGAAAGAGTAGAGCGTGCCTACTCTGTGTCTAACACCACACGGTCCCTGTCCTGGAAGTGTTTGTTTAGAGTTTGGGATCTGATTAAGATTGTTCGCCCTTTATTTCCTTTCAGATTATCGACTAGCCGAAACGAACAGCATTCCCACAATCCCATACAACCAGGCGAGTGAACATGGGACAAGTGGATCCTATAACAGTTCAGACCGAGGTAGCAACACATCAGGTTAGTCACTCGGTTACTGCCGGTCTGTGTGAAAGCAAGTGTCTTGACTGTAATGGGATCAACCAGCTGGACCCCAGAGAATATGAGTTCCCCGACTGGGGCCATTAGTCTGGTCCCATCAGGGAGCCCTGGCTGACAGATATAAATAGGAACTTCAGAGATTCTGTTCACTCTGAGATCTGGCTCCAAGGGAGTTGGATCAGGGTCAAGGAGTCTCAACATGTAACTAAGGGGGACTTGCGGATAGTGTACTGGCCTCTGTGTATTTTAGCAAGGTGCATCAGAGGTGTATGGAAGCTGGCAAATTAAAGCATGCATTAGAATGTGGACCTTATGACACAGAGTGTTTATAACAGGAATGTATAAAGAAAGCCACACCAGTGTATAATGGACAAAGAGAGAGATGGAGCTGTTGCAGCGGGTGAGATGAACCATCGAAGGAGCACCCCTCCTATGGCATGCAAACACCAGTCCAGGCTGAATGAGCAATGTTACACAGTTAACTTAGTGCAACCCCGCAGAGAACCCAGCAGTTAAAGGTCACAAGATCAGAACTGCATAGAATATCCTCGCATTAATTACAGCCCACAATCAGGCCATTCAGCCCCAACTGCACTGTGCTAGTACCTCCACTCCAAACGAGCCTTCTCCCACATTCCTTCATCTCACATCATCTCTGCTTCTCCTCCCTGTGTAATTATCCACTTTCTCTTTAAGTGGAAAAGTAATGCTCGGCTCAGTCACTCTCTGTGCCAAGTCCCACAATCTGCACAGTCTCTGGTGAAGGGGTGTCCGCTGAATGCACAAATTTGGTCATGTTTCTTGGATACGGCTCACCGACTAGCAATCTCCTCGCTCTGAATCAGAGGGTTGTAGGTTCGAGTCCCACTGCGAAGCCTTGAGCGCCGTGGCCTGTGTGCACCTTCCTGAAGCCAGTCCCAGGGAGGACGTGCTGCAGGGTGGAAGCTGGGCTCTTATGCACTATTCCATCTCAGCCCTCTCTTGGAGGTTCTGCCACATGCACATTGGTTGATATGCGGAAGTTTCCAGCACAGCACAGAGGTCAGAGATCAGAGCTGGGGCAATAATAACAATCTCTTATAGAGACACATAGCACAGAAACAGGCCCTTCAGTCCAATCAGCCCATGCCAACCATAATCACAAACTAAAGGCGTCTCTATCATCCAGGCCAATACTTACCCATTCCACAGACACATTCACATGGCAATGCTTCTGGAAGTTTGCTGTGCACTGATGAGTTCTTACATTTCTTAGCGTTATACAACTCTGACTACACGCCAGGAAACTTACAATGCCTCTGCAGTACACTGGTTAAAACCTGAAGCCAAGACAGGTGCCATATAAATGCAAATGCCCCTTGCCTCTGAATGAAGATGTATCTCCACAGTTGCTCCTCTTGATTGATAACGCTTACAGCTATTTTCTTGCATCTACCTGACCCAAATGGACACAGAAACATAGAAACCCGGAGCAGGAGGAGGCCATTCAGCCCTTCAAACCTGCTGCACCATTCAAGATGATCATGGCTGATGGTCCAACTCAGCTTTCTCCCCATACTCTTTGAACCCTTTAGCCCCGAGAACAATATCCAACCCCTTCTTGAAAACATTCAGTGTGTTGGCTTCAACCACACTCGGTGGCAGAGATTTCCAGAGGCTCCCTGGGTGAAGACATACCTCCTCATCTTAGCATTAAATGGTTTGAACCTTTGAGCCTTGGTTCTGGACCCTCCGATCATCAGGAATATCCTTTCTGCATATATTCTGTCCAGTCCTGTTGCATTTTATGGGTTTCTATGAGATCCCTCCCTCATTCCTTAAAGTCCGGTGAATATGCTCCTAACTGATTCAGTCAGGAATCAATTGAGTAAATCTTAATTGCACTCCCTGCCTCACCAGAACATCCTTCCGCAGAGAAGGAGAACAAACCCCCAGTCACCTTTGCACACTCGATTTCCAACTGACTGTATTGCAAATTCAGCTCCCCGCCACACCCCTCACCCGCACCCCAGACCTGTGTTATTCATATCTAACAATAATATGTTAAAGTGATGTGTATTCTCACTGCCTTGCTGTGTGACACAAAGTTGAATATTCTGGATCAACAGAAAGAAAAGGAAAGGAGCAGTTCGTGGGGGGGAAGGGGGTGGCACAGTGACCGAGTGGTTAACACTGATGCCTCACAGCACCGGGGACTTGAATTCAAATCCGGCCTCGGACAACTGGCTGTGTGGAACAATGAACATAGAACATGACAGCGCAGTACAGGTCTTTCAGCGCTCGGTGTTGTGCCAACCTGTGAAACCAATCTGAAGCCCATCTAACCTCAATTATTCCATTTTCATCTGGATGTTTATCCAATGTCCTTTTAAATGCCCTTAAAGTTGGCGAATCTACTACTGAGGTAAAAACAATGACTGCAGATGCTGGAAACCAGATTATGGATTAGTGGTGCTGGAAGAGCACAGCAGTTCAGGCAGCATTCTGATGAAGGGCTTTTGCCCGAAACGTCGATTTTGCTGCTCTTTGGATGCTGCCTGAACTGCTGTGCTCTTCCAGCACCACTGATCCAGAATCTATTACTGTTCCAGGCAGTCGGGTCCGTGCCCCTACTACTCTCTGAGTAAAGAAACTACCTCTGACATCTGACCTGCTGAGCAAAGAGACCTTGGAGTGCAGGTTCATAGCTCCTTGAAAGTGGAGTCACAGGTAGATAGGATAGTGAGGAAGGCATTTGGTATGCTTTCCTTTATTGGTCAGAGTATTCAGTACAGGAGTTGGGAGGTCATGTTGCGGTTGTACAGGACATTGGTTAGGCCACTTTTTGGAATACAATTATGGTCTCCCTGCTATACAAAGGTTGTTGTGAAGCTTGAAAGGGTCCAGAAAAGATTTACAAGGATGTTGCCAGGGTTGGAGGGTTTGAGCTACAGAGAGAGGCTGAACAGGTTGGTGCTGTTTTCCCTGGAGCGTTGGAGGCTGGGGTGTGACCTTATAGAGGTTTATAAAATCATGAGGGGCATGGATAGGATAAGTAAACAAAGTGTTTTCCCTGGAGTGGGGGAGTCCAGAACTAGAGGGTACAGGTTCAGGGTGAGAGGGCAAAGATATAAGAGACCTGAAGGGCAACTTTTTCACTCAGAGGATGGTTCATGTATGGAATGAGCTGCCAGAGGAAGTGGTGGAGGCTGGTACAATTACAATATTTAAAAGGCATCTGGATGGGTATATGAATTGGAACGGTTAAGAGGGATATAGGCCTGGTGCTGGCAGATTGGTCTAGATCGGGTTGGGATATCTGGTTGGCATGGACAGGTTGGACCGAAGGGTCTGTTTCTGTGCTGTACATCTCTATGACTCTATATTTCTCATCCCTCATGTCCCCTCATGCTAGCCATCACCATCTGAGGAAAATGGCTCTCACTGTCTATCCAAACCTCTGATTATCTTATATGTTCTCTCTAACGAAAACAGCCTCTGGTCTTTCAGCCTTTCCTTATAAGACCTTCACTCCAGACCAGGCAACATCCTAGTAAATCTCCTTTGAACCCTTTCCAAAGTTTCCATATCCTTCCTATAATATAGTGAGCAGAACTGCACGCAATAGTCCAAGTGTGGCCACACCACAGTTTTGTACAGCTGCAGCATGACCACATCACTCCAAAACTCAACCCCTCTACCAATAAAAGCTATCACATCGTATGCCTTCTTAACAACTCCATCAACCTGGATGGCAGCTTTCATGAATGTATGCACATGGACACTGAGAATCTTATTAGTCCAATACTCTTTATTCCTATTACTCCTTCCAAAGTGAATCATCTCACACCTTTCGGCATTAAACCGCATTTGCCACCTCTCAGCCCAGCTCTGCAGCTTATACATGTCTCTCTGTAACCTGCAACGTCTTTCAACATTATCCACAACTCCGCTGACCTTAATGTTACCTGGAAATTTGCTAACCCATCCTTCTACGCTCTCATCCAGCTTGTTTATAAAAATGACAAACAGCAGTGGCCCCAAAACAGATCCTTGCGGTGCACCACTAGTAACTGAACTCCAGGATGAACATTTCCCATTAACCACCACCCTCTGTCTTCTTTCAGCTCACCAATGTCTGATCCAAAGCACGATATCACCCTCAGTCTGATGTCTCCATATTTTCTGCAGTAGCCTACCGTGGGAACTTTATCTAACACCTTACTGAACTCCATATACACCACATCAACCACTTTACCCTTATCCACCTGTTTGATCACCTTCTCAAATAACTCAATAAGATTTTGTGAGGCACAACCTACCCTTCACATGTTGACTATCCCTCATCAACTTATTCCTCTCTCGATGATTATAAATCCTGTCTCTTATAATCCTTTCCAACACTTCACCCACAACCGAGGTAGGGCTCACTGGTCTATAACTGCCAGAGTTGTCACTACTCTTCTTCTTGTACAAGGGAACAGCATTTACTATCCTTCAGTCTTCTGGCACTATTGCTGTAGACAGCGACGACAGAAGGATCAAAACCAAAGGCTCTGCAATCTCCCTGGCTTCTCAGAGAATCCTAGGATAAATCTCATCTGGACCAGTGGACTTACCTATTTTCACACTTTCCGGAATTGCTAACATCTCCTCCTTGTGAGTCTCAATCCCGTCTAGTACAGTAGTTTGTATTGCAGTATTCTCTTCGGCCCTTCCTGAAGAAGGGCTCATGCCCGAAATGTCAACTCTCCTGCTCCTTGGATGCTGCCTGACCTGCTGCGCTTTTCCAGCAACACATTTTCAGCCCTAATCTTTCTCTAGTCATTCTTTTATTCCTGATATACCTATAGAAAGCTTTAGGGTTTTCCTTGATTCTTTCCACCAATGACTTCTCATTTCCCCACCTGGTTCTTCTTACCTCTCTCTTTAGGTCTTTCCTGGCTAACTTGCAACTCTCAAGCGCCCGAACTGAGCCTTCATATCTCATCCTAACATAAGCCGCCTTCTTCCTCTTGACAAGAGATTCAACTTCCTAAGTAAACCACGGCTCCTTCGCTCGACCACTTCCTCCCTGCCTGACATGTACATTCTTATCAAGGACACGCAAGAGCCCACATTTCAAATGTGCCCGTCCCCTGCAGTTTCCTTCCCCATCCTAAGCATCCTAAATCTTGCCTAATCACATCACAATTGGCTTTCCCCTGGCAATAACTCTTGCCCTGCATTACATACCTATTCCTTTCTATCACTAAAGTAAACGTCACCAAATTGTGGTCACTATCACCAAAGTGCTCACCTCCCTCCAAATCTAACACCTGGCTGGGTTCATTACCCAGTACCAAATCCAATATGGCCTTGCCTCTTGTTGGCCTGTCTATATACTGTGTCAGAAAACCATCCTGCACACATTGGACAAAAGCTGACCCATCTAAAGTACTCAAACTATAGCATTTCCAATCAATATTGGAAAAGTTAAAGGCCCCATGACAACTACCCTGTGAAGTTTGCACATTCTCCCTGTGTCTGTGCAGGTTTCCTTCGGGAGCTCCGGTTTCCTCCCACAGTCAACAGATGTGCAGGTTAGGTGGATTGGCCATAGGAAATTGCTCATTGTGTTCAGGGATGTATAGATTAGGTGGATTGGCCAGGGGAAAATACAGGAATATAGGGATTGGGTGGGTCTGAGCAGGATGCTCTTCAGAGGGTTGTTGTGGTTTTGATGAGCCAAATAGCCTGTCGGAATTCTTTGAAAAGGATTCTGATGGTGAGCTGCTTGAGGGGGTTCGAATTCTGAAAGACTTCGAGTGGATAGAGAGGGAGAGAGCATTGTTCTTGTGGGGAACACAAGATGAGATCGATGCCAAAAATATCCAATCGCCAATTCTTTGCCCAACGAGCGATGAGAATGCGAAACCCATGACCACAATGAGAGGGTGAAGTGAGAGTGTAGGACCAATGAAAGGGGAAGCTAGATCAGAACCAGGAGTCACAGTCTGAGGATTCGGCGTGGACCATTTAGGATGGAGATGAGGAGACATTTCTTCACTCAGAGAGTGGTGAGCCTGTGGAATTCATTACCACAGGAAGTAATTGATGCCAAAACATGAATGTATTCAAGAGGTGGCTAGTTATAGCGCTTGGGGGGAATGGGTCAAAGGTTATGGGGATGAGGCTATTGAGTTGGACGATCAGCCATGATCGTAATGAATGATAGAGCAGAGTCAAAGGGCTGAATAGCCTCCTCCTGTTCCTATCTTCTACGGTATGTTTCAGCATTTGCAGGGAAAGGAATTAGAGATATTTTAGATTTAGGTTTAGATTCACACCCAGCATGGACCGGCTGGGCTGAATGGCCTTTCTGTGTGCTCTCTATCCAATGCAATTCGATTGTGATCTTATCGAGGTTTACAAAATTATGAGGGGCATGGATAGGATAAATAGGCAAAGTCTTTTCCCTGGGGTCGGGGAGTCCAGAACTAGAGGGCATAGGTTTAGGGTGAGAGGGGAAAGATATAAAAGAGACCTAAGAGGCAACTTTTTCACCCAGAGGGTGGAACGTGTATGGAATGAGCTGCCAGAGGATGAGGTGGAGGCTGGTACAATTGTGACATTTAAGAGGCATTTGGATGGGTATATGAATAGGAAGGGTTTGGAGGGGTATGGGCCGGGTGCTGGCAGGTGGGACTAGATTGGGTTGGGATATCTGGTCGGCATGGACGGGTTGGACCGAAGGGTCTATTTCCATGCTGTACCTCTCTATGACTCTGTGTATTCCCACTGACGATGACAAGCTATTTTCCTGCTGCTTTTTCCAGGGAGCCAGGGTCACAAGAAAAGTGTTCGGACTCCAAAGTTGCCCAAACAGGGGGGCATGAATTGGGCAGAACTGTTGCCACCACCTCCAGCTCACCCACCACCCACAGCAGCCAATCCTGAGGAATACAGCATCAACAGAGATGAGAGGTATGGACCCACCCCCCGATTTCTAGATGGCACTCGAAGCTTTACCCTACTCACTTGATTCGCCCATAGATTTAGGGCACCCAGCACCCACGGGTGCCATTTCTTCTGGCCTGGATACCTATTTACGCTGTGTCACTGTTGGCCCGTACCAGAGAGTGATGGAAGGGTAAGGCTGCAAAGCGTAATCACATCAGACATCCCAGAGCTGAAACTGTGGGAAATAAAAACCAAGAACTGCGGACGCTAAAAATCTGAACCAAAAGCAGAAACTGCTGGAGAAAGCCAGCGGGTCTGGCAGCATTCTTCTGAAGTGGCGGTGCTGATGTTGGACTGGGTAGAGGGGGGCTGGGGGGGAAACGAAGTCCGGAGTCAGATGACACCAGGTTATCATCCAACTGATTTATTTGAAATTGTAGAAATGCAGAAGATAGAAGCAGGAGGAGGCCATTCGGCCCTCTGAGCCTGTTCCGCCATTCATCATGATCATGGCTGATTGTCCAACTCAATAGCCTCATCCTGCTTTCTCCCTATAACCTTTGATCCCATTCGCCCCAAGTGCTTTATCTAGCCACCTCTTGAATACGTTTAATGTTTTGGCATCAACTCCTTCCTGTGGTAATGAATCTCACGGGCTCCCCATTCTCTGGGTGAGGGAATGTCTCCTCATCTCCATCCCAAATGGTCTACCCTGAATCTTCAGACTGTGACACACCCTCCATTGGGGACATCTTCCCTGCATCTACCCTGTCCAGTCCTGTTAGAATGTTATAGGTCTCTATGAGAGCCGCCCCTCACTCACCTGAACTCGAGTGAAAACAATCCTAACCCAGTCAACCCTTCCTCATACGTCAATGCCCTCTGAAAGCCTGTGGTTTTAAACAAACCTGTTGGACTATAACCTGGTGTCGTGTGACTTCTGAGTTCATTCTCCTGAAGAGTGTCCCTCTTGCCTTGAAATGTTAACTTTGTTCTTCTCTCCCCAGCGATGTTGCCAGACCCGGCGAGTTTCGTCAGCAATTTCTGTCTTTATGCAAGCTCAATTCTTAATCTGTTTATGGACATTTTCAGAACTCAGGCTGTGATCCTGAAAATTCCCAGAACCCGGATCACTCATCGAGCTGTTGGATTGGTCGTCCTGATCAATGATCCAAAGAACGTCAGTTCGAACCCAGCAAGGAACAGTTCAATGTTACTGAAGGACTCAGCTGTCAGTGATGGTGACGTGGAGCTGATACACGCTCACGGAGAATCGAACCCTCGTTCAGTGACCGCCTTTAGAGAAGGAAATCTCCCACCCTTAGCTGGTCTGGGACTGTCCCTGATTTAAGTCCTGCACTGATCCTTTTGACTCCTAATTGGTTCTATTTATCTGTAGGTGACTGGGGACACATTGTAAATGTATCCTTTCAGACATGTTCCCCTCCTCAGAATGAATTTAAAAAGATACCCACTTCCTGTCTGGCCTTACTCCAATGAGGAGGTGAGCAGTCATTACCCACTGGAGGGTGTTAGGGAAACACGCACCACAGCAGACTATCAGTCTTATCTAAGACCATAAGACATGGGAACAGGAGTAGACCATTCGGCCCCTTGAGCCTGCTGCACCATTCAATAGGATCATGGCTGATCCAACCATGACTGCCCTATTCCCATTATCCTTGATACCCTAACTGTTCAAGAATCTGTCTCTCTCAGCCTTAACAGCAGCACGGTGGCTCACTGGTTAGCACTGCTGCCTCACAGCACCAGGGACTCAGGTTCAATTCCAGCCTCGGGCGATTGTCTGTGTGGAGTTTGCACATTCTCCCCGTGTCTGTGTGGGTTTCCTCTAGGTGCTCCAATTTCTTCCCACAGTCCAAAGTTGTGCAGATTAGGGTGGATTAGCTTGGGATGTGTAGACTAGGTGGGCTAGCCATGGGACATGCACGGTTACAAGGATGAGGTGGGGTTTGGGTGGAATACTTTCTGAAGGGTTGGTGTGGATTCAATGGGCCAAATGGCCTGCTTCTACACTAGAGGGATTCTATGATCTTAAATACACACAAGGACTCTGCCCCCACAGCTGACAAGGAGTTCCCAACATCCATCACCCTCTGAGAGAGAGGAAATCCATCCCTCCCTGCCTGCCTCATCTCACCAACTCAGCGCTCAAACTGGAATGGCAATAATTCCAATTCTAAGCTGCATGTTTAAAACATTTATTCTCAGGATGTGGGTATCAGTGGCTCAGCCAACACTTATTGCCTGTCCCTAATTACCCTCGAGAAGGTGGTAGTGAGCTGCCTTCTCACAATCCATGTGGGTGGAGTCTCAAGGATGGATTTCCAGCTTTTGACCCAGCAACAGTGGAAGGAACGTTGAGATATTTCCAAGTCAGGATAGCAAGGAGAGGAACCTGCGGGTGATGGTGTTCTCCTGTATCTGCTGTCCTTATCCTTCTCGGTGATAGAGGTCATGGGTTTGGAAGGTGTTGTCTAAGGAGCCCTGTTAATGTGCACTGCATCTTGAAAATGGTACGCACTGTTGCCAATGTATGTTGATGGTGGAGGGTGTGAATGCTGAAGATGGTTAATGTTGAGCCAGTCAACTGGGCTGCTTTATCCTGGATGGTGGTGAGCTTCTTGAATGTTGTTAGAGCTGCACCCATCCAGGCAAGTGGGGAGTACAGAGAAACCTCGATTATCCGAAAGACACGGGCAGGGAGTATTACATTTGGTTAATCGAATTCCGGATAATTGAATGCAGTTTAGTAAGCATTGGGACCTTGTGATCTTGCCCGATAATCCGATATTCAGATAATCAAATGCCAGATAATCAAGGTTCCTCTGTATTCCATCACACTCCTGACTTGTGCACTTTGACTGTAGACAGGTTTTGGGAGTCAGGAGGTGGGTTAATCTCAATGGACTTCCCAGCTTCTAACCTGCCCTTGCAGCCACTGTATTTATACGGCTTGTCCAGTTGAGATTCTGGTCAATGGTAACCCCCAGGATGTTGACAGTGCAGGATTCAGTGATGGCCATGAAACATCAAGGGACAACGGTGAGATTGTCTCTTATTGGAATGATCATTGCCTGGAGCTGATGTTAGTTGCCATTAACCACCCAAGGTGAAAACAATAACTGCAGATGCTGGAAACCAGATTCAGGATCAGTGGTGCTGGAAGAGCACAGCAGTTCAGGCAGCATCCGAGGAGCAGCGAAATCAACGTTTCGAGCAAAAGCCCTTCATCAGGAATAAAGGCAGTGAGCCTGAAGCGTGGAGAGATAAGCTAGAGGAGGGTGGGGGTGGGGAGAAAGTAGCAATAAAGTACAATGGGTGAGTGGGGGAGGGGATGAAGGTGATAGGTCAGGGAGGAGAGGGTGGAGTGGATAGGTGGAAAAGGAGATAGGCAGGTAGGACAAGTCCGGACACATCATGGGGGCAGTGCTGAGCTGGAAGTTTGGAACTAGGGTGAGATGGGGGAAGGGGAAATGAGGAAACTGTTGAAGTCCACATTGATGCCCTGGGGTTGAAGTGATCCGAGGCGGAAGATGAGGTGTTCTTCCTCCAGGAGTCTGGTGGTGAGGGAGCGGCGGTGAAGGAGGCCCAGGACCTCCATGTCCTCGGCAGAGTGGGAGGGGGAGTTGAAATGTTGTGCCACGGTGTAGTTGATTGGTGCGGGTATCCTGAAGATGATTAACCATCCAAGCCTACATGTTCCTGCGTGCAGACAGTGTCCCTTCAGTATCTGCGTAACTGTGAACATGATTGAATGCTATTTGCATCATACCAAACCAGATAGCTGTCAAACCAGGGATGGAAATGCCCCTTCAGCTGGAATTGGTCAGTGCTGGCATCTTGTTGTTCACCCAATGCCTGCTGGTGATTCGGAGTTACCTCAGAGTGAAACCCCAACATGGACAATTCAGCTCAGACTCGCTGCTTGACAGTTGCGTCTTTTTGCTTTCTCAGCTACGATGGCGATGGCCTGTGCCCGATGCCTCCTTCCCGAATGTACCTGCAGCAGGGTGAGCTGGAGGAGCAGGAGGATGATGAGCGAGGCCCTACACCACCAGTCCGTGGGGCAGCCTCATCGCCAGCCGCTGTGTCATACAGCCATCAGTCCACTGCCACCCTCACACCCTCACCTCAGGAGGAGCTGATGCCCATGTTACAAGACAGTCAGGAAAACCTGGCTCTCATCCAGTCTGTGAGCGATCGCAGGTAAATACAACTCAACAACAGAGAACACCAGAGGGACACACACACACACACTCGCACACATGCACGCACACACACATTTGCACACACACACTCACATTCACATACAATCACACATACAGACACACTCTCTCTCTTACACACACACTCACATGCTCTCTCACACACTCACACACACATACACTTGCACAGACACACAGACTCAGACACACACATACACACTCTCTCACTCACACACAAACACATACACTCACATTCACACACAGACACACTGTCTCTCTCATACACACACACATTCTTTCTCTCTCACAGATACACACACATTCACACACTTTATTTCTCTCACACACACAGACACACTCCCTCACACACACACATGCTCACATATACACCCACATAACCCCACACACACACTCTCTCTCTCAGACACACACAGACTCTCTCTCACACACGTATACTCACACACACATACACTCACACACCTTTTCTATCTCTCACTCAATCTCTCACACACACCAACGCACACTTTCTTTCACACACACTCAAACACACACATGCACACTTAAACACAAACTCTCACACACGCACTCTCTCTCTCACACACACATACACACTTACACTCAGACACACACACACTCTCACACGCTCACTCTCTCTCACATACATGCACACTCCCAACATACTCACACACTCACACACCCTCTCTTTATCACACAAACTCACACTCACATACACACACCCACACTCTATTTCACACACACACACTCACACTCTCTCACACATGCAACTGTCTCTCTCATACACATACACACACTCTCTCTCACACACACATACACTCTCTCTCACACACACACTCGCACACACATGCACACAATCCCACACACACTGACACCAAACAAATACACACGCACACAAACACACAAACACCCAGCTTTTCATGTGTTTTCATCAATATTTATGTTGCAACCAAGATCACAAGAAGTGATGGTCTGTTCATTATCGCGCTGCAGTTTGTTTGGGATCATGCTGTTTGCAATTTGACAGCGATCACACTGACAAAGGAGCTTCACGTGCTGTAACGTGCTTTGGGCTGTCCTGTGGAAAGCGCTATACAAATGCACTCATATCTGATAAGGATGTGGTCTCCTTCCCCCAGGCGCAATCCGGTCAGCCCCCCTCCTCCACCAAGACCCGTCTCCCCCTCCCACACGTACGGCTACATCTCAGGGCCTCTGGTCTCTGACATGGACACAGACGCACCTGAGGAAGAGGAGGATGATGAGGGGGAGGAGGCAGTGGAAGTATCCAAGATGCACAGCTGCCGTCTGCTCCTGCACAGCCTGCAGCAAACCCCCGCCTCCAGCATGGGGGACCTGGAGAGCTCCGTCACTGGCTCCATGATCAATGGCTGGGGCTCAGCCTCTGAGGAGGATGCCAACTCATCCAGTGGGCGTTCCAGTGCAGTCAGCTCCTCTGACGGCTCCTTCTTCACCGACGCAGACTTTGCACACGCTGTGGCAGCAGCTGCTGAGTACGCCGGCCTCAAGGTTGCTCGACACCAGCTACACGATGCAACAGGTATGTACAACACAGCCACACTGGTATGTACAACACAGCAACACTGGTATGTACAACACAGCCACACAGGTATGTACAACACAGCAACACTGGTATGTACAACACAGCAACACAGGTATGTACAACACAGCAGTACAGGTATGTACAACACAGCAGCACAGGTATGTACAACACAGCAACACAGGTATGTACAACACAGCAACACAGGTATGTACAACACAGCAGTACAGGTATGTACAACACAGCAGCACAGGTATGTACAACACAGCAACACAGGTATGTACAACACAGGGTTAGATACACAGCAACACAGGTATGTACAACACAGCCACACAGATATGTACAACACAGCAGCACAGGTATGTACAACACAGCAACACAGGTATGTACAACACAGCAGCACAGGTATGTACAACACAGCAACACTGGTATGTACAACACAGGGTTAGATACACAGCAACACAGGTATGTACAACACAGGGTTAGATACACCACAAAGCTAACTCTATACTGTCCCCATCAAATACTCCCAGGATAGGGGCAGCATGGGGTTAGATACCAAGTAAAGCTCCCTCAACACTGTCCCCATCAACACTCCCAGGTCTGGGATAGCACAGGGTTTGGCACAGAGTAAAGCTCCCTCCACACTTTCCCAATCAACACAGTCAGTTCAGGGATAACACAGGGTTAGATACAGAGCAAAGCTCCCTCTGCACTGTTCCCATCAAACAATCCCAGGACGGGGACAGCACAAGGTTAGATACAGAGTAAAGCTCCCTCTACACTGTTCTCCTTCAGACACTCCCAGGACGGGGACAACCTAGGGTTAGCTACAGAGTAAAGCTCACTCTACACTCTTCCCCTATTAAACACTCCCAGAACAGGGATAGCGTACGGTTCGATACAGGGTAAAGCTCTCTCCCCACAGTTCTCCCATTAAACACTCCCAGGACAGGGGCAGCCTGGAGTTTGATACAGAGTAAAGCTTCCTCTATCCTGTCCCCATCAAACATTGACAGGCGAGTTGCATGAGATGAAATGCTATCTTGTGCTTTGGTGTATTTCTCTAAAGTTATACTGGGAGGGTTGCTCTTTTTGTCAGTCTATTTGAATAAATTCAGTCACATCTCTAGCGTGGCCCTTGCTCCTGGACCTTGTACTGCAGGCTGGGTCGAGGTATCTAAACAGTGCAGGGTTTAACGTTTAATGAGCAGAATTCACATTTCACTCAAGGTAACTGCTTAATGAAGCTTTTACCCTCTTGTGATGTGCCCCAGGCATTGGTTTAATTTAACCTCATTAGTTTCATGATTGGTACTAAATATGCAAGGCTTTGATGAACCAATTAGAGACTAGGAATTCAACCTGGTGGAACTTGATTAGCTGTGAACTGACTGCATCTGATGAACGACTTGTTGGAACTCTCTCTGCTTTTATGAATGTAATGGTTATTACTGAGATGGAGTCAGAGCCGACACCGAAATTAATATCCAGAACACTTCAAATTGCATTAAGAATTAATACAGTGAGAAATAAAAGTCCTTGTAATCAGTTCCAGAATGTAAAATATTATTGTAGTGATGAATTTATATTGAACATTGAGGTTAATCATTTGTTCTCTATTTTGTTACTCTATATCGATCTTCTCAGAAGCAGACTTTTGGCTTTGTGTTGAATGCTCTGTCAATGTTTCTTTTAAAAAACATTCATTCTCAGGATGTGGGCATCGATGAGAAGGCTGGCATTAATTGCCCATTGTTAAAATAGGTGACGGGCAAATGGTTCTTCAATCAGTGGCTCCTGACCATTCGTTATGAGATTGGGGACACATAAATTCAGACTTACCCAGGAGAGCTCTTCTTTACCTCGGGGGCAGCCCAGGCAACATTCCCTGGGCTGATTCCTGGGATAAAGGAAAGGTTGATTGGGTTGGTCCTGTGCCCATTCAGGGGAGCATCGAGCTGATTGAAATGTGTAGAATCCTGGAGGAGGCTTGAGGGTGGGCACTGCGAGGATGTTTTCACCCGTGGAAGGTAGCTAGAATTCAGGGCCACAGTTCAGAGGTGACGGGTCGCATCCTGAACAGAGAGTCGATAACACGTGCAGCACAAAGCACAACTGGTCAAGCAGCATCAGAAAGGCAGGAGAGTCGATGGTTTGGGCAAGAGGAACATTGATTGTCCTGCTCTTCAGATGCTAATTGACCTGTGCTTTGTTCTGCCCCATATTTTATTGACTCTGACTTTTCAGCATCTGCAGTTCTCCTATCTCCTCTTGAAGATGGGGACAAGGAAGAATTTTCTACCATAGGTTCATTTGTCTTTGGAATTTTTCTCCCTTGGGGAGATGGTCATTGTTTGTATCTGAGCACTGGTTAGACAGGCTTTTGATCAACAAACGAGTCTCAGGATTTTGGGGGGAGTTGAGTTGAGGCTATAGTTTGACCTGTCATGTTTCTACTGTGTAGTGAAACAGACTGGAGAGGCAGAATGGCCTACTCCTGCTCCTAGTCAGGATCATGGAAGACTGCTTCAGTTTGCACAATACTCTGGCTCCTTCTTCATCCTTCAGTGGAGAGGCCTTGTTGGTTCTGGGGGGGACGAGCTTATTCACCAGGAAGGTCAATACATTCGCTGCTGATCCCACCACCCGCTCTCCTTCCATCACACATCACTGAACAGGGACCGAGTGAGAATTCTAGGCCTTGGGTGGGTTTTGGTGAGACCACATCTGGAACCCTGTGTAATGTACTGGTCACTGTACTTACAGAACGATGCCAAGGCACTGGAAGCAGTTCAGAGGAAGTTTACGAGACTAATCCCTGGAGTGGATTTCCTCAGAAGGAAAGGCTAGACAGGCTGGGCATGTATCCCGTGGTGTTTAGAGGTGACCTAATTGAAACATCTAAGACCCTGATTTAACCAGATAAAGTTGAAAGAATATTTACTCTTGTCGGAGAATCTAGAGGAGAAAGTGAGGATGCTGGAGATCAGAGCTGAAAATGTGTTGCTGGAAAAGCACAGCAGGTCAGGCAGCATCCAAAGAGCAGGAGAATCGACGTTTCGGGCATGAGCCTTTCTTCAGGAATGAGGAAAGTGGAGATGGGTTCCTCATTCCTGAAGAAGGGCTCAAGCCCGAAACGTCGATTCTCTTGCTCCATCGATGCTGCCTGACCTGCTGCGCTTTTCCAGCAACACATTTTCAGCTCGGAGAATCGAGAACCAGGGTAAAGAGTTTAAAAATAAGGGGCATCCACTTTAAACAAAGATGATGAAACATTTTATTCTCTCAGGAGGTTATGAATCTTTGGAAATCCCTTCCTCAAAAAGCAAAGGATGCAGAATCTAAATTATTTTTAGGGCAGAGGAGGTCGAGTCTTGATTCCCAAGAGGATGAAAGATCACTGGGGACTAAGCAGAAATATTGAGTTGACGTTAAATCAGATCAGAAACATAGGGAAAAAAAAGCAGGAGGAGGAGGAGGCCATTCGGCCCTGCTCCACCATTCAGTATGATCCCGACTGATCACCCAACTCAGTCCCCCGTTCCTGCGTTCTCCCCATAAGCTGTGAACATTTTAGCCCTGAGAACTATGTCTAACTCCTCGTTGAGAACCTTCAGTGTTTTGGTCCGTATTGCTTTCTGTGGCAGAGCATTCCAAAGACTCACCACTCTCTGGGTGAAGGCATTTCTCCTCACTGCAGTCCACATGGCCTTCCCAGTATCACTGTGACCTCTGATTGAGGACTTCCTGATCTTCGGGAACATCCTTCCTGTGGGAACCCTGTGATTAGCCATGATGGTATTGAATGATGGAGCCGGCTTGAAGGGTCAATTGCCGACTGCTGTTCCTTGTTTATATGTTGTCCTCTCCCCAGTTAGGGTGGCACTTAATAAAGATCTGTGTGAAGCTAGCAGCTGCCTGGCACAGATCCCTCTTAAAGGGGCAGGCTCTTCAACAGAGGCTCCTGTTAAAGGCGACTGTCTCTATCAGACCCCTGTTCAAGGGCCAATGTCTTTAATTCAGACTCCTCATTACAATTAAAATAAGTACCTGAAGAATCGTTCCATGTCAAAGACTTGAGCCAGGATGTAACTTGAGAGGTTAGAACAGCATGGACCGAGCAAGCTCATTGAAAACCTCCAGGAGGAAGAGGTTTTGTTTAGTTTACTTACAGTGTCAGAGAGTGAAACAGCTTCATAAGCATGAGGCTGTAGGCAGAGAGACAGAGAGAGTATTGGGTCTCATCATAGAGAGCAGCGAAAGAGGTGCCCTAAGATCTGATGTAATGGGGGGACAAGAAGTATGGCAGTGCTGATCAGGTGTACCCTAGAACTCTGTGGGAAGCTGGGGAAGTGATCGCTGGGCCTCTTACTGAGACATTTGTATCATCGATAGTCATAGGTGAGGTGCTGGAAGACTGGAGGTTGGTTAACGTGGTGCATCTGTTTAAGAAAGGTGGTAAGGACAAGCCAGGGAATTATAGACCAGTGAGCCTGACCTCAGTGGTGGGCAAGTTGTTGGAGGGAGTCCTGAGGGACAGGACGTACATGTATTGGGAAAGGCAAGGACTGATTAGGGATAGTCACCATGGTTTTGTGCGTGGGAAATCATGCCTCACAAACTTGATTAAGTTTTTGAAGAAGTAACAAAGAGGATTGATGAGGGCAGAGCAGTAGATGTGATCTATATGGACTTCAGTAAGACGTTCAACAAGGTTTCCCATGGGTGACTGGTTAGCAAGGTTAGATCTCATGGAATACAAGGAGAAATTGGATGCAGAACTGGCTCAAAGGTAGAAGACAGATGGTGGTGGTGGAGGGTTGTTTTTCAGACTGGAGGCCTGTGACCAGTGGAGTGCCACAAGGGCCCTCTACTCTTCATCATTTATACAAATGATTTGGATGTGAGCATAAGAGGTATAGTTAGCAAGTTGGCAGATGACACCAAAATTGGAGGTGTAGTGGACAACGAAGAAGGTTACCCCAGATTACAATAGGATCTTGATGGGCCAATGGGCTGAGAAGTGGCAGATGGAGTTTAATTTAGATAAATGCGAGGTGCTGCATTTTGGGAAAGCAAATCTTAGCAAGACTTATACACTTAATGGTTAAGTCCTGGGGAGTGTTGCTGAACAAAGAGACCTTGGGGTGCAGGTTCATAACTCCTTGAAAGTGGAGTCGCAGGTAGATAGGATAGTGAAGAAGGTGTTTGGTATGCTTTCCTTTATTGGTCAGAGTATTTAGTACAGGAGTTGGGAGGTCATGTTGCGGCTGTACAGGACATTGGTTAGGCCGCTGTTGGAATATTGCATGCAATTCTGGTCTCCTTCCTATCGGAAAGATGTTGTGAAACTTGAAAGGGTCCAGAAAGATTTACAAGGATGTTGCCAGGGTTGGAGGATTTGAGCTATAGGGAGAGGCTGAACAGGCTGGGGCTGTTTTCCCTGGAGTGTGGGAGGCTGAAGGGTGACCTTATAGAGATTTATAAAATCATGAGGGGAATGTATAGAATAAATAGACCAAGTCTTTTCCCTGGGGTGGGGAAGTCCAGAACTAGAGGGCATAGGTTTAGAGTGAGAGGGGAAAGATATAAAAGAGACCTAAGGGGCAACATTTTCATGCAGAGGGTGATATGTGTATGGAATGAGCTGCCAGAGGATGTGGTGGAGGCTGGTACAATTGCAACATTTAAGAGGCATCTGGGTGAGTATATGAATAGGAAGGGTTTGGAGGGATATGGGCCGGGTGCTGGCAGGTGGGACTAGATTGGGTTGGGATATCTGATTGGCATGGATGGGTTGGATCGAAGGGTCTGTTTCTGTACTGTACATCTCTTTGACTCTTATTTCTACAGATTGTAAAACTCATTTTCCTTCTTTCCCCGTTTACTACAGGCCACCGACACTTTCCCGCATCACATTGTCCTCGACCAACCAGCCCTTTCTCCACTGACAGTAATGCGAGTGCTGCTGTGATGCAGAAACCCCGACCAGTAAAGAAACTGAAACACCAAGCAGCACACGTGCGTCGCGAAATCTTCACTGACGGTACGTGTGAGGCTGTGTAACATCGGTCTGGTACATTGTGATTGTGTGCACATTAGGAGCAAATGGACCGTCCTCTTTGACAGTGGGCCCTTCACAATGCCTTTCTCGGTCATGGGGAATGAGCTGACTTCTCCCAGAATCCTCTTCGGTTATCACTCACTACCATCCTCTGTAGAGGCAAGTTATTGTATTGGCCATGGGAATCCCAGGGAAATTATGTTTTTTTGAGAAACAACAGATGAGGTATTGAATTAATACTATTCCCTTTGGAAAATGAAGAGACATTTCAGCAAGGTCCAGGGTTTAATCCTGGATAAGCATCTGGAATATTAACACTGGTTGGACAGCAGCAGCTGAGGCCCTCTAACTTATTACTCTGGGTTCATTAACGTCTTTCTCATCTTGTATTGTAGATCAGTCTCCACATATTTGGGTGTTTGCCTTTGTGGGCATGTCTGTGTCTGTGTGTGGATGTATGCCTTTGTGTGTACGTCTGTGTGGGTGTGTGTTTGTGCGTGAGGCAGAGCACGGAGTGTGCATGAGAGAGAGAGTACATGTGCGAGAGAGACAGTGTGTGTTTGCATGAGCGCATGTGTGAGACTTTATAAATGTACGTGAGAGAGAGAGAGAGAGAGAGCATGTCAATGTGTTAAAGAGAAAGTGTGGCATGTATGTGTGTGTTTGTCTGAGACAGCAGGAGTAGCCATTCAGCCCTTCGAGCCTGCTCCACCATTCAATATAATCCTGGCTGATCATCCAACTCAGTCCCCTGTTCCCACTTTCACCCCCACACCCTTTGATCCATTTAGCCCTAACAACTATATCTAACTCTTTCTTGAAAACATTCAATGTTTTGGCCTCAACCATTTTCTGTAGAAGAGAATTCCACAAGTTCCCCACTCTCTGGGTGAAGACATTTCTCCTCATTTCAGTCCCAAACTGCCTAACCTGTAACTTCAGACTGTGACCCCCTGGTTTTGGACTCCCCGCTCATCAGGAACATCCTTCCAGTGTTAACCCTGTGTAATCCTGTTAGAATGTTATAGGTTTCAATGAGATCCCCCTCGTTCTTCTAAACTCCAGCGAATATAGTCCAAACCACCCCCCCTACCATGGGGAACCTCATCAAACACCTTGCTAAAATCCATGTACATCACACCCATTGCTCCACCTTCATCAACATATTTTGTCACATCCTCAAGGAGGTGTCGTGGGAGCACGAGGCAGCACCGATGCAGCCATCGATGTCGCGGAGGAACAGATGGAGGGAGGTTGAACAGTTCATCAACTTTATCAACACCTTTCACCCCAACCTCAAATTCACCTGGACCATCTCGGACACCTCCCACCCCTTCCTGAATCTCTCCATCACCGTCTATGGCAACTGACTACCACAGACATATCCTACAAGCCCACCGACTCCCACAGCTACCTAGACTACACCTCCACTCACTCTACTTACTGAAAAAATGCCTTCCCTTATTCCCAGTTCCTCTGCTTCCACCGTATCTGTTCCCAGGATGACCAATTCCACCTCAGAAAGTCCCAGAAGGCCTCCTTCTTCCACAGTCTCAACTTCCCTTCCCGCGTGGTTGACAAAGCCCTCCAATACATCTCCTCCACTTCCCACACCTCCCAATGCAACAAGGACAGAGCCTCCACCCCCCCAACCCCAGTCCTCACCTCCCACCCCACCAACCTCTACATACATCGCATCATCCTCTGCCATTTCAATCACCTCCAAATGGACCCCACCACCAAAGATATATTTCCCTCCCCACCCCTATCAGCATTCCTGAGAGGCCATTCTTCTGCAACTCCCTCATCAGGTCCACGCCCCCCTCCCCCACCCACCAACCCACATCCCACTCCCGCACCTTCCCTGTCACTGCAGGAAGTTCAAAACCAGTGCTCACACCTCCCCCCTCACCTCCATCTAAGGGATCCTTTCACATCCACCAGAAATTCACCTGTACCTCTACCAATGTCATCTACTGCATCCGTTGCACCCGGTGTGGTCTTCTGTACATCAGGGAGACAGGATGCCTTCTTGAGGATCATTTCAGAGAACATCTCTGGGACACCCACACCCACCAACCCCACCACCCTGTGACTGAACACTTCTACTCCCCCTCCCGCTCCGCCAAGGACATGCAGGTCCTGGGTCACCTCCACCACTAGATCATTAACCCCCTCACCTGGAGGAGGAACACCTCATATTCCACCTGGGGACCCTGTAACCTCATGGGATAAATGTGGATTTCAACAGCTTCCCCATTTCCCCTCCCCCTACATTATTCCAGTCCCAAGTCTCCAACTTGGCACCGCCCTCTAGACCCATCCATCACCCCCTTCTTACCTATCACCTTCTCCCTCATCTTCATCCACCTATCGTTTTCTCAGCTCCCTTCTCCCCAGTCTCACCCCCCCTCCCATTTATCTCTCAGCCATGGCCCACAAGCCCCATTCCTGAAGAAATGTCGATTCTCCTGCTCCTCGGATGCTGCCTGACCTGCTGTGCTTTACCAGCACCACGGTCTTGACTCTGATCTCCAGCACCTGTAGTCCTCACTTTCTCCCCGGACAGCATATATCCTGTATTGTGGTCTCACTAAGGCCCTGTACAATAGCAGCAAGGCATTCCCGCTGCTCTGCTCGAATCCTCTCCCTGTGAAGTCCATCGCACTATTATTTGCCTATGTGGGGATTGAGGGTGGGAACCAGGAGTGAAATTGAAGAATCTCACATCCAGAGATTCCCACAAGGTCCCGGATCCCATTGCACCGGGCAGAGCCAGGGTCTGACAGGTGTGAACTGTCTCCCCAGCAACAGCATGCAAGGAATAGGGGACAGTATGCCCTTACAGTCATAGGGGTTTACAGCTCAGAAAAAGGCCCTTCAGCCCATCGAGTCTGCGCCAGTTAAAAACAAGCACCTAATTATTCTGCAGCTTAGCCTGCTCTCGATCCCATCCCCCACTCTCCCAGACCTTCCAGAATCAATGGGCCACAGAAACAGGAGAGACAGGATGCTTGAGGGACACAGGTTCAAATCCCATGACAGTAACTGGTTGAGTTTAAGCTCAATTAATAAAATCTGAAAGATCACGCAAGCTCACTTTTAGGTATCTGTTATTCGATATATAAACTATCCCAAACTCCTCAATTAGATTCCAGTCTGTAACTCACTCCCGGGTATCTATTATTCTATATATAAACTATCCCAAACCCCTCAATTAGACTCCAGTCTGTAACTCACTTTTGGGTATCTGTAATTTGATATATAACCTATCCCGAACCCATCAATTAGATTCCATCTGTAACTCACTCCTGGGTATCTATTATTCGATATTTCAATTATCTTGAACCCCTCGATTAGATTCCATCTGTAACTCACTCTTGGGTATCTGTTATTCTATATACAAACCACCCCGAACCCCTCGATTAGATTCCAGTCTGTAACTCACTCCCGGGTATCTGTTATTGTATATATAAACCATCCGATTCCATCTGTAACTCACTCCTGGGTATCTTTTATTCTATATATAAACCACCCCAAACCCCTCAATTAGATTCCATCTGTAACTCATTCCCAGGTGTCTGTTATTCTATATATAAACTATCCCGAACCCCTCAATTAGATTCCATCTGTAACTCACTCTCGGGTATCTATTATTCAATATATAAACCACCCTGAACCCCTCAATTAGATTCCATCTGTAACTCACTCCCGGGTATCTGTTATTCTATATATAAACCACTCAAACCCCTCAATTAGATTCCAGTCTGTAACTCACTCCCGGGTATCTGTTATTCTATATATAAACCACCCCAAACCCCTCAATTAGATTCCATCTGTAACTCATTCCCAGGTGTCTGTTATTCTATATATAAACTATCCCGAACCCCTCAATTAGTTTTCATCTGTAACTCACTCTCAGGTATCTATTATTCTATATATAAACTATCCCGAACCCCTCAATTAGATTCCATCTGTAACTCACTCTCGGGTATCTATTATTCTATATATAAACCACCCTGAACCCCTCGATTAGATTCCATCTGTAACTCACTCCCGGGTATCTGTTATTCTATATATAAACTATCCCGAACCCCTCAATTAGATTCCATCTGTAACTCACTCTCGGGTATCTATTATTCTATATATAAACCACCCTGAACCCCTCGATTAGATTCCATCTGTAACTCACTCCCGGGTATCTGTTATTCTATATATAAACTATCCCGAACCCCTCAATTAGATTCCATCTGTAACTCACTCCCGGGTATCTGCTATTCTATATATAAACTATCCCGAACCCTTCAATTAGATTCCATCTGTAACTCACTCTCGGGTATCTGTTATTCTATATATAAACTATCCCGAACCCCTCAATTAGATTCCATCTGTAACTCACTCTCGGGTATCTATTATTCTATATATAAACCACCCTGAACCCCTCGATTAGATTCCATCTGTAACTCACTCCCGGGTATCTGTTATTCTATACATAAATACCCACCGAGCCCCTTCGATTAGAATCCAGCCTGTAAGTTATTTTATTCTATACAAGGACATTTGTCCTGTCCTTTCGCTGATCCCATGAACCTTTCAGTCAGACTTTGTTCTGTGGAATCAATCTTGGGATCTGTTATTCTCATGATAAAAGTGTTCCTGCCTGTGAGGGCACTGTAATTTTGGCAATTCCTGTGGAATTATCCCATTTCTAGGATCAAGCAGTTTTGCAAGAGGCAGAGAAAGAGCTGAGAGATTTGAGGGGGTTGAGGGGGCGTGGGGTGATGTGTGGGAGTGTGGAGATGCGAGTAATGTAGATACAGTGAATGCAAAGATTGCAATGACGGGTGAAGAGAGAGTTTGAGCCAGGTCCACTGAACATTAATGCGATTCATTACCAGATATAATCACAAAAGCAATGGCCCTTAGGGTTGGAATTGGGTTGAGAGAACAGCAATAATCAAACAGAAGATTAAAATAGATCGGGGGGGTTGTTCCTCTAAACCCCTGATATTAGGAAGTCATTGCCAGGGGTGACTGTATAATTAAAAAGCTGACTTGGAGGTCAGAGAATGCACTGCGGTTTTGTCTGAGGAAAATTAGATTGAAAAAGAACAGGGGATTTAATTAGAGGTCAATCCATTGGGTCAACCTGGAGTCCAGGTGTTTTGAATTAAACAGGAATCAACCATAAAGCTATTGGCTGCTTTGATGAATATTAAACATTTCCAGTGGGATGACTGAATTATTCCACGGCACTGCCATTGCTTTTAATATTCTCCCTTCCATTGCCATTGTTCCCAGCCTCTCACCTCACCCCCGTCCAATGGCACAGTGAGAAAGTGCCTTGTCCAGTGTGACACTATGAAGACAGACCTGCATTCTTATTGCACTCTCCTGGTACTCAGGATGTCTGATAGTGCACGAGAGTCAATGCTTCAGTTCAGAAGTGCCCACTGCTTTAATTTTTTTTTCTTCTTTTCTTTTTCATCAAAGGGCAGTGCATCTCCTGGTTAGATTTTTTTTTTCTTTTCTTCTCTTTTTGTTTAAACCCCCAGACTACCACCTAACTGTGGTAGTGCTTATTTTTTCCCCAGCACCCGTGGTGTGTGTGTGCAGGTGTGAGACACAGTGAGAGACACAAAGTGCACAAATCTTTATTCAATTTCCACCACCAGGAAGTAAAGGAAACACCCGAGTGGCCTGTGACAAGCAGTGCCCTTCACATCAAAAGGCAATGCTGTGTGATCAAAACAGTGAAGGGGAGGGCAGGGATTAAATCAAAATAGAGTTGGAGGGGGAAATGATGCACTCCACTCCCTGCGGCGCCCACCTCTCCCTGAACAACTCCAGGGTGTTGTTGGAGCCCACTGCTTTATCACACTGCTGTGCACACAGAGCAATCAATGTGTGCACAGTGTGATAACAACCATATAGGTTTGGTTATGTTGATTGAAGAATGACAGTTGGGGCAAGATGTTAGAGAGATCTCCCCTGTGTTTCTTTCAAATGATGCATGACTCTTCCTTAGAACTGGTTCAGGAATTAGTGGCACTGCTTCTCTCTCCACAGATTCTGCCAGACCAGCTGAGTTTCTCCAGCACTCTGTGTTTCCACAAGACCATAAGACATAGGCCATTCAGCCCATTGAGTCTGCTCCACCATTCAATCATGGCTGATAGGTTTCTCAACCCCATTCTCCCACATTTTCCCCGTAGCCTTTGATCCACTCGACAGTCAAGAACCAATCTCTACCTTAAATATACTCAATGACTTCTCCTCCATTGCCTTCTGTGGCAATGACTTCCAGAGATTCCCCACTCTCTGGCTGAAGAAGTTTCTCCTTATCTCCATTCTAAAAGGTCTTGCCTTTAGTCTAAGGCTGTGCCCTCAGGTCCTGGTGTCTCCTACCAATGGTAACATCTTCCCAACATCCACTCTGTCCAGGAGAAAGTGAGGGCTGCGGATGTGGAGATCAGAGTTGACAGTGTGATGCTGGAAAAGCACAGCAGGTCAGGCAGCATCTGAGGAGCAGGAGAATCGATGCTTCCGGCCTAAGCCCTTCATCAATGCTGCAAATGTTTCCATTTCTGAGAATTTCTCTGCCCTAAGGAGAAACATTCCAACTCTTTGGATTCTTTACATAACATAGAGAGAGGGCTGAGTGAGCAGGAAGCATTTACAGTTCTGTGTTTGGGGAATGTCATTCAGCAACTCATCACAAAGCTGTGCAGACACTAACAGCCAGATTACAGGATTAGCCAGGGCAAACACAGGAGGGAATATTCCCCATGACCAGGGAGTCCAGACCAGGGGTCAAATCCTCAGAATACAGGATAGGCCATGTAGGACTGAGATGGGGAGACTATGGAAATCTTTGTCACAAAGTGGCTGAGGTTAAAACGTTGATTGTTTTCAAGAAGGAATTAGATATAATTCCAAGGAATAATGGGAGTAAAGGCAATGGGGAGAAAACGTTGGATGATCAACCCTGATCATATTGAATGGTGGAGCAGGCTCAAAGGGCTGAATGGCCTACTAGTTTCCGTGTTTCTACAGGGTATGTTTTCATTCTGGTTTTCAAATCCTTGTGTAGCTTCACCCCTCTTTATCTTTACAACCTCTTTCAGCCCTCTGAGATCTCTCCACTGCGCTGATTCTGGGCTCTTGTCTGTCTCCTGAGTATAATCACTCCACTACTGAGGCAGATGGCTCTGCAGCTGCCTGGGCCCTGAGCTCTGGAACTCTTTCTCTGCCTGAATCTCCCTGCCTTCATCAAAAACCAACCTTTTTGACCAGGCTTTTTGACTCTGTACATCTTTATTGTGGCTCAGTGTCTAATAATAATGGATGAGGGTGTGATGAGTAGAGACAAGGTGCTGGCCTTACCAGCAAGTTGGGTCCTGAAGAGATTTTGAGACACGAGAAGGTAACGGAAAAATGCAATGATTTTTTTATTAATGTGCTTGCAATCTTAGAGCTGCCTCCTCCTCCGATTCCCCCTCCTGCCATCAAATCGCCCAGCTTCCAGACCAAGGGTCACCTGGAGGCTTGGCCACCCATGGTCCCGAAATCCCACGCAGTGGAACAGAGGGTGGAGCGAGCCGGGGACAGCAGGAAGGCCAGCGGCCTCCGAGGAAGAGAAGGCGCGGATGCCCAGCACCTTCCCGAAAGCCGCACAAACCCGCCAGAGTGCCGAGACCTTCCTGATGCCTGGCAGCAGGAAGCCCATGGAGCCAAGCAACGCCTGAACAAGGCCAGCAAGCGGGAACCTTCCCAGCCAAAGGCCCGCCTTCCAACAGGTAAGAAAACGGAAGTGACTGCTCCCCCTAGTGCCTGGCAGAATCACAAAGAGCAGGTTGGTCATGGCTGGGCGGCTGGTCTGTGACACAGAGTGACCCCAAAAGCATGGGTTCAATTCCCACACTGACCGAGGTTACCATGAAAGACTGTCCTTCTCAATTTATTGCCCTCACCTGAGATGTAGTGACCTTCAGATTAAACCACTACCTGTGGTCTCTCTCCAATGAGAGAGCAGTCCTGTGGTCTGGTGAGACCTTCCCATTGCTACCTCTGGATGCCTGACCTGCACTGAGGAACTGCTTTGACGTGTGGTTCTTGTTATAGGAAGAGGAATGTGGAGACAGGCTGAGAAGACCTGGGGGATATGGTTAATATGCAGAATAGGCATTCAAACCGATCAGTTTGTAAAGAATTTACTGAGCACCATTTGGCCTAACTGGTCCATACCAGTGATTATACAATGCACAATCCATCTCCTGCCCTCCTTCTACACACCCTGTCAACACAGCCATCTGTTTTTTCCTTCCTCGTGTTCTTTTTTTTTATCAAGGTTCCCCCTAAATGGGTCCACGCCAATCACCTCAACACTTCACATTCTCACCACTCTCTGATAAAAGATCTTCTTGAATTCATAACTGGATTATTCATGACTAACGTTTGTGCCTTGTGATTCCACAGTTTCACCCAATGGCCCTGGTTGTTGCACAGTATCATCGCTTCCTAATTTTCCACGTTATTTCGCTTCTCAATTGATCTTTTTTTTGCTCTGTCAAGGGTGTGAATGTCACTGGCTGGGTCACTATTTGTTGCCTGTTTGCCGTTGACAAGGTGTTGATGACCTGCCTTCTTAAACCTCTACAATCCATGTGCTTTAGGTACACACACACAGCTGTTAGTAACATGGAATTCAGGAGCACAATGAGGACATTTGGCCCTTTAAACTTGCTCCACTATTCAATAAAATCATGGCTGAGCTGAATATGGTCTCAACCCCACCTTCCTGTCTGTATTCCATTGCTGTTAACCTCCTTGTTGATCAAAGCTCCATCCCAATTGACCTTAAATCAATCTAATCAGCCAGTCTCCTCTGTTTTCCAACAATGAACATTTTTCCAGTGATACTAAAGGAATGGCAATATATTTCCAAGTCAGGATGGTGAGTGGCTTGGAGGGAACTCGCAGGGGGTGGTGTTCCCATGTATCTGCTCCCCTTGTCCTTCAAGATGGAAGTGGTCCAGGGTTTGGAAGGTACTGTCTTTGGTAAATTTCTACAGTGCATTTTGTAGATAATACAGTGTTGCTTCTGAGCAATGGTGGTGGAGGTAATGAATATTGGGTCAATATAGTTGCTCAGTGGTTAGCGTTAATGCCTCACAGTGCTAAGAACCTGGGTTCAATTCCACCCATGGACGTCTGTCTATGTGGAGTTTGCATGTTCCCGTGGGTGCATGGGTGTACTCCAGTATCCTTCCACAGCCCAAAATGTGCAGATTAGGTGGATTGGCCATGCTAAATTGCTCATAGTGTCCAGGGATGTGCAGGTTAGGTGGATTACTCAGGGGGAATGTGGGTTTAATGGGAATAAGATTAGTTGGGGATGCTGTTCAGATCATTGTTGGTTGAATGGCCTGTTTCTTCACTGTAGGGATTCTATCATTCAATGTTGAAAGTGATGGATATGGCGCCTGAAATTCACTGCATCGTAAAGTACTGTTTCACACTCAGCTATGATTTTAGGATGCATGATTTTTGAGACTTACTGCGTTAGGCTGGCCAATCCTTCTGGATTGTCCCAGGGATTTCCAGGATGTAAGATGATTCTCAAAGACACTGCCACTGGCCAAGCACATGAGGAGAAAGAACATGGGAGATTTTCACCTTGTCTCAGAAGCTGCATTAATCAAGTACTGGACAATCGAGGAGTGTAGGGCAAGGCCATCAGATTAAAAGTCTACAATCATCCAATCAGGATTAGGGGGATATGGTTAACATACAGAGTAGGCATTCAAACCGATCAGTTTGCAAGTAATTTGCAACTGAGCACCATTTGGCCTAACTGGACCATACCAGTGATTATACAATGCACAATCCATCTCCTACCCTCCTTCTACACACCCTGTCAACACAGCCATCTGTTTCTTCCTCCCTCATTTGGCTCAAGTCCATTTGATCATGAGTTGTGTGTGCTTGGGTATCATACAATGGAGACATCTAGGATTCTGAGAGGACTTGACTGGGTGGATATGGATTCCTCTTGTGAGAGAATCTTGAACTACAGATCACTTTTTAAAATCCAGGGACCATCCATTTAAAGCAGAGATAACACTATAGGACACAAGTGAAGAAGTAGGCCATTCAGCCCATTGAGTCTACTGTGCCATTCACTGGGAACGTGGCTGATCATTCTCAAATACACTTTCCTGCCTTTTCCCAATAACTCCTGGATTCCCTTCCTGGTTAAAAACCTCTGTATCCCAGTGGGTTGTGAGTCTTTGGAAAGTTCTTCCCAGAAATATAGTGGAAGCAGATCCTTGGATATTTTAAGGCAGTGGTGACAGATCCTTGTTAAGCAAGGGCTGAAAGTTTAGAAGGAGGATGTGGTTACAATCCGACCAGCCATTATCTTACTGAACGGTGCCGCAGGCTTGAGGGGCTGAATTGTCCACGCTTCCTTGTTCATGTGACCAATTCAGGAAAGGTAGGAGGCAAAGTATCACGGGGTGGAGGTGGACAGGTGATGATGTCATTGCACTAGCAATTTGGAGACCCAAACTGACATTCTCAGGATATGGATTTCAAATCCCACGATTGCAGCTGGTGGAATTTATATTCAATCAATGAATACGTTCCAGCAATTCAATCAAAAGTTAGGCTCAGTAATTGTGGCCATGACTCTGCCATATCTCAGAATCGTCAAATTGTTATAGCACCAAAAGAGGCCTGCCATGCCTACACAAGTTCTAGTACCCAATGTCAATGTCCTACCTTTCCCCCAAGTCCCTTGCACACCCTTTCTATCCAAGTAACCACCCAATACCCTCCTGAGTGCCTCAACTGAACTCACTTCCACCAAATTTCCAGGCAGAGCATTCCAGACCCTGACGACTCGTTGGGGAAAATCATTTTTCCTTACATCACCCTTGATACTTTCACACGTTATTTTAAATCTATGTCCCTCTCATTCTTGTTTTCTTTACAATTTGTAAAACCCCATCTGGTTTGCAAGCGGACATCTACTGATCTCACCTGGTCTGGACTATATGTGGCTTCAGACCCACAGTGAGAGGGCTGCTTCTTAACTAGCTCTGAAATGGGTGAGTGCCTCACTCAGTCCAAAGATAGACCATAAATTCTATCATCTCCAGCAATGCCCACTGACCATGAGAAAGCATTAAAAAGAAGATATGCACATCTGTCTTTCTCATGTTAACACAATCATGGGGCAAGAACAATGGCAAGGAAATGATTATGGGTCTTCTGGGCTTTTTTTTAACTTGTTCATTTTGTTGGGATGTGGATGTAACTGGCTGGGCCCAGCTATTATTGCCTGTCTCTAGTTGCCCCTTGAAGAAGGTGGGGGTGAGCTGTCTTCTTGAACCGCTGCAGTCCATGTGCTGTAGTTAGGCCTATAATGCCCCTAGGGAGGGAATTCCAGTACTTTGACCCAGCAACAGTGAAGGAACAGCGATATATTTCCAAGTCAAGATGGTGAGTGGTTTGGAGGGGAACTTGCAGGGGTGGTGTTCCCATGTATTCACTGTCCTTGTCCTTTAAGATGGAGGTGGTCATGGGTTTGGTCAGGGCTGTCTGAGGATCTTTGGGGAATTTCTGCAGTACATCTCGTAGATAGTTCACACTGCTGCTACTGAGCATCGGTGGTAGAGGGAGTGGATGTGGTGCCAAACAAGCGGCTGCTTTGTCCTGGATGGTATCAAGCTTCTTGAGTGTTGTTAGAGCTGCATCCATCCAGGCAAGTGGGGAGTATTCCATCACCCCTGACTTTTGCCTGGTAGATGGTGGACAGCCTTTGGGGAATCAAGAGATGAGTTACTAGCTGCAGTATTCCCAGCCTCTGACCTGCTGTTATAGCCCCTACGTTTATGTGGTGAGTCCAGTTGTGTTTCTGTTGAGTTTCTGATCAGTGGTAACTCCCGGGATGTTGATAGTGGGGGACTCAGTGATGGTAACACAATCGAATGTCAAGGGGCGGTGGTTAGTTTGTCTCTTATTGGTGATGGTCGTAGCCTGGCATTCATGTGGTGCGAAGGGGCCCTCCCACCACCCCGCCCCACCATCTTACCTTCTCACGTGTGTGTCATACAGGGGCCCCTGAGGATGTGCTTCCTTACAGCCGGCCAACATTCCCCTCTGCACAGAATCCCAGGGAACCCAGCTCCTCCAGCTCCATGTCTTCAAGAGGGTCTGGAGGTCGGAGAAGAGCGGAACAACTCATGGCCAGCAGCACCAGTGGCATTTCCCGCAGGAATCCCATGGACACTGGCCTTCAGGAAATGGGAACGTATGAATGTGAGGAGGAAGAAGACCTTGAGGTAAGCGATCAGGAATCGTTCATGTTGGAGAAAGGCGGTGGTGGGGGGTGGTCGCGGGATAGGATTGGGGGTGTAGGATAGCTGTAGAGAGGACAGATTTTTGGAACTGTTAGAGTCTCATATCTGATTCGCATCCCGTGAAAATTAAAGCAAAGTGTAAGCTGAAAGATCATGGGGGACCTGCAGGAAAGCACAGATGAGGTTATAATCCATTCAGCCATGACCTTATTGAATACTAGAGCAGGCTTGAAGGGCCGAATATCCTACTCTTCTTCCCAGTTCATATGTACAACACCCTTCGAGTATTAATCAGCTCAGTCAGATGGTCAGGGCATTGCCTGGTCTGGAGCGACTCAGCGAGACACTAGAGAGGGTGGGCTTGTTTTCCCTGGAGCTGAAGGGGGACCTGATTGAGGTGTACAAAATTATAAGCAGCATAGCTGGGGTAGACAGGGAGAAGTTGGGAAGTGTGCTGCTGGAAAATCACAGCAGGTCAGGCAGTAGCCAAGGAGCAGGTGAGTCGGTGTTTCAGGCATAAGCACTTCATCTGCAGCTCCATTCCTGATGAGGGGCTTGTGCCCGAAATGTCGACTCTCCTGCACCTCAGATGCTGCCTGACTGGCTGTGCTCTTCCAGCATCCCACCTTTCAACTCTGACTCTCCAGCATCTGCAGACCTCACTTTCTCCATAGAGAGGGAGAAACCTTAGTCGAGGGGTCAGTGAGCAGGGGGTTCAGTTTTAAGGTAGAAGCTCTAGGTTTAGAGGGAATCTCAGGAAAGAAAAATCATCCCCAGGGTGATGGGAATTGGGAATTCACTGTCTGAATGGTGCTGGGGCAGGAAACATTAAGAACTACTTAAATGAGCACATGGAACATCAGAGTGGGGGCCAAGCACTGGACAGTGGGAGAAGAATAGATCAGGATGGGTGTATGAATAAGAAGGGTTGAGAGGGATATGGGCCAAGTGCTGGCAAATGGGACTAGATCAGTTTAGGATATCTGGTCAGCGTGGACAAGTTGGACTGAAGGATCTGTTTCCGTGCTGTACATCTCCATGACTCTGTGTCTCTGTAACTTGTGCAGGCATGATGGGCTGAACGGCCATTTTCCATTCTGTAAAAACCCTATGCCTCTGAGGCCTTTCAGCCCATCACGCCGATGCTGGAGCTTTGAAAGAGCTATCCAATGAGTTCCCTAATAGCCTCAGACATTATTTCCCCTTCAAACAATTGCTGGATTAAAGGCTCCCATTGAGTCTGATTTCACCATCTTTTCAGACAGTTTGATTAGATCATAACAGGTGAAGCAGAACATTCCTGATGTGACCTCTGGTTGTTTTATAACATTGTACCTGTTTTCTGGTGGTGCACCATCACCAATTCCTTATTTACTCTAGTTTGATGACTTCTCTGAAGTTAATCCCACCCTCTGCGACTTACTCCAAAACCCTCAGTTTGTCTTTCCCTTCTGCAATTTGGAAAAGTTTTCCTGCTCAAGTTTTGCTGCATGAACTCTTAAGTTATGTTTCAATATATTTTACGCTCCCACACCCTTCCCTATCATTCTGATAGCCAGCACCGCTCTTCCAATTTCTCCCCCAAGCTCAATCAACCAGGCTCAATCCATGTCACTCTCCTCTGTCCCAAATTTCCTTTTAGTTTTCCATGTTAGTTTGACCAACATAACAGGAGGAGGTCTGTCTTGTCCCCTTACACAAGGAGGGATGTAGTTGTATTAGAGGCAGTTCAGAGGAGGTTCACCAGATTGATTCCAGAGATGAGGGGCTTGTCTTATAGAGCCATAGAGATGTACAGCGTGGAAACAGATTCTTCGGCCCAACTTGTCCATGCTGACCAGATATCGTAAATTAATCTAATCCCACTTGCCAGCATTTGGCCTATATCCCTCTAAACCCTTCCATTTCATAAACTTTTAAATGTAATTGTCCCAGCCTCCATCACTGGCAGCTCATTCCATACACACACCAGCCTCTACATGAAAAAGTTACCCCTCAGGTAAATCTTACCCCTCTCACCTTAAACCTATTAGATTAGATTACTTACAGTGTGGAAACTGGCCCTTCGGCCTAACAAGTCCACACCAACCCGCCAAAGCACAACCCACCCATACCCCTACATTTACCACTTACCTAACACTACGGGCAATTTAGCATGGCCAATTCACCTGACCCGCACATCTTTGGACTGTGGGAGGAAACCAGAGCACCCGGAGGAAACCCATGCAGACACGGGGAGAACGTGCAAACTCCACACAGTCAGTCGTGTGAGTCGGGAATTGAACCCGAGTCTCCGGCGCTGTGAGGCAGCAGTGCTAACCACTGTGCCACCGTGCCGCCCACAATGCCCTCTAGCTTTGGACTCACCTATACTGGGAAAACAACCATAGCTATCCACCCTGCCCATGCCCCCCACCATGATTTTATAAACCTCTATGAGGTCACTCCTCAGCTTCCAACACTCCAGGAGAAAATATCCCAGCCCTTTCAGTCTCTCCCCGTAGCTCAAACCCTCCAGTTCCAGCAACATCCTTGTAAGTATTTTCTGCACCCTCTCAAGTTTTACAAAATCCTTTCGATAGAAGAGTGACCAGAATTGTATGCAGTATTTCAAAAGTGGTCTCAGAAAGAGTAGCAGTTTAGGCCTATACTCTTTGCTGTTTGGAAGAATAAGAGGTGAGCTAACAGAGGTTGAGAAGATGCTGAAGGGGATGGACAATGTAGACACAGATAGAATGTGTACCTCATATGGGGCAAACTAGAGCAAGAGGTCATAGCTTTAGGATAGGGAGGGGCAGATTTAAAACAGAGATGAGAAGGAATTATTTCTATCAAAGGGTGTTCAATCTGTGGAATTCACTCCTCCAGAATGCAGTGGATGATGAGGCATTGAGTAAATTTAAGAAGGGGAGAGAGATTTTTAAACAGTAATGGGTTTAAGGGTTATGCAGAGCGGGCAGGAAAATAGAATTGAGGCTGAGATGACATCTGAGCTGAAAATGTGTTGCTGGAAAAGCGCAGCAGGTCAGGCAGCATCCAAGGAGCAGGAGATTCGACGTTTCGGGCATGAGCCCTTCTTCAGAAACGTCGACTCTCCTGCTCTTCGGATGCTGCCTGAATTGCTGTCCTTTTCCAGCACCACTCTAATCTAGAATCTTGTAGAACTTGAGACTTGCTAAAAATGGACACATTTTGACAAAGAATTTTGTTTTCCTGGTCTCATCAATTAAGTTTAGTATTGGGTGATGTTGGTTTTGGGATTGATCTATTTGGAATTGAGTTGGTTGGGATTGTGTTGTTTGAGATTGAGTTGATGGGGATTGAGTTCGCTATCAGATAATTACAGTCACAATTCAATATCATAAAGGGGAACAATTCTTTCACACTGTTCTGAACCCCTTCAAGTTTTACAACATCCTTCTGATAGGAGGGAGACCAGAATTGCACACACTATTCCAACAGTGGCCTAATCAATGTCCTGTACAGCTGCAATATGACCTCCCAATTCCTGTACCTAATACTTGAACCAATAAAGGAAAGCATACCAAACGCCTTCTTCACTATCCTATCTACCTGCGACTCTACTTTCAAGGAGCTATGAACCTGCACTCCAAAGTCTCTTTGTTCAGCAACACTCCCCAGGACGTTACCATTAAGTGTATAAATCCTGCTCTGTTGTGCTTTTCCAAAATGCAGCACCTTGCATCTATCTAAATTAAACCCCATCTGCCACTCCTCAAACCATTGGCCCATCTGACCAAGATCCCATTGTAATCTGAGGTAACATTCTTCGCTGTCCACTACACCTCCAATTTTGGTGTCATCTCATTCTAGGTTACATTTGAGT
The DNA here is from genome assembly GCF_020745735.1 of Hemiscyllium ocellatum. Lineage (NCBI taxonomy): Eukaryota > Metazoa > Chordata > Chondrichthyes > Orectolobiformes > Hemiscylliidae > Hemiscyllium > Hemiscyllium ocellatum. The sequence continues at coordinate 97,080,066 of NC_083412.1, read as the reverse complement.
TTGGTATCAGATCATTAAATGTATAATTCAGTCTCGCAAACACTCCACTACTGGACCCGAGAGGGTGCGGGAATAGGGCAGAGGGACAAATGGATGACAAAGTATGTGGAAATCGCCAGTTAAAGGAGACCATTTGGCTCATCATGTCTGTACCAGTTCTCAGACTGAGCATTATGGCTTAGAGCCATTTTCGAGCCTTTTCCCCATAACGTCACACGTTATTTCGATTTATATAATCAAACTGCTTAGTCAAAGGGTCAAGAACAAGGGGCAAACTTTTACAGTGAAAGGTAGAAAGTTTAGAGGTTGCAGGGATCTGCAATGCACAGCCTTAGAGGATAATAGAGATGTGTACCTTCACAATCTTCATAAAGCACTTGGAGGTATCATAACTTTATGAGCCTAATGTGAAAAAGTGGGACTAGTGTAGGTAGTAGCATATTTTTGATGGTATAGATTCAATGGGCCGAAGGGCCTGTTCTGTGTTGTATGATTCTATGACGTCATGCCCAGTATGATGTCTCAATTAAACCTGCTGCCATCACCCTTCCAGTCAGCACAATCCAGGCCCTATCTGTTTGCTGTGGGTTTCTGACTTTGTATTTGCTTCTTTTATAAGCTACTTTAAACCGAAAGTTGCTGGAAAAGCTCAGTAGGTCTGGCAGCATCTGTGAAGAGAAATCAGAGTTAACGTTTTGGGTCCGGTGACCCTTTGTCAGAACTCAAGTCTGCGCCCTTTGGTTCTTACTCCCTTTCACGAGTGAGAACAGTTTCTCCTCTGTACTCTGTCGAGTCTCCTCACGATTTTGAAAACATGTAGGACATAGAACATTACAGCGCAGTACCCAGGCCCTTTGGCCTTCGATGTTGCACCGATCTACAAAATTAATCTGATCCCATCTAACCTACACCATTCCATTATTACCTATACGTATGTCCAATGCCCATTTAAATGTCCTTAACGTCAGTGAGTCTACTACTGTTGCAGGCAGGTCATTCCACACCCCCTACTACTCTCTGAGTAAAGAAACTACCTCTGACATCTGTCCTATATCTATCACTTTCAATTTAAAGCTATGCCCCCTCATGTTAGCCTTCACCATCCAAGCAAAAAGGCTCTCACTGTCCACTCTATCTAAACCTCTTATTATCTTATTCATCTCGATTAAGTCACCTCTCAACCTTCTTCTCTCCAACAAAAACAACCTCAGTTGCCTCACCCTTTCCTCATAAGACCTTCCTTCCATACCAGGCAGAAGTGGGTGCTGCAGATTTTGGAGATCAGAGTCAAGATTAGAGTGGTGCTGGGAAAGCACAGCTGGTCAGGCAGCATCCAAGGAGCAGGAAAATCGATGTTTCGGGCAAAAGCCATTCCTGATGAAGGGTTTTTGCCCGAACCATCAATTTTGCTGCTGCTCAGATGCTGCCTGACCTGCTGTGCTTTTCCATCACCACTCTAATCTTGACTTCCTTCCATACCAGACAACATCCTAATGAATCTCCTCTGAACCCTTTCCAAAGCTTCCACACCTTCCATTAATGAGGTGACCAGAACTGTACACAATACTCCAGGTGAAGCCTTACCAGGGTTTTGTGCAGCTGAAGCATGACCTCATGGCTCCAAAACTCAATCTCCCTACCAATAAACACCAACACACCATATGTCTTCTTAACAACCCTGTCAACCTGAGTGGCAACTTTCAGAGATTAGTGCACCTGGACACAAAGATCTCTCTGTTCATCTATGCTGCCAAAAGTTTTACCATTAGCTCAGTACTCTGCATTCCTGTTACTTCTTCCAAAGTGAACTACCTCACACTTTTCCACATTAAACTCCATTTGCCACTTCTCAGCCCAGCTCTGCACCTTATCTATGTCCCTTTGTAACCCACAACATCCTTTGGCACTATTCACAACTCTGCCTACCTTAGTGTCATCCACAAATTTACTAACCCATCCTTCTACGCCCACCTCCAGATCATGTATAAAAGTGACAACAGCAGTGGCCCCAAAACAGATCTTTGCAGCATACCAATGGTAACTGAGCTCCAGAATGAACATTTCCCACCAACCACCACCTCTGCCTTCTTTCAGTTAGCCACTTTCTGATCCAAACCACAAAATCACCTTCAATCCCGAAACTCATTATTTTGTGCAATAGCCTACTATGTGGAACGTTATCAAATGCCTTACTGAAGTCCATATACACCACATCAACTCAATAAGGTTAGTGAAGCATGACCTACTCTTCACAAAACTGTGTTGACTATCCCTAATCAAATTATTCCATTCCAAACGATAATAGATCCTATCTCTTTTCCAACACCTTAACCACAACCAAAGTAAGGCTGACCTGCCTATAATTACCAGGGTTATCCCGACTCCCCTTCTTAAACAAAGGAACGACATTTACTATCCTCCAGTCTTTGGCACTACTCCTGTCGACAAAGATGTCATAAAGATTGAAGCCAAAGGCTCTGCAATCTCCTCCCTGACTTTCCATAGAATACTAGGAAAAATCCCATCTGCCCCAGAGGTCTTACCTATTTTCATATCTTCCAAAATTGCTAAAACCTCCTTTTTGTCAACCTCAATCCCATCTAATCTTGTAGCCTGTATCTCCATGTTCTCACTAACATTGCCCTTTTCCAATGTGAATACTGATGAAAAGTATTCAATAATCACTTCTCCATGTCCTCAGATTCCACACACAACTTACCACTACTATCTTTGATTGGCCCTAATCTTAGTCTAGTCATTTTTTTATTCCTGATATACCTGTAGAAGTCCTAAGAGTTTTCCTTGATCTTATCCACCAACAACTTCTCAAGACCCCTCCTGGCTCTTCTTAGCTCACTCTTTCGATCTTTCCTGGCTAACTGATAATTCTCAAGCCCCTGAACTGAGCCTTCACGCCTCATCCTCACATAAGCCTTCCTCTTCTTCTCGGCAAGAGTGACAATTTCTTTAGTAAACCCTGGCTCCCTCTCTCGACAACGACTTCCCTGCCTGATAGGTATATACTTATCAAAGGCTCACAGTGGCTGTTCCTCGACTTCCCCTGCAGTTTTCTTTCCCATCCTATGCATCATAAATCTTGCCTAATCGCATCATAATTGCCTTTCCCCCAGTTATACCTCTTTCCCTGTGGTATATACCTATCCTTGCCCATTGCAATTGTAAACATAACTGAATTGTGGTCACTATCGCCAAAGTGCTCACCTACGTCCATTCCCCAGTACCAAATCCAATGTGGCATCACCCCTTGTTGGCCTGATTACATACTGTGTCAGAAAACCCTCCTGCACACATTGAGCAATAAGTGACCCATCTAAACTACTTGAACTATCGTATTCCCAGTAAATATCGGAGAAATTAAAGTCCTCCATAACAACTACCCATAACTTCCTGAAGAAGGGCTTATGCCCGAAACATCAATTCTCCTGCTCCTCGGATACTGCCTGGCCTCTGTGTTTCTCCAGCACCACATTTTTCAACTCTGGTCTCCAGCATCTGCAGTCCTCACTTTCCCCATAACAACTATCCTGTCACTCCCGCTCCTATCGAGAACCATCTTTGCTAACCTTTCCTCTACGTCCCTGGAACAATTTGGACCCCTATAGAAAGCTCCCAACAGGGTGACCTCTCCTTTCCTGTTTCTAACCTCATCCCAAACTATCTCAGATAATATTTGTGGATGAGTCCTCAAATATTATCTCAGCTGTTGTAATACTACCTTTGATTGACAATGCCCCCCGCCCACAACTTTTACCACCTTCTCTGTTCTTGCTGAAACATCAAAATCCTGGAATCTGCCACAACCGTTCCTGTCCCACTGGCCACATCTCTGAAATGGCCACAACATCAAAACCCCAGGTACCAACCCATGCTGACCCACCTTATTTTGGATGGTCCTGGTATTGAAGTACACACATTTCAAACCAACATCCTGATTGCCGCTGCTGTCTCGTGACCTTTTAAACCATCCTGTTTGTGAAGTTCTCACCTTCCCCAGAAAGAGCTCCAATTATCCAAAACCTTCCCTCCTGCACCATCCCTGCAGCCACGTGTTCAGTTCCATTCTCTCTCTGTTTCCTGCTTCACTAGTACATGGCATGGGCAACAAACCAGAGATAACAACTCTGTTTGTTCTAGCTCTAAGCTTCCACTCTAGCTCCCTGAATTTCTGCCTTGGATCCCCACCTTTCTTCCTCCCTGTGTTATTGGTGCCTATGTGGACCATGACTTGGGGCCGTTCCTTCCCCCCTCCCCTTCAAGGATCCCGAAAACACTGTCTGAGACATCATGAACTTTGGCACCTGAGAGGCAACACACCAATTGCGAGTCTCTTTCGTTCCCACAAAACGGCACATGGGCAGCACGGTGGCACAATGGTTGGCACTGCTGTCTCACAGCGCCAGAGACCCGGGTTCAATTCCCAACTCAGGTGACTGACTGTGTGGAGTTTGCACGTTCTCCCCGTGTCTGCGTGGGTTTCCTCCTGGTGCTCCGGTTTCCTCCCACATTCCAAAGATGTGCGGGTCAGGTGAATTGACCATGCTAAATTGCCCTAGTGTTAGGTAAGGGGTAAATGTAGGGGTGTGGGTGGGTTGCGCTTCGGCGGGTTGGTGTGGACTTGTTGGACCGAAGGGCCTGTTTCCACACTGTAAGTAATCTAATCTAAAAAACCTCCTATCTGTCCCTCTAACTATGGGGTCCCCAGTGACTACTGCTCTGCTCCTCTTCCCCCTTCCCCTCTGAGCAATAGGGACAGATTCTGCGCCAGGCTCCTGTACCCCATGCTTACCCCTGGTAAGTCATCCCCCCCCCTCCAACAGTATCCAAAATGGTATACTTGTTATTGAGGGGAACCACCACAGGAGATCCCTATTCTGCCTGCCGGTTCCCTTTCCTAGCCCAGACGGTAACCCATCTATCTTCTTCTCGTGGCTGTGGAGTAACTACCTCCCTGTAACTCCTCTCAATAACCTCCTCCGCCTCCTGAATGATCCAAAGTTCATCCAGCTCCAGTTCCTGTTGCCTAACACAGTTCTTGAGGAACTGGAATTGGGTGCTCTTCTCACAAATGAAGTCAGATTTGTATCAAACCTCCTCTTCCCCTTTTCCTGTCCAAGGTGAACAGTCCCAATCTTTCCTCATAACTGAAGTGTCTCATGTTCATAAATCTCTTCAGCACAATCTCCAATTCCTTCACTTCCATCCAAGAGTGTAGCACTCAGAACTCTACACAGTGTTCCAACTGAGGTCAGCTCATCTTGTTCACTGTAACCTCTCTGCTCTTTATGAATAGGTACACCCCTGTTCATAAAGCCGAGGAATATTTATAACAAAAACCAAGAGAAGTGTGAATTACTGGAAATCAGAAATTGCTGGACAAACTCAGCAGGTCTGGAAGCATCTGAGGAGAGAAATCAGAGTTAACATTTCAAGTGCCAGGCTGAAGAAGGGTCACATGACCTCAAATTTTAACTCTGCCTTTTCTCCACAGAGAAGAAGGTGAGGGCTGCAGATGCAGATGAAGAGCTTATGCCCGAAACGTTGACTCTCCTGCTCCTCGGATGCTGCCAGACCTGTTGAGCTTTTCCAGCAATTTCTATTTTTGTTGCCAGGAACATTTATGCCTTATTAATTGCTTTCTACACTTGCCTTTTATTTTGTTATTCATGGTCCATCTGTGGTTGGGCCAGCTCTTTTCTCTCCTTATAGATGCTGCCAGACCTGCTGAAATTTTCCAGCATTTTCTCTTTTGGTTTCAGATTCCAGCATCCGCAGTAATTTGCTTTTATATAACGGTTGGGCCAGCATTTATTGTTTATCACCCTTCAATATAACTGAGTGTCTTGCAAGGGCACTTAAGATTCGATCATCTTGCTGAAAGTGAAGCATAGGCCAGATCATTAACAATTGTCACCATGAGATTTTCAATTCTAGAGATTGTAGTGAATTTTATTCCAACATTTGCTATGTTGGGATTTGAACCCAGGCCCCCAGGGTCTTTGATTTACTGCTGACAATGCCACTAGGCCACCATCACTCCCTGATTGTATACATACAAGTCTCTCTGCTCCTCCACATCCTTCAGAATGGCACGCTGTAATTTACACCAACTCTGTGTTCTTTCTGTCAAAATGCATCATCTCCTCATTGAACTTCACCTGCCATCTCTCTGGCCACATCAACTGTCCCTTTGAAAGTCTACACTCACCCCCCTCACAGTTTACAGTGCTTCTCCTGAGTTTTGTTTCTTTGGCAAAAATTAGAATTATGCTCCGAGGCATAAATCATTAACATATTTTAGGAAAAGCAGGTGTCCCAATACTGATTCAGCACTGCTACTGGGTGGCATGCTGACTCAGTGGTTAGTACTGCTGCCACACAGCACCAGTGACCCGGCTTTGATTCCACCCTCAGATGACTGTCTGTGTGGGATTTGCACATTCTCCCCTGTGTCTGGATAGGTTTCCTCCCACAGTCCAAAGATGAGCAGGTTGGGTGGATTAGCTCTGGAAAATTGCCCTGTAGCATCCAGGAATGTGGAGGCTCAGTAGATTAGCCACAGGGAATGCAGAGATGTAGGGTAGTGGGGGTAGATCTGAGTGGGATGCTCTCCAGAAGATAGGTGTGCACACAATGTGCTGAATGGCCTCCTTCCATGTTGTAGGGTTTTATGATTCCTGAGAAACCCTGCAAGCTATCCCTTTCCATTACTCTCACTCAGTTGATTTTGTATCCGGGGCCCCTTTGTTCTATTGCCTCTAGATCTCTAGTGTAGCACTGTGTCTGCATGGTGTCTGGTGCTAACATGTTTCCCCTTCTTTGTTTCTGTTTGCAGGAGACTGAGAGCTGAAGAACAAAGCGACGTCAAATGATGAACTCCGATTGCACTTTGGAGAGATCTATAACAGTTTTTGTAAAACTCCTGCCCATCGATGATATTTGATGCCAGATATAATGTTTGGTGCAACAATAGACCATGTAAATTATCAATGTTTGCATCGTATTGATTGACCACGTCCTTTTTTAAAATTGCTTCAATTTTGGCTTTTCATTTCTTTCTGAGTGGGGTGGGGAGGGACGATCTTGGCTTTTAATGATAATTTATGTCTTGATTTAACCATCACTCAATTTGAAAACTTCTTTTCTGGATCAAGAGTAAATTAGTTCCTACAACATGAAAAATCTAAATGGGGTGATTCATATTGTAAATATGTACTGGATTTTTTCTTGCACCTCATTAAATCCCCAGGTTCCCATTCAGCTCTGTTGTACATAAGGCGTGTGTTAAACACCATCCTCCAAAGAATGGCCATTTTGGCAAAAAGCTGAATTTTTTTTTAATAATATATATAATTTTTTTTGTCGTTGTAATGCACTGTTTTAATTTTTTTTGGTTTATTTCTTGGTTTCAAAAGCACAATCACTAATTTTGAAAGGAAAACCATTCTTCAATGGTACTTATGAATCTCCGACACGTATGCGGAGAATTGAGTGCAACGAAAGAAGGTGGGCGGGGGGTTGGGGAAATGAGGAGATAGGAGAAGCGTTCAATTTTTCAACCGTTGGGAGTTAGCAGCTGACTTTGGGGGAGGGGGAAGCGAGGGGGACCACACGGAAATGTGAGGTTCAATTCGGGACAAGATAGGGAGTCCCAATGCTTGCACAGAGCCAAGTGAAAGAAGCAAAGATTTCATTTGGTCTCTTGCCAGAGAAGGTCCTTGTCAAGAAGAAGATTTGAGACAAAAATTGTGGCCGTTTACAGTCAAGGAGACCAGTCTGTGTAAACTTCAGTGAGGACTTTTGCCACTGTAACATCTCTTCAATGTTCTGTGCTGATCTCTAGGCTGTTTCTGCTCAGTATGGTGTCAGACAAGTGCAGGAGGTAGAGAGATACGGTAACAGAATGCTGCTTGGAAACAGCAATATTATTAACAGGGTACAATGTTTTACATTCGAGGGAAGGTACAGGTTTATATCTGGTAGCCCCCTACAAAACTGAAGAGAGATCACTTTTTAATCTCGTGTGGCAGGTGGTGTCATTGGATCAAGGTTTAACTTTGGCCTTCTGTTTTGTGGTACTAAAGACGGTGGTGTATCCTGCAAAGGGAATCGGCAAACCTGTCTACAATGTTTGGTACTTTTTATGTAAGAGTTCTTTTCCGTAGTCATAAATTTACGTATTCGGGATCAAATAATCCTTAAAAGTGTAATTTCCTTGCCACATTATTTATTAAAAATTGTCCTCAAAATCACAAAAGTGTTGCAGTACGCGTCTTTATCCCCAGAAAGAAAACTATGTCTCCAAACTGTCAGTATATCCTCAGGAGAAAAGGTCATCCACAAGCAGTCATTTTTGCTACTCACTCATGGGATGTAGGCATCACTGGGTGGTCTCAAAATTTATTTTCCCTCCGTCCACAGTGCCCTTAGGGAAGGAGTTCCAGGATTTTGACAGCGAAGGAACAGCAAACAGCAATTTCCAAGACGGATGGTGAATGACTTGGAGGGTAACTTGCAGAGACCCGTGCTCCCATGTATCTGCTGCCCTTAACCTTTTATATTGTACTTGTCATGGGTTTGGAAGGTCTAAAGAGCTGCAGTGAGTTTCTTTCACAACAGCTGGAGGACACTCCATCATTTATTTGCAAAAGCACCTTCCACTTCTCTGTAGGAAGCATAAGAAAATACTAATCATCTCAAATCTGTTCAGCTATGGGCTAATGTGCATTTTATCTCCACTTAGAGTCTACTGACTTAATTCTGTAACCCTTTAGATTAGATTAGATTAGATTAGATACCCTACCCCAGTATGGAAACAGGCCAATATGTCCACACCAATCCTCCAAACAGCAACCCACCCAGACCCATTTCTCGACCCTATATTTACTACTGACTAATGCACCTTACACTATGGCCAATTCACCTGACCTACACATCTCTGGACTGTGGGAGGAAACCGGAGCACCCAGAGGAAACCTACACAGACACGGGGAGAACGTGCAATAACCTTTCCTCACAAAGACCTGACAATACCATGGCAAAAGACTGTGGATGATGGAAGGCTCAACAAAACCAGAAACAGCACACAGAAAGTGCTTGGAAACATCAGCAGGTCTGGCAGGATCTGTGCAGTGAGAAACAGAGTTAATGTTTCAGGTTCATAATACCGTTTCTTCAGAATAGAGGAGAGCTGGAAAATGGTGTTGTTGACAGAGAGGGGAAAGAGTGAGTGAAACAAATGGTGAGGGTGTTCAGAGCAAAAGACCGAGGGAGTGTTAATCAGGGTGGAGGGGTAAAGGAAGGATAGTGATGTAAAATAAGTGTTAATGATAGGTATGACATGAGAAAATGGATCCTCCATGCCATAAGGCACAACCTGGGGAAGGGTTGGGTTGGGGGGGGGTTGTAATCAAAATGGAGGACAGAGGTCATGTCCTGAAGTTGTTAATCACAATGTTCAGTCCTGGAAGTTTTAACATGGGAGTGGAAAATGAGGTGTTATCTCCCCTGGTTGGTGTTGAGCTTTGTTGGAACACTATCTCAATCTCTGGATGGAAATATTAGCAGTTGGGGAGCAAAATGGTTCACTGAATGGTAAGGAACTGGAATGTCATGGGCATTCTGATGGACAGAAGGTGGTGATCCACAATGCAGTTACCCAGGCTGCATTCCAAACATTTGCCACCTCCTGAGTAAAATCAGTTCTCTTCATCCCAATAATATCTGACATCTATTTCATTTTTAAACTGTCCTGGTTCTAAACTCCTCAGTCAGGGGAAACATCTTACCTGCACCCACTCTGTCTACAAGTAATTTGTAATTTTCAATGAGATCACTTCTCATTTTTTGAAACTCAATGATACAAGCCCAGTTTGTCCACACTCTCTTCATTGGACAGTCCCTCCATCCCAGGATCAAGTCTGCATTCCCTCCACGGCAGTAAGATCTTCGCTGAAGTAAGGAGATCACACCTGCAGACAGTCCTCCAGGTGTGAGCAAACCTATGCAACCAGAGCAAACATTTCACGACTCCTGGGCTCAAATCCTCTTCCATTAAAAGCTAACATGCCATTAGCTTTCGTACTAAGAACGTAAGAACTCAGAGGAGGAGGTAATTCTGCTTCTCAAGTTCTGCTCTGCCATTTAACACAATTAGCAAGTTTTGAGAAGATTTGTAGCTCAGGTTGAGGTTGTAGATGTAGGTTTGCTCACTGAGCTGGAAGGTTCATTTTCAGACGTTTCGTCCAGAGGCTCACTGAAGATGTTACCTAGTATGGTGACAAAACATCTGAAAATGAACGTAGCAGCTCAGCGAGCAAACCTACATCCATCCAATATAATCATGGTTCAGCCCCAACTCCTCTTCCCTGCCCACTCTCTGTAACCCTTTAACCCCTTCCTAATTAAAATATCTATCTATCTCCTCCTTAAATTTACACAATGACCCTAAACATCCACTGCATTCTTGGGTAGTGAACTCACAACCCTTTGAGAGAAATACTTCTCCCGCATCTCTGTTCTAAACCTGCCACCCCTTATTCTAAAACTATGACCCATGATTGCCCCATCCTCTCTATGTCTACTTCGTCAATCCCCTTTAGCATCTTACAGATCTGAATTCGATCTCCCCATGTTCTTCAGAGGCTAAACAGGTTTGGGCTCTGCTCATTGGAGTTTAGAAAAAATGAGAGGTGATTTCTTTGAAACACACAGGTCTCTTAAGGGGCTTGACAGGGTCAATGGCGAGAGGATGTTTCCCCCCATGGAAGAGTATAGCACCAGAGGGCATAGTCTCAGAATACAAGGGCACCAATTTAAGACTGAGTTGTGGAGAAATGTCTTCTCTCAGAGGGTTGTGAGTCTTTGGAACTCCTTGCCACAGACAGCCATGGGACAGAATCCTTGTAGATTTTTAAGGCCGAGATCAATTCTTGATCAGTCAGGGAATCAAGGGATACAGGGAAAGGTCAGGAAAGTGGAGGTGAGGAAATGTTGAATCAGTCTTGATCCTATTGAACGGTGGAACAGGCTTGAGGGTCTAAATGATCTGCTCCTGTTCGCATTTCTTATGGGTATATCCTCCTATTCCTACTCTGTGTTCTGTCTATTAGTCAATCATTCATCCATTCTAGCACATTACCTCCAATCCCATTTTATTTTAACTTTGTTAATTAACCTCCTGTGGGAGACCTCATCAAAAGCCACATGAAAATCTAAGTACACTATGTCCATTAACTCCCTGTTCACAATTTTGTTAATGACATCCTCAAAATCTCCAACAAGTTTGTTAATCATGACTTTCCACTCACAAGTTCATGCTGACTCTGCCCAGTCAGATCATTTTTATGCAAGAACCCATTTATCCCTTTCTTTGTGAGAGACTCTATTGTTTCCCTACTACTGATGTAAGGCTGATGTCTCTGTAGTTCCCTGTTTTCTCTCCAACTCCTTTCTTTAGTTGCGGGGTGATACTTGCAAGTTTCCAATCTGCAGGAATCATTCCAGGAAAATCATGGAATTTTGGATACTGATTCCCAATGCATCAACTATTTCTCTCGCCACCTCCTTTAGCAATCTGATGGCAGGACTAAGGGAATTATCAAATTGCAGCCCCGTTAATTTCTCTAGTACAATTTTCTTAATAGTACTAATTTCCTTCAACTCCTAAAACACCCGAGTCACCTGGATCTCTAATTCTGGGATATTTCTTGCATTTTCCTCAGTAAAAATAGAGACAAAGTAATTGTTTAGCTTCTCTACAGTTTCTCTATTTCTGTAGTAAATTCATTTTGAATCAACCTACATACACCTTCGCCAAACATAGCCTTTTTACAAAAAACTTCAGTCCATTTTTATGTTTCTTTGCTCGCTTGCATTCAAACTGTATTCTCACTTCCCTTTCCAGTTTCTTAATTGTCCTTTGCTGTATTCTAAAATTATCCAATTCTCAGATTTATTATAAATTTTGGCCACTTTATAAGCGTTCCATTTAAGTTCATACAATCCTTAACTTCCTTTGTTAGCCTGGTTGCTTGTCGTTTTCTGAGTCTTTGCACCTACATGCAATAAAAAGCTGCAGGAAGCTATGCAGTAGTTCTTTAATAACTGTCCTTTGCCTTTGTATAGTCACGTCTTTTCATGTATTTTCCCAATCCAATGCAGTCAACTGGTGTCTCATGTTTCATCATTTCCCTTATTCAAATTTAAAACACTTTCGTCAAATTGAACTACCTCACTCTCAAACATAAGGTAAAGTTTTATCATATTCTAGACACTCATCTTGGAATGTTACTTTTCAGCAAGGTTATTAATTAGCTGTCTTTCATTACATAACAGAAACAGGGTGACCAGGTGCCTCAGTGGTTAACACTGCTGCCTCACAGCACCAGGGACCCAGGGTCGATTTCACTCTCAGACAACTGTCTGGAGTTTGCAGGGTCTCTCTGTGTCTGTGTGAGTTTCCTCTGGTTTCCTCCCACAATCGGAAGATGTGCAGGTCATGGTGTGCAGCCTGGATGGATTAGCCATACAAGGATAAGATGGAGTGGGAGGGCTCTGAGTGGGATGTTGTTCAGAGGATGATGTGGACTCACATGACCTGCTTCTACAGTGCAGGGGTTCTATATTTTTTCAAAAAAGTAGATATAAAAAGGGCTGCCTTCCATTCAGCTTGCTCGAGAAAACCATCCCTAACTTCCTTCACAACAACAGTTCTCAGTTAGTTTACCCAATCGAGGAGTAGGTTAAAGTCACCCAGGATTACAGTGTTGCCCATGTTACAACCTTCTCTCCTGGTTTTTACCGTGCCCAAAGATAAATACTACAGTTGGATGACCTGTAAATAACTCTGACATTTGTCTGCTGCCCATTGCTATTTCTTTCCAAACAGAATCTCCACCATGTTTTTCCATTTGGAGATCCTTCTGTACTGATGTATTGGTCCCTCCTGTATGATCAGCACAACCCCACCTCCTCTTCCTTTTGTTTGTTCTTCTTGAATGTTGAACATTCGTCGGTATTCAGTTCCTAGTCACCACACAGCCATGTTTCTGTCCTGGCAATTAGATCACACCCATACAACCAAAAAAAACCATGAAGCCATAAAACCATAAGATATAGGATCAGAATCAGACCACACAGCCCATCGAGACTGCTCCACTATTCAGTTATGGCTGACGTGTTTCTTAACCCCATTCTCCTGCCTTCTCCCCATAACACTTCATCCTCTTACTAATTAAGAACCTATCCATCTCTATCTTAAATACTCTCAAAGACTTGGCTTTCACAGCCCTCTGTGACAATGAGTTCCACAGATTCCCCACCCTCTGGCTGAAGAAATTCCTACTCATCTCAGTTTTAAAAGGTTGTCCCTTCACTCTGAGGCTATGCCCTCGGGTCTTAGTCTCTCCACTTCTACTCTATCTAGTTCTCACAGTATTCTGTAAGTTTCATTCAGCTTCCTCCTCATCCTTCTAAACTCCATCAAGTACAGGCCTAGAGTCTTCAAATGCTCCTCATATGATAAACCCTTCCTCCCCGGGATCACTTCCTGTGGACTCCCTCCAAGGCCAGCACATTCTTCCCTAGATACAGCCTCAGTAGTACATCTCTGCTCTTGTATTCTAGCCCTCTTGAAGTGAATGCTAGCATTGCCTTCCTGCCAACTGAGCCTGCATGTTAACCTTTAGAGAATTCTGAACTAGATCTCCCAAGTCCCTTTGCGCTTCACATTTCCCTTGTTAGCAGCGATGGTTACCTCATCCTCCCTGAAGTGCGTTTCTTCTTCCTTGGGATGAATATCTGCTGCGTCTCCTGAACCACCCCCAGAAACTCCTGCCAGTGGTGCTCCACCATCTTCCCAGCTTGGCTCCCCCTTCCAATCAACTCTGGCCAACTCCTCCCTCATGTCTTTGTAGTTACCTTCATTCAACTGTAATACTCTTACATCTGATTCCAGTTTCTCCCTCTCCAGTTGCAGGGTGAATTCGATCATATTATGGCACTGTCCCCTAGGGGTTCCTTCACATTAAGCTCCCTAATCAAGTCTGCCTTATTGCACATTACTAAATCCAGATTGCCTTTTCTCTAGTGGGCTGTACTATAAGTTGCTACAAAAAATCATTTCATTGACATTCCATGAATTTATTTTCTTGAGATCCATTGCTAACCTGATTTTCCCAGTCCACCTACAGATTGAAGTTCCTATGATTATTGTAACAGTGCCTATCGTACATGCCTTTACTATCTCCTGATTCATTTCCTTCCCCATATCCTGACTGCTGCTAGGAGACCTGTACACAACTCCTATTGGAGTCTTACAGTTCCTCAACTTTATCCACACAGATTCTACGCCTTTTGACCATCCTTCTTGCTGTCAATGTAATTTCATATCTTACTAACAAGGTAACTCTGACCCCTCTGCACTTCAATCTGTCCTTTCGATAGGACGTTGTATCCTTGGATATTTCATTCCCAGTCCTGACCCCACTGCAGCCATGTCTCTGTTACCCCACAGGATCGTACTCACCAATTTTAATCTGCAATACAGGCTTATTGATTTGGTTTCACATACTGTGTGCATTGAAGACATTGTACTTCAATTTGTGTCTTTCCATTCTCATCCTTAGAGTCATAGAGTCATAAAGCAGTGGAAATAAACTCTTTGGTCCAACGTATCTGAGCCAACCAGGTTTCCCAAAATAAACTAGGCCCATTTGCGGATATTTGACCCATATCCCTCTAAACATTTCCTATTCACCTGTTTTGAACCTTATCATTCTATGAACCTCCATAAGGTCACCTTCACAACCTCCTATGCTCCAGGGAAAAATGTTCCAGTCCATCCAGCCTCTCCTAATAAGTTATACCCTCCAGTCCTGCTAACATAGAACATAGAACAGTACAGCAAGTACAGGCCCTTCGGACGTTGATGTTGTGCTGGCCTTTTATCCTAGTCTAAGATCAGACTAACCTACATAGCTTTCATTGTCCTTTCTATCCATGAGTTTCTTAAATGTCCCTAATGTCTCTGACTCTACTCCCACCACTGGCAGTGCATTCCATGCACCCACCACTCTCTGTCTAAAGAACCAACCCTGACATCTCCCCTATACTTTCCTCCAATTACCTTAAAATTATGCCCCCTCATGATAGACCTTTCCACCATGGGAAACCATCTCTTGTTTTCCACTCTATCTCTGCCTCTCATCATATTGTAAACCTCTGTACTGTCACCTTTGGTCCTTCTTCGCTCCAATGAGAAAAGCCCTTGCTCCCTCAACCTTTCTTCATAAGACATACTCTCCAGTCCAGACAGCATCCTGGTAAATCTCCTCTGCACCCTCTCTAAAGCTTCCACATCTTTCCTATAATGTGTCAGCCTGAACTGAACACAATATTCCAAGTGTGGTCTAACAAGGGCTTTATAGAACTGCAGCATAACCTCACACCTTTTAAACTCAATCCCCCGCTAATGAAAACCGACACACATTACACCTTCTTAACAACCCCATCAACTTGGGCGGCAATTTTGAGGGATCTATGGATATGGACCCAAGATCCCTCTGTTCATCCACACTGCCAAGAATCCTACCTTTAACCCAGTATTCTGCGTTCAAATTCGACCTTCTAAAATGAATCACTTCACACTTTTCCAGGTTGAACTCCATCTGTCACTTCTTAGCCCAGCTCTGCATCCTGTCAATGTCCGATTGCAACCTACAACAGCCCTCCACACTATCCACAACTCCGCCAACCTTCAAGTCATCAGCAAACTTATTGACCCACCCTTCAACTTCCTCATCCAAGTCATTTGTAAAAATCACAAAGAGCAGATGTCCTAGAACCGATCCCTGAAGAACATCACTGGTCATTGAGCTCCAGGCTGAGTACTTTCCATCTACTACCACCCTCTGTCTTCTATGGGCCAGCTAATTCTCTATCCAGACAGACAGGTTTCCCTGTGTCACATGCGTCCTTACTTTCTCTATGAGCCTACCATGGGGAACCTGATCAAATACCTTGCTAAAATCCATGTCCACTACATCCACTGCTCTACCTTCATCAACATATTTGTCACATCCTCAAAGAATTCAGTAAGACTTGTGAAGCATGACCTGCCCTTCATAAAGCCATGCTGACTGTCTCTAATCAAACTATGATTTTCCAAGTAATCATAAATCCTATATCTCAGAATCCTTCCAATACTTTGCCCGCCACTGACATAAGACTGACTGGCCTGTAATTCCCAGGATTATCCCTATTGCTTTGAACATGGGAATAACATTTAACAGTCTTCAATCATCTGGCACTACTCCAGTGGACAATGAGGATGCAAACGTCATAACCAAAGGCTCAGCAATTTCTTCCCTCGCTTCCTGTAGTAACCTAGGATATATCCCATTTGGCCCAGGGGATTTATCTATCCTGATTTTGTTCAAAATCTTCAGCACATCCTCCTTCCTAACATAACCTGCTCTAGCATATCAGTCTGTAACCTTCTGATAAATCTTTTCCTGTACCTTTTCCAGTTTAATAATATCCTTCCTAAAGCAGGACAACCAGAACTGTACACAATACTTACCTTGTTGCAAATCATAGAATAATAGAATCCCTACAGTGCGGAAACATCCATTTGGCCCAATAAGTTAACACCAACTCTCCAAAGAGTAACCCCCCCCAGACCCATTCCCCTAACCTACACATCGCTGAACACAATGGGCAATTTAGCATGGCTAATTCACCTGACCTGCGCATCTTTGGATTGTGGGAGGAAACCGGAGCACCTGGAGGAAACCCACACAGACACGGGGAGAATGTACAAACTCCACCCAGACATGTTGCATGCATTTGGGTAGAATGCCTTTGTCTTTTTGACATCATTCTGCTTTTGAGTCTTGTCTCCCTCACAGCATTCTTACTTCTTGATACCAGTCAACTCCCTTACAGTCTGGTTTACTCCTCAGCTTCCTATCTCCCTATCAAGCTAGTTTAAACTCAGCCCAACAGGCCCAGTTTGTCTCCCTGTGAGGATATCATTCCCAGTCCTGTTAAGGTGTAACTTGTTCAGTATGTACATATCCGATTAGACCCAGAACTGCTCCCAATGCCTCAGAGATCTGATGCCCTCCGTCCCTCCCAGCACTGTTTCTACAGCTGCCTGATCAATTGATTAATGCTTCATTTCTTACATTCACTAGCACATGGCACCGAGAATGATCGACTTTTAATTTCCTTCCTAACACCGAAAATTCTACTTTTGACCTAATTCCTAGCTCCTCTTGCCTTAGTTTCAGCCTGATACTCAATCAAAACCCTTCATGATTTAAATTTTCAACATTTTATCCTTTTTAGCATGAGGAGAATAATTCCAGTTTCTCCTGTCTCTCTAAGTTCTTCAGTAACACTTTGAAGCATATATTTCTATGGAGCAGGAGTAGGCCATTCGGCCCTTCGAGCCTGCCCAACCATTCAATATGATCATGGCTTTCTGCCCATAACCTGTATCCCTAAGAACTATATCTAACGCCTTCTTGAAAACTTTCAGTGTTTTGGCCTCACCTCTCCTCTGTATCTTCTTCAAGGCCGTTATTCCTTTCAAGCGCATGTTTGACCCTAGTTTGATATTAAACCCCAGGGTTTCTAAACCTGCCCCATTCCTTGAAGGGCTTTTGCCCGAAACATTGATTTTCCTGCTCCGCAGATGCTGCCTGACCTGCTGTGCTTTTCCAGCACCACTCTAACCTTGACCCCATTCATGTCCTGTTGACTTCCCTGAGTGCAGAAAGTAGCCACCCTCAGTGATGAAAGAAACAATGTCTACCAGAACCTCTCCTCTTGATCACCCACTAGTGTTGGTGTGAGGGAGCAATGAGTGAGGCCAGTGTCCAAACTTGGCAGAGAGGCATTTTCTATCCTGTAACAGCTCACCGAATCTCAAACTGAAGGGCAGTACCTCCTTGGCTAAGTTCTCAGCCTCCACAGAAGCAAATCCAGCTGAGCTGTCAGGAGAGGAGAACCAGCAGCTGGAAGGGCATGCACAATCCTGCTAGTACAATCGATTTGGTCTGTTGTAATGGACTCATGAATTTTGGACTCCATTCAGTCTGGTTGGCATGATGGAAGGTAAAGATTTGAGAGCTCAAGAGCCTGGACTGAAAATTCAATTTTCCTTGAATTCCTTTCAATAAGGAGAAAAAGAAAACCCTGTTCTCTACCAAATTACTGCCAGTGCTGTCGCATTAGCAACTAACCTTTCCTCATTAAGCAAATGGTGGATTTAGAGAATGAGCATTTAGCATTCTGAGGTACTGCTAAGGGATTATGAAACTGTGCTTGCTCTGTGTCCTGTGTGTGCCAACCTCGCCGCCTCCTTCATTTGCTACTTTACTGCGGTAGCGCCGGATGGTCAGCGATTAACCCCGGACACCAGTGAAGAGCAAAATGATCACGGCGCAGAGAACAGAAAAGTTCTTTTCTGTGTGGGAACTGAGAATATCAGCTGAATACAACATCATTGTGTATGTTAACATTAACTCTGTCTTCTCTCCACAGTTACTGCCAAACCTACTAAGTTTTTCCACCAATTTTTGATTGCTAGCACCCACAGTTCTTTGGCCCTTTGTTTAACACTGTTTTCTGTTCTCCGTTAACAACATGCAGTCACCGCACCATCCTTTGTTATCGAATCATCCAGAACAGAAGAGTCCATTCAGCCCAAAGTGCCTGTACTCCCTCTATGGAAGAGCCATCCAATTAGTCCCGCTGTGTACAATGTTACTCAGGCCACAGCTGTGGTGTGCGTGCAGTTTTGGTCACCACTCTATGGGAAGGATGGGATTGCATTTGAGAGTGTGCAGGGGAGACTCACTGGGATGTTGCTTGACCTGGAGGAATTCAGCTAAGAAGAGAGACTAGATAGGTTGGAGCTGTTTTCCTCAGAGCAGAGAAGGGAGTTCTGACTGTGGTGTAGAACATTCTGAGGGGCAGAAACAGGGTAGATAGAGTGAAACCTTTCCCTTTAGCAGAGTTCCTGATGAAGGGCTTATGCCCGAAACGTCGAATTTCCTGTTCCTTGGATACTGCCTGACCAGCTGCGCTTTTCCAGCAACACATTTTCAGCCCTTTAGCAGAGTGGCAAGTAACCATGAGGTACCATTTTAAGGGAAGGAGTGGGAGGTTTAGAGGGGATTTGAGGAAGTGTTGTTCACCCAGAGGGTGGTGGGAATCTGGTGCTCAGAGTGTGAAAGTGTAGTAGAGGCAGAAACCTTCACAACATTCACAAAGCATTTCAACAAACATTTGAAACGCCACAACCTTCAAGGCTATAGACCAAGTGCTGGGAAATGGGATTGGAATAGATGCTAGATGATCAGCATGGATACAATGGGCTGAAGAGCCATATACCATGTTGTAAATATTCTACGACTCTTCCTCTGCTTTTTTTCACATAGGCCCATTTTGACTTTTGATTGTTCCTATTGAATCTGCTTCCACCATCTTTTCAACCAGTGTGTTCCAGACCACAACAACTCACTCCCATCAATTCTGACCTGTTTGGCAATCTGTTAACCATTCTTCTGTCACCAGCAGCTGTTACTCCTAAATGACTCCAGAGAATCCATTGGGATTCAAATCTTCCCCTATTCTTAAGGGAGTTCAATGTAACTTAGGGAGTTCAATGTAGGTAAGTGTGAAGTGATTCATTTCCGTAAGATTAACAAGAAGATGGAGTACTGGGCTAATGGTCGGATACTTGGTAGTGTGGATGAGCAGAGGGATCTTGGTGTCCATGTACACAGATCTCTGAAAGTTGCCACCCAGGTAAATAGTGCTGTGAAGAAGGCATATAGCGTATTGGCTTTTATTGGTAGAGGAATTGAGTTCCGGAGTCCTGAGGTCATGTTGCAGTTGTATAAGACTCTGGTGCGGCCACATCTGGAGCATTGTGTGCAGTTTTGGTAGCCATACTATAGGAAGGACGTGGAGGCACTGGAACGGGTGCAGAGGAGGTTTACCAGGATGTTGCCTGGCATGGTAGGAAGATCGTATGAGGAAAGGCTGAGGCACTTGGGGCTGTTTTCATTGGAGAAAAGAAGGTTTAGGGGTGACTTGATAGAGGTGTACAAGATGATTAGGGGTTTAGATAGGGTTGACCATGAGAACCTTTTTCCACGTATGGAGTCAGCTATTACGAGGGGGCATAGCTTTAAATTAAGGGGTGGTAGGTATAGGACAGATGTTAGGGGTAGATTATTTACTCAGCGAGTCGTGAGTTCATGGAATGCCCTGCCAGTAGCAGTGGTGGACTCTCCCTTTTTATGGGCATTTAAATGGGCATTGGATAGGCATATGGAGGAAAGTGGGCTAGTGTAGGTTAGGTGGGCTTGGATCGGCCCAACATCAAGGGCCGAAGGGCCTGTACTGCGCTGTATTTTTCTATGTTCTATGTTCTATGTTCTATGTTCTATGTTCTGTGTTCTATGTTCTATGTTCTTCTCTAGGAGGAAGGACGTTATGAAACCTAAAAGGGTTCAGAAAGGATTTACAAGGATATTGCTCGGGTTGGAGGGTTTGAACTACAGGGTGAAGCTGAATAGGCTGGGACTGTTTTTCTTGGGGTGTTGGAAGCTGAGGGGTGACATTATGAGGGTCTATAAAATCATGAGGGCCATGGATAGGACAAATAGACAAAGTCTTTTCCCTGGGATGGGAGAGTCCAGAACTAGAGGGCATAGGTTTACGGTGAAAGTGGAAACATAGAACATAGAACATAGAAGGATACAGCGCAGTACAGGCCCTTCGGCCCTCGATGTTGCGCCGACCGAATCCTACCTAACCTATACTAGCCCAATAACTTCCAAATGCCTATCCAATGCCCGCTTAAATGACCATAAAGAAGGAGAGTTCACCACTGATACGGGCAGGGCATTCCATGAACTCACAACCCGCTGTGTGAAGAATCTACCCCTAACATCTGTCCTATACCTACCACCCCTTAATTTAAAGCTATGTCCCCTAGTAACCCCTGACTCCATTAGCGGTAAAAGGTTCTTAGTATCTACCCTATCTAAACCCCTAATCATCTTATACACTTCTATCAGATCTCCCCTAAACCTTCTCTTCTCCAATGAGAACAGCCCCAAGTGCCTCAGCCTTTCCTCATAAGATTTTCCTACCATTCCAGGCAACATCCTGGTAAACCTCCTCTGCACTCGCTCTAAAGCTTCCACATCCTTCCTATAGTATGGCGACCAAAACTGCACACAATACTCCAGATGAGGCCGCACCAGAGTCTTATACAACTGCAACATGACCTCAGGACTCCGGAACTCAATTCCTCTGCCAATAAAGCCCAGTACACCATATGCCTTCCTCACAGCACTATTTACCTGGGTGGCAACTTTCAGAGATCTGTGTACATGGACACCAAGATCCCTCTGCTCATCCACACTACCAAGTAGCCTACCATTAGCCCAGTAATTCATCATCTTGTTATTCCTACCAAAGTGAATGACTTCGCACTTAGCTACATTGAATTCCATTTGCCACATTTCCGCCCAGCTCTGCAACTTATCTATATCCCGCTGTAACCTACCACTTCCTTCCTCACTATCCACAACTCCACCGACTTTTGTGTCATCCGCAAACTTGCTTACCCAGCTTTCAAGTCCTTCCTCTAGATCATTTATAAAGATAACAAAAAGCAATGGTCCCAAAACAGATCCTTGTGGTACACCGCTAGTAACTGCGCTCCAAGATGAACATAATCCATCAACCACTACCCTCTGTCTCCTTCCAGCCAGCCAATTCCTAATCCAAACCTCTAATGTATCCTCAATGCCATACCTCCGAAGTTTTAGCATTAGCCTACCATGGGGAACCTTATCGAACGCCTTACTAAAATCCATATACACAACATCTACTGCTTTACCCTCATCCACTTCCTTGGTCACCTTCTCAAAGAACTCAATAAGGTTTGTGAGGCACGACCTGCCCTTCACAAAACCATGCTGGCTATCCCTGATCACGTTATTCCTACCCAGATGTTCATAAATCTTATCCCTTACCATTCTCTCTAAGACTTTGCCCACCACTGAAGTCAGACTCACTGGCCTATAGTTGCTAGGGCTATCCCTACTCCCTTTCTTGAACAATGGGACCACATTCGCTATCCTCCAGTCCTCTGGTACTATTCCTGTTGACAACGACGACATAAAAATCCAGGCCAATGGCTCTGCTATCTCCTCCCTAGCTTCCCATAGGATCCTGGGGTAAATGCCATCAGGCCCTGGAGACTTATCTATATTCATCCTTTTGATATTGGATATCTGGTCAGCATGGGTCGAATGAAGGGTCTGTTTCCATGCTGTAGAGTACTATGACTCTGTGACTCTGTGGTAGCAAGGGATTAATGCTGGCTTCTCTAGCCCCTCATCCTGCATATCTTTCGGGTAAATGTTCTTTGCATCCAGCCCATGACCTTCTTCCAAGAGGATTTTGTTTCATGGCAGATTTTTCAGAAAAAGAAGTGTCCTGGTTGAACAGTAGGGTAGGAACTATCTGAGGAGATGCGTGCCTTGCAGGGTGGGAGGACTTTTCTGCAACACAGAAGGCAGATTAGAAAGAGCCGGGACATGGGAGGAGGAAGCCAGGGTCCAGGGTTTTTGTATGATTTGGCCCTTCTTCCTACATTCCAGGTCAGGTTTAGTCTCAAGTTTCTTCAGTCTCCAGGTGTGTGCTGTAGGTTGGTGGTTTTTATCAGGGCCTGTTCCACGGGAATCTGGGGGAGGTAGGGTATCAGAATCCCTTAGTCCTTCCCACTCACCCCCCCTACCACTCGTGAAATCTCATCATCATCCCCACCTAATTTGTGTTTCACACCCACAAAGCTACCTGTTTCAGGGCTGGCCTGGTATGAAGAATTTCATATATTGACATTATCCTTAACTTATGGTGTGATGATGAATCACTGCAAAGTAGCACTTTTCATCATCATGTTACTAAACAAATACAGAGACACACAAAAAGGTGCAAGAAAGGTTTCCGCTGGTGGTACCAGAGCTGTTCAGTTCTACCTTTCAGAAGCATGAAGACTGAAAGGTGACTTCATTCAGTTCAAGATTTATGATGTGGAGTTGCCGGTGTTGGACTGGGGTGGGCAAAGTTAAAAATCACACAATGCCAGGTTATAGTGCAACAGGTTTATTTGGAAGCACTAGCTTTCAGAGCGCTGCTCCTTCATCAGGTGGTTGTGGAACAGAATCACCAGACACAGACTTTATAGCAACAGGATTTATGAAAGCTATTGTCGGGGAGAATTGAAGTTATTTCTATTGACCAGAGGGTCCAGAGCCATCATCCTAAGGTCGTCAGGAATAAAATGCAGCAGGGAATTCAGGACGAACAGTTTTAGCTGAGTTTGTGGGAGAATACAGTGCTCGCAGTTACAGGGAGGGGGTCGAAATGGACAACACTGATGTGTCACCTGGAAAAACAAAATGAGGGGGACAGCAATTGAATAATAAAACAATATGGTTAAGGGAGGTATTTCTCTTAATTGTGGGAAGGTGAGTCAATGAAAAGAACATGAAGATTTGGATTAATCAAAAGAAGTATGGGTTTTTATTGGATTCTTGATGCAACAGGAACATATAAACATTCCAAATTGGGAACAGGAGGCCATTTGGTCTCTCGATCCCACTCAGCCATTCAATAAGGCCCACCGCTGATCAGACTGTTGTCTGAACTCCACTCTCCTATAAAGGTAGCTTTTGACTCCCTTCCTTGTCAAACATTTACCCACCCTGCCTTATAAATGATCACTGACTCCTGCCCTTCAACACTATCTGTGGAAGAGAGTTTGAAAGATTCTCATCCCTCTGAGAAGGTTCACCTACATCACCTGTCTAGGGTAGCACACTAGAAATCAAGCCCCATTAATCCCATCTTTGTCACAAAAGTTAAAGGTTTTAACCAAAGTGCACAGATGTCCCCAATTTCCCTGATTTCCAGACCCCAGGTTGATCGAAAGCATGGACAAGGTTTCTGTTCTTAACAAGAAGAATCATTTATTGCAAGTGATTAAACTCTAGCTACAGGTGCACAGTCATAAATCGTCAGCATACAAAATAACAAATTAAAACTTGAATTCCCTCATAAAATTCCCCTCACTCACTCATTCTCATACACAAGCACACACAATACATACACACACTCTCTCTCTCGCTCTCACATGCACTCCTCTCTCACACACACACACACTCACACACAAACACACACACAAACACTCACACACACAAACACACGCAGACACACTCTCTCAACATATACACACACTAACTCACACAAGCACACTCTCTCTCTCACACACACACAGACTTTGTCTCAAACACACACTCTCTTTCTCACACACACACTCATTCACAAACATATGCACACTCACTTACACACAAACATGTGCACACTAACTCATACATACAAATGCACACACTCACACACACAAACACACACATTCACTCACATAGACACATACTCACACACTCACACACACTTCACACACAAACATATGCACGCACACACTCTCACGCATGCACACACACACTGTCAGACACACGCACACACTCCCTTTCACACATACACACTCTCACACATACGCACACAGACACACACAACTGGGTTATGAGTGAGGGGAAGCTGCAAAGGCAGTTCAGTGCTTCCCGTTCACAGGTTGCTAGGATGATCCCTGTGACCCCTATTATGGGAAGAGCTTTGCCTTTCAGTCACCTTTCTCTCATTGGCTTGGCTGGTTCACAGGGCCATTCTAGACTTGGTGCTCGGAAACGAGCCAGGGCAGGTATCAGATCTTGTGGTGGGAAAACATTTTGGTGATAGTGACCACAACTGTCTCACATTTTACATAGTTATGGAGAAGGAGAGGATTAGGCAAATTGGGAGGATATTTAATTGGGGAAGAGCAAACTATGATGCGATTAGACATGAGTTAGGAAGCATGGACTGGGAGCAATTGTTCCATGGGAAAGGCACATGTGGAGACTGTTTAAGGAACAGGTGTTATGAGTGATGAATAAATATGTCCCTCTGAGACAGGCAAGAAGGGGTAAGATAAAGGAACCTTGGATGATGAGAGCAGTGGAGCTTCTCGTCAAAAAGAAAAAGGTAGCTTACATAAGGTGGAGGAAGCTAGGGTCAAACTCAGCTCTAGAGGATTACAGGCAGGCAAGGAAGGAGCTCAAAAATGGTCTGAGGAGAACCAGGAGGGGGCACAAAAAAGGCTTGGCAGAACGGATTAGGGAGAACACAAAGGCATTTTACACTTATGTGAGGAATAAGAGAATGGTCAAAGAAAGAGTAGGGCTGATCAGGGATAGCATAGGGAACTTGTGTGTGGAGTCTGAGGAGGTAGGGGAAGCCCTAAATGAGTTTTTTGTTTCTGTCTTTACGAAAGAAACGAACTTTGTAGTGAATGAAACCTTTGAAGAGCAGGTGTGCATGCTGAAATGGATAGAGATAGAGGAAGCTGATGTGCTGAAAATTTTGTCAAACATTAAGATTGACAAGTCGCCAGCCCGGACCAGATTTGTCCTCAGCTGCTTTGGGAAATGAGAAATGCAATTGCTTCGCCACTTCGAAGATCTTTGCATCCTCACTCTCCACTGGAGTCATACCTGAGGACTGGAGGGAGGCAAATGTAATTCCTCTCTTCAAGAAAGGAAATAGGGAAATCCCCGGCAACTACAGACCAGTCAGTCTCACATCTGTCGTCTGCAAGGTGTTAGAGAAGATTCTGAGGGATAGGATGCATGACCATCTGGAAGAGCATGGCTTGATTAAATGCAGTCAACACGGCTTTGTAAGGGGCAGGTCATGCCTCACAAACCTTATCGAGTTCTTTGAGGATGTGACTGGAAAAGTTGATGAGGGTCGAGCTGTGGATGTGGTGTATATGGACTTCAGCAAGGCATTTGATAAGGTTCCCTATGGTAGGCTTATTCAGAAGGTCAGGAGGAATGGGATTCAGGGGAACTTAGCTGTCTGGATACAGAATTGGCTGGCCAACAGAAGACAGCGAGTAGTAGTAGAAGGAAAATATTCTGCCTGGAAGTCTGTGGTGAGTGGTGTTCCACAGGGCTCTGTCCTTGGGCCTCTACTGTTTGTAATTTTTATTAATGACTTGGATGAGGGGATTGAAGGATGGGTCAGCAAGTTTGCAGATGACACAAAGGTTGGAGGTGTTGTTGACAGTATAGAGGGCTGTTGTAGGCTGCAGCGGGATATTGACAGGATGCAGAGATGGGCTAAGAGGTGGCAGATGGAGTTCAACCTGGATAAATGTGAGGTGATGCATTTTGGAAGGTCAAATTTGAAAGCTGAGTACAGGATTAAGGATAGGATTCCTAGCAGTGTGGAGGAACAGAGGGATCTTGGTGTGCAGATAATCCCTTAAAATGGCCACCCAAGTGGACAGGATTGTTAAGAAAGCATATGGTGCTTTGGCTTTCATTAACAGGGGGATTGAGTTTAAGAGTCGTAAGATCTTGTTGCAGCTCTATAAAACTTTGGTTAGACCGCACTTGGAATACTGTGTCCAGTTCTGGTCGACCTATTATAGGAAATATGTGGATGCTTTGGAGAGGGTTCAGAGGAGGTTTACCAGGATGCTGCCTGGACTTGAGGGCTTATCTTATGAAGAGAGGTTGACTGAGCTCGGACTTCTTTCATTGGAGAAAAGGAGGAGGAGAGGGGAGCTAATTGAGGTATACAAGATAATTAGAGGCATAGATAGAGTCGATAGCCAGAGACTATTTCCCAGGGCAGAAATGACTAACACAAGGGGTCATAGTTTTAAGCTGGTTGGAGGAAAGTATAGAGGGGATGTCAGAGGCAGGTTCTTTACACAGAGAGTGGAGAGAGTGTGGAATGCGTTGCCAGCAGCAGTTGTGGAAGCGAGGTCATTGGGGACATTTAAGAGACTGCTGGACATGCATATGGTCACAGGAATTTGAGGGTGCTTACATGAGGATCAATGGTTGGCACAACATCGTGGGCTGAAGGGCCTGTTCTGTACTGTACTGTTCTATGTTCTATATCAAAGGGCTTTGATTTCTCAGTTAAAAGTATCTGCTGACATTCCCCTTTGAGATGAGAGTGGTTGTTGGTTTTGTAAGGTGCTCTCTGCCTTGATGAGTTACTGCAGTCCATCTTGTAGATGGTATACATTGCTGTGACCGTGCGTCAGTGAATGACGTATTTGCTCAAGATGGTGAATGAGACATCAATCAAGTTTGTTACTTTGACCTCGATGCTGCTGTTTTCACCTTCCTGTCAGAGTGGACAAGTTCACATTTTTGCACATTATATTCCATCAGCCAAGTCTTTTCTCCCATTCCCTTCATCTGTGCACCTTCCTATGCCACCTTCACCGCCTAACCTTCCTACCTATCTTCGTGTCATCTGCAAATTTAGTAACAAAACATTTATTCCCTGGTTGTCATGCACATTGTGGCTTTGACTGTGGGATGCTAACAAATCGTCTGTTACATTGTAGATAGTTACTCTATTCAATAGTGATTCACGCCCAATGCATGTTGAGACAGACTGTGGCTTTTATGCTTATACAGCAATTAATTTCATTGTAAAGTCTCAGCCACAATGCCCGCCATGGTGTGGGAACTGAACCATGCCGTGTTTTTGGAAAGACACGCTAGCATTGATTGAATATCTTTAATGTATAAAAACCAAGACATCTCACAGAGGCATTGTCAATTATTGGCACCAAGCCAAGTGGTGGAGTTCGATCAATGCAGCTGCTGCCCTTGTCCTCCTGTGTGATAGAGATCGCAAGTTGGAAGGGGTTGTATGTAGATTGTTGGTATGTTGGTCAGTGTACCATTCACCACTCTGATGGACAGGTACCTGCTCAATGGTAAAGCATCAAATATGGACTCCTTCCTCATTCCCAGAATGACTGCAGCAATCCTCCAGGATATTATGAACTTCCCTAAATAGCATCAGGATGTATCTTTAATTAATCATTCGACAGGGAGTTGTAGGTTCCACAAATGAAAAGATAAGTCAAGAAAGGCACCAGGATGAATACATTCCTGCTGTTTGCAGGGAGCAGCCCCCCTAGGGATGAATGTATTTCACTCAAGGCCATGAGATCATAAGAAGTCAGAGCAGAAATTGGCAATTAGCTAATAATGGCCATTCAGCCCATCGTGTCTGCTTCAATATTCAATGAGATTAATGCTGATAATATTCACCCTGTCTTTACCTGATGACCCTCAGTTCCCTTACTGATTAAAGATCTGGCTGTTGCAGCATTGAATATACTTAATGACCCAGCCCAGACAGCCCTCTGTGCAAATGAGTTCCCCAAATTCGCTACCATCTGAGAAAAGGAGTCACTTCTCCTCTAGTCGCATATAGGGTGGCACGGTTGCTCAGTGGTTAGCACTGCTGCTTCACAGCACCAGGGATCTGGGTACGATTCCAGCCTTGGGTAACTGTGTGGAGTTTGTACATTCTCCCCATGCCTCTTTGGGTTTCCTCCAGGTGGTCTGGTTTTCTTCCATAGTTCAAAGATGTGCAGGTTAGGGTAGACTGACCATGGGAAATTGCCCCTAGTGTTCAGGGGTGTGTAGGTTAAGTGGGTTAGTCAGGGGAAATGCAAAGTGAAAAGAGTAGAGGAATGGGTCTGGGTGGAATACTCTTCAAAGGGTCAGTGTGGACTTGTTGAGCCAAATGGCCTGTTTCCACCCTATAGGGATTCTATGACCTTCAACTGGATGGCATCCTTCTCCTCCAAGTACCAACTGTATTTAACCAGCCCACATTTCCAAGCTCCCACAACACTTCTTTCAAGAGTAAATGAGCTTGACTGGTTAATGTAAATTAGTTGTTAATATAGCTATTGATGTTTTGAGTATCACTTAGTAAGTATCACCTAATCATGGAATGACATCTAGTAGGAATCAAATGTTTTGGGTTTTGTAAGTGCAGGCTGGTAGAATATGAGCTATCAACAGTCTCTGATGAACAGCAGAAAGGTAGTGTTGTTTGATTCAATCAGCCAATCATACTGACAGTGTTGGTCATATACATCACTCAATTGTAGGTAAAAACACCACCCTGGACTGAAGGCAGTTTTCTGTTTGTGCAGAATATCACTAAGACAGGCGCTGACTTGTAATCTGTTAATCAGAGTTTTGACTTTCGCTCTTTGGAACCAGGTTCTTTTCAGATTCAAACATAGCACCCATTGGCCTAACATGATGCACAGTGAGCAGCGATCTGATCAGGGTAGCTTTTGATGTGCAATATTCTGACAGCAAGCTTCCAACAAATAGCTTGTTACAAGATTGTGAATGAAGCCAGTCTTACACTCTTCATTGAGCTGTATGGATGTGGATATTGACCAGTTTCCAGTGGACAATCCCAAGACTGCCAGTGGACATGCCAGGAGGGGATTTCTCAGTGAACATGGTGAGAAAAGGGAATGTGTTGTTTTTAATACATTCACACGATGAGGGCATCACAGGCTGGGCCAGCATTTATTGCCCATCTCTAACTGCCCAGTTAAGAGTCAACCCCATTGCTATGGGTCTGGAGTCATATGTAGGCCAGACCAGGTAAGGATGGCAGTTTCCTTCCCTAAAGGACATTAGTGAACTAGATGGGTTTATTCCCAATAATCCACAATGGTCATCATTTGACACTTAATTTCAGATTTTTATTGAAGTCAAATTCCACTGTCTATGATGGTGGGATTCAAACCTGGGTCCCCAGAACATTACCTGGGTCTCTGGATTAACAGTCCAGTGTTAACACCACTAGGCTATTCCCTCCACCAGTGTTAGACTACTCCATCTCAGAAGTGGATTCTGGATAGAGCATGTTAACTTGTGGACAGGATGTTGTACATGATAGGACATTCAGAAATTACAAATATATCATCTACATTTCAGGAATATATGAGGCTCAACCCATCAGAAACATGTTTCTTGTGGAAAGCGGGGGAAATGTTAACGAATGCTGGACTGAGAGGCAATCTCATGGTAACCTTTTGGGAATGCATGATATCACTCCCATTGAACACGTCTGTGGAAGTTAGAAAGTTCATAAGTTCAATAAAATAAAATCTAGCCGTGGAGGGCTTTGGAAACCATTGTCTAACAGCACCTGTTTCTCCCAAGCTCTCCCCACACATCAGGGCTCAAATGACTCACTTTTTATGCTTCAAACTTTCCTAAGGAAGGCCCAGTACAACAGTATCACCTTACATTTAGGTAGCACCTTTCACATCATCAGGCATCCCAGGTACTTCAGAGGAATAACGATTAAACACAATTTGACATCAAGGCACCTAAGGAGATAGTTAGATAAATGACAAAAAGCTTGGGCACAGAGTTTGGTTTAATTGAGCATCTTAACAGTAGGGGTGGGGGTTGTTAGAGGGGAGAGGGAGAGGGAAAGACAGAGAGAGAGGAGTGAGTGAGAAGTGAGAGAGACAGAGAGGTTTTAGGAAGGAATTCCAGGGCCTAAAGGTTTAAGATTTGAACAACTGAAGGTACCCCATTTAAAAGACAGGCCATTACTCCTGGTTATGTTTCTGCACTGAATCCTGGCTCATGATGATTAATTTCCAAGAATTAACGACAAACATCTCCATTGGTGTCCAGCTTGACTCTAATAGTGAGATAGCTTTGATTTGACCGATAGTAACCCCAGCTTTGGTTCAAAGTCGAGCTAATGGGCAGTATGTGGAGGGATGGAGTGACTAACAGAATATTTTCTTTGCTCAATCAAATCACAAAGTGAGCAATATGCAAACTGCAGACATTAATGAGTTTCAGCTCTGTCAAGCAGACACATTGCTAGTTTGCTGTAAACCCACGAGCTGTGAGTCAGCAATGGTAGCTCCATTATACTCCAGCACAATGTGATTAGAGGTTCTCATTCTCTGAAACCACAGCATTCTCAAAACATTTCAAAATTGTTAATATCCTGTTGAAAGGATTGTTGGAGAGATTTCGAAAGAGGCAGACTTCTTAAAGAGCAAGACTTAACCTGTTTAAAATAACTCTCGTCCGTATTTCTGACCCTTTCTCTCTCTCACTTTTCTATGATTATTGACAAACTGCAGTGGAAGGGGCACATACCACATGTGCAGTTTGACTAATACTCTAATTTTGGACAAATATGTGTGTAAAGCCCTCTCAACACAGTCATAAGGACAGGTACAGCATCAAACACCTCCAGAACTGGGACAGCACGGGGTTAGATACAGAGTAAAGCTCTCCCTACACCATCCCCATCAAACACTCCCAGGACAAGGACAGCACAGGATTAGATACAGAGTAAAGCTCCCTCTACACTGTCCCCATCAAACACTCCCAGGACAGGGACAGCATAATCCAAATCCTAACCCCTTGCTGATGTTTTTGACGTGTTGCATTATTTCCTGAGTTATAGCTTTGCTGCATGTCTCTCACTCATTCTGCCAATGGGGCCAGTTTCATTTTAGATACTCTCTCTGCACTCCTCGCAATTTTGAACACCTCGGTCCAATCTCCATCAAGCCTCTCTCCAAGGGAAGCAATCTGAGGTTATCCAGTCTCTGCTTATGCAATTGCAGTTCCTCATTCCTCAGACCATGTTTGAAAATGTTATTCCCCCTCCCTGTTTCTCTCTATTGTTTTCACATCCATCCTAAAGTGAGGTGTCCTGTCTTGGACACAACTCTGAAGCTAAGGCATAACCTGTAATTTATAAAAAGTTCTTTTGTGTTCTAATCGTCTGTAAAGTCAGATTTCTTTATGCCTTTTTGACCACTATCTCAGCCTGCCTTGAGCCCATCGATGATATCCCAGGTCATCCTGTTTCTGCATCTCTATTACAATTGTATCTTTTATTTTATGTTTTCACAGGATTCAGCGAGAGTGAACCATTTTTTTAATTATTGAAAGCATAATTTGTGGGATATAAGCATCAATATGGGCACAATGCCCTTAGGGAGAGAATTCCAGGATTTTGACCCAGCGACAGTGAAGGAGCAGCGATATATTTCCAAGTTAGGATGGTGAGTGGCTTGGAGGGGAACTTGTAGGTGTTCTTGTGTATCTGCTACCCTTGTCCTTCCAGATGGTAGAGGCTTATGGGTTTGGAAGGTACTGTCTAAGGAGCATTGGTGAGTTACCATAATGCATGTTGGAGAGAGTCCACACTGCTGCGACTTTACATGGGGGAGAGAGTGAATTCTGAAGGTGGTAGATATGGTGCTGGTCAAGAGGTCTTCTTTGTCCTAGATGGTGTTAAGCGTCTTGAGTGTTGTTGGGAGTATTCCATCACATTCCTGACTTGTGTCTTATAGACAGTGGACAGGCTTAGAGGAGACAAGAGGTGGGTTACTTGCTACAAATTTTCTAGCCTATGACTTGTTCCTGTAGACTCTGTACTTACATGGCTAGTCCAGTTGAGTTTCTGGGCAATGGTAAACAGGGGATGTCACATGTTGTTCCTAGTTGATGTTTTTACTGGACAAGTCAGAGTTGTGAGAAGCACCTCCAACATTGCAGCATTCCAACAATGCAGCATTCCAATAGTGCAGCATTCGGATAGTGCAGCATTCCAACAGTACAACACCTCTGACAGTGCAGTAGTCTGACAGTGCAGCATTCTGATGGTGCAGTAGTCTGACAGTGCAGTAGTCTGACAGTGCAGCACTCCGATAGTGCAACATTCCAACAGTACAACACCTCTGACAGTGCAGTAGTCTGACAGTGCAGCACTCTGACAGTGCGGCATTCTGACAGTGCAGCTCTCTGAAAGTGTGGTCTCTCGGCGGACCAAGTAACGGCTGTCTGGTGGTGTTTTTGAAGTCGCGGGGTAAGTCCAGTTCGTGTTTTTTTTTCAAACAGCTAAAAGTTTTAAAGTTTTTTTAAGCGCCTAGCGGACCCGGAAGCTGGTGCCGCGCTAGGTTACCTGGGTAGGGTTTTTTTCTTATATAAGCGCGCAGGGGAGGAACCCGAGGCACTACAGGGGTAGAGCCTCCCACCCGCCCTCCTCCTCTAACCTAATAATAAGACCCGCTGTGGCAAGCAGGTAAGTGCTGCATTTTGCTTGTTTGTTTCTTTAGATTTAGTTTTAAAGCTTACTTTTTAGAGGGATGGCAGTGCAGACAGTGCAATGTTCCTCTTGCAACATGTATGAGGTGAGGGAAGCCATTAGCATCCCTGCTGATTACACTTGCAAGAAGTGCATCCATCTCCAGCTCCTCCAAGACCGTGTTAGGGAACTGGAACTGGAGTTGGATGAACTACGGATCTTCGGGAGGCAGAGGTGGTCATAGATCAGAGCTTTAGGGAAGTAGTTACTCCGAAAGTTATAGAGAGATGGATGACAGTGAGGGGGAGTGGGAGGAACCAGCCAGTGCAGGGACCCCCTGCGGTCATTCCCCTCAAGAACAAGTATACCGTTTTGGATACTTGTGGGGGGGGATGGCTTATCAGGGGCAAGCAACGAGGTGCAGGCCTCTGGCAAGGAGCCTGGCCCCGTTGCTCAGAAGGGAAGGGTGGAGAAAGTTAGAGCGATAGTTCTTGGGGACTCAATAGTGAGGGGTACAGATAGGCGGTTTTGTGGGGGCGACAGAGACTCACGATTGGTATGTTGCCTCCCAGGTGCAAGGGTACGTGATGTCTCTGATCGTGTTTTCCGGGTCCTTAAGGGGGAGGGGGAGCAGCCCCAGATCGTGGTCCACGTTGGCACCAACGACATAGGTAGGAAGAGGAGTGAGGATGTCAGGCAGGCTTTCAGGGAGCTAGGTTGGAAGCTCAGAGTTAGAACAAACAGAGTTGTTGTCTCTGGTTTGTTACCTGTGCCACGTGATAGAGAGTCGAGGAATAGGGAGAGAGAGCAGTTAAATGCGTGGCTACAGGCATGGTGCAGGAGGGAGGGATTCCGGTTTCTGGACAACTGGGGTTCTTTCTGGGGAAGGTGGGACCTCTATAAACAGGATGGTCTACACCTGAACCTGAGGGGCACCAGTATCCTTGGGGGGAGGTTTGCTAGTGCTCTTTGGGAGGGTTTAAACTAACTCTGCAGGGGCATGGGAACCTGGACTGTAGCTTCAGGGTACAGGACCTTGAGTGTAGGGAGGTTAGGAACAAGGCATCGATTTCGAAGGAGGGTGCCTGTAAACAGAAAGGTGGCTTGAAGTGCGTATACTTCAATGCCAGAAGTATAAGAAATAAGGTAGGTGAACTTGCAGCGTGGGTTTGTACCTGGGACTTCGATGTTGTGGCCATTACAGAGACGTGGGTAGAACAGGGGCAGGAATGGCTGTTGCAGGTTCCAGGGTTTAAATGTTTTAGTAGGGTCAGACATGGGGGTAAAAGAGGGGGAGGTGTGGCATTGCTTGTCAAGGATAGTATTACAGCGGTGGAAAGGACGATGGAGGAAGATTTGCCATCTGAGGTAGTTTGGGCTGAGGTTAGAAGTAGGAAAGGTGAGGTCACCCTGTTAGGAGTTTTCTACAGGCCTCCCAATAGTCCGAGAGAAGTAGAGGATAGTATTGCGAGGATGATTCAGGAGAAGAGTGAAAGTAGCAGGGTGGTTGTTATGGGGGACTTTAACTTCCCAGATATTGACTGGGAAAGCTATAGCTCGAGGTCATTAGATGGGTTGGTGTTTGTCCAAAGTGTGCAGGAGGGTTTCCTGACACAATATGTAGACAGGCCAACAAGAGGTGAGGCTATACTGGATTTGGTTCTAGGTAATGAACCAGGCCAGGTGTTAGACTTGGAGGTAGGTGAGCACTTCGGGGACAGTGACCACAACTCGGTGACTTTTACTTTAGTGATGGAGAGGGATAAGTGTGCACTGCAGGGCAAGAGCTATAGCTGGGGGCAGGGAAATTATGATGCGGTGAGGCATGACTTAGGATGCGTGGATTGGAAAAACAGGCTTCAGGAGAAGAACACTAATGATATGTGGAGATTGTTCAAGGAACAGCTAATGGGTGTCCTTGATAAGTATGTACCAGTCAGGCAGGGAGTAAAGGGTCTTGTGAGGGAGCCGTGGTTTGATAGGGAATTGGAATCCCTTGTGAAAGGGAAGAGGGCGGCCTATGTAAGGATGAGGCGTGAAGGTTCAGTTGGGGCGATTGAGAGTTATAAGGTAGCCAGGAAGGATCTGAAGAGAGAGCTAAGAGCAGCGAGAAGGGGACATGAAAAGTCCTTAGTTGGTGGGATTAGGGAAAACCCAAAGGCTTTCTATAGGTATGTCAGGAATAAAAGGATGACTAGGGTAGGTATCGGTCCAGTCAAGGATAGTAGTGGGAAGTTGTGCGTGGAGGCGGAGGAGATTGGTGAGACACTAAATCAATACTTTTCGTCAGCATTCACTCAGGAACGGGACTCTGTTGCTGGTGTGAATATTGAGTCACAAGTGATTAGAATGGATGGCCTTGAGGTATGTAGGGAGGAGGTTTTGAGAATACTGGAAAGGATGAAAATAGACAAGTCTCCTGGGCCTGATGGCATTTACCCTAGGATCCTCTGGGAAGCTAGGGAGGAGATAGCAGAGCCATTGGCCTTGATTTTTATGTCATCATTGTCAACGGGAATAGTATCAGAAGACTGGAGGATAGCGAATGTGGTCCCCTTGTTCAAGAAGGGGAGTAGGGACAGCCCGAGTAACTATAGGCCAGTGAGTCTCACTTCTGTTGTGGGCAAAGTCTTAGAGAGAATTGTAAGGGATAAGATTTATGAACATCTGGATAGGAATAATGTGATCAAGGATAGTCAGCATGGTTTTGTGAAGGGCAGGTCGTGCCTCACAAACCTTATTGAGTTCTTTGAGAAGGTGACTAAGGAGGTGGATGAGGGTAAAGCAGTAGATGTGGTGTATATGGATTTTAGCAAGGCGTTCGATAAGGTACCCCATGGTAGGCTAATGCAAAAACTACGGAGGTATGGCATTGAGGGTGCATTAGAGGTTTGGATTAGGAATTGGCTGGCTGGAAGGAGACAGAGGGTAGTAGTTGATGGACTAGGTTCATCTTGGAGTGCAGTTACTAGCGGTGTACCACAGGGATCTGTTTTGGGACCGTTGCTGTTTGTCATCTTTATGAATGATCTAGAGGAGGAGCTTGAAAGCTGGGTGAGCAAGTTTGCGGATGACACAAAGGTCGGTGGAGTTGTGGACAGTGAAGAAGGATGTGGCAGGTTACAGCGGGATATAGATAGGTTGCAGAGCTGGGCAGAAAGGTGGCAGATGGAATTCAATGTAGCTAAGTGTGAAGTCATTCACTTTGGTAGGAGTAACAAGAAGATGGATTACTGGGCTAATGGTAGGCTACTTGGTAGTGTGGATGAGCAGAGGGATCTTGGTGTCCATGTACACAGATCTCTGAAAGTTGCCACCCAGGTAAATAGTGCTGTGAGGAAGGCATATGGTGTACTGTGCTTTATTGGTAGAGGAATTGAGTTCCGGAGTCCTGAGGTCATGTTGCAGTTGTATAAGACTCTGGTGCGGCCTCATCTGGAGTATTGTGTGCAGTTTTGGTCGCCATACTATAGGAAGGATGTGGAGGCATTGGAACGAGTGCAGAGGAGGTTTACCAGGATGTTGCCTGGCATGGTAGGAAGATCGTATGAGGAAAGGCTGAGGCACTTGGGCCTGTTCTCATTGGAGAAAAGAAGGTTTAGGGGAGATTTGATAGAGGTGTATAAGATGATTAGGGGTTTAGACAGGGTAGACACTGAGAACTTTTTACCGCTAATGGAGTCAGCTGTTACTAGGGGACACAGCTTTAAATTAAGGGGTGGTAGGTATAGGACAGATGCTAGGGGTAGATTCTTTACGCAGCGGGTTGTGAGTTCATGGAATGCCCTGCCAGTAGCAGTGGTGAACTCTCCCTCTTTATGGTCATTTAAGCGGGCATTGGATAGGCATTTGGAAGTTATTGGGCTAGTGTAGATTAGGTAGGATTTGGTCGGCGCAACATCGAGGGCCGAAGGGCCTGTACTGCGCTGTATTTTTCTATGTTCTATGTTCTACACTGACAATGCAGCACTTTGACATGCAGTACTCCAACTGTGCAGCACCTCTGACAGTATTGCACTGGGAGTGTAAGTTCAGATGATATATTCAAATCTCTGCAGTGTATTTTTAACCCAAAGCTTTCTGGTTCAAACATGGGAGTAATATCGTCAGGGACATAGAAACAAGAAGGGAGTAGGCCATTCAGCCCTTCAACCTGCTATGCTATTCAACATAAACATGGCTGATCATTAAACTTATTAAACCTGATTATGCTTTCACCCCATATCCCTTAATACATTTAGCTTTAAAAACTATATCTAACTCCTTGAAAATGTTCAATGTTTTTGTGGCAGAGAATTCCACAGGTTTACCATTCTCTTGATGAAGGAATTTGTAGAGTCATGGAATCACAGAGATGTACAGCACAGAAACATACCCTTCGGTCCAACCCGTCCATGTCGACCAGATATCCCAACTCAATCTATTCCCACCTGCCAGCACCTGGCCCATATCCATCCAAACCCTTCCTATTCATATACCCATCCAAATGCCTCTTAAATGTTGCAATTGTACCAGCCTCCACCACATCCTCTGGCAGCTCATTCCATACACGTACCACCCTCTGTGTGAAAAAGTTGCCCCTTAGGTCTCTTTTTATATCTTTCCCCTCTCACCCTAAACCTATGCCCTCTAGTTCTGGACTCCCACACTCCAGGGAAAACACTTTGTCTATTTATCCTATCCATGCCCCTCATGATTTTATAAACCTCTATACAGTCACCCCTCAGCCTCCAGTGCGCCAGGCAAAACAGCCCCAGCCTGTTCAACCTCTCCCATTAGCTCAAATCTTCCAAACCTGGCAACATCTTTGTAAATCTTTTCTGAACCCTTTCAAGTTTCACAACATCCTTCCGATAGGAAGGAGATCAGAATTGCACGCAATATTCCAACAGTGGCCTAACTAATGTCCTGTACAGCCGCAACATGACCTCCCAACTCCTGTACTCAATACACTGACCAATAAAGGAAAGCATACCAAACGCCTTCTTCACTATCCTATCTACCTGCGACTCCACTTTCAAGGAGCTATGAACCTGCACTCCAAGATCTCTTTGTTCAGCAACGCTCCCTAGGACCTTACCATTAAGTGTATAAGTCCTGCTAAGATTTGCTTTCCCAAAATGCAGCACCCCACATTTATCTAAGTTAAACTCCATCTGCCACGTCTCAGCCCATTGGCCCATCTGGTCAAGATCCCATTGTAATCTGAGTTCGCCTTCTTTGCTGTCCGGGTCCTAAATGATTCATTCAGTATTTATAGACTGTGACCCCCTGGTCCTGGACTCCTCAGTCATCAGGAACATCCTTCCTGTATTTACTCAGTCTAGTCCTGACAATGAATGTTCATGGAGTGGGGTAATAATGATTTTGTGTGATTGTGAGAAATGGGCAATAAATAATCTAGAGCCCATCTTACAGCTTTTTCCATGTGACTTCAATATAAGTGATAACTGGGAATGATGTACATTATGTTGCTGACATGTCAATACTCACTTGATACCATCAAGAAAATTCACATCCTGCCCCAATGACTTAGTTCAGTGAGAGGCTGCTCCTGCACTGATCGGTCAATACACAATCATTTGGATTGAATATCTCTCATTGTGCCTTTTAAAACCTGACTGTTTTGGATGCATCTCACCTTTGAAGAATCAACACAGCTCTCTCGGTGTTTAACTCAGTTTATAAGCTGTCTGAACTCTTCATTGTAAATCACTCAGACCGAGCTGACATCTCACTCGGTGTTGACAGCTCCTCTTAAACCACGGCTGAATCGACAACAACACCAAACCTCAATGTCTTCAGGTTGCACTGGAATTTGCTTTAGGGAGATTAGGACTTGCTCATTCTTGGTGAAGGTGGGGTCAGAGAGGAGGGTAAAAAACCCACAAATATGCACAGTCGATGACTACCATCACCGAGGATGAGGTTGGGACATCACATAAAAGCCATGTTATTGAATCCGTTTACACATGTCATAGAGGTTTACAGCATGGCAACAGGCCCTTCAGCCCAACGTTCTCATGCCATCCAGTTTTCACAATCAGTCTAGTCCCACTTGCCTGTGTTTGGTCCATGTCCCTCCATACCTAACCCATCCATATACCTGTCCAAATGTTCTCTATCTGACAAAACTGTACTTGCTTCCAACACTACTACTGGCTAAAAGACCCAGTACAACCCATGGACAAAACCAACGTCATCTACAAGATTCCATGCAAGGACTG
This sequence comes from Hemiscyllium ocellatum, assembly GCF_020745735.1. Taxonomy (NCBI): domain Eukaryota; kingdom Metazoa; phylum Chordata; class Chondrichthyes; order Orectolobiformes; family Hemiscylliidae; genus Hemiscyllium; species Hemiscyllium ocellatum. The sequence goes on along the minus strand of NC_083412.1, from coordinate 97,040,695 downwards.
CCACAAACACTACGTAGGACAAACAGGAAGAAAGTTAGCCACCAGGATACACGAATACCAGCTAGCCACAAAAAGACACGACCCCTCTCTCCCTCGTAGCCCTACACATGGATGAAAAAAAACACCATTTCGACTGGGACAACACATCTATCCTGGGACAGGCTAAGCAAAGGCATGCCAGAGAATTCCTAGAGGCCTGGCACTCCAACCACAACGCCATAAACAAGCACATAGATCTAGATACCATCTATCAACCCCTCAGAAAACAAACAGGAAATGACATCACCACAAACCCCAGGAACCCCATCCAGGAGAAAGATATAAATAGAAAGCAGGAGACAACAGCTTCGCTTCATTTGGAGGTCACCACTGATGATGTTACCTAGCCAGGTAATGAAACGTCTGGATATCAAACCTACAGCTCAGCGAGCAAACCTACACCCTAAACTACTACTGGCTGGTGGATTAGTCATTGGATAACGACAGGGAAGAAGCAGACAATTGTTATCGGGGGACACTCCACCCACGCCATGACCCCTACCCCCCAACCCATTCCCTGCCACCTCTCAATGAATGGGGAAATCTCTCCTGAGAGATTCCTATGGAGCTCAGGGAGTACAGCTACTTCTTGCAATCATGTTCTCAAGTGCTATTTGTGGCTCTGTCATATGGGTACTGTCATGTGGGTACTGCAATGTGGGTACAGTCATGTGGGTGCTGTCATGTGAGTACTGTCATGTGAGTACTGCCATGTGGGTACTGTCATGTGGGTACTCTCATGTGGCTCTGCCATGTGGCTCTGCCATGTGGGTACTGTCATGTGGGTACTGCAATGTGGGTACTGTCATGTGGCTCTGTCATGTGGGTACTGCCATGTGGGTACCGTCATGTGAGTACAGCCATGTGGGTACTGCCATGTGGGTACTGTCATGTGGCTCTGCCATGTGGCTCTGCCATGTGGGTACTGTCATGTGGGTACTGCCATCTGTGTACCGTCATGTGGGTACTGCCATGTGGGTACTGCCATGTGGCTCTGCCATGTGGGTACTGCCATGTGGGTACTGTCATGTGGGTACTGCCATGTGGCTCTGCCATGTGGGTACTGCCATGTGGGTACTGCCATGTGGGTACTGCAATGTGGCTCTGCCATGTGGGTACTGCCATGTGGGTACTGTCATGTGGGCACTGCCATGTGGCTCTGCCATGTGGGTACTGCCATGTGGGTACTGTCATGTGGGTACTGTTGTGTGGGTACTGCCATGTGGGTACTGTCATGTGGGTACTGCCATGTGGCTCTGCCATGTGGCTCTGCCATGTGGGTACTGTCATGTGTGTGCTGTCATGTGGCTCTGCCATGTGGTTACTGCCATGTGGGTACTGTCATGTGTGTGCTGTCATGTGGCTCTGCCATGTGGGTACTGCCATGTGGGTACTGTCATGTGGCTCTGCCATGTGGGTACTGTCATGTGGGTACTGCCATGTGGGTACTGTCGTGTGGGTACTGTCATGTGGGTACTGTCATGTGGCTCTGCCATGTGGGTACTGCCATGTGGGTACTGCCATGTGGCTCTGCCATGTGGGTACTGTCATGTGGGTACTGTCATATGGGTACTGCCATGTGGGTACTGCCATGTGGCTCTGCCATGTGGGTACTGTCATGTGTGTGCTGTCATGTGGCTCTGCCATGTGGGTACTGTCATGTGGGTACTGCCATGTGGCTCTGCCATGTGGGTACTGTCATGTGTGTGCTGTCATGTGGCTCTGCCATGTGGGTACTGCCATGTGGGTACTGTCATGTGGGTACTGTCATGTGGCTCTGCCATGTGGGTACTGCCATGTGGGTACTGTCATGTGGGTACTGCCATGTGGGTACTGTCATGTGTGTGCTGTCATGTGGCTCTGCCATGTGGGTACTGCCATGTGGGTACTGCCATGTGGCTCTGCCATGTGGGTACTGTCATGTGGGTACTGCCATGTGGGTACTGCCATGTGGCTCTGCCATGTGGGTACTGTCGTGTGGGTACTGCCATGTGGGTACTGCCATGTGGGTACTGTCATGTGGGTACTGCCATGTGGGTGAGGCATTAAAAACTATCCCATCGACACTATTTGGAGGTGCACAGTGAATTTCGGACCAATCCCAATACACTTCACCCAGTCAACACAGTCAATGATCCCATTGCTCTTTGATTCCAGTTTAGCCAAGGCTCCTTGATGCCACACTCGGTCGAATGCTGCCTTGATGTCAAGGGCTGGCACTCTCCCCTCCCCTCGGGAATTCAGCTCCTTTGTCCATGTTTGAACCAAGGCTGTAATGAGGTCAGGAGCTGAGTGGGCCTGGGGGAGCCCAAACTGGGCGTCACTGAGCGGGTTATTACTGAGCAGGTGCTGCTTGATAGCTCTGTTACTGACACCTTCCATCACTTTACTGATGATCGAGAGTAGACTGATGGGGTAGTAACTGGCGGGGTTGGATTTTGTGTACATGACGTACCTGGGTAATTTCTAACAGGCCAGAGGTTTCATTGTCATTGGCCAGACTGCAGGACCCTCCTTCAGTGAAGGAGAGGCAGCAAGAGAGATTGAGAAGAGTGTTGTTAATGATTAAGTTTCAAATTAGGACTAACCTAACTCAGAATAAAACAAGATTGCAAACTTGCTTTCATTCAGTTATGCAGAGTAGATCAGAGCAACTCGCTTTATCTTCCCACAGGACCACCCACGAAATTATTACATCAGACGCTCCACATTCTACATTAACCGACTTAATCCAGGATATAGATACACAAGGATACCTAACAACAACAACCTGCATTTATATAACTTTATTAATATTGAAAAGTGCTTCACGGTTCTTCCTGAAGCATTATCCAGCAATATCTCACATCAGCCATGAGACAAGTATGGAAGCTTGATCAAAGAGCAAGGTATTACAGAGCATCTTACAGGCAGCAAAAGCAAAATACTGCAGATACTGGAAATCTGAAACAAACACAGAGAGAATGAAGAGAACCTCAGCAGGTCTGGCAGTGTCGATGGAGAGAGAAACAAAGGAAATATTTCAAGTCCTGTGTGACTCTTCTTTCTCTCTTCACCGATGTTGCTGGATCTGCTGAGTTTCTCCAGCATTCTCTCTGTTTGTCATCCGAGAGGGAAGATGTACAAATGGATTTAGAGGGTGAATTTCAGAGTTTAAAGTCTCAGGCACTGAGGTAAGGTGGTCAATGGTGGAATGATTTAAGTGGGGATGGACAAGAGCCAGAACTAGAGGAAGGGTATCTGATCTGGGTACCGCAGGACATTAATATTCAGAAGTTAGCGTTTGTACTGTGCAAGTATCAGATAATGACCACCTCTAAAGACAGAAAATCTAACCATTTTCTCTTTAAAATTCAATGGCATTATTATTGCTGAATCCCCACCATCAACAGTGAGGTAAGGTGTGTGATTTGTCTATATTTCAATTCCATTTATGTTTGAGTGGCATATGGGCTTCTACGTGTCTGAGAGGGCTTAATGATTAATTTGTATGTATTTCTGCACACATGGTGAGGTCTTTTAAAATACGGTGTCAGAGGAAGACTTCCTGGAGAATCATGGGTTTTGGTTATTTTGGAGAAATTTTAAATAATGATTTTTAATTTTAATTTAGATAACTATGAGATTTGGCTAAAGCAGGATTGCCTGAGAAATGGAGTATGGTAAAATTGTTAAAGGGTAGATTACCTCTATGGAAGAGGTTTAATAAAAGTTTCAGACCAGAATTTGTTTGGCTAAAAGATTGAAAGGGTTATTTGAAGCTGAGAAAATATAAGCTTCCTTGTATGTTGGTTCCCAGAAGAGGATTTCAGATTCTCAATTATGGGAATTAATACTGCACTTAAGATCGATAGGGTTGAAAGAGAAGAGAATTTGTTCTGGACTGTGCGCTAGTATGGGATTAACAGAATTACAGTTTGTTTTAATATAATTAAGTTTATGTATATGCAACCAGATTGGTTTATTCTATCTAGTCTTTATTTATTTTGTGGAGTAAACTTCTGTTTTATTGTCAAAACTAAATCTGCAAAACTCTGTGCCTTTGTTTTTCATTAAAGGATGATGTTGTTCAAAGCAAAACAAAAATATACCAAGCAAGATTTCAGACTAGACTCTGACTTGTACTCTGGGTAATGGAGATAAGGCAGGAACAGGAGACTGATTGAGGATGATCAGCCATGATCATAATGAATGGTGGTGCTGGCTCGAAGGGTAGAATGGCCTACTCCGGCACCTATTGTCGATTGTCTACTGCACTGTCAGGGTGCTGCATTGTCACAGTGCTCCACTGTCAAAGTATTGCACTGTTGGGGTGCTGCACTGTTAGAGTGATGCACTGTTGAAATGCTGCACTGTCAGAATGCTGCACTGGCAGACTACTGCGCTGTCAGACTACAGCACTGTCAGAATGCTCCATTGTCAGAATACTGCACTGCCAGAGTACTGCACTGTCAGATAACTGCACTGTCACAGTGCTGCACTGTCAGAGTGCTCCATTGTCAGAGCACTGCACTGTCAGGATGCTACATTGTCACAGTGTTCCACTGTCAAAGTATTGCAATGTCAGGTTGCAGCACTGTCAGAGTGATGCACTATTGGAGTGCTGCACTGTCAGGCAGCTGCACTGTCAGAATGCTACACTGTCAGACAACTGCACTATCAGAATGGTGCACTATCAGAATGGTGCACTGTCAGACAACTGCACTGTCAGAATGCTCCACTGTCAGACAACTGCACTGTCAGAATGGTGCACTGTCAGAGTGTGGCACTGTCGGAGGTGCTGCATTGTCGGAGTGCTGCACTGTCAGAGTGCTGCACTGTCAGAATGTTGCACTGTCAGAATGTTGCACTGTTGGAATGCTGCACTGTCAGAGGTACTCACTGTCAGAGTGCTGCACTGTTAGAGGTGTTGGCTTCCATGTGACATGTTAAAGCAGGTTCCCATCGGTTCTCTTGATTGGATGTAAAAGATCTCCTGGTATATTCTGAAAGAGTACAGTGGGAGCTTCACACATATTTTCTTCTGAATCAACATCATTGATAAATGAACAGAGGATCTGGTGATTAGTTTGATGCTGTTGATGGGATCTTTCTTTGCAATACTCTGATGTTATACTTGCCAAAAATGACTACACTTCAACACATAGATGAAAGTGAGGTGGGGAAAAGCTGGTGGAATCATAAATGTCTACCTTTTTGGGGCAGCTGGCAAAAACTGAATGTACTTTGGAAAGAGGAAATAGGAGCAGGAGGAGGCCATTCAGCTCCTTGAGCCTGGTCCACCCTTCAATAGGATCATGGCTGATTCAACATTCCTCACGTTCACCTTCCTGCCCTTTCCCCATAATCCTTGATTCACCGACTGATCAAGAATCTAACTCAGCCTTAAATATACAAGGACTTTCCCCCATAGCTCTTGGTGACAAGGAGGCCCAAAGACTCACATCTCTCTGACAGAAGAAACTCCTCCCCATCTCAGCCTTGCACTGGTGCCCCTTTACTCTGAGACTGTGCCCACTGGTCCTAGACTTCCCCATGAGGGGAAACATCCTCTCAACATTGACCCTGTCACGCCCCTTAAGGATCCTCTACGTTTCAACGAGGTCACCTCTTATTTTTCTAAACTCCAGGGAGCAGAGTCCTTTGCTCATAAGACAATCCCTCCATCTGAGGGATCATCCTGTTGAACCTTGTCTGAACTGTCTCCAATGACATAATATCTTTCCTTAAATAAGGGGACCCAAACTTCTCCTCTTCCTGTGCTATAATACAGTCTTTCTGTATGACTGCAAAAACCTACAATTCTATTCAGAAAGGAATTTCAGGATTTGGATCTAGCGACAATGAATCAACAGTAATATATTGTCTGCGTGGGTTTCCTCCGGGTGCTCCGGTTTCCTCCCACAATCCAAAGATGTGCAGGTTAGGTGAATTGGCCACGCTAAATTGCCCATAGGTTAGGTATGTTAGTCAGAGGAAAATGGGTCTGTGTGGGTTACCCTTTGGAGGGTCAGTATGGACTTGTTGGGCTGAAGAGCCTGTTTCCACACTGTGGGGAATCTAATCTAATCTAATTAGCAAAAGCCAGTGTAAGCGCAGATTGATACAGAGTTTGGGGAAGCTATGTGTTACAGCTCATTTTGGAGCAGGTGAAGCAGCCAGGACAATGGGCCTGAGTGAAGACCCCATGTTTTGTGTGGAGCACTGCACTGTGTTGGGGTGCATTTAAAAACCAATCCATATCTGCTCATATTGAGCAGAAAATCTAGGCTGCCACTTGTGCTGCCAATACTGACAGCGTGTCGTACTATTGTAGATGTCACCTCTTGGAGGGTATGTTGAGCTGCTGTCTTGTCTTCCCTGTCATTTTGGATGCAAGAAGCTCAAAGGCCAATATTTCAATGAACAGCTAGACAGATCCCCCTGTGATCTGACCGATATTTACGTTCAAACAATCACTATTCCTGGAAGAGATTACTGCCATGGGAGCCTGCTGTTCACAAAATGGCTGCCAGGTTTCCTGCGTTCCAACAGAGTGGAGAGTGTACTGCAGGTCAGGCAGCAGCTGAGAAGCAGGAGAATCAACGTTTTGAGCATAAGCCCTTCATTGGGAATTCCTGATGACGTTCCTGATGAAGGCACATATGCCTGAAACGTCGACTCTCCTGCTCTTCGGATGCTGCCTGACCGGCTGTGCTTTTCCAGACGCTTGACTCTGACTCTCCAGCATCTGCAGTCCTCACTTTCTGTATGCATTCCAACACTGACAACATTTCAAATAAACACAGAAATTGCTAGAAAATCTCAGCAGGTCAGGCAGAATCTATGCAGAGAAGGAAGAGTTAATATTTCGGGTCCAGTGACCCATCTGCGTTTTTTTGGGGTTTTATACATCCATTGACTTTCTTGGCTACGAAGTGCTTTGAGGTTATACAAAGGCAGTATGTCCTCGGCACTATATAAATGCTTAAAATCACACAACACCAGGTTATAGTCCAACAGGTATAATTGAAAGCACACTAGCTTTCAGAATGGCGCTCCTTCATCAGGTAGTTGAACCACCTAATGAAGGAACGACACTCTGAAGGCTAGTGCTTCCAATTAAACCTGTTGGACTATAGCCTGGTGTGTGATTTTTAACTTTGTACACCCCAGTCCTACACCGGCATCTACAGACCATGACTTATATAAATGCAAAGCATTCTTTCTTTCGACATGAATTAACAATTACCTTGTCCTGGGCTGACAATGAGGTATTGTGCCAATTCAGCTGTGCCTGATTTCACCTTATTTGAAGAACAGATTAAAAGAGGCAATTAAAGATATTGTGTCAGGTGAATGAATGACTAAATCAGTGGTTTGTTAAGCTGGGGTGTTGTCTTCCATGTAGGTGTAAGCTCTGACAGATGTCTTTGTGTTCCGGAATCCTGCAGGGTTACACCATGTCAGCTGTCAATCCCACTGCAGAAAGGAAGACATGTGTTCAACAGTACTTCCTGGTTGTTATTTCTGCTCTTCAACTGCTTCCATGCTTTCGAAACATCTTCAACCAACACTCCATTGGAAAACCAACGAATGTAAGCTTAATTTCTTCAATATTAGAAATGGGAGAGTTCATCTAACTCCACTGTACGCCGTTATTTGATTCAACTGCAGCCGATCTGTACCTCCAAACCTTTTCGATGCTTCTGCTCTCTATCCCTCGAGTGCTCCATGTCACACAAATCTAACCATTCCACTGTCGTGAAAGTGTTAAGAATTCCTGATGTACCCTGCTCTTCCATGAATGTTTTTTTCCTCATTATAACAACCATCAGCATTTATTTTTAGTGCAGTGAAACATGCCAGGGGCTTCGCACGTGTATTGACAAAAATGAGGATCTCACCACCAATAGCTCAGTCAAAGTTGTAGATTTTAAGAAACATTGCTACAATACAAGACATCCATTCTGCCAGAGGATTCCCCAGAGAGCAATGGATTGTCCATGACAATGTCATTACCACTCAGGTTCCATGTGCTGAACAATTAATATCTTCTGCTCCTCATGCAGTTTAAATTGTTATTCCCTTTTGTGAGTCGATCCTCACGAGTGCAAGACAAGAAAAATATTAGGGCAAGGTATTCTGTAACTGGAGGTAGTCCAGAGAAGGTTCGTTAGCATGATTCTGGGTATAGGAACATGGACTGTCTTATAAGGAGAAGTTGAGTGTATTGGGCCTATACCCATTGGAATTGAGAAGAATGAAAGGAGACTTTTATAAGACATAGAAGATTCTTAGAAGACATTGACAGTATAGATGCAGAGAGGTTGTGTTCCCCTTGTGGGAGAATGTGGGACCAGACGGCAAAATCTCAGAATAAGGGATCACACATTTAAGACAGAGATAAGGAGAAATTTATTCACTCAGATGGGAGTGAATCCATGGAATTTTTTTACCACAGAGGGCTGTCAAGGCTGGCTCATTGAGTGTATTGAAGGATGAAGTCATTATGTTTCTAGTCAGTAAGGGAATCAGGGTTCATGGAAAAAGGCAGGAGAGTGGAGTTGAGGATGATCAGATCAACCATGATCTCATTGAACGGCAGAGGGGCTGAATGGCCTCCTTCTGCTGCTAAGTCTTATCTGAGAAGCATTGACAGTGTGTCTCTTTTTCCAGCAATACCTCAGTTCTTTACCATCAATGTGTATTTTCAGGAATGTCTGAAGGAGGAGGAGAGAGATGGGGATGTTGAGAAAAAGGGCTTTGGTTCTCAGATAGCAGAAAGCAGGGCTGTCAGTGATGGAGCACGGAGAATCGGGGAAGCCCAGGAGGGGCGATTGGAAAGCTGTAATGTGGGTGGGAGATAAGGGAAGTCAGCAAGAGGAATGAGAGAGAGGGGCTGAGGTTGTAAAAGGGAACTAGAGAGAGAGGGAAACTACAAGACTAGGGAAGAGAGAAAGAGGCAGCAAACAGGAATGAACTGTTTTAAACCGAGGAAGACTCAACCAACTAGAAGCCAGGCAAATGGCACAGTGGCTCAGTGGTTAGCACTGCTTCTTCACAGGGACCCAGGTTCGATCCCACCCCTTGGCATATGTCCATGTGGAGGTTGCACATTCTCCCCGTGTCTGCGTGGGTTTCCTCAGGGTGCTCCAGTTTCCTCCCACAGTCCAAAGTTAGGTGGATTGGCTGTGCTAAACTGCCCGTAGTGTCCAGGGCTGTACTGGGCAAGTTAGCTTTGGGGAATGCAGCGTTACGGGGATGGGATGAGTCTAGTTGGGATGCTCTTCAGAGGATTGGTGTGGACTTGATGGACTGAATGGCCTACTTCCACACTGTAGGGATTCTATGAAATCATTCTAGTTATGAATCACTTGGAAATGAATGTTGAATCTCTAGATTATGTTCTGGAGAAAATGAGAAAATGTCATAAAATGTTTTGGTGACTATGTGATGGAAATGAATTACTGTGACCTCTCTAAGCTGAAAGGTGTGTTGAGGGTGATGGCTTTTTGTCTGTAGAAGTGTGGCCACTATATTGAGGAAAAGAATTGTTGCTAACTTATGCCTGTCTTGTGCCAACTGAATTGCCATGATGTCGAAGAAATTCTCTTGTGTTTCAGGTCATTAATTTATTGAAATTAATGAGTCCAAATGCCCCTATATGTCAACACAAAGACAGAAAGTAATGTTACTTATAAAAGAGAACAGTTGGTGAGAATGAAAAATCAAGCCCTGGATATCAAACCGTCACATCAGCAGGATCTTCAAAGGATTTTGTGTCCTGGTGCAGGTATGTTGTTGGAAGGTCACCGTGACATTAACTCTTCAAACAAATATCATCACCGACGGAAAATCTCCTGATTCCTCCATGCCCTCACACACATTCTCTGTCAAAACATTAACTCTGTTTCTCTCTTTCCACAGATACTGCCAGACCTGCTGAGTTTCTCCAGCAATTTTTGGTCACGTTTAAATACTTTTTAAGCTGCAGTCTTTGTAACAATCTCAAAGCTGTTGCAACCAAGCTTTGTACAGCAAGATCCCAAATACAGCAATGTCAGGTATAACCAAATAATCTGCTTTTAGGCACTGGCTGCAAGATTGCTATTGTCCCAGGACACTGGGGAGAGCTCTTCTTTGGAACAGCACAGTAGGAGACTTTCTTTCTACCTGAGAGGGTGACGGGGGCTTTGGTCTAATATCTAATTCAAGAGATAGCATCTCTGACCGTACTGCACTCTCTCAGTACAACACTGGGAGCAGCAGATAGATTTGGTAAAGTTGAATTGAGTGAATGTGGCATAGTAGTTGGCATTGTTGCCTCACAGCGCCAGGGAGAAAGTGAGGAGTGTTGGGGGAAGGGTATTGGTTGGGTCAGCGGCAGAGGAAGAGTTCAAACATTGACTCTCCTGCTCCTTGGATGCTGCCTGACCGGCTATGCTTTTCCAGCTCAACACGTTTTGACGCACAACGCCAGGGACCCAGGTTCAATTCCAGCCTTGGGCGATTCTCTGTGTGGAGTTTGCATGTTCTCCCTGTGTCCACATGGGTTTCCTCTGAGAGCTCCGGTTTCCTCCCACAGTCTAAAGATGTACAGGTTGGGGTGGATTGGCTGTGCTAAGGTGCCCATAGTGCACAGGGATGTACAGGTTAGGGTGGATTGGTGTGCTAAATTGCCCATAATGCCCAGGGATGTGCAGGCTAGGTGGATTAGCCATGGGAAATATGGGATTACCAGGATAGTGCAGGGGGTGGGATGGTCTTTGGAGAGTCTGCTTCCACACTGTAGAGGTTTTTTGGGTTAGAGTGGGGTTCATGAAACTTATTTACCAGCTACAATCAGCACCCATGGAGGGAGTGGGGTGACTTGGGAAAAAGGAACACTGAAGGTGTTTTAAGACTAAGTACGTTATGACAGGGATTTATTCTGTTGTAAATGTTTTAGAATGAACCAAAGCATTACCAATTTCCTGTCTCTGGATTACGGTTAATAATAAGATTAATAAGCAACTGTGTCAAACTACATATCCTGCAGCCGCTGACATCAGTCTCCAAAGACTGACAATCCGGTCACAGCAACAATGCAACAAAACTTCTGGAGTTCCTAGTAATTTAGACATCACGCTGACATCCACAGTCCCTGAGGAAAGCCCCTGAAACAATCCGCACTGACAGAAGCTGAATAGTTTTCCTCAAATATGTATTTATTTTAACGGAGGAGGCCAAGCTGTACAGCTGTGAGCTGGGATCAACACCTGCTTTTCATTGCTATCTTTACAAAATCACCCCGACCGAACACAAGACAGCCATTCAGCCCATCAAGCATCTGCTGGCTCTGCAAAAGACCAATCCAAAGAGTCTGAGATCCCTACCTTTTTCCCATATCCCAACAATTTCTTCCCTTTTCAAGCATTTGCGAGTAAATGTTGAACCTAATTCCACCAGCCCTTCAGGCAGTGAAAATGATAAAATAAATTCTCCCCCAAGTTCCCTGGATGAGTTTTCTCTGGCTAACCAGGCAACTGCCAACTGAAATCTCTTGACTGACTACTTATGCACCAGGTTAAATCTGATCTTCCCTGACAGGGAGCGGGGTTGAATTGGCATCAGGAACACCAATGCAGGACACAAGACTCGGCTAAGCCAGAGAGACAGTTTACCTCAGGGAATAAGGTTTGGTGGAGGAATGAAAATGTGTTGCTGGAAAAGCGCAGCAGGTCAGGCAGCATCCAAGGAACAGGAAATTCGACATTTCATCAGGAAGGGCTTGTGCCCGAAACGTCGAATTTCCTGTTCCTTGGATGCTGCCTGACCTGCTGCGCTTTTCCAGCAACACATTTTCAGCTCTGATACTCCAGCATCTGCAGACCTCACTTTCTCCTTGGTGGAGGAATCCCAAGAATGGCCCTACATGGGGAAGAGGCATGGTTGACACAGGGTCAGGTCCAATGATGAGTTCTGGTAGGTGCGACGGTCCTGGAGATGTACTTGGATCAAATGAAAGCTGCAAACTCACAAACGGTGCAGGAGCTAAACATGCCCAGCTCCTCGACAGTCCGTGGGTTCTCCCTCTCCTTCCGAATCTGAGATGGATACGGTGGATGTTGCTGCTTCAATACTTTTGCTGCCTGAAGATAATGAATTTCTTCCGAGATGGTCTAAGAGCAAGAGGCGAGTTACCGTATGTTACATACCGCCCACATTAGGGGCAGAGCTGGAGGAGACTGAGCCAGTGCTGAAATGCCTCATGAGGAACTACAAGAAAAATGAGCCGATCCATGTCTTGGGACCCAGAGGGGGAGGGATGAGATGATTGTAATGAGTTCAGCCAGATGGATATCACAGAATCTGACTTCCCTCATTGGGGCTGTTAATCTGGTCCATTCAGGGAGCCCTGGCTGACAGATATAAACTGTCAGAGGTTCTGCTCACTCTGAGAACGGGCTCTGAGGGAGCTGGATCAGGGTCAATGACTCTCCATACGTAAACAAAGAGGGCTTTAGAGATACAGAGTCACAGAGATGTACAGCATGGAAACAGACCTTTCGGTCCAATTTGTCCATACCAACCAAATATCCCAACCCAATCTAGTCCCACCTGCCAGCACCCGGCCCATATCCCTCCAAACCTTCCTATTCATATACCCATCCAAATGCCTTTTAAATGCTGCAATTGTACCAGCCTCCACCACTTCCTCTGGCAGCTCATTCCATACACACACCACCCTCTGTGTGAAAAAGTTGCCCCTTAGGTCTCTTTGATATCTTTCCCCTCTCATCTTCAACCTACACCCTCTAGTTCTGAATTCACCCACACCAGGTGAAAAAGACCTTGTCTATTTATCCTATCCATGCCCATCGTGATTTTATAAACCTCTATAAGGTCACCCCTCAGCCTCCGACGCTCCAGGGAAAACAGCCCCAGCCTGTTCAACCTCTCCCTACAGCTCAAAACCCTCCAACCCTGGCAACATCCTTGTAAATCTTTTCTGAACCCTTTCAAGGTTCACAACATCCTTCTGTTAGGAAGGAGACCAGAATTGCACACAATATTCCAACAGTGGCCTAACCAATGTCCTGTACCAGTCGCAACATGACTTGGTGATGGGATACCAGCCTTTGTGCAGTTATTCCTAATATTATTAAGTAATTATACTGGACTGTCAGTATAATGTCTGTGAATTACTTTATTTTATTTATTTGCAGGATCTGCGTGTCCTTGATAAGTATTTACCTGTCAGGCAGGGAGAAAGTGGTCGAGCAAGGGAACCATGGTTTCCTAAAGAAGTTGAATCCCTTATCAAGAAAAAGAGCACTTGAGAGATACAGGTTATCCAGGAAGGACCTAAGGAGAGAGTTAAGAAGAGCCAGGAGGGGTCATGAGAAGTCTTTGGCAGGTAGGATCAAGGAAAACCCTAAAACTTTCTATAGGTATATCAGGAATAAAAGAATGATGAGGGTAAGATTAGGGCCTGTCAAGGAGAGTAGTTGGAAGTTGTGCATGGATTCCGAAGAATAGGAAAGGCACTAAATGAATATTTTTCGTCAGTATTCACACAGGAAAAAAACAATGTTGTCAAGGAGAATACTGAGATATAGGCTGTTAGACTAGATACAACTGAGGTTCATAAGGAAGAGGTGTCAGCAATTCTGGAAATGTGAAAATAGATAATCCCCTTGGGTCAGATGGGGTTTATCCTAGGATTCTCTGGGAAACCAGGGAGGAGATTGCAGAGCCTTTGGTTTTGATCTTTACATTGTCATTGTCCACAGGAATAGTGCCAGTAAACTGGAGGATAGCAAACGTTGTCCCCTTGTTCAAGACGGGGAGTTAGGACAACCCTGATAAGTAGAGGCCAGTGAGCCTGACTTCAGTTGTTGGTAAAGTGTTGGAAAGGATTATAAGAGATAAGATTTATAATCATTTAGACGGAAATAAGTTGATTCGGGATAGCCAACATGGTTTTGTGATGGGTAGGTCATGCTTCACACACCTTATTGAGTTCTTTGAGATGATGACCAAACAGATGGATGAGGATAAAGTGGTTGATGTGGTGTATGTGGATTCCAGTAAAGTGTTTGATAAGGTTCCCCATGGTAGGCTATTGCAGAATATACAGAAACATGGGATTGAGTGGGGTTTAGTGGTTTTGATCAGAAATTGGCTAGCTGAAAGAAGACAGAGTGTGGTGGTTGATAGGAAATGTTTATCCTGGAGTTCAGTTACTAGTGGGGACCACAAGGATCTGTTTTGGGTCCACTGTTGGATGGGTTAGTAAATTTGCGAATGACACTAAGGTCAGTGGAGTTGTGGACAGTGCTGAAGGATGTTGCAGGTTACAGAGGGACATAGATAAGCTGCAGAGCTGGGCTGAGAGGTGGCAAATGGAGTTTAATGCAGAAAAGTGTGAGGTGATTCACTTTGAAAGGAGTAACAGGAATACAGAGTAATGGGCAAATTGAAAGATTATTGGTGGTGGAGATGAGCAGAGAGATCTTAGTATCCATGTCCATAGATCCCTGAAAGTTGCCACCCAGGTCGATTGGGTTGTTAAGAAGGCATACAGAGTGTTACCTTTTATTGGTAGAGGGATTGAATTTCAGAACCATGAGGTCATGTTGCAACTGTAAAAAACTCTGGTGTGGCCGCACTTGGAGAATTGCATACAATTCTGGTCACCACATTATATGAAGGATGTGGAAGTATTGGAAAGGGTTCAGAGATTAACTAGGATGTTGCCTGTTATGGAGGGAAGGTCTTATGAGGAAAGGCTGAGGGAATTGAAGCTGTTTTTGTTAGAGAGAAGAAGGTTAAGAGGTGACTTAATAGAGACATACAAGATAATCAGAGGGTTAGATAGGGTGGACAGTGAGAGCCTTTTTCCTCGGATGGTGATGACTAGCACGAGGGGACATAGCTTTAAACTGAGGGGTGATAGATATATGACAGATATCAGAGGTAGTTTCTTTACTCAGAGAGTAGTAAGGGTGTGGAATGCACTGCCTGCAACAATAGTAGACTCACCAACTTTAAGAGCATTTCTAATGGTCATTGGATAAATATATGGACAAGAATGGAATAGCGTATATTAGATAGGCTTCTGATTGGTTCCACGGGTCGGCGCAACATCTGGGACCGAAGGACCTGTACTGCACTGTAATGTTCTATATTCTATCTTAATCTGGGCACCACTGGCTGGGCTAACATTTAATGCCCATACCTAATTGCCCAGAGGGCAGTTAAGAGATATCTACATTGCTGTGGGTCTGGAGTCTCATGTGCTTACATGCCAGTGCAGGTTAATTGGGCAGATTTCCTTCCCTGAAGGACATTAATGAACCAAATGATCCAACAATAAATGAACCATCTTCCTAACAATGAATTTGTGGTCATCATTAGACTCTTAATTTCAGATTTTTATTGAATTCGAATTCAACCATCTACCATGGCAGGCTTTGAACTTAGGTTCCTAGGGCGTTATGTAAATCCCTGGATGAATAGTCTAGTGACAATACAATAAGGGCATTGCCTCTCTGTACTTTCCATAGACAACCCAGACATGGTGCTACTACAGTTATTGTTGACTGAGGAATGCTGAGCAGAGGGCCTGTCTGTTTCTCTTTGAGTGTTAAGGTAAGGAGTCCAGAGGGACCTGAACAGGATCTGGATTTAACACCAAAGTTTCCTTCCTTGGACTGAAGACTTCATCTGAATTTCACCTTCAATTTTCCCGCATTGGTTTGACCTGAAATATTGAGCTGATGTCAATCGGATGTGTCTGAATTTTACGTGGGTATAAATCATGGTGAACAATCCACAGTCCAAGGTAACAGGATAATGCTCCTTTCAGTGTTTGGATTTTATGCTTCAATTTCACTATCATTCATTTTCATCAGTCACAGTGTGTTTAACAACACACAATTGCAGAGGATTTTTCAATTCTTCACTTACAACATGAAATGCATTTAAAAAAGCACAGAATGCAGGTGCTTGAAGAGGAACTTTCAAGTAAAAATTGCAATTAATGAACCAAAAATAAAATCCCTTTATTTCCTGCCTCCTGAAATGTCCTGACCATTGACTCGGACCAAGGACAGTTAGCGTAACCAATGTGACATTGACACATACACCCTATCGTAGATCAGAAAAAACACAGAAATGAAAAGCATAAAATTTGCAAATATTTGCCCTACATAGCTCAATGGGCATAGATGTTACACAGGCTAACATTAAACCAGAATATTCTAGAAGGATTAGCTACCATGATTTGTGTGTATCCAGGTACACAATAAGGTTAACTCTACAGTACTCTGGGAATGAGAATTAAAGCCTTTGTGAAAAATTGGGATAACAAATTTATTTGATCTGTAAATTATACAATATGCATACACAGCAACACCAGCATGCATTTGTATAACATCTTTAAACAAATAAAACATCTCAAAACACAATATCCTGATGAAGGGCTAATGCCCGAATCATCGATTTTCCTGCTCCTCGGATGGTGCCTGACCCGCTGTGCTTTTCCAGCACCACACTTTTCAACTCTGATCTCCGGCATCTGCAGTCCTCACTTTCTCCTACATGTGACTCCAGACCCACAACAATGTGGTTGACTCTAAGAGCCCTATGGGCAATTAGGGATGACTATAAAATGCTGGCCTAGCCAGTGACACCCTCATCCTGTGAATACAAATAAAACTGTTTCACAGGAGCGATGGTTAGACCAAATTGGCGCCATGGTCAAGAGAGATCGGCGCAGGTGACAAAAACAGCAAAAAAGATCGGATTTGATGAGATCCTTAAGGGCAGGGAGGGTTACGTAGCAATTTCAGGAGATTAGGGCCAGGAGCAATGAAGGCATACTGACATTTATATCTGGGACCACGTTCCATCAGTGTCATGACTTACTTATAGGGATATAGAGTCATAGAGTCATAGAGATGTACAGCATGGAAATAGACCCTTTGGTCCAACCCGTCCGTGCTGACCAGATATCCCAATCCAATCTAGTCCCACCTGCCAGCACCCGGCCCATATCCCTCCAAACCCTTCCTATTCATATACACATCCAAATGCCTCTTAAATGTTGCAATTGTATCAGCCTCCACCACTTCCTCTGGCAGCTCATTCCATACCCGCACCACCCTCTGTGTGAAAAAGTTTCTCCTTAGGTCTCTTTTATATCTTTCCCCTTTCACCCCAAAACTGTGCCCTCTAGTTCTGGACTCCCCAACCCCAGGGAAAAGACTTTGTCTATTTACCCTATCCATGCCCCGCATAATTTTGTGATATGATTTAAAAAGCAAGGTTCTCTCTGGAAGCCTGTATTCCTGCAACAGTCTCCAATGTTCAAAAGCAGGCAATGAGAACACTGGAGAAACTCAGCAGGTCTGGCAGCATCTGTGAAGAGAGAAACGGAGTTAACATTTCAAATTTGATTTGACTTTGACTTTGCTTCCTCAGATGAAGAAGGTTCTGAACAAGGTTCATTCCAGACCACAGAACCACATCCGTGGATCGGTTGGTTGGTTGATGAAGGATAGAAGGTTGGGATGAGTGTGAGACTGTGACTGGGATTCTCCATCAACATGAAGGGCAGAGAATGGTAACCTTCTGACTGACCCAACGGGAACAAAACAGAACAGGTCAAAAATGAATAAACAAAACAACAGGATGATACACATCGGTATCAACAGCAACAAGAAGACAGCTTATGCCATTTCGTGTAGCCTTGATATGCAATGCACATTTTACATTCTTCATCTCACACTTTCCCATTGTAGGGTGAGATTCATCTTGAGCCAGTGACATTGTAAACACAACTTAGAATCTTTGCAAGGCCACTTCAGAAGTCCAACCATGTCTGAAAAATGGTCAAATCAGACTCAAGACGTTAACTCAGTTTCTCTTTCCCCAGATGCTGCCAGACCTGCTGAGTTCCTTCAGTATACTCTGCGTTTGTTTTTAGATTTCCATCATCCACAGTATTTTGTTTGCATCTAGTTTTCAAAATGCCAATGGGGGAGTGCAGGGAATCCCTCACGGCTCATTATGTCCTTGGATAGTCACAGCTATCCAAGGAGAAAAGTTCCTGAGGACGCCAAACAGCCTGGTGTACTAACACAGCTGTCACACAGGGTGATCTGAAAATCTGGGGGTCATCATTGACTTGAAGCTGTTTGTCATAAAAATATTATGATAACAAAAGCATGTCTGTGGCAAGTAACTCACCTCCTGACTCTGAAAGCCTGTCCATCAAGAAGGGAGGTTGGCAAATGGTGGGGAATTATAGATGCGTTAACTTAACTTCTGTAGTGGGGAAAATGCTTGAGTTAATATCAAGGAAAAAATAGTAAGGCATCTAAATAGAAATTGTCCCGTTGGGCAGATGCAGCATGAGTTCATGAAGGGCAAGTCATGCTTAACTAATTAGTGGAATTCTATGAAGACATTATGAGCACAGTGGACAATGGGGACCCAGTAGATGTGCTGTATCTAAATTTCCAAAAGACCTTCAATAAGGCTGCTGCATAAGATAAAGGTGCAAGGCATTATGGGTAATGTATTAGCATGGACAGAGGAGTGGTTAACCAGCAGGAAGCAAAGAGGAATAAATGAGTGCTATTCTGGTTAACAATCAATGACTAGTGGTGTGCCTCAGGGGTCAGTGTTAGGTCCACAATTATTCACTATTTACAGAGGAACCTTGATTATCTGAAGGAGACAGCTGGAGAGTATTTTGTTCGGATAATCAAATGCTGAATAACACGGTTAGCCAAGCATTGGGACCTTGCGATCTTGTTCGGGAATCCGAAATTTGGTAAATTGAATACCGGATAATCGAGGTTCCACTGTACCTAGATGATTTGGAGTTGGGGATGATGTGCAGTGTGTCAACGTTTGCGGGTGACACTAAGGTGAATAGCAGAGCAAACTGTGCAGAGGACTGTGGAATGTTTCAAAGGAACATAGATAGTTTAAGTGAGTGGGCAAAGGTCTGGCAGATGGAGTACAATGTTAATATATGGAAAGTCATCCCTTTTGGGATGCATAACAGTTACTTGAAATGTAAAAAAGTTGCAGCATGCTGTTGTGCAGAGGGAACTTGTGCATGAATCACTGAATGTTGGTCTGCAGGTACAACAGGTAATTAGGAAGACAAATGGAATTTTGTCCTTCATTGGCAAAGGGATTGAGTTTAAAAGCAGGGTGTTTATGTTGCAGCGTACAGGGTGCAGGTGAGGAGTACTGTGTGCAGATTTGGTCTCCTTACTTAAGAAAGGATGTTCTGGCACTGGAGGAGGTACAGAGGAGGTTCACTAGGATGATTCCAGTGTTGAGAGGGTTGGCTTATGAGGAGAGACTAGATTAGATTACTTACAGTGTGGAAACAGGCCCTTCGGCCCAACAAGTCCACACCGACCCGCCGAAGCGCAACCCACCCATACCCCTACATTTACCCCTTACCTAACACTACGGGCAATTTAGCATGGCCAATTCACCTGACCCGCACATCTTTGAACTGTGGGAGGAAACCGGAGCACCCGGAGGAAACCCACGCAGACACGGGGAGAACGTGCAAACTCCACACAGTCAGTCGCCTGAGTCGGGAATTGAACCCGGGTCTCTGGTGCTGTGAGGCAGCAGTGCTAACCACTGTGCCACCGTGCCGCCCTGAATAGACTGAGTAGACTGGGATTATATTAATTAAAAGATTGAGGTGGGACTTTATAGAAGCATATAAAATTATGAAGGGAATGGATAAAATAGAAGTAGAGAGAATGCTTCCACTGACGAGTGAAGCCAGGACAAGGGGCATCGCCTCAAAATTAGGGGCAGCAGGTTTAGGAGCTTCTTCACCCAGAGGGTTGTGAATCTGTGCCCAGTGAAGTAGTTTAGGCTACTAAATGTAAATATTTTTAAAGCTAATATCGATCATTTTTTGGTCAGTAAAGGAATTCAGGGTTATGGTGATAGGGCGGGTAAGCGGAGCTGAGGCCACGAAAACATCAACCAAAAGATCTGATTGACTGGCGGAGCAGGCTCGAAGGGCCACATGGCCTGCTTCTGTTCTTAGTTCTTATGTCCTTGGTTTGATTTGGATGTGAGCATAAGAGGTACAGTTAGTAAGTTTGCAGATGCCACCAAAATTGGAGGTGTAGTGGACAGCGAAGAGGGTTACCTCAGATTACAACAGGATCTGGACCAGATGGGCCAATGGGCTGAGAAGTGGCAGATGGAGTTTAATTCAGATAAATGCGAGGTGCAGCATTTTGGGAAAGCAAATCTTAGCAGGACTTATACACTTAATGGTAAGGTCCTAGGGAGTGTTGCTGAACAAAGAGACCTTGGAGTGCAGGTTCATAGCTCCTTGAAAGTGGAGTCGCAGGTAGATAGGATAGTGAAGAAGGTGTTTGGTATGCTTTCCTTTATTGATCAGAGTATTGAGTACAGGAGTTGGAAGGTCATGTTGCAGCTTCACAGGATATTGGTTAGGCCACTGTTGGAATATTGCATGCAATTCTGGCCTCCTTCCTATCGGAAAGATGTTGTGAAACTTGAAAGGGTTCAGAAAAGATTTACAAGGATGTTGCCAGGGTTGGAGGATCTGAGCTACAGGGAGAGGCTGAACAGGTTGGGGCTGTTTTCCCTGGAGTGTCGGAGGCTGAGGGATGACCTTATAGAGGTTTACAAAATTATGTGGGGCATGGATAGGCTAAATAGACAAAGTCTTTTTCCTGTGGTCGGGGAGTCCAGAACTAGAGGGCATAGATTTAGGGTGAGAGGGGAAAGCTATAAAAGAGACCTAAGGGGCAACTTTTTCACGCAGAGGGTGGTAAGTGTATGGAATGAGCTGCCAGAGGATGTGGTGGAGGCTGGTACAATTGCAGCATTTAAGAGGCATTTGGATGAGTACAATAATTGAAAGGGTTTGGAGGGATATGGGCTGGCAGGTGGGACTAGATTGGGTTGGGATATCTGGTCGGCATGGATGGGTTGGACCGAAGGGTCTGTTTCCATGCTGTACGTCTCTATGTAGTATATGGCACCTCTTGATTTTTGTAACTCTAATCAAATGGATTCTAGGTTTGAGAGAGGGAAGCCTTCAGAAATACTGACAACTCATGCTGACCATCCTACCCGGATGAAATGAGCTAACTCAGCTGTAAGTTCAATTGTTCTTTGCTTGGTATGTGCCTGTTTACTAGTGCTGCTCCCTGTGCTTTGGAATTCAGCCTTGAGTGTGGGCTCAGAGAAGAACAAACCTTTAGAAAGGCCTGGAAACTAGAGCTGAGGCAAGAGACATTGAGAATGATATTTTTTACATATTTATTAGGTGGTGTGTTTTACCCACATGGATCTGTGATAAAAACCACACAGCATCATCAAAAGCCATTCAGCTGGAAGCAGGATTCTGGTCTGAAGCAGATGGCTGTGGAATGGGACATTAACTTAAACCAATTAGACAGGGGCCAGAGGATCACACACAATGACTTAAATACATGAAAGCCGTCCATTTATCTGTTGGGTGGGACGGTGGCTCAGTGGTTAGCACCAGAGGACTGATTCGATTCTATCCTCAAATGATTGTCTGTGTAGAGTTTGCACATTCTCCTCATGTCTGCGTGGGTTTCCCTTGGGTGCTCCGGTTTCCTCCCACAGTCCATTGATGTGCAAGTTCAGTGGATTACCCATGGGAAATACAGGGTTACAGGGATAGGGTGGGCTTCAGAGGGTCAGTGTTGACTCAATGGGCCGAAATGACCTGCTTCTGTATTGTAAGGATTCTATGATTATTCATCACTTTAAAGTTTTTCATTGCTGGCTTTAATGTTTTTTTTGCACTCTCTAGGCTCTGCAATCTCCCAGGGTGGAAACTGGATTTTAACTTTAGCAAAAGGAATTTCGAGGTATTGTGTAATGTTTTGGCAAGAGCTATGTTAATGAAGAATGGAACTTTATAAAATTCCCAGCTCCTGGGAGTCCCAGAGAACCAGCTTCTTCATATCTCTCTCTCGTCAGCTTGACAGATGCTCTCACAGACGCACAATGCACCTATAGTTTACGTACGGCTTGGATAATTAATTGCACCTTTTGGGGCCAGACACAGACCTCAATTGACTTTCCAGCAAGACCTGTTTCTCTAGGCTCACATCCAACACAAACCATTGTGAGGAGAGTTGAGCTGAT
This sequence comes from Hemiscyllium ocellatum, assembly GCF_020745735.1. Classification (NCBI taxonomy): domain Eukaryota; kingdom Metazoa; phylum Chordata; class Chondrichthyes; order Orectolobiformes; family Hemiscylliidae; genus Hemiscyllium; species Hemiscyllium ocellatum. The sequence goes on along the minus strand of NC_083412.1, from coordinate 97,018,477 downwards.
TTAAGTGAAGTGAACAAATCATCATGCCCCTGTCTGAAATATTACCTGTTTCAGAGTCACAGAATGCTGCAGCAAAGAAGGAAACCGTTCCACTCAACATAGCTGCACCCTGTGCTCTCTGCGTCAGCTATGACAATGTGTCAAACTCTCCTCCTTGGCCCTGAGGTCGCACATTCTGTGAACAAGTGCCACCCTGGGACCTGGGTTGGACTGAAACTGCAGGACAGTACTGAGGGAGAACAGCACTCTCAGAGGCACTGTTTTTTTTAGATGTTGAGAGTAAAATATCTCAATGCTGTTTTCTTCAAGAAAGCCAGGAGAGTTGGCCCTGGTATCTTTGCCAATCGGTCATTTTCATTAAAACATGTTACTTGTTGCCATAGCTGCATTTTGAGAGCTTGCGGTGCTCTAATTGGCTGCCCAAGTTTCCTACGCTTTAATGGTGGGCTACACTTCAAACAAACTTAATTGATTGCAATGTGCTTTGGGACATCTTGAAGTCTTGAAACATGCTGTAGACATGTAAATATGAGTTAATCCAACTTTCCTGCAAATTTTTCCTCGCAAAATATTTATCTGGGAAGTTAATATTGAATCTGCTTGCTGTACTCTCGGATCGTAACAACATCTTGCATTGAATAAGATCTCCTCACTTCTCACTAGTACCTTTTTTACTTATTATATTCAATATATAGAGCCATAGAACTGTACAGCACAGAAACAGACCCTTCGCCCCAACTTGCCCATGCTGACCTCACATCCCAACCTAATCTAGTCCAATTTGCTAGAAATTGTTCCCTATCCCTCCAAACCCTTCCCATTCATTTACCCGTCCAGATGCCTTTTAAATGCTGAAATTGTGCCAGCCTCCACCACTTCCTCTGGCAACTTATTCCATACACACACCACCCTCTGCATGAAACAACTGCCCCTGAGATCCCTTTTAAATATTTTCTCTCTCACCCTAAATCTACGCCCTCTAGTTCTGTACACACCCATACTGGGAGAAAAAAATTGTATATTTACTCTATCTATGCCCCTCATGATTTTATAAACCTCTATAAGGTCACCCCTCGGCCTCCAACACTCCAGGGAAAACAGCTCCAGCCTGTTCAGCCTCTCCCTGTAGCTCAAACCCTCCAATCCTGGCAACATCCTTGTATATATTTTCTGAGTTTCACAACATCCTTCCTGTAGGAGGGAGACCAAAACTGAACACAGTATTCTAAACATGTCCCAGCCAATGTCCTGTACAGCTGCAACATGACCTCCCAACTCCTGTACTCAATACTCTGACCAATGAAGGAAAGCATACCAAACGCTTCCTCACTATCCTATCTATCTGCAACTCTACTTTCAAGGAACAATATATCTGCACTCTAACAATAACACTCCCCAGGACCTTACCTTTAAGTGTGTAAGTCCTGGTCTGCATTTCCATAATGCAGCACCTCACATTAAACATCTGCCACTCCTCAGCCCATTGGCCCATCTGATCAAGATCCCATTGTAATCTGAGGTAACCTTCTTCGCTGTCCACTACACCTCCAATTTTGGTGCCATCTGCAAACTTATTAACCGTATCTCCTATCTTCACATCCAAATCAGTTATATAACTAACAAAAATCAGTGGACCCAGTACCAATCCCTTCTGTCTACCACGGGAATGACCTGCTGCTATACTAACCAGTGTGTACATCCCGCCACAAGCAAAGGTTGAGCAAACTCTGGATGTGCTGTACTCTACCATTAACACCCTGGAGATGGAACATCCTGAGGCCCTGTTTATTGTAACTGGTGACTTTAATCAAGCCAATCTAAGGAAGGTGTTGCCCAAGTACTACCAGAACATTACCTGCCCCACCAGGGGCCCAAACATTTTAGATCAGTGCTACACTGGTTTCCTCTGGGTGCTCTGGTTTCCTCCCACAGTCCAAAGATGTGCAAGTCAGGTGAATTGGCCATGCTAAATTGCCCGTAGTGTTAGGTGCATTGATAAGAGGGAAATGAGTCTGGGTGGGTTACTCTTCAGAGGGTCAGTGTGGACTAGTTGGGCCGAAGGGCCTGTTTCCACACTGTAGGGAATCTAATGTAAATCTAATGTAATACCACTGTGAAAGATGCCTACCGCTCCATCCCCTGCCCTCATTTCAGGAACTCCGACCACAATGCCATGCTTCATCTCCCGGCCTACAGGCAAAAGTTCACACAGGAGACCCCCTCGCGGAAACAGGTCCAGTGCTGGTTGGAGAAGGCAGAGGATCAACTCCGGTGTTGTTCTGGAATCGGCTGATTGGGCCGTGTTCAAACAGTCCGCAGGTACCTTGGATGAGTACGCCACCACTGTCACAGACTTTATCAGCAAATGTGTGGAGTACGGCATACCGAGGAAGTCAATCCGGGTGTTCCCCAACAGGAAACCCTGGATGAATCAGCACATACAGAACCTGCTAAAAGCCACACATGAGACCTTCAGATCAGGAGACACACTCAAATAAAAAGAATCCAAGTATGACCTTCGCAGAGCCATTAAGAAAGCCAAGGACCAATATCGATCCAAACTAGAGACCAGACAGACACCTAGCAACTATGGCAAGGACTGAATGACATCACAGGTTCTAAAAAGAGACAGTGCAAGATAGAAGACGATGACACATCCCTCAATGCCTTCTATGTTCACTTTGAGCAGAATTGCAACGGAGTGGTAACACTTATTCCAACAAGTCCTGACAAACCTATCTTAACCGTCACTGCATCAGAGGTCAGATCAGTTTTCCTTTGTGTGAATCCAAGGAAAGCGATGGGACCAGATGGAGTACCAGGCTGTGCACTCAGAGCATGCGCAGATCAACTGCCGGAGGTCTTCTCAGGCATCTTCAACCTCTCCCTGCATCAGGCCACTGTCCCTGCCTGTTTCAAGAGGGACAACATCATCCCTGTGCCTAAAAAGGTTCATGTAGGTGTCTCAATGACTATCGCCCAGTAGCCCTAACGTCAGTGGTCATGAAGTGCTTTGAAAGGCTGGTCATGGCATTAATCAACTCCAGCCTCCCCACTACTCTTGACCCACTCCAATTTGCCTATCGAACCAACCGATCCACATCAGATGACATATCACTTGCCCTTCACCCCTCCTGCGAACATCTTGACACCAAGAACAGCTATGTCAGAATCCTACTCATTGACTACAGTTCAGCCTTCAACACTATTATCCCCTCGAGACTGATTACTAAACTTAGTGATCTCGGACTAAGCCCCACTCTCTGCCACTGGATCCTCAGTTTCCTGAGCCACAGGCCATAATCAGTGAAGATTAGGGACAATATTTCATCCTCACTAACACTCAACACTGGAGCCCCCCAGGGGTGCATACTCAGCCCCCTACTGTACTCACTGTATACCCATGACTGTGCCGCCAAATACCAGACTAATGCCATTTACAAGTTCGCTGATGACACCACCATAATCCTAGAAAAATGGTGTGCTGAGAACATCCTAGCTCTCAATGCTGGCAAAACCAAGGAACTCATTATTGACTTTCAGTGGGATGTTACTCATGCCCCCTACACATTAACAGCACAGAGGTGGAACGAGTGGAGAGTGTCAAACTCCTGGGAGTGATCATCCACATCAACTTTCTTGGACGCTTCATGTGGACACACTGGTTACAAAGGCCCAATAACATCTCTTCTTCCTCGGGCAGCTGAGGAAATTTGGCATGACGGTGAATACCCTTGCCAACTTTTATAGGTGTGCCATCGAGAGCATTCTGTCTGGCTGTATCACTACCTGGGATGGCAACTGTACCATTCATGATCGGAGATGGTTACAGAGAGTGGTGAACTCGGCCTGGACAATCACAAAGGCCAACCTCCCATCTATAGAATCCATCTATCAGGCCCGTTGTCAAGGAAAGGTCACCAGCCTAAAAGAATTGGATAAATAGTTAAAAGAATAAATTTGCTGTAAAGACAAAAAAATATAATTTTGGACTCCTGTTGTGGACCAGATTAAATTCCCTCAAAATATTCGCAAGATAGCCCAGACCCTAACATTTTCTTATTTTGAAAGTAAATACAAGGTATTGCTTTCCAAACGCAATTTGATTGGCCAAACTATCGGATTTAAAGCAAAATTCACCCACTATAGTTAAAATACAACAAAACAAAGAAGGAATTGGAATAACCTGACTCCTCTGGAAAACTTAACAGAATGATAGAAACTGTAACCATTACTAATTAACTGTTCCAATATAGTAACATCCTATAAACAGGCCCTTGACAAAAAGCACGGTGGTTCAGTGGTTAGCACTGCAACCTCACAGTGCCAGGGATCCAGGTTCGATTCCAGCCCCAGGTGAATTTCTGTGTGGAATTTGCACATTGCCTGCGTGGATTTCCTCCTGCTGCTCCAGTTTCCTCCTACAGTCCAAAGATGTGTAGGTTAGGGACATTGACCATACTAAATCGCCCATAGTGTTCAGTGCATTAGTAAGAGGTAAATATAGAGTAGGAGAATGGCTCTGGGGGGGTCACTCTTCAGAGAGTCAGTGTGGACCTGTTGGGCTGAAGGGCCTTTTCCACACTGTAGGGGTTCTATGAAATTCAGAAAACAATTTGTCTCACATGCAACTCCAGCAGATTAGGAAGGAAAATGCATCAACCGAAAATTTTGAGAGCATGTGGCAGTCAGGGGAGATTTATTGAAGCTTCCAACCCTGGGGCAGCACAGTGGCTCAGTGGTTAGTACTGCTGCCTCACAGCACCAGGGTCCCAGGTTTGATCCCAGCCTCGGGCGACCGTCTGTGTGGAGTTTGCACATTCTCCCCGTGTCTGCGTGGGTTTCATCCTCCCACAGTCCAAAGATGTGCAGGTCAGGGTGAATTGGCCATGCTAAATTGCCCATAGTGTTAGGTGCATTAGTCAGAGGGAAATGGGTCTGGGTGGGTTACTCTTCGGAGGGTTGCTGTGGACTTGTTGGGCCGAAGGGCCTGTTTCCACACTGCAGGGAATCTAATCTAATCCAATCTATTGAGTCACTAACAGCAACTGCTAATACTGAAATTCTAAAAACTCTGAACTGAAAATCCTGGATCAGTGGGAACTTGACCACACCCAGTCAGGCTGCTTCTATTTTTCTAACTTCCAAAACAAAATCAAAGGCCTTGCAAGCTGTTTACTTTAGTGGCTTTAGTAGACTGCTTTTCACTTCTACCTCAAAACTTCTCTTTAAAACAAAACCCAGGCAGAGTACACCTTAAAATTGCAGTATCATCTCACACCTCTTTGAGAAAACCAACACAGTACAATGGACCAAATGGCCTTCCTTTATGTCATATAATAATTCAATTCTATATTCATCTCTGTTGATCTCAATGTCAACAACAAACACTAAGGGTGAGAGGGCATGAATACTTGATATGATGATACATGCTTTACACTGTTAACCAAAGTTAAGGTGCTCAGAATAACCTTTTAGTTGAGGGTAGAGTGGGAAAGGAGGTTTTGATGCACGTGGGAGAGGGAATGAGGGGACAGCAGTGGTGTGGGGTGGGGGAATAAGAATGGTCTCCTGGCAACACACAGATGTGGAAACTTTGGCTGATTGTGGTTTAATTGGTTGGAATATAAAAGCAGAGATGTGCTACTGAGACTTTGTAAAGCTCTGGTTAGGCCCCAATTGGAGTATGTGTCCAGTTTTGGTCCCCACACCTCAGGAAGGACGTACTGGCACTGGAAGGTGTCCAGCAGAGATTCACACGGATGATCCCTGGAATGGTTGGTCTAACATATGAGGAACGGCTGAGGATCCTGGGATTGTATTCATTGGAGTTTAGAAGATTAAGGGGAGACTTAATAGAGACGTACAAGGTAATACATGGCTTGGAAAGGGTGGACTCTAGGAAATTGTTTCCATTAAACGAAGAGACTAGGACCCATGGACACAGCCTTAGAAATAGAGGGGGTCAATTCAGAACAGAAATGCGGAGACATTTCTTCAGCCAGAGAGTGGTGGGCCTGTGGAATCCATTGCCACAGAGTGCAGTGGAGGCCGGGACGCTAAATGTCTTCAAGGCAGAGAGTGATAGATTCTTGTTGTCTCGAGGAATTAAGGGCTACGGGAAGAACGCTGGTAAGTGGAGTTGAAATGCCCATCAGCCATGATTGAATGGCGGAGTGGACTCGATGGGCCGAATGGCCTTACTTCCACTCTTATGTCTTATGGTCTTATAATTTTCCAGCATCCAAGACCCATGGTGGCTCAGGATTTGTCCATCAACCAATCAGCTGCTTTTCAACAGTGCCTTTGCCATTTCTCAATGTGTTTCACAGACACATACTCAGGTAAGAGCTAACACTAAGCCAAAGAGCACAACAACACAGGAAGCAGGCATTGAGCATCGGCCAATCGGCCCATCATGCTCACTCCAGCATTCAGTACAATCTTGGCAGAGATTGGCCTTCAGCTCCACTTTCCTGTCTTCTCGTCATATCCCAAGGAGACCACAAACCTGTTTATTCCAATCGCAAACAAAGTCACTGATGGAGCATGCACAACTATCTGAGTCAGAGAACTCTAACGACTCACCAGCCTTTTGGTGGAGTTATTTCTCCTCATCTCAGTCTCAAATGATAGGTGCCTTAACTTGAGTCAGTGCCACCAAGTTTTATTTTTATTCATTTGTGGGACATGAGTATTGTTGGCTGGCCAGCTTTGATAGCCCTTCCCTATTTGCCCTTGAGAAGGTGGGGGGAGCTGTCTTCTTGAACCGCTGCAGTCCATGTGCTGTAGGTGGATTCACATCTCCCTGCTAAAACTGCATTGTGGGTCAACCTACAGTACAAGCTTCAAGGAGGCAGCTCACCCCCACCTTCTCAAGGGGCAACGAGGAACAGACAACAAATGCTGGCAATAAACAGCCAGCGATGCCTATCTCCCATGAGTGAGTGAAAAAGAGGTCTCTCAGCGTCAAGATCTAGTGAATCTTGCTTGTTTCAATGAGATCAGCTCTCAGTTTTGTAAATCCCCCATGGACACAATTTACACTGCCTCGCATCTGAGACAACTCACTGAACCCAGGGACCACTTGAGTGAGCCATTGCCATGGAATATCCTCCACGAGTGTGTCATTGCTTAAGTATAGAGGCAGAAAAAGTATCAGTATTCCAGGAGGGGTCTCACCAAAATCCTGGACAAAGAAGGAGAATTTCAGGCATGTGCGAATAAGCTCGGTAAAAGAAGGGACTTTTGACAAACGTCTCCAAACAGAGTAGTGAGGCAGACAGGTGTAGAGAGTTGGGGAAGGGAACTTGAGAGATTTGTAGTCTGGACTTGCTGCTAATACTGACCCGAACACTTTTTCAACTAATCTGTTCCTACATTCCTCTGCTCCTCCAGCTCCAGTGTAACCTTAAGTCGCTCTCAGGAGTAGCCTGCTGCATCTCATTACATTTATGAGGTTACTGAGTATTAACGTGCAATTGTTCATTGCCCCAGCCAGAACGGATGTAAAAATGGATCACGGAATGTGAAAAAGAATGGGTCAAATAGCCTCTTGCTGACCTTCACTGAGGAATCACCGAAGAACTTACTCACAACATCCCCAGGCTGAGAGATCTGTCTTGTGTCTCCTGGGAAAGTGCACAAATGCAATGCATCTTAATCAAGGGCTTCATTCTTATTCCTCCATTGTTTTTAATTTTATGACTTCAAACTGGCAGATTTTAACCCGGAGACCCTTCCGTATATTTGGCAGAATCAGTCAGTGATTCGGACTGGGAGGTCTCAGTTTTGCTTGATGTTGAGAGCGAGAGATCCCAGCTGGTGCTGTTGAGACAAACCGTTCCGTTATGTGGTCAGACTGAGAGATGAGGAGGACAGGGATTCCATTTCATGTCGGGCACATCCCAGCATTGATTTGTCAGCAAATGCCAGAGTGCAACATATTCCATCACTTCGATCAATTTGAAGCAGCAGTTAGACAAAAGGTTCACAATTTCAAGACAGACTTGAAAATACCATTTGAGCTAGACTTTGTGACAGTACTGAGGGAGTGTTGCACTGTCACACGTTCAGTACTGAGGGAGCGTCACACTGTCAGAGGGTCAGTACTGAGGGAGTGCTCCACTGTCAGAGGGTCAGTACTGAGGGAGTGCTGCACTGTCACCCGTTCAGTACTGAGGGAGCGTCACACTGTCACACGTTCAGTACTGAAGGAGCGTCACACTGTCAGAGGGTCAGTACTGGGGGAGTGCTGCACTGTCAGAGGGTCAATACTGAGGGAGTGCTGGACTGTCAGAGGGTCAGCACTGAGCAAGTGCCGCACTGTCAGATGGTCAGTACTGAGGGAGTGCTGCACTGTCAGACGGTCAGTACTATGGGAGTGTTGCACTGTCAGAGGGTCAATACTAAGGAAGTGCCACATTGTCAGAGGGTCAGTACTGAGGGAGTGCTGCACTATCGTAGGGTTCAGTACTCAGTGAGTGCTGTGCTGTCAGAGGGTCAGTACAGAGAGAGTGCTGTACTGTTAGGTAGTTGGTACTGAGGAAGTGCTGTACTGTCAGAGGGTCAGTATTGAGGGAGCACCTGGGCCACACCTACTGACAATATATATGTGGTTTTGATGATTGAAAGAAATGTTCTATAGTCAATTTTGGGTGATCTTACTGAAAGTGTATAAGGCACACATTAAACCACAGCTATGAACAATCATGGCCTCCGCATCTCAGGGAAGATATATCATCATTGATCCAGAGAAATTTCAGTTGTTTGATTCTTAGAATCAAGGAAGTTTCTTACGGGGAAGAGTTTGAAAAGTTGGGGTTGTTCCAAGCCAGGATGGCGTGCAAGTTAGAGAGTGGTGTTCCCCTGTGTCTGCTGCTCTGGCCTTACTGGGAGACGGTGTGGCTTCGGAAGATGGGACAGTGGAAATGAGAGATACGGATACAATGTGGGAGAGGGAGTTAAAACCATTCACATCCTATTCCTGTTCACATTATTTATTGGGTCCTACTCCAAATTGTACGATTCATTGACCCACACTTGGTTTGTCAGTTGAGCTCTGGGTATTTGCTATCCTGCATGTTTCTGGCATACAGGTGCACAGTATGACCTCGACTGCCACATATCACCCTGAACCTGCTAAAACTGAGATTGATCATTCTATTTATTACAAAATAAATCTGTCAAAACCCAAACAGTAATTAACAAGTGGAAATAATTTGTGAAGGATAAGCCTGAAAAGCAATTTGTCTATCATTCCAAATCCCTGCCATCTGTTGGAAAGCAATCTCCAGAGGGACAGTACCTTCAGTATGTCCAGCTGTTTGTGTTAGAGACAGGAACAGCTGGAGGCAGCATTAAAGGGCCATTCAGACATTATTGATATGACCAAGGGAAAACAAGATGAGAAACCTGCATTTATGTTGTACCTTAAACAATAATAAAATATTGGAGCAGAAGTTGGCCATTCTGCCCATCCAGTTGGCTCTGCCATTCAATGAGATCGTGGCTGATCCAGTCATCCTCAGCTCTACTCTCCTACCTCTCCCACAACCTTTAAATCCCTTTTGATTAAAACCTGCATATCTCAGACTCTAATATACTTAATAACCCAGCCCGCTGTGATAAAGAATTCAACAGATTCACTCCCTACTGAGAGAAGAAATTCTTTTCATCTCTGTTTTAAATAAACAGCCGACCCCCTCATTCGGAGATTATACCCTTTGGGCCTAGGTTCCCACAAGAGGAAACAACTTTTCCACATCCACATCCACCTTGTCAAGTTACCTCAGGACCTTGTACGTTTCAGCAAGTCCACCTCTCATTCTCCTAAGCTCGAATAACTACAGGTCCAACCTACTGAACCCCTCCTCATCAGACAGATACTTGGTATTAGCCTAGAGAACCTTCGCTGGTCTGCCGCCAATGTTATTGCACCTTTCCTTAGATAAGGAGCCCAAAACGTTCAGCGGTCCAGCCTTGGTCTGACTGGTGCCTTGAGTTGTTTTAGTAAAATCTCCCTACTTTTATACTCTACTCCCTTTGAAATAAAGGTCAATTTTTTATTTGATTACCCACTGAACTTGGATGCTAGTTCTTCATGATTCATAGACAAGGATGCCAACTCCCAGTCTTTCGAAGTTTTCTGGAGTCTTTCTCTATTTAAATAATATCTAACTCCTTTATTCTTCCTGCTGAAGTGCATAAACTCACACTTCCTCACATTATATTAGATTCGATTACTTACAGTGTGGAAACAGGCCCTTCGGCCCAACAAGTCCACACCGACCCGCCGAAACGCAACCCCACCCATATCCCTACATTTACCCCTTATCTAACACTACGGGCAATTTAGCATAGCCAATTCGCATGACCTACACATCTTTGGACTGTGGGAGGAAACCGGAGCACCCGGAGGGAAGAATGTGCAAACTCCACACAATCAGTCGCCTGAGTCGGGAATTGAACCTGGGTCTCTGGCGCTGTGAGGCAGTAGTGCTAACCACCATGCCACCATGCCGCCCCAATATTGTTATGGATCAGGCCAGACCACCTCAAAACATTTTAAGAAGGTAGCCCAGATTCTAACTTTTGGTTTTTTTGGTATTTTAGGTGAAGTGGATATTTCAGGAGTGTTGCAGCTGGCAAAACACTTGGCTTAAGCAAAACCAAATTTATCTAAACATACGGTTGAAACACAAGCAAAACAGAATTTAAAATAGCAACTATTTGGAAACTCAACTGATTCAAAGTTGCAACTTCACGAAGGAGCTATTCCAATACCCACAGCATTCCAAAAACACTTGGCAAATTCAATCTCGGGTTCTTATAGGCAGAGAGAAGGAGTCAGGCAAGAAGCATCTGTTGAAGCATGGAATCTCTTTTTTCATTGTAACAGCTTCTCTGCTCCCAGCAGATTCTCATTGCCTGCTCAAACAAACAACCAAACGAGAAAAAGTCCTGAACTAGGACAACTAGCCACTCCCCTGCCCTTGTTTAAAGTATCCACTTCCAGACATATTGGTACCTTTGTCTTTACGATCCCTATTGAAAAAAAAACAAGGACAAAATAACCTTGTTAAAAGGGCAGCATTGCCATACTATTCCATTTGCCAAGTTTTTGCCCAATCACTCAACCTGTCTATATCCCTCTGCAGGGAGAAAGTGAGGACTGCAGATGCTGGAGATCAGAGCTGAAAATGTGCTGCTGGAAAAGCGCAGCAGGTCAGGCAGCATCCAAGGAGCAGGAAAATTGACATTTCAGGCATGAGCCCTTCTTCAGGAAGGGTTCCTGAAGAAGGGCTCATGCCCAAAACGTCAATTCTCCTGCTCCTTGGATGCTGCCTGGCCTGCTGCGCTTTTCCAGCAACACATTTTCAGCTATATCCCTCTGCAGTCTCCTTGTGACATCCTCATCACTTATCTTCTTTTTCTGTTATCCACAACCTAGACATCAGTACTTTCACGTTTCTCATCCAAGTAAGTGAGATCTACTGTCAATAAGTGTGGCCATAGTACTGTCCCCCATAGTGCTACCCAAGTTACAAGATGCCATCCTGAAAATGCCCAATGCACTTAACCAGTGGGTTGTCACCTTGAAATGCAGTGACTCATGAATGTCAACAAATTGACAACTGCTTAGCGCAGAAGTGGATCCCACAAACATTTGTTCTTACAGCCTCTGTGGGGAAAGACACAGAATGGATGTTTCAAATTCAAACTCACTTCTTCAGGACACAAAATGTTAATTCTGCTTCTCCCTCCACACTATAATGTTTTTATCACAAACTTGTCTCTAATTGTTACTGAGAAAGTGGTGATGAGAGACCTTCTACAATACAACTGAACAGTATATTCAATGCTTTTATTTTTTATTTGTTCGTTGGATGCTGCAATTACTGACCAACAATTATCACGAGTTGACCTCGAGAAGGTGATGATGAACTGCCTTCTTGAACCGCTGTGGTATATACAGTGCAAACATACATAGCCTGTTACAAAGGAAGGTTCAGGATTTTGACCCAGCGAGAGTGAAGAAACGGCAATATATTTCCAAGTCAATTTAAAGAGGGAGAAGCAAAAGATTTTATGCAGATTGTTGCACGTTAATCATTTAACAGGAAAGTGAATTATTCTATTTTAGTATCCTTTGAAGGACTCATTTTCATTTCCTTCCGTACAGTACTGTCAACACGAATTAGTCCTCGGCAAACAAATTCAAGATCACCAGCAAAGATTCTCCTTCAGGATCCTCCGCTCCACACTCCCAGCCAAGCGCTGGCACCTAACCTCTCTACAGTCAGTCCAGCCTCAAGTGAGGGCCACACTCTCTCAGAACTGCAAAGGACCCGTTCTGTACTATATCCTAAGAAGAATTCACACTGTCAACAAATGGTATTTTAACAAACACCATCTCAAACATCTCGCGGTGGGAGAGCACTTTGGTGACAGTGATCACAACTACCTCACATTTAGCATAGCCTTGGAGAGTGAAAGGAGCAGTTACCGGGTAAAGATATTTAACTGGGGAAAAGGAAATTCTGACACTATCAGACAGGAGTTGGGAAGTACAGACTGGGAGCAATTGTTCCACCGAAAGGGCACAGCAGACATGTGGAGGCTATTTAAGGAGCAGTTGTTGAGAGTGATGCACAATTTTTTTCTCTGAGACAGGTAAGAAGGGGTAAGGTTAAGGAACCTTGATGATGAAAACAGAGGAGCTCCTCGTCAAAAGGAAGAAGGCAGCTTACGTAAGGTGGAGGAAGCAAGGAACTAGCACAGCTTTAGAGGATTACAGACTTGCTAGAAAGGAGCTCAGAAATGGACTGAGGAGAGCCAGGAGGGGGCACGATAAAGGTTTGGGAAGAAGGATTAGGGAGAACTCAAAGGCATTTTACTCATACGTGAGGAATAATAGAATGATCAGGGAGAAGGTAGGGCTGATCAAGGATAATGGAGGGAACTTGTGCGTGGAGTCTGAGCAGATAGGGGAAGCCCTAAATGAGTTTTTTGCTTCAGTTTTCCCCAAGGAAAGGGACCTTGTTGTGAATGAGAACTTTGAGGAGCTGGGATACAGGCTTGACCAGATCAAGATTGATGAGGTTGATGTGCTGGAAATTTTGGAAAACATTAAGATTGATAAGTCCCCAGGGCCAGACCAGATTTATCCTCGGCTGCTCCAGGAAGTGAGAAAGGAGGTTGCTAAGCCGCTGGTGAGGATATTTGCCTCCTCACTCTCCACGGGAATCGTACCGGAGGATTGGAGGGAGGTGAATGTTGTTCCTCTTTTCAAGAAGGGTAATAGGGAAATCCCTGGCAATTACAGACCAGTCAGTCTAACATCTGTGGTCAGCAAGGTTTTGGAAAGAATTCTGAGGGCTAGGATTTATGACTATTTGGCAACGTATAGTGTGATTAAAGGCAGTCAGCATGGCTTTGTGAGGGGCAGGTCATGCCTCACAAATCTTATTGAGTTCTTTGAGAAGATGTCAAGACAGTTCAATGAAGGTCAAGCAGTGGATGTGGTGTATGTGGGCTTCAGCAAGGCATTTGATAAGGTTCCCCATGGTAGGCAGATTCACAATGGCAGGAAGTATGGGAAACAGGGAAATTTGGCTATCTGGATTCAGAATTAGTTGGCAGAGAGTATTTGTAGATGGAAAGTATTCTGCCTGGAGGTCAGTGTTGAGTGGGGTCCCGCAGGGCTCTGTTCTTGGGCCTCTGCTCTTTGTAGTTTTTATAAATGACTTGGATGAGGAGGTTGAGGGGTGGGTTAGTAAATTTGCAGATGATACAAAGGTTGGAGGTGCCATTGATAGTATTGAGGACTACTGCAGGCTACAGTGTGACATAGACAGGATGCAGAGCTGGGCTGAGAAATGGCAAATGGAGTTCAACCTGGATAAATGTGAAGTGATGCATTTTGGAAGGTCAAACTCGAATGCTGAAAATAGGATTAAAGATAGGGTTCTTGGCAGTGTGGAGGAACAGAGGGATCTGGGTGTGCAAGTACATAGGTCCCTCAAATTTGCCACCCAAGTGGATAGGGTTGTTAAGAAAGCATATGGTGTTTTGGCTTTCATTAACAGGGGGATCGAGTTTAAGAGCCGTGAGGTTTTGCTGCAGGTCTACAAGACCCTGGTGAGACCACACTTGGAATATAGTGTCCAGTTCTGGTCGCCCTACTATAGGAAAGATACAGAGGCTTTGGAGAGTGTGCAAAGAAGGTTTATCAGGATTCTGCCTGGACTGAGGGCTTGCCTTATGAAGAAAGGTTGAATAAGCTCAGAGTTTTCTCTCTGGAGAGGAGGAAGAGAGGAGACCTGATCGAGGTGTACAAAATAATGAGAGGAATAGATAGAGTCAATAGCCAGAGACCTTTCCCCAGAGCAGGATTGACTGGTACGAGGGGTCATAGTTCTACGAAATAAGGAGGAAGGTCTAAAGGAGACGTCAGAGGTAGGTTCTTTATGCAGAGAGTTGTGAATGCATGGAATGCATTGCCAGCGGTGGTGGTGGAAGCAGAGTCATTAGGGACATTTAAGTGACTGCTAGACATGCACATGGATAGCAGTGAGTTGAGGGGTGTGTAGGTTAAGTTATTGCATTTTCCATTAGGATTAAACCTCGGCACAACATGGTGGGCCAAAGGGCCTGTCCTGTGCTGTACTTTTCTATGTTCTATGTTCTATCAAAACCTGTAAGTACAATAAACTTTTATACACCCACCTCCATAACCCGCACTTCTCAAACATTTCAGAAGGTTCCCCTGGCCTCTGGAACAACTCGGCCACCATTAGCCATGAGGCTGGTACGGCTACCATCCCCACAGTGATTGGTGACGTCACTTCCGCCCCATTCATGGCCGCTTCCACCCCCCACGATTCCTCATGCACCACAAGTGACATCACTTCTGCTCCTCATGTCATTGCTGACATCACACATTCAGCGATCTCCACTCCCCCCCTGCCATTTTTGCCACCACTTCCGCCCCACCAATGTACTGTCAACATGCCCCCCACAGATCCCACTGTCACCATCCCTGTGCCCCCATAACCCTAAGGGGAACACCACCCCTGCTCATGACTCCACCCCCATTCCCCCCACCATCATGCCCACCCAGTTACAGGCTCCACTCCGACTCCCAGCTCCACACATTTACCAGATCCCAGCTCCCCGCCCTGCCGAGTTTTCACCATTCCTCCAGACCTTCCCCTCACTGAGGATGAACGATCAGTCCTCAGCAAAGGACTCACGTTCATCCCCCTCCGCCCACACATCAATGAATTTAATACACGCCGTGACGTCAAACACTTCTTCTGCCACCTCTGCCTCCGAGCTTACTTTTACAATCAAGATTCCCGCCCACCTTCCGAGGACCCCTTCGCCCACCTCCAACACACTCCATCTACCTGGATACCCCATGTTGGCCTATTACCCACCCTCAACCTCTTCATTTCCAACTGCTGCCGAGACATTAACCGCCTCAACCTGTCTACCCCCCTCCCCCACTCCAACCTCTCACCCTCACAACACACAGCCCTCCAATCCCTCTGCTCCAATCCCAACCTCGTCATCAAGCCAGAATATAAAGGGGGCGCAGTGGTAGTCTGGCGCACTGACCTCTACACCGCTGAAGCCGGACGCCAATACGAAGGCACCTCCTCCTACTGGTTCCTCGACTTTGACCCCACCGCCCATCACCAAACCATCATCTCCCAGACCATATACAACCTCATCACCTCAGGAGATCTCCCACCCACAGCTTCCAATCTCATAGCCCGGGAACCTCGCACTGCCCGGTTCTACCCCCTTCCCAAGATCCACAGGCCTGACCACCCTGGCCGACCCAGTGTCTCAAGCTGCTCCTGCCCCACCGAACTCATCTCCACCGACCTCGATACTGTCCTACCCTTCCAGTCCAGGAACTCCCCACATATGTTCGAGACACCACCCACATCCTTCACCTCCTCCAAGACTTCTGTTTCCCCGACCCCCAATGCCTCATCTTCACCATGGATATCCAATCCCTCTACACCTCCATCCGCCATGACCAGGGCCTCCAAGCCCTCCATTTCTTCCTCTCCCGATGTCCCCAACAGTACCCTTCCACCGACACTCTCATTCGTTTGGCTGAACTGGTCCTCACCCTTAACAATTTCTCCTTTGAATCCTCCCACTTCCTCCAGATCAAAGGGGTAGCCATGGGCACACGTATGGGCCCCAGCTATGCCCGTCTCTTTGCTGGCTACGTATAACAGCCCATCTTCCGTAATTACACCGGCACCACTCCCCACCTCTTCCTCCACTACATTGATGACTGCATCGGCGCCACCTCGTGCTCCCGCGAGGAGGTTGACCATTTCATCAGCTTCACCAACACATTCCGCCCCGACCTTAAATTTACCTGGACCATCTCTGACACCTCTGTCCCTTTTCTGGACCTTTCCATCTCCATTAATGACGACCGACTCGACACCAACATTTTTTACAAACCCACCGACTCCCACAGCTACCTGGATTACACCTCTTCCCACCCTACCTCTTGCAAAAATGCCATCCCGTATTCCCAATTCCTCCGCCTCTGCCGTATCTGCTCCCAAGAGGACCAGTTCCACCACAGAACACACCAGATGGCCTCCTTCTTTAGAGACCGCAATTTCTTTTCCCACACGGTTGATGATGCTCTCCAGCACATCTCATCCACGTCCCCCACCTCCGCCCTCAAACCCCATCCCTCCAACCTCAACAAGGACCGAACCCCACCCCCTCCCCCCCCGGTCCTCACCTTCCAGCCCACCAACATCCGCATAAATTGCACCATCCGTCGACATTTCTGCCACCTCCAAATGGACCCCCCCACCAGGGATGTATTTCCCTCCCCACCCCTTTCCACCTTCCACAAAGGCCATTCCTTCCATTACTAGCTGGTCAGGTCCATGCCCCCCAACAACCCACCCTCCCATCCTGGCACCTTCCCCTGTCACCAAAGAAATTGCAAAACCTGGGCCCACACCTACCCCTTCATCTCCATCCAAGGCCCCAAAGGAGCCATCCACATCCATCAAAGTTTTACCTGCACATCCACCAATGTCATTTACTGTATCCATTGGTCCCGATGCGGTCTCCTCTACATTGGGGAGACTGGATGCCTTCTCGCAGACCGCTTTAGGGAACATCTCTGGGACACCCGCACCAACCAACTCCAATGCCCCATGGCTGAACATTTCAACTTACCCTCCCACTCTGCCGAGGACATGGAGGTCCTGGGCCTCCTTCACCGCCGTTCCCTCACTACCCGATGCCTGGAGGGAGAATGCCTCATCTTCTGCCTCGGAACACTTCAACCCCAGGGCATCAATGTGGTCTTCACCAGTTTCCTCATTTCCCCTCCCCCCACCTTACCCCAGTTCCAACCTTCCAGCTCAGCACCATCCTCATGACCTGTCCTACCTACCAATCTTCCTTCCCATCTATCCACTCCACCCCCCTCTCCGACCTATCACCTTCATCCTCACCTCCATCCACCTATTGTAGTCTCCCCAGCCCCACCCCCCCTCCCATTTTTCTCTCCACCCTGGAGGCTCCCTTGCCTCATTCCTGATGAAGGACTTTTGCCCGAAACGTTGATTTTCCTGCTCTTCGGATGCTGCCTGACCTGCTGTGCTTTTCCAGCGCCACTCTAATCTAGACAGTAATCAGTTCTCGGCCCAACCATCTTCAGCTGCTTCATCAATGACCTTCCCTCCACCATAAGGTCAGAAGTGGGGATTTTTGCTGATGATTGCACAATGTTCAGCACCATTTGCAACTCCTGAGATACTGAAGCAGTCCATGTTCAAATGTAACAGGTTCTGGACAATATCCAGGCTTGGGCTGACAAATGGCAAGTAGCATGTGCTTTATACAAATACCAACCATCTCCAACAAGAGACAACTTAACCACCGCCACTTCACATTAAATGGTGTGACCATCACCAAATCTCTCACTGTCAACATCCTGGGGTTACCATTGACTAGAGACTGAATTGTGGATCAGTGGTGCTGGAAGAGCACAGCAGTTCAGGCAGCATCCAACGAGCAGCATTGGCAGGATGCTGCCTGAACTGCTGTGCTCTTCCAGCACCATTGATCCAGAATCTGGTTTCCAGCATCTGCAGTCATTGTTTTTACCTTAGAGACTGAATTGGATTTGCTGCATAAACGCAGTGGTTACAAGAGCACGTCAGAGGCTAGGAAAACTGCAGCAAACAACTCACCTCCCAGCTCCTCAAAGCCTGTCCACCATCTACAAGGCACAAGTCAGGAGTGTGATGGAATACTCCCACTTGCCTGGATAGGGGCAGGTCCAACAACACTCAAGAAGATTGAAACCATCCAGGACAAAGCAACCCAGCTGATTGGCACCACACACAAGCACCCACACCCCCCACCACTGACACACAGTGGCTGCAACAAGCCAAATAAACCTGTTGGACTATAACCTGGTGTTGTGTGATTTTTAACGTTATCCACAAGCTGCACTGCAGAAATTCACCAAAGATCCTCAGACAGCACCTTCCAAACCCACGACCACTTCCATCTAGAAGGACAAGGGCAGCAGATACAGGGGAACCCCACCCCCATCCATGCCACGCACAATCATGACTTGGAAATATATCACCATTCCTTCACTGTTGCTGGGTCAAAATCCTGGAATTCCCTCCCTAAGGGCATTGTGGGTCAACTCACAATATATGGACTGTAGAGGCTCAAGAAGGAAGCTCACCCCCACCTTCTCAAGGGGTAACTAGGGACGGGTAATAAATGCTGGGCTCAACCAGTGAAGCCACGTCCCATAAGTTTAAAAAAAGGTGATGTGAAATATAATCAGCAATTCAACGTTTTGCTGAAAATGATTTTTACCGTATATCATAAGGTACTTTCAGCATTGAGTGCAAACTATCAGACCTTTCTTGGCATCTCCTCTTGCAATAGCAAAGGCTAAATCAAAACTTAATTGAGGTATTCAATATTTGAAGTGAATTAATTGAGTTAATGAGAAGAAATTGTTTTCACTGGCATGAATTTTGTTTGCGAGAGGACACAGACTTAAGAGAAATGACAAAAGATCAGAGTGAAGAGAAGGAGATGTTTCTTTTTTAGCTCTGGATAGGATAGGACTGCCTGACAGTGGAGTGGAAGGGAATTCCAAATGAACTATCAAAAAGGAATTAGATAAAGGTTAGTAAAAGTAAACATTGCAGGGCTGCAGGCAAAGAGCAGGGGAGCAGGGCAAATTGGATAATTCTCCCAAAGAGTCAGCATAGAGCTGAATGGTCTCCTTGAGTGTTGTGTGAATCTGACAACTAGAAAGACGTGATGTGTTTGTTTTCTGTTTCAAAACAAAGATTTTTTTTAAGGCGTTCAATCAGAAAAATTATCTCTTACATTCATGCAGCAGTCAACGCTGACAGTGCATTCCAGAGCAGAGTTTAGATCAATGCTGACAGTGCGTTCCAGTACAGAGTTTAGATCAATGCTGACAGTGCGTTCCAGTACAGAGTTTAGATCAACGCTGACAGTGTGATCCAGTGCAGAGTTTAGACCAAGGCTGACAGTGCATTCCAGTGCAAAGTTTAGATCAAGGCTGACAGTGAGATCCAGTGCAGAGTTTAGATCAACGCTGACAGTGCGATCCAGTGCAGAGTTTAGATCAAGGCAGACAGTGCATTCCAGTGCAGAGTTTAGATCAACGCTGACAGTGTGATCCAGTGCAGAGTTTAGATTAAGGCTGACAGTGCATTCCAATGCAGAGTTTAGACCAAGGCTGACAGTACTTCCAGTATAGAATTTAGATCAACGCTGACAGTGCGTTCCAATGTAGAGTTTAGATCAAGGCTAACAGTGCGTTCCAGTGCAGATTTAGATCAACGCTGCCAGTGCATTCCAGTGCAGATTTATATCAATGCATTCTAGTTCAGAGTTTAGATTAAGGCAGACAGCGCGATTCAGTGCAGAGTTTAGATCAAGGCTGACAGTGCGTTCCAATGAAGAGTTTAGTCAAAGGCTGACAGTGCATTCCAGTGCAGAGTTTAGATCTCGTCAACAGTGCATTCCAGTGCAGAGTTTAGATCAAGGTTCTCAAATGAAATGGCACCAAGACCTGAGGAGCTGTGTGCATTTTGCTGCCCAGTTGGGAACACGGGACAATGTAGAAAATGATAAAGGGACTGACGTGTTGACAGGTCATGGGAGAGCTATCAATACTTTTTTTCCGAATGAACACATCAAGTTATGAAACTGAATTTGTTGAAGATACCGGTTGGCACATAAAGAAGCTGTCGGGCACTTGGAAAATCTCAAAGTGCCTCATGAATGCCCTTCATCGAAGGAGACCTGCTGTCTTTTTCTAGTCTGATGACTCAATTCACCAGAACGAAGGACCCGATACCCAGCATGAGCAAAACCAATGTAGTATACAAGATCCCATGCAAGGACTGCACAAAACACTACATAGGACAAACAGGAAGACAACTAATGATCTGTATCCATGAATACCAATTAGCCACGAAACAACACGACCAGCTATCCTTAGTAGCCACACACGCAGATGACAAGCAACATGAGTTCGACTGGGAAAACACTACTATTATAGGGCAAGCCAAACATAGAACAGTCAGGGAATTCCTAGAGGCATGGCACTCATCCACAGATTCTATCAACAAACACATCGACCTGGACCCAATATACCGGCCACTGCAGTGGACAGCTGGAACAGACAAGGAAGCGGCAGAGACAAACCACTATAAATGCCAGAAGAAACATCACAGAATCGCTTCACAGGAGGCTCCCACGCACTGAGGATGTCACCTAGACAGGGGGTGAAACGTTTGCAACACAAATTCCCAGCTCGGTGAACAGAACCACAACAACTGATGAGCACAAAAAAATGTCCTCATTATGTGAAGAGCCAAGAGATTAATTAAAATTTGCCAGTGGGAACCACACTACAACAATAATCTTTTTAACAGAAAATGCAACAGAAAATGACTTTGCAAAGAATAAAGCCACAGACCTTTTTTTTCTCATTCGAGAGAGAGATAAAGAGATGAAACTTGTAAGGTTTTAGACAAGATTTACAAGGACGTTGTCGGGTTTGGAGCGTTTGCCTATCGGGAGAGGCTGAATAGGCTGGGGCCGTTTTCCCTAGACCATCAGAGACTGAGCGGTGACATTACAGAGGTTTATAAAATCATGAGTGGCATGGATAGGGTGAATAGATAAGGTATTTTCCCCAGGGTGGGGGAGTCCAGAACTAGAGGGCATAGGGTTTAGGTGAGAGGTGATTGGTTAAATCATCAGGCCCACAGAGTTGAACAAGGCCATGCCTTTATACCCAATCAGCTCAATCTGATTCGAATGCGGCTGAGAAGGGAGATGCATCACTAAAGCTGTTCATCGGGGTAAATTTAAGAATCCAAGCTTCAATGGCAACAACTTAGATTGCAGGAAAAAAAGGAGTGCTGATTGGTTGGCCACACAATCTTTTAGAAGCATATCAATGTTCTAAATCCAAACAAAGGCCGTTTGGCCCCTCATGCCTGGGCCAACTCTTACAGTGAGCCAATCTAGTTTTGTACCACACTCCCTCCCATTACATGATATTCCCATTGAAGGTGAACAGAAGTCAACTGGGATATTCTCTGCCTCAAGATGGTCAACACATGGCACTTATTTTTAAATACTGCATTCAATTCTGTTCTCCCTCCTATTGGAAGGATGTTCTTATACCTGAAAAGTTTAAATGAAGATTTACAAGGATGTTGGGAGAGTTTGGAGGATTTGAGCTATCGGGAGAGGCTGAACAGGCTGGGGCTGTTTTCCCTGGAGCGTCGGAGGCTGAGGGGTGACCTTTTAGAGGTTTATAAAATCATGAGGGGCATGGACAGGATAAATAGACAATGTCTTTTCCCTGGGGTGGGGGAGTCCAGAACTAGAGGGCATAGGTTTAAAGTGAGATGGGTAAGATTTAAAAGAAACCTAAGGGGCAACTTTTTCACACACAGGTGCGTGGATGGAATGAGCTGCCAGAGGAAATGGTGGAGGTTGGCACAGTTACAACATTTAAAAGGCATCTGGATGGTATATGAATAGGAAGGGTTTGGTGGGACATGGGCCAAGTGCTGGCAAATGGGACTAGATTAGGTTAGGATATCTGATCAGCATGGACAAGTTGGACGGAAGGGTTGGTTTCCATGTACATCTGTACATCTCTTATGACTCTGTGATGGGTCATGAGTTTAATAATGCCTCAGGTAAGAAGGGGGGGAGTATGAATCTGTATTGTTGGCACCAGTTTGTATTAATGACCAGTCATCCAGTCAACTGAACAACTGACCCCCTCAACTAGAAAGGTTGCCTCTGAATTGTTACCACAAACGGCAATGCCTACTTTCATTCACACCATAGATTTGAAACAGTTAAATGTATTAATCACTTTCACAGGAAAGTTATCAAATAAAAAATTGGCACCTTAGGAAAGCTGAGGTAGGTATTAACAAACATTTTAAAAATGGTGAGTCAGGTCAAGATACTGGGAGGTTAGGCAATGATTCCCAGAGTGTAGGGTCCAGACAGTTAAAAGGCACAGTGGATCAAACGTAGAGGTAGAAAAACACAGTAGGTTAGACAGCATCAGAGGAGCAGGCAAGTCAACGGTTCGGGTCAGGACCCTTTATCAGGACTGTGCTAAAACGCACAACTACCCATGATGCATCCATTAAAATCAATGGGTGCCCAAGATGGCAGACTTGGTGGACAGCACCAGTCTCAGAGAATTGAGGGACTTGAGAATGCTATAGGGACGGAGAGGAGTGAGACCAGGGGAGGAATTGAAATGATGAGTTTTGGTTTGTAAGAGTAGGGTTCTGTCAGACTGAGAGTGAATCACTGGAAGGTCAGCTCACATTGGGGTGAAATGCAAGTTCGGACAGGGCCCGAGAGATTTGATAAAGTTTATGAAAGCTGTACATTGCTACACCAACAGGACCGTATACATATCTGGGTGACAAAGGCAATGCTGAGAGTTTCCATCAGAGATGGGCTAAGGCAGGGGCAGAGACGAGCGATGCTGTACACCGGAAAGTAGGTGCTGTGCATGATGGATTAATTGGATATCACAGGAATTTCCAGTTTTCAAGAACAGCTACTTGACAGCATTTAATTTCCTGAGGCTTTATCAGTGGGACTGAGGGCATGGGATTTATTGGTACGTTTAATGTTAGAAATTGCAGAGTCACATTCACCCTGCTCCAACTCAATTCATTTTCCCCTGGTATTATCCAATTAGTTGAGTACATTAAATTGAACAAAAAGTAATCGCAAGTACTATTCCTCATTTGTAACTCATTGTGCTGTTTATAATTGAATCTCTGGAGAACGTGAGCTACATTATTTTTGTTGCACGTAATGTTAAAAGAGCCACAAAGCAAATCCCTTAGTCTGCAAAAAAAATACTTCAAAATTTATTTTCCGGTCAGCAGCTTGCTGTCAGACAGTCAGCTCTGAGTGAAGATCAACTTGAGCCTTCAATTCTGCTTCTCCCTTCACCAAAACTCCCTGAGCTGCTGAATATTCCAGGAGTTTCTGTTTTTATTCCAATTTTGCAGCACCTGCAGCGTTTCACTTCTTTCCAAAGTTTGTTCCCTGTGGAAGCCAGAGAGATGTAGTGTTATCTTTCGGAATTGTGATAGAAAGTCTCTGGTGTGGTGTTTGAAACATAAGGTGCTGGTATTGTATCGGGAATTGTTATTGTTCTTTAAGTCGGATCACTGATGACAGGAGGAGGCCATTCGACTGATTATTTATGTCCTACTCTTGGTAAAACTTATTAAATTAGCTGTTTCCTCTTCACCTTGCATGGTTTTTCTCCTGATTTTTATATGTTTATCTGATCCTCTGTGCAAAATCTTTGCATTTATTTCCACTATCACCTCATTCCAGATCACAAGAACTCACTGTATTAAGAAACATCCTCCTCCTCATCCCTCTGCATCTATTACCAGATGTTTAGCACTGTAACCCTCTTGTTACTGACCCTCCTGTCAGTTGAAACTGCCTCCCCCTTTCTATCCAGTGCAGACACAATGGGCTGAATGGCCTCCTTTTGTATGGTAACATTTTGTGATTCCGATACACTGTCAACGACTCTCATGATTTTGCACACACATCTGGAGTTGCCTCTTGAGATGATGGGGGTGAGCTACCTTCTTGAATTGTTGCAATCCATGTGATGTAGGTTGACCCACAATGCCTTTAGAGAGGGGATTCCAGGATTTTGAGCCAGCAACAGTGGCAATATATATTCCAAATCTGGATGGTGAGGGGGTTGGAGGGGAACTTGCAGAGGCTAGTGTTCCCATGTATCTGCTGCCCTTGCTCTCCTAGATCGAAGTGATCATAGGTTTGGAAGGTGCTGTCACAGGATTTTTGCTGAATTTCTGCAGTGCATCTTGTAGATAATACACACTGCTGTTATTGAGCATCGGTGGTGGAAGGAATGTATGTTTGTGGATGTGGTGCTAATCAAGCTGCTGCTTTGTCCTGGATGGTGTCAAGCTTCCTGAGTGTTGTTGGAGCTGCACCCATCCAGGCAAGTGGGGAGTATTCCATCACACTCCTGACTTGTGCCTTGTAGATGGTGGATAGGCTTTGGTGTGTCAGGAGGTGAGTTACTTGCTACTGTTCCTACTCTTGTAAGCATTATATTTATTTGGCCATCCCGTTGAGTTTCTGGTCAATAGTAACCCCCAAGATATTGATTTAGCGGGGGAATTCAACAATGGAAACATCATTGAATGCCAAGAGAAAGTATTTAGAATCTCTCCTGCTTTAGCTGCTCATTGCTGGGTATTTGTGTAGCACAAATTGTACTTGTCACTTGTCAATCCAATTCTAGATATTGTCCAAGTCTCACTGCATTTAAACCTGGACTGCTTCAGTATCTGAGGAGTTGCAATGGTGCTGACCTTTGTGTAATCTTTGGTAAACATCCTCACTTCTGACCTCGTAATGGAGGGAAGGCCTATGATACTACCCTAAGGAACCCCTGCAGAGATGTCCTGGGCTGAGATGACTGACCTCCAACAACCACAACTGCCTTCCTATGTGCCAGGCATGACTCCAACCACCAGAGATTTTGCCTCTGATACCCATTGATTCCAGTTTTGCTCAGGGTCCTAGATGCCACACTTAGTCGAATGCAGCCTTGATGCCAAGGGCAGTTACTTTCACCTCCGCAGTGGAATTCAGCTCTTTTGCCCATGTGTGAACAGCCAAAGGCAGTGGCAGTGAGGGATCCACTGACGAGAGAATTGTGGTAACAATGAAGATCAAGACTGGACCTGTGTCATGATTTAACTGGGAAGTGTGTACCAATAATCCTGTCCCCCTGTTCCACATGCTGTCACAAAACATATACATAAATACAGTTCCAATGGGACCACCAAAGTGACTGTCTGCTGTTCAACAATTCAGACTGGGTTTCATTATTAACTGAGAAAAAACCTCTATTTAACATGATAAAATCTTATCAGTGCAAAGAAAGGATTTCCAATTTATGCAACTAATTTTATAGCAGCTCAAATCAACAAACATTCAATCATAATTAAGAAACATAGAAATCAAATGGTTAAATGCATTTACAATAGGTAGAAAAGGAATATACACAGAGTAACTACAATTCTGAAGGTCAAAAGTTGTAAAGTTAGTGTTCTACCCTATGTGTTTCTCTTTCTCCCTTAACTCCACCCACACTGTGCTATTTATGCCCCATGAGGAAAAGCTCAATAATATCATTGCAACATTGCTGCAATGCTTCAAACCTTGCACACGAGGTTGTACATGTGTTTCTAATGAAGGTCATGGTTTCAGGGCACAGCTGGAAGTTCAAAGTTCAATATATTCTGAAGAAGAGTCACTGGACCTGAAACGTTTCTCTGCACTGCTTCTGCCAGGCCCGTTGATTTTCTCCAGCAATTTCAGTTTTTCTTTCTTCACTCATTTCAATTTTTGCAAATGGTGATGTACATTGATGGCCTTCCTGAAATATAATGGTTGATCAGGTGAACTTTACTCTTAGCTTGGATGAGTTATTTCTTTTAAGCTTTTTTTCTGTCTCCCTCCCAACCCCTTTCCTTATCTGGCCCTCACACAGACAGGGGGAGAGATAGAGAGAGGGAGGGTGGGAAAGACGGATGCTTTGTGTCTACAGGCTCTGGATGCTTCTTGCACTATGCGGCATTTACATCTTTCTGAAAGCTCTTACAATTGTTGCCAAGGAAAACAATCTCCTCAACTCGCAAGACTTTCTGTTCCATTCATTCTCAGATTCCCTTTCTTATGGTTTGTGAAAAGCAACCTTGTATTTCACAGCCCAACAATGGTAACACATGGTTTTCATGATGCAGAACTTACCTGGCTTTCTTCTGTTACATCAGTCCAATTTCTATTTCAGTCAATAACGTCAAAAGTCAATGACACCAGATTATAATCCAACAGGTTTATTTGAAATCACAAGCTTTCAGAGCGATGTCCCTTCATTAGGTTCAAATAAACCTGTTGAACTATAACCTGGTGTCATGTGGCTTCTGGCTTTGTCCACCCCAGATCAACATCAGCACCTCCACATCGTATTTCAGATGATAGCTCCGAAAATGATATCGATGCAGTCCCGTAGAAAGTGAGGACTGCAGATGTTGGAGATCAGAGTTGAGAGTGCAGTGCTGGAAAAGTACAGCAGGTCAGGCAGCATCTGAGGAGCAGGAGAATCAATGGTTCGGGCATTAGCCCTTCATTAGGAAAGAGTCTCTTACCTACTCCTGTCCTTAAAGAAAATGAAATGCCATTTTTAAGTATATATCATGATGAGGTAAACACAGCACATACACAATACAACACAGAAAATTACATTAATTCACCCTTTATCATTCCTTATACAGCATTTAAGAAATTAACCATCATTTATCATTCCAAAAGTTTCAGCTGTTTCATATATAAACACGCTCTTGCTGATGCATCAGCCTTTATACGGTCTTTTCCAACAATGTGTAACGTCTTTACGTTGTCTAGCTGAATCACTAATCTCCATCAGAAAAATAGACAAAACACCAAAAGAACTGTGGATGCTGGATGAACATAGACTTCAAGATGCTGAAACCAGTAATAATCCCAACACCTCCTTTTCTACAATAGGCTACATCCTCCGATATTGTTTGGATTTCTTAAAACTGTACCACACTTACTTTTCCCTTCCCATTTCATCAGCTAACAATAAGGCTACACCCATCCCCAAGACCATAGAACCAGAAGGTGTAGGAGCAGAAGGAGGCCGTTCAGCCCATCACGTCTATGCTGCCATTCAACGACGTCTTGGCTGATTTGAAATAAAATTCTGAAACAAACACAGAGGATGCTGAAGAAGCTTAGCAGGTCTGGAAGAATCTGTGGGGAGAGAAACAGATAATATTTTGATTTCAATATGTCGCTTTTTCAGATCACAGTAAAAAAGACAATAATATTCTATCCAAAAGATTGGATTCGAGACATTAACCACTGATTAAAAATTTGTCCATCTCATCCTTGAATGTATTTACCAACACAGCCTTGACAGCCCTCTGGTAAAACATTCCACTGATTGTCATCCCTCCAAAGGATTAAAAATCCTCCTCATATCTGTCTTAAATGTGTGGCATCTTATTCTGAAATTTTGCCTTCTGGTCTTGGCTCTCCCACGAGGGGAAACAGTCTTTGTACATCCATCCTGTCAACCTTTTTAAAAATCCTGTGTGTTTCAATAAAATAACCCCTCATTCTTCGAAACTCCAATGAGTACAGGCCCAAACTACACATCCATTCCTCATAAGACAGTCTTCCTATACCTGATATCAGCCTTGTGAATCTTATTTAGACTGCCTACAATATCAGTATATTCTTCCTTAGAAGCCTGTCAACCATCTTCTGACAAGGCCCAAGTCAGGAGTGTGATGGAATATTCCCCACTTGCCTGGATGGGTGCAGCTTCAACAACACTCAAGAACCCAGAACATTGACCAAGAGCCTGACACTGTGGCAAAGAAGGGAAGGGGGCAGAATAGAAAAGTACTCGTGGTAGGGGACTCAATAGTTAGGGGAATCGACAGGAGATTTTGTGGTCAGGATCGGGATTCCCGGAAGGTATGTTGCCTTCCTGGTGCCAGGGTCCGGGACGTCTCCGATCGGGTGTATAAGGTTCTAAAAGGGGAGGGCGAACTGCCAGAAATCGTGTTACATATTGGCACTCATGATATAGCCAGGAAAAGGCTCGAGGATATAAAAAGTGATTTCAGGGAGTTAGGATGGAAGCTGCAAAGCAGGACGAACAGAGTAGTGTTCTCTAGTTTACTACCAGTGCCACGAGATAGCGAGGTGAGGAACAGGGAGTGGGCGCAGCTTAACACGTGGCTGCGCAGCTGGTGTAGGAGGGAGGGCTTCAGATATGTAGATAATTGGGATGCCTTCTGGGGAAAGTGGGACCTGTACAAGAAGGATGGGTTGCATCTGAACTGGAAGGGAACCAATGTCCTGGGTGGAAGGTTTGTTTGAGTAGTTTGAGAGGGTTTAAACTAGTATGGCAGGGGGGTGGGAACCTGAGCTGTATACCGGAGGTGAGAGTTGATGCAGATGAGGCAATAGCAAGAGGTAGACCAGCTAGTGGAAAGGATTTTCCTGGGAAGGAACCAAGGGACCAGTTAAAGTGGGTTTGCTTTCAAGCAAGGAGTATCAGGAATAAAAGTGATGAACTTAGAGCATGGATCAGTACCTGGTGCTATGATGTTGTGGCCATAACAGAGACATGGGTTTCTCAGGGGCAGGAATAGTTGCTGGATGTTCCAGGGTTTAGAGCATTTAAAAAGAATAGGGAGGGGGGATAAAGAGGAGGGGGTGTAGCATTACTAATCAGAGAGGGTATCACAGCTACCGAAGCTTCCATTGTCGAGGAAGATCTGCCTACCGAGTCAGGATGGGTGGAAATTAGGAACAGCAAGGGAGCAGTCACCTCTTTAGGGGTTTACTACAGGCCCCCCAATAGCAGCAGGGAGATGGAAGAAAGCAAAGGTCGGCAGATTTTGGAAAAGTGTGGACGTAGTAGGGTTGTTGTAAGGGGTGACTTTAACTTTCCCAATATTGATTGGAACCTCCTTCGAGCAGAAGATTTGAATAGAGCTGTTTTTGTAAGGTGTGTTCAGGAGGGTTTCCTAACTCAGAACGTTGACAGGCCGACAAGGGGAGAGGCCATTCTAGATTTGGTGCTCGGAAACGAGCCGGGGCAGGTATCAGATCTTGTGGTGGGAGAGCATTTTGGTGATAGTGACCACAACTGCCTCACATTCTACATAGCTATGGAGAAGGAGAGGATGAGGCAAAATGGGAGGATATTTAATTGGGGAAGAGCAAACTATGATGCGATTAGACATGAGTTAGGAAGCATGGATTGGGAGCAATTGTTCCATGGGAAAGGCACTATAGACATGTGGAGACTGTTTAAGGAACAGGTGTTACGAGTGATGAATAAATATGTCCCTCTGAGACAGGCAAGAAGTGATAAGGTAAAGGAACCTTGGATGACGAGAGCGGTGGAGCTTCTTGTCAAAAGAAAGAAGGTAGCTTACATAAGGTGGAGGAAGCTAGGGTCAAGCTCAGCTCTAGGGGATTACAGGCAGGCAAGGAAGGAGCTCAAAAATGGTCTGAGGAGAACCAGGAGGGGGCACGAGAAAGGCTTGGCAGAACGGATTAGGGAGAACACAAAGGCATTTTACACTTATGTGAGGAATAAGAGAATGGTCAAAGAAAGAGTACGGCCGATCAGGGATAGCATAGGGAACTTGTGTGTGGAGTCTGAGGAGGTAGGGGAAGCCCTAAATGAGTTTTTTGCTTCTGTCTTTACAAAAGAAACAAACTTTGTCGTGAATGAAACCTTTGAAGAGCAGGTCTGCATGCTGAAATGGATAGAGATAGAGGAAGCTGATGTGCTGAAAATTTTGTCAAATATTAAGATTAACAAGTCGCCAGGCCCAGACCAGATTTGTCCTCAGCTGCTTTGGGAAACGAGAAATGCAATTGCTTCACCACTTGCGAAGATCTTTGCATCCTCACTCTCCACTGGAGTCGTACCTGAGGACTGGAGGGAGGCAAATGTAATTCCTCTCTTCATGAAAGGAAATAGGGAAATCCCTGGCAATTACAGACCAGTCAGTCTCACGTCTGTCGTCTGCAAGGTGTTAGAGAAGATTCTGAGGGATAGGATTTATGACCATCTGGAAGAGCATGGCTCGATTAAATACAGTCAACACGGCTTTGTGAGGGGCAGGTCATGCCTCACAAACCTTACTGAGTTCTTTGAGGATCTGACTAGAACAATTGATGAGGGTCGAGCTGTGGATGTGGTGTATATGGATTTCAGCAAGGCATTTGATAAGGTTCCCCATGGTAGGCTCATTCAGAAGGTCAGGAGGAATGGGATACAGGGGAACTTAGCTGTCTGGATAGAGAATTGGCTGGCCAACAGAAGGCAGTGAGTGGTAGTAGAAGGAAAATATTCTGCCTGGAAGTCTGTGGTGAGTGGTGTTCCACAGGGCTCTGTCCTTGGGCCTCTACTGTTTGTAATTTTTATTAATGACTTGGATGAGGGGATTGAAGGATGGGTCAGCAAGTTTGAAGATGACACAAAGGTTGAAGTGTCGTTGACAGTATAGAGGGCTGTTGTAGGCTGCAGCAGGACATTGACAGGATGCAGAGATGGGCTGAGAGGTGGCAGATGGAGTTCAACCTGGATAAATGCGAGGTGATGCATTTTGGAAGGTCAAATTTGAAAACTGAGTCCAGGATTAAGGATAGGATTCTTGGCAGTGTGGAGGAACAGAGGGATCTTGGTGTGCAGGTACACAGATCCCTTAAAATGGCCACCCAAGTGGACAGGGTTATTAAGAAAGCATATGGTGTTTTGGCTTTCATTAACAGGGGGATTGAGTTTAAGAGCCGTGAGATCCTGTTGCAGCTCTATAAAACTTTGGTTAGACCGCACTTGGAATACTGCATCCAGCCCTAATATAGGAAATATGTGGATGCTTTGGAGAGGGTTCAGAGGAGGTTTACCAGGATGCTGCCTGGACTGGAGGGCTTATCTTATGAAGAGAGGTTGACTTAGCTCAGACTTTTTTCATTGGAGAAAAGGAGGAGGAGAGGGGACCTAATTGAGGTATACAAGATAATGAGAGGCATAGATAGAGTCATTAGCCAGAGACTATTTCCCAGGGCAGAAATGACTAACACGATAGGTCATAGTTTTAAGCTGGTTGGAGGAAAATATAGAGGGATGTCAGAGGCGGGTTCTTTACACAGAGAGTTGTGACAGCATGGAATGCGTTGCCAGCAGCAGTTGTGGAGGCAGGGTCATTGGGGACATTTAACAGACTCTGACATGCATATGGTCACAGAAATGTGAGGGTGCATACACGAGGATCAGTGGTCGGCACAACATCGTGGGCTGAAGGGCCTATTCTGTGCTGTACTGTTCTATGTTCTATGTTCCATCCTGTACAAAGCCTGATTGGCACCACATCCACAAACATCTGCTCCCTTCACCACCGATGCTCAGTAGCAGCAGTGTGTACTACCTACAAGAAATTCACCAAAGATCCTCAGATATAACACCTTCCAAATCCATGTCCACTTCCACCTAGAAGGGCAAGGGCAGCAGACACATGGGAACACTACCCCCTGCAAGTTCCCCTCTTAGCTACTCACCATCCCGACTTGCAAATGTATCACTGTTCCTTCACTGTCACTGGGTCAAAATCCTGGAATTCCCTGCCTAAGGTCTCCTTGTAGCAAATGGACTGCAGCAGTACAAAAATGTAGCTCACAATTACCTTCTGAAGGAGTAACTAAGCAAGGACAATAAATGATGACATAGCCGACAATGCCCACATCCCACAAATGAATTAAAAAAGCCTCTGCTGATCAGGGTATGGAGATAGTCTCTGAAAAGAGTTAACACAGATATGTTTTTCAGTGGCTCCTTACTTGCTATCCATGCTGCATGAGTGTGTTTAGTCACTTTCATGTGAACATATTTGTGAGTTGAGCCTTATCTCTCAGAAGTGACAATCATATATCCTGGATGTAATGTAACGTAGTATGGAATAAATCTATTAAATGGCCACTGAGATGGAGTCTTGCTTTTTCTAAAGGTTTGATATTCCTCAGTCTATTTATTAACCAAAACGAATAGCAGTCAGAAGAATCTACACCCTTCACACCTAACTTTGTGACAGTAGAGGGTATGTGCAGATTTCATTTATCACTACCTTATAAGAGGAAGCACAGCAGCCAGTGTGGGTGCAGCAAGATCCCACTGATAATGATGTGTTTCTAACTAACTGGCAACATTCCCTCAAATTATTATTCCTGCTGTATGGACCTTTCAGACCGTGCACACCAATTAATGTATGCGGAACCTCCGAACGACTGCACAACGTAGAAGGACCTGGGTATCCTGTACACGTGAGGACTGCAGATGCTGGAAATCAGAGCTGAAAAGAGTGGTACTGGAAAAGTATAGCAGGTCAGGCAGCATCCGAGGAGCAGGACAATCGACATTTCAGGCATAAGACTTCATCAGGAATTCCTGATCAATAGTTTATGCGCAGAACATTGACTCTCCTGCTCCTCATATCATGATGCTAGTCAATGAAAGTAGACAGGCAGGTTCAGCAAGCAATTATGAAGGTAAATGGTATGTTGGCCTTCAATGCAAGAGGATTTGAGTTCAGAAGTAGTGATGTCCTACTGCATTTATACAGGGCATTGGTGAGACCGCACCTGGAGTACTGTAGGCAGGCTTGGTCTCCATATCCAAGCAAGGACATACTTGTCATGGAGGGAGTGCAGTGGAGATTCACTCGGCCGATATCAGGGATAGCAGTACTCAGATATGAGGGGAGATTGGTTCAACAAGGCCTTTATTCACTGGACTTTGGAAGGATAAGGAGGGATTTGAATGAAATCTATAACTAAACAGGGCTGGACAGATTAGATGCATTGTGGATGTTTCTCCTGGCTGAGGAATCTAGAGCCAGGGGACACAGTCTCAGGAGATGGGGTAGGCCATTTGAGATTAAGATGAGGGAAGATTTCTTCACTCAAAGTGTAGTGACCCTGTGGAATTCCCTACCACAGAAGGCTGTGGGGGCCAAGTCATTGAATTTATTTGAAAAAAGGATTGGGGATTGATAAAAATTTAGATGTTAAAGGCATCAAGGAATATGGGGAGAAAGAGGGATATGGCACTGAAATAGAGGATCAACCATGATCATATTGAATGGTAGAGCATGTTCAAAGGGCCAAATGGCCTACTCCCGCGTTTAGTACAGAGGAAACTCGATTATGCGGCATTCAATTAATTGAATTTCAGATTATCTGAACAAGTTTGCAAGGTCCCGATGCTTGGCTAACTATGTTATCCGGTATTTGAATATCCAGCATTCCATTAACCCAACGAACTGCTCCCCTCCCATGTCCATTTGGATAATTGAGGTTCCCCTGACAATGCAGTACTCCCTCACCACCTGACATGGAGAACCTTGTTCTGGATTACTGAGGCTAAAATCTCTGGGTTTGGGCGAGGAGTGACTCACTCTCTAGCTTCAGTTTCCAATAGCAAACATTTTTTCATCCTGGCACATTAAGGTGACACTTTATCTGCTTGAATTGCTTCAATTTTCCGTGACATCTGTGATACCATATTGGATCATGCCAAGCACAACATTGAGACTGAAGCAGTTGGCCCAGTCTCAGTTCAACCAACCTGTCTGAACTTGACTGATGTTCTCAGTCTCATTCACATGACTTCTCCTTGTGAATTTGAAACTGTGCCAGTGTTCATAATGCAGTAACACCACCATCTCTCTTCATGTTCTGCTGGATAGCTGCTCCCTACTCTTTTACCCATTTCCTGCTTTTTTTTTCTAGCTCTCTCCACACCCTCTTGCCGTATTCTTTCATATTCTCACATACTCTCCCTCCATTCCAAATACTCTCACATTATATCTCTCATCTATGTTTTTTCTAGTTGTCTCTCTCCCTCATCATTCTGTTGTCTCACCATCACCTTTCCTTTCTCCCTCTTGTTTTTCTCCAGTCAAAGAATTGCTACAGAGTGGGACCAGGACATTTGGCCCATCAAATTTACACTGACCCTCTGAAGAGCATCCCATCCAAACCTATCCCATCCCTGTAACCCTGCGTTTACCATGGCTAACTCATCTCATCTGCACACTTTGGACTGTGGGAGGAAACTGGGCCATCTGGAGAAAACCCACTCAGATACGAGGAGAACGTGCAAACTCCACACAGGCAGTTGCCCAAGGGTGGAATCAAACCTGGGTCCCTGGCACTGTGAGGCAGCAGTGCTAACCACTGAGCCATTGTGCTGCCCTATCTCTCTGTTCAACCTCCTGTTTTCTCTCTCTCTCTCTTCTGTTTTGCCTCTCTCTTTTACCTGTTCTTTGTCTCTCTCCTCGTCTTTAATCTGATTGGCAAGTTGTGACTATTCATGTCCCTAAAGGCTGCGTTGGGTATTTTAACTATTTCCTGTGTTTATTGACAAGTTAGATGGTGGGATAAATGACCACACATTCATATATCCAAATTAGCCAGTAACACAAGGAATGGCATTTGCAATAATAAGGCAGGAAGTGTAAAATTGCAAAGCTATTTTAATAGTTGAAGTGAATAGCCAGAACTGTTATGAATGGATTTCATTTTCAGCAGGTTTTCAATGTCCTGTATGGGTACAGAGGCTAATGAATTGCCAGCCATTCTATCCACAGACTAGAATACAAGAAATCAAACTTCAACTTTGAAAAAAGTGCACTTAGACCACACCGAGAGCAACTGTGAGAGTAAACCCGAGGAAGGCTATATCAACCTCCAAGAGTGTGGTCTGCTTGAATTTCCTGGACTTCAAGAGTTAAACCTTGTGGGCAGATCACACCAATTGAGGTTGTATTCCCTGGAATTTAAAATATCAAAGTGGTCAAGATATTCAGAGAAGCTGATAAACTAGAAAAGGTTATACTGCTATCTCAGGGAGGTTTTGCATTTGGGGCAATAGTCAATTCTTTCATGATGAAATTAGCAATTGCTTCAACAGTCACAGGGAGTGGTAAGAGTATTGAAGTCTTTCAAATGGTAACTGGGGTTAAGTGAATTACTATTTTAAAAAGCTTTCTGTTAACCAAAGGTAATAGGTGCTTTAAAAATGGGAGGTGATAGCCTAGAGGTATCCTCACTAGACTATCGACTGGGCCATGAGTTCAAATCCTGCCATGGCAGATGGTGAACTTTGATTTCAACAAAAAATCTGGCATTAAGAGTCTAACCATGACCATAAATCCATTGAAGGTTTCTGGGGAGGAACCAATTGGTTCACTAATGTCACTCAGGGACAGGAACTACACTCCTTACCAGGGCCAGTCTACATGTGACTCCAGACCCACAGCAATGTGGTTGACTGTTAACTGGTTTCTGGGCAATTAGGGATGGGGAATTAAAAGCTTGTGGCATTCCAAGTCTAAATAATGACTGTGTTTATAGACTCAAGTTATAACCTCATTATGCACAAAAAAGTCTTTGCAGGATGTGTAAGCTTAGTATGTTCAGGTTGATAGTAGTAATGATTTGGAGATGTCGGTGTTGGACTAGGGTGTACAAAGTTGAAAATCACACAACACCAGGTTATAGTCCAACAGGTTTAATTGGAAGCACACTAGCTTTCGGAGCGACGCTCCTTCATCAGGTGATAGTCTATCACCTGATGTAGGAGCGTCGCTCCGAAAGCTAGTGTGCTTCCAATTAAACCTGTTGGACTATAACCTGGTGTTGTGTGATTTTTAACTATGTTCAGGTTGGTTGTGTAACTGAGTGGAAGGCTTCAGATTGAGTTTTCTTGGTGTCAAAACAGTAAGTGTTTAATTTTCTGTTAAACAGCACCTGGACAGGAATTGGGGAATAATTTCCACACTCTCCCATTGGAAATTGCTAATTCCAGAAGAAACTCCTGACAAAGCTCAGTATTTAACTCATTTTAAAGACAGTTAGATGTATACATGGAGGGATGGTGAACAGAAGGAAATGCTCAGATATTCCCTGAAACTCAAGTGGTACCAGGTCAGGGTAAACTGATCTAAACTCTGATCCCAACTGATGGCACTACGAGACAAGTCAGATCCCAAAATTAAACCTGGCTTGAACGATCTTGTTTTTAAAATTTTCATTAACAGGGTGGTCATTCATAGTCACATGAGGTGCAGTGTTCCTTGAAAAACAGAACAGAGGTTTTTTTGCACAAAGAGAAAAGATAAAAGTCTCTACTTATTGAACACAAATTGAAATCCCTTAAAATACACAACCAAAATCTCATCCCACTTCCTGACACTATCCATTATAGAGACTCAAACCCTGAGAAATTGCACCTCTATATCAAGTTCCTAAATCTGACTTCTCCCCAGCCTTTTCCTGTGAATTGTGAAGTCTTCCTACATGAATACTCATAAAGCTGAGAGCTTAGACTTTCTCAGCTTTTAATAACCTGCAGATGATTAATGAAATGCCCCTTGTCTGAAAGTTCCAGAGAATAAACATTACTTTGAGTTGCTGAGGAGGAGTTCAAGAAGGCAACAAGTCAACACTGTCTCAAAAGTAAATTAGGAATAGACAATAAAATGTTCATTGATCCAGTGAGATCAAGATCACTGAATGCATAAGATAAAATTTGTGTGATCTCAACCCTCCTGAGTTTCAGGATTTCCACCCAAAAACAATCAAGGAAAGGTTGAAATTAGGATGATGTGTAACTTTCAGGGGATGAACATGAATTTTGAAAATGAGTAGTGTTTCCTTTGCAACTGTTGGTCTTATCCTTCTAATCTGCAGAGTTCATGGATTTGGGAAAAGCTGGTGAGGTTTGGAATTTGATTATTCCCTGGCCTGTGCTAAACTCACTGACATGCAGTGAGAATGAAAATATCACAGAGGTAAATAGTTCATCAGCTAGAGATATGCAAACAGACAGTAAAGGTATATGTCGATGTTTTAAAAACAATAGAGTTAACAAACTGAGCATTGGTCTGATAGAAAGTTAATCTGAAGAAAATAAGGAGATGAACCCAGGTTCGATTCCAGCCTCGGGTGACTGTCTGTGTGGAGTTTGCACATTCTCCCTGTGTCTGTGTGGGTCTCTTCTGGGTGCTTTGGTTTCCTCCCACAATCCAAAGATGTACAGGTCAGGTGATTGGCCATGTTAAATTGCCTATAGTGACCAGGGATGTGCAGGCTAGCTAGGTTAACCATGGGAAATGCAGGGATAGGGTGGGAATAAAAGGGTCCAGGTGGGATGCTCTTCAGAGGGGTACTGGGAACTTGGTAGATTGAATGGCCATCTTTCACACTGTAGGGATTCCATGATTCTGTGATATTCAAGAACTATTTGAAATGGTCTTATTACATACATCAAAAATAATGATTCAACCCTTTGACTCTCAGCAACAATCTTACAGATACTCAAATCCCAATGAAGAGCCGCATCCTTTCTCCATTTTAAAATTCCCTGTTCATTAGGGTGGGTGTAATTGGTTTTTGAAGATTTTGTCTAACTGACTTCTAAACGTTTTCAGAGCAAGACATGAGTTTTCCATACTCGCAATTTCCAGCATTTTTGTTTGCTTCTGGAGCTTTCTTCAAAACAACAGAAGAATCTTTGCCCAACTCTGACTTTTTGGAGAGTGCTAAAAGTGCCTTTTTACTCTGACTGAACCTGCACACAATCTCTGATCTTTGAATTCCCTGTTGTTTTATGATATTGGATTTCAGTTGCTCAGCAACAGTAACTCTTGTTCTTTTCTGCTCTTTTTGCTAATACACTGAACAGTTCATCTCAAGTACAATTCCAAGGATGTAAACGCTCATATGTCATCAAACATCTCACACCCTGGCACCACTCACATAATAAATCTAAAATGAATCTAAAACCATACCCCTTTTTAATACATTTGATAGAAAAATGCAGGTGGTATAGCGGCTCAGTGATTAGCACTGCTGCCTCACAGCACCAGGGACCTGGGTTCAATTCCACCCCCAAGTGATTGTCTGTGAAGTTTGCACATTCTCCCCGTGTCTGCACGCATGTGCTCCAGTTACTTCCCACAATCCAAAGATGTGTGCAGGTTAGGTCAATTGGCCTTGGGGAAATGCAGGATTATAGGGATAGCAGAGGGAAGGTTGGTTGCTTTTCAGAGAGTTAGCATGGACTCAATGGACTGAATGGCCCGCTCCTACACTGCAGGGATTCTATGAAATCAAATTTAAAGTTTATACATAGTTCTGTTCACTTTAGAACTGAAGTATTTCAGGTTGTATATGTTTGCATATTGAAAAGTCTTTGATATTGCTTGCGCTTTATCATTAAGCACAGTTTTTCAACTCACTTTATTTACACCTGTAAGTAATAATGTTGAGGGAACATTTGGGTTTTTGATATGAGTTAGCATAGGTTAATCCCACATCAATCTCACATTGGGATTAGAATGAAGTAGTGAGTTTTAGTTAGCTTAGTAAGCAACAATAATTAAAATCATTTACATTTAAGTTTACGTTTATTCTTAGTCAAAAAGAGTAGTCAGGTCAAAAAGAAAATTCATCTCACACAGGATGCTAACATGGCAAAGAGACAGAGTATTGCAGCAGTGACACTGAGGCCCTATTTGGAGATGGAATGTGAGGGTAACTCCATACCTACCATGAGAATCACTCTCCAACAAAACAATGGATAGTCTAGGATGGGAACAAGGCACAGGCCATGGAGAGGAGAAGGATTGCATTGGGGAGGTTAGGGAGTAGTGAGACCAGAGGTAACAGGCACCCTGTCATTTTTGGGATGCTGCCTGACCTGCTGTGCTTTTCCAGCAACACATTTTCAGCTTTGGCAGCTATTCCATATATGTGGCATCCTCTGTGTGAAAAAATTGTCCCTCAGGTCCCTTTCACCTCTTGTAATATCCTTCATGTGGCTCAGTTTTTGATAATTGCTCCTGGTTGGAGATGTTCATTTTGCATTAAAGGGAATGTGTGCCCACAAGTTGTTAATGCTAAATCTGCATAGGGTCAGAGACTAGAATGGTGTAATCATTTCAGCAAGGTGGACGTATAGGTCTGCACATAATTATGTACTTAGGTCATATAGGAACTGAATGGAGTGATGGAGCTATTGAGGTCTGAAGTACAGAGAAAAGCCCTTGAGCACATTGAGCCTTTCACCAGTCAAAAACAAGCACCCATTTATTCATGGACTCATCCAGAGAATAGATGCAGCAAGCCAACAGAAAACAGTAGCCCACCGCCACTTGGAACCTCTCCGCTTAAAGTCCAATTATTCACAAAGTGCATTTAATAACCCTTTGGAACACTGCTGATGATGGAAGCATTATAATATTTTATGACCCTTTTGTTAACTGGAATATGTCTCTTTGTTATTATTATTTGATCCACTATTTCAACAGCTAAGCCAATGTTTACTGAGTTCTCATTTATCTTTGTCTTTTCATCAGCAGTGATAAAATGCTGCAAAAAGAATTTTTTTCATCCTCCTCCAAATGATTAATTGTTCTGCGGGACACTGGTAAGCCCAGTGAAAACCATTTCTCATTGCAGATTCCGAGTTTGTGGCTGTAGCCAAGGAGCTTGGCACCTGTTCACTGGGCTATGCTGAGAATCATTCCTGCGTCTGGGCTTCCTGCCATTCAACTTGTCAAAATAAATGGGCAGGAACATGGTCCCCGTTCCTCCCACCTGAAAATATTTTTTTGTAAACTCTTCCTGTGCCTCCTTAACATCTCACAGTGATTTTTTTAGATAAAAAATTACTCTTCTTTTTGAAGTCAACATGCTGATTGTTCGCAGCATACCACTGTAGCCTTTATACACTCAAGCAGTAATGAGTCAAATAGTCTCTGTTTATCACTCTTTTTGTGTTTTCCTTGTCTCCATCTCACTCTCATTCACTTCCTCAGTCTCTACCTTTCCCTCCTTCTGTTGTCTCTCTGTGCACTTGTTTCTGTCTCTCACACTGTCTCATTTTCTCTTGCCTGTTGTTCTCTGTCTTTCTGCCTTGCCATTCATCGGTGCCTGTAGCCAGTTGTGTTTTTCTCTCTCTCTCTCTATCTTTGTATTTCTCTGTGTCTTGTTTCCTCGATCTCTTAATGCTTCTTAAGCGCTGTTGAATGAGGCAGCCTTGAGCTCACATCAAGTAGAGCTAGCTATCCATTTAAATTTTATTCTTGGAAATTGTTAAATCAATAGAAAGATTTGCTGTTAGTGGAGTTGGGGTGTGGTTAAGAGAGGGAAGTTCTGCCGTGGTTACCAGTAAATGGATTTGTCAAGATTTCTGCTCATCATACCTCTCTTGGTAATGCTAAGAATACATTCTTGGAGAATGTGCAGATAGCTTTGTTCGATAAATGAACAAAAAGAACTGGAGTTAAACATTTCTCCACGTAATACCTTATTGAATGGAGTAAGAAAAAATACCCAGCACCTATCAGTCCTGTACGAAATAGCTCAAAGTGGTTCGTGTACAACAAATATGCAGTGAGTTTATCTGAAGAATTAGGATCAGTGAATTGCCTGCTACCTTTTTCTGTTCTTTCCAACAGCGAGAAGACTTCAAAATGTTACATGGAGTTGTAAACACTTTGGAATGTCCTGAGATAGTGAGCTGTGTTGTCCGAAATGCAAGTTCCTTCTAATAAAGCGTGGTCACCAGTGTTATGTTGCCAAAGGCATCAGCCACCTTGCACAGAATCATGCAGCATGTAAACTCAGAGCAGGGAGAGGCCATTTGACCCCTGCTATTCAATAAGATCATTTCTGATCTGATTTTTCCCCATTTCCACCAGCCCCTGATAAACTTTCAAATCCTTGCTTATCAAGGTGGGCGGCACGGTGGCACAGTGGTTAGCACTGCTGCCTCACAGTGCCTGAACAGTGCCCGGGTTCAATTCCCGACTCAGGCGACTGACTGTGTGGAGTTTGCACGTTCTCCCCGTGTCTGCGTGGGTTTCCTCCGGGTGCTCCGGTTTCCTCCCACAGTCCAAAGATGTGCGGGTCAGGTGAATTGGCCATGCTAAATTGCCCGTAGGGGTAAAATGTAGCGGTATGGGTGGGTTGCGCTTCGGCAGGTCGGTGTGGACTTGTTGGGCCGAAGGGCCTGTTTCCACGCTGTAAGTCTAATCTAATCTCTCCACCTCTGCCTTACGAATCTTCAAAGACTTTGTTTCTACCACCTTTTGAGGAAAGAATTCCAAAGGTTCACAGCCTTCAGCGAGAAAGAGAACCTTCCACATCTCTGTTTGAAGTGGGCACCCCTTCTTTTTGAACGGTGTGTGTGAAACCTGGTTCTAGATTCTCCCACAAGAGGAAACATCCTTTCCACATCCACCTGGTCAACTCCCCTCGGAATCTTGCATGTTTTAATTAAGGTACCTCCGACTCTTCCAAACACTGGTAAAACCAAGCTGGGCCTGCTTAATAGTACCTCTTCAGACAGCCCCACCCCCATTCGAGGTTTCAGTCTGACAAACCTTCTCTGAACTGCAAAACTCTACAAATAACAACAAAATGGATGATCTGCTCGGCTGTCAAATCAAGGAGGTTAAAACCTCAACACTCCCCTCTTGCATCAATCTAAATTAGAGGCCCACATTCATTTGTAGTAGCTCTCTCAAAGGGCCAGCACAGAATGAATGGCCTCTTTCAGCACTGCATTGCTCACAATCAGGTTTTGATTCCACATGAGTTTAGCTGCCATCAGAACTTTGCCCCCACTTGGTGACCCCTCCATCTGGAGCTCAATCGTAAACTTTTTGCTCCATCACATCCAAGCAGCTTTCCACAGCTCACAGCCAGCAATCATACTGAATGAAGCTTCAGCTAGTCAGCAGAAAGCAATAGTATCGCTACATTACTTGTGTAATGTTTCGCTTTGCTATAACTGGAGCCACAAATGGCAGTGAACAGATGGGGTCCTATGTGAGCAAACCTTTCCCTTTATTCCCAGGGCATCACTTGTGCAGCTGGAGGTTGTAAAGCTAATGTTTAATCTTCCTCTCTATATCTTTATGTTTCTCTCTCTCCATTGTTGACTGCCATTTTGTCTTTTTCACTCACTCTTTGCTACTCCCTATCTCAATCTCGTTTCTTTTTCTTTCTCAGCTTTTTCTTCCTTCCTTCCTTCCTTCCTTCCATTCTTCCTTTCTTCCTTCCTTCCTTCCTTCCATTCTTCCTTTCTTCCTTCCTTCCTTCTCTCTTTCTTTCTTTCCCTCTCTCTTTCTTCTGTTTTCTTTCTTTCTTTCTCTCCTTGCACCTCTCTCTTTTCTCTCTCTCTTTCTCTGTCACTATCTTGCATTCTCACATCCTCTGTTTCACCTCTCGGACTCTTCCAATCCATCTCTCAGTTTGCCTCTGATCTCTATGTGTCTCACTCAGAATCAAATAATTGTTACAGTGCAGAAGGAAGCCACTCAGCCCATCATGCCTCCCCTGGTTTTATTACCCAGTACCAGTCTCTTCCCTTCTTTCCACTTCCCTGCATGCCATCTGTTCTTCAAATAACCATCTAATTCCAGAGTTGAGGGGGTAGGCTTATAGA
Source organism: Hemiscyllium ocellatum (assembly GCF_020745735.1). Lineage (NCBI taxonomy): Eukaryota > Metazoa > Chordata > Chondrichthyes > Orectolobiformes > Hemiscylliidae > Hemiscyllium > Hemiscyllium ocellatum. The sequence goes on along the minus strand of NC_083412.1, from coordinate 96,975,696 downwards.
ACATAGAACATAGAACATAGAAGGATACAGCGCAGTACAGGCCCTTCGGCCCTCGATGTTGCGCCGACCGAGTCCTACCTAACCTATACTAGCCCAATAACTTCCAAATGCCTATCCAATGCCCGCTTAAATGAACATAAAGAAGGAGAGTTCACCACTGATACGGGCAGGGCATTCCATGAACTCACAACCCGCTGTGTGAAGAATCTACCCCTAACATCTGTCCTATACCTACCACCCCTTAATTTAAAGCTATGTCCCCTAGTAACACCTGACTCCATTAGCGGTAAAAGGTTCTTAGTATCTACCCTATCTAAACCCCTAATCATCTTATACACTTCTATCAGATCTCCCCTAAACCTTCTCTTCTCCAATGAGAACAGCCCCAAGTGCCTCAGCCTTTCCTCATACGATCTTCCTACCATTCCAGGCAACATCCTGGTAAACCTCCTCTGCACTCGTTCTAAAGCTTCCACATCCTTCCTATAGTATGGCGACCAAAACTGCACACAATACTCCAGATGAGGCCTCACCAGAGTCTTATACAACTGCAACATGACCTCAGGACTCCGGAACTCAATTCCTCTGCCAATAAAGCCCAGTACACCATATGCCTTCCTCACAGCACTATTTACCTGGGTGGCAACTTTCAGAGATCTGTGTACATAGACACCAAGATCCCTCTGCTCATCTACACTACCAAGTAGCCTACCATTAGCCCAGTAATCCATCATCTTGTTATTCCTACCAAAGTGAACGACTTCGCACTTAGCTACATTGAATTCCATTTGCCACATTTCCGCCCAGCTCTGCAACTTATCTATATCCCGCTGTAACCTACCACTTCCTTCCTCACTATCCACAACTCCACCGACTTTTGTGTCATCCGCAAACTTGCTTACCCAGCTTTCAAGTCCTTCCTCTAGATCATTTATAAAGATAACAAAAAGCAATGGTCCCAAAACAGATCCTTGTGGTACACCGCTAGTAACTGCGCTCCAAGATGAACATAATCCATCAACTACTACCCTCTGTCTCCTTCCAGCCAGCCAATTCCTAATCCAAACCTCTAATGTATCCTCAATGCCATACCTCTGAAGTTTTAGCATTAGCCTACCATGGGGAACCTTATCGAACGCCTTACTAAACTCCATATACACAACATCTACTGCTTTACCCTCATCCACTTCCTTAGTCACCTTCTCAAAGAACTCAATAAGGTTTGTGAGGCACGACCTGCCCTTCACAAAACCATGCTGGCTATCCCTGATCACGTTATTCCTACCCAGATGTTCATAAATCTTATCCCTTACCATTCTCTCTAAGACTTTGCCCACCACTGAAGTCAGACTCACTGGCCTATAGTTACTAGGGCTATCCCTACTCCCTTTCTTGAACAATGGGACTACATTCGCTATCCTCCAGTCCTCTGGTACTATTCCCGTTGACAATGACGACATAAAAATCCAGGCCAATGGCTCTGCTATCTCCTCCCTAGCTTCCCATAGGATCCTGGGGTAAATGCCATCAGGCCCAGGAGACTTATCTATATTCATCCTTTCCAATATTCCCAAAACCTCCTCCTATGAGGAGATACTGAGTAGACTGGGATTATACTCTTTGCAATTTTGAAAAATGAGGGGGGATCTTATAGAAACATGTAAAATTATGAAGGGAGTAGATAAGATAGAGGTAGAGAGGATGCTTCCACTGGCGAATGAAACTAGGACCCGAGGGGATGGCCTCAAAATTAGAAGGAGCAGAATGTGGCCTGAATTGAGAAGGAACTTTGAGGATTGTGAATCTGTGGAATTCCCTGCCCAGAGAAGTGGCTGAGGCTTCCTTCGTAAATATCTTTAAAGCTAAGATAGATGTGTTTTTGAACAGTAAAGGGATTAAGGGATACAGTGAGAGGGTAGGTAAGTGAAACTGAGGCAATGAAAAGATCAGCCATGCTCTTATTGAATGGCAGAGCAGGCTCAGCGGGACAGACAGCCTACTCCTGGTTCTTATGTTTTGATGAATGCCTCAAATGAACCAACCTCCACCATATTTGCAGGCAGAGCATTCCAGACCCTAACTGCTCACCGTGTGAAGACGTTTTTTTTTTCACTTCCCTCTTGCTTTGTTTACACATACTCTAAATCTATGCCAACTCTTTCTTGCTCCTTTTACAAGTTGATACGACATCTCCCTTTCTAGTCTGTCCAGACCATGTATGATTTTGAAAACCTCCATCAAATCTCCTCTCAGCCTCCATCCAAGAAGAATAGCCCTAACGTCTTCAGTTGATCCTTATCACTGAAGTTTCTCATTTCTGGAATCACTCTATATCTTTCAACATCGCTATCCATCAAATATCTCACTTTCTGACCCTTCTTCTCATTGAGTCACCTCAATATTCTAATCTCATTGGTCTGTCGTATTTCTGAGAGATTTTCTTTATTTTTGTAGTTATCCTCAGTGTCTCACAAAATGGATCCATTTTCTCTTTTGTGAGACACCTGATGGTAACTACAAAAGCTCCTCTCAGTGTGTTAACAGGATCAGATTAGCTCGGACAAATGTGAGCCCATTACTGGTGGGGACAAGAGAACATTCTGTGGAAAAAGGGAACTAAACAATTTCTTTGTGCCCGTAATCAAGGAAGAAAATAAAGAAAATCTCTCAGAAATACGAGGCAACTAAGGGACTTGAGGAATGGAAGAACCATAAGACATTGCTATCAGTCAACAGATCATAAATGAAAAGCCAACCACAGGACAGGATATGATGTGTCACAACTATTTGATAAAACAAAGCAGCATTCCTCATAGGCCAGACATGTTTCTGTAGCCTCCCAGTTGCTTTGCTATCTATATAATCCCACCTTTAAATCAGGAAAGTAGAATTGATGATTATCAGTTTAATCTTTTACCAGACTGATTCCTAATACGGCAAGATGGTTGTATGAAGAGAGATTGCATAGGTTAAGCCAATATTCAATGGAGTTTAGAAGAATCAGTGGGGAATCTTAAAGAAACTGACAAAATTCTAACAAGGCTAGATAGGTTAAATGCACGAAGGATGGTCCCAGTGGTGGGAAGTCTGGAACCAGGGGCCATATTCTAAGGATAAGGGATAAACCTTTCAGAACTGAGATGAGGAGAAATGTCTTCACCCAGAGAGTGGGGAGCCTGTGGAATTCTCTACCAGTTGAGATCAATGTGGCTAAAGTGGAGGGAGGGTGGGATTAGGGTTAGGGTTAGAGTTTGGCATTGAGCTCAATGACCAACCATGATCGTATTAAATGGCAGAGCAAGCTCGAGGGGATGAATAGCCTACTCCTGCTCCTATCTACCAAATATCTGTGTTTCTATGTGTTATGGAGAGGTAATAGTCTGACTTAGTAGGAATGGGGTCAAGCTAATACTGAAAGCAGCGCGTGTTAGAGATCACAGTGGGTCAGGCAGCATTCACGGATAAAAATCACCCAACACCAGGTTATAGTCCAACTGGTTTATTTGGAAGCACTAGCTTTCGGAGCGCTGCTCCTTCATCAGGTGGCTGTGGATTTTTCTCCACAAGGATGAAGGAGCAGTGCTCCAAACGCTAATGCTTCCAAATAAACCAGTTGGGCTATAATCTGGTGTTGGGTGATTTTTACCTTTGAACATCCCAGCCCAACATCAGCATTTCCAAATTGAATCTAAATGATTCTTCATCAGAGCTGAAATGAAGTGTGGAAGGGACAGCACTTATGCCATGGTTGGGAGGGGAGGGTCAGGGTAGTGGGTGTAGGGTGCTGATGGAGAAAAGATGCTGATAGTTCAGACTAAGTGATTGAGATGTGAGAATGGCAGAGCAATGGTGTGTCTCCTACCAGACTTGACAGGACAGTAAATGGAGTGGGAGAGGGGAGGACATGATAACAAACTAAAACAAAAGGAGGCGATAGGAGTTGATTCACAATTTAAACTCAATGTTGAACTCAATATTAAATCTAGAAGTCTGTAGCATGTCGGATCTGAAGGTGAGATGTTGCTTCTCCAGTTTGTGCTGTGATCTGCTGAAGGGCGGCACGGTGGCTCAGTGGTTAGCACTGCTGCCTCACAGCGCCAGAGACCCGAGTTCAATTCCCGCCTCAGGCAACTGTCTGTGTGGAGTTTGCACATTCTGCCCGTGTCTGCGTGGGTTTCCTTCGGGTGCTCCGGTTTTCTACCATAATCCAAAAAAAATGTGCAGGTTAGGTGAATTGGCCATGCTAAATTGCACACAGTGTGGAGGTGAACGGGTAAATATAGGGGAATTGATTGCTCTTCGGAAGGTTGGTGTGGACTTGTTGGGCCGAAGGGCCTGTTTCCACACTGTAAGTAATCTAGTCATCTAATCTATTGCGGCATGCGGAGGACAGACATGTGGTTAGAGGCAAAAAAATCTGCAGATGCTGGAATCCAGAGTAGACAGGCACGAGGCTTGAAGAACACAGCAGGCCAGGCAGCATCAGGCGGTGGAGAAGTCAACATTTCGGGTGTAATCCTTCTTCAGGTTTGGGGATGGGTGCAGGGGGAGATGCAGATAAAGGGGGTGGTGAGGTGGGGATAGGTGACAACAGGTAGAGGGTATGGCTGGGCAGGCAAGCAGGATGCTATGTTAAAATGGCCGGCTGTGGGAAGGTAGGGACCGGAGGTGATCTGCAGAACGGTTACCCAGTCTGCGTTTGGTTTCGCCACATTGGCCACATTGGGTGCAGCGAATACAATACACAAGATTGGAGGAGGTACGGATGAAATGCTGCTGCACCTAGAAAGACAGTTTAGGCTGTTGGATGGTGAGCAGGGAGGAGGTGAAGGGGCAGGTGTTGCACCTTCTGCAGTTATAGGGTAAGGGGCCATGGAGAGCACAGAGTTTCTGATTGTTTTCCTACCACAGACCAAGAGTGTGCAAGTTAGGCAGATTAGCCATACTGAAATTGTCCATAGTGTTCAGGGATGAGGAGGTAGGTGGGTTCGCCTTATGGCATTCAGGGATATGGTGAGCAAGGGGGGGAAGCTGGGTCTGTGTCTGATGCTCTTCTGAGGGTCAATGCAGACTTGCTGGGCTGAATGACCTCCTTCTGTACTGTGGGGATTCTGTGATTCTTTGAATTCCCTTCCTGATCAAAAACCTGTCTATCTCTGCCTTGAATACACCGACTGACCCAGCCTCGACAGCCTTCTGAGGTAAAGACTGTGACTTCAAACCCATTGGTATATGACTAGTTGTTCACTAACTTCTGAGCCTGTCCAGCAAGCCATTCAGTTTAAGGGTGAATACAGATGGGCAAAAAACGTTGACACCACCCACATCCCATGAAAGAATGCAGAAAAATGAAGCCCTAATATTTTAAAATTCAGGATGCTACTAGATTAATAATCAAGGTAGTAATCTGATGCCTTTCCCAACAATGATCAATCTTAATGCATAAATAATTAACTTCCGTGCTGATAATAAGTAGGACTCCATTACAATAACAGTCAAGATCAAATTATATGGTCCCCATTTCATTAATAATTATGCTTATGGCTTGAACAGTTAGGAAACTATTGCATCAGTAATCGTGATGCTTATGCATTAATCATCAGAATTGCTTCAGTGAATAATCAGAGTCCTATTGCATCAATAACAAGGATCTGAGGGGTTTATATCATTTGCCACTGTGTCAATAAATGTAATGCTGTAAGATTAATGTGGAGCACTGGTAGCTCTGTCAGTAGATGTTAGGGGTTCTTGAGGCATGGTAGTATCCCTCCCTCCTTCCCTGTCACTGGGTGAAAATCCTGGAATTCCCTCTCTAAGGGTATTGTGGGTCAACCTACAGCACATGGACTGGTGTAGCTCAAGAAGGCAGCTCACCCCCACCTTCTCAAGGGGCAACTAGGGACGGGCAACAGATGCTGGTCCAGCCAGCACCACCGTCATCCCCAAGTATGAATAAAAAAAGCTTCTTTCACATCATTAAAACAAAACAGATTACCTGGTTAATATCACTTTGCTTCAATGGGGAGTCAATGGCCATTGTTATTAGCATGAGACTATTAATTGAAAGACCTGAGGATTCAGGTTTTATCCTCCCATGGAAGGTAGTGGAATTTGAATTCAATGGGGAAAATACATCTCACTTTAAGAGTCTAATGCTGAACTAGAAACGCTTTCGATCATTGGAAAAACCCATCTGGTTCACTAATGCTGACCTAGAAATACTTCCAATCATTGGAAAAACCCATCTGGTTCACTAATGCTCTTTAGAACGTTATCCAGTCAGACTTGCATGTTATTCTCGTTACGAAGTCGAACGAGTGAATGTTCACTTTACGATAGAAAGTGTTTTCTGAATTTTAAAATAAATTTGAAATACAGCCATATGTGCCAGAACAGCTAAGAGACAGGATGTTCCAAAATAGATACATGTAACAATTGGCTGTTAAATAGATACCTGAGTTTTGGTTACTGTTTTGACAACAATTCAAATTCAACCAATTAACTTAAATTATGCCCAGGATTTTAAAACCCTGTTGAGTTTGAATTATTGTATTGACAACATGGGAACTATGAGAGGGAACAATGTTGGGTGTGTAAAATCAGGGGCATTTTGAAAATTGATGAGAACAACTGCCACTAAACGGGGGTGGCTCAGTGCTACCTTATAGGGCCAGGGACTGAGATGTGATTTCAGCGTTGGACGACTGTCTGTGTGGAGTTTGCGCATTCTCCCTGTGTCCATGTGGAGATTCCTCTGAGTGCTCTGGTTTCCTCCCACAGACCAAAGGTTAGGTGAATTGACCATGCTAAATTGCCCGTAATGTTAGATGTAGGGGTATGGATCTGGGTGGGTTGCTCTTCGGAGGGTCAGTGTGGACTTGTTGGGCTGAAGGGCCTGTTTCCACTATAAGTAATCTCATCTAAATTGCCCATAGCGTTCAGGATGTGTTGGTTAGGTGCATTAGTCAGGAGTAATTGTAGAATAATGGGTTTGGATGGGATACTCTTCGGAGGGTCAGTGTGGACTTGTTGGGCCAAAGGGCCAGTTTCCACATTGTAGGGGTTTATAAAATAAAAACAGCAGAGCAACAGCCACGGCGCCGGAGAGCTTACCGTCTATCTAACATCTTACTCTCAAAGAAATAAGAAGGCACTCTATATCAAAAAGGGACCTTTTCCTGTAAAAATACTTGCAGTAAAAAGAAAGAAGACGATGCAGGGAGATCAGCAGATAGAAGATTGAAGACAGTAGAGAGAAGACAGAGACTGTGTGGTCTTGAGATTAATGTAATGTTTAATAAGTGTGTTATTGGAACAGCATGTTAATAGAATTGTGTTCAGTTAGGGGAAAGAGTATTTGATTTGTTAATAGTTTTGTTTAGTGCTCACCATTACAGTTAGGAAAATAAATTGTTATTTTTCTTTAAATAATAGAAATTAGGATTAATTTCACTAGTTCACACTTTTAACAGGTTATGAGGTGAGGTGGGCTTTCCTGTTTGCTTGGTTTTAATCAACAGAGGGTATTGACTTTCACGTTGTAACACTCTCAACCTACAACAATGTGGTGGTCTCTTAACTGACCTCTGGGCAATTTGGGATGGGCAATAAATGCTGGCCTAGAACATCCCAAACACTATCAATTATATTTTTTTAAAATTGTTGCTGGTGGGATTTTGCTGCCTGTGTCCATATTGATTGGCTATTTCCAACATGACAGCAATGACTGCATCCTGTGGCTGTGAAAAGAGCTATACAAATGAAAGTCCTTCCTTTGCTTTCGGAATTTGTCAGCTTGGGAGAACTCTGAGTGTAGCGATAACATTCAAGCAGAGTGAGATTTTAAAAAGAGCATAATGATTTAGAGAAGATAGATTACAGAGTTGCAAAGAGACACGATCAGCCCCTATGCAGACAAAACATAAAAGAAAATGTATAAAATGTAGGACAGTTAATGCGTAAAGGTGTCATAATTGTCCCATTACTCATTTGTCAAGATATGTTCAAATTCCTTTCATGCAATTATGGTCTATTGTAGAGAATTACCAGGATTTTATATCAATTGATGAGCTAATGCTGTAATAGCAGTGACAGAGTGCAGATTTCCCAGCAATCACTAACAATGGGCTGGGAGCTCACCTATGGACTGAAGGGGAGAATCCACCTCCCAGCTTGGCCCCGAGCCCCACAGAAACAAGTACATCATTTTCTCTCTTTGATGACGATTCATGACCCACTCAGGAAGAGGTGCGTGAAAATCAGTCAGGTCTTTGGGGAGGAGTACAGTCAGTTCCTCTATAATGCGATGGCTGCGTTCTTGTGCAATCTCACATTATAGAAAATACACACTTTAGAAACAACGCTTAAAGGATCGGCGATGTAATTACATTGCAGCCAACACACATTTTAAAAGTGTGCACTTTAGAAGCAGCACCTCAAATTCGTCAATCATGTCATAGTGGATTTGCATGAAGGAAGCACGTATTATAGCAGAACGACCTATATTTTTAATATGATGGGCTACAGAAGGTGAGTTACAGAGAGTGGGATGCCAAAGGTGGGGTGCAGAGAAGTGACTTGTAATGAAACAGGCTTTACAGATGGAAGCCCAGAGGAAAGTGGGATTGTGATGTTTGGAAGGACAGCTTCTGATTAGAATGGAAGAAGGGGAAAGTATGTAGGAATGGGGTGAGTCCAATCAGCCCATTAAACCAGGACGTCACCCATATTTTTGGTTTGGTATCCCTTCTGTTAAAAATCCAACAATATTACATTTCATCGAGTGAGGATGTCCCACTTTTGCTGAGGCTGAGATTTTTCACTGCCCTTTAGGGGAAGATGTTTTCAACTTCCTCCAGGGATTAAACCTTTCTTTTTTGATGGTCCCACCAAAAGAAATAAACTTCTAAATAAAGTGGTTGATTGAATATGCATCTCCCAGCACGGTGGGGAGCCATGTAGAGAGCCGGTGTCTCCAAAGTTGAATGCCTGAACCGCAATGTCGTAACAAATTGCCTTTCATCCAGCTCTATTATGCCAGTTTTTGCAGGATGCTTCATTGGAACAATAATCGAACAAATGTATCCACCTTTCTCCCTCTGTCCACTTTAAGAGCATGCTTTAGACCTATCGTTTTGACCAAGCTTTTGGTTAACTCACCGAAAATCACTTGAAGTGGCTTGCTGTCCAATTTTCTTCCAATGATGCTCTATGTGAAATACCTTGGGATGTTCTACTAGGTTATTGGTGCTATATAAATGCACATTCTGTGGTTACATGAAACTGCATAAAGGGAAATTTGGAGAGGTGGCCAAACGCTTGGTCAACAAGATCAGTTTTAAGGAGGAGATTTAGCTTTTTCAGATTAATATTTTTTTGCAATGTGTTCTCAAGTATAGAAGTAGAGGTTTGCAGTGGAAAGTGTACAATGCTACGACACATGGCATTACCTTAGCTACCAACTTACCTGAGTACAAAAAATTTAGGTACAAAGTAGCAAGAGAAAAAAAAGACTTAAAACATTAAGCATTACCTTCATAGGATAAGTAGAAAAATAAAGAAATAAGGCAATAGTTAACATTAAAGTCTTTTTTTAACATAAACTAGGAAGGTAACGGAGTAAATTAAAATTCCAACAGCCTTTGATGAGTCCCTCTGCTTTGTTCACCCTCCAGGAGCCCACAGATACCAGTGACCTCCCTCACCACTCACTCTTCCTGCTTAGGCCATGATTCTATTGCTGTTGGTGAAGCTGCTGCTGTGTCTGATCACCCCTGGTGCCTTGGGAACATGCCCAGGCAGGAACACTTCACACGCCGAGCTGAGACCACCAAAAGCCGTTGAGAGACAAGGCTGAGACCACTCATGAGCCACGGAGAGACCAGACTGAGAGCCTGTGGGAGACCAGGCCGGGACCCCCAAGGAGCCATGGAGAGACCAGAGTGAGAGCCTATGGGAGACCAGGCTGAGAGCCTGCAGGAGACCAGGCTGGGACCATCAAGGATGCACAGAGAGACCAGGATGAGACCCTACGGGAGACCAAGCTGGGATCCCCAAGGAGCCATGAACAGACCAGGCTGAGAACCGTCGAGAGATCCACACCAAGGGATGATGAAAAAGGGGGAAAAGAATAAGAAGGAATCGAAAAATAAACAGACGAAGCAGAGGAGCTCTGGCTGGAACTTCCTACTCTGCCGCCATCTTGATTTTCTCAAAGGCAAAGAAGAAGCAAAGAGAGGGATGGAGCGGTTTAGGGAGAGAATTCTAAACCTTTGGGACTTGGAATTTGATAGCAGATGTACTGATGGTTGAGGGGGAGGGGATTGGTGAGGAGGGGGCAAGGTGCTGCTGGTTTTGTGGGCAGGAAGTAAGGAAATTTAAGACGTTCAAGAGACTAAAGGTAAAAGGCCAGCATTAAGGCCAGGTAGTGTTCAGTATGGTTCGTAGGGCAGGGTATGGTTGCAATGTTAGGGAGGGCTCATGTTTGGATGACGTCTTGGAGACAAAATTAAAAAGATCAAAAATAAAAGGAATAAGGAAATAAAGAGAATGCCAGTGATCTGGAATGCACAGTCTGAAAAATGATGGAATTAGTTTTAGTTCTAACTTTCATCAAATAGGTAGAATCTCTACACTGTGGAAACAGGCCATTTGGCCCATTGAGTCCACACCAACCCTCTGAAGGGCATCCCACACAGACTCACCGTATCCCTGCATTTCCCATGGTTAATCCACCTAACATACACATCCCTGAACACTATGGCCAAGAGTTAGCATGGCCAAGCCACCCTAACCTGCACATCTTTTGGCTTGTGGGAGGAAACCCACGCAGAGACGCGGAGAATGTGCAAACTCCACACAGACAGTCATAGAGACATAGGGATGTACATTTGTCATTTATATAAGTGACAAAAAAAGGTGCTTGCTTCATGAAAACTGACCAAAGTGGGAATCGAACTCGAGTCACTGGCACTGGGAGACAGCTACTGAGCCAGCCTGAGACTGGGACTTAAGGTGAATGCAACCAAAATTGATAGCAAAACTAATGCCAAATCAAGGGAAACCCATTTCCCACAGTGTGGTGAGGGTGTGTAATGCACTGCCTGAGAATGTAGCGGAGGCATTGAAGCAAGGCTTTCCAAAGAGAACTAGGGGAGTACCTCAAATGAAGACACTCGCAGAGTCACAGGGAAAGGGAAGGGAATTAGAATGAGCTAAGTCGCTCCTTCACGGAGCCAGCATGACAGTACTGGGCCGGTTGGCCTCCTGCTGCTGTGACCTCTGAAGGTGGTGATGGGGAGAACACCGTGCAGCCAGTTGGAGTGCATGTCCACAGGAACAGCATATTAACAATGGGAAAAAGGTGTTCCACATGAGCCAAAAGAACATTGAATTTGTTATAAAAAGTGGCTCTGCTGACACCAAGGAGCATGGCAGTAGCAACGATATCTCTGATAAATATAGTGATAAACATTTACAAATACCAGTTCATGATCATTTTTCATGAAACGGTATATTAGGAACAGAAATAAATGAATAAAAAGGTGAACTTGTATTTTAAATGACAAATATCAGTTTAATATTGAGCACATGCCTGTGGTGTGTGTATGCTGTTGGACATAATTGGAGGGGATCTTTAGCTTAAGATAAAATATTTTCGTAAAACACACTGCATGGAAATATGGTGGAGAAACGTTCATTGAGGGTCATTGAATGGTTAGTTGGATAGTAACGGTGTGTAAGGATATGGGCTAAAGGTAGGGGGTTGTCACAACGGAACAGAACTGGTGCAGAATGCTCTTATTCTGCCTTGTTATAATTCTGTGATAATTTTCAGTTTATTAAGGATGATATTATTTCACAGTGGTGACATAAACAAAGTGTGAAACAATGTAAAATATCCAGTAATTGTCTTCACATTGCACTGATGCATTGGTGTTAACAAAAGCATACCACAGAAAAGAAAGCCGGACTGATAAAGGGTTGGTGAGGTACTTAATAGTGCCAAATGCTTCTGTGGAGCAGATTCTCCCTGTGCTTATTTTTCACATTTTGGGGAAAATCTCACACAAAGAAAAGATGATGCAAATGAGGCAGGGCCTTGACAGCTGGCTGCTATTCTTTGACACCTGTGATGAATGACTGAGGGAAATGAAAGACAAACTCATTGGCACTGCAGGGAGAGATGAAAAAGCAAAGGATCTGCACCAGAGGGAGAGATGGAGTGGCGCTTTGTCTCATTAACGCGGCCCGCTCCACACTAATCCGGATATCAAGTCAAATGGGAAAAGTGCGGAAGTGAGTGCTGGTGCCAGGGATCCGTAAGCAATGAATCTCTTCCAGCTTTCATTGTGTCTCCTCTGTTGTTGCCAGTCAGGAGATGGATAGGACTGAGTGGATCTGCAGTGATTCGGATTTGTGTCTCTTAACTGAAAAAGCCACAATCAGAATTGACCGTGTAAAACCCACAACTATAACACCTCACTCTCACTGATAAAGAACACAAATGACGCCCCTAATGAATGGACTCACTCCATTTGTTTTGTGCGCTGTGTGTAGGGAACAAGGATGGTCTCAGCAGAGAAATTGGTGATGGAACATCAGTGCTCCCCTCTTGCATCCCATTCAGACCTTTCTTTGCCTCACCAATGAGTTGAATATGTTGTGTTTTAGCTATCACCTTCATTGTCACCGGGTCAGAATCCAAGAATTCTCTTCCTAACATCATTCATCATGAACTTACCCTCCATGGACTGCAGTGGTTCAAGAGGGTGGCTCACCTGCAGCTTCTCAAGGGCGATGAGAGTTGGGCAGTAAATCTTCCCCCAGCCAGAGTTACCTATAGTGATTATAACAGGGTCAACCAGATGAACCTCATAGAATATGAGTTCCCTGACTGGGGCTTTTAATCTGGTCCAATCAGGGAGCCCTGGCTGGCAGATATAAACAGGAGTGTCAGAGGTTGTGTTCACTCTGAGAGCTGTCTCTGAGGGAGCTGGATCAGGTCTCTCCATGCATAAATAAAGGATGACTTGGTAATGCAATACTAGCCTCTGTGTAGTTATTTCATTACTCACATCTTATGAATGAATAAAGCAAAACCTACAAAGATCAGGACCCTGTGTCTTCATATACGAAGTCTCTAGTGTGTTACTCCTGCAAGATTGCCAACAATCCGAAATTGCTTGTCGCTGTAATTCCTCACACATTTAGCAATGTTCTGACCAATCAAAATCAAACTGACTGATTTAAAATTTAAACAAAGCTTGGCTGTTAACTGCCAGTCATCATTAACGAGTTCATTCTCCATGGCAATATCTCTACCAAGAAGAGTCCATTTACCCTCGATCAGCACCTCCCTTCTCATCAGCATAGATGCTGTGCTTTCTCCAGGAATTTGCTACTTTTGGAAATTATTTGGATATGGGCAAAACAAAAACATTGACAAAATGGGGCTGGGTTTCTACTGACTGGAGAGTTGTTGTTCCAGTGTCAATGGGAATTACACGTAAGGACCATCTGGAATCCCATGGTAACAAACTCCAAAGGAATTTCCAGGAAATTGAATTTTCCACTTGGCAATTCCCTCAAACCTGGAACCCTCTGACAGTCTCGGTAAAAATCAGCGATATCGGATGGTTCAGATGAAATTAAGCAAAGTGGTTACTCAGGAGTAGTTAGGCTACTCAAAACAGAGTCTAACACCTGAGTAAAGATTGACTAGATTCCACCTGAGGTTCACTCACAACTCCAACCCCTCACATCCCAGAATTCGACCCTATGTCCCCGTCTACCGAGGGAACCAATACCTTAACCCCTTCCCCACTTGCCTCCCCCCCACTCCATGACCAGACATCCCAACACCTCGGAACTGGACATGCCCTGCTCCAATCCACCCCTACCAAAATCCCCTCTGTTAGATCAACTCCCATCCAACCTGAGCCCCAGAAGTCCCTACATCCCACCCTGTATCCGCTATTAGACCTGACTCCTACCTCCAACATGAGTCAACCTCTACATTTCCCTCTCAGGCTTTAACCTGCGCAGTCCTGAAACCTATATCCGCATTACCTGCCACACCCAGTTTCCCTAGCCCACCCTGGTTGACTCTACATACCTATCTGCCCCTTTACCATCTTACCCCTTCCCCAGCTGGCATCTTATCCACTAGGTATCCTGATCACATTTACCTGATGAACTTTCCCTTTCACAATGATCATCAAAGTGTAGCTATCAGAGTAGAATTGGGGGAAAATATAATCTTGAGCTGTCTGTTTACCCTGCAATGCTGAGCCCATTTTTCTCATGGCTGGTTATTCTACAATAAGCTGAAGCATTTCTATCAGCTCAATATTCAGTACGTTCAGTAGAACCGGCCAAACGATAGTTCCACTTGCATTTTTGTAGAGCCTGGAATATAATATGGCATCCCATGTCATCTGACAAGAGCATTGTCAGTCAGCACTTGCCCACTTGGGTCACATAAGGGGATATTAGCTGTTACGACACAGGGTAAACCCTCCTGCTAAATTTAAAACCAGCAACACTGAAAAGATTTATCCCATGCAGTAATCTGTAAAAATTTGAGAGGTCAAGAATTATTTAAAGTAAAAATTAACTACTTTATTTCTTAAAGTATAATTGAGAATAATTAACTAACAATTATTTACAACTCCTTCCTCTAACCTACTCTTTACGTTCCCCTCTACAATACTTACTGGTACAGCTGAGAACAGAAGCGAGTCAAACAGTCAGGGCAGGCAGGGACAAGGTAGGACTAATCAATTAAACAGCATTTATTTCAATGCAAGGGGCCTAACAGGGAAGGCAGATGAACTCAGGGCATAGTTAGGAATATGGGACTGGGATGTCATAGCATTTACAGAAACATGGCTCACGGTTGGGCAGGACTGGCAGCTTAATGTTCCAGGATACAAATGCTACAGGAAGGATAGAAAGGGAGGCAAACGAGGAGGGGGAGTGGCATTTTTGATAAGGGATAGCATTACAGCTGTGCTGAGGGAGGATATTCCTGGAAATACATCCAGAGAAATTATTTGGATGGAACTGAGAAATAAGAAAGGGATTATAACCTTATTGGGATTGTATTATAGACCCCCTAATGGTCAGAGGGAAATTGAGAAACAAACTTGTAAGGAGATCTCAGCTATCTGTAAGAATAATAGGGTGGTTATGGTAGGGGATTTGAATTTTCCAAACATAGACTGGGACTGCAAAAGTGTTAAGGGTTTGGATGGAGACAAATTTGTTAAGTGTGTACAAGACAATTTTCTGATTCAGTGTGTGGATGTACCTACCAGAGAAGGTGCAAAACTTGACCTACTCTTGGTAAATAAGGCAGGGCAGGTGACTGAGGTGTCAGTGGGGGAGCACTTTGGGGCCAGTGACCATAATTCTATTAGATTTAAAATAGTGATAGAAAAGGATCGACCAGATCTAAAAGTTGAAGTTCTAAATTGGAGAAAGGTCAATATTGATGGTATTAGACAAGAACTTTCGAAAGTCGATTGGAGGCAGATGTTCGCAGGTAAAGGGACAGCTGGAAAATGGGAAGCCTTCAGAAATGAGATAACGAGAGTCCAGAGAAAGTATATTCCTGTCAGGGTGAAAGGGAAGGCTGGTAGGTATAGGGAATGCTGGATGACTAAAGAAATTGAGGGTTTGGTTAAGAAAAAGAAGGAAGCATATGTCAGGTATAGACAGGATAGATCGAGTGAATCCTTAGAAGAGTATAAAGGAAGTAGGAGTATACTTTAGAGGGAAATCAGGAGGGCAAAAAGGGGACATGAGGTAGCATTGGCAAATAGAATTAAGGAGAATCCAAAGAGTTTTTACAAATACATTAAGGACAAAAGGGTAACCAGGGAGAGAATAGAGCCCCTCAAAGATCAGCAAGGCGGCCTATGTGAGGAACCACAGGAGATGGGGGAGATTAGAAACAAGTATTTTGCATTAGTGTTTACTTTGGAAAAAGACATGGAAGATATAGAATGTAGGGAAATAGTTGATGACACCTTGAAAAATATCCAAATTATGGAGGAGGAAGTGCTGGATGTCTTGAAATGCATAAAGGTGGATAAATCCCCAGGACGTGACCAGATGTACTCTAGAACTCGGTGGGAAGTGAGGGAAGGGATTGCTGGGCCCCTTGTTGAGATATTTGTGTCATTGATAGCCTCAAGTGAGATGCCAAAAGACTGGAGGTTGGTTAATGTGGTGCCAGTATCTCAGAAGGTTGGTGAGGAAAAGTCAGTGAATTATAGACTGGTGAGGTCTATCGGTCGTGGGCAAGTTGTTGCAGGGAATCCTGAGGGACAGGATATACATGTATTTGGAAAGGCAAGGACTGATATCAACATGGCTTTGTGCTTGGGAAATCATGTCTCATGTACTTGATAGAGTTTTTTGAAGAAGTCATGTAGAGGATTGGTGAGGGCAGAGCAGTGGACGTGATCTATATGGACTTCAGTAAGGTGTTCGACAAGGTTCCTCATGAGAGACTGGTTAGCAAGGTTAGATCTCATGGAATACAGGGAGAACTAGCCATTTGGACACAGAACTGGCTTGAAGGTAGAAGACAGAGGGTGGTGGTGGAGGGTTGCTTTTCAGACTGGAGCCTGTGACCAGCGGTGTGCCACAAGGATTGGTGCTGGGTCCACTGCTTTTTATCACTCATATAAAGGATTTGGATGTGAACGTAGGCAGTCAGGCAGGGAGTAAAGGGTCTTGTGAGGGAGCCGTGGTTTAATAGGGAATTGGAATCCCTTGTGAAAGGGAAGAGGGCGGCCTATGTAAGGATGAGGCGTGAAGGTTCAGTTGGGGTGATTGAGAGTTATAAGGTAGCCAGGAAGGATCTGAAGAGAGAGCTAAGAGCAGCAAGAAGGGGACATAAAAAGTCCTTAGTTGGTAGGATTAGGGAAAACCCAAAGGCTTTCTATAGGTATGTCAGGAATAAAAGGATGACTAGGGTAGGTATCGGTCCAGTCAAGGATAGTAGTGGGAAGTTGTGCGTGGAGGCGGAGGAGATTGGTGAGACACTAAATCAATACTTTTCGTCAGTATTCACTCAGGAACGGGACTCTGTTGCTGGTGTGAATATTGAGTCACAAGTGATTAGAATGGATGGCCTTGAAGTATGTAGGGAGGAGGTTTTGGGAATACTGGAAAGGATGAAAATAGATAAGTCTCCTGGGCCTGATGGCATTTATCCTAGGATCCTCTGGGAAGCTAGGGAGGAGATAGCAGAGCCATTGGCCTTGATTTTTATGTCGTCATTGTCAACGGGAATAGTACTAGAAGACTGGAGGATAGCGAATGTGGTCCCCTTGTTCAAGAAGGGGAGTAGGGACAGCCCGAGTAACTATAGGCCAGTGAGTCTGACTTCTGTTGTGGGTAAAGTCTTAGAGAGAATTGTAAGGGATAAGATTTATGAACATCTGGATAGGAATAATGTGATCAAGGATAGTCAGCATGGTTTTGTGAAGGGCAGGTCGTGCCTCACAAACCTTATTGAGTTCTTTGAGAAGGTGACTAAGGAGGTGGATGAGGGTAAAGCAGTAGATGTGGTGTATATGGATTTTAGCAAGGCGTTCGATAAGGTACCCCATGGTAGGCTAATGCAAAAACTACGGAGGTATGGCATTGAGGGTGCATTAGAGGTTTGGATTAGCAATTGGCTGGCTGGAAGGAGACAGAGGGTAGTAGTTGATGGACTAGGTTCATCTTGGAGTGCAGTTACTAGCGGTGTACCACAGGGATCTGTTTTGGGACCGTTGCTGTTTGTCATCTTTATGAATGATCTAGAGGAGGGGCTTGAAAGCTGGGTGAGCAAGTTTGCGGATGACACAAAAGTCGGTGGAGTTGTGGACAGTGAAGAAGGATGTGGCAGGTTACAGCGGGATATAGATAGGTTGCAGAGCTGGGCAGAAAGGTGGCAGATGGAATTCAATGTAGCTAAGTGTGAAGTCATTCACTTTGGTAGGAGTAACAAGAAGATGGATTACTGGGCTAATGGTAGGCTACTTGGTAGTGTGGATGAGCAGAGGGATCTTGGTGTCCATGTACACAGATCTCTGAAAGTTGCCGCCCAGGTAAATAGTGCTGTGAGGAAGGCATATGGTGTACTGGGCTTTATTGGTAGAGGAATTGAGTTCCGGAGTCCTGAGGTCATGTTGCAGTTGTATAAGACTCTGGTGCGGCCTCATCTGGAGTATTGTGTGCAGTTTTGGTCGCCATACTATAGGAAGGATGTGGAGGCATTGGAACGAGTGCAGAGGAGGTTTACCAGGATGTTGCCTGGCATGGTAGGAAGATCGTATGAGGAAAGGCTGAGGCACTTGGGCCTGTTCTCATTGGAGAAAAGAAGGTTTAGGGGAGATTTGATAGAGGTGTATAAGATGATTAGGGGTTTAGATAGGGTAGACACTGAGAACCTTTTACCGCTAATGGAGTCAGCTGTTACTAGGGGACACAGCTTTAAATTAAGGGGTGGTAGGTATAGGACAGATGTTAGGGGTAGATTCTTTATGCAGCGGGTTGTGAGTTCATGGAATGCCCTGCCAGTAGCAGTGGTGAACTCTCCCTCTTTATGGTCATTTAAGCAGGCATTGGATAGGCATATGGAAGTTATTGGGCTAGTGTAGGTTAGGTAGGATTTGGTCGGCGCAACATCGAGGGCTGAAGGACCTGTACTGCACTGTATTTTTCTATGTTCTATGTTCTATGTTTAGTTAATAAGTTTGCAGATGACCCCAAAATTGGAGGTGTAGTGGACAATGAAGAAGGTTACTTCAGGATACAATGTGATCTTGATCAGATGGGCCAATGGGCTGAGAAATGGCAGATTGAGTTTAATTTAGATAAATGTGAGATGCTGCACTTAGGGAAAGCAAGTCTTAGTAGGATTTATACACTTAATGGAAAGGTGCTCAGGAGTGTTGTTGAACAAAGGGCCATTGGAGTGCAGGTTCATAGTTCCTTGAAAGTGGAGTCGCAGGTAGATAGGATAGTGAAGAAGATGTTTGGTATACTTTCCGTTATTAGTCAGAGCATTGAGTACAGGAGTTGGGAGATCATGTTGCGGCTGCACAGGACATTGGTTAGGCCACTGTTGGAATGTTGTGTGAAATTCTGGTCTCCTTCCTATTGGAAAGATATTGTGAAACTTGAAAGAGTTCAGAACTGATTTATAAGGATGTTGTCAGAGCTGGAGGGTTTGAGCTATTGGGAGAGGCTGAACAGGTTGGGATTGTTTTCCCTGGAGCGTCAGAGGCTGAGGGGTGACCTTATAGAGGTTTATAAAATCATGAGGGGCATGGATAGGGTAAATAGACAGGATCTTTTCCCTGGGTTGGGGGAGTTCAGAGCTTGGGGTATAAGTTTAAGGTGAGAGGGGAAAGATTTAAAAGGGGCGCAGAGGGTGGTGTGTGTATGGAATGAACTACCAGAGGAAGTGGTGGAGGCTGGTACAATTATAATATTTAAAAGGGTACATGAATAAAAAGGTTTCAGAGGGATATGGACCAAGTGCTGGCAAATTGGACTAGATTAATTTCGGATATCTGGTCAACACGGATGAGTTAGACTGAAGGGTCTAAGTTTTCCTTCTGTATAAAATCTTAAGTAACAAGTCACCAATTCTCCCAAGATTTTTTCTGTGAACTACTGAATCTACCTGTCATCAACCACCACGGGTCTACAGCCTTTTGCTTTTTGAATAATGCTGTGGTGAGGTAATTACTTGACATGATCTGTGATCTTGATTTTATTTCAAACAACACCTTTCACAGAAGTAACTAACACCCACATGCCACTATTTCCAAATCCAAATTCTAAAGGTAAATGAACAAAGTTTTAGGGGAGATGTCGGAGGTAGGTTCTTTATACAGAGAGTGGTGGGTGCATGGATTGTACTGCCAACAGTGGTAGTGGAGTCAGATACATTAGGGACATTTAAGTGGCTCTTGGATAGACACATGGATGATAGTAAAATGTAAGGTATGTCGGTCAGTTTGATCTTCAAGTTGGATAAAAAGTTAGCACAACATCGAGGCCTGAAGGGAATGTGCTGTTAGATTACTTACAGTGTGGAAACAGGCCCTTCAGCCCAACAAGTCCATACTGACCCTCCAAAGAGCAACCCATCCAGACCCATTCCCCTACACCTAACACTACGGACAATTTAGCCGGGCCAATTCACCTAACCTGCACATCTTTGGACTGTGGGAGGAAACCCACGCAAACATGGGGAGAATGTGCAAACTCCACACAAACAGTTGCCTGAGGTGGGAATTGAACCCAGGTCTCCGGTGCTGTGAGGCAGCAGTGCTAACCACTGTGCCACCCAGAATCTGGGTTTGGAAATAGTGGCATGTGGGTGTTAGTTACTTCTGTGAAGGGTGTTGTTTGAAATAAAATCAAGGTCACAGAGTATGTCAAACAATGTTCTATGTTCTAGATAAAAGTTGCATATTACATTCTGCACATTTCAGCACAACAGCATTTCAGTAGTTTTTGATTTGTAAAATCTTGTCTTGAGATTCTCTTCTGTATGGCTCATGAAATTTTAGCTCTTTCAATTGCTGATGAGCAGCCTTCTTCAAGACCAGTCTAAAAAGGCTCTTCAGATTTCCAATGCTGTCAGCATGTGGAAGGTACCACAATGGAACCTGCACCACTTGCCACCACACTGTGAGAATAATGCTCACTACTACTCATTGTGGGTAAGATCCATCTGATTGATCTGCTGGCCACAATCCTCTGTCCTGGTCAGAATCCACTGGCTCTGCTTCATCTCAAGTGGACCATTTGTTGGTCTAACCAGCAGAGGTTAGATATATGTCTTAAACATGGTGTATGTTTTGAGTGATTGCAACCATATGCAAGTTATACTGGAGTGCTGGGCATTGGTACAGAGAAGTCCCAGAAGACAGGTCTTATGTCTTCGAGATTTTAAGCTGTTCTCTCACCAAACCTAAATGAAATCTTCCTGATATGCGCTGTTTAAGGTATTCCTCACTATTAACTCTATCAGACACAAACACCAACATCCATCAATCTGTTTTTATGGTGTTGGTTGAGGGATATATGTTATCTAAGATACAGCGTTCACTGGACAGAGACTAGGAATGAAGATTCATGGTTGTGGAGAACAGATGGTCTACTTAGAACTTTTTGACTGTGCAAAGAAGAGTAGGAAGCCTCCAACAAATGCTTTGAAAATCCAGAAACCCCACGCCAAGGAGGCTCAGTGTCCTTACCTGTGTAGAGAGGATGAAGAGTTAGAGAAAATGGATTATGATGAGAGCAAAGTTTCAGTGAGGTTTGCAACTACTGAGGAGAGGAATATGACAAGGGAGAATATGAGAAGTGCAGTCACAAGTAAATGGGATCGGAAGAGACAACTCTGATTGAAGATTGAGCAGAGCACAGAGACTAAGTAGCCTCCCTCTCTGCTGCACTTTCAGCTTTCCTGGGGCTTGTGCCCTTGTAATCTCCCCATTCTCCACCTCTGCTCATCTCCTCCACTCCAACCTCCTTTAAGACATTCTTTAAAACCTATCTTTAAGACCAACCTTTTTGCCCTAATACCACTAACTGTGGTCTCAGTCAAATTTTGTTTGACAAGTGCTCATGTATTAGTTAATAGTTAGGCAATCCTAACTGAGATAGACCATGCTCAACTCTCTAAAATAAATTGGTTAACATTTGCCGTGAAATAATATGGCGAGGAATTCCAACATGTCTGTTTGGAAATCCCTCGACTGAGCTCGTTCAGAAGATCAAAGTCTAAGGTAGTTTCTAGCAGGCAAAAGCATTAGCATCCTCTGGTGTCAATCTCTCTACTGCTAAATGTCTGATGGGAATTCATTTCCCTGGAACATGGAAGATCAAGGGCTGAATTGGTTGTGAGGATTTTAGCATTTGGAATGGGATTGGGAGAGCAGATAGAGAGAAACATTGAACTGCTGGAGCAGCCAGGAGTCTATGGCAAAGATTAAAATCGAAGACAAATCATTCAGGAAGTATTTGATCCAAACAATGTTGAAGATGTGAAACTCTCCCACCAAAAGCATCAGATTCAAAGTCAAGCAAATGACCTTAAATGTGGGAATGCTAAATTTCTTTTAGTTAGGATAAAAGGATTCAGGCAAAATTTTGGGACTCCCTCCCTAACAGTGTGTCGACCTACAGCATATGGACTGCACTGGTCCAAGAAGGTAACACCTTTCCAAGGGGCAACTAGGGATGTGCAGTAGATGCTGGCCCAGCCAGCGATCCCCAAGTCCCACAAATGAACAAACAAAAGATATTGGATGAAGGCTTTAATATGGACTTAGGATATAGATCAGACATGATCTCACTGAACTGCAGGCTGGAGGGGCTGAATGGCCTTCCAGGGTTTTTTTTCTGTTTGATTAATCTTAACTTGAAAATTCTTTTTTGTTGTTAATGAATAGTCAATGGTTGATTTCTGCAAAAGTCAGCAGACAAATTAACCTCAAAGTTTATTTTGAACAGAGATGGGATTAACAAGAAAGTACAGGTAAGAATGAGACTCCTATTTCAAATTCTAACACAAGCATCCAGGTGTGCATGCAAGCATATACACTTGTTTGCACACCTGCATGTGTACAGGCATGCACACACGCACATGCACATACATGACTACACTAACACACATGTGCACACACAGAAACATGAATACACAGACACATACACAAGTTGTGCATTGCACACTATGTTCCACGTTTCTACTTACTACAGCAACCTACAAAAGCTTCAACTTCCTGGTTTATTTTTGGTTGGTCTTTTGAAAATAATAGAAATTCTTCCCGTGACCCACGGCCTGACCTCTGACTGATAACAAGGCTGACAGCCTTGTGTGGTACATGATCATTACACTTACTTCCAAAGCCTCTTTTTAATTATCAAAACACTTCTTAAAACTCATGACTTTTGAAATTTATGTGAAAGAACCTCTATCCGAGACCTGCAGGGAAGTTGGATTTACCAACATGAGAATAGGAGGAGGCCATTCAGCCCCTGAAACTTGTTCTGC
Source organism: Hemiscyllium ocellatum (assembly GCF_020745735.1). Lineage (NCBI taxonomy): Eukaryota > Metazoa > Chordata > Chondrichthyes > Orectolobiformes > Hemiscylliidae > Hemiscyllium > Hemiscyllium ocellatum. The sequence continues at coordinate 96,952,616 of NC_083412.1, read as the reverse complement.
CATTCCTGACCATGGTCCGGGCTTTATCCTAACTCTCCCAATCCACCTTCTTTCCCTAACCCTCAGTACTTTCAAGCTCATAAACGATTATCAGGTTCGGTTTTGAAATTTTCACCTGTGAGCCAACTTTCACAGGTATTTCTGGGGAGACTGTTCCAGATTTTCATGTTTTTTTTTGTGAATAAATGCCTCCTGATCTTACTCTGGAACAGCCTACATTTGATGTTACTCCCTCTTTTGCTCTGGATTCACATCCCACCACCCACTCCCAACCCTCCCCAACTGGAGAAATGGTTTACCCCAACTGATTGACCCTAAAAAATCTCAAACACCTCACCTTGGTCACCCTGTAGTTATCTCTAAGAGAATTATCTAGTTTTTGCAAGTTGTCCTCATGACGAACCCTCAGGTTGGGAAGGGCTCTTCCTGCAAAGGAGAACTGTCCAGAATTTTAAATGGCGTTCTATCACTCACCTTTCCAGTGACTTCATGCTTCTCTTTTGCTCTCCATCTCCAGCATCTCTCCGTCTTCCCTCACGTTGGGTCATGGAGTCAGAGAGACGTACAGCACGGAAACAGACCTTTTGGTCCAACTTGTCCATGCTAACCAGTTATCCGAAATTAATCTAGTCCCATTGACAGCTCTTGGCCCATATCCCTCTGAAATCTTTTAGTCATCCACCCATCCAGCTGCCTTTTAAGTGTTGCTATTGTATTCGCCTCTACCACTTCCTCTGGCAGCTCATTCCATACACGTACCACTTTCAGTGTGAAAAAGTTGCCCCTTAGGTCCCTTTTAAAGCTTTCCCCTCTCACCCTAAACCTATGCCCTCTCGTTCTGGCCTCCCCGACCCCAGGGAAAAGACTTTGCCTATTTACCCTATCCATGCCCCTCATAATTTTGTGATATGATTTAAAAAGCGACGTTCTGGATTCCCCCACACTGGGATAAGGACCTTAGCTGTTCACCCTATACATGCCTCTCAGGATTTTATAAACCTCAATAAGGTCACCCCTCAGCCTCTGACACTCCAGGGAAAACAGCCCCAGTCTATTCAGCCTTTCCCTATAAATCAAACCCTCCAACCCTGGAAGCATCCTTATAAATATTTTCTGAACCCTTTCATGTTTCACAACATCCTTCCGATAGCTTCACCTGATCCCACTTCCCTTCCTCCTGTCTACTCTGACTGTGCCATGCTGCAGTTGCCAGAGAAACAATAGTGTAATGGTAATATCACTGACTCGGTAGCCAATTCAAAAACTGGCAACGTGAGCTCAAATCCTACATTGGGTGGCAATGCTTCAATTCAATTAATGAAGCTGGAATTGTAAAGCTTGTTTTAGTAATGGGTGCAATGGCATTAATCATCATGAGTTTTGAGAAGATTTGTAGCTCAGGTTGAGGTTGTGGATGTAGGTTTGCTCGCTGAGCTGGAAGGTTCGTTTTCAGACATTTCGTTACCCTACTAGGTAACATCTTCAGGGGGCCTCAGGCGAAGCAATGCTGAAAACGCCTGCTTTCCATTTATATGTTTGGGTTTCTCTGGGTTGGTGATGTCATTTCCTGCAGTGAAGTCACTTCCTGTTTTTGTCATCGATTAAAAAAGTCAAAAGTACTGCAGAAACTGGAAGTCAGAATCGAAAACAGAAATTGCTGGAAAAGCTCATCAGGCCTGGCATCCTCTGTGGAGAGAAATCAAAGTTAACGTTTCAGATCCAGTCACTTCTTCCTCAGAATTGTTCTGAGGAACGGTCACCAGGCTCTAGCAGTTAACTCAGATATCATTGATTGTTATAGAGTCATAAAATGATGCAACCATACAGCACGGAAACAGACCCTTCTGTCCAACAAGTCCATGCTGACCATAATTCCTGATGAAGGGCTTTTGCCCGAAACGTCGATTTCGCTGCTCTTTGGATGCTGCCTGAACTGCTGTGCTCTTCCAGCACCACTGATCCAGAATTTGGTTTCCAGCATCTGCAGTCATTGTTTTTACCTCATAATCCCAAACTAAACTGGTCCCACCTGCCTGCACCTGACACATATCCCTCCAAACATTTCTTATGTCTTCTAAACATTGTAACTGTACCCGCATCTACCATTTCATTTGGAAATTTATTCCAACCTTTGGGTAAAAGAAATTGCCCCTTATGCTTTTTTTTAAAAAGTCTTTTTTTTTGTTTGTGAAAAAAATCTATTTTACTGATGACCTTCGGGAAGAGAATCTGCCAACTTTTTACACGATTTCAGATCTCACAACAACGTGGTTTACTCTCAATGAGAGGCCGTGAAAAACACTCAGTTCAAGGACAGTGAGGGATCAACACCAAATGGTGACCTTGCCAATAGCGTCCACATCCCACAAAATGAATCAATAGAAGACCCCCTCCTCCATTTCCTGCCTAATCTCCCATCATCCCACTCCCTTGCTTTTCTTCCACTTTAAAGTTACCCTCCCACCCCCTCCCTCTCCTCACATCCTGCTCCTGAATTGCTAATCCAGCGTCTCTGAGGAGTGGGCCTGGTTATTTAATCACTCCTGCACTGCACCTACATACAAGACCAGTACTACACTGAGAACCATTGGGATCTCCAGTGTGGTCGGGCAGGTGTTCTGTTAATATCTAGCCTCGTTGGTGCCAAAGCTGAGGTTAAACTCATTACAAGTGAAATTTATATCCAGAGAAACACAAGGAGTGGTCTGTGTCACTCTGAGACGCTGTGCCCCCACCTAGCATTCCATCATTCAATACCTCACTACCAGGGCTCACTCTGTGAGGTGACAGAAATACAGAAAAATGCGCTGGGAAGAAGTGGAGAGAGAAACGAGAGGAAATATTTATGGTAAGAAGTGGCTAGTTTTTACAAAGTGACTGATGAGGTATTCCCCTATTCATGAATTGCTCACTTGTGCTCTGCTGCCAAACAGTTTAACATTACTTGTGTTGGAGGATGCATGTTGAAATGTATTCATTCACTGGAATGATGGAATGGCTTTCAATCTGCTGCCTGGACATTTTTCAAAACTGCAAAGCCACCTCCAACAGTTTCAGTTCAACATGCAGAATTCTGCTTTTTTGTTAAGAAAAAAAAATAAACCAAACTCAACACCGCTTTCAGAGCAGATTTACGCATTTCATAGTCCCCTGATGATCTCTCTCTCTCCCTCCGGAGAGTACTCTGCAGTAGCTCTGTACTGGACTAAAATCTAATAAATGGTGGTTTCAAATCCCACTGTTGCTCTTTGAAAATTTGCAAAACAGGTCCAAACAAAAAAAAATTCCCAGAATAGAAAGCTGGTCTCAGTAAAAGTGAGAACAGAACGTTTGGCTTGTATTAAAATCCCAACAGATTCATGACTGCTTTTTGAGACATTTACATAAACATTTCTGCAAATTTATTCCCTTTCAACTACTGTGTACTGTACCTAAGATCATAACTTTATAAGAAATGTGAGCAGGAATAAACCATTCTGTCCCTCGAGCCTGTTTTATCATTCTATAAGGTTATGACCAATCTGGATGTAGCAATGGCTCCTTTGCCAGTCTTGAATCTATTCAGACACCCAGCCTCCAGTGCTCCTTTGGAAAGAGAATTGCACAGCCTAATAACAGCAGAAATTTCTCCTCATGCTTAAATCACAGATAGATCAAAGTTTACACTACAGAAGGACCTACCATGTCTATACCAGCTCCTAAAAGAGATATCCAGCTAGTCCCATTCCCCAGCCCCATCTCCAAAGCCCTTTAAAGTCATCACTTTCAAATATTAGATAAATAGACAAGGTCTTTTCCCTGGGGTCAGGGAGTCCAGAACTAGAGGGCATAGGTCTAGGGTGAGGGGGGGGGGAAAGATATAAAAGAGACCTATGGGGCAACTTGTTCACTCAGAGGGTGGTACACGTATGGAATGAACTGCCAGAGGAAGTGGTGGAGGCTGGTACAATTGCAACATTTAAAAGGCATTTGGATGGGTATATGAATAGGAAGGGTTTGGAGGGATATGGGCCGGGTGCTGGCAGATGGGACTAGATTGGGTTGGGATATCTGGTCAGCATGGACGAGTTGGACCGAAGGGTCTGTTTCCATGCTGTACATCTCGATGATTTGATGACTCTATATACCCAGCTCCTACAGAAGCCCCCTCCACCACTCTCCCAGGCAGTACATTCCAAATTCTAACAACTCTCCGATAAAGAGGTTTCTCCTCATCTCACTCCTAGCTCTCTCACTCAAAATCTTGAAATTGTGACCCTTTACTTTGCAACTGTGCCTTCTAGATTGTGGTTTCCCCAGAGTGGGGAACCAGCCATTTAGCACCAACCCTGCTGAGACCCCTTAGCATCTTACCCAGTCTCTCTGACACGCGCTCACAGTCTGTAGAGAATTGGACAGAAGTGAGTCATTCTCTTTTACCAGTTGTAGCGTACTGGCCTTTGTTTCAGAAAGACTTTGAAAATTGTCCTTGGCTAATGATAAATGTAATTAATGCTCCTTTCTGTAATGGTGGGAAAAAATTTGCAGAACATGACTGTATGAAGACAGAGTTCTGAAGGAGATAACTGAGGAGATTGTGGCAGCATTATTGGTGATCTTTGTGGGGGGACCACTGGGGTCAAGGAGGACTGGAAAATAATTAATGTAATCCCCCTTTTAAGAAGGTAGGGAGGCAGAAGATGTGAAACTTTTGGTCAGATGGCCTGACATGTCCAAAACTAGAGGGCATAGGTTAAGGGTGAGAGGGGAAAAATTTAAAAGGAACTTAAGGGGCAACTGTTTCATTCAAAGGGTGGTGTGTGTATGGAATGACCTGCCAGAGGAAGTGGTGGAGGCTGGTACAATTACACTCAAAAGGCATCTGGATGGATATATGAATAGGAAGGGTTTAGAGGGGTATGACTGCAAACGTGTAGATCCTGACCTGCCGATAAGCATTTCTCTTCGTCTTGCCAAAGGTAATTTCCTTTTTCTCATTGTTGCACCTACACTGAATAGACTGTGGTGATTGTGGAAGACAGCTCATTGCCACCCTCTCAAAGGCAATTAGAGATGGGCAATAAAGGACTGCCTTTTCCATTTCCCATGAATGGATATAAAAAAGTCTTCATACAGATCTGCTCTGCAAACTTTTTCCCACAATTACTGAAAGGAACATTAATTGCATTTATCCTCAGTCAAGGACAACTTTAAAGGTCATTCTGAAACAAATTTCAATGAATACAGTCTTTTTTTTGAATGCTGACAAATTATCCTGTGTTTAGACTGTAATCAAACTTTGACTGGAACACTAAAATATGTCTTTAATTTCACTCTAACTTTAATGCTGTTTCTGCTGTGTTATGAGATCATGAGCTCAATCCTTTCATTATTTGTTCAACTTATGAGCTCATATAAACTGAGGACTTGCACAAAAGGTTGTCTATTTGCGTGCCAGAACTGTAACCTATTTCTGTGGGCTTGATATCGACAGTGAACCCTCTCAGAGGAGGCCACGTTACCATGGCAACTCATTAAGGCTACTCCTGCTCCACACCATGATTAGGTCTCAAACTAAAATAGAAAATGCTGGAGAAACTCAAAAGCTCTGGCAGCATCTGTGGAGACCAAAAGTGATCAAAGTTTTTGAGTCCAATGTGCATTCCTTTCCTTTCTTCAGAACTGGAGTTCTGCTCAGTTCTTCCTGGATCTGTTCAAAGGCCAGCATTCCATTAGCCTTCTGCAACTGTTTGTGGAATTTTAAAGATATTGGTATTGTCATCGATAAAACATTAGTAGAAGGATTCAGCTGCAGCTGTACAAAACTCTGGTGCGGCCACACTCGGAGTATTGCGTACAGTTCTGGTCACCGCATTATAGGAAGGATGGGGAAGCTTTAGAAAGTGTGCAGAGGTGATTTACTGGAATGGTGCCCTGTTTTGGAGGGAACATCTTATGAGGAAAGGCTGAGGGACTTGAGGCTATTTTCATGAGAGAGAAGAAGGTTGAGAAATGAAGTTTAGATAGGTTGGACAATGAAAGCCTTTTTCCTCGGATGGTGATGACTAGCATGGGGGACATAGCTTTAAATTGAGGGGTGATAGATATAGGACAGATGTCAGAGGTAGTTTCTTTACTCAGCGAGTAGTAGGGGGTGTGGAACGGCCTGCCTGCATCAGTAGTAGACTCACCAACTTTAAGGGCATTTAAATGGTTATTGGATAGACATATAGATGAAAATAGAATAGTGTACATTAGATGGGCTTCAGATTGGTTTCTCAGGTCGGTGCAACATCAAGGGCCGAAGGACCTGTACTGTGCTGTAATGTTCTATGTTCTAAAGCTATGGTCAGTGACTTCAGATGGAGTGGAAAAATTGAGAGAAACTTATCTGTGGGGTGCAGTAGAATTGCAACTTTGGAAATCAACACAAATTCTATGATGTACAATCCAATGTTATTTCTCAGATACTTCGGTTTATTATTGAATGTTTTGGTGTACATGGACGATTGAGGAGAAGAGGAGACAGACAACATTTTATTTTACAGACTATGACAGCTTTAAGGTTTAATGCTTTCAGCTGAACACTTACAGGTAAGGCATTGCAATACTGCACGGACGGAGCGCTCATCTTTCAGAACAGCCATAGTCCCTTCTACACTCTCAGGGGATCACAAAGCATTACATGGGAGGAGGTGATAGCATAGTGGGAATGTCATGGATGAGTAATCCAAGTTAAAGTTCTGAGGATATTGTGTTCAAATCCCACAATGGCAGATGATGAAATTTGTATTCAATACAAAATCAGGAATTTAAAAAGCCGGTGACTAGTGCAGTTCCACAGTGGTTCCATGTTGGGACCACAGCTGTTCACAAGACACACAAACAATCTGTGTGAAGGAACTAAGGGCAACGTTGCTAAGTTTGCAGATGCCACAAAGATAGGTGGAGGGACAGTGTTGAGGAAGTGGGAAGACTGCAGAAGGACTTTGCCAGGCTTGGAGAGTGGGCAAGGAAGTGGCAGATGGGGTACAATGTGGAAAAATGTGTGTTTATGCACTTTGGTAGGAAGGACAGAGTCGCAGACTGTTTACTACATGGGGAAAGTCTTCAGAAATCTGAAGCACAAAGAGATTTGGGAGTCCTAGTTCAGGATTCTCTTAAAGTTAACATGCAGATTCATTGGCAGTCAGGAAGGCAAATGCAATGCTAACATTCATTTCAACAGGGTGAGCATGCGACAGGAGGGATTTACTGCTGAGACTGTATAGAGCTCCGATCATTCCACACTTAGAATATTGTGAGCAGCTTTGGGTCCCATATCAATGGAAGGATGTGTTGACACTGGAGGGGTCCAGAGGGGGGTTTATAAGAATGATCCCGGGGATGAAGGGCTTGTCATATGAGGAGTGGTTGAGGACTCTGGGTCTGTACCCGATGGATATTAGAAGGATGAGGGGGATCGGATTGGAACTCAAAGAATAATGAGAGGCCTGTGAAGAGAGAATGTGGAGAAGACCTTTTCACAGGCAGGAGAGATTAGGATCCGAGGACACAGCCTCAGAGTGAAGGGATGACCCTTTAGAACTGAGATGAGGAGGAATTCCTTCAGCCAGAGGGTGGGGAATCTGTGGAAGTCATTGCTACAGAGGGCTGTGGAGGCCAAGTCATTGAGTATACTCAAGATGGAGATAGATAGGTTCTTGATTAACAAGGGAATCAATGGTTATGGGGAGAAGACCACACAACCGGGTTGAGAAATATATCAGTCCTGATTAAATGGGTGAGCAGACTCGATGGGCTGAATGGCCTATTTCTGCTCATATTCCTTATGGCCCAATGGCGACAATGTAACCATTGTTGATTGTCACCAAAATGAATCTGGTTCACCAAGGGGTGGTATGATTGAGATGTATAGAAGTATGAGGGGCATAGACAGAAGAAACGTTTGCCATTGGTGTCGGGATCAATAACCAGAATGCATAGATTTTGATAAGGGGTGGAGATTGAGTAGGAGCCTGGGACTCACTGCCTGAAAGGGTGGGAGTAAGAAACCCGCAGAACATTGAAGACATGTGTGGATGTGTCACTTGTAATGCCAAGGCACACAAGGTTAGTCAAGAGGAAGCAGGAAGCTGACTTAAGGGTTGAGGAGACAAGGATCAGTCAGGGTTCTGGAGAGTTACAAGGTACCCAGGAAGGAACTGAACAATGGACTTCGGAGAGCTAGAAGGGGGAATGAGAAAAAGCTTTAGCAGGTAGCTTTAAGGAAAACCCTAAGACATTCTATTGAGGAACAAGAGGATGGCCAGAGTGAAGGTAGGGCCAATCAGGGATACTGGAGGGAACTTGCACCTGGAGTCAGAGGAAGTAGGGGAGGTCCTTTGCTTCAGTATTCACTACTGAGAGGGACCTTAACATTTCTGAGGGCAGAGTGAAACAGAGTGATATTCTTGAACAGGTTGATGTTAGGAAGGAGGATGTGCTGAAAATTTTGAAAAGTATAAGGATAAATAAATCCCCTGGGCCAGACGGGATATACCCTAGATTTCTCAACGAAGTGAGAGAAGGTGATGATCTTTGCATTCCCACTGGTGACTGAAGTAGTGCCAGATGATTAGATGATTACAAATGTTATTCCCCTTGTTCAAGAAAAGGGATTGGAATAATCCTGGGAATTACAGACCAGTCAGTCTTACGTCAGTGGTGGGCAAAGTATTGGAGAGGATTCTGAGAGACAGGATTTATGATTACTGGGAGAATGATAGTTTGATTAGAGATAGTCAGCATGGCTTTGTGAGGGGCAGGTCATGTCTCACAAGCCTTATTGAACACTTTGAGGATGTGACAAAACACATCAATGAAGTTAGAGCAAGGTGTTTGGTAAGGTTCCCCATGGAAGACTCATTCAGAAAGTAAGGAGGCATGGGATACAGGGAAATCTGTCTGTCCTGATACAGAATTGGCAGGGTCATAGAAGACAGAGGGTGGTAGTAGAAGGAAAGTATGCAACCTGGAGTTCGATGACCACTGGTGTTCTGCAGCGATCTGTTCTGCGACCTCTGCTCTTTGTGATTTTTGTAAATGACTTGGACGAGGAAGTGGAGGGTGGGTTAGTAAGTTGCCGATGACACAAAGGTCGGTGGAGTTGTGGATAGTGTGGAAGGCTGTTGTAGCTTGCAGCGGGACATTGACAGGATACAGAGCTGGGCTAAGAAGTGGCAGATAGAGTTCAACCTGGAAAAGTGTGAAGTGACTCACTATGGAATGCCGAATTTGAATGCAGAAAACTGGGTTAAAGGCAGGATTCTTGGCAGTGTGGAGGAACAGAGGGATCTTGGGGGTCCATGTCCGTAAATCCCTCAAAGTTGCCACTCAAGTTGTTAGGGTTGTTAAGAAGGGGTATGGTGTGTCGGCTTTCATTAGCAGGGGTTTGAGCTTAAGAGCTATGAGGTTAAGCTGCTGTTCTATAGAGCCCTGGTTAGACCACACTTGGAATATTGTGTTTAGTTCTGATCGTCTCATTATAGGAAGGATGGGAAGCTTTAGAGAGGTTTCAGAGGAGATTTACCAGGATGCTGCCTGGGCTGGAGAGTATGTCTTGTGAAGAAAGTTTGAGGGAGCTCGGGCTTTTCTCATTGGATTGAAGAAGGATCAAAGGTGACGTTATAGAGGTTTTCAAGATGTTGAGAGGCATAGATAGAGTGGATAGCCAGAGACTTTTTCCCAGGGTGGAAAAGTCTATAATGAGCAGGCATAATTTTAAGGTAACTGGAAGAAGGTTTAGGGGAGGTGTCAGAGGTAGGTTCTTTACACTGGGAGGGGTATGTGGGTGGAATGAACTGCCAGCAGTGGTTGTAGAGTCAGACACATGAAGGAGATTTAGGCAACTCTTGAATAGGTACATGGAAGATAGTACAATGAAGGGTATGTAGGTTAGTCTGGCCTTAGAGAAAGATAAAAGATCAACACAACATCGAGGGCTGAAGGGCCTATAATGTTCTGTGTTCCATGTTCTAAGGCTATTGGTCAAGTGCTGAAGAATGGGATTCGAATTGTTATGGGATTGTTTTTGACTGTTGCAGATTCAATGGGCTGAAGGGCCTTTTTCTATGCTCCAGATCTCTGTGACTCTTCCACCACCTCACCAGTAACCTTAAGGGCCTCAGTTGGCCTCCAGAGGGAAGAGCCATCCTTTCCTCTGTTTTCCCCGGTTTAATACCAGGACCAAAGTAATTGATAGGGTCACTGCCACATACCCTACCACCTCAGGCTCCACTGTCTCCCAACATCTTGCAGTAAATTCCACCCACTCAAAAACTCATCCTCAAATACACCTGTGCAATCATTTAGCTGCACTCTCACACACTTCTGCACATCGAAATCTCCGCACTGCCCCAATTCCAATCTCCTGTGCATCCTCTGGTTGTAATTGTCCTGCACTCAATGTCTGTGGTTGACCCTCAGCTATGAAGTTTCCTTCCTAAATCCCTCTGCCTCTCATTCTGCTGTTGAGTTGCACTTTAGAAGACAAGAGCTTAAGGCTGAAAGGAATTAGGAGCAGGTGTAGGCCATTCAGCCCCTCAAACCTGCTCTGCCATTTAATACCATCATGGCTGATCTCATAAAGGCCTCAACTCCACTTTCCTGCCCAGTCCCCAGAACCCTTCAACCCATTGCTAATTAAAAATCTGTCTATCTCAATCTTAAATTTACTCAATGTCCCAGCACCAACCGCATTCTGGGGGAGTGAATTTCAGAGTTTCACCACCGTTTGAGAGAAGTAATTCCTCCTCATTTCTGTTTTAAATCTGCTTCCCCTTATCCTGAAACTATGACCTCTCGCTCTACATGAGGAAACACCCTCTCTAGATCTACTTTGTCAATCCCCTTTCACCTCGATGAGATCTCCACTTGTTCTTCTAAACTGCTGACAATATAGACTTGAACTGCTCAATCTTTCTTCACAAGACAAACCTTTCAATTGGGAATCAATCTTATGAATGTAATCTCCTCACATAAGACATTGGTCACATCTCCTCCATAGTGCTTGGTGCATTAGTCTGAGGGAAATGGGTCTGGGTGGGTTACTCTTCAGAGGGTCGGTATGGACTGGTTGGACCGAAGGGCCTGTTTCCGCACTGTAGGGAATCTAATCTAATCTAATCTCCTGTCCCCTCATGGCTCACTGGGAACATTTGTAAGATTATCATGCTACATGAATGTAGTTTCAACTGTTGATAAAATAGACAAAAAGGATGGGATCTTCAAAATTGGTGCGTGCGGTGCTGTATGCATTTCTCAAATACTGGGAGTACAGGTCCCAGATATGATAAACAGGCAGAGATCAGACAGATAAAGTCGCATAAAAACATCAAAGCTTTAATCAATATTCTATAGACCCATGAACAACTTTCTGTAATACTGACACACACACTTTATTTTAATCGTAACAGCATAAGCAAGGCTCCAGACCTTGTTTAAGGATTAATGTTTAAGACTATATTTGACATCAAGCACCCTTTTTCAAAAGTCCTTGTAGTCCGTAGCTGTGATTTAGGACCCCAGTCACACATTGTCAGAGCATTAACATGACATCTTTACACAGTTTAAAGTGGGGGAGATTAGGAAAGTCTCTGCACTATTAAAAAAAGGGCAAATGTTAGAGATAGCTACGTGTGGGCAAAGGGAAGGGGGAAGTGGGAAGGAGTCTCCTCTGGCCATGGGGGCGAGGGGAAGACTTGGTGGATGTTCCTTGAGATGCCAACTGCGTTGGGCTCTCTCGCCAAGGTAATGTTCCGGTGATAATGTCTGATACACACTCAGCTGAGAGAGTCCACAATCTCTCGTGGCATTAGCAGCTGGAGGTCATGGTCCAGGAACATCTGGAAGATTCTTTTCCTTCCCCCTGATACACGCACGCACACACACGCGCGCGCACACACACAAACATACACGCACACACACATACACGTGCACACATGCACACACACACACACACACACACACCCCTACCACACACACACAAAACCAGACACACAGTGAACAAAATCCCCCTCTCCTAACAACTCAATCGTTTTTAATCTTCCTCTTTTCTTCATTTACGTTGGGACTTTTAAAGTTTGTGCTTATCACTAAAAAAAATCAGTGCAAACTTCAAAACACAGAATCTTAAAAAAAAGTGATACAGTAATAACCTTAAAAAAACATTTTTTTGTGTCTTTTTTTTCACTTTTTAATGGCTGCCTGATCAATTCACATATAGTACAACAGACCAATAATAAAAAAAAATAGACAATTACAGGATGAGAAGATCAAAAAAACAAGGTGAACTTTTGTATATGAATACAACAGAAATTATTTACACAAGAAATTGCTTTCTCTCTCTCTCGGGCGATGATGGCTAAATTTCTATTCATGTTTAGATTCTTCCCTGTCCAGTTTCTAATTTTTTTGAGGAGGTGGGTGGGGAGAGGGGTAAGTGATGGAAGAAAGGGGCCAGAATGAGGGTGGGGGTGTGGGTGAATTGGTGGTGTTGGAAGGGGATGAGAAGCAATGTACCAAAGAATGATGTGGGGGGACACGTGTGTGGCTGTGTTACCTTAGACTTTACATCACATTTACAGGTTTTGTCATAATACATTAAATAAGGGAGGAGGTTCATTGCACCATTTAAGTGTCATCGTGTCTGTGAGGCTTGCTCTGCAGAACGTCAGAAACATAGCTCTTCACCACTCTGCAGGAAAAAGGAATAAATGGAGAGAAAATAACATCAGGAGAGGTGTTCAAATCTTGCAGTACACAACACATCAGATCTTTCAGCATATACTTGCCGCCTACAATCGATCAGTGTCACTGCCCTTTGAGTAGCTCCCTTGTCCTGCACTGCCCTTTCACTTTTCAAATATATATTAGATTCCTTTTCTCTATTCTCCTCTCTGTACAAACCTCTTCCCGTTATCCTGACCCTCCATCCCGCTGAGATTCATTGTCGGGGTGATTCTCCTCACTCCCATGGACCAATGCCTCCCCATCGAGCAACACTGCCAGAAGTAAAACAGACCAGCTGGTCATTCTTGCCGTCCATTATGTGGGATCTTGCTGTGCCTGGTTGGTTGGCATGTTTCCCACATTGCTACAGTCACTCCACTTCAGCGTGATTTCTCTCAGGAGCTTGTCAACCCATTTCTTTTGTATTCATTCACAAGATGCGGGCATCATTACCGGACCCAGCATTCATTGTCTGTCCCTAATTGCCCCTTGGGAAGGTGGTGGTGAGCCACAGGCTTGCACTACTGAAATTCTCAGGGTACAGATACACTGTGCTGTGGAGGAGGAGTTCAAAGCTTTTGACCCGGCAACAATGAAGAACTATATTTCCAAATCAGGATGGTGAGTGGCTTGGAGGGGAACTTGCAAGGGGTGGTGTTCCCATCTATCTGCTGCCTTTATCCTTCTAAATGGAAGTGGTTGTGGGTTTAGAAGGTGCTGTCTAAGGATCTTTGATGAATTTCAGCAATACAACTTGTAGATGGTACACATTGCTGCTACTGAGAATGAATGGTGGAGGGAGTGTATGTTTGTGGATGTGGTGTCAATCAAGCGGGCTGCTTTGTCCTGGATGGTGTCAAGCTTCTTGTGTTGTTGGAGCTGCACCCATCCAGATTCTAGACTAGAGTGGTGCTGGAAAAGCACAGCAGTTCAGGCAGCATCCGAGGAGCAGGAAAATCGACGTTTCGGGCAAAAGCCCTTCATCATCTATTCCTGATGAAGGACTTGTGCCCGAAACATCGATTTTCCTGCTCCTCGGATGCTGCCTGAACTGCTGTGCTTTTCCAGCACCACTCTAATCTAGAATCTGGTTTCTAGCATCTGCAGTCCTTGTTTGTACCTAGCTGAACCCATCCAGGCAAGTGGGGAGTATTCCAACACACTCCTGACTTGTACCTTGTAGATGATGGACAGGCTTTGGGGGGTCAAGAGGTGAGTTACTCGCTGCAGTATTCTTAGTCTCTGACCTGCACTTATAATCACAGTATTTATTTGGCTAGTCCCATTGAGTTTCATGTCAACGGTAAACCCCAGAATATTGATAGTGCAGGATTCAGTGATGGTAACGCTACTTAAAGTCAAGAGTAGGTTTGATTTTGACTTGCTAGAGAAGATGATTGTCTGGTATAATCATTGCGTGGTGCAAGTGTTACTTGGAAATGATTAACCAGAGAGTCAAAAGTTCTCAGGGTTGACTGGAATGTGTCATCAACGCCACAATCTACATCTCCCAGGAGAAAGTGAGGTCTGCAGATGCTGGAGATCAGAGCTGGAAATGTGTTGCTGGAAAAGCGCAGCAGGTCAGGCAGCATCCAAGGAGCAGGAGAATCGACGTTTCGGGCATCAGCCCTTCTTCATTCCTGAAGAAGGGCTCATGCCCGAAACATTGACTCTCCTGCTCCTTGGATGCTGCCTGACCTGCTGCGCTTTTCCAGAAACACATTTTCAGCCACAATCTACATCTCCCCTAATTATTTTTTCTGCTGCACAGACCTCCTAGTTATGTGTGTGGCAGTGAATTCTGGATTTAGAAGTCAGATTGTATGGGGTGTCTCTGGAACCTCTGAGCAGCTACAACAACTCAGAGGGAGTGCTGGTGACAGTCAGCTCAGTCATGATTGGAACTGTTCCGCTGTTCTGAAAGGCAGAACAGGCTGGAGGGACCGAATAGCCTCCTCTGGCTCCTAATTCATATAAGTTCAGGAAAGATATCATCATGATTGTCAATTCCTTCCTTAAACCCTCTTCAAATGTCTGCGATCTCCACATTCACCCAATGTTGCCCTACTCCCATCACTCGAATAAAGGCTAAATACTGTGGATGCTGGAAATCTGAAACACGTCTTCTTTCTGTCCCTGACAGTTATGCTCCCAGCTCTTGAATTCACTTCTTAAACTTTTTCACCTCGATATATCTCCTTCCTCCTTTCAGAAGCTTCTTAAAACCTGACCCCTCTCAACAAGCTTTAGGTTGGAGTCTCATATCTCCTTATATTATTCCGTTTGAGATTTGTGTCTGACAATCACTCCTGTGGAATGGTTTGGGACTATTTATTAAGCTAATGGCACCATGGAAATTCACATGAGTGTTGGTACAGGCCATTAGCACCTGCTCCAACCAGCCTTTCTGCTAGCTGTCCATGTTGTACTCATTTACAGTGTAAATTAAAATTCCCCTCCTGTTGCTCCTGATGCTTTCGTCTGTACTTCAAATTGGCATTTGATGCTCAGTGACCTTCCCCCAAGAGGGAACAGCTGAGATTTATTGACCAGCTGAAAACAAAATCCTTTACAATTTGAAAACCCTGATTAAATCTCCCCTCACTTTCTCTGCTCTAAGGGGAACAATCTAAGCTTCTCTGACCTGTCCACATTCACTGAGATAGGGAGGTGATGGCCTAGAGGTATTAACACTGGGCTATTAATCCCACAACAGCAGATGGTATAATTTGAATTTAATAAAAATCTGGAATTAAGAATCTAATGATGACTATGAATCCATTGCCTATTATTGGAAAAACTCATCTGGTTCACTAATCCCCTTTAGGAAAGGAAACTGCCATCCTTACCTGGTCTGGTCTACATGTGACTCCAGACCCACAGCAATGTAGTTGAC
This sequence comes from Hemiscyllium ocellatum, assembly GCF_020745735.1. Classification (NCBI taxonomy): domain Eukaryota; kingdom Metazoa; phylum Chordata; class Chondrichthyes; order Orectolobiformes; family Hemiscylliidae; genus Hemiscyllium; species Hemiscyllium ocellatum. The sequence goes on along the minus strand of NC_083412.1, from coordinate 96,936,970 downwards.
TCTTACCTGCCCTCTGGGTAATTAGGGATGGGCAACAAATGCTGGTCTAACTACGGTGGCTCAGTGGTTAGCACTACTGCCTCACAGGTTCGGGTTCGATTCCTGCCTCTGTCTGGAGTTCTTCCTGTGGGTTTCCTCCCACAATCCAAAGATGTGCAGGTTAGGTGAATTGGCCATGCTAAATTGCTCATAGTTTTTGGGGATGTATAGGTTAGGTGCAATAATCAGGGGTAAAAGTAGAGTAATCGGTTAGGGGAATGGGTCTGGATGAGTTACTCTTCGTTGGGCCAAAGGGCCTGTTTCCACACTGCAGGGATTCTAACCAGTGATGTCCTCATTGCGTGAATGAAATTAAAAAAAAACTCTTCATTCTGGTAAATCACCTCTGTACCCACTCCCAGGTCATGACAACTTGCTGAAAGTTGACACTAAATGAGTGACTTGTGAAAGGTCTGGCAATATTTACTGCTTCCCCCTTTCCCAACTCTGCAAGTCTTGCTGCATCTCAGTGACCCAGATACTTACATACATCCCCTAAAAACTGCCCTTGACCACACGACCCCATATATCCTACGTCTGGAAGGTCACTGATGTTCCGCTGATGACTTGCAATAGTTGGGCCCCCTCGTGAGGGCACACCTTTCCTGGGACCTGTCGAACCCTTCGATGAGGCTGTTCCGGATGAGCTGTGGCCACTGAGGTGACCTGGTGAGGGAAAGCTTGGCTTGCTGTATGGTATAAGTATTTCATCTGGAAAACACCAGAAACGTATACTGTCATTTGCAAGTTCAGACACTACTTTCGTTTTACACTGAAGTGCAGAGTGATATATGACGGAAGAACGTTGAGAAAAAATATAAATTAGGGGGCTCTGAGATAGATTTTTAATCATTACGGGTACAGCAGCTAATGAACTTGAAAGACCCTATACAGACAATGAGCAAAACTAACGTCATTTAAAAAATACCATGCAAGAACTGTAACAAGCACTACACTGGACAAACAGGCAGAAAACTAGCCACCAGGATACATGAACACCAATTAGCCACAAAAAGACATGACCCTCTGTCACTAATATCCTCACTTATGGTTGAGGAAGGACACCACTTAGACTGGGACAATACATCCATCCTAGGACAAGCCAAACAAGGCATGCACGAGAGTTCCAACCGGAACTCTACCAACAAACACATTGAGTTAGACCCCATCTACCACCTCCTGAGAAAATGAACAGGAAGTGACTTCACCACAGGAAATAACATCACCACAGGAAATGATATCACCAACCCAAAGAAACCCAAACATGTAAATAGAAAGCAGGAATTTTCAGCATTGCTTCACATAAGGTCCACTGAAGATGTTACCTAGTAAGGTAACGAACATCTGGAAATGAACGTTTCAGCTCAGTGAGCAAACCTACATCCAGAATGATGAGTTATTGTTAAAAGGCAGGCAGGTGGAGTTGAGAATCATTTGATAAACGATGAATGGTGGAGACGACTCGATGGGCTGAATGGCCTCATGCTGTACCAATGTCTTATTAAAGAAGGTGGAGGAGCAGAGGTATTGGGGTACACATATGCACAGATCTAGGCAGCAGGACAGGCAGAGACATCAAGTAATGGCTTAATTAATCGGGACATAGAGTAGAAGAACAGGAAGTAATTGTTAAATTTGTACAAGGCACCTGTCAGCCCTCAGCTGGAGTATTGTGTGCACCACATTTTAGGAAAATATGTGACTACATTGGAGGGAGAGCCGAAGCAATTTACAAGAATGGTTCCAGGAATGAGAAACTTCTGTTATGAAGATAGATTGAAGAAGTTGGGACTGTTCTTCCTGGCAAGAATGAGGTTGAGAGGTGATCACACTGAGTCTTCTAAAATCAAGATTTGAGCTAGACAGAGGAGATACGAAGAAACTATATTCATTCATAAAAGGAACAAGGACTAGCATAGATGTGAAGCAATGTGCAATTTTCACTCAGTGATTATTTAGGGTATGGAATGCCATGTCTGAGATGTTCAAGAGGAGCATTTAGCTCAGAGGACTATATTCAAGGCTGAGATAGACGGATTTTTAATTAGTGAGGGAATCAAGGGTAATGAGGAAAAGGTAGGAAAGTGGAGTGTGGTTATCAGATCAACCACAATCTCAGTGAATGGTGCAGCAAACATGATGGGCTGAATGGCCTGCTCGTGTATCTAATGATCTCAGGTGATTGAATATGTTCAGGGTACAGTGAGACAGATTTTCTTTAGTGTGTCCATGTGAGTTGAGCTTCATTAATCTTCAAGGGCATCACACGTTTTCAGAAGAGGGGTCAGGAAAGAGATTGAACAAGGCTCAACGGGCTGAATGAGCTCCTACTGCTTATATCCTGATTAGATCGGACACTGGCTACTCCTACCTGAGCCTAGCGTTGGCTTCTGTGGGAGCTTGTTCCGTGAATCTTCTTGATACCCGTGGTCTAGAGATGTTTTGGCCAGATGCTCCATGTTCTCCTCTAGGCTGGACAGTTGTTGTCTCTCTAGAGAATCCGCCATGCCCGTCCCTTTGGGTATTTGCCCAGATTGCAGCTTTGAACCTTGACACGGCGGTGGGTCAGGTGGAGGAGGCAGGTCTTCAGGAAATAAAAGGAAGAGAAGCAAGTCAAAGATAGACTGAGATATTCTGCCACTCCAGCCTCCCTTTCATCGAGCTGAGGGCCATTGTGGTGGAGAACTGTAATCCTACAAACCTGTCCCCTTGCCAGGGAGGATTGCAACAGTGGAGGAGTCGAGCAGGACATTGGTTAGTCCACTTTTGGAACACTACATTCAATCTGGTCTCCCTCCTATTGGAAGGATGTTGTGAAACTTGAAAGGGTTCAGAAAAGATTTACAAGGAAGTTGACGGGGTTGAAGGGTTTGAGCTATAGGGAGCGGCTGAATAGGCTGGGGATGTTTCCTCTGGATCATCAGAGGTTGAGGAGTGACCGTGTAGAGGTTGATAAAATCATGAGGGGCATGGATAGAGTGAACAATCAATATTCCTGATGAAGGGCTTATGCTCGAAACGTCGAATTCTCTATTCCTGAGATGCTGCCTGGCCTGCTGTGCTTTGACCAGCAACACATTTTCAGCTGTGAACAATCAATATGATCATGGCTGCTCACCCAACTCAGTCCCCTGTTCCTGCTTTCTCCCCCACACCCTTTGATCCCTTTAGTCCTAAGAATGATATCTAACTCTTTCTTGAAATCATTCAACATTTTGGCCTCAAATGCTTTCTGTAGCAGAGAGTTCCACAGGCTCCCCACTCTCTGGGTGAAGATCATTTCTCCTTATCTCAGTCCTGAATGGCCCGTCCTGTAACCTTACACTGTGAAGCAACCTCCAGCAAAACTTGATACCAAACCACATGATGACCTCACTGATGGGTGACTGAAAACCTGATCAAGGGCCTTCAGAGGTGGACACTGTGTTTGAGAAATGGAGAGATTTAGGGAGAGTATTCTAACATGCGGCAGAACTGAAGGTGTGGCTGAGGAGGATGCAATTAAAATCTGGGATGCCAGAGAAGCTAGAAATGAAAGGCATTCACTCAATTCATTTGACATGAAAGCTTGTGATTGGAGTTTCCAACACTTTAGTTGGATGCTGACAATTTTGGCTTGTGGGTTGGACTTAGAAGACTGAGAGTTGGCCCAGCCAGATCCATGCTGAGCAAAATGTCTCGAGATCCAACCCGATTCTCCACCTTCACTGTATAGTTTAGGCTGAACTTTCACGGCAGTATCTGAAGGGAGTGGAGACATCTGGGCCAGGAAGTCAAGCTCCATTGCAGTTAATGTGGGGGTACTCAAGATCCAAGTCAAGTACATCTCCATGACAGGCTCTCCCATTGTGCTTGCACTGGTTCTTCAACTGAGCATCATTACCTCCCGCCAATCTCATACTTCATCTCCCTCTCCTTGCACACCATTTCCATCCAACTGATCATCCAATACCCTACTGAGTGCCTCAATTGAGCCTGCCTCAACCCCACTTCTATCAGCTGTTTCTGACACACTCTCAGAAAAACTGATACCCAAAACCTCCCAGCACCCCATTTCCCATTCACACATCCCCACTGCTCTCCATAATGCTCATTCTGAACAGTGTGGAAACAGGCCCTTCAGCCCACACCAAACCTCTGAACATCAACCCATCCAGACCCATTCCCCTACCATCCTATATTTGCTCAGACTAATGCACGTAACCTGCACATCCTTGAAAACTCTGGGCAATTTAGCATGGTCAATTCACCTAACCTGCACATCCTTGAACATTCTGGGCAATTTAGCATGGCCAATTCACCTAACCTGCACATCCTTGAACATTCTGGGCAATTTAGCATGGCCAATTCACCTAACCTGCACATCCTTGAAAACTCTGGGCAATTTAGCATGGTCAATTCACCTAACCTGCACATCCTTGAATATTCTGGGCAATTTAGCATGGCCAATTCACCTAACCTGCACATCCTTGAACATTCTGGGCAATTTAGCATGGCCAATTCACCTAACCTGCACATCCTTGAACATTCTGGGCAATTTAGCATGGCCAATTCACCTAACCTACACATCCTTGAACATTCTGGGCAATTTAGCATGGCCAATTCACCTAACCTGCACATCCTTGAACATTCTGGGCAATTTAGCATGGTCATTTCTGGTTGTGGGAAGCAACAGAGCACAAAGAGGAAACCCACAAAGACATGGGGAGAATGAGCAAACTCCACATAGACAATCGCCAGAGGCTAGCATCGAACCTGGGTCACTGGCACTGTGAGACAGCAGTGCTAACTACTCAGCCACCACGCTGCCCCAATTAAAGCAAAGGCTGAAGGTTTGTCTTTCTCTGGAGGTATCCACAGCTTTGCAGTCAAGGAAGTCCTTTTGAAGTGGAGTGACTGTTGTAATGTGGGAATTGCAGCAGCAAATAAGTGTAGCAGACTCCCACAAACACTAACGTGACAAAAAAAAGGTTGTTTTTCAGTGAGTCCAGTTGACAGATGAATATTAGCCCAGGAGGGTGTGGGGAACACCACCGTGCTTTTTATTGAGATAGGGAGGGATGGGGCAATGGAATGTTACACAGACAAGGATAAGTATATCATTGTGACGTTAATTGACAGACAAGTATCAGCTTGACACCGGAACACAGAGGGAAAGGAGAGAATGTGTGATTTTAAACATCAGAACAGGAATAGAGCAAATTAACAATCAGAGCTGTCGAGTCGAGTACTCCCCTGACATCTTTCAAAATAGTTGCCACAGGATCTCTAAGTGAGAGCATGCCCAGACACTAGGTTTAATGACTCATTCAAACACCACACTTCTCCAAGGAAGGCCCTGCTCAGTATGACTAGTCCCAGTCATATACTCGATTCCTCTGGAATGTGATAAATATCCACAACCTCCTCACTGAGGATGTAGAGAGTAAAACGCTGAACTACCTGCTATATCAGTCCTGCAAGGGATGCAGACAGTACAGAAGGAGCTTTACTCTGTATCTAACCCCGTGCTATCCCTATCCTAGGAGTATTTGATGGGGATAGTGTAGAGGGAGCTTTACTCTGTATCTAACCCCGTGCTGTCCCTGTCTTGGGAGTGTTTGATGGGGACAGTGGAGAGGGAGCTTTACTCTGTATCTAACTCTGTGCTGTCCCTGTCCTGGGAGTGTTTGATGGGGATAGTGTAGAGCGATCTTGACTTTCTGTTTAAAAAAGGAGTTTTACTCTGTAACCCATACTGTTTGTGTCATTGGAAAGTATGATGGGGATAATTTTAAGAGAGCTTTACTTTCAGTTTAAGAGGGAACTTCACTACTTTGGAAGTGAATGGTTTATTGAGAGGACATCTGGAAAGGAATTGCTGAATCATTATTAACCACTACCATAGCTCAGGTATCTGAGCTACTATGGAGCAGTTCAACTCTGAAACTGCTGACTATTATTGAGCCCTGGAAGCTGTCCTGTGTTTACATGAAATGAACTGATGTTACTCAACCTCTCTTCAGTGTCCATTGGAACAGATCCAGATGTTGAAATACAGGGGTCAGATTGGAAGATACAATGACAAGTATCCAAACCCATAAGCCCAGGCTTGTGTCCTGTGAAGCTCCCCGGTCTGTGATTAGAACAGAACTAAGAGCAGGAGGAGGCCATTCTGCCCCTTGAGCCTGCTCCGCCATTGAATCGAATCATGGCTGATCTCATCTCAGCTTCAACTCCACTTTCCTGCCTGCTCTACATAACCCTTCAACCTGTTCCTGATTAAGAGCTATGGGGAGAATGCTGGTAAGTGGAGTTGAAATGCCCATCAGCCATGATTGAATGGCGGAGTGGACTCGATGGGCTGAATGGCCTTGCTTCCACTCCTATGTCTTATGGTCTTATTGTCTTAAAACTCTGTCACTCTGTCTCTGTCTCTCTCTCTCTCTCTCTCTCCTCCTTAAATAGCTTTGGTTTTCCTGACGTAGGGAAGAATGCTGTTGTGACCAGTGAGGCAAAAGAAGTACAGGGAACTATTATTTAAACGCTAGGAGGGAAACGTTGGGAGTTTCTTGTGTCTGAAAGGGGGATGTAGCTTCTGTGTTTGGGAACAATAGGGGAGGGCCGGGGGTAGCTGAGGACAGTGTTGCAGAGGGAGGGTGTCCCCTCAGGGCAGACGGGCAGAACAATTTGCTGGTGGCCACACTAACTGCTTCTCCCTGCACAGATGCTGATGCAGGATGTGATGAATAACTGCAGTATGTACTGTTTACATTCCAGGATCCAGAACAGCTCAATGCTACCAGCCAGCTGCCTGCCACCAGCAGCATTTGGCCAGAGATCTGGGAGGGCTTGAGACAGCGACGAGGCAATGAAATAGCACAGTACTCCGCTTTCCCGGTGACACAGTCCTCAACAAACACCACGCTGAGGAGAAACAGGAGGCCGAAATGAGGCCAGTTATCAGGCACACAATAGCAGTCACCTTCAGTCACTGAGTGAGTGACAGAGACAGCATTCCAAAAGACAGCTGGTCCCAGCGTTCAGGTGAGGAAAATGGAGCCAGATTTCCAGTAAGACCCAGGCTGATGTTTACACAAACGCTCAACGTGACAGCTGACTATTTTCAGCTTGGTTCGTTTTTATAACTTTGCTCAATTACTGCACCTCACTCTCTTGGCTGCTGTCTATCTCTGTGTTTGTACAGCAACACTGTCACAACATAACTCCTCATAAAATCTAGCGAATATTTCCTGGCCCTGGGTGAGACAGCCCAGAGTGTGCCTTGCCTGCAGATGTGGTGAAATAATGTCACAGCACTAGGCGTAAGATTACCAAATCTTGTTACACAGATCAGGAAAGGTTCCTGTTCTGTGCCAGCTCAGCTCACAACATCTTATAAAAAAACAATTTCACCAAATCCAATGTCACAGAGAGATAAATCTGAACCCAGTATTCCCTGACCATGATGTGATGGGGCTGAGAGCAGTTTTGCATTCGGAACTGTCTGATAACAAGGGAGAAAATTACATGCAGCAGATTTGCACAGACCCCTATGACCACATTAAATGTGATCGCCTAGCTTGCTCTAAAGTGTCTTTGATCATAGTTTACAAGTTTTACCCTGTGATAATCAATTTGGGTCACACAGCACTGTTGGAGGGTCTGTACTATGGGAGTGCTGCACTGTCAGAGGATCAGTACTGAGGGAGTACCTCATTGTTGGAAGGTCAGTACTGAGGGAGTGCTGCACTGTTGGAGGGTCGGTACCGAGGGAGTACTGCACTGTCAGAGGTTCAGTACTGAAGGGGTGCCACACTGTCAGAGGGTCAGTGCTGAGGGAGTGCCACACTGTCAGAGGGTCAGTGCTGAGGGAGTGCTGCATTGTCGGAGGGTCAGTACTGAGGGAGTGCTGCACTGTCGGAGGGTCACTATTGAGTCAATGCCACACTGTCAGAGGGTCAGTACTGAGGAGGTGCTGCACTGTCAGAGGGTCAGTATTGAGGGAGTGCTGCACTGTCAGAGGGTCAGTACTGAGGGAGTACTGCACTGTCACATGGTCATTACTTAGGAAGTGCCGCATTGTCAGAGGGTCAGTGCTGAAGGAGTACTGCACTGTCACATGGTCATTACTGAGGAAGTGCCACACTGTCAGAGGGTCAGTACAGAGGGAGTGATGTACTGTCAGAGGGTCAATTCTGAGGGAATGCTGCACTGACAGAGGGTCGGTACTGAGGAAGTGATGCACTGTCAGAGAGTCAGTACTGAGGGAGTGCCGCACTGTCGGAGGGTCAGTGCTGAGCGAGTGCCACACTGTCAGAGGGTCAGTACTGAGGGAATGCTGCACTGTCAGAAGGTGAGTGCTGAAGGGGTGCCTCACTGTCAGTTGGTCAGTATTGAGGGACTGCCACACTGTCAGAGGGTCAGTACTGCGAGAGTGCTGCACTGTCAGTGGGTCAGTTCTGAGGGAGTACTGCACTGTCACATGGTCATTACTGAGGAAGTGCCGCACTGTCAGAGAGTCAGTGCTCAGAACTTTCTTCCTCCATCTCGCTACTGTAGAAATGCAAATCATTTCTTGGTGATAGTGCGATCTGGGTTGATATAAATCCTTCACCCAGACTCCACCCTATCCAATTTCTGTAGTTTTCTGTCAATGTGTTTGCTGTGGGATCCTGGGCTCACCAGCTGCTGCCAATGGAATCACTATGGGATTCAGGCTCACCATCTGCTGCCAATGGGAATGCTATGTGATCTAGGAATGACCATTTCCTGCCAATAGGATTGTTATGTTATCCGGGACTCACCATTTCCTGCCAATGGGATTGCTATGAGATCCAAGACTCACCATGTCCTGCCAATGGGATTGCTATGAGATCCGGGACTCACCAAGTCCTGCCAATGGGATTGCTATGAGATCCAAGATTCACCATGTCCTGCCAATGGGGTTGCTATGGGATCCAGGGCTGACCATGTCCTGCCAATGGGATTGCTATGGGATCCAGGACTCACCATGTCCTGCCAGTGGGATTGCTATGGGATTCAGGACTCGTCATGTCCTGTCAATGGGATTGCTATGGGATCCAGGACTCACCATTTCCTGCCAATGGGATTGCTATGGGATCCAGGACTCACCATGTCCTGTCAATTGGATTGCTATGAGATCCAAGACTCACTATGTCCTGACAATGGGATTGCTATGGGATCCGGGACTCACCATGTCCTGCCAATGGGATTGCTATGGGATCCAGGGCTCACCATGTCCTGCCAATGGGATTGCTATGGGATCCAGGACTCATCATGTCCTGTCAATGGGATTGCTATGGGATCCAGGACTCACCATGTCCTGCTAATGGGATTGCTATGGGATTCAGGACTCATCATGTCCTGTCAATGGGATTGCTATGGGATCCAGGACTCACCATTTCCTGCCAATGGGATTGCTATGGGATTCAGGACTCATTATGTCCTGTCAATGGGATTGCTATGGGATCCAGGACTCACCATTTCCTGCCAATGGGATTGCTATGGGATCCAGGACTCACCATTTCCTGCCAATGGGATTGCTATGGGATCCAGGACTCACCATGTCCTGCCAATTGGATTGCTATGAGATCCAAGACTCACCATGTCCTGACAATGGGATTGCTATGGGATCCGGGACTCACCATGTCCTGCCAATGGGATTGCTATGGGATCTGGGACTCACCATCTGCTGCTGCCTCCCTGCGGTGTGGTGCCGAGGGCTGCTCCATTCTGCCCCCTGCTGGCTTGTGTTTTTTGGGAGGTCTGGATCTCTGACACTGGTTGTGAGCCACACCCACACTCCCGTTGCTGGAGAATGGGCTGCTGGGTTGGAGACGCTGCGAAGAGGAATATCCTTTACCTATCGGCACAAGAAACCCCGGAGGGGATAACATGGTTAATGACTTCCTCCACCATTGAGCCACAACCCTATTTAGCATTTTCCAAACTGCGGTAGGGGAATGGTGTGCAGTTTGGTGCACCACATTCCAAGGGAGGTGTCAAAGGGAGGATCCAGAGGGGATTCACTCGAATGGCACAAGAAAATGGGGATTCTTCACTGTTGTGAAGAGAAGATTGAGAGCAGATCAATCTAAATGATCACAAGAACATACAAAAGAGGCAGAGAAGTAGATCAGTGAGTCCACTCAACCTCCTCCACTAATCAGAAGATCTTGACAGATCTAATTCTGGTAAACCCCACTTTCCCTATAGGCCTTCATTTCCTTGTTGATCAAAAATTATGAAGCAAATACAGAGAGTCTTCCCAGTGGAGGGGGGTTGGTCACCAAAGGTCACGACCTTGAAACCAGTCAGTGGTCAGGGACAGAAGGGTGTGACTACCAACAAGGCAGGTAGAGGGATCAATGAGTTAGTGCTGAAGGAGACTTAGGCCTTGAGCATGGCTGTTGTTTTAGAGACCATTCAGCACCAGCCCTCCAAAGAACATCCCACCCAGGCCCACTCCATCCTGCATGGGGTTTTTACCATGGCCCAACCACCCCAACATGCGCTATTTCCCACAGCTAATCCACCCTATCCTGCACAGCTTTGGTCTGTGGGAGGAAACTCACACAGACACAAAGAGAGTGTGCAAACTCCACACAGACAGTGGCCCCAAAGCTGGAATCGAACCTGGGTCCCTGGCACTGTGAGGCAGAAGTGCTAACCACTGAGCTACCGTGTTACCATCAGATTCGCTCACAGGTTTGAGATTCTTGCTCCCTGTGTGGATGAGAGAGGGGGCTGTAGGGAGCATGAGCAACTTGACCACGCACTGTGCTACAGGGAGCCATTCAAGAGGGGGTGGAGAAGGGAAATGTAGCTGTAATTGGAGATAGTACAGTAAGGTGAATAAACAGTATTCTCTGAGGCCAGGATCGGGAGCCCCAAAGGGTTCCTGGGTTCAGGGTTTCGCATCTGGGCTGCAGAGGAACTGGGAGTGGGAGGGGAAAGATCTAGTTGTTGTGGTTCATGTAGGTCCCAATGAAACAGGTACAAAGGGGATTTAGGTTCTTCTGAGGGAATATAAGCAGCTTGGATCCTAAATTCAAAAGCAGAACCGAAAAGGTAATAATCTCCAGATTACTACCTGACCATGAGCTAATTGGCACAGGGTCATCAAGATTGAAGAGGGAAACATTTGGCTCAGAGATTGGTGTAGGAGAAGTGGTTTTGAATTCACAGGATGTTGGTATCGGTACGGGGGAAGGAGGAGAGCTGTTCCAGTGGGATCAGATTACTGGCAAATTTTTAACCAAGGCTAAGGTTAGGGCTTCAAACTGAACAGTGGAGGGGCTGTGGGATCAGTATCTTGGAAAATTATGGAAATAATTAAAGTGGAGGAGATATCAGTCGAGGCTTTCAAAGTTTCCAGAACAAGTGACAGGACAGAGAGTTTGGAAAAGGTCAGGAATCTAACATCTGGCTCAGCAGCTAAGGGATCAGCTATGAGAAAGGGGCAGTTAGTCAATGCAGGACTGAGGGTGTTGTCATTGAATGCAGACAGTGTATGAAAGAAGATAAATGAGCTTGTAGTGCAAACTGAAATTGGCAAGTACAACGTCGTGGGGATTACAGAGATATGTCTGCAAGGGCACCTTATTGAAAGGACAGGCAGGTGGACAGGGGGTCTGGGATATCTAGTTCGTAAGAAATCAAATTTAATTAATAGTAGGAATCGATATAGGGTCAGAGGTATAGAATCTGTGTGGGTGGAGTTGAGGACCCACAAAGGAAAAACATACCGTGGTGGGAGTCGGGCCTCCCAGCAGTAGTCAAGATGTGGGGCAGACAGTAAATCAGGAGATGGAAAAGGTGCGAAACGAAGGCATTTCTTGGAATAATCACGGGGTACGTCAATATGTAGGTGTTAAATCAGGTTAGTAGCAGACCCCCAAAAAAGCATTCATGGAACGTCTACAAGATGGGTTTTTGGAGCAGCTTGTGGTATTGTCCACTTGAGAAAAGGCAATTCTGAATTTAGGACTTAGTAATGTGCAATTAGGCAGACTTGATCAGGGAGCTTAATGTGAAGGAAACCCCGAGGGGGCAGGGACCATAATATGACAGAATTCACCCAGCAGTTTGAGAGGGTGAAGCTGGAATCAGATAAACTGTATTACACTTGAATAAAAGTAACGAGAAAGACATGAGGGAGGAGCTAGCCAGAATCGATTGGAAGGGGAGCCCAGCAGGGAAGATGGAAGAACAGCAATGGCAGGAGTTTCCAGGGGTATTTCTCGGAGTAGTTCGGGAGGCACAGCAGGAATTCATCCCAAGACGAACAATGCTAAGGGAAGGATACGGCAATCATTGCTGGCAAGGGAGGTTGGAGACAGCATAAAAATGGCAAAACCAAATAGTGCAGTGATGATCAGTGGGAAGCCAGGAGATTGGGAAGACTTTAAAAACCAGAAGAGGGTAACAATAAGTGGGAGAAGATGAAATATGCAAGTGAGGTAACTAGTGATGCGAAAGAAGATTGCAAGAGTTTAGATATGTTTAGGTATCTGATAAGTAGGAAAGAAGGAAGAGTGGTCATTGGACTGCTGGAAAAATGAGGTTGGAGATGCAGTAATGGGGAACAAAGAAATGGCGGAGGAACTGAGTATGTACATTATATCTGTTTTCATCATGGAAGACACCAGCAGCAGACCAGAACTTGGAGAGAGTCAGGGGGGCAGAGATAAATGTAGTGGCCATCAGTAAGGAGGAGGTGCTGGGGAAATCGAGGGATCTGAATATGGATAAATTACCCAGACCAGATGATCAACACCCCAGAACTCTGAAGGCGATAGCTTAGGAGATTGTATAGCCATTAGTGGTGATCCTTCAGGAATCACTGGCATCAGGGAGGGTCCCAGAAGACTGGAAAATGGCTAATGTAAAATCCTTGTTTAAGAAGGGAGGGACATAGGAAACTGTATGCTGGTTAGCCTGACCTCAGTCATTGGTAAAAATTTAAATATGATTAAGGATGAGATTACAGGTATTTGGAAGTGCATGGTAAAATAGGGATGAGTCAACGTGGCTTCATTGAGGAGAAGTCATGCACATTACATGCCTAACATATGTTTTCGGCAAGGTAGAGAAAGGAGAGCCAGTGGGTGTGATCAGTTTGGATTTCCAGAAGGCCTTTGACAAGGTGCTGTACCTGCGGCTGCTGAATAAGGTAAGTGCCCATGGTGTTAGGGGCAAGGTACTGGCATGGATAGAGGGTTGGCTGACTGGCAGAAGGTAGAGAGTGGGGATAATGGGTTATTGTTTCAGGTTGGCAGCCAATGACTAGTGTTTCGCAGGAGAGTATATTGGGCCCACAATGATTCACGTTATACATTAATGATCTGGACGAAGGAACTGAGGACATTGTTACTAAGTTTGCAGATGTGACAAAGATAGGTGGAGGGACAGGTAGCGTTGAGGAAGCAGGGATGCTGCAGAAAGACTTTGAGTGGCTAGGAGAGTGAGCAAAGAAGTGACAGATGGAATATAGTGTGGGTAAGCGTGACATTATGCACTTTGATGGAAAAATAGGAGCACAGATTGTTTTATAAATGGGAACAGGCTTTGGAACTCTGAAGCACAAAGGGACTTGGAAGTCCTAGTTCAGGATTCTCTTAAAGTTAATGTGCAGGTTCAGGTGGCAGTTAGGAAGGTAAATGTAATGTTATTCATTTTGAGATTTAGAATACAAGAGCAGAGATGTGCTGCTGAGGCTGTATTGGGCTCTAGTCAGACGACATTTGGAATATTGTGAGCAGTCTTGGGCCCCATAACTAAGGAAGGATGTGCTGGAGTTGTAGAGGATCCAGAGGTGGTTTACAGGAATGATCCCGGGGATGAGGAGCTTGTCATATGAGGAGTCATCGAGGACTCTGGGTCTGTACTCAATAGAGTTTAGAAGGTGAGGGGGGTGTCTGATTGAAACTTATAGAATACTGAGAGGCCTGGATAGAGTGGACATGGAGAAGATGTTTCCACCAGGAGGAGAGACTAGGACCTGAGGGCACAGCCTCAGAGTGAAGGGGCGATCGTTTAGAACTGAGATGAGGAGGAATTTCTTCAGTGGGGGTGGGGAATCTGTGGAATTTATTGCTGCAGAGGGCTGATTTGGCCAAGTCACTGAGTGTATTTAAGACACAGATAGATAGGTTCTTCATTAGTGAGGGGATCAACGTTTATGGGGAAAAGCAGGAGGATGGGGTTGAGAAACATATCAGCCATGATCGAATGGTGGAGCAGACTCAATGGGCTGAATGGCCTCATTCTACACCTGCATCTTATGGTCTAATGACACACTGGAGAGAACCAGCATGAGAGATTGGGAGAAGAGTCCTTCACGCAGCTAATTGCTGCGATCTGGGAAGGTGCTGCTGAAAACTGATCCAATCTCTACTTACACAGGAACTGAATAATTATTGAAGCAGGAATGTTCTTGGGCAAATCAGGAAGCAGCGTGACAGATGTGAGACAGGCACAATCGGCTGTGCTCCGTCCTCCATCTTCTCCTCATGCTCAAATCAGGGTAAAAGGTGCTATGGTATCAGGGACCGTACATGGAGATGGGGTAAACAGTGGGGAAAGAAATTGATTGGGGGGGGGGGGGAGGCTAGTTAGTGGAATGGTAACTGGTGGAGGAGGGAGTAGATGGTTGGGGAGGAGTTGGCAGTGGGGAGTTAGATGGGGTTAGAGGTTGGAGGGATGTCAGATGGTGGGGAGGGTAGACACCAGGATAGAGGGAGAATGTGAGATGAAAATCTTTGGAGAGGGTAGATAGAGAGTTGAGGATAGTAGGTGGGGCGGTGTGATGGAACAGGACATATCAGGGGTGGGGAGGGTAGTCAATATGGGAGGGATGGGAGGCAGTGGGGGAAGGGAAGTGGTGTAGGTTTGGTAATAGAGGCAGATCATGGCAGTGTGGTGAGGTTCAGTATTGGCAAAGGGTTAGCTAGTGGGGGTAGGTGATGTGGGCATTGTGGAGAGTTAGGGGGGCAAACATGATGAGGGATGGTAGTGAGAGAGGGTGGGGGCGGGCACAGGTGAAGGAGGGGGGCGGTGGAAGGGCAGTGATGGGGAGGGTATTGGAGGTGTTAGTAATGGGAGGGTGATGGTGGGAGGGTGATGGGGGCAGGGTGATGGAGGTGGTAGATATTTGGGGGGATGGGTGATGGAGGGTGGTGATGAGGGTGGGTGATGGCTAGGATTAGGTAATGGGGGAGATAGATGATTGGAGCGTAGGTAATTGGAGCGATAGCAATGTTGGGGGGATAGATCTACTCCCAGCGCATCTCCATTGTCGATGGAAATCCGTTGGTGAAAGGCAATAATCATGTCAGAATTCCACACCCTGTTTGTCTCAGAATCAGAAAATGGTTCTCACCGTCCAAAGCAGAAGTTTCTGAACATCAAAAGTTCCTCTCAGAATTCACACCCCACCCTGAACCGGACACCCATGTCTGAATCTGTACTCAATAGATCCAATCTGAGGATTTTTGATTTTCAGTAATGTGACATTAACCAGAATAGTCCATAGCTTTCCTATTGTTAATTATGGAGGCATTTGGGGTTTTTATGTGAGGGAGGTTATCCAGATAGAAAGAAAGTATGTGTTCATATGGTCAGTGCATCAGCAGATAATACAGTGACACCCTCAGACTGTGTCCCACCTGGGAAACAGGAGCCTGGATAGAGTAGGGCGAAATGATGACAACGGGATTCAGATACAACCCGGGAATCCTCACAGTGAAGAAAGAGATGTAGAGAAAGAGAAAGAGAGACAGTTGCAGGGTCACTGGCGATACGACCAACAACAGTGTGAAGAGAAGCATAATCGGGACAGTTCGACATCAAGGGTCATTGGAATCAGAGACACTGAAGGCACAAAGTGTACATCCAAGTGGACATGATACTCAAAGTAAATTTCTCAACAAGCCATCAAGCACGAAGCCAAAGCATCTCTGAAGTACTCTGTAATTACACCGGTCTCTAGTGGATCAATGAACTAAGTGGCTCTCAGAACTGTCAGGTATTTCATCTTCAATTTCAATTCCTCTCTTGTTGAGCTGAAACTCGTGTGGCCTCAAATAGAATCACTTGAAATAAAGAGCTTGCCATCGCTCATAAAGGAAAGTCAGGACTGCCCTAATCGACAGCGATTGTTTCTGACGCTTCCCTTTCTCCACAGATTGGTCCTGTCAAATAACCAAACAAAAACAAAATACAACAGATCCTGGAGACCTGAAAGAGAAACAGGAATTGCCGGAGAAACTCAGCAGGTCTGGCAGCATCTGTTGCCATGATGTGGAAGTGCTGGTGTTGGACGAGGGTGGACAAGGTCAGAAGTCACATGACACCAGCTGGAGTCCAACAGGTTTAATGGAAATCGCAAGCTTTCGGAGCATTGCCTCTTAAGCCAATGATTTCAGATAAACCTACTGGACTATAACCTGGTGTAGTCTGACTTTTGACAGTAGAGAAAGGAACAGGGTTAATGCTTTAAGTCCAGTATGACTGAAGGTAGCAGAGCAGGTTAATAGGTGTTATAATAAGGCATATGCGAAATTTGTCTTGATCAGTTGAGATATAGATTATAAGAGCAGGGAGGTTATATTGAAGCTATACAGAACTTTGGTGAGGCCACCGCTGGAGTACTGTGTGGGGTTCTAACCACCACATTATAGGAAGGATGACTGCACTGGAGTGGGCACGGAGGAGATTCACCAGGATGTTGCCCGGGAGGGAGCATTTCAGCTATTTTTGCCCTGCTCCCCTGGAGACAACATCAAACACATTGCTGGGAAGATGAATGGTAGGACGTGGTTACGGATGGGGTCATGGTGGGGAAGCAAAGGCAATAATACAGGATGTCTGAAAACTTTTCAGACACCAGGATCCTTAGCCTGCAGCCCTGCAACTCTCTCAGATCACTGTGCTTCACCAATCATTGGTATCTTGAAAACCCTGCACTCATTGCAGTTCAGCTTTGGAGGTTATGCTTTAAGCTGCCTGGGCTTTAAGTCCTGGAATTCAATATCCATCTCCCTACCTCCCTCTCCTTCTGTCAGACACTCCTTAGCATCTCTTGACCAAGATTTGCTCTTGAACCAAGCTTTCAGATACCTGTCCTAAAATCCGACTTGGAGAAAGTGAGGACTGCAGATGCTGGAGATCAGAGCTGAAAATGTGTTGCTGGAAAAACGCAGCAGGTCAGGCAGCACCCAAGGAGCAGGACAGTCGACGTTTCGGACATTCCTGATGAAGGGCTTATGGCCGAAACGTCGACTCTCCTGCTCCTTGGATGCTGCCTGACCTGCTGCGCTTTTCCAGCAACACATTTTCAGCTCTAAAATCCGACATACCTCAGTCTCAAATTCTGTCTGACCATGCTCCCGTGAAGTGCCTTGTGATGTCTTAAAATGTTAAAGGTGCCATATAAATGCAATGTACTGAGGAGAAAACAGAGAACTGTCCCACTCAGTGATTTGAGAACTGCAGCCAGAACCTCTATTGAGTAACAAACACTGGAGAAGCTCAGCAGGTCTGGCAGCACCTGTGGAGAGAGAAACAGAGCTAATGTTTTGAATCCAATACAACTCTTCTACTGAAGAGTTAACCCTGCTTTCTCTCACCACAAATCCTGCTAGATCTGCTGAGTTTCTCCAGCAATTCTCTGTGGTTGTTTCAGATTTCCAGCATCCACAGAATTTTGCTCTGAGCCTTAAATGAGCGATCTGTTGTGGGTGTCTCAACCTACAAGAAAGTGAGGACTGCAGATGCTGTAGATCAGAGTCAAAAAGTGTGGTGCTGGAAAAGCACAGCCAGTCAGGGACCACCCGGGGAGCAGGAGAATCATCGTTTTGAACGTAATCTCAAGAGCTTATGCCCGAAACATCGACTCTCTTGCTCCTCGGGTGCTGCCTGACCGGCTGTACTTTTCAAGTGCCACACTTTTTGGTTCTCAACGTACATTGAGTCATGTTGAATCGGAGTGGGATGAGGGAGTGAGGACAGTCAAAAGGTGCACCAATTAGTTTTGACAGCCAAGGGAGGAGAAGGAGTGGGTTAAGGGGGAGGGATTGGTTCCCGCACCCAAACACTATTTGTGCACTCCACCTGAAAGCAAGCATGTGTTGATTGCACAGAATGGGTGACGATTGGATTCTCAAGGTCAAACATCTCCCTGTTTCTCACCATGTGGATTTGCCTGAGGAGCTGGGTCCACATTAAGACTTAGCACCATCTGAGAGTAAGGAAGCTGTAAGGATACAAAATCAACCAGGCCCAATGCCCTGGGCACAACCAATAGCAAAGGTCAACGTAACATGGTACAAAGAGGTAAGGAGCACATGACCATGCAGCTATCCTTGAGAGAGTTGGCACGAGAGTTGACCAGAGTGAGAGGTGGGGTAGAGACAATCAAAGCCCACTGCCAGATTGCCAAGCCATGCATCTTAAAATTGACTCGAGAGCAAGGTCTAGCGCAAGTCCCAGTTCAGAATTCAAGAGAGGAGGGAGACAGGGAGAGAAAAAGAGAGAGAGAAAGAGAGAGAGAGAGAGAGGCCACACCAAAGACTTGTCAAAGTGTGCTGAGTCTTCTCTTAGCACAAAGGCAGCGTTGGGTACAAACCTGTCCTCATTAAGCTGGTGCCCTCCATCTTGAAGCCAGCCCTGTCTGCCGCAGTGGCCAGAGCCTGGGTAAAGTCGCCGTCAGTGAAGATGGAGTTGGAGGAGGAGCTGGCAGCGCTAGATCGCCGGCTAGACATATTGCGCTCCTCCTCAGAGGCGGAACCCCATCCATTTACCATTGAACCTGAAAACAGAGGCAGGTCAGGCTGATGAGAAATCGTCACAGCAACACCTCACACTGAAACAAAACAGCAGACAGGATTCTCAGGTATACAGGCAGGACCCAGGTCAACCTTTATAAAACAATCATCCCATCCAAGATGGAGTTTTGAGCAAAATTCTCTGCACACTTCAGTTGTAGAGAGTGCAGAGCAGATTGACAGCAGTGTTCCCAGAGGTGAGGTGAGGTGAGGGGTTTTCAGCTCCTCAGAGAGACTGGGAGTGCTCTCTTTAGAAGAGAGAAAGCAAAGGGGAGATTTAAAAGAGGTGGTCAAACTAAAAAGTGCATTGGTGGATTAGTAACAGATTCAAGTGATGGAAGGATTAGTAACGAGAAATGTAAGGTGATTGATATAGGTTTCAGGGATGAGTTTACACTGTGATTCGCCAGCGATCTGGAACACACTGCCCGAAACGATGGAGGAAGAGTTTCAGTGTGATTTTCAGGGCGAGAATGCTGACAGGCCAGTAAGGAAAGAACTTGAGGGAGTGGGACTAACTGAGTCACTCTGTGAAAGGACAGAGTGCGAACTGTCTTCCCACAATAAGGCAAACTTGGACCCAGCTCGTTCGAGTTTGTATCCATTCACCCAACTTCCAAATTAAACAAAGCTTTAAACTTCTTCAGCTCTTCAAAGTGCCCACAAGCAACTCAAAGGAATCAAAGAGTAAAGGTGCAAGTAAGGTACCTGGCAACTGGGTCAGGATGGAGGGGTCAGGGCCAAGAAGATGGAAGATGCAATTCTCCGTGTTCAATGACTGCATGAACAGCTTCAGAACTCGACAGCTCTGAGTAATCAGAAGTGTCCCGCGGATGTGTGATCCTAGCACTCTATCCATCACACCTGCCCACTACATGAGAGAACCGGACAGTAGAAATGATATCTTCTTACAGATACAGATTAGGACAACAACAGGGCAAGGGGTAGAGATTGTGACTGAATCATTCCTGTTGAAGGGCTTTTGCCCGAAGCATCGTTTCTCCTGCTCCTCGGATGCTGCCTGACCTGCTGTGTTTTTCTAGCACCACACTCTTCACTCTAATCTCCAGCACCTGCAGCCCTCACTTTTGCCCATTGAGACTGCAATGACTGTTTTGCAGCCAATGGAAGGTCATTGAAAGTCTGAACATGCCCACGGTGTGAGACATGATTAGCAGTAAAATCCCAATTTTCCTTGAAGAAAAAGACATTTACAAGGGCCTCTTTTATACAGTTACCAACGCAGTTCACTCTCTGTCAACTCAAAACCAACCCATTATTTAAATTGAGGCCAGGGATTGACAGAAAGAGAGAAATAGTAAGTTAAAACAGGTGAAATTTCTTGCCTCAGAGGATCATGAGTCTTTTTGAATTGTCACGCTGGAAAGGATGTAGAACATAAAACATAAAACATAGAACATTACAGCGCAGTACAGGCCCTTTGGCCCTCAATGTTGCGCCACCCTGTGGAACCAATCTGAAGCCTATTAATGTACACTATTCTATTCTTGTCCATAAATTTATTCAATGACCATTTAAATATACTTAAAGTTGGTGAGTCTACTACTGTTACAGGCCGGCCGTTCCATGCCCCTACTTCTCTCTGCGTAAAGAAACTACCTCTGACATCTGTCCTATATCTATCACCCCTCAATTTAAAGCTATGCCCCCTCATGCTAGCCATTGCCATCCAAGGAAAAAGGCTCTCCCTGTCCACCCTATCTAACCCTCTGGTTATCTTATATCTCTCAAGTCACCTCTCAACCTTCTTCTCTCTGACAAAAACAGCCTCAAGTCCCTCAGCCTTTCCTCATAAGATCTTCCCTCCATACCAGGCAACATTCTAGCAAATCTCATCTGAACCCTTTCCAAAGCTTCCACATCCTTCCTACTATACGATGACAAAAACTGTATGCAATACTCCAAGTGCGGCTGCACCAGAGTTTTGTCCAGCTGCAGTATGACCTCATGGTTCTGAAACCCAATCCCTCTTAAGAATAAAAGCTAACACACCGTATGCCTTCACAACCCAATCAACCTGGGTGGCAACTTTCAAGGATCTATGTACCTGGACACCGAGATCTCTCTGCTCATCTACACTACCAAGAATCTTACCATTAGCCCAGTACTCTGCATTCCTGTTACTCCTTCTAAAGTGAATCACCTAACACCTCTCCACATTAAACTTCATTTGCCACCTTTCAGCACAGCTCTGCAGCTTATCTATGTCCCTTTGCAACCTACAGCATCCTTCGACACTATCCACAACTTTACCGACCTGAGTGTCATCTGCAAATTAACTAACCCATCCTTCTATGTACTCATCCTTTTATAAAAATGACAATCAACAATGGACCCAGAACAGATCCTGTGGTATATCACTAGTAACTGAACACCAGATGAATGTTTCCCATCGACAACCTGTTTTCTTTCAGCTAGCTGTTTTCTTTCAGCTAGCCAATTTCTGATCCAAACTTCTAAATCCCCTCAATCCCATGCCTCCATATTTTGTGAAATAGCCTACCATTGGGAACCATATTGAACGCTTTGCTGAAATCCATATACACCACATCAACCACTTTACCCTCATCCACCTGTTTGGTCACCTTCTCAAAGAACTCAATAAGGTTTGTGAGGCATAACCTACCCTTCACAAAAACCGTGTTGACTATCCCTCATCAACCTATTCCTTTCTAGATATTTATAAACCCTATCTCTTATAATCCTTTCCAACACTTTATCCATAACCAAAGTAAGGCTCACTGGTCTATAATTTCCAGGGTTGTCTCTACTCCCTTTCTTGAATGACGGGACAATATTTGTTATCCTCCAGTCTTCTGGCATTATTCCTGTAGACAATGACAACATAAAGATCAAAGTCAAAGGCTTGGCAATCTCCTCCCTGGCTTCTCAGAGAATCCTAGGATAAGTCCCATCTGGCCCAGGGGTCATATCTACTTTTAAAATTTCCAGAATCGCTAACACCTCCTCCTCGTGAACCTCAATCCCATCTAGTCTAGTAACTTGTATCTCAGTATTCTCCTTGACCACATTGTCTTTTTCCAGTGTAAATACTGACAAAACGTATTCATTTCGTGCTTCTCCTATATCCTCTGACTCCACACGTAATCTCCCACAACTGTCCTTGATTGGCCCTCATCTTACCCGAGTGATTCTTTTATTTCTGATATGCCTATAGAAAGCTTTAGGGTTTTCCTTGATCTTTTCCGCCAATGACTTCTCATGTCCCCTCCTGGCTCTTCTTAGCTCTCTCTTCAGGTCTTTCTTGACTAGCTTGTATTTCTCAAGCACCCTAAATAACCCACCATATCTCATCCTAACATAAGCCTTCTTCTTCCTCTTGACAAGTGATTCAACTTCTTTAGTAAACCACGGCTCCCTCGCTTGACCACTTCCTCCCTGCCTGACCAGTACATATTTATCAAGGACCTGCAGTAGCTGTTCCTTGAATAAGCTCCACATTTCAATTGTGCCTATCCCTTGCAGTTTCCTTCCCCATCCTATGCATCCTAAATCTTGTCTAATCGCATCAAAATTATACACCTATCCCTTTCTATCACTACAGTAAACATCACCAAATTGTGGTCACTATCACCAAAGTGCTCACCTACCACCAAATCTAACACCTGGCCAGGTTCGTTACCCAGTAGCAAATCCAATGTGGCCTTGCTCCTTGTTGGCCTGTCTACGTACTGTGAAAAGTACTTGAACTATAGTGTTCCCAGTCAATACTTGGAAAGTTCGAGTCTCCCATTACAACTACCCTGTCACTTTCACTCCTTTCGAGGGTCATCTTTGCTATCCTATCCTCCACATCTCTGGAACTATTCAGAGGCTTATAGAAAACTCCCAACAAGGTAACCTCTCCTCTCCTGTTTCTGTGGAGGCACAGTCCTTGAATATTTATAAAGCAGACAGGGATTAAGAAAGGGGGTGATAGGTTATTGAGGGAGGCTGGAATGTGGAATGGAAATTACAATCCAATCGGCCAAGATCCAATTGAAGAGTGAAGTAGGCTTGAGGGGCTGAATGGCCTATGCCTGCTCCTCATTTAGATATTCACAAAAAGACCATACGTGCAGTTTCCATCTCATTACCTAAGGAAAGCTTCATTTGGTATAGAGGGGGTGCAGCCAAAGTCCCTGATTCCTGGGATGGCAGGTTTATCATATCAGAGAGACTGTATTTACTGTATTCATTGGAATTTTGAAGAATGAGAGGGAATCTCAGTGAGATGTATGCAACTCTGATTGGGCTGGACAGACTGGATGCTGGGATTGTGTGTTCCCCTGGCCTGATCAAGGGGCCTCAGTCTCAGGATAAATGGTAGGCCATTTCAGACAGAGAGGAAAGGGAATTTCTTACCTCAGAACGTGGTGAAACTGAGGAATTCTCTGTCACAGACAATGGGAGAAAGCCAAGTTACTGAGTACATTCAAGAAGGGAAGGGATAGACACTAAAGGTATCAAGGGGGAAGCATTGGAGTACAGCAAGGAGACACAGGGTTAGCCCATTTTTGGCTGCATGGTGGAGCAGCTCAAAGGGCTGAATTGGCTTACTCCTGTTCCAATATTCTACATTGCTGTGTTTCTGTTGCACACAGAAGGAAGGCAGAATAACTGGAGAAAAGGAAAGAGAGAACAACAAACGTTTTGGATTTAAGTTGATGAGTTAATGTCGTACGGCTGGAAATGCAACAGCCAATTTTTGCAAAACAAGATTCCATAGGCCAGAAAGGAGGTGAATGATCACATCCTAGTATTTTGGGAAATATCTGAACTCCGACGAAGAGTATTACAGAAAATCTTCCGGAACAGGGAAACAAAGAGTAGGCAAATATGACACAGAGACCTTGATGCAATGTCTCATTGCACAAGATGGCACCTCTGGCAATGCAGCACTCCCTTGGCATTGGCACCAGAAGCATAAGCACTGACGCACGGGTCAGGCAGGCAGATAGTACACAGGGACAATTGCTAAGAAAGAGACGAATAGGATGACCCCTGAGTGCTTGAGACTGGTATGTCATTATTAGTAGTGACTGGCTGTGAAATCCCTCTATTTTCTAACATTGCCAGAAAAGGGTCATTGGATTGTATCAACTGGAAAACATTCTGCAACATGCTCGCCTTCCCAACAGATTGTAGTATAGTGCAAAAAGAGGCCATTCAGCCCATCAACTTGCACTGATCTCTCAATGAGCATCCCATCCAGAACCACTCCAACCCCATTGTCCCACATTACCAATGGTTAACCCACCTAACATACATATCCCTGAACACTATGGGCAATTTAGCAAAGCCAGTCCAGCTGAACTATACATCTTTGGACTGTGGGAGGAAACAGGAGCACCCTGAGGAAACCCACACAGACACAGGGAGAATGTGCAAACTCCACATAGACAGTCACCCAAGGCTGGAATTGAACACTGCAAGGCAGCAGTGCTAACCACTGAGCCACCGCACTGTCCATTAGGAGCAGGTGAAGGGATTCAGTGTCTGGAGACAGCTCCATTAATCAGTAACACCAGTGTCGATCAAAACCCTATTTCACATAGCTTTGAGTATCCTCAATGATCCATACTGACTTCAAGAGGTGAAATCCTGCCTTATCTCTTTCTTAAATGGGCAGCCCTTTATTTTTAAACCATGTTCCCTAGTTCTAGATTCTCACACAGAGGAACAATGAGAGCATCAACAAAGAGGGGAAGGCAGAGAGGAGGGACATATGGTCTGCTGGGATGTGTCAGTCAGTGGTTTACATTTGCAGGAGCAGGACCCTTTGCAACAGAATGAGATGAAACCAAAAATAGCAATAGGTGAGTGAAAGAAGAAACACTCCACCGAGGACATGCAGGTCCTTGGACTCCTCCACCGGCAGAACACAACTACACGACGGCTGGAGGAGGAGCGCCTCATCTTCCGCCTGGGAACCCTCCAACCACAAGGTATGAATTCAGATTTCTCCAGCTTCCTCATTTCCCCTCCCCCCACCTTGTCTCAGTCGGTTCCCTCAACTCAGCACCGCCCTCCTAACCTGCAATCCTCTTCCTGACCTCTCCGCCCCCACCCCACTCCGGCCTATCACCCTCACCTTGACCTCCTTCCACCGATCCCACCTCCATCGCCCCTCCCCCTAGTCCCTCCTCCCTACCTTTTATCTCAGCCTGCTTGGCTCTCTCTCTCTTATTCCTGATGAAGGGCTTATGCTCGAAACGTCGAATTCTCTATTCCTGAGATGCTGCCTAACCTGCTGTGCTTTGACCAGCAACACATTTGCAGCAGTTGCTCAGAAATGCGACTGCACCCGAATCAACAGTTGAAAACATTTAACATTCCACGTGAAATGAAAGTGACTTAGCTGAAGCAGAATGCAGAGCAGAAACACCAGTGTAACGTAAGCTCTGGGAAACCGTGACACAATGTCAAATAATGGGCCACAGAATAGCTTTGGGGAATTTAATTCAAAACAAAAACCCAATATGACATTGGCTACCCTGGTCTGAACAAATACATCTCAAATTCCATATGGATTGAGTGCTGCCAAACCAGGCTGGTGTGTGTGTGTGTGTGTGTGTGTGTGTGTGTGTGTGTGTGTGTGTGTGTGTGTGTGTGTGTGTGTGTGTGTGTGTGTGTGTGTGTGTGCTGTTTCAAACTGCAGACTTCTTTCCTGGGCAATGACCTTATCCTGTTTCAAAGCTAACTCCTGGCATTTCAATTTACACGGTTGGGAATTCTGACATGAGCTGATACAGCACGGGGAAAGGTGCTTTCAATTCCAATGCCAGAGCAGGGACCACTTGGACACAGTCACGTGGACTCATCGCAGATGCTTTCGGTCAAACTCAATCACAGTGAGCCTGCTTTAAATATGCCCCCCCCCCCACTTATCCTAAAGCCTTGACCTCTCATTCTAGGCTGCCCCACATGAAGGGACGGGCCCCTCCACATCCAAGGTGACATAGCATGGGAAATCCGGGCCCTGGAACCTCCAGGAGGATTTAAGTATCCACAACCAACCCCAACTGAAGGATAATGCAATTAACATCACAGTAACTGGAAAGGACATGTAACTTAGTGAGGATGTATTCTGTATCAAACCAAGCATAGAAATAGAAATAGAGAGAAAGAAATATTCAACAGAGAGTAAAGAAAATGAAGACAAAGGGAAATGAAAAGAAATCCAGATCCTCCATTGATGCTTGAAGAAAGAAGAATGACAAAAGTTAATTTTCAGTGCCAGAGAGGATGTTGGGTAGTAATAAATTTTTATCATGTTAGAAATGGCAAAATTTAATGCTGTGTGGCATACGGAATTCAAAGACAGAAGCTTGACACCAGTGAATGCATTTCACAATGAGGTATATAGAAGTTGCAGAGTGAACATCCCAGCCAGCCATCCTCAGTCATTTCTTAACCTGATACCAACCCTTTGCCTGCACATTTCTCTGCCATTGACCTTTGATTAATTGTAAGAACAATTTACACTCCCCAGTGTGGAATACCGGGTCAGCATGGACGAGTTGGACTGAAGGGTCTGTTTCCATGCTGTACAACTCTATGACCATTAATTGGACAACAAAATCTGATCCATTGCCTTTCAGGTGAGACATTAAACTAAAGCCTCTAAGGGGATGCAAAAGATCCTCTGACCACTATTGTGGTCCTCTCCTCCAGGGACATAAGCCAATGTTTATCACGAGACTAACCTTATCACAAAATGGCTTCATTGATCCTATTACTGGTGGTGGGATCTTGCTGTATTCTGATTGGCTGCCACGCATCTTTAAATTACCAGCTAACTCAGCACAGATTACTAAATCGATTCCAAGCCTGACAGGATGATTAGGTTGCCAAGGGAACAGTGTGTTATGTCATTTCCTATTCAGTTTTCTTCTTTTATGGGATCTGGGATTTTATAACCTCTCCCTAACTGCCATTGAATTGACTGGCCATTTCAAAGGGCAGTTAAGAGTCATCCACATTGCTTTTGGTCAGGAATGGTAGGCCAGACCAGGGTAAGGATGCCAGATTTCCTTCCCTAAAGGGCATTAGTGAACCAGATGGGTGTTTAACAATCATTAGATAGTCACCCATAACCTAGCTTTACTTTTAATTGGCCTGTTCAAAGATGTCATTATGCACTTCTGAGATTGGTACTTGAATCCAGGTCTCCAGGCTAAAAGGTAGGGACACTACCGATGTGCCAGGAAGCCCTTTCCCAAGCTTCTTTGCCAAAAGCCAAATTTGACTTATTTCACATGTGACAGGGTGAGATTCAGACCCAAGTCTACCAGTAGTCTTGGGACGTCTAGTCAAGTGACAATACCACAAGACCACCACCTCCTCTTAACTCAGTAACTGTTGGGAGTTGATAGAGGAGAAAAGCTAAGTAAAGAACTGTCCAAGTCAGACTGGAATCCATCAGTGGATTGAGTGATAGCACAACCATCTCATGAATTAGAAGATTGTGGACTCAACTATTACATTGGAGGTATGAGCAAATAGTCAAGGCTGGGTCTGTCAGTGCAGTGTTGAGGAAAGAGTATTCTTGCATTGAGAAAGCAGGAAACAACAGCTTCGCTTCACTTGGAGGTCACCACTGATGATGTTACCTAGCCAGGTAATGAAACATCTGGATACCAAACTTACAGCTCAGTGAGCAAACCTACACCCTAAACCTCAACCTGAGCTACAAACCTTCACAAACCTTGCAGGAAACATTATGTTGGAAGCAGCACCTTTCAGATGGGATATGAAAGCAAGCATTGACCTACTTGGTTGAATGTTAAATAACCCAAGCCACAACTTCAAAGAACAGCAGGGAAGCTGGGCAAACAGCTGAGCACTATCGCCGAAAACAGAGCAACTGCATGTGGGATTTTAACTCAAACCTGTACAAAGTAACAAAGTAATTAACTAAGCAGAGATGGCTGGTTGGCTGATGAGCTGTAGCTGTATGATGTGGGAGCTGGCTGATCCCATTGTGAATGGCAGTGACCACATCTGCAGCAAGTGTTGGTTGCTGGAAGAACTCCGGATCAGAGTTGATGATCTGGAATCTGAGCTTCAAACACTGCGGCACATCCGGGAGGGGGAGAGTTACCTGGACGCTTTGTTTCAGGAGGCAGTCATACCTGGGAGATTAAGTAATTCACATTCAGTTAGTGATCAGGGACATCAGAGTGTGACTGTAAGAGAGGCAGGTAGGGGGAACCTGAGTTCAGGAGTGCAGGAGCCTCAGCCCTTGACCTTGTCCAACAGGTATGAGATTCTTGCTCCCTGTACGGATGAGGAAAAGGGCTCTGGACCGGATGAGCCAGCTGACCACGGCACCATGGTACAGAAGGCCATTCAAGAGAGGGGAGCAAATAGACAAGTAGTGGTTATAGGAGATTCTATAATTAGGGGGACAGATAGTATCCGGATCGGGAGTCTCGCATGGTGTGTTGCCTGCCCGGTGCCAGGGTACGGGACATCTCTGACCGGCTTGAAAGGATATTGGAGTGGGAGGGGGAGGATCCAGTTGTTGTGGTCCACGTTGGTAATAACAACATAGGCAAGACTAGGATGGAGGACCTGTTTGGGGATTATCAAGCACTAGGAAGGAAATTGAAATAAAGATCCTCAAGGGTCATAATCTCCAGATTACTGCCTGAGCCACGTGCCAATTGGCATAGGGATAAGAAAATTAGGGAAGTAAACACATGGCTAAGGGATTGGTGTGGGAAAGAGAGATTCCACTTCATGGGCATTGGCATCAGTTTTGGAACAGGGGGGATCTGTACCGTTGGGACGGTCTCCACCTGAACCGATCAGGTACCAATGTTCTAGCGAAGAGGATAAATAGGGTGGTCAGTAGGACTTTAAACTTCTGAGTTGGGGGGAAGGGAAAGTGAAAGCGACAGGGAGTATGGAGTTAAATGGAAAGATAAGCAACAGAATAGCATATGTGCAGGCGGATTTAAACTTGAGGGAGACTGGGAATGCAGCAAAAAGGAAGGATAACTTCGGACATCTTATGACTTCCAATGTCTCCAATGATAAAGTTAGCATTAAGGCACTTTACCTGAATGCTCGTAGCATTCGTAACAAAGCCCATGAGCTAATGGCACAGATCATAGTGAATGATTATGATGAGGTAGGCATCACAGTGACGTGGTTACAGGGGGGGTCAGGAATGGCAGTTAAACCTCCAAGGATTTTCAACTTATCGAAAAGACAGGGAGGTGGGCAGAGGGGGTGGGGTTGCCCTGTTAGTTAAGAACAAAATTAAATCTATGGCAGTGAATGACATAGCGTCGGATGATGTGGATACTGTGTGGGTGGAATTGAGGAACCACAAAGGCAAAAAAAACATAATTGGAGTTATGTACCGACCTCCTAACAGTGGTCAGGACCAGGGACACAACATGTACTGGGAAATAGAGAAGGCATGTCAGAAAGGCAAGGTCATGGTGATCGTGGGAGACTTAATATGCAGGTGGACTGGGTAAATAATGTTGCTAGTGGATCCAAAGAAAGGGAATTCATGGAATGCTTACAGGATGGCTTTTTGGAACAGCTTGTCATGGAGCCCACAAGGGAGCAGGCTATTTTGGACCTAGTGCTATGTAATGAACCAGACTTTATAAAAGATCCTAAAGTAAGGGAACCCTTAGGAAGCAGCGATCGTAATATGGCAGAGTTCAGTCTGCAGTTTGAAAGAGAGAAGGCAAAATTGGATGTAATGGTGTTACAGTTAAATAAAGGTAATTATGAGGGCACGAGAGAGGAACTGACAAAAATAGACTGGAAGCAGAGCCTAGCGGGGAAGACAGTAGAACAAAAATGGCAGGAATTTGTGGGTATAATTGAGGACACTGTACAGAGGTTCATCCCCAAGAAAAGAAAGATTATCCAGGGAGGGATTAGACAGCCATGGCTGACAAAGGAAGTCAGGAAATGTATTAAAGAAAAAGAGAGATTCTATAAAGTGGCCAAGAGCAGTGGGAAATCAGAAGATTGGGAAGGCTACAAAAACAAACAGAGGATAACAAAGAGAGAAATAAGGAAGGAGAGGATCAAATATGAAGGTAGGCTAGCCAGTAATATTAGAAATGATAGTAAAAGTTTCTTTCAATACATAAGAAACAAACGACAGGCAAAAGTAGACATTGGGCCACTTCAAACTGATGCTGGAAGCCTAGTGATGGGAGATAAGGAAATAGCAGGAGAATTTAACAAGTACTTTGCATCAGTTTTCACAGTGGAAGACATGAGTAATATCCCAACAATTAAAGGGAGTCAGGGGGCTGAGTTGAGTATGGTTGCCATTACAAAAGAGAAAGTGCTAGAAAAGCTAAAAGGTCTTAAAATTGATAAATCTCCTGGCCCCAATGGGATACACCCTAGAGTTCTGAGAGAGGTGGCTGAGGAAATAGCGGAGGCATTGGTTGAGATCTTTCAAAAGTCACTGGAGTCAGGGAAAGTCCCGGATGATTGGAAGATCACTGTTGTAACCCCCTTGTTCAAGAAAGGATCAAGAAAAAAGATGGAAAATTATATGCCAATTAGCCTAACCTCGGTTGTTGGTAAAATTCTAGAATCCATCATTAAGAATGAGGTTTCTAAATTCTTGGAAGAGCAGAGTCTGATTAGAACAAGTCAACATGGATTTAGTAAGGGGAGGTCATGTCTGACAAACCTGTTGGAATTCTTTGAAGAGGTGACAAGTAGGTTAGACCAGGGAAACCCAGTGGATGTGGTCTATCTAGACTTCCAAAAGGCCTTTGATAAGGTGCCACACGGGAGGCTGCTGAGCAAGGTGAGGGCCCATGGTGTTCGAGGTGAGCTACTGGTATGGATTGAGGATTGGCTGTCTGACAGAAGGCAGAGAGTTGGGATAAAAGGTTCTTTTTCAGAATGGCAGCCGGTGACAAGCGGTGTCCCACAGGGTTCAATGTTGGGGGTCGCAGCTGTTCACATTATATATTAATGATCTGGATGAAGGGACTGGGGGCATTCTAGCGAAGTTTGCCGATGATACGAAGTTAGGTGGACAGGCAGGTAGTACTGAGGAAGTGGGGAGGCTGCAGAAGGATCTAGACAGTTTGGGAGCGTGGTCCAGGAAATGGCTGATGGAATTCAACGTGAGCAAATGCGAGGTCTTGCACTTTGAAAAAAAGAATAAAAGCATAGACTACTTTCTAAATGGTGAGAAAATTCGTAAAGCCAAAGTACAAAGGGATCTGGGAGTGCTAGTCGAGGATTCTCTAAAGGTAAACATGCAGGTTGAGCCCGTGATTAAGAAAGCAAATGCAATGTCATTTATCTCATGAGGGTTGGAATATAAAAGCACTGTTGTTCTACTGAGACTTTATATAGCTCTGGTTAGGCCCCATTTGGAGTACTGTGTCCAGTTTTGGTCCCCACACCTCAGGAAGGACATACTGGCACTGGAGCGTGTCCAGTGGAGATTCACACGGGTGATCCCTGGAATGGTTGGTCTAACATATGAGGAACGGCTGAGGATCCTGGGATTGTATTCATTGGAGTTTAGAAGATTAAGGGGAGATTTAATAGAAACTTGCAAGATAATACATGGCTTGGAAAGGGTGGACGCTCGGAAATTGTTTCCGTTAGGCGAGGAGACTAGGACCCGTGGACACAGCCTTAAAATTAGAGGGGGTCAATTCAGAACAGAAATGCGGAGACATTTCTTCAGCCAGAGAGTGGTGGGCCTGTGGAATTCATTGCCGCAGAGTGCAGTGGAGGCCGGGACACTAAATGTCGTCAAGGCAGAGATTGATAAATTGTTGATGTCACAAGGAATTAAGGGCTACGGGGAGAATGCTGGCAAGTGGAGTTGAAATGCCCATCAGCCGTGATTAAATGGCGGAGTGGACTCGATGGGCCGAATGGCCTTACTTCCACTCCTATGTCTTATGGTCTTATGTCTTATGGATCTTGGTGTGCTCAGATTGGTTTCCTGGTTTCCTTACAAGACAATAGTGACTACACTTGAAATTTTGCTTTGTTGGCAGTAGATTGCTGTGAACCCCTGAGACTGTGAGGGGCATTTTGTTACTCTGAAATGACCATTCCAGCCAGTCTGTGTAGCCTCAACAAGGCAGTCCTAACCTCAAATGTCCATTTTATTCAACTGTGCTGCCACGTAATCTCATCTGAAAAGTAGATGCGTTCTTCTTCTCAATTGCCACACAGTGTTCAGTCTCATATCCTCCAGCCTAGAGGTTCCTCCGGCTCCCTTCCCTGAACCTCTGGTCATGTACCTGCTATCTACTCTCCTCATTCTGTAACAGCAGGCTGGGGCTACCTAACAGCAGGCTGGGGCTACCTAACAGCATTATGGATGTCTCTACAACGTGTGGACTGCCCTGGTAACTCACTAGCGCCTTCTCAAGGCTAAGTAGAGATGGGCTATAGATAATGACCCAGCCAGCAACACCCACATCCCATGACAGAATAATAAAAATAATTCTGCAACCCTTAACTAATGCAAATACATTCTTTAGTAGGGTTTTTAAGGGAATGGCTATACTTTGACAGTTACTCCACTGTGTGCTGGCTATGGTTTAGTTTGGTAGCACTTTCTCTCAGCATCACACAGTTTCAGATTCAATTCCCACTCCAAGTCTTGAGCTCCAAACTTTGGTGCAGTGCTGAGGGGGAGCTGCACTGTCAAGGGAGCTGTCTTTTGCATGGCTTATTAAACTGCAGCATCGTATGCCCTCTTCAATGCTTGTTAAAAGTCTCAAAGCACTCATTTGAGAGAGCAATCCCTGACACCATCAAGGACAAAATAGCCCCTGCTTGATTGGTACCACACCCACAAACTTCCACTCCCTCATCACCAACGCTCAGTCACAGCTGTGTGTACCATCTACAAGCTGCACTGCAGAAATTCACCAAACATCCTCAGACAGCATCTTCCAAAAACACAACCATTTCCATCTCGAAGGAGAAGGGTAGCAGATACATGGGAACACCACTCCTTGCAAGCTCCCCACCAAGCCACTCACCATCCTGACTTGGACATATATCACCGTTCCTTCACGGTCATTCAGTCAAAATCCTGGAATTCCCTCCCTAAGGGTATTGTGTGGACTGCAGCGGTTTAAGAAGGCAGCTCATCCCCACCTTCTCAAAAGCAAACTGAGATGTGCTTTAAACACTAGCCTAGCCAGCGACTCCCGCATCCCATGAGTGAATGTATAAAGTTTCCAGAGACATTACTGAGGGCTGTGAATGCTCTAAGATGTAGGAGATTGTCTTGTGTCTTGTGTTGTTATGTAACCGTGCCTGCTGTAGTTGATCTGAGAATTCAGAAAGACTTTGAGAAACTTAGGAAGACATCAGCGCTGCTGCATGATTGAAATAAAGTTCTGACAAAATTGATCATGTTTAAATGTGAGGGTGGCACAATCTCACTAAACATGGAGAGAATATGGAGGAATTTAACTGAAACTGGGAGTGAGGAACTTCGGGAATGTCAGGAGACTGGGATATTTCTGATTCACATGTTTCGAGAAGATTAAGGGGAGTTTTGACTCGTGCTGGAACACTTGAGAATTTTGGATGGAGGTAATATTGGCAGGAGGGTCGGTACGTTTAAGGGGGGGGGGCAGGGTCATTGTTCTGGGGACCTAGGTCTTAGTCTTTACATGACCGATGTTAGAATTTGAATTCAATAAAAAATCTGAAATTAAGAGCCTAATAGTGACCATGAAACCATTGTTGGAAAAACCCCATCTAGTTCACTAATGCCCTTCAGGGAAGGAAATTGCCGTCCTTACTGGTAGGTCTACCATGTGACTTCAGACTGCGCTTGATCCTTAAGTGCCTTCTGGGCAATAAATGTTGGTTGAGCCGGTGATGCCCTCATCGTATGAGTGAATAAAAAAAGTCTCAGATTGTAAGTTGCCATGGTCCCACAGGACTGCTCGCTCTCTCTTGAGAGACTCAACTGGGTTGTGGTTTCATCTGAGAGTCAAGGGGAGAAGGAGAGTCCTTAATGGCTATCCCAGCTGGTGCAAGAAATTGGACGCACTCTGCACCACAGATCAACCGTCCAGCCTAACCAAGCCCTTGACTAAACCAAGCCACAGGTCAACAGGAAAAGAGCAGCGTGAGGTTAATGAGGAGAAAATGTCTTTCTCAGACAGTGGTGATCCAGAACATGTTGTCTGAAAGAGCGCAGCGTGGTTGAATAGGAACTGCCAAAAGGGCATTTGGATATATACTTGCACAGGTAAAACTTCCAGGGCTTGGCAAAAGAGCAGGAGGTGAAGGGTTAACTGAATCGCTCTTCCAAAACACAATGTAGACACGATAAGTTGAATGGCCAACATGATTCAATGAGGAGAGATGAGCCAAAAAGATAATGTATTGAACTTTCTGCTTGTTCATTTAGTCACACAAAGCACTTCAAAATGGAACATTCAGGAGAGCTTATTGGGTCTTTAAGCTGTTATCTCTAATCAAGGTATTTGCATGCACATTAAAATTAATTCTGTTCATGACAGGAGGAGTTTAACTAGGATATTAAACGTTTTCTGCAAACTGCACCTGAACAATAAAATGCCTGGATAATACACTGTCTCACTGAGGGTTGATTACATCTTTCATAGTAAAATAAATTTATGATTACTCATCTATTTTTTTTAGGCAACTATTCATGCTAAAAGTATCCTGATCCATGAATGTATGTTCCCAGATCCATTAACCAACAGGGAGTGAGCACATCAACCATTATGCTGAGGCTAATTGCCATATTAACATTTTTATGAGATGAAAAGGGGCCTCTATGTCTTTCTTAACAAGCGTGTAATATTTGCACAAATCCTCCAGACTGTGAACCAATGAGCATCGTGATTCCACAGAGTATGAACTGAGAATGTTTTCATAGAGAATGGTGACACACTAGGACTGTGAACAGCAGAAGACTTTAGGATCGATTGTCAGGAACCGTACTCGGAGAACCTTATCCCTTACCCCTCCCAGCACTCCCTCTATTAGATTTTTACAGCTCTTTAGAACAAAGCTTCAAGTTAGCAAATCATTTCTGGAAGTTACAGGGTCACAAGAGTTCCAACACACAGAGTAAAGTTCCCAGGACAGGGACAGCACGGGATTAGATACAAAGCAAAGCTTCTTCTGCACCGTCCCCATCAAGCCCTCCCAGGACAGATACAGCAGTGTTAGATACAAAACAAAGCTCCCTCTACACAGTCCCCGTCAAACACTCCCAGGACAGAGACAACACAGGGTTAGATGCAAAATAAAGCTCTTCTACACTGCCTCCATCAAATACATTTAAGGGTTGGCAATGGTCTAGTGTTATTACCACTGGGCTGTTAATCCAGAGAGCCAGGTATGTTCTTGGGACTGGGTTCAAACCCCACACAACAGATGGTGGAATTTAAATGCAAAAAAATCTGGAATTCAGAGTCTAATGATGACCATGAATCCATTGTCAGAACGACCCAAGTGGTTCACTAATGTCCTTTAGGGAAGGAAATCTGTCATCCCTTCCTGCTCTGGTCTACATGTGACTCCAGACCTACAGCAATGTGACTGACTCTTAACTGCCCCCTGGGCAATTAGGGATGGGCAATAAATGCTGGCCTGACCTCATCCTGTAACTGAATTTTAAATAAACTCCCAGTACAGCGACAGCACAGGGCTAGATATAAAGTAAAGCTCCCTCTACATTGTACCCATCAAACAAACCGCCATGTTCTACAATACTGGAATAAACCAGGGTGGTGTGTGCAGCCAGAACTATTGGGTTGAATGGATGGATTGTGCTAAATTTAAGAAGGGATGGAATATATATTTTGCTGGCTTCAGGGCTAAGAGTATAAGCCTAGTTAAACTGCCTCTTCCAGTCCTATACAATTCAGATGCCATGGGTACTGCTGACATAATGAATCCGCTTTGTTCTTCGAGACATTCCCAAGTGAGACATCCTGGACTGTTGGGGATCCACCAAGCCTTGAGAGGAAACCTACAAGCCAATGAGATGTTGGTTCAGTTCTGTACATTTCACACAGCAGGCAATAGTAAACGGCCTCTCGGATGGCTTCCCATTCAGTTATTTACATGGTTTGGATTCTGACAGATGACTGGAGACTTTCCCTTTCAGAAGTAGGAAAGTTGGAGCTGAAGAGGGGCATTGCTTTTACCATCTTTCTATGGTCTGCTGAGCCTTTACCTCTGGATCAGAGTTACTGTCGACACCAGAGTGAGAGAATCACACTTGCCCGACTCTGTCCATTCCTCACCAGCTTCAGGACTACATTAAGTGTCTGTTCCCTCCACAATGAGCCAGTCCAAAGCTCTCCTGACTCACTCCCCACATTGCAAACCTTCTCCATTTGCATTCATCGAAATTCCTCCTCACCTTCTCACCTGCACCAACTCCCATTTGCCTGGGCCAATCCCTGCACTCCACTGTGGTTCTGATTTTAAGATTCTCATCCTTGGTTTTAAATCCCCATGCCATGATCCTACCCCCTCCCAATCTCTGTAACTTTTCCAGCCTTATTACCCTTTAGAGAACTCTGTGTTCCTCCTCCACCTCTGATCTCTCACTCCATCAGTAGTGACCATGTCTACATCTGCCTGGGCTCTCAGGTTTCATTCCACCCAGCATCCATTGACTCCTCTTATATCTATCTCCCACTTGAAGATACACGGTATGCCCATCCTTTTATTTAATTTGTTCATGGACATCAGTATCACTGGCGAGACCAGCATTTATTGCCAATCTGTAACCTCAGACAAGGATCAGCCCCATTACTCTGGGTCTGGAGTCACATATGGGTCAGTCCAGGCTAAGGACAGCAGTTTTCCATCCCCAGAAGACATTAATGAACCAGAGCGGTTTTTGCAACAATTGGCAGTGGTTACATGAATGCTATTGGGATGTCTTTTTCAAAAATCATTTTTGTACTAACTTTACTGGATAGAGGGCTGTGTCATCTGTGTTAATGGAGAAGTGATGTTTCGGGCATAAACCCTTGGTCAGGAATGGCTTTCCTGATGAAGGATGCATGCTCGAAGCATCGACTCTCTTGCTCCTTGGCTGTTCTTTTCCAGCTCCGCACTTTTCAACTCTGATCTCTAGCATCCGCAGTCCTCAATTTCTCCGAGTAACCTGTGCTAATCCGACAGAGCACCACCTGTGAAGTTCCCACACAAGTACCTAAGGAAACAGGCACTAGCTAAATGCCTTAAATACAAACCTCCCCTTAACACCCCACTCGCCAAAAGAATAGCAGAGCAAAACTGGCACAGAATGCTTAGATAAATGACTAATAATGCCCATAACAGGCTCTGTAAATACAACCAGGAAATTTTGTGCCAAAAAACTTTATTCACTAGTACAACAAATAATGAAGGGACAGAGACAGCACATTAAGCCATAGACATTAGACAGCTACAAACACAGAAAAATGAAAAATGTCGACCTGCAAAAAAAACTAGACAAACTTAGACAAAATAACAACACAGACAACACAGAAACATGGATAAAAAACCTATCTGACTGATCCTTAACAGACAATGAAACCGTCTTAGTAAGAAGATTAAATTACAACTTCCAGGATGAGGACAAGAAAGATTTCTTAGCAGCATTAGAAACAACACTGAAAGACAACCAACTCACAGAGGAAACCCAGCAAACCCTCAGACAGTCGCACCAATGTTAAACAGGAAAAAGGAAGGAAACACACTCTATACACAAGAAAGAAAAGCACTAGAAGGACTAAAAAAACAGATAAAAACATTGTTATCCTACTTGCAGGCAAAGGACACTTGACAGTCATTTTAAATCAAAGAGACTACATTGAAAAACCAAATGCACTACTTGCAAATACCAATACTTACCAACAAGTAGCGATAGACTCAACCCCACAACTAGAAAACTGAATCACAGCCCTACTCAAAAACCTTCAGAAATCTGGAAAACTAAATTAAGACTCACTTCCCAAAAATGAAACCAGACAGATCCAACACACCACGCTTCTGCAGAGTACCCAAAACTCACAAACCAGGAGCCCCCCCCCTCAGACCCATAATCTCGCTACCTTGAACACCAACTTACAGATTGGCCAAGCAGCTACATCAAAGGCTAACACACTCAGTAGAAGACTCACGCCACTCCGTCCACTCCACCCAAGAATTCCTGAAGATCAACAAAGACACCAAGATAGAAGAGGATGATGTAACAGCCCTGTTCACATCCATCA
Organism: Hemiscyllium ocellatum; assembly: GCF_020745735.1. Lineage (NCBI taxonomy): Eukaryota > Metazoa > Chordata > Chondrichthyes > Orectolobiformes > Hemiscylliidae > Hemiscyllium > Hemiscyllium ocellatum. The sequence goes on along the minus strand of NC_083412.1, from coordinate 96,898,824 downwards.
GCATCAACTTGGCCAAGGAAACATTGACTAAATATTAGAAGAACCAAAGACACATACACCAAACACCACCAACTTCATCAGCAAGGACAGTATTGTCAGTGGATATATGTCCTACCACCCACTTCACCTTCAACAACAAAACCTACAGACAAACCAACGGAACATCCACGGGATCTCGAATATCAGGGTTTCTTAGCAGAGGTAGTAATGCAGAAACTTGAACAAACAGCTCTGCCAACCATCCAACCCGAACTTTGGGTCCGCTATGTGAATAACACATTTGTCATCACTAAACAAAACAAATTAGGGGAAACCTTCAAGACCATCAATAATACCCTTACTGGTATAAAATTCTCTAAAGAGGAGGAAAACAACAACAAACTGCCATTCCTAGATGTCACAGTAATGTGAACAGCCATTGGGGAACTTCAAACCAGCCTCTACAGGAAAACAACACATAAGGGCCAAATAATGAACTACAGAAGCAAACATCCCAACATCCACAAATGAAGCTGCATTTGAACATTATTTCAATGAGCCACCACACACTGCAGCACTGAGGAACTATGAACAGCAGAGGAAAATCACCTCAATAGTGTATTCAAAAAGAATGAGTACCCAATGAACACAGTCCGCCGATTTCTCAGCAACAAACCCAAATAAGCAGACAAAACACATCCAGAAACCCTGGCCACTCTCTCCTACATCAAAAACATCTCGGAAATGACTGCCAGACTACTCAAATCCCTTGGAACCATGATAGCCCACAAACCCACCAACACACTAAAAGAGCAGCTAATGAACTTGGAAGACACCATACTGACAAAACGCAAAACAAATGTAATTTACAAAATATCTTGTAAGGACTGTAACAAACACTATATTGGACAAACTGGCAGAAAACTAACCACCAGGATACATGAACATCAACTAGCCACAAATAGACATGACCCATTCTCACTAGTATCCTTCCATACAGATAAGGAAGGATACCACTTCAACTGGGACAACACATCCATCCCAGGACAAGCCAAAGAGAGACACGCGCGAGAATTCCTAGAAGCATAGCACTCCAACCAGAAATCTATCAACAAACACATTGACTTGGATCCCATTTACTACCCCCTGAGAAAAAGAACAGAAAATGACATCACCAGAGGGAATGACATGACCAACCCAAGGAAACTAAAACACATAAATAAAAAGCGGGCGGTACCACCAGTGCTTCATTCGGAGTCTCACTGATGATATTACCAAGTAGGGTGACAAAACATCTGAAAACGAACCTTCCAGCTCAGTGAGCAAACCTACATCCAGAACATCAACATGAGCTACAAATCTTCTTAAAACTCACTAACACCTGCGCTGATGTCCTTTTTCAGAATTCAGTGTCAGAAGTTTTCTCAAATAAGTTGTGAAGTGCCCTGAGACATTTTACCGTATTGAACTTGTCATATAAATACTAGTTGTTGTTGTTATGTGATGAGTCTTGACTTGAAGATGATGTGTGTGTGTTTGTGTGTGTGAGGGAGAGAGAGAGAGAGAGAGAGAGAGATAGAGACAGACTGAGATAGAGACAGACAGCATGTGCGTTTGTGTGAGACAGAGAGCCTGTTTGAGTGCGTGTGTTTGTGTGGGTGGGTGGGTGAGTGAGTGAGACTGGGATAAAGGCTGTGTAGAACTCCAAATCAGTCATATTTTTCAGACATTTCAAAGGGCCAACAGCAGATGGTACAGCCAGAATGTGACTCTGATATAATTTGGAAGAAGGTTTTGCTGTAAGCTGACAGATTCCATCATTCCTGGGCTTCATTCTCTTGAGCATTCCTTTGTTGGCTGTACCTGAGAGCGGAACCTTCCCCTACTGAGATGGGTCATGGAAGCTGCTGAGGGGAATGTCATTGTCTGGGATGGAATCATGGAATACCACTGCCATGTCCTCACCACCACAGAATTCAAGGTCCCATTGTCCTTCCTAACTCACCAACAATGGAGACCCGGAAGTGGTCAATCAGAGACCACGTCAGCAGCTCTTTGAGGGTGCTGTACCTGAGTGTTTGACCAGGTACTTTCCCTCGGATTCATCATCGCTGTCCCAGTACCTGACTGGAGCAGAAAGCCCACAGAGCGACCAACCAAAGATCCGAGGGACCTAAGACCCAGTGAGCTGCCTGTTACTATGCCTGCTACTCTACTTCAGTCAAAAACTGGAAGAATATGCCCTTAGTATTTTGAACAGAAACAATGTTTTCACAGTAAGATCTAAAAAACAACGGACTGAGAGGTTTTTTTAGCTTTTGTTTGTTTTTTTAATTCTTCAGATTAAGGGAACAAAGGGTATGGGGAGGAAGTGGGAGCAGGGGACTGAGTTGGATGGTCGGCCAGGATCATATTGAATGGTGGAGCAGGCTTGAAGGGCTGAATGGCCTCCTCCTACTTCTCTTCTAATGTTCTAATGAATAAATCTAAAATTGAAAGCTAGTCTCTGTGATGGTGAGCATATAACCATCATCCATCTATCATTCATAAAAAGATGGTCTAGCAATATGCTCCTGGGAAGGAAATCTGCCATCATATCAGGTCTGGCCAAGCAAGGAACTGAGTCCAAGGGCAATGAGGGAATGGGCAATGAATGCTGGCATTGCCAGTGACGCCCCCATCCCATGTAAGAATAGAGAAAAGGAAATCTAGAATCTTCAGAATATTCCATCAAATTAGCTATAGGGCGCACAGAGAGGCAAGAGCAGAGGAAGGCCACTCAGCCCCTCGACGCTGCTCCAGTAAGATGAAGATTCTCCTTCACACCGCCCCTCAGGTAGCAGCAGGCGCTGGTTACCTGTCACTGAGCTGTCCAAATTGTCGAGGCTGGAACCCGGAGTGTGTGCGATACCCCGCAGAGGCCTGGCCAGCTCCAATGCTTCTTCCTCGTCCTCATCATCCTCATCCTCATCCGGGAGGTCCGTCTCCATATCAGAAATTAGCGTCCCGGAGATGTAGCCCAGGGGGAGTGCCGGGGCCTGAGGGGGGAGAGAGCTGCCCTGCATTTGCCTGCATTAGGAAAGAGCACAAGAGACATTTTTAAGGACAAGTACATTATCTTTACACAGACCCCAATACATCCTCAGACACAGTTTGTGGTAAACTCTAGCTTTACTCTAATGATGTAGTCTCATGTTCGGAAGTGTCATTTCTCAAGGCTGGAGCTGGATAGTTAGATGTTTAAACATCTGTCTGAATGTTTCCAAACTAGACATCAATGTCCTCTGTCTCCATCCCTTACCTCTGTCAATCAAAGAGATCACCCACACTGGCTCCAGAATTCAATATGATCATAGCAGATCTTCCAACTCAGTCCCCTGTTCCCCCTTGCTCCCCATACCCTTTGATGCCTTTAGCCTGAAGAATTATATCTAACTCCCAAAAAAATTCATTGTTTTGACCTCAACTCCATCCTATGACAGTGATTCCCTAAGGCTCACCACGCTCTGGGAGCAGAAATGTCTCTCATTTCAGTTGAAATGGCCGAATCCATTTCTTGAAACTGTGACCCCAGGTTAGCGTCATAGAGTCATAGAGATGTACAACACGGAAACAGACCCTTTGGTCCAACCTGTCCATGCCAACCAGATATCCCAAACCAATCTAGTCCCACCTGCCAGCACCCAGCCCATATCTCTCCAAACCCTTCCTATTCATATACCCATCCAGATGCCTTTTAAATGTTGCAATTGTACCAGCCTCCACCATTTCCTCTGGCAGCTTATTCCATACACGTACCACCCTCTGCGTGAAAAAGTTGCCCCTTAAGTCTCTTTCCCTTCTCACCCTAAACCTATGCCCTCTAGTTCTGGACTCCCCGGCCCCAGGGAAAAGACTTTGCCTACTTACCCTATCCATGCCCCTCATAATTTTGTAAACCTCTATAAGGTCACCCCTCAGCCTCCGATGCTCCAGGGAAAACAGCCCCAGCCTGTTCAGCCTCTCCCTGTAGCTCAAATCCTCCAATCCTGGTAACATCCTTGTAAATCTTTTTTGAATCCTTTTAAATTTCACAACATCTTTCCGATAGGAAGGAGACCAGAATTTCACACAATATTCCAACAGTGGTCTAACCAATGTCCTGTACAGCCATAACATGACCTCCCAATTCCTGTACTCAATACTCTGACCAATAAAGCCTTCTTCACTATCCTATCTACCTGGGACTCCACTTTCAAGGAGCTATGAACCTGCACTCCAAGGTCTCTTTGTTCAGCAACACTCCCGAGGACCTTACTATTAAGTGTATAAGTCCTGTTAAGATTTGCTTTCCCAAAATGCAGCACCTCGCATTTATCTTAATTAAATGCCATCTGTCACTCCTCAGCCCATTGACCCATCTGATCAAGATCCTGTTGTAATCTGAGTCAACCTTTTTCATGTACACTACACCTCCAATTTTGGTGTCATCTGCAAACTTCGTAACTATGCCTCCTATGTTCACATCCAAATCATTTATATAAATGATGAAAAGTCGTGGGTCCAGCGCCAATCCTTGTGGCACTCCACTGGTCACAGGCCTCCAGTCTGAAAAACAACCCTCTTCCACCATCCTCTGTCTTCTACCTTCGAGCCTGTTCTAGCTGGTTCTCCCTGTATTCCATGAGATCTAACCTTGCTAACCAGCCTAACATGGGGAACTTTGTCAAACACCTTACTGAAGTCCATATAGATCATATACTCTGCCCTCATCAATCCTCTTTGTTACTTCTTCAAAAAACACAATCAAGTTTGTGAGACATGATTTCCCACACACAAAACCATCTTGACTATCCCTAATCAGCCCTTGCCTTTCCAAATACGTGTAAATCATGTCCCTCTGGATTCCCTCCAACAACTTGCCCACCATTGACATCAGGCTCACTGATCTATCGTTCCCTGGCTTGTCCTTACCACCTTTCTTAAACAGTGGCACCATGTTTGCCAACCTCCAGTCTACCAGCAAATCACCTGTGATTATCGATGATACAAATATCTCAGCAGGACGCCCAGAAATCACTTCTCTAGCTTCCCACAGAGTTCTAGGGTACACCTGATCAGGATTTATCCACCTTTATGTGTTTCAAGACATCCAGCACTTCCTCCTCTGTAATATGGACATTTTTCAAGGTGTCATAATCTATTTCCCTACATTCTATATCTTCCATGTCCTTCTCCACTGTAAATATTGATGCAAAATATTCGTTTAGTATCTCCCCCATCTCCTGCAGCTCCACACAAAAGCCGTCTTGCTGATCTTTGAGGGGTCCTATTCTGTCCCTAGTTACTCTTTTGTCCTTAATGTATTTGCAAAATCCTTTGGATTCTCCTTAACATGATTTGTCAAAGTTATCTCATGTCCTCTCTTTGCCCTCCTGATTTCCCTCTTAAGTATACTCCTACTTCCTTTATCCTCTTCTAAAGATTCACTCGATCTATCCTGTCTATACCTTATATATGCTTCCTTCTTTTTCTTAACCAGACACTCAATTTCTTTAGTCATCCAGCATTCCCTATACCTACCAGCCTTCCCTTTCACCCGAACAGGAATATACTGTCTGTGGATTCTTGTTATCTCATTTCTGAAGGCTTGCCATTTTCCAGCCATCCCTTTACCTGCGAACATCTGCCCCAAATCAACTTTTGAAAGTTCTTGCCTGAAACCATCAAAATTAACTTTCCTCCAATTTAGGACTTCAACTTTTAGATCTGGTCGATCCTTTTCCATCACTATTTTAAAACGAATAGAATTATGGTTGCTGGCCCCAAAGTGCTCCTCCACTGACACCTCAGTCACCTGCCCTGCCTTATTTCCCAAGAGTGGGTCAAGGTTTGCACCTTCTCTTATAGGTACATCCACACACTGAATCAGAAAATTTCCTTGTACACTCTTAACAAATTCCTCTCCATCTAAACCCTTCACACTATGGCAGTCCCAGTCTATGTTTGGAAAATTAAAATCCTCTACCATAACCATCCTGTTATTCTCACAGATAGCTGATATCTCCTTACAAATTTGTTTCTCAATTTCCCTCTGACTGTTAGGGGGTCTACAAAACAATCCCAATAAGGTGATCATCACTTTCTTATTTCTCAGTTCCACCCAAATAACTTCCCTGGATGTATTTCCAGGAATATCCTCCCTCAGTACATGTGTAATGTTATCCCTTATCAAAAACACCACTCCCCCTCCTCTCTTGCCCCCCTTTCTATTCTTTCTATGGTATTTGTATCCTGCAATATTAAGCTGCCAGTTCTGTCTATCCCTGAGCCATGTTTCTGTAATTGTTATGATATCCCAGTCCCATGTTCCGAACTATGCTCTGTGATCATCTGCCTTCCCTGTTTGGCCTCTTGCATTGAAAGAAATGCAGTTTAATTTATCAGTCCTACCTTGTTCTCTGCTTTACCCCTGCCTGCCCTGACTGTTTGACTCACTTCTGTTCACAACTGTGCCAGTACAATATTGTTCTCTTTCCTCAGTTTCCCTGGATCCAACCCCCGCCACTTTTCTAGTTTAATTCCTCCTGAGCAGCTCTAGAAAATTTACCTGCCCTTCATAAAGCCATGGTCTGTAATTCCCAGGATTAACCCTATCCCCTTTCTTGAACAAGGGAATAACATTTGCCACCCTCCAATTATCTGGCACCACTCCAGCAGACAGTGAGAATGCACGATCATCACCAAAGGTACAGCAGTCTCTTCCCTCACTTCCTGCAATACCTTGGGTATATCCCATCTGGCCCAGGGGACTTGTCTATCCTCCATGATTTTCAAAATTTTCAGCCCATCCTCCTCCTTAACATCAACCTGTCCGAGCAGATCAGCCTGGATCACGCTGTCCTCAGAAACAACAAGGTCCCTCTCACTAGTGAAAACTGAAGCAAAATATTCATTAAGGACCTCCCTTACCTACTCAACTCCAGGTGGAAGTTCCCTTCCCTATCCCTGATCAGCCCTATCCTCATTCCTCACATAAATGGGGAATGCCTTTGGGGTTTCCTTAATGCTTCCCGCTTTTGCTATTTCATGTCCCTTCTATCTCTCCAAAGTCCATTCTTCAGTTCCTTCCTGGCTACCTTGTAATCCTCTTGAGCCCTGTCTGATCCTTGCCTCCTCAACCCTTAGGGCGGCACGGTGGCACAGTGGGCGGCACGGTGGCACAGTGGTTAGCACTGCTGTCTCACAGCACCAGAGACCTGGGTTCAATTCCCGCCTCAGGCGACTGACTGTGTGGAGTTTGCACGTTCTCCCCGTGTCAGCGTGGGTTTCCTCCGGGTGCTCCGGTTTCCTCCCACAGTCCAAAGAGGTGCGGGTCAGGTGAATTGGCCATGCTAAATTGCCCGTAGTGTTAGGTAAGGGGTAAATGTAGGGGTATCGGTGGGTTGCGCTTCGGCGGGTCGGTGTGGACTTGCTGGGCCGAAGGGCCTGTTTCCACACTGTAAGTAATCTAATCTAAAACCCTTAAGTAAGCTTCCTTCATCCCCTCGACTAGATATTCTACATCCCTTGTCACCCAAGGTTCCTTCACCCTACCAGCCCTTCCTTGCCTCAGTGGGACAAACCTGTCCAGCACTATCAGCAAGTGCTTCATAAACAATCTCCACATTTCTGTCGTGCATTTTTCCGAGAACATCTGTTCCCAATTTATGTTCCAGAGTTCCTGCCTAATAGCATTGCAATTTCCCCTCACCCAACTATATACATTCCCATACCATCTGCTCCTACCCCTCTCTAAGGCTATCACAGAGGTCAGGGAGTTGTGGTCACTATCACCAAAATGTTCTCCCGCCCAGAAATCCAACACCTGGCCTGGTTCGCTGTCAAGCACCAAATCCAATGTGGCCTCTCCTCTAGTTGGCCTATCTACATTCTGCGACACACCCAACAAAAACTTTCCATCCACACTATTTGCACTAAGAAAGTTCCAATCACCTTTAGGGAAGTTGAAGTCACCCATGGCAACAACCCTGTTACTTCTCCACTTTTCCAAAATCTGCCTCCCAATCTGTTCCTCCGTGTCTCTGTTGCTACTGGGGGGGTCTGCAGAAAACTCCCAATAAAGTGACTGCTCCTTTCCTGCTTCTGACTTCTAATTAGGGGTGTTGCCTCTTGGCAGAGATAGTAGCAGCCTTGTAAAAATGTGAGTAGGATACAACAAACTGAGATGAGTGGCACAGAAAGTAGAGACTGTGTTGAAAATAGCCATCACAAAATGTTTACATCTGTTAGATATAATGGCGTACTGCATTCTAAATTATTGAGGTGTAACATGGAGACAGGAAGTTCCTGGGCTACAGACAGGTTCTGCTATGTAGTCTATTCAGTTTGTACACAAGTTGGAACACAATATAAAGGAGCTGTTCGTAAGTATGGGAAATGTTCATATGTTAGGTCTTTACAACTACAGCCCTGTATGAATTGAGTACCTTGGTACGAGCGTTCACAATCTGACATTCGTAAGTCAGGGACCACCTGTAAGTAGCCCACAGATTGTGCAAATTCAGAGGCCCTTTCATAGGAGAAATCTTGATGTTACAGCAAAGTGAAAGAATATAGTCGTTACAGTAAATGTTTGCAGGGCCGTGTGGAAATGTCAGGGCTGACTGGGTACCTCTTGCATCAGCAAGATGGGCCAGTTGGCCTTTCTCGGTGCTGTATGATAATATGATAATTGTTTTCTCTGTGAGGGATGGAAGCCGAAAAAGTAAGTCATTAATGGGCCCAGTGGTTTAAAAAGCCTCACTTGACATACACAGGCCATTGATTAGTAACAACATTGGTTCTCATTCACAAGCAGTAATTTAGTTTTCAGGTTACTGCTAATAAAATTTAATCTGTGCAAACGCAAGGTTACAGTGCGCAAAAAAGAAATAATTGCAGGCAAGGTAATGCTGGGTAATCAGGATTACCAACTTAATGGTCTCCATTAGTGAATTAAAGTCTGTAAAACTGAGATCTCAGCCTTAGATAACCACATTCTCGTGTGCTCGCTGAGTTCTGGCGGGCAATAAAACTTCGCTGTGCTGTGCTAAGTATTTTAAGTTACTCAGTATTCTGTTTCGGAGAAAAGTTGGGGAGTTTTCCTTTGGTGGCCTGGGCCAGTATTTGTCTGTCAGCATAAACTCTGACATGGAGTAGTTGGCCCGAATGGCTTTTGCTGGGTATATTTGCAGGAATGGGGATTGGAGCCACTGCTTCCACTTAAAAGGTTTGCATTGCATTATGTGTATTAATACACTTCGAGGAAACCAGCTTTGTTGTAAGCTCAAGCCACTTTCAGTACCTGTGTTTTTTACGAAGTATACTGTTTAAAAGTTCATCTCATGTTTTCAAACTGCTGAGTTTAAAATTATAATATTGATATAAAACACAATTTCATGACCCAGATGGACAGCAAGTGTTAACTGAGCATGGTTGCAAACAGAAGGTGATTCTTCTGTCCAAATGGCGATAGTAAACTCAGGAGAACCGTAAACTTGGGGAATAGAGTGTGGAACTCCAAAAGGACATTGACAAGATGGTGCAGTGGGCAGGTACATGGCAGGGGAGGTTTAATGCAGTAAAGTGTGCAGTGATGCATTTGCTCAGAAGAACAATGACAGACAACATAGAATAGGAGGTACAATTCAAAAGAGGGTTCAGGAGTAGAGGGACCTGGGTGTAAAAACCAAAAGAACTGTGAATGCTGGAAATTATAAAAACATAAAAAGAAATTTCTGGGAAAGCTCTGCCAGCAGCCCTGGAGAGAAATCAGAGTTAACATTTCAGGTCCGGTGACCCTTGCTCAGAACTGGGTGTCTATGTGCACAGATCACTGAAGGTGGCCGGATGGGTAGAGAGTGCACACGGTGTTCTCAGCTTTATTAATAGGGGCACAGAGCACAAGGGTAAGGAGGTGATGCTGAACTTGTACAAGACACCTGTTAGACCTCAGCTGGAGTCCTGTGTACAGCTGTGGGTGCCACATTATAGGAAAGGTAGGAATACATCAGAGAGAGCAATTTACAGGAACAGTTCGAGGAATGAGAACTTTACAGCTCTGACGATAGATTGAGGAAGTTGGGACTGTTCTCCTCAGACACCGGGAGATTTAGTAAAGGTTTTCAAAACCATGAGGCAGCTGGACAGAGATGCTGGGAGGTACTGTTCGTGCTCATAAAAGGAACAAGAATGAGAGGGCAGAGATTTAAAGTGATGGACAAACGAAACAAGGGTGACGTGGGAGAAAACTTTCTTTCACGCAGCAACTAGCTAGGATTTGGAATGTTTGGAAATATGGTGGAGGCAGGATCAGTTGAGGCTTTCAAGAGAGGCATTGGATGGTTATTTGGAGAGAAGGGAGATGGAGAATTGACAGGAGATTGACATGAAGTAACAGAACCGGTGCAGGCACAATGGGCCGAACAGCCTACTTCTTTGCTGTAACAATTCTGCTGGCCCTTTGAAGGGTCTTGAGGACAATGCCCACTGAAGGAACGTGCTCTCCGGAACATTCTGAGCTCACCATGCTTGCCGTGAGATGTCAAAGTGGTAGGCCCGGCTAATCTCATCGAGATGGGCTTGTAGCATCGGCTGCATCTCCTCACGGGGTGAAGGGGTAAGGGTGGCCGTCGACTGTTGGCCAAAGGAGATGGCAGGCGAGGAGGCGATCCCGCGGACTGGCGGCGTTGGCACACGGTCATCCTCTTCCTCTAGCTCGTCCTCCATGCCCTGGTGCAGGTAACTCTTCACAGGGGGCGGGGCGCACCAGCCATCACTGTCATAGCTAAGGGTGGGGTGTCAGAGAAACACAACGGTCAGGTCAGCACCAAGGCCGGACTACAACAACAACAACAACAACCTGCCTTATGTGGCAGTCAAAATCCCTCCTCCTCCTCCCAAAACAATTCATAGGAGCTGAGATGTCACCTTTTTCTTAATAAAAACTTAAGTTATCCCGAGAATGGCCTACTGTCAAGGAAAGGCCGCCAGTATTCTCACAGATCCATCCCACCCTGGCAATGTTTTTCCACAACCTCTACCATCGGGGAGAAGGTACAGAAACCTGAACACACGCACCAGCCGGTTTCGTAACAGCTTCTGCCCTGCTGTTGTCAGAATACTGAATGGACTCACAAACTCTTAACATTCGCCTGTACCTGTGGTTTTGTTTTTGTCGCTGTTTACCTATTATTTACTGTCTATGCTACTTCACTCTGTGGTCCGTCTGTATTGCTCACAAGACAAACCTTTTCACTGTGCCTCGGTAAATTCAATGTGACTGGAAAGTAGTTCTGGGTTTTACATATTAATGAATCGAAACCTGCAACCCATTCTAAAAGATTGAAAGTCTTAACAGCAATCTCGGTTTGTTCAATATGTTATTTCAGTTGCATGACACTGAGACCTTTTGCTACAGGTTCTGTGTCCCATGATCCTGCTCCACAGCTACCTGCTGAAGGATCAGTACTCTGAAAGTTAGTGCTTCCAAATAAACCTGATGAATATGACCTGGTGGTTGTGTGATTTTAAAATTAATTCACAGGAGAGTAGTTTGAGACTGCCATGATCAGACATGGGGACAGGTGATTGAAAGCTTAGACAAAGAGGAAGTGCCTTTAAGGCTTTGCAAGACCAGAAGTAACAGCAGCAGGGAGACAGCATTCAGCCCACTGAGACTGCTCGAACATGGCACATGATCATTGGTTAATCTTGAGTTTAAACCCTTCCCCTTCCTCACATCCCCCTTCACTTCCCCAAGACAGGTCAATAATCACAGCTTTAACTATACGCAATGACAGAGCAGTCACAACTCTCTGGGGCACGTGGAGAATTCCAAAGATCCACATCTCTCCGAGTGAAGTGATTTGTTTCACTCCAGTCCCAAGTGATTGGCTCCTTATCCGGAGACTGTGTCCTTGGGTTTTCAATCCCCTGATCAACAGAAACAATCTTCTGTCCTCTCAAACCCCCATGTGCCTTTCAATATGACTGCCTCTCATTTGTCTAAACTCCTGAGAATCTCCTCCCAATCTACTCAGCATCTTATCATAGATCACGGAGAACAACTTAATGAACACTGCATTGCACCAAGGCATGGTGTCTATCCATTACTTATTTTAAAACCTGTTTTCTTGAGAAATTGGAACACCTGTACACTCAGATTCTTCAGTCAGACTCCATCTGGACCGTGACTTTCCCAAGAACAACACAGAAACATAGAAACTAGGAGCAAGAGGAGGCCATTCGGCCCTTCGAGCCTGCTCCATCATTCAATGGCTGATCCTGGCTGATTGTCCAACTCAGTCCCCTGCTCTTGCTTTTTCCCCCATACCCTTTGACCCCTTTAACCCTAATAGGACTGTTTTCATTGGAGCTCAGGAGGTTGAGAGGCAAGCTGATCAAAGTTTATAAAATAATGAGAGATACAGATAGCTTATGCCTGAAACGTCGACTCTCCTGCTCTTTGGATGCTGCTTGACCTGCCGTGCTTTCCCAGCACCACACTTTTTGACTCTGTGGGTGAAGACATTTCTCCGCACCTCAGTCCAAAATGGTCTACCTCATATCCTTAGACTGTGACCCTCTGACTTCGATAAAACCTTCTCTTTGCCCTTCCAAAATTTTAGCACGGCTTACTTTGCCTGCTTTGAAATTAATTTTACCCACTCTGTAGGTATGATACTATATTCCAAACATTTGGTGTCTGTTTTGGTTTTATACCACCTGCAGTTACCTGTCTGTGATTTAACACTTTTGGTCTCATTGAACAATCTCCAGTGAAGTCATTAAAATTCATAATCTGGGAGAAGCCTAATGTATTAAACTGCGTGTGGTGCTGAGATGGTGCTTTATCGGAATGAATCAAGGCATAACCCTGTCTCACACATCCCTAATATTAAAGAGCCTTTTGTCAGTGACCCCCTCCATTCATAGTGACCAAGGTTCAGCTCAAATACACTTTGGATAATTGATTCGTTGGAAGTGAAAATCAACAGATTCTGAGTGTTTTAATTTAATTATTGAGTGATCTCTTTGCATTATGAAGCGGGAGAACATTTGAGGCTCACTACCTGTGATCTTTTAGATGCTTATCACAGCAACTCCCTTTAATAGGAAGGCAAGTTATTAAAAATTGACAGCACAGAAAAAGGCCATTTGGTCCACTATGCCTGGGTTAGCTCTTTGGCTGAGCTATTCAGTAGTTCCCTCTCCCTTTGATCTTTCCCCAGATAAGAACAACAAAGCAAGGAACACTTCAACAGCACCTACCTATCCCACAACCACAACCTCCTCGGTGCATTGAACAGTTGTCAGACCGTATAGAAGCAAATTAGGCCATTCAGCCCATCAAGTCCGATCTGTCATTCAATCATGGCTTATATGTTTCTCAACTCCTTTCTCCCCATAACCCTGGATCCCCTTTATTAATCAAGAACCTGTCTATCTCTGTCTCAAATACACTCAATAACTTGGCCTCCACAGCGCTTTGTGGCAATGCATTCCACAGAATCACCACTCTCTGGCTGAAGAAATTCCTCCTCATCTCATGGTGGCACAGTGGTTAGCACTGTTGCCTCACAGCGCCAGAGACCCTGATTCAATTCCCACCTCAGGCGACTCTCTGTGTGGAGTTTGCACATTCTCCCCGTGTCTGCGTGGGTTTCCTCCGGGTGCTCCAGTTTCCTCCCACAGTCCAAGATGTGCAGGTTAGGTAAATTGGCCATGCTAAATTGCCCGTAGTGTTAGGTGTAGGGGAATGGGTCTGTGTGGGTTGCGCTTCGGCGGGTCGGTGTGGACTTGTTGGGCCGAAGGGACTGTTTCCACACTGTAAGTAATCTAATCTAAAGGGTCTTGCTTTCACCCCAAGGTTGTTCTAAAAAATGAAAAGGTGCATTTTGTCAAAGTTTTACATCTTAGACTCATCAGAAGAACTTTCAAGAATATTCCTTCACATCTGAAAACAACACTTGCACTGTGAGAGAATAGTGCTGATTACATGGTGTTTGGACTCTGATTGGTAGAGGTATTCTCATGCTGAATGCACCTGTGAATAGCGATTGACAGTTAACTGCCAGGCACATTGGTTCCAACTGGCATTGCCCTGAGAAATGAACTTGTGAATGGCTGTTACTTATTATATTGAGTTGAAGCAGTGCGTGCATGTAGCCTTTCTATCTACAAAGATAGAATACTTATCAATTATTTATTATGCACAATGTATGAATATTCATAGCTTCCAGAACACACGTGCGTCCCACTGTGAATGTGACTGATAATCCTAAACTGCTCCATCAGCATTAACAGGTGCACACACAATGGCAATGACTCTACCAATCAGAATCCACTTGACTACTAATCAGCTCTCACCTTTCATGAAGTATAAAAGACGGTTTTGAATTGGTATTCTTGTGAAGTGTCCTGATGAAAATATGATGCAAGACAAAAGGCTTCGACACAACATGTATTTTTCAGGAATAACTAAGTTCTCTACTGACCAAATGACTATTTCTATGTAACTTGAGTGACTGAAGTTTATCGCTGTCCTCAATATATCTTTAAAAATTCCAAAAGAAACTGAGAAATGATACAAAAGGCAACTGAGGATTAGAAGTTGAATTAGGTACAGAAAGCAAAATAAAAAGAATGAAAAGTGCAATTAAGGGAGATGGAAAAATAAAGTTAGAATTAGGAGAAGTTACAGTAAGGATCTTAGGTTGTCCACAATTTGATACATCTTTAAAATCAGGCTGCATGCTTGAGACAGAGAAAAAGAACAATACAGCACAGGAACAGGCCCTTCAGCCCTCTAAGCCTGTGCTGCTACATTTTGCCCTTCCATACTAAAACTGCCTTCCCTTACAGGATCCATATCCCTCTATTCCCTTCCTATTCATGTCTTTGTCCAGCTGCTTTGTGGATGCTGCTATTGTATCTGCTTCTACCACAACCTCTAGCAATGCATTCCAGGCACTCACCACCCTTTGTGTGAAAATCCTGCCTCACACATCTCTCTTTTAAACCTCCCCCCTCTGCACCTTGAACCTGTGCCCCCTAGTAATTGATCCTCCATCCTGGGAATAAGCCTCTTACTTTCCACTCCATCCACATCATTCACAATCTTGTAAACTTCTATCAAGTTGCTTCTCAACATCCTGTGTTCTAGTGAAAACAAACCCAATCTATCCAACCTTTCTTCATAGCTAAAATCCCCCATACCAGGCAGCAACCTGGTAAACTTTTTCTGTCCCCTCTCTGAAGCATCTGCATCTTTCTGGCAGTGTGGTGACCAGAACAGTATGCAATATTCCAGGTGTGGTCTAACTAAAGTTCTATAAAGATGCAGCATAACTTGTCTATCAATGCCCCTTCCAATGAAGGCATGCATGCTATATGCCTTTATTTCTACCTTATCTATCTGCGCTGCCACCTTCAGTGCTCTGTGAACCTGCACACCCAGGTCCCTCTGCATATCAATACTCCTAGGGGTTCTGCCATTCACTGTATACAGTTTCAATTGTTCCCTTTCTGGGGCACAATGGCTTTGCAGGAATGGAGATCTTATCATTAAAATGGTCCTTCCTTGCAGTGTTAAGTACCAGCCGTAACTTTCAATAAGTTTCTTCATGAAATTGAACCATACAGATGCAAAAATGTTTATGAACACTCTCTGGTGTAATTGAGGGTGAGTTAGAACTTTCACCCAGCTAAAGCGCAGGAGTGCAAATTGTGTAGTGGATTGTGACAACTCGACACACATACTATCCCTCCCAGAGACGGCTGGCTTAATTTATACACTCCATGTGCCATTAGACCTCCGTGATATTTTCCCAGCCAACTCTGATTTCTTAAGAGCTGTTTTGTTCTAAGAAAGTCATCTTCACGTTGACGAGGATAAAAACAGAGAGGGAACAGAGGAGACACAGATGGCAGTCATTTACCCCAGGTTTCTAACCACAGGGTTGGGTAAGTTATCTGTGTAATTTCTAGGAACAATTGGAATCCCTGTGTGATCCAACAAAATGATTTCACTCACATCAGTGGGAAATATCAAAGTCTCTAATTTGCTTAATTACAAAAGAAGGAAAGACTTGCAATCCCCAGCCTGGGGCCATTAGTTTGTTTGCTGTTTGCTTTTTGAAAATAGGAAGAAAGGATAGGGCGATCAGTTAATGACAATCAGTCCCTTCAGTTCTCGGTGTGGTCTGCTTTAGGAGAACCCGATGATAGGGACATTGGAAAGGGTAAACCGTGAAGATTTGAGACGGGAAATGTGCCCAGTCTAGCAGGCATGATCTGCCAATCCCACTGATTACATTAGCCCCAGTAATGTGAGGAGTTGCCAAGACAACTAATATAATTTAGCATGGTTGCATAAAGATCACACTACAGACTTGCAACAACATATACTGGTAGAGTAGATCACAGTAAACCATCTGTAAACTTCACTTAACAGATTCTGTTCAAATCCAGTTCATTTTATCAGTGAGCAGACATAGTTCTGACTCCCACAACCTCTGGAGCACTGCTGTAGCCTGAGGCAAGGATGTGGCTATTGCTGTTCTCAATTCCAAAAACTCTCTGTTAGCTCTGTAACCATTTGGAAGCTTCACTTCATTCATTCTCATCTGGTCAGGTCCTAGTATGGGTTAGATACAAATAGAGAGTAAACCTCCCTCTGCACTGTCCCATCAAACACTCTGAGACAGGTACAGCATGGTTAGGTACAGAGTTAAGCTTCCTCCACTCTTTCAAACTGAAGATGTCTCTACACTTTAAAGCTGAAAGTAAAACCGCCTTGACACTATCCGCATCATACACTCCCAGGACAGCAACAGCACAGCGTTAGATACAGAGTAAAGCACTGGTAGAGGGTTTTAAGATTTGTAGCTCAACTTGATATTCTGGATGTAGATTTGCTCGCTGAGCTAGAAGGTTTGTTTTCAGACATTTTGTCATCATACCAGGTAACATCTTCACTGAGCCTCTGGACGAAGCACTGGTGGTGTAGCCCGCTTTCTCTTCAGGTGTTTGGGTTTCCTTGGGTTGGTGATATAATTTCTTGTGATGACATCATTTCCTATGGTGAAGTCATTTCCTGTTCTTTTCCACAGAGGATTGTAAATGGGATCCAAGTCAATGTGTTTGTTGATAGAGTTCCGGTTGGAATGCCATGCTCCTAGGAATTCTCGCACATGTCTTTATTTGGCTTGTCCTAGGATGGATGTGCTGTCCCAGTTGAATTGGTGTCCTTCCTTATCTGAATGTAAGGATACCAGAGAGAGTGGTAGATACTAATAGATGACATGACCCAGTCTCACTAATATCCTCACATACGTATGAGGAAGGACATCACTTCGACTGGGACAACACATCCATCCTAGGACAAATCAAACAAAGACACGCACGAGAATTCCTAGAAGCATGGCATTCAAACTGGAACTCGATCAACAAACACATTGACTTGGATCCCATTTACCATCTCCCACCCCCAAGGAAAAGAACACGAAATGACATCACCATAGGAAGTGACGTTACCACAGGAAATGACATCACCAACCCAAACATATAAAGAGAAAGCGGGCTACACCATCAGTGTTTCGTCTGGGGGCTCACCGAAGATGTTACCTAATATGGTGACAAAACACTCCCAGGACAGGGACAGCAGCGGGATAGATACAGAGTAAAGCTTGCTCTACATTGTCCCCGTTAAACACTCCCAGGCCAGGGACAGCACAAGGTTAGATACAGAGTAAAGCTCCCTCTACCCTGTTCCCCCATTAAACACTCCCAGAACAGGGTCAACATGGGGTTAGACAAAGAGTAAAGCTCTCTCTACACTGTCCCCATCAAACACTCTCAGGACAGGGACAGCACGGGGTTGGATACAGAGTAAAGCTCCCCCTACACTGTCCCCATCAAACACCCCCAAGTCAGGGACAGCACGGGGTTGGATACAGAGTAAAACTCTCTCTATACTGTCTCTAACAAACATTCCCATGAGTGAGGCAGAAGTGAAGACTGCAGATGTTGGAAATCAGAGTCTAGATTAGAGTGGTGCTGGAAAAGCACAGCAGGTCAGGCAGCATCCGAGGAGCAGGAAAATCAACGCTTCAGGCAAAAGCCCTTCATTAGGAATGAGGGCCTTCATTCCTGATGAAGGGCTTTTTGCCCAAAACATTGCTTTTCCTGCTCCTTGGACATTGCCTGACCTGCTGTGCTTTTCCAGCACCACCCTAATCTAGACTCCCATAGCAGAGACAGCACGGGGTTAGAAAATAAGAACAAAGGAACCCGGAGCAGGAGTATATCTTCTGTTCCTTCGAGCCTGCTCCACCATTCAATAAGATCTTGGCGGATCTTTTCATGGTCTCAGCTCCATTTACCTGCCCGTTCACCATAATGCTTAATTCCATGAGATACAAAGTAAAAGTCTCTCTACATTGTACCCCATGAAACACTTCCATGACAGGAACAACATAGGGTTAGATACAGAGTAAAACTCCCTTTATGCTGTCCCCTTCAAAAACTCTGAGGACATGTTATCTATTAAATCCTCTCCATGTTGTCCTTCGAAACACTCCTTGGTTGAGAGGGATTTGTATTGGAAACGGATATTTCACAACAATTGATGAATTGTTGACATTACCAAGTAGCTGGCAAATTGCATAAATGTCCCAGCTAAATGTCTGACAGTGTGGCTCACCCACAGTACTGTCCTGTGTTATGGACCAGGCCCGACCCATCAAACCATTTTTAAGCAGGTAGCCCAGAACCATAACTTTGTTATTTGTTTCATGTCAGTGTACAATGGATATTCCTGGAGTGAATTGGTTGGTCAGGCTGTCAAGTTTTAAACAAAAATAATTTATTTCCAAAATTATGGAATAAAACACAACAAACCAAAATTAGAATACCCAAATAACTTATCCTATCCAAACCTGACAGGCTGTCCTGTCTTAATGATGCTGTTCCGAAAATACTTGCAACAATCCCAATGTACAAATCCCCTTAGCGCAAAGAGGAAAAATGACTCAAAAAGCTGACGGATCTCGAAGTCAGCAGGGCAGAAGGAGGGGGAGAGAATCCAGTTTAAACTGTGACCCTGACTCAACTAACTCCCGAACTGAACTGATCTGCACACTTAGAGAGCTGGCCACAGCCCCTGGATTATACCAAGATTTTTAAATTAAAGACTTGAAAGCTTTCTGCCTGAAGTATTATCTGTTAGGTATAAAGAAAAGGGCCCCAATGAACCATCCAAACTTTAGACATGTGGAACCTTGGGTCATTTGGAATCTCTCTGAAAGAAATCAAGGACAACATCACATTATAAAAGGACTGTGTTTGTGACAACTGCAGTTGTCATCTTGCGGGAGAAGTTATGAAACATTGAGTTATGTTTCAGTTCAGTTACCAGTGGAATGCCTTCCCATAGTGACTTGTTATTGCTCAGCAGAATGAATAAGGAGGCTGCTTATACATGAGTGCCCCTTGTTTCTCTGTGGTTAATATGGTGAACTTTCACTGAATTCAGGCAAAATAAAAATGATGTTTATTTGAGAGAGGAAACAGCCCTCAGTGAGAAGTGCTTGCTCCAACAAAAGTTGCCAGAATCGACTTCACTTTGTGTAAAAAAAAGCAGCTGGGAGACATCACTGAAATGAACACAAACACAACCTCCTATGACCCTCACCAAGTTTCTATCTTGGCCAATATTTATCCTTCAACAAAACCAAAACAGCCTTGTTGCGATCAGATTGCTTTTTGTGGGATCTTGCTGTGCTCAGCGTGGCTGCCATACTTCCTATGATACAGCAGGAACTCCACCTCGCAGGGTATTTGATTGGTTGGCAAAGTCCTTCAGGGACAGCAAGTTGCTCCTTTTTTCTACATTCCCAATTAATTAACAGAAAGTTATAAAGATAGCGCGGATTCTGCAAATCTTCAAATATAACCTTTGTCAAATTGGAACACAACAAGGGAGGGAGGGATTGTTGAGTTGTCTGGGGTCCCTGGTTACCCCACTACCCCAGTCTAGAAGAGCTGTATTCCAATCTGAGTTCCACTCCTCAGGAACAAGGATGGCATTACAGAGTTCATTCATCCACACTTCTGATAGGGCTTAAGGGGAGCAAATTACACAACTTTGACTTTTTACCCTTGTGGGTGGAAATAAAAATCACTGGAAATACTCAGCACCTCGTCGAGAGACAGGCAGAGGTAAAGCTCCAACCTAGAGGTAAACTTGAAAGGGTTCAGAAAAGATTTACATCAATGATGCCAGGGTTAAGGGGTGGAGGCTGGTACAATTATAACATTTAAAAGACATCTGGATGGGTATATGAACAGGAATGGTTGAGAGGGATATGGGCCAAGTATTGACAAATGGGACCAGGTTAGGTTCCATCTGTTCAGCATGGACGAGTTGGACTGAAGAGTCTGTGTCCGTGCTGTACATCTCTATGACTCTATGACTATTCTTTAGATCTGAAAGGAGGTAGATGGATTTTAAAAAATGATGGACAGGGACGGGATGGAGGAGAGGAGAAATTAAGGTGAAGAGCATACTCGAAGGGCCGAATGACCTTCCCCTGCTCTTATGTTTCTAAGTAACAAAATACCATGGAATCTAAGATGGCCTAATGGTGTTATTGCTGGACTATTAACCCAGAGACTGAAGTAATGTTTTGGGGACATGGCAAATGGTGGAATTTGAATCCAAAAACAATCTAATGGCAAATGACGACTGATCTGAAAATGTGTTGCTGGTTAAAGCGCAGCAGGTCAGGCAGCATCCAAGGAACAGGAAATTCGACATTTCAGGCCAGAGTCCTTCATCAGGAAGGCCAGAGCCCTTCATCCATTCCTGGAGTGTGTTGTTGGTTAAAGCGCAGCAGGTCAGGCAGCATCCAAGGAACAAGAGATTCGACGTTTCGGGCCAGAGCCCTTCATCAGGAAGGCCAGAGCCCTTCATCCATTCCTGATGAAGGGCTCTGGCCCGAAACGTCGAATCTCTTGTTCCTTGGATGCTGCCTGACCTGCTGCGCTTTAACCAACAACACATTTTCAGCTCTGATCTCCAGCATCTGCAGTCCTCACTTTTTACTCAAATGACGACTGATGGCCATTGTCAATTGTTGGAAAACCCTATCTGGTTCACGAATGTTCTTCAAGGAAGGAAATCTGCCATCCTTACCTGGTCGGCGTGATTAGGAACGGGCAATAAAGTGACACCTACATCGCATGAACGAATAAGAAAAGAGGTAATGTTTGAGGTAAAGAAACAAAACGTTGCTGCAGAATAAGTGTTAATTGCTGAATAAATGGACAGCAATGCCTAAAATCAGAAGCGTGAAACAAAATTGCGACAGAAAGGAAAATCACAATGCAGGACCACGCTTGTGGTTTGGCGTTGAATTCCGTGTTGAATCTCAAAGGGTGACAAGAGATACAGCTGGGAGCTGACCACTCCCTCCACGACACAAGGCTCCAATGTCAATGTCAAGTGAGATACCATGAGGAGTGTTGAAGAAGGCCTTACCCGTTTTCCTGGTGGTCCATGATGTAGTGGTCCAGCTCTGTACCAGGGAGGGGCTGCACTGGGGGAGGTGGCAGGGGTACGTTGGACCAGTTGGAGCTGGCGTTCTTGTGGGGCTTGATGCTGCTTTTGTTTTTCTTCTTCTTCCCACCTTTTCCACCTGCAAAGTGTCACAAGAAATGGCGTCACTCTCCGGTGAGCTAGTCCACTCAGGAAATGCCTCCAGATCAAAGGTTGCCCTCCACGTGCACTCACGTTTACAAAACAGAAACAAGGCACTCGGTGTGCCACCCTCACCAACTCCATCCCCCCACTTTAACCCAACCCGTCAATACGTCCTTCCCTTCCGTTTTCCCCGAGTGTCTTAATCTCATTTATAATTAAATATGCATACATTCACTATTTCATGGGAGTGAGTTTCCACATTCTCCTTATTTCCTGGGTTAAAAATCATTCCTTCTGAATCCCTGATTGAGTTCACAAATGACGAATGGTTACAGTGACACAAGTGACAGCATCTCCTCCAGCTTCCTGCTAAAGCCCTTTCATCATATGGAGACAGTGGGGGACAGTGCAGTGTGAGGGACATGGGGACTGTGGGTGTGTGGGTGGGGACAGTGCAGGGTGTGGGACATGGGGATGGTGGGTGTGTGGGTGGGGACAGTGCAGGATGTGGGACATGGGGACTGTGGGTGTGTGGGTGGGGGACAGTGCAGTGCGAGGGACATGGGAACTGTGGGTGTGTGGGTGGGGGACAGTGCAGAGTGTGGGACATGGGGACTGTGGGTGTGTGGGTGGGGGACAGTGCAGAGTGTGGGACATGGGGACTGTGGGTGTGTGGGTGGGCACAGTGCAGAGTGTGGGACATGGGGACTGTGGGTGTGGGTGTGGGACAGTGCAGAGTGTGGGACATGGGGACGGTGGGTGTGTGGGTGGGGGACAGTGCAGAATGTGGGACATGGGGACGGTGGGTGAGTGGGTGGGGGACAGTGCAGAGCGTGGGACATGTGGACTGTGGGTGTGTGGGTGGGGACAGTGCAGGGTGTGGGACATGTGGACTGTGGGTGTGTGGGTGGGGACAGTGCTGGGTGTGGGACATGGGGACTGTGGGTTTGTGGGTGGGGGACAGTGCAGGGTGTGGGATGGGGACTGTGTGAACAGTGAAGGTAATACAGTCGGTATAAGTGTGAACAGCGAGGGTATGGCAGTCAGGGTAAGTGTGAACAGTGAGGGTAGTGCAGTCAGGGTAAGTGTGAACAGCGAGGGTAGTGCAGTCTGGGTGAGTGTGAACAGTGAGGGTAGTGCAGTCAGGGTAAGTGTAAACAGATAGGGTAGTGCCATCAGGATAAGTGTGAACAGTGTGGGTAGTGCAGTCAGGGTAAGTGTGAACAGTGAGAGTAGTGCAGTCAGGATAAGTGTGAACAGTGTGGGTAGTACAGTCAGGGTAAGTGCGAACAGTGTGGGTAGTGCACTCATGGAAAGTGTGAACAGTGAGGGTAGTGTAGTCAGGATAAGTGTGAACAGCAAGGTTTGTGCAGTCAGGGTGTGAACAGTGTGGGTAGTGTAGTCAGGCTAAGTGTGAACAGTGTGGGTAGTGCAGTCAGGGTAAGTGTGAACAGTGAGGGTAGTGCAGTCAGGGTAAGTGTGAACAGCGAGGGTTGTGAAGTCAGGGTAAGTGTGAACAGCGAGGGTTGTGGAGGCAGGGTAAGTGTGAACAGTGAGGGTAGTGCAGTCTGGGTAAGTGTGAACATCGAGGGTGGTGTAGTCAGGGTACGTGTGAACAACGAGGTTAGTGCAGTCCGGTAAGTGTGAACCGCGAAGGTTGTGAAGTCAGGGTAAGTGTGAACTGCGAGGGTTGTGCAGGCAGGATAAGTGTGAACAGTCAGGGTAGTGCAGTCAGGGAAAGTGTGAACAGCGAGGGTAGTGCAGTCTGGGTAACTGTGAACATCGAGGGTAGTGCAGTCTGGGTATGTGTGATCGGCGAGAGTAGTGCAGTCAGGGTAAGTGTGAACAGCGAGGGTAGTGTAGTCAGGCTAAGTGTGAACAGCGAGGGTAGTGCAGTCTGAGTAAGTGTGAACAGCGAGGGTAGTGCAGTCTGGGTAAGTGTGAACAGCGAGGGTAGTGCAGTCTGGATAAGTGTGAACAACGAGGGTTGTTTAGTCTGGGTAAGTGTGAACAGCGACGGTAGTGCAGTCAGGGTAAGAGGGAACAGTGAGGATAGTGCAGTCTGGGTAAGTGTGAACAGCGAGGGTAGTGTAGTCAGGGTAAGTGTGAACAGCGACGGTAGTGCAGTGAGGGTAAGTGTGAACAGCGACGGTAGCACAGTCCGGGTAAGTGTGAACAGCGACGGTAGTGCAGTCAGGGTAAGTGTGAACAGCGAGGGTAGTGCAGTCAGTGTGAGTGTGAACAGCGAGTGTAGTGCAGTCAAGGTAAGTGTGAACAGTGAGGGTAGTGCAGTCAGGCCAAGTAAAAACATTGTGGGTAGTGCAGTCAGGGTAAGTGTGAACAGCGACGGTAGTGCAGTCAGGGTAAGTGTGAACAGCGAGGGTAGTGCAGTCAGACCAAGTGTGAACAGTGAGGATAGTGCAGTCTGGGTAAGTGTGAACAGCGAGGGTAGTGCAGCCTGGGTAAGTGTGAACAGTGAGGTTAGCGCAGTCAGGGTAAGTGTAAACAGATAGGGTAGTGCCATCAGGATAAGTGTGAACAGTGTGGGTAGTGCAGTCAGGGTAAGTGTGAACAGTGAGAGTAGTGCAGTCAGGATAAGTGTGAACAGTGTGGGTAGTGCAGTCAGGGTAAGTGTAAACAGATAGGGTAGTGCCATCAGGATAAGTGTGAACAGTGTGGGTAGTGCAGTCAGGGTAAGTGTGAACAGTGAGAGTAGTGCAGTCAGGATAAGTGTGAACAGTGTGGGTAGTACAGTCAGGGTAAGTGCGAACAGTGTGGGTAGTGCACTCATGGAAAGTGTGAACAGTGAGGGTAGTGTAGTCAGGATAAGTGTGAACAGCAAGGTTTGTGCAGTCAGGGTGTGAACAGTGTGGGTAGTGTAGTCAGGCTAAGTGTGAACAGTGTGGGTAGTGCAGTCAGGGTAAGTGTGAACAGTGAGGGTAGTGCAGTCAGGGTAAGTGTGAACAGCGAGGGTTGTGAAGTCAGGGTAAGTGTGAACAGCGAGGGTTGTGGAGGCAGGGTAAGTGTGAACAGTGAGGGTAGTGCAGTCTGGGTAAGTGTGAACATCGAGGGTGGTGTAGTCAGGGTACGTGTGAACAACGAGGTTAGTGCAGTCTGGTAAGTGTGAACCGCGAAGGTTGTGAAGTCAGGGTAAGTGTGAACTGCGAGGGTTGTGCAGGCAGGATAAGTGTGAACAGTCAGGGTAGTGCAGTCAGGGAAAGTGTGAACAGCGAGGGTAGTGCAGTCTGGGTAACTGTGAACATCGAGGGTAGTGCAGTCTGGGTATGTGTGATCGGCGAGAGTAGTGCAGTCAGGGTAAGTGTGAACAGCGAGGGTAGTGTAGTCAGGCTAAGTGTGAACAGCGAGGGTAGTGCAGTCTGAGTAAGTGTGAACAGCGAGGGTAGTGCAGTCTGGGTAAGTGTGAACAGCGAGGGTAGTGCAGTCTGGATAAGTGTGAACAACGAGGGTTGTTTAGTCTGGGTAAGTGTGAACAGCGACGGTAGTGCAGTCAGGGTAAGAGGGAACAGTGAGGATAGTGCAGTCTGGGTAAGTGTGAACAGCGAGGGTAGTGTAGTCAGGGTAAGTGTGAACAGCGACGGTAGTGCAGTGAGGGTAAGTGTGAACAGCGACGGTAGCACAGTCCGGGTAAGTGTGAACAGCGACGTTAGTGCAGTCAGGGTAAGGGTGAACAGCGAGGGTAGTGCAGTCAGTGTGAGTGTGAACAGCGAGTGTAGTGCAGTCAAGGTAAGTGTGAACAGTGAGGGTAGTGCAGTCAGGCCAAGTAAAAACATTGTGGGTAGTGCAGTCAGGGTAAGTGTGAACAGCGACGGTAGTGCAGTCAGGGTAAGTGTGAACAGCGAGGGTAGTGCAGTCAGACCAAGTGTGAACAGTGAGGATAGTGCAGTCTGGGTAAGTGTGAACAGCGAGGGTAGTGCAGCCTGGGTAAGTGTGAACAGTGAGGTTAGCGCAGTCAGGGTAAGTGTGAACAGCGAGGGTAGTGCAGTCAGTGTGAGTGTGAACAGCGAGTGTAGTGCAGTCAAGGTAAGTGTGAACAGTGAGGGTAGTGCAGTCAGGCCAAGTAAAAACATTGTGGGTAGTGCAGTCAGGGTAAGTGTGAACAGCGACGGTAGTGCAGTCAGGGTAAGTGTGAACAGCGAGGGTAGTGCAGTCAGACCAAGTGTGAACAGTGAGGATAGTGCAGTCTGGGTAAGTGTGAACAGCGAGGGTAGTGCAGCCTGGGTAAGTGTGAACAGTGAGGTTAGCGCAGTCAGGGTAAGTGTGAACAGCGACGGTAGTGCAGTCAGGCCAAGTGTGAACAGTGAGGATAGTGCAGTCTGGGTAAGTGTGAACAACGAGGGTAGTGCAGTCAGGCCAAGTGTGAACAGTGAGGATAGTACAGTCTGGGTATGTGTGAACAGCGACGGTTGTGCAGTCTGGGTAAGTGTGAACAGTGAGGATAGTGCAGTCAGAGTAAGTGTGAACGGTGAGGATAGTGCAGTCAGGTTAAGTGTGAACGGCGTGGGTAGTGCAGTGAGGGTAAGTGTGAACAGTGAGAGTAGTGTAGTCAGGATAAGTGTGAACAGTGTGGGTAGTACAGTCAGGGTAAGTGCGAACAGTGTGGGTAGTGCACTCATGGAAAGTGTGAACAGTGAGGGTAGTGTAGTCAAGATAAGTGTGAACAGCAAGGTTTGTGCAGTCAGGGTGTGAACAGCGAGGTTAGTGCAGTCAGGGTAAGTGTGAACAGTGAGGATAGTGCAGTCAGAGTAAGTGTGAACGGTGAGGATAGTGCAGTCAGGTTAAGTGTGAACGGCGAGGGTAGTGCAGTGAGGGTAAGTGTGAACAGTGAGGATAGTGCAGTCAGGGTAAGTGTGAACGGCAAGGGTAGTGCAGTGAGGGTAAGTGTGAACAGCGAGGGTAGTGCAGTCAGGGTAAGTGTGAACAGTGTGCGTTGTGCAGTCAGGGTAAGTGTGAACGGCGAGGGTTGTGAAGTCAGGGTAAGTGTGAACAGCGAGGGTAGTGCAGCCTGGGTAAGTGTGAACAGTGAGAGTAGTGCAGTCAGGGTAAGTTTGAACAGTGAGGGTAGTGCAGTCAGGGTAAGTGTGAACAGCGAGGGTAGTGCAGTCTGGGTAAGTGAGAACACTGAGGGTAGTGTAGTCAGGGTAAGTGTGAACAGTGAGGGTAGTGCAGTCAGGGTAAGTGTGAACAGCGAGGGTAGTGCAGTCAGTGTGAGTGTGAACAGCGAGGGTAGTGCAGTCTGGGTAAATGTGAACAGTGAGGGTAGTGCAGTCAGGGTAAGTGTGAACAGTGAGGGTAGTGCAGTCAGGGTAAGTGTGAACAGCGAGGGTTGTGAAGTCAGGGTAAGTGTGAACAGCGAGGGTTGTGCAGGCAGGGTAAGTGTGAACAGTGAGGGTAGTGCAGTCTGGGTAAGTGTGAACATCGAGGGTGGTGTAGTCAGGGTACGTGTGAACAACGAGGGTAGTGCAGTCTGGTAAGTGTGAACCGCGAAGGTTGTGAAGTCAGGGTAAGTGTGAACAGTGCGGGTTGTGCAGGCAGGGTAAGTGTGAACATTGAGGGTAGTACAGTCAGGGTAAGTGTGAACAGTGAGGGTAGTACAGTCAGGGTAAGTGCGAACAGTGTGGGTAGTGCACTCATGGAAAGTGTGAACAGTGAGGGTAGTGTAGTCAGGATAAGTGTGAACAGCAAGGTTTGTGCAGTCAGGGTGTGAACAGTGTGGGTAGTGCAGTCAGGGTAAGTGTGAACAGTGAGGGTAGTGCAGTCAGGCCAAGTGAAAACATTGTGGGTAGTGCAGTCAGGGTAAGTGTGAACAGCGACGGTAGTGCAGTCAGGGTAAGTGTGAACAGCGAGGGTAGTGCAGTCAGACCAAGTGTGAACAGTGAGGATAGTGCAGTCTGGGTAAGTGTGAACAGCGAGGGTAGTGCAGCCTGGGTAAGTGTGAACAGTGAGGTTAGTGCAGTCAGGGTAAGTGTGAACAGCGACGGTAGTGCAGTCAGGCCAAGTGTGAACAGTGAGGATAGTGCAGTCTGGGTAAGTGTGAACAGCGAGGGTAGTGCAGTCAGGCCAACTGTGAACAGTGAGGATAGTACAGTCTGGGTATGTGTGAACAGCGACGGTTGTGCAGTCTGGGTAAGTGTGAACAGTGAGAGTAGTGCAGTCAGGGTAAGTGTGAACGGTGACGGTAGTGCAGTCAGGGTAAGTGTGAACAGTGAGAGTAGTGCAGTCTGGGTAAGTGTGAACGGCGAGGGTAGTGCAGTCAGGGTAAGTGTGAACAGCGAGGGTAATGCAATGAGGGTATGTGTGGACAGCGCGGGTAGTGCAGTCAGGGTAAGTGTGAACAGTGAGAGTAGTGCAGTCTGGGCGAGTGTGAACAGTGAGTGTAGTGCAGTCAGGGTAAGTGTGAACAGCGAGGGTAGTGCAGTCAGGGTAAGTGTGAACAGTGAGGGTAGTGCAGCCTGGGTAAGTGTGGGTGGGGGACAGTGCAGAGTGTGGGACATGGGGACTGTGGGCGTGTGGGTGGGGGACAGTGCAGGGTGTGGGATGGGGACTGTGTGAACAGTGAAGGTAATACAGTCGGTATAAGTGTGAACAGCGAGGGTATGGCAGTCAGTGTAAGTGTGAACAGTGAGGGTAGTGCAGTCAGGGTAAGTGTGAACAGCGAGGGTAGTGCAGTCTGGGTGAGTGTGAACAGTGAGGGTAGTGCAGTCAGGGTAAGTGTGAACAGATAGGGTAGTGCAGTCAGGGTAAGTGTGAACAGTGAGAGTAGTGTAGTCAGGATAAGTGTGAACAGTGTGGGTAGTACAGTCAGGGTAAGTGCGAACAGTGTGGGTAGTGCACTCATGGAAAGTGTGAACAGTGAGGGTAGTGTAGTCAGGATAAGTGTGAACAGCAAGGTTTGTGCAGTCAGGGTGTGAACAGCGAGGTTAGTGCAGTCAGGGTAAGTGTGAACAGTGAGGATAGTGCAGTCAGAGTAAGTGTGAACGGTGAGGATAGTGCAGTCAGGTTAAGTGTGAACGGCGAGGTTAGTGCAGTGAGGGAAAGTGTGAACAGTGAGGATAGTGCAGTCAGGGTAAGTGTGAACGGCGAGGGTAGTGCAGTGAGGGTAAGTGTGAACAGCGAGGGTAGTGCAGTCAGGGTAAGTGTGAACAGTGTGCGTTGTGCAGTCAGGGTAAGTGTGAACGGCGAGGGTTGTGAAGTCAGGGTAAGTGTGAACAGCGAGGGTAGTGCAGCCTGGGTAAGTGTGAACAGTGAGAGTAGTGCAGTCAGGGTAAGTTTGAACAGCGAGGGTAGTGCAGTCAGGGTAAGTGTGAACAGCGAGGGTAGTGCAGTCTGGGTAAGTGAGAACACTGAGGGTAGTGTAGTCAGGGTAAGTGTGAACAGCGAGGGTAGTGTAGTCAGGGTAAGTGTGAACAGTGAGGGTAGTGCAGTCAGGGTAAGTGTGAACAGCGAGGGTAGTGCAGTCAGTGTGAGTGTGAACAGCGAGGGTAGTGCAGTCTGGGTAAATGTGAACAGTGAGGGTAGTGCAGTCAGGGTAAGTGTGAACAGTGAGAGTAGTGCAGTCAGGGTAAGTGTGAACAGCGAGGGTTGTGAAGTCAGGGTAAGTGTGAACAGCGAGGGTTGTGCAGGCAGGGTAAGTGTGAACAGTGAGGGTAGTGCAGTCTGGGTAAGTGTGAACATCGAGGGTGGTGTAGTCAGGGTACGTGTGAACAACGAGGGTAGTGCAGTCTGGTAAGTGTGAACCGCGAAGGTTGTGAAGTCAGGGTAAGTGTGAACTGCGAGGGTTGTGCAGGCAGGGTAAGTGTGAACAGTGAGGGTAGTGCAGTCAGGGTAAGTGTGAACAGCGAGGGTAGTGCAGTCTGGGTAACTGTGAACATCGAGGGTAGTGCAGTCTGGGTATGTGTGAACGGCGAGAGTAGTGCAGTCAGGGTAAGTGTGAACAGCGAGGGTAGTGTAGTCAGGCTAAGTGTGAACAGCGAGGGTAGTGCAGTCTGGGTAAGTGTGAACAGCGAGCGTAGTGCAGTCTGGGTGAGTGTGAACAGCGAGGGTAGTGCAGTCTGGGTAAGTGTGAACAGCGACGGTAGTGCAGTCAGGGTAAGAGTGAACAGTGAGGATAGTGCAGTCTGGGTAAGTGTGAACAGCGAGGTTAGTGTAGTCAGGGTAAGTGTGAACAGCGACGGTCGTGCAGTGAGGGTAAGTGTGAATAGCGACGGTAGCGCAGTCCGGGTAAGTGTGAACAGCGACGGTAGTGCAGTCAGGGTAAGTGTGAACAGCGAGGGTAGTGCAGTCAGTGTGAGTGTGAACAGCGAGTGTAGTGCAGTCAAGGTAAGTGTGAACAGTGAGGGTAGTGCAGTCAGGCAAAGTGAAAACATTGTGGGTAGTGCAGTCAGGGTAAGTGTGAACAGCGACGGTAGTGCAGTCAGGGTAAGTGTGAACAGCGAGGGTAGTGCAGTCAGACCAAGTGTGAACAGTGAGGATAGTGCAGTCTGGGTAAGTGTGAACAGCGAGGGTAGTGCAGCCTGGGTAAGTGTGAACAGTGAGGTTAGTGCAGTCAGGGTAAGTGTGAACAGCGACGGTAGTGCAGTCAGGCCAAGTGTGAACAGTGAGGAAAGTGCAGTCTGGGTAAGTGTGAACAGCAAGGGTAGTGCAGTCAGGCCAAGTGTGAACAGTGAGGATAGTACAGTCTGGGTATGTGTGAACAGCGACGGTTGTGCAGTCTGGGTAAGTGTGAACAGTGAGAGTAGTGCAGTCAGGGTAAGTGTGAACAGTGAGGGTAGTGCAGCCTGGGTAAGTGTGAACAGTGAGGTTAGTGCAGTCAGGGTAAGTGTGAACAGCGACGGTAGTGCAGTCAGGCCAAGTGTGAACTGTGAGGATAGTGCAGTCTGGGTAAGTGTGAACAGTGAGAGTAGTGCAGTCTGGTTAAGTGTGAACAGTGAGGGTAGTGCAGTCAGTGTAAGTGTGAACGGCGATATAGTGCAGTCAGGGTAAGTGTGAACAGTGAGGATAGTGCAGTCAGGGTAAGTGTGAACAGTGAGGATAGTGCAGTGAGGGTAAGTGTGAACGGCAAGGGTAGTGCAGTCAGGGTAAGTGTGAACAGCGAGGGTAGTGCAGTCTGGGTAAGTGTGAACAGTGAGAGTAGTGCAGTCTGGTTAAGTGTGAACAGTGAAGGTAGTGCAGTCAGGGTAAGTGTGAATGGCGAGGGTAGTGCAGTCAGGGTAAGTGTGAACAGTGAGGATAGTGCAGTGAGGGTAAGTGTGAATGGCGAGGGTAGTGCAGTCAGGGTAAGTGTGAACAGCGAGGGCAGTGCAGTCAGGGTAAGTGTGAATGGCGAGGGTAGTGCAGTCAGGGTAAGTGTGAACAGTGAGGATAGTGCAGTGAGGGTAAGTGTGAACAGCAAGGGTAGTGCAGTCAGGTTAAGTGTGAACAGCGAGGGTAGTGCAGTCAGTGTGAGTGTGAACAGCGAGGGTAGTGCAGTCTGGGTAAATGTGAACAGTGAGGGTAGTGCAGTCAGGGTAAGTGTGAACAGTTAGGGTAGTGCAGTCAGGTTAAGTGTGAACAGTGTGCGTAGTGCAGTCAGGGTAAGTGTGAACGGCGAGGGTTGTGCAGGCAGGGTAAGTGTGAACAGTGAGGGTGGTGCAGTCTGGGTAAGTGTGAACATCGAGTGTGGTGTAGTCAGGGTACGTGTGAACAACGAGGGTAGTGCAGTCTGGTAAGTGTGAACCGTGAAGGTTGTGAAGTCAGGGTAAGTGTGAACAGCGCGGGTTGTGCAGGCAGGGTAAGTGTGAACAGTGAGGGTAGTGCAGTCAGGGTAAGTGTGAACAGTGAGGGTAGTGCAGTCTGGGTAACTGTGAACATCGAGGGTAGTGCAGTCTGGGTATGTGTGAACGGCGAGAGTAGTGCAGTCAGGGTAAGTGTGAACAGCGAGGGTAGTGTAGTCAGGCTAAGTGTGAACAGCGACGGTAGTGCAGTCTGAGTAAGTGTGAACAGCGAGGGTAGTGCAGTCTGAGTAAGTGTGAACAGCGAGGGTAGTGCAGGGTGTGGGACATGGGGACTGTTGGTGTGTGGGTGGGGACAGTGCAGGGTGTGGGACATGGGGGTGGGGGGTGTGTGGGTGGGGACAGTGCAGGGTGTGGGACATGGGGGTGGGGGGTGTGTGGGTGGGGACAGTGCAGGGTGTGGGACATGGGGGTGGGGGGTGTGTGGGTGGGGACAGTGCAGGGTGTGGGACATGGGGACTGCGAGCGTGTGGGTGGGGGACAGTGCAGGGTGTGGGACATGGGGACTGTGGGTGTGTGGGTGGGGGGCAGTGCAGAGTGTGGGACATGGGGGCTGTGGGTGTGTGGGTGGGGGACAGTGCAGCGTGTGGGACATGGGGGCTGTGGGTGTGTGGGTGGGGGACAGTGCAGGGTGTGGGACATGGGGACTGTGGGTGTGTGGGTGGGGACGGTGCAGAGTGTGGCACATGGGGACTGTGGGTGTGTGGGTTGGGACAGTGCAGGGTGTGGGACATGGGGGCTGGGGGTGTATGGGTGGGGACAGTGCAGAGTGTGGGACATGGGGACTGTGGGTGTGTTGGTGGGGGACAGTGCAGGGTGTGGGACATGGGGACTGTGGGTGTGTGGGTGGGGACGGTGCAGAGTGTGGCACATGGGGACTGTGGGTGTGTGGGTTGGGACAGTGCAGGGTGTGGGACATGGGGACTGTGGGTGTGTGGGTGGGGGACAGTGCAGAGTGTGGTACATGGGGACTGTGAGTGTGTGGGTGGGGGACGGTGCAGAGTGTGGGACATGGGGACTGTGGGTGTGTGGGTGGGGGACAGTGCAGGATGTGGGACATGGGGACTGTGGGTGTGTGGGTGGGGAGAGTGCAGGGTGTGGGACATGGGGACTGTGGGTGTGTGGGTGAGGACAGTGCAGGGTGTGGGACATGGGGACTGTGGGTGTGTGGGTGGGGAGAGTGCAGGGTGTGGGACATGGGCTTTGTGGGTGCGTGGGTGGGGGGCAGTGCAGGGTGTGGGACATGGGGACTGTGGGTGTGTGGGTGGGGGACGGTGCAGAGTGTGGGACATGGGGACTGTGGGTGTGTGGGTGGGGGACAGTGCAGGGTGTGGGACATGGGGGCTGGGGGTGTATGGGTGGGGACAGTGCAGAGTGTGGGACATGGGGACTGTGGGTGTGTTGGTGGGGGACAGTGCAGGGTGTGGGACATGGGGACTGTGGGTGTGTGGGTGTGACGGTGCAGAGTGTGGGACATGTGGACTGTGGGTGTGTGGGTGGGGGACGGTGCAGGGTGTGGGACATGGGGACTGTGGGTGTGTGGGTGCGGGACAGTGCAGTGTGTGGGACATGGGGACTGTGAGCGTGTGGGTGGGGGACAGTGTAGAGTGTGGGACATGGGGACTGTGGGTGTGTGGGTGGGGGACAGTGCAGGGTGTGGAACATGGGGACTGTGGGGGTGTGGGTGGGGGACAGTGCAGAGTGTGGGACATGGGGACTGTGGGTGTGTTGGTTGGGACAGTGCAGGGTGTGGGACATGGGGACTGTGGGTGTGTGGGTGGGGGACAGTGCAGGGTGTGGGACATGGGGACTGTGGGTGTGTGGGTGAGGATAGTGCAGAGTGTGGGACATGGGGACTGTGGGTGTGTGGGTGGGGGACAGTGTAGAGTGTGGGACATGGGGACTGTGGGTGTGTGGGTGGGGGACAGTGCAGGGTGTGGGACATGGGGACTGTGGGTGGGGGACAGTGCAGGGTGTGGGACATGGGGACTATGGATGTGTGGGTGGGGGACAGTGCAGAGTGTGGGACATGGGGACTGTGGGTGTGTGGGTGGGGGACAGTGCAGAGTGTGGGACATGGGGACTGCGGGTGTGTGGGTGGGGGACAGTGCAGAGTGTGGGACATGGGGACTATGGGTGTGTGGGTGGGGGACAGTGCAGGGTGTGGGACATGGGGACTGTGGGTGTGTGGGTGGGGGACGGTGCAGAGTGTGGGACATGGGGACTGTGGGTGTGTGGGTGGGGACAGTGCAGGGTGTGGGACATGGGGACTGTGTGAACAGTGAAGGTAATACAGTCGGTATAAGTGTGAACAGCGAATATGGTGCAGTGGGAGTAAGTGTGAACAGCGAGGGTATGGCAGTCAGGATAAGTGTGAACACCGAGGGTAGTGCAGTCTGTGCGAGTGTGAACAGTGAGGGTAGTGCAGTCAGGGTAAGTGTAAACAGCGAGGGTAGTGCAGTCAGGGTAAGTGTGAACAGTGAGGGTCGTGCAGTCAGGATAAGTGTGAACAGCCTGGGTAGTGCAGTCTGTGCGAGTGTGAACAGTGAGGGTAGTGCAGTCAGGGTAAGTGTGAACAGCGAGGGTAGTGCAGTCAGGGTAAGTGTGAACAGTGAGAGTTGTGTAGTCAGGATAAGTGTAAACAGTGTGGGTAGTACAGTCAGGGTAAGTGTGAACAGCGAGGTTTGTGCAGTCAGGGTAAGTGTGAACAGCGAGGGTAGTGCAGTGAGGGTAAGTGTGAACAGTGAGGATAGTGCAGTCAGGGTAAGTGTGAACGGCGAGGGTAGTGCAGTGAGGGTAAGTGTGAACAGTGAGTATAGTGCAGTCAGGGTAAGTGTGGACAGTGAGGATAGTGCAGTCAGGGTAAGTGTGAACGGCGAGGGTAGTGCAGTGAGGGTAAGTGTGAACAGCGAGGTTAGTGAAGTCAGGGTGTGAACGGCGAGGGTAGTGCAGTGAGGGTAAGTGTGAACAGTGAGTATAGTGCAGTCAGGGTAAGTGTGATCAGTGTGGGTAGTGCAGTCAGGGTACGTGTGAACAGCGAGGGAAGTACAGTCACGGTAAGTGTGAACAGCGAGGGTAGTGCAGTCTGGGTAAGTGTGAACAGTGAGGGTAATGCAGTCATGGTAAGTGTGAACAGCGACGGTAGTGCAGTCAGGGAAAGTGTGAACAGTGTGGGTAGTGCAGTCAGGGTAAGTGTGAACAGCGATGGGGGTAGTGTAGTCAGGGTAAGTGTAAACAGTGTGGGTAGCGTAGTCAGGGTAAGTGTGAACAGTGAGGGTAGTGCAGTCTGGGTAAGTGTGAACAGCGAGGGTAGTGCAGTCAGGGTAAGTGTGAACAGTGAGGGTAGTGCAGTCAGAGTAAGTGTGAACAGCAACGTTTGTGCAGTCAGGGTAAGTGTGAATGGTGAGGATAGTGCAGTCAGGGTAAATGTGAACAGTGAGGGTAGTGCAGTCAGGGTACGTGTGAACAGCGAGGGTAGTGCAGTGTGTGTAAGTGTGAACAGTGAGGGTAGTGCAGTCAGAGTAAGTGTGAACAGCAACGGTTGTGCAGTCAGGGTAAGTGTGAACAGCGAGGGTAGTGCAGTCTGGGTAAGTGTGAACGGCGAGAGTAGTGCAGTCAGGGTAAGTGGGAACAGCGAGGGTAGTGCAGTCAGAGTAAGTGTGAACAGCGAGAGTAGTGCAGTCAGGCCAAGTGTGAACAGTGGGGGGAGTGCTGTCTGGGTAAGGGTGAATGGCAAGGGTAGTGTAGTCATGGTAAGTGTGAACAGCGACAGTAGTGCAGCCAGGGTAAGTGTGAACAGTGAGGATAGTGCAGTCAGGGAAAGTGTGAACAGCGAGGGTAGTGCAGTCAGGGTAAGTGTGAACAGTGAGGGTAGTGCAGTCTGGGTAAGTGTGAACAGCGACGGTAGTGCAGTCAGGCCAAGTATGAACAGTGAGGATAGTGCAGTCTGGGTAAGTGTGAACAGTGAGAGTATTGCAGTCTGGGTAAGTGTGAACAGTGAGGGTAGTGCAGTCAGGGTAAGTGTGAACGGCGAGGGTAGTACAGTCAGGGTAAGTGTGAACAGTGAGGATAGTACAGTCAGGGTAAGTGTGAACTGCGAGGGTAGTGCAGTGAAGGTAAGTGTGAACGGCAAGGGTTGTGCAGTCAGGGTAAGTGTGAACAGCGACGGTAGTGCAGTCAGGGTAAGTGTGAACAGTGAGGGTAGTGCAGTCAGGCCACGAGTGAACAGCGAGGGTAGTGCAGTCAGACCAAGTGTGAATAGCGAGGGTAGTGCAGTCAGGGTAAGTGTGAACAGTGAGGATAGTTCCGTCAGGGTAAATGTGAACAGTGAGTAATGTTGTCAGGGTAAGTGTGAACGGTGAGGGTAGTGCAGCCTGGGTAATTGTGAACAGCGATGGTAGTGCAGTCGGGGTAAGTGTGAACAGCAAGTGTGGTGTAGTCAGGGTAAGTGCGAAAGCAAGGGTTGTGCAGTCAGGGTAAGTGTGAACAGCGAGGGGAGTGTAGTCAGTGTAAGTGTGAACAGCGAGGGTAGTGCAGTCTGGGTAAGTGTGAACAGCGAGGGTAGTGTAGTGAGGGTAAGTGTGAACAGTGACGGTAGTGCAGCCAGGGTAAGTGTGAACAGTGAGGATAGTGCAGTCAGGGAAAGTGTGAACAGCGAGGGTAGTGCAGTCAGGGTAAGTGTGAACAGTGAGGGTAGTGCAGTCTGGGTAAGTGTGAACGGCGAGGGTAGTACAGTCAGGGTAAGTGTGAACAGTGAGGATAGTACAGTCAGTATAAGTGTGAACGGCGAGGGTAGTGCAGTGAAGGTAAGTGTGAACGGCAAGGGTTGTGCAGTTAGGGTAAGTGTGAACAGCGACGGTAGTGCAGTCAGGGTAAGTGTGAACAGTGACGGGAGTGCAGTCAGGGTAAGTGTGAACTGTGAGGGTAGTGTAGTCAGGGTAAGTATGAACGGCGAGGGTAATGCAGTGAGGGTAAGTGTGAACAGTGAGGATAGTGCAGTCAGGGTAAGTGTGAATGGCGAGGGTACCGCAGTCAGGGTAAGTGTGAACAATGAGGATAGTGCACTGAGGGTAAGTGTGAACAGTGAGGGTAGTGCAGTCAGGGTAAGTGTGAATGGCGATCGTAGTGCAGTCAGGGTAAGTGTGAACGGTGAGGGTAGTGCAGTCTGGGTGAGTGTGAACAGTGAGGGTAGTCCAGTCAGGGTAAGTGTGAACGGCGAGGGTAGTGCAGTGAGGGTAAGTGTGAACAGTGAGGATAGTGCAGTCATGGTAAGTGCGAACGGCGAGGGTAGTGCAGTGATGGTAAGTGTGAACGGTGAGGGTAGTGCAGTCAGGGTAAGTGTGAACAGTGAGGATATTGCAGTCAGGGTAAGTGTGAACGGCGAAGGGTAGTGCAGTGAGGGTAAGTGTGAACGGTGAGGGTTGTGCAGTCAGGGTAAGTGTGAACAGTGAGGGTAGTGCAGTCAGGGTAAGTGTGAACAGTGAGGGTAGTGCAGTGAGGGTAAGTGTAAACAGCGACGGTAGTGCAGTCAGGGTAACTGTGAACAGCGAGGGTAGTGCAGTCAGGCCAAGTGTGAACAGTGAGGATAGTGCAGTATGGGTAAGTGTGAACAGCGAGGGTAGTGCAGTCAGGCTAAGTGTGAACAGTGGGGATAGTGCAGTCAGGCCAAGTGTGAACAGTGAGGATAGTGCAGTCTGGGTAAGTGTGAATGGTGAGGGTAGTGCAGTCAGGGTAAGTGTGAACAGTGTGGGTAGTGCAGTCAGGGTAAGTGTGAACGGCAGGGTTAGTGCAGTCAGGGTAAGTGTGAATAGCGGGTGAAGTGCAGTCAGGGTAAGTGTGAACAGTGAGGGGAGTGCAGTCGGGGTAAGTGTGAACAGCGAGGGTAGTGCAGTCAGGGTAAGTGTGAACAGTGAGAGTTGTGTAGTCAGGATAAGTGTGAACAGTGTGGGTAGTACAGTCAGGGTAAGTGTGAACAGTGTGGGTAGTGCAGTCAGGGTAAGTGTGAACAGTGAGGGTAGTGTAGTCAGGATAAGTGTGAACAGCGAGGTTTGTGCAGTCAGGGTAAGTGTGAACAGTGAGGATAGTGCAGTGAGGGTAAGTGTGAACAGCGACGGTAGTGCAGTCAAGGTAAGTGTGAACAGCGGGTGTAGTGCAGTCAGGGTAGGTGTGAACAGTGAGGATAGTGCAGTCAGGGTAAGTGTGAACAGTGAGAGTAGTGCTGTCAGGGTAAATGTGAACAGTGAGGGTAGTGTAGTCAGGGTAAGTGTGAACAGTGAGGATAGTGCAGTGAGGGTAAGTGTGAACAGCGACGGTAGTGCAGTCAAGGTAAATGTGAACAGCGAGAGTAGTGCAGTCAGGCCAAGTGTGAACAGTGAGGGTAGTTCAGTATGGGTAAGTGTGAACAGCGAGGGTAGTGCAGTCAGGCCAAGTGTGAACAGTGAGAATAGTGCAGTCTGGGTAAGTGTGAACATGATGGTTGTGCAGTCAGGGTAAGTGTGAACAGTGAGGGTAGTGCAGTCAGGGTAAGTGTGAATGGCAAGGGTAGTGCAGTCAGGGTAAGTGTGAACAGTGAGGATAATGCAGTCAGGGTAAGTGTGAACAGCGAGGGTAGTGCAGTCTGGTTGAGTGTAAACAGTGAGGGTAGTGTAGTCAGGGTAATTGTGAACAGCGAGGGTAGTGCAGTCAGGGTAAGTATGAACAGCGAGGGTAGTGCAGTCTGGGTGAGTGTGAACAGTGAGGGTAGTGCAGTCAGGGTAAGTGTGAACGGTGAGGGTAGTGCAGTCTGGGTAAGTGTGAACAGTAAGGATAGTGCAGTCAGGGTAAGTGTGAACAGCCTGGGTAGTGCAGTCTGGGTAAGTGTGAACAGTGAGCGTAGTGCAGTGAGGGTAAGTGTGAACAGCGATGGTAGAGTAATCAGGGTAAGTGTGAACAGCGAGGGTAGTGCAGTCAGGGTAAGTGTGAACAGTGAGGGTAGTGCATCTGGGTAAGTGTGAACGGCGAGGGTAGTGCAGTCAGGGTAAGTGTGAACAGTGTGGGTAGTGCAGTCAGGTTAAGTGTGAACAGCAAGTGTAGTGCAGTCAGGGTAAGTGTGAACAGCGAGGGTAGTGCAGTCTGGGTAAGTGTGAACAGTGAGGATGGTGCAGTCTGGGTAAGTGAGAATGGTGAGGTTAGTGCAGTCAGGGTAAGTGTGAACAGGGAGGGTAGTGCAGTCAGGGTAAGTGTGAACAGTGTGGGTAATGCAGTCAGGGTAAGTGTGAACGGTAAGGGTAGTGCAGTCAGGGTAAATGTGAACAGTGAGGGTAGTGCAGTCTGGGTAACTGTGAACGGCGAGGGTAGTGCAGTCAGGGTAAGTGTGAACAGTGAGGATAGTGCAGTCTGGGTAAGTGAGAATGGTGAGGTTAGTGCAGTCAGGGTAAGTGTGAACAGGGAGGGTAGTGCAGTCTGGGTAAGTGTGAACAGTGTGGGTAATGCAGTCAGGGTAAGTGTGAACGGTAAGGGTAGTGCAGTCAGGGTAAATGTGAACAGTGAGGGTAGTGCAGTCAGGGTAAGTGTGAACAGTGATGGTAATGCAGTCAGGGTGAGTGTGAACAGCGAGGGTAGTGCAGTCAGGGTAAGTGTGAACAGTGAGTGTAGTGCAGTCAGGCCAAGTGTGAACAGTGTGGGTAGTGCAGTGAGGGTAAGTGTGAACAGTGTGGGTAGTGCAGTCAGGCCAAGTGTGAACAGTGAGGATAGTGCAGTCTGGGTAAGTGTGAACAGCGAGGGGAGTGCAGTCAGGCCAAGTGTGAACAGTGAGGATAGTGCAGTGTGGGTAAGTGTGAACAGCGAGGGTAGTGCAGTCAGGGTAAGTGTGAACAGTTAGGATAGTGCAGTCAGGGTAAGCGTGAACAGCGAGCGTAGTGCAGTCTGGGTGAGTGTGAACAGTGAGGGTAGTGCAGTCACGGTAAGTGTAAACGGCGAGGGTAGTGCAGTCAGGTTAAGTGTGAACAGCGAGGGTAGTGCAGTCAGGGTAAGTATGAACAGTGAGGGTAGTGCAGTCAGGGTAAGTGTGAACGGTGAGGGTAGAGAGGTCTGGGTAAGTGTGAACAGCGACGGTGGTGCAGTCTGGGTGAGTGTGAACAGTGAGGATAGTGCAGTCTGGGTAAGTGTGAATGGTGAGGGTAGTGCAATCAGGGTAAGTGTGTACAGCGACTGTAGTGCAGTCAGGGTAAGTGTGAACAGTGTGGGTAGTGCAGTCAGGGTAAGTGTGAACAGCGAGGGTAGTGCAGTCAGGGTAAGTGTGAACAGTGAGGATAGTGCAGTCTGGGTAAGTGTGAACAGCGACGGTTGTGCAGTCAGGGTAAGTGGGAACAGTGAGGGTAGTGCAGTCAGCGTAAGTGTGAACAGTGAGGGTAGTGTAGTCAGGGTAAGTGTGAACAGTGAGGATACTGCAGTCAGGGTAAGTGTGAACAGCGAGGGTAGTGCAGTCTGTGTGAGTGTGAACAGTGAGGGTAGTGCAGTCAGGGTAAGTGTGAACAGCGACGGTAGTGTAGTCAGAGTAAGTGTGAACAGCGACGGGAGTGCAGTCTGGGTAAGTGTGAACGGCGAGGGTAGTGCAGTCAGGGTAACTATGAACAGTGAGGGTAGTGCAGTCAGGGTAAGTGTGAACAGTGAGGGTAGTGAGGTCTGGGTAAGTGTGAACGGCGAGGGTAGTGCAGTCAGGGTAACTATGAACAGTGAGGGTAGTGCAGTCAGGGTAAGTGTGAACAGTGAGGGTAGTGAGGTCTGGGTAAGTGTGAACAGCAACGGTGGTGCAGTCTGGGTGAGTGTGAACAGTGAGGATAGTGCAGTCTGGGTAAGTGTGAATGGTGAGGGTAGTGCAATCAGGGTAAGTGTGAACAGCAAGGGTAGTGCAGTCAGGGTAAGTGTGAACGGTGAGGTTAGTGCAGTCTGGGTAAGTGTGAACAGCGAGGCTACTGCAGTCTGGGTGAGTGTGAACAGTGAGGGTAGTGCAGTCAGGGTAAGTGTGAACAGCGAGTGTAATGCAGTCAGGGTAAGTGTGAACGGCGAGGGTAGTGCAGTCTGGGTAAGTGTGAACAGCGAGGGTAGTGTAGTCAGGGTAAGTGTGAACAGTGAGGGTAGTGCAGTCAGGGTAAGTGTGAACGGCGAGGGTAGTGCAATCAGGGTAAGTGTGAACGGTGAGGGTAGTGCAGTGAGGGTAAGTGTGAACAGCGAGGGTAGTGCAGTCAGGGTAAGTGTGAACAGCGAGGGTGGTGCAGTCTGGGTGAGTGTGAACAGTGAGGGTAGTGCAGTCAGTGTAAGTGTGAACAGTGAGGATAGTGCAATCAGGGTAAGTGTGAACGGCGAGGGTAGTGCAGTGTGGGTAAGTGTGAACGGCGAGGGTAGTGCAGTCAGGGTAAGTGTGAACAGTGAGGGTAGTGCAGTCAGGGTAAGTGTGGACAGCGAGGGTAGTGCAGTCAGGGTAAGTGTGAACGGCGAGGGTAGTGCAGTCAGGGTAAGTGTGTACAGTGGGGGTAGTGCTGTCTGGGTAAGTGTGAATGGCGAGGGTAGTGCAGTCAGGGTAAGTGTGAACGGCGAGGGTAGTGTAGTCAGGGTAAGTGTGTACAGTGGGGTTAGTGCTGTCTGGGTAAGTGTGAATGGCGAGGGTAGTGCAGTCAGGGTAAGTGTGAACGGCGAGGGTAGTGCAGTCAGGGTAAGTGTGTACAGTGGGGTTAGTGCTGTCTGGGTAGGTGTGAACGGCGAGGGTAGTGCAGTCAGGGTAAGTGTGAACGGCGAGGGTAGTGTAGTCAGGGTAAGTGTGTACAGTGGGGGTAGTGCTGTCTGGGTAAGTGTGAACGGCGAGGGTAGTGCAGTCAGGGTAAGTGTGAATGGCGAGGGTAGTGTAGTCAGGGTAAGTGTGAACGGCGAGGGTAGTGCAGTCAGGGTAAGTGTGAACTGCGAGGGTAGTGCAGTCAGGGTAAGTGTGTACAGTGGGGGTAGTGCTGTCTGGGTAAGTGTGAATGGCGAGGGTAGTGCAGTCAGGGTAAGTGTGAACGGCGAGGGTAGTGTAGTCAGGGTAAGTGTGTACAGTGGGGTTAGTGCTGTCTGGGTAAGTGTGAATGGCGAGGGTAGTGCAGTCAGGGTAAGTGTGAACGGCGAGGGTCGTGCAGTCAGGGTAAGTGTGTACAGTGGGGTTAGTGCTGTCTGG
This sequence comes from Hemiscyllium ocellatum, assembly GCF_020745735.1. NCBI lineage: Eukaryota > Metazoa > Chordata > Chondrichthyes > Orectolobiformes > Hemiscylliidae > Hemiscyllium > Hemiscyllium ocellatum. Next base: position 96,857,147 of record NC_083412.1, on the reverse strand, counting down.
GTAGGTGTGAACGGCGAGGGTAGTGCAGTCAGGGTAAGTGTGAACGGCGAGGGTAGTGTAGTCAGGGTAAGTGTGTACAGTGGGGGTAGTGCTGTCTGGGTAAGTGTGAACGGCGAGGGTAGTGCAGTCAGGGTAAGTGTGAACGGCGAGGGTAGTGCAGTCAGGGAAAGTGTGAACAGCGAGGGTAGTGCAGTCAGGGTAAGTGTCAACAGCGAGAGTAGTGCAGTCAGGGTAAGTGTGAACAGCGAGGATAGTGCAGTCTGGGTAAGTGTGAACAGCGACGGTTGTGCAGTCAGGGTAAGTGTGAACAGTGAGGGTAGTGCAGTCTGGGTAAGTGTGAATAGCGACGGTTGTGCAGTCAGGGTAAGTGTGAACAGTGAGGGTAGTGCAGTCAGCGTAAGTGTGAACAGCAAGGGTAGTGCAGTCAGGGTAAGTGTGAACGGCAAGGGTAGTGCAGTCAGGGTAAGTTTGAACGGTGAGGGTAGTGCAGTCTGGGTAAGTGTGAACAGCGAGGGTAGTGCAGTCTGGGTGAGTGTGTACAGTGAGGGTAGTGCAGTCAGTGTAAGTGTGAACAGTGAGGATAGTGCAATCAGGGTAAGTGTGAACGGCGAGGGTAGTGCAGTGTGGGTAAGTGTGAACGGCGAGGGTACTGCAGTCAGGGTAAGTGTGGACAGCGAGGGTAGTGCAGTCAGGGTAAGTGTGAACAGCGAGGGTAGTGCAGTCTGGGTGAGTGTGAACAGTGAGGGTAGTGAGGTCTGGGTAAGTGTGAACAGCGACGGTGGTGCAGTCTGGGTGAGTGTGAACAGTGAGGATAGTGCAGTCTGGGTAAGTGTGAATGGTGAGGGTAGTGCAGTCAGGGTAAGTGTGAATGGTGAGGGTAGTGCAGTCAGCGTAAGTGTGAACAGCAAGGGTAGTGCAGTCAGGGTAAGTGTGAACGGCAAGGGTAGTGCAGTCAGGGTAAGTTTGAACGGTGAGGGTAGTGCAGTCTGGGTAAGTGTGAACAGCGAGGGTAGTGCAGTCTGGGTGAGTGTGTACAGTGAGGGTAGTGCAGTCAGTGTAAGTGTGAACAGTGAGGATAGTGCAATCAGGGTAAGTGTGAACGGCGAGGGTAGTGCAGTGTGGGTAAGTGTGAACGGCGAGGGTACTGCAGTCAGGGTAAGTGTGGACAGCGAGGGTAGTGCAGTCTGGGTGAGTGTGAACAGTGAGGGTAGTGAGGTCTGGGTAAGTGTGAACAGCGAGGGTAGTGCAGTCTGGGTGAGTGTGAACAGTGAGGATAGTGCAGTCTGGGTAAGTGTGAATGGTGAGGGTAGTGCAGTCAGGGTAAGTGTGAATGGTGAGGGTAGTGCAGTCAGCGTAAGTGTGAACAGCAAGGGTAGTGCAGTCAGGGTAAGTGTGAACGGCAAGGGTAGTGCAGTCAGGGTAAGTGTGAACGGTGAGGGTAGTGCAGTCTGGGTAAGTGTGAACAGCGAGGGTAGTGCAGTCTGGGTGAGTGTGTACAGTGAGGGTAGTGCAGTCAGTGTAAGTGTGAACAGTGAGGATAGTGCAATCAGGGTAAGTGTGAACGGCGAGGGTAGTGCAGTGTGGGTAAGTGTGAACGGCGAGGGTACTGCAGTCAGGGTAAGTGTGGACAGCGAGGGTAGTGCAGTCAGGGTAAGTGTGAACAGCGAGGGTAGTGAGGTCTGGGTAAGTGTGAACAGCGACGGTGGTGCAGTCTGGGTGAGTGTGAACAGTGAGGGTAGTGCAGTCAGTGTAAGTGTGAACAGTGAGGATAGTGCAATGAGGGTAAGTGTGAACGGCGAGGGTAGTGCAGTGTGGGTAAGTGTGAACGCCGAGGGTACTGCAGTCAGGGTAAGTGTGGACGGCGAGGGTAGTGCAGCCAGGGTAAGTGTGAACAGTGAGGGTAGTGCAGTCAGGGTAAGTGTGAACAGCGAGGGTAGTGCTGTCTGGGTAAGTGTGAACAGCGAGGGTAGTGCAGTCAGGGTAAGTGTGAACAGCGAGGGTAGTGCAGTCTGGGTAAGTGTGTACAGTGGGGGTAGTGCTGTCTGGGTAAGTGTGAACAGCGAGGGTAGTGTAGTCAGGGTAAGTGTGAACAGCGAGGGTAGTGCAGTCAGGGTAAGTGTGAACGGCGAGGGTAGTGTAGTCAGGGTAAGTGTGAACGGCGAGGGTAGTGCAGTCAGGGTAAGTGTGTACGGTGGGGGTAGTGCTGTCTGGGTAAGTGTGAACGGCGAGGGCAGTGCAGTCAGGGTAAGTGTGAACGGCGAGGGTAGTGCAGTCAGGGTAAGTGTGTACAGTGGGGGTAGTGCTGTCTGGGTAAGTGTGAATGGCGAGGGTACTGTAGTCAGGGTAAGTGTGAACGGCGAGGGTAGTGCAGTCAGGGTAAGTGTGTACAGTGGGGGTAGTGCTGTCTGGGTAAGTGTGAACGGCGAGGGCAGTGCAGTCAGGGTAAGTGTGAACGGCGAGGGTAGTGCAGTCAGGGTAAGTGTGTACAGTGGGGGTAGTGCTGTCTGGGTAAGTGTGAATGGCGAGGGTAGTGCAGTCAGGGTAAGTGTGAACGGCGAGGGTAGTGCAGTCAGGGTAAGTGTGTACAGTGGGGGTAGTGCTGTCTGGGTAAGTGTGAACGGCGAGGGCAGTGCAGTCAGGGTAAGTGTGAACGGCGAGGGTAGTGCAGTCAGGGTAAGTGTGTACAGTGGGGGTAGTGCTGTCTGGGTAAGTGTGAATGGCGAGGGTAGTGCAGTCAGGGTAAGTGTGAACGGCGAGGGTAGTGCAGTCAGGGTAAGTGTGTACAGTGGGGTTAGTGCTGTCTGGGTAGGTGTGAACGGCGAGGGTAGTGCAGTCAGGGTAAGTGTGAACGGCGAGGGTAGTGTAGTCAGGGTAAGTGTGTACAGTGGGGGTAGTGCTGTCTGGGTAAGTGTGAACGGCGAGGGTAGTGCAGTCAGGGTAAGTGTGAATGGCGAGGGTAGTGTAGTCAGGGTAAGTGTGAACGGCGAGGGTAGTGCAGTCAGGGTAAGTGTGAACTGCGAGGGTAGTGCAGTCAGGGTAAGTGTGTACAGTGGGGGTAGTGCTGTCTGGGTAAGTGTGAATGGCGAGGGTAGTGTAGTCAGGGTAAGTGTGAACGGCGAGGGTAGTGCAGTCAGGGTAAGTGTGTACAGTGGGGGTAGTGCTGTCTGGGTAAGTGTGAACGGCGAGGGCAGTGCAGTCAGGGTATGTGTGAACGGCGAGGGTAGTGCAGTCAGGGTAAGTGTGTACAGTGGGGGTAGTGCTGTCTGGGTAAGTGTGAACGGCGAGGGTAGTGCAGTCAGGGTAAGTGTGAACGGCGAGGGTAGTGCAGTCAGGGTAAGTGTGCGGTGGATTTTGTTCTGGCTGATATGAGGTGATTGAGGAGAAGGGGAACTCAGTGACAACACCGGGATGGAGCTGCAAATGCAGTGAGTCCAAGTGAGCAATCCGACACCAGCAGAATCATTCAGTCAGAGAGAAAGCATCTGCAGAGGAACAGAAAGGTCCGTGTTTCATCAGGCCAGGCTGGGTTTGACAAATTGACCCATCTGAAACGGTAACTTCTCTGTTTTCTTTCTCTGCAGATGCTGCTGGAAGGTTCCGAGTTCCTCCGAGGGGAGGTTGGATGCAAATGTTTCTTGATACAGATTGTTGTGGTCAGGAGCAGGAACTGACGGGAGAACAGAGAATGGTCCAGGTGTGAGTGTCAATCTGAGATGTTCTTGTCTCCACTGTATGACATGAATACAGTCAGTCAGTGAGCAAAGGCACAGTCTGATTGGCAGGGAAGTAATTAACACAAGTGACCAATCTCAATCTGAGTGCCAGGAAGTGGGAAGAATTTCCTGTTGCACACAGTCAGTAATTTATATGTTAATCATGGACTCACTCACAGAACGTTCTCTCATAGCTTTCCCTCTTCCAGGGAACGTACAAAACCTTTCTGCTTTAAACATCCAGAGATCACATTGAACAATCTAAACACAGGACAGCGCACACAGAGTAAAGCCCCACCTATTCTAACCCACGCAGCACACCCAGCCAACCAGGTAAAGGCGCAATGCATGCAAGAGTAAAGCTCCCTCTACATTGCTCCCATCAAACCCTCCCAGGACAGGGACAGCACAGGGTTAGATACACAGTAAAGCTCCCTCTACACTGACCCCATCAAACCCTCCCAGGACAGGGACAGCACAGGGTTAGATAGACAGTAAAGCTTCCTCTACACTGTCCCCATCAAACCCTCGGGTAAAAAAATGAGGTCTGCAGATGCTGGAGATCACAGCTGAAAATGTGTTGCTGGTTAAAGCACAGCAGGTCAGGCAGCATCCAATGAATAGGAAATTCGACGTTTCGGGCATAAGCCCTTCATCAGGAATGATGATGAAGGGCTTATGCCCGAAACGTCTAATTTCCTATTCCTTGGATGCTGCCTGACCTGCTGTGCTTTAACCAGCAACACATTTTCAGCTCCATCAAACCCTCCCAGGACAGGGACAGCGGCTGCTTGGTTCACCTGGAAACGTGCAGGCTGGGGTTTAGCTTAGTTCAGGGGGTGGGGGGTGGTTGGGGTGTGGGATTCAGCCTGTGATTAGTGTTCCAGATACAGGCACAAACCTGCGGATGGTTCTTCTGCTCCAATCAGAGGCTGTGTCTGCATTGCCTTCAGTGTTGATTGATTCACTCACAAGCCTGTCAGTCACTAACCTCCTCTGATTGGAAGAGCAGTGAACTGTACAACCATTACTCCTGTCATTTCAGTCTAAGGCCACCCTCCTGCAGTAATGCTGCGATTTGTTTTGGTGGGAGGTGGGTTTAAAGGTAAGTATAAGAGTGAGGATGCCTACTGGAAGTGCTGGATGGTCCTGAGCTTCAGCATTGGTCAGTGGATTGGGGGGGGAATAGGGGCTCCAAGTTGGGGAGTGGGTCATGGGACATCAAGACCCTCTCCTTCATGAGTAAATGCTAACCCTCTGAAGGGTTGCAGTCACGTGATGGAGTGGACCTTCTGCACCTCCCCAGTGTGTGTGTATGTGAGTGGGCGATATTGAGATGGAGAATGTATGAGGAGACTGGAGTGAGAAGGGGAAAGTGTGTATCTGATGGACTGAGGGATGGGTCAGTGTGTGAGAAAGACGCTGTGATTTTTCTTAAAATTCAGGGCAGGATGACGGCTAGACCAGCAAATATTGCCCTTCCCTAATTGCCCAGAGGGCAACTGAGAGTCAACCATATTGCTGTGGGTCACATGTCGGCCAGATCAGGTGAGGACAGCATCTTTCCTTCCCTGAAGATAATTAACAAACCAGGTGGGTTCATTCAACATCCAACAATGATTTCATAGACATCAGGAGAGTCTTAATTCCAGATGTTCTTTTTAAATTTAATTCATACCCCATCACCTGCCACAGCAGGATTCTAACCCAGACCCCAAAACATTAGCTCGGTTTCTGGACAAATAACCCAGTGATATTACCACCGGGCCATTGCCAGAACTAGGATGGAGGAGTCAGAGAGGGAGATTGTGTGTAGGAGAGAGAGGGAGAGTTTGTGAGGGGGAGAGGGAGGGTGTGTGGGAGAGAGGGAAAATGTGTGTGAGGGAGAGAGGGAGAGTTTGACAGGGAGAGAGGGAGAGTTTGTGAGGGAGGGAAAGTTTGTGAGGGAGGGAGGGAGTGAGAAAGGGAGAGTGTGTGTGGGAGAGAGCGAGTGACAGTGGAAGACTGTGTGTCAGAGTGAGAATGTGTGGGGGGGGGGAGAGAGAGAGAGTGAGACAGCAAGAATGTGTGTGGAGAGAGCGAGTAATAGTGGGAGGCTGTCTGTGACAAAGAAGGTGATGGGGAAGTGTGTGTGAGATGGAGGAGTGAGAGGGAGAGTGTTTATGTGTACAAGGGAGAGATTGCTGGGGAGTACGTTGCTCTGGGAGAGACAGTGCAAACACTAAAACTGAGTAAGCCACCCTTTCCCCTTCTCCTTCAGCTTCCAAACACTGATCCACAACGCAGGTCGGGAGAGAGGGGAACTCTGGCTGGAAGGTTTCTACTTAGGGTCTTCAACACTGGAGGTGAGAAAAAGGTCAATGTTACTCAAATCTAACTCTTTCGGTTAGCTCTGCATCGCTCCCCTCCTGGCTGATCAGGGCTTGGGTCAAAAAAAGATTTTAATCAGTTAGCTCTGCTGTTTAGCACGTGTTCATTGTCATTTTTATTCTTTACTCATTTAATTAATTAATTTGTAATATATCGGTTTTTGAAATTCTTGTTTACTTTTATGCATTGTTTTCTCATTTTGAAATTTGCTTACCATCCTCCCGCATTGAGTGACAGTAAAACTGAAAAGTAGCTCCCAGGGTTAGACAGGCCAGACTGTTCTGATAGCTGGGTGCATTAATCACCCAAATTCCGAAACCCTAGTCCAGCAGCCCGACCCGTCTCTCACCTCCTCATAATTCTGAGGTTTACAAGTTAGGGTTGACAAAATAAATAAAAAATTGCTCTTTTTAAATTGGACCAGGAGAGACTCTTAGAACTTAGAATCTCTACAGTATGGAAACAGGCCTTTTTGGCCCATCAAGTCCATACTAACCCTCTGAAGAATAATCTACCCTGACCCACTCCCCAATTTCTCTACATTTCCCCTGATTAATGCCTCTAACATTGTGGGCAATTTAGCATGGCCAATCCACCCTAACCTATACATCTTTGGACTGTGGACACAGGGAAAATATGCAAACTCCACATAGACAGTTGCCTGAGGCTGGAATCGAACTCAGGTGCTGTGAGGCTGCTAACCGCTGAGCCACCTTGCCGAAATCACTTTACTTGAAGAGTGGGCCAGAGGTTTATATTGAAGGTAAAAAAAAATGAGGTCTGCAGATGCTGGAGATCACAGTTGAAAATGTGTTGCTGGTTAAAGCACAGCAGGTCAGGCAGCATCCAAGGAATAGGAAATTCGACGTTTCGGGCATAAGCCCTTCATCAGGAGTGAGTTCATTCCTGATGAAGGGCTTATGCCCGAAACGTCGAATTTCCTATTCCTTGGATGCTGCTTGACCTGCTGTGCTTTAACCAGCAACACATTTTCAACTGTTTATATTGAAGGGTTTGTCTTTGGAACGTTTGGATGTTTAATGACCATGGTGGAGTGGAATGCTTCAAACATTTCAGAACAATATCTACTCAGATGTCCCACCTTCTGGACAACAACAAGACGAGACTGCGCGAGGAATAGCGAGTCATACCTTTGACACATACTCGAGAGTTCACTGACATACGACAGGGCAGAGGGTATGGTGTTAAGTGTTGAGGACAAACCTGAGAGACTTCTTTCAGAGCTGTTGTGGGAGCTGGAAGTGCTGAAGTCCTCAGAATGGTTGTGAGGCATTCTGTTAGACAATCCCTCAGCCAATCGGTAGTCAGGGATGAAAAGCAGGGCTAAAGGTCAAAGGGTAAAAGTCACAGTGGCATCTGGTGTAGTAGCTCAAGGCACAAGCACATGCAAGGACATGCAGTTAATGCAGATGAAGCTGCAGTTTTCATGGAAGGAAGAAAGAAAGAAAGACTTGCAGGGTGAAGAGCAAAATCTCACCATTGGGCCCTTTGGTTTCACATTCCGTCAGGTTATTCCAAGGAATTCAGGGAGAAGTCAACCCCCCCTGTGAATCTTTTCTCTTGGGGAGAATACTACACTTTGATCACTGGCCTATCACCGTGCGATGTCGGAGCCCATCGAGTCTGCTCCACCACTCGACGAGATCATGGCTCATCCTCAGCGTCCACTTTCCTGCCTTTTTCCCATAACTGTTGATTCCCTTTCTGGTTATCATTTGTCTCTCTCAGCCTTGAATATATTTAATTCCCCAGATCTGACAGCCCTCTGCAGTAAAATATTCCACAGAGAGAAGCAAATCCTCCTCATCTCTGTCTTAAATGGGAGACCTCTTATTCAGAGGTTATGTCCTCTGGACTTAGACTTTCCTTGACCCTCTCAAGTCTCCCAAGAATCTTATTGAGTTTCAGTAAGGTCCCCCTCACATTCTTCGAAATTCCACTTAATCCGGTCTCAATTGCGGTCTAGTCTCTAATCCCTCAAGAACCCAAGGTCATCCAAGTCTCCATAGCCCGTCTCCTTACTCAAGACAAGCCCTGTTCCCCACATCGGGTTCACTCACTTGGTATTGGCAGCACCTCAATGTTAAAACACTCAGCTTTGAATTGGAATCCTTGTGTGGTGATACAAGCCCCTCTCCAGCGCTATAATCTCCGCCAGCCTTAACAAACTCCAAGCTCTCTGCGGTCTGCCAATTATTCCTTATGCAGAGCCTGATTGGCGTCTGGTCACCATAGATGTCCATCCCCTCAGCTGATTGGGCCCTCAATGAGGGAATTCCCTTCCAAAATCTCAGTCCTCCTCTTTCCTCCCAAAACATGTGCCACACCCCTCTCTCTCTCTCTTTCTCTCTCTCTTTCTCTCTCGCCACCAATATATTCTTCATAACCTTTCTGTCTCTGGGTCACTTTGTGATCATCACCACAAATGGAAAGGCACTATATAAATGTAAGTCATTGCTACTGTTTTGAGGTTAAGATTGAATGACAACTCTGCTGAGGAAGCTTTAAGAATTCAATTCATGTCCCTAATTCCAATTTTATGCTTAATCATTACTTTATGCTCAGGGCAAGAGGTTTGATGAATTAAATTGTGTGAGGAGGTTGCAGCAAATATCAAATGAACTTTCGGTGAAGTGTAATCTCAATTAATATATGAATTAATTAATACAAATTACACGGTGTAGAATACTGACCGGGACTGGGGGAGAAGGTGGGAGCTGGGATCGTGGGATATGGTGGGGACTGGGGGATATGGGGAGGGGGAGGGGGTGGGGTTTGGGGGATACGGAAAGAGGATGCAGAATGGGGAGGAGTGGGGTTTGCGGGATCATGGGGAGGAGGGGGGTTTGGGGGATATGGGAAAAGGGTGGGGATTGGGGGTTATGGGGAGAGGGTGTGGAATGGGGGATATGGGGAGTGGGGTTTGGGGGATATGGGAAAAGGGTGGGGATTGGGGGTTATGGGGAGAGGGTGTGGAATGGGGGATATGGGGAGTGGGGTTTGGGGGATATGGGGAGTGGGTAGGGTTTGCGGATACGGGGAGGATGGAGATTGGGGAAATTCGGAGAGGGTAAGGCTTGGGGGATATGGGGAGAAGGAGGGTCTGTGGGATTGTGGGTTGTGGGGGATGAAGCGATCAGGAGTGATTGAGAGAGAGGGGAGAAATGTGGGTCAATTAATCAAAATCCAATCAGCTGAGCGATTTGTCACGTGAAGAAAAGTCATTTAAAACCGGATTATAAATCCAAGTTAAATAGATTCTTTTATAGTTCTGCATTCAAAACCATGGTCCCAATGGTGACACTTGCTCGTCAATAGACAGTTAAAGGCGTTTAGTTTGTCTCTCAAGTAAACCAGCACAAGTAACCAGTGCGCACTTACCCCAGACGGTACCATCCTCCCACTCACCGTTATTAAACTTGCTCTGGTCTGGTAGTGAGTACCCACAGCTGGTCAGGTCTGGCTTCGCTTGGATGGACGCCTTCCACTGAGGTTCGGGGAGGTCCACAGCCAGCTCTTGGATGCTACTGGAATGCAGGAGCTGGGTGGTGGCATACGGGGTGGTCTGTGTGACCTGGCCCGGGCTGTTGAAGCTGGTTTTGGTGGTGACATCAATGCTACTGTAAATGGCACTGTCTGACAGCATGGTACCTGACTTCTCCCCCTGACCTGCTGCTTCGAGGGAGAAGGGTGGGGTGGAAGTGAGAGACAGGAGAGAGAGAGAGAGAGGTGGGGGACAGAAAGAAAGAGGGAGAGAAATGTACAGCTTGTCAATGATCTGTAAGGAAGACCACAAATAGCCGCATTTTCGACATGAAAAATAAACGTGTCATCCGGACCCATGTAGAATTAGGTTACTTATAGTGTGGAAACAGGCCCTTCGGCCCAACAAGTCCACACCGACCCTGTGAGGAGTAACCCACCCAGACCCATTCCCCTACACCTAACACTACGGGCAATTCAGCATGGCCAATTCACCCTAACCTGCACATCTTTGGATTGTGGGAGGAAACTCACGCAGACACGGGGAGAATGGGCAAACTCCACACAGACAGTCGCCCGAGGCTGGAATTGAACCTGGGAGCCTGGTGCTGTGAGGCAGCTGTGCTAATCACTGTGCCACAGTGCTGCTATCATGAAGTAACAGGTGAGACAATACACTTTGTGGTCTGCAGTTCGGATATGCAGAATATCCTTCACAATCCACTGAATAAATCCATCATTTGTATCAAAAAGCAACACAGAGTCACACAAGAGGATTCTCATTAGCAGGCAGCAGTCAAAATTCTCATCACATAGCTGAAATTTCCACCCCACTGCACCCATGCCCCACACAACTTCCATCAGCTTTACAACACTCCGAGATCACTGCACTCCTCCAATTCTGGTTTCATGCATCTCCCAGACTGTAATCTTTGCTGACTGTTCGAAAACCAGACGAAACAGGAACAGAAATATGCCATTCGGCCACTCGAGCTCTGCTCTGCCATTCAATTGACCTTGGCTGATTGGACACTCTGTCTTCTGTGCTACTCTAAGCAAAACCGACCCAGAAAGACGGTTTGTTTGTATATTCCTAAGTCTGGTTCCAGTGTCTTTTTAAGCTCACTAACCCATAAGGAAGCCTGTCACCTCTCACTATGTGAAATTATCATTCAAGTGGAATTTAAAACAGATGGTGCTGACTCAGTTAGCTTGTGTTTTTGTTTCTCAATAATGGGATAATTTCAGTTTTGTTTATTTGTAGGGGCTTAAGACTTGCCTCAAACTGTGATCAGGTATTAACACCCATTTTAGGTTTAATATTTGCCCTGTATTTAAAAATATTTTAATTTATTCCATGCAAGATCTGAAATATAACAATCGGTTTATGGAAGTTAAAACATAATAACCCATATTTGGCAATATTTTAGAGTGACAGTACGATGGCTTTGAAAGGTATATGTTTTCCGTTTTTTATGAGAGGTTAAGACAGCGGTCTGCTCAAAGCCAATAAAGTAAACAGCTTGTGGGCCTTGGGGTTTTTTTAAAGTTGGAACAATAGAAGCAGCCTGAATGGGTGGAGTCAAGCTCCCACAGAACCAGAGTTGTCAGTTTTAACTTTCTGCAGCTGCTGGGGTCTTGAAGCTGGATGTGGAAGCTCTCATTTCTCTCTCTGTTACAGCTAAAAGCTGGGGTTGTCTTCCTGCTGCAAGAATTGCATGTGAGGCAATCTATTTTAGAATAGTTGTGGTCCCAACACTGACCCCTGCAGAATGCCACTAGTCACCAGCTGCCATCCTGTTCAAGACCCCTTTATCCCCACACTCTGCCTTCTGCCAGTCAGCCAATCCTCTATCCGTGTCAGTACCTTGCTCCTAACACCACAGGCTCTTCTTTAGCACGTGTGGTACCTTGTCCAAGGCCTTCTGGGCATCACATCTGGCTCAGTGGTTAGCACTGCTACTTTACAGTGCCAGGATCCCAGATTCATTTCCAGCCCTGGGTGACTGTCTGTGTGGAGTTTGCACATTCTCCCCATGTCTGTGTGGGTGTGCTCTGGTTTCCTCCCATAGTCCAAAAATGTGCAGGTCAGGTGAACTGGCCATATTAAAGAGGTTCTTTAGATTAGCAAAGAGGTTCTTCTGCAGCTGTAGAGGGCCCTGGTGAGGCCACACCTGGAGTACTGTGTGCAGTTCTGGTCTCCAAATTTGAGGAAAGACATTCTGGCTATTGAGGGAGTGCAGCTTAGGTTCATGAGGTCAATTCCTGGAATGGCGGGATTACCTTACACTGAAAGACTGGAGCGACTGGCCTTGTATACCCCTGAGTTGAGAAGACTGAGAGGGGATCTGATTGAGACATATAAGATTATTGAAGGATTGTTTCCGCTGATGGGTGAGTGCCGAACCAGAGGACACAGCTTAAAAATACGGGGCAGACCATTTAGGACAGAGAGGAGGAGAAACTTCTTCACCCAGAGAGTGGTGGCTGTGTGGAATGCTCTGCCCCAGAGGGCAGTGGAGGCCCAGTCTCTGGATTCATTTAAGAAAGAATTGGATAGAGCTGTCAAGGAATTTGGAATCAAGGGTTATGGAGATAAGGCAGGAACAGGATACTGATTAAGGATGATCAGCCATGATCACATTGAATGGTGGTGCAGGCTCAAAGGGCAGAATGGCCTATTCCTGCACCTATTGTCTATTGTCTAAATTGCCCATAACATTAGGTACCTTAGTCCGAGGGAAATGGGTCTGGATGGGTTACTTTTCGGAGGATCGGTGTGGACTTGTTGGGCTGAAGGCCTGTTTCCATACTGTAGGGAACCTATCTATTCATATCCATGAGCTCTCCTTTCTCTAACTTGCTTTTTATCTCCTCAAAGAATTCCAACAGATGTAGAGGTGTGACTTCCCCTTGACAAAGCTGTGCTGGCTCTGCCTTGTTTTACCCTACACTTCCAAGTACTCCGCAACCTCATCTCTACCCTGTCCCTTAATTATTTAATTCACCTCAGTCAGATCAAGTCTGATCTCGGGTATGGTATCCTGTGCTGCCTCAGCCCCATTCACAGCTAAGGCCATCGATTCACAGAACCACGTGGTACTGAGAGGCCCTTCAGATCATCAAGTTTGTATCACCAAAAATAGATCACTCCAGACACTAGTCCCACTTTCCCACTCCTGCCGCAAAGATGCTGAGGATCTGTTGCACTGATCCTCACGAGAACTTGTATTTTCTTTGCCTTAGTAAGTAGTATTTTCCCATTTTGAATTCCCATGGGTTACCCCAAGGAGGAACCTCAGTTCTCCTGCATTTGGGACATCTCGATAAAGATGGCTGCCATGGAGAAGCAGCACAGATCCTCACTGGAGTGACTCACCTGCCCGATTGAAGTTCCCCATGCCTCCAAGGTCTCCAAGGTCAGAGGGTCCATTGCTGCTCCCGTTTATCGGCAGGCTGGTGGCTGGCCAGGAGTCAGCCAGCCACGGATAGCTCGTCTCTCCTGGATTCAACAGGCCCGGTCTGCTGCAATGTGAGCAACACAACATCAACAAAAAACATCACCTGACAGGTTAAACCATCCCTACCCCACCAGGACCCTGTTCAGTCTCTTGACATTTCTGTCTCTTTGGAAATGTCAGTAGTGTGTTTAAAACTGGGGGTGCTGCACCTTCATGGTCCACTCAGGCTGCAGTTTCAGACAGGCCGTAATGTCAGAATGGGTCCAAACGGACTGTCTGGCTCCTACACTGTACATTTCTCCCTGAAACCTTGGTAAGAACATAAAGGACTAGGAGCAACTAAAGGCCATTCAGCCCCTCAAGCCTGCTCCACCACTGAATACGATCTTGGCTGATTTCACCTCAACCTCAACTCCACTTTCCATTACCCTTCAACCCATTACTGATTAAAAAACTGTCTACTTCCTCATTAAAGTTACTCAATGTCCCAGCATCCACCGCACTCTTTGGATCCTCTTGCTGGAGAACTTTGGTAAATAGAAGTCACGATTCAGTGAGGAGTGAGGTAGTGATCATGGAGTGAATGTGGAGTGAGGTAGGGAGTGGGATAGGGAGTGGGGATTGGGGCAGGGAGTGAGGAGTGGGGAGTGGGGCAGGGAGTGGGAAGTGAGTGAGTGGGGCAGTGAGTTCTGCCCGGTCAGAGGGGCTGCCTTTCGGTTTGGATGGGATATTTGGAACAGGAGGTTCTCCCCAGCGTCTGGCCCTTGTCCCTACACTCGGTCACTCAAATCTGATTTCTATTTGTGGGATCTTGATTTGCACTTGTTGAAGGCTGTGTTTGTTGCAAGACAATGAGGACCCTGCTATACTTCATCGGATACAAATTACTTTGGACCATCCTGTAATCATGGAAGGTGCTACGGCAATGTACGTTGGCTGCTAGGGGATGGCATATACAATATCCCCCCACCCCCAGGGAAACTCAGTGGGAGGAGCAGAGAAATACCGGCAATGTGAGTACATAAATAACTGGAAGAAAAGGAAGAAAGACTTGCATTTATATAGCATCAACCCCAGCCTCAGGTCAGCCCAAAGTGCCATCTGAGTAAGAGTCGTATCGGATTTGAAACGTTAACTCTCTCCCTGCCAGGCCTGCTGAGCTGCTCCAGTGCTTTCTGTTTTATTTCCAAGGCCTGTACGGCCAGTGCTGATCTGACCCTTTGTCGCTGGGGTCAGTGACAGCTGTGATCCTTCAGGACTTCTCCATGGGATCTTCCTGTCCACACCTGATCAAGTGTACGCCAGGACACTGTGGGAAGTTAGGGAGGAAATTGCGGGGCCCCAGCAGAAGTATTTGTATCATCGGCAATCGCGTGCGAGGTGCCTGATGACTGCAGGGGGTGCGGTGGGTGTTGGGCCTTTGTTTAAGAGAGGCTGTAAGGAGCAGCCTGGGAGCTATAGACCTTAGACCATTTACAGGACTACTTTAGTTTGGGATTATGGTCAGCACGGACTGGTTGGACCAAAGGGTCTATTTCCATGCTCTGTGACTCTATGACAGTCGATTTAGTTTAAGCCGATCCATATCTTCCATTTCCAGACTATGGAGTTAGATTGGACGGTGGCTCAGTGGTTAGCACTGCAGTCTTACAGCACCAGGGTCCCGGGTTCAATTCCAGCCTTGGGTAACTGTCTGTGTGGAGTTTGTACATTCTCCCCATGTCTGTGCGGAACCCTCTTTAGGTGCTCCGGTTTCCCCCCACAATCCAAAGACTTTGCAGGTTCAGCAGATTAACCGTGCTAAATTGCCGATAGTGTTCGAGAATGTGGCTGCAGGTTAGGTGCACTAGTCAGGGGTAAACGTAGGGGAATGGGTGGGTTACTCTTCGGAGGGTTGGGGTGGACTTAGAACATACGGCACAGAACAGGCCCTTTGGCCCACAGTATTGTGCTGAGGGTTAATCCTAATGTAAAACAAAATAACTTAACCTAAGCACCCCTCAACTCACTGCTGTTCATGTGCATGTCCAGCAGTCGCTTAAATGTCCCGAATGATTCTGCTTCCACCACCACAGCTGGCAACGCACTCCACACATTCACAACTCTCTGCGTAACAACTCTCTCCCTTGTTGGGCCAAATGGCCTGTTTCCACACTGTAGGGATTTTGTTCCATTCTATGAATATAGTTCAGGAACCTCTTGGGCCCCAATTTGATAGACTCCCTCCCCTCACCCTGTGCTCCTCCTGTACTAGGAACAGGCAACCCTGTGACACATTGAGAACAGCTCAGAACTCCGGCCAGTACGTTAATGAACACCCACTCCTGAATGTTCATTCACAGACTGCATTTCTATTTGTCCTGCAACATAATACAATGCCAGTGGCGGCTTCACTTCGATCAGGAGCTCTTCGAGTGAAAGGGTATAGGGGAGA
Source organism: Hemiscyllium ocellatum (assembly GCF_020745735.1). Taxonomy (NCBI): domain Eukaryota; kingdom Metazoa; phylum Chordata; class Chondrichthyes; order Orectolobiformes; family Hemiscylliidae; genus Hemiscyllium; species Hemiscyllium ocellatum. Next base: position 96,841,665 of record NC_083412.1, on the reverse strand, counting down.
AGTGGGAACAGGGGACTGAGTTGGATAATCATCCAGGATCATATTGAATGGTGGAGCAGGCTCGAAGGGCTGAATGGCCTCCTCCTGCTCCTGTATTCTATGTTTTATTGGAGGGAAAAAGCCTCACTCTGAGCTATGTAAGCTGACATTAGATAACATAACCAAAAGGTTCCTCAACCATTAAGTGAGAAGTGGAGAGTGTAGCGGAGGGGATTGCAGAGTTTGGAGCCGGGTCAATTGAAGGTGCATTCACCGACGGTGAAGCATTGGAGACGCGGAATGGGAAATCCAGCTGCTGGGGCTGGTCACAGTCAGCAGAGCGACAAAAGACAGCATTCCATCAGATCCTACAGCAATCCCTTCATCAATCTGAATCGACTGTCTTCACAAATGCACACAACCAATTTCCAACCAATTCATCATCTCTGAGCCATTTACTCTGTGATCGATTCAGTGTAATTGGGGATTCAAGGCAATTTGAAGGTGGCCAATAAGAAATGTGAATCACTAGAATCATTGTTGACTAATACCTCATGAATACGGCTAACATCTTTGCAGTAAGTGAGCACGACATTACAACAGAATTTCCTTCCTCACATATGACAGCCATTAAACAGTTTGATGGGCTTTGTAAAATCCCTCCAAGGCTTCCTCAGACATGAACTGTTTTCTATCCTGCAAAGGAAACTCAATCCTTTTTAAACTTCTCTCAGATTCACAGCTAAAGCTTCTCAGCAAACAGGTATCTGCAATAGCTCTGTCTCTCTCTGTGCGGGTGACCTGACAATGGGATATTCTACTGGGAGGTGTGACACTACATCAGGGCTTAAACCTTCAATAGTGCAGCCCCGTGTCTGTACGACTGACTGACCCCTTGATGGTGCGGCCATGACTCTGTGTGACTGACTGACTGACCCCTCGATAGTACAGCCCTATGTCTGGGTGACTGACTGACTGACCCCTCGATAGTGCAACTCTGTCACTGTGTGACTGGCTGACTGACCCCTCGATAGTGCGGCCTTGTCTCTGGGTGACTGATTGACTGACCCCTCGATAGTGCGGCCCTGTCACTGTGTGACTGACGACTGACCCCTCGATAGTGTGGCCATGTCTCTGGGTGACTGACTGACTGACCCCTCAATAGTGCAACTCTGTCACTGTGTGACTGACTGACTGACCCCTTGATAGTGCGGCCCTGTCCCTGGGTGAGTGACTGACTGACCCCTCAATAGTGCGGCCCTGTCAATGTGTGACTGACTGACCCCTCGATAGAGAGGCCCTGTCTCTGTGTGACTGACTGACCCCTCGATAATGCGGCCCTGTCTCTGGGTGAGTGACTGACTGACCCCTCAATAGTGCGGCCCTGTCAATGTCTGACTGACTGACCCCTCGATAGTGCGGCCCTGTCTCTGTCTGACTGACCCCTCGATAGTGTGGCCCTGTCTCTGGGTATCTGACTGACTGACCCCTCGATAGTGCGGCCCTGTCTCTGTCTGACTGACTGACCCCTCGATAGAGAGGCCTTGTCTCTGTCTGACTGACTGTGCCCTTGATAGTGCGGCCCTGTCTCTGGATGACTGACTGACTGACCCCTCGATAGTGTGGCCCTATCTCTGGGTGTCTGTCTGACTGACCCCTCGATAGTGCGGCGCTGTCTCTGTCTGACTGACTGACTGACCCCTCGATAGTGTGGCCCTGTCTCTGGGTGTCTGTCTGACTGACTCCTCAATAGTGCGGCCCTGTCTCTGTCTGACTGACTGACCCCTCGATAGTGCGGCCCTGTCTCTGGGTGACCGATTGACCCCTCGATAGTGTGGCCCTGTCTCTGGGTGTCTGTCTGACTGACCCCTCGATAGAGAGGCGCTGTCTCTGTCTGACTGACTGACCCCTCGATAGTGCAGCCCTGTCTCTGTCTGACTGACTGACCCCTCGATAGTGCGGCCCTGTCTCTGTCTGACTGACTGACCCCTCGATAGTGCGGCCCTGTCTTTGTCTGTCTGACTGACTGACCCCTCGATAGTGCGGCCCTGTCTCTGTCTGACTGACTGACCCCTCGATAGTGCGGCCCTGTCTCTGGGTGACTGACTGACTGACCCTTTGATAGTGCTGCCCTGTCTCTGTCTGACTGACTGACCCCTCGATAGTGCGGCCCTGTCTCTGTCTGACTGACTGACTGACCCTTCGATAGTGCGGCCCTGTCTCTGGGTGACTGACTGACTGACCCTTTGATAGTGCGGCCCTGTCTCTGTCTGACTGACTGACCCCTCGATAGTGCAGCCCTGTCTCTGTCTGACTGACTGACCCCTCGATAGTGCGGCCCTGTCTCTGGGTGACTGACTGACTGACCCTTCGATAGTGCAGCCCTGTCTCTCGGTGACTGACTGACTGACCCTTTGATAGTGTGGCCCTGTCTCTGGGTGACTGACTGACCCCTCGATAGAGAGGCCTTGTCTCTGTCTGACTGACTGTGCCCTCGATAGTGCGGCCCTGTCTCTGTCTGTCTGACTGACTGACCCCTCGATAGTGCGGCCCTGTCTCTGGGTGACTGACTGACTGACCCCTCGATAGTGTGGCCCTGTCTCTGGGTGTCTGTCTGACTGACCCCTCGATAGTGCAGCCCTGTCTCTGTCTGTCTGACTGATTGACCCCTTGATAGTGTGGCCCTGTCTCTGGGTGTCTGTCTGACTGACCCCTCGATAGTGCGGCCCTGTCTCTGTCTGATTGACTGACCCCTCGATAGTGGTGCCCTGTCTCTGTCTGATTGACTGACACCTCGATAGTGCGGCCGTGTCTCTGGGTGACTGACTGACCCCTCAATAGTGCGGCCCTGTCTCTGGGTGACTGACTGACCCCTCGATAGAGAGGCCCTGTCTCTGTATGACTGACTGTGCCCTCGATAGTGCGGCCCTGTCTCTGGGTGACTGACTGACTGACCCCTCGATAGTGCGGCCCTGTCTCTGGGTGACTGACTGACTGACCCCTCGATAGTGCTGCCCTGTCTCTGGGTGACTGACTGACCCCTCGATAGTGCGGCCCTGTCTCTGTCTGACTGACTGACCCCTCGATAGTGCGGCCCTGTCTCTGGGTGACTGACTGACTGATCCCTCAATAGTGTGGCCCTGTCTCTGTCTGATTGACTGACCCCTCGATAGTGGTGCCCTGTCTCTGTCTGATTGACTGACACCTCGATAGTGCGGCCATGTCTCTGGGTGACTGACTGTGCCCCTCGATAGTGAGGCCCTGTCTCTGGGTGACTGACTGACTGACCCTTTGATAGTGCTGCCCTGTCTCTGGGTGACTGACTGACCCCTCGATAGTGCAGCCCTGTCTCTGTCTGACTGACTGACCCCTCGATAGTGCAGTCCTGTCTCTGTCTGACTGACTGACCTCTCGATAGAGAGGCCTTGTCTCTGTATGACTGACTGTGCCCTCGATAGTGCGGCCCTGTCTCTGTCTGTCTGACTGACCCCTCGATAGTGCGGCCCTGTCTCTGTCTGACTGACTGACCCCTCGATAGTGTGGCCCTGTCTCTGTCTGACTGACTGACCCTTCGATAGTGCGGCCCTGTCTCTGGGTGACTGACTGACTGACCCTTTGATAGTGCGGCCCTGTCTCTGTCTGACTGACTGACCCCTCGATAGTGCAGCCCTGTCTCTGTCTGACTGACTGACCCCTCGATAGTGCGGCCCTGTCTCTGGGTGACTGACTGACTGACCCTTCGATAGTGCAGCCCTGTCTCTCGGTGACTGACTGACTGACCCTTTGATAGTGTGGCCCTGTCTCTGGGTGACTGACTGACCCCTCGATAGAGAGGCCTTGTCTCTGTCTGACTGACTGTGCCCTCGATAGTGCGGCCCTGTCTCTGTCTGTCTGACTGACTGACCCCTCGATAGTGCGGCCCTGTCTCTGGGTGACTGACTGACTGACCCCTCGATAGTGTGGCCCTGTCTCTGGGTGTCTGTCTGACTGACCCCTCGATAGTGCAGCCCTGTCTCTGTCTGTCTGACTGATTGACCCCTTGATAGTGTGGCCCTGTCTCTGGGTGTCTGTCTGACTGACCCCTCGATAGTGCGGCCCTGTCTCTGTCTGATTGACTGACCCCTCGATAGTGGTGCCCTGTCTCTGTCTGATTGACTGACACCTCGATAGTGCGGCCGTGTCTCTGGGTGACTGACTGACCCCTCAATAGTGCGGCCCTGTCTCTGGGTGACTGACTGACCCCTCGATAGAGAGGCCCTGTCTCTGTATGACTGACTGTGCCCTCGATAGTGCGGCCCTGTCTCTGGGTGACTGACTGACTGACCCCTCGATAGTGCGGCCCTGTCTCTGGGTGACTGACTGACTGACCCCTCGATAGTGCTGCCCTGTCTCTGGGTGACTGACTGACCCCTCGATAGTGCGGCCCTGTCTCTGTCTGACTGACTGACCCCTCGATAGTGCGGCCCTGTCTCTGGGTGACTGACTGACTGATCCCTCAATAGTGTGGCCCTGTCTCTGTCTGATTGACTGACCCCTCGATAGTGGTGCCCTGTCTCTGTCTGATTGACTGACACCTCGATAGTGCGGCCATGTCTCTGGGTGACTGACTGTGCCCCTCGATAGTGAGGCCCTGTCTCTGGGTGACTGACTGACTGACCCTTTGATAGTGCTGCCCTGTCTCTGGGTGACTGACTGACCCCTCGATAGTGCAGCCCTGTCTCTGTCTGACTGACTGACCCCTCGATAGTGCAGTCCTGTCTCTGTCTGACTGACTGACCTCTCGATAGAGAGGCCTTGTCTCTGTATGACTGACTGTGCCCTCGATAGTGCGGCCCTGTCTCTGTCTGTCTGACTGACCCCTCGATAGTGCGGCCCTGTCTCTGTCTGACTGACTGACCCCTCGATAGTGTGGCCCTGTCTCTGTCTGACTGACTGACCCCTCAATAGTGTGGCCCTGTCTCTGGGTGACTGACTGACCCCTCGATAGTGCAGTCCTGTCTCTGTCTGACTGACTGACCCCTCGATAGAGAGGCCTTGTCTCTGTCTGACTGACTGTGCCCTCGATAGTGCGGCCCTGTCTCTGGGTGACTGCCTGACTGACCCCTCGATAGTGCAGCCCTGTCTCTGTCTGTCTGACTGACTGACCCCTTGATAGTGCGGCCCTGTCTTTGTCTGTCTGACTGACTGACCCCTCGATAGTGCGGCCCTGTCTCTGGATGACTGACTGACTGACCCCTCGATAGTGCGGCCCTGACTCTGGGTGACTGCCTGACTGACCCCTCGATAGTGCGGCCCTGTCTCTGGGTGTCTGTCTGACTGACCCCTCGATAGTGCAGCCCTGTCTCTGTCTGACTGACTGACCCCTCGATAGTGCAGCCCTGTCTCTGTCTGACTGATTGACCCCTTGATTGTGTGGCCCTGTCTCTGGGTGTCTGTCTGACTGACCCCTCGATAGTGCGGCCCTGTCTCTGTCTGATTGACTGACCCCTCGATAGTGGTGCCCTGTCTCTGTCTGATTGACTGACACCTCGATAGTGCGGCCGTGTCTCTGGGTGACTGACTGACCCCTCAATAGTGCGGCCCTGTCTCTGGGTGACTGATTGACCCCTCGATAGTGCGGCCCTGTCTCTGTCCGACTGACTGACCCCTCGATAGAGAGGCCCTGTCTCTGTCTGACTGACTGTGCCCTCGATAGTGCGGCCCTGTCTCTGTCCGACTGACTGACCCCTCGATAGAGAGGCCTTGTCTCTGTATGACTGACTGTGCCCTCGATAGCGCTGCCCTGTCCCTGGGTGACTGACTGACTGACCCCTCGATAGTGCGGCCCTGTCTCTGTGTGACTGACTATGCCCTCGATAGAGAGGCTCTGATAGTCAGGTGTAACAATGAAGGTCTTCGCTTTAATTTATCTTACCTTCCATTACTCATTATTCCTCCATCTACACGTTGGAAAGTTACTTTATTTTTCCAGCAGCATGTGAAAAGAAACAGAGAGAAAGAGATTGAGACTTAATTAAGTAATTCTTCAGCGTGTCACGTCATCCACAAAAAACACAAATATTAAAACAATGTTAAATCTTCCTTTGCATCAGTTATCTGTTTGAAATTAAGACCTCTGTCTGGAGTGTGCCTGTTAAAATTTAATCCATAATCTTTTTTACTTACAAGAAAATCTCATTTTAACTTCATGGAAATTATTACAGTCATTGTTCTGTTGGTTTTTGATTGTTGGTTAGAAGTCAGAAAAAATTTACAAGGATGTTGCCAGGGTTGGAGGGTTTGAGCTGTAGGGAGAGGCTGAACAGGCTGGGGGTGTTTTCCCTGGAGCATCAGAGGCTGAGGGGTGACCTTGTAGAGGTTTATAAAATCATGAGGGGGATGGATACAGTAAATAGACAAGGTATTTTCCCAGAGGTGGGGGAGTCCAAAACTAGAGGCATAGCCTTAGGGTTGGAGGGGAAAGATATAAAAGTGATCTAAGGGGCAACTTTTTCACGCAGAGGGTGGTATGTGTGGAATGAGCTGCCAGAGGAAGTGGTGGAGGCTGGTACAATTACAGCATTTAAACAGCATCTGGATGGGTATATGAATAGGAAGGGTTTAGAGGGATATGGGCCAAGTGCTAGCAAATGGAACTAGATTCATTTTGGATATCTGGTCAGCGTGGATGAGTTGGATAGAACGGTCTGATTCCTTGCAGTATAACTCTGTGACTCTATGATTCTAAGTCAAGAACCAACAGTATCTCTTGAGTACATTCAGCTCCCACCTCAACAAGATGGCGAGGTGGGGGCTCATCCAGGAGTCTGTACCTCTGACAGCGCAGCACTCCCTGACTGAGAGCCTGGCATGCACACTAAACTGACTGAAGCAGCACTCCAACAGCTGACGGCGTTTTGATCAGGAGCTGGAGGAGGAGCACAAATACAGCCAGCCCTGATGTATAAAGTCTCACTACAGAATCCTGGAGGAGTAATACTGACCCTCTGCAGCGCTGCACTGAGGGCGTGCGGCCCAGTCAGAGGTGCCGTGGTTCAGGTGAAACCTAGAACTGTTGCCCCATCTGCTTCTATTTGGCGACTATAAAAAAACCCCATGGTGCTTCTGGATAACAAATGCGGCCTGTGTTCTGGACCAATATTTAAGGAACCAACTTCATGAAGATGAACTGGTGATGATCACATTGTCACATCCAGCTGATGCATCCTGCAAGTGACTAAACTTCACAAAGATTTCTTTGGCTATAAAACACTATGGGACATCTTGAGGTCTTGACGGGTGCTATGTAAATGCACTTCTGCTTGGTAAAACCTGTCAGTTTCACTAATGTCTGTTATGGAAGGAAACTGCCGCACCTACCCATTTGACCTGTATGTGACTCCAGACCCACAACAATGTGGCTGGATCTTAACTAACCTCTGAAACACTATAGGGACGGGCAATAAATGCTGGTTTTAGATTACTTACAGTGTGGAAACAGGCCCTTCGGCCCAACAAGTTCACGCCGAAGCGCAACCCACCCAGACCCATTCCCCCACATTTACCCCTTCGCCTAACACAATTCACCTAACTGTGGGAGGAAACCCATGCAGACACGGGGAGAACGTGCAAACCGAGGCGGGAATTGAACCCGAGTCTCTGGCGCTGTGAAGCAGCAGTGCTAACCACTGTGCCACCGTGCCGCCCATTGATTGAGCCAGTGAAACCAACATCCCTTGAATGAATTTTAAAAATCTAGTTTAAATCATTAGACATTTTCCTTTTGATGCTTGTGCAATTAGATGGGCCAGTCAAGACATAGTTTATCAGCACGGCTGGTGATTTCAGTGTAATGACACAATACCAACACTGAAACAGGCCACATGCCAGCCTCTCTGTCTAATTTATATAGTACAGTTACACATCAGAAGAGGGAGCTATCCACAGATACTGTGACATGAAAGTGTTGTGCTGTCCTAAAGACAATTACGAAGGAACGGCTTGCAGAATGATGGCTGGAATTTCATTTTAAATCACATTAGTCCTCAACATTCTTTTTATTCAAAAAAAATCATTACATTTTAACAGTTTCAGGGTTAAAAAAAGATTTTCTGTGAAGAGATCTGATGAAAGGCCATTGAGCTGAAAGGTTAACTCTGTTTCTCTCCACAGTGGCTGCCTGAACTGCAGATTCTTTCCTGTTCCTTATCTCAGTAACGTTTGGAGTGGTGTATCATTAAGCTGGATTTCCCACTCTGATTTCTGTCAGTAACTGGGAAGGCTTGAAGCTACAATCAGACAAGCAGGAGGCTGGACAAACACATCCAGCCTGGCAGCACTGCGAGGCTGGAAGAACACAGCAAGCCAGGCAGCATCAGGAGGTGGAGAAGTCACTGTTTCGGGGTATTAACCCACCCCCAGTCCTGAAGAAGGGTTACACCTGAAACGCTGACTTCTCCACCTCTTAATGCTGCCTGGCTTGCTGTGTTCTTCCAGCCTCTTGCTTGTCGACTTTGGATTCCAGTTGTTTTGTCTCTTGAAGCTACAATTAGCCAGTATATTCAGTCTCAATGTCAGTGTTTATCGGCCAATCTAAACCTCCTGGTGGTGCAGTGGGTAGCATCGTTGCCTCTGAGCCAGAAGGTCTGGCTTCAAGACCCACACTGAGACGTGTTGAACATGGAATCTGCATTAACATGTCAGGGCAGTAGGGGGCACTCATGGAGGAAAAGAACAAGCTAAAGGTCAAATATGTTCCTGATGAGACAAAGGGTGGAGCCAACATTGAGATGTCGAGGGACATAAAGGTTAGAATGTAGACTGATAAGGGGAAGCAGATACTGAGGGCTGCATGGGGCATGCATTAAAGATTTGGAATTAATCAGAAAGTTTGCAGATGATGCCAAAATTGGTCAGGCGGGAAATCGTGAGGAGGGCAACAATAAAAGGTATAAATGGGGTGGGCAGAATAGTGACCAATGGAATTCAACCTGGAACAGTGTGAGGTAATTGACTTGGTGAGAGTGAACAAGGCAAGGAGATACACGGCCAATGACTGGAGCCTGGAAAATACCGAAGCTCAGTGGGACCTTGGGGTGTGTACGTACAGATCCCTGAAGGGAGCACAGCAGCTGAGTAAGGCCGATAGAAAGCCTTTATTTAGGTAGTGGTGGGTACTGCAGATGCTGGAGATCAGAGTCCAAGATTAGAGTGGTGCTGGAAAAGCACAGCAGGTCAGGCAGCATCCGAGGAGCAGATTCCTGATGAAGGCTTTTGCCCGTAACGTCGATTTTCCTGCCCCTCAGATGCTGCCTGTGCTTTTCCAGCACCACTCTAATCTTGACTTGCCTTTATTAGCTGAGGCCCACAGCAGGACAAGAGCAGGGAGTTTTCTCTGGAACTGGTTGGGCCATGTTCTGTGTGCAGTTCTGGTCACCACGTTATAGGAAGGAAGAGATTGAAGAGATGATGAGATTGACCAGGATGTTGGCTGTTTGGGAGGCTCTGAGCTATGGGGAAAGATTGGGTAAGCTGGAGATGTTTTCCTCAGAGGAGTGCAGATTGCAAGAGGTGTATAAGGTAATTGGAGATGCAGATAGGATAGCGATTTTTGCATTAGTGGGGGGGTTAGTAACTAAGATGCCGAGGTAGAAGAGATGGAAAGTTTCAAGGAGAGCTGAGGAGAGACTGTTGTCATTCAGACAGTGCTGGGAGTCTGGAACTCACTGACTGAAAGGCTGGTTGAGTTGGGACAAACCCGTGGGATGTTTAAGCCACATTTAGATTGTGTTGCCATAGCTTTAAGGTGAAAACTGGCATTAGTGGAGCCACAATCTCAGTGACAGGTGTAAGCTGGATGGGCTGAATGACTTCTTTCTGTGCTAGAAATGTCAGCAAGTCATAACATGGACAAGAAAGGTTGATGGTCAGCCTGAAATTCCTTCCAATCGGCATGATGGCAGGCAGTAAGAGTGAGGGAGCTTCCTTCCACCTTGTGTCAGCCCACCCCGTCTTTCTCCCTTGCATGGTCTTCCAACTTCATCTTAATCTGTGAGTTTCACCTGACTCACTCCATGAGTTCTGCATTACCACCACTCTCTGAGTAAAGACATTTCTCCCGAGTTCCTTCTTGGACTTAATATCTTGTATCCTCCCTGACCTCGAATAACATCAAGAAGATGCAACAAACGATAATGACTGGGTAACATTTAATCTCACTGTACAGGACCTGGTTTCTTGAAGCATTTATCTTGACCTCAAGATTCTTGTAAAGAAAGGGTTATTATTTGCAGGAACATGAATGAGCAAAAGGTAATAAAAATCAGTATTGAATATAAAATACAGGAATGTATATGAGGGGCTCATTCTGTAAAGGGATGTTAGTAAGGAGCAAAGGAATACATTCATTGACACAAACAGTTATGACAGCACAGGGTTAGATACAGAGTAAAGCTCCCTCTCGCTGTCCCCATCAAACCCTTCCAGAACAGGGACAACACGAGGTTAGATACAGAATAAATCTCTCCCTACACTGTCCCCTATCAAACACTCCCAACACAGGGACAGCATAGGATTAGATATAGAGTGAAGCCTCCTCTACACTGTCCCCATCAAACACTCCCAGGACATGGACAGCACAGGGTTAGATACAGAGTAAAGCTCCCTCTATACTGTCCCCATCAAACACTCCCAGGGCAGGGACAGCACAGGGTTAGATACAGAGTAAAGCTCCCTCTATATTGTCCCCATCAAACACTCCCAGGGCAGGGGCAGCATGGGGTAAGATATAGAAAGTGAGGATTGCAGATGCTGGAGATCAGAGTTGAAAGTGTGGTGCTGGAAAAGCACAGCAGGTCAGGTAGCATCCTGATGAAGGGCTAATGCTCCTCGGATGCTGCCTGACCTGCTGTGCTTTTCCAGCACCACACTCCCCACTCCCACCACACTGCCCCCATCAAACATTCCCAGGAGAGGAACAGCACGGGGTTAGATACAGAGGAAACCTCTCTCTCTACATCTTAAACACCCCCACATCAATACTATCCTCTGTGCAGAGAGAAACATATAAAAATGCCATGATATCACCTTGAAAATGATTCTGTTCGAGAGAGGAAGAGATGCAGTTCCCATCTACCTCATCCTTTAATCACATTTAAAACTCATTCTGAAACAGGCAGTGTGGCAATTTGTTATCGGTGACTACCAATTGCTATTCAGAATCTCAACACTCAATGTTGCTGCTATTGCAAAAAATACACTATTGAGCACGAAGTACTGAACTAACTATTAAAAACAGTGAGAGATATTATTTTCAACTTTCAAAGCAACTTGACTGACAGTGATATGTATTTGTCATGTCCTGGTCAGCTTAGCTTGCAGCTCAGGAAGATCATGGTTTCATTTATTGAGCATCAGCTCAGACAGACCTGGGAAAGACATCAGATCCTCACAGGAGGGGAGCTTGTGAGTAATCATGTGCAATTATTTCAGAGAAAGATTCTAGCTTCCTCGCTTCTCAGAGCTGCATTTGTGTAAATCCAGGTGAACGGAATGAGAAAGGGGACATTCATTCCCAACATAGAAGTGCAGATACCGGAGATTAGAGTCAAGATTAGAGTGGTGCTGGGAAAGCAACAGCAGGTCAGGCAGCATCCGAGGAGCAGGAAAATCGACGTTTCGGGTAAAGGCCCTTCATCAGGAAACCTTCCTGATGAACAGCTTTTGCCCAAAACATCGAACTTCCTGCTCCTCAGACGTTGCCTGACCTGCTGTTGCTTTCCCAGCACCACTCTAATCTTGACTCATTCCCTTGATGAAGGGCTTATGCTCGAAACGTCGAATTCCCTATTCCTGAGATGCTGCCTAACCTGCTGTGCTTTAACCAGCAACACATTTTCAGCTCATTCCCTTGAGCCTATTCTGTCCATCAATAAGGTTCTGTCTGGCCTGTCGGCTATCTCCATTTATCCTCACCACTGCTGCTCATCCCTTGACAGCATTACCCAAGAAAAAAAGTCCAAATAGCCTGAGTTTTGAACACTGCAGTTAGACTCCAGCTGCTTGTAAGGTATCAGGAAGTTTGGGGTTGCTATTACTCAGCTGGTGGAAATTGGGATCCCTAAATTCCCTCTCATTTTATGGCTGTGACGTCTTGGTTCAGATTGCTCCAAAACATGGGTAGCGTTTCCCTTTGTGTGAGATGCACCCGAGTGGGCAAGCAGAGCCTTAATTTCGCATCTCATCAGCAGAACGATGCCTGACATGTTACTAAATCACCAAAACAGGCCATTTGCCCCAACAAGTCCATGTAGATGCTCATGCTTTCCCACACTATCCTTTGTCTGTTTTCTCCCTCATCTGCTCCTTCACTTTTCTCCTCAAATACATCCATGCTATTCATCTCAACCATTCCCTGTGGTGTTGTGTCCTTTCCTGGTTTCTCCTGAATTCCCTGTGCCAAAAACATAGGAAACCAGGAGTAGGCCATTTGGCCCTTCAAGCCTGCTCCACTATTCAATATGACCATAGGTGATCATCCAACTCAGTCCCCTGTTCCTGTTTTTCCCCATATCCTTTGATCCCTTTAGCCCTTAGAAATATATCTAACCCCATCTTGAAAACGTTCAATGTTCTGGCCCCAACCATTCCCTGGATTTCCTACCTCTGATTCACAGCACTTCCTCAGTCTTTCAGAGTGGAAGAACCAGGCTCAAGGGGCCGAATGGCCTCCAGCTCAGTCACATTCGCCTCAGCTATGAATGTCACAAGGGCTCCATCCGTAATATATTTACACCTCCATTCTGAATGGTCTCCCTCCACACTGTTGTGGGTCTGACTGTCTCTCTCTCTCTCTCTCTCTCTCTCTCTCTCTCTCATGAGTCTCGAATTCCAAGACATCCTCTGACTCAGCCACTTACTATCCCCCTTTCCCTTCCCAGCTCGCCACAGGACACCAGGTTCTAGCCTTGTCTGCCCCTTGCCCCACAAGCACATGCACTCTTACACTTTTTGGGGAGGGGCCAGGGGGCATAGCCAACGCTAAAAATCACACAACACCAGGTTATAGTCCAACAGGTTTAATTGGAAGCACTAGTTTTCGGAGCGACGCTCCTTCATCAGGTGGTTGTGAAGGACGCGATTGTAAGACACAGAATTTACAGCAAAAGCTTACAGTGTGATGTAGCTGAAATTATACATTGAAAAATACCTTGATTGCTTGTTAAGTCTCTCATCTGTTTGAATGACCATGATAATTTCACTTCTTTCATTCAAAATTCATATAATTTCAGTTCCATCACACTGTAAACTTTTGCTGTCAATTCTGTGTCACACAATTATGTTCTTCACAATCACCTGATGAAGGAGTGTCGCTCCGAAAGCTAGTGCTTCCAATTAAACCTGTTGGACTATAACCTGGTGTTGTGTGATTTTTAACTTTGTCCACCCCAATCCAACACCGGCATCTCCAAATCTTGAAACCCAACAGCAGAGAGCTTGACATGGTTAAAGACAGACCTCGTATCATCGAGGTGAATGAGGAGCTGGACAACTGGGCGACACAGCAGTATGGTCTGGATTAACCCATCCTGCCTTAACTGGGCGACAGAGTATCTGCCCTCCCCCCCCCGCAACCCCCACACCTCCCCTCCCCCCCACCCCCCCCCAGCTCTCCCTGCCCCGGGTGACGGGATGGGTGATGGGTGGCGGACGGGGGATGGGAGCATGCGAGGAAAACACAAGCCACTTGCTATCTCATTCCGTTGCGATGGCATGCAAGAGACGGACAAACGGACAGTACCTGCCGGGGTGAAGGTGAAAGACTGAACTGCAAGAAAGAACACAGAGAAGGCAGAGAAAAGATCGTGAGTCACAAAGAAAATTAAAGGAGCAATCACCCGGCAGGCGGGTACCCTGGGAGCTGGCATCCGGGCATTCTCCAATCATTAGCAAGTCACAGGGAAAAGAAAACAAACTAATTGACAGCAATAAAGAGTTTGCTCTTTACAAAATGCCAGTGAAAGATTAGTTGGGAGGCAGAAAGCAGGAGGAAGTGTTGGATGATAAATTCAGCCCAAGTTTGTGAGTACCTCAGTGAAGACATGTTAGCTCAATGACTCAGAACAACATGGGCTCTCAACTCTGGCATTCCTCTTCAAATGCTTTACCCCCTTTTCTCAATCAGCTTAAACTGCTGATTCTGCAGAGATTTACAGTGACTGACAACGCGCTATCTATAGCAAACATGGTCAGGATTACTAAAGCACAGCAAACCATCAAATGCTCCAGGCAGCATCTCCTTATCATGAGCCCTTGCATTCTCCTGCCCCCGCCTACAGTGTGTATCAAGGACCTCAGTACAAAGCAACAACAAGGATTGCACACCCAATAAAGTCATCAAAGCCTGTCCACCAACGACAAGGCACAAGGCAGGAGTACAAAGCTAAACATCACACAACACCTGGTTTATAGTCCAACAGGTTTAATTGGAAGCACTAGCTTTCGGAGTGCTCTCCTTCATCAGGTGGTAGACAACCTGTTGGACTATAAACCAGGTGTTGCGTGATTTTTAACTTTGTATACTCCAGTCCAACACTGGCATCTCCAAATCAAGTCAGGGGTGTGATGGAATACTCCCCATTTGCCTGGGGTGCAGCTCCAACAACGCTCAATAAGATTGAGACCATCCAGGACAAAGCAGCTCAATGCATTTACAGCACATTCCCCACCTTCTGCATTTACTCCTGTCACTACAGACGCACAGTAGCAGTAGCGTGTGATGTCTTCAAGATGCTCTGCATAATTCCCTGACAATCCTCACACAGCACCTTCCTAAACCACAACCACTTCCAGCTAGAAGGACAAGGGCAGCGGATACATGGGAACACTCCCATTGCAATTCACCATCTTGACTTGGAAATATCACAACATTCCTTCACCGTCCCCAGGCCAGAATCCTGGAATTCCCTCCCTAAGGGCATTGTGGCTCAACCTACAGCACATGGACTGCAAGAGTTCAAGAAGGCAGCTCACCCCCACCTTCTCAAGGGGCAACTAGGGACGGGCAATAAATGCTGGGCCCAGCCAGTGACACACACATCCCATGCATGAATTGAAATGAACAGAAAATACCCCAATACAAACAGACCAGACACAGAGCACTGGAATAGCACAATGTGAAATTATTCTCTCCTGCTTTCATTCAGCAACATTCCCTGCAGTTTCTGCATCTTCTTTACTGTTTGTCCTCACTTTCAATCAGAAACAGATCCATAACTATTGGCTGCTCCCCCTCAGAGTGCCTGCAGCTCCTGATGGGACGTCCTGACCATTTGGGGCTGTTGGTTGAGCCACTGGCTGGGTCGCATCACTCCAGCAGCAAGCCGAGACCCTGGCCCACTCACAGACCACCGCAACAAGCAGCAGCCCAGAAAGGAGCAGCAACCGTGGCTGATCTCTCTCCTCCTCACACTCTCCAACCAAGGCTTTCCAGAACCAACGTCACAATGGCCTGACTCAGCACAAAAGTCAATCAGAAACCAGGAACATCTAACCTGGAGCATCAGTCATTCAATACAACATCTAACAAAGGCATTCCCTCTGTTGCTGATAGTGTCCTATTCCTGGAGGTTTCTAAACTTTGAGGAAGATCCCGTATTGTTTGAAACAAGGTGGTTGATTGAAGGGAGGCAGCGAGTTTCACCATTTGCAAGCTCTCTGGCTTGTACAAAGCATTCTGGGGTGGGTGGGCTTGCTTACTTGTCAGTGAGGGGAGAAGACCTGCCTTTCTTCCCCATCATTCATCGCGCACTGTCTCTCAGGGAACTCAACACTTCCCGGTTCTGGGGGAAGTAATCAACGAGGGGGTTTCTACAATGGTCAGAAAACTCTCTCTGAGTACAATCGGCACCCCAGGCCACCCGGGTCACCAAGTGAAACTATCCATTCTCGTGCCCGGCTGTGGCCGCATTCCTCAATTGTCCTTTCTTGAAAACAATGGCCAAGCTTTTGCTCAGACACTGGGTATTGGCACTCCGCCAAGCGGCTGGGCACTGTCTCCATCCCCTCACCTGCGTAGTTGCTGAGTCCCTTCCTCTTCTTCCTGCGCCAGTACAGCCAGATGCTGAAGCCCATCAGAATGACCCAGCATGCCCCGCCGATGCCCGCAATGAAGGCTGGTTGCTTCACCACGTCCGTGATCTGCTCCGTGATGCTGTTATTGCTGCCGGGTCCAGTCATGAAGATGTCGTCACCACGGCCCCCTGCAGAGAGAAAACAACATCCCCGTTCCTTCACCAAAAACTAACATATCCCTTTCCTTGACCAAACATTTCTCGTTGGAAATTTGCTTGAGGAAGCAACTGATTAGTGGTGTACCTTTAGATCAGAATGATGCTTTGATGTGTGCATACAGACAAAAACCATGGAATGGTCTGATAATCGCAGTCACTCTCAAAACATATGGCATTGAAAAGGCTCAGGCAGCATCCAAGAGGCGGGACTGTCCATGTTTTGGGCATAAACTCTTCATCAGGAATGCGGAGGTATCCAAGGTGGCTGAGAGATGAATGGGAGGGATTGGGGGCTGGAAGAAGGTAACTGGGAATGCGATAGGTAGATGAAGGTGGGGGTGAAGGTGATAGGTTGGAGCAGAGGGTGGAGCAGATAGCTGGGAAGGAAGATGGACAGATGCGACAGAAGAGGGCAGTGCCGAGTTGGAAGGTTGGATTTGGGATAAAGTGGGGAGAGAGGAAATGAGGAATCTGGTGAAATCAACATTGATCCTGTGTGGTTGTAGGGTCCTGAGGCGGAAGATGAGATTTTCTTCCTCCAGGTGTCAGGTAGTTAGGGTTTGGTATTGGATTTCACTGATTTCCACATCTCCCCTCTCCCCACCTTATCCAAGGTTGAACCCTCCAACCCAGCACCGCCTTTTTGACCTGTCCATCTTCCTTCCCACCAATCCGCTCCACCCTCCTCTCTGACCTACTTATTAGATTAAATTACCTACGGTGTGGAAACAGGCCCTTCAGCCCAACAAGTCCACGTAGACCCTCTGAAGAGTAACCCACCTACTCCCTACTAATGCACCTATCACCATGGGAAATTTAGCATGGCCAATTCACCTGACCCAAACATTTTTGAACTGTGGGAGGAAACCCACGCAGGCAAAGGGAGAATGTGCAAACTCCACACAGATAGTCACCCAAGGCTGGTAGCAAACCCAGGTCCCTGGCACTGCGAGGCAGTGGTGCTAACCACTGAGCCACTGTGCTGCCCTATTTTTGTATCCTTGAGATAGAATAGAAGGGACAACCCAAACTCATGGACATGAATACTGGGGCCAACAATGAACACCAGTCCAAATCAGTGACACACGAGAGTCTAGGTTTGGAGAGTAACTGCGATATCCTGGGGAGGAGTTGGCATAGTGGTTTCCTTAATTGATTATTCATCTAAAGACTCAGTGAATGGTCTGGGAACCCTGGTTCGAATCCCACTGGGGCCGGTGTTGTTACTTGAATTCAATGTAGATCTGGAATTGAAAGCAGAACGATGTTGATTGTTGTAAAATCACACCTGTCTTGCTAATGTTCTTTCGGGAAGGAACTGCTGATCATATCCTGGTGTGGCATATGTGTGGTTCCAACAATGTCACTGACTCCTAACTGCCCTCAGGCCAATTAGGTAAGGGCAAGTTTTTTTTTAAAGTTAAAAATGAGCTCACAGACCAGGGAGTTACAGGACGACAGGAGATTCTAGACAAAAAGGAACAAGGCTGCAGAGGGATTGGAAAGCAATCATGAGAATTTTAAAATCAAGGTACAGCTGTGTGGAGGAGCTGGTGATGATCAGACAGGAATTAATACAATATTACATTGTACAGTTCAGACCCAACAGGAAACAAAATGTCTAGGTAAACTTGAGATGACAAAGACTGCATCGTGAGGCATGCCGCAGGCTCAGTGGAGGGAGGAAGGAGAGAGAGAAGAAGAGAGGGAAAGAGAAAAGGAGGAAGACAGGAGAGACAGAGGGAGGGAGAGAGGGATGGGAGAGAGGGAGGAGAGAGGGAGAGAAAGAAGGAGGGTGAAAGGGAGGGAGCGAGCCAAGGAGAGAGGGACTGAAGAGAAAGGGAAGGAGAGAGGGAGAGAGAGAGGAAGAGAAAAAAGGGTAAGATAGAGGGGAGAGAGGGGGAAGGAGCAAAGGAGCGAAGAAAGGGGAGAGGGAGAGAGAGAGGGAGTGGGAGATGGAGGGAGAAAGGGAGGGAGAGAGGAAGGGAGGGAGAAAGGGAAGAGGGAAGGAGAGAGAGAGGAAGGGAGGGAGAATAGGTGGAAGAGAGGGAGAGAGGGAATGAGGGTGAGCACTTACCGATGATGATGAGCTGTGGCTCACTCTTGACCCCGACACCAGCACCAGTGCTAGCTGCAACCTGGACATGATACTGGACACCAGGCAGAAGGCCACCAATCACCACCGAGCGAATAGCAGCATCCACAGTCTTGTTGATGTGAAACCGGCTGGCATTGCCAAGACACCAAATCTAAAGGGAAGAGTGAGGGCAGCATGAAGAGAAATCATCGCAGGCAATTCTCTAGTTACACAGATCAGAATGGCGCCCAGGGAGAGCTGGGGGACAGGGCATTGGCAATGGAGGAGGATGCTGAGGTCAACTGGGTCCAAGGCTGCGGACATGGTCAGAAAGGGACAGTCCACCAATGGAATAGTCACATACGGAGTCATTTCTGACTCCAAGCAGCAGATTCAGCTCCATCAACCAGGGCGCCCTGTTCAAACATCAGGGCACTCTGTTCAAACATCAGGGCTCCCTGCTCAAACATCAGGGCACCCTGTTCAAACATCAGGGCTCCCTGCTCAAACATCAGGGCACCCTGTTCAAACATCAGGGCTCCCTGCTCAAACATCAGGGCACCCTGTTCAAACATCAGGGCACCCGGTTCAAACATCAGGGCATCCTGTTCAAACATCAGGGCACCCTGTTCAAACATCAGGGCATCCTGCTCAAACATCAGGGCACCTGTTCAAACATCAGGGTACCCTGTTCAAACATCAGGGCACACTGTTCAAACATCAGGGCACCTGTTCAAACATCAGGGCACCCTGTTCAAACATCAGGGCATCCTGCTCAAACATCAGGGCACCCTGTTCAAACATCAGGGCTCACCCATTTAAGACAATGACAGAGAAATCCTTTTCTCACGGAGGTCGTGAGGTTTTGAAATTTTCCCAAAAGGTGGTGTAGCTGATTCATTATGAATTTATGAGTAAGGTAAAGGCAGATAGATTCCACTGGGGCAAGAGTTTGGACAGGTCTCAGGAGTGGACAGGAACATGCATTGATCAAATCAATCTGGATGCTTGTGAATGGCATGGTGACTGTCAGAGTGGCCTACTATTGCTGTAAATGTGTCTGTTTGTCCGTAGATCCTAACAGGTTCACTCACTGAATGGTTACAGCACAGGAGCCCCTTCAGCCCGTCACGTCTGAATCAGATGCACTGCCCTGTCCCTTCCATCTCTGCCCAGCAATTTTGTTTTCCCTTCTGGTGCTTATCCAATTCTTTTCTAAATCTAGCACCACCTCCTCCCTTCTCCCTCAGACCCCCGATCCTGAGCAGGCTCCCTCCCTGAGGATGGTTACTCACCTTATATTCCTGGATGATGCCATTCTGTTGTTCCATTGGTGGGGGGTCCCAAGAGACACTGATGCTGGTGCTGTTGTGGTTCCCAACCATCATCACAGTCACCGACTGAGGGGGGGCACTCGGAGCTACACAGGGACAGACACAGCACACAGAAGGAAAACATTAATGCCATCAGCGGACCGTACAGCGTGATTTCAGAGTCACTGGCTAGCCACAATCTCCCAACTCCCAACCCCCAAACCAACCAATTCCTCTCCGATAACTGACACACAGAAGACATTCCATAGCTCTCCCGGGAACACTTAAAGCTTGTTTCACACATTAAATGATTTGATGGCCAGGTCATCCACCACTGCAAGGAGGAATCATGCTTTTGTTAGCTTCATGACTCGATTATTCCAACCCATTCCTGGCTCGTATAAAGAGAGGCTGGATAGGCTGGGAGTTTTTTCCCTGGAGCATAGGATACTGAGGGGTGACCTGCTAGAGGTCTATAAAATCATTAGAGGCATAGATATGGTGGATAGCCAACAGCTTTTCCCCAGGGTATGGATGCCTAAAACTAAAGGGCATAGGTTTAAGGTGAGAGATACAAAAGGGTCCATAAGGGCAACTCTTTCACACAGAGGGTGGTGGGTGTCTGGAATGGGCTGCTCAGAAAGGTGGAAGCGAGTACAATTTTGTAATTTCAGAAACATTTGGATAGGTACATGGATGGAATAGATATGAAGGGATATGGACCAAACACAGGAAAGTGGGATTAGTTTAAGTTATGAAAACTGGGTGGCGTGTTGGCCCGAAGGTCCTGTATCCATGCTGTAAAACGCTATGACTCTGACAGCAGAAAGAGCGAAAGGCAAATGATTCTCAGGACAAGGGAGAGATGGTGGTGTTGAGGCTATGTCACTGAGCTAATAATCTGGAGACCTAAGCAAATGCTCTGGAAAAATGCTTTTAAATCCTACTACAGCAGCCAGGCGAATTCAAGACTGATTAATCAATAAATCTGGAACACAAAACTCATCTCTGGAATAAAGCATTCATCAATTGTCATAAAAACCACTTGGTTTACTCATGTCCTTGAGGGAAGGAAGCTGCCATCCTAACCTGGTCTGGCCTACATGTGACTCCAGACTCACAGCAATGTTTCTTAATCCCTCTGAAATGGCCAACACACCACTTAGTCCAAGGGCAGTCAGGGATAGGTAACAAAACAAAACCAACGAGAGAATAAAGTAAAACTAAGACTTGAGACATCCAGAAAGTATACAATATCCTCCCAATGCCCAATCACAGAATCTCTATAGTGAGGCAACAGGCCCTTCAGCCCCACAAGTCCAGACTGACCCTCTGAAGAGTAACCCACCCAGGCCCATTCCCCCTAACCTATTACTCTACATTTACCCCTGATTAATGCAACTAACCTACACATCCCTGAACATTACGGGCAATTTATCATGGCCGATTCACCTAACCTGCACATCTTTGGACTGTGGGAGGAAACCGGAGCAAACCCACGCAGAGACGGGGAGAACGTGCAAACTTAACACAGACAGTCACTCGAGGCTGGAATCAAACCTGGGTCCCTGGTGTTGTGCGGCAGGAGTGCTAACCACTGAGCCACCGTCCCACCCAACTCCAGAAGAAGAATGGGAAATAAATGCAAAAAACTGAAAATGCTGGAATGAAAACAGGGAGGCAGGAGAGGGTAGGTAGAGGGTCAAATTGTGGCAACAGTGTGAAATGTCCCAATGAACAATAGTATTTGCTGCAGGTTTGATCCCAAACACTGTGCTGTGAAGTACTGTTAATGGCATTCGTGGAATACGCCAATGAAAAATCTGATTGATTCCTGGCACAATGCCCCTCAAGGGTGTTCAGCAGGGTCACTTGTACTTTGTGGTGGAGGAAGGGGCAGAAATGAAATGACTTAATTCTGTTGAGTTTTTTTTGTTTGTTTCAGGACATTATGCCGTGCTTATTATGAGCTTTCAATGTTTTTGGGGCTATTTCAAACTGTTAGGTGGCACAGTCACTTGCACAGAATGGGAACAGAATGTTGCACATTGATGCTGACAGATTAAGTGAGAGGGTGAAACTGTGGCAGATGGAATTCAATGTGGGGAGAGGATGAGATCATTAACAATGGGTCTAAGGAAGATCCCTAAATACTTCCTAAGTGGTCAACAGTTACCAACTGTGGTGGAGAAGGGTCATTCAGTCAGTGACATGGAGGCAGTGGCGTTATCACTAGACTATTAATCTGGATATTCCAGGTAATGTTCAGTAGAACCCAGGTTCGAATCCTGCTCTAGCAAGTATTTCCAAATCAACATAAATTATGAGTTGAATGACATTGATTGTTGGAAAGACCCATCTGGCTCACTAACGTCCTTACCCGGCCTAACTGAGAGGACTGTGGCTGACTCTGAACAGACCTCTGGGTAATAAATGCCAGCCCAGCCAGTAATGGCCACATCCCATGCATGACCTTTTACTGAACAGGGATCTGGTAAGATCTAGTCAACAAGCACAAAAATAATTGAAATGTTTGAGAGGATCTTTGTCTTTGTCTGAACGGGTCTAGAAGACACTGAGATGCTGCCCTTTGCTGGGAGATCACAGCTGGAAGACTGTGCTCAGTAGCTGAGGGATGAGATTCAGTGAGATAATTTCAAACCAACAATCTCTGGACTGAGCCCATGTCAGTTCTCCAATCTTATGGTGTTTTAGGTCAGACAGTTTGGACCATTTCAGAGTTTGGAGAGTATGGGCAGCATATTCCTCAAGCAAGGATCACAAATGGCATTTCACAGAATCCAGACAGTGTAGAAACAGGCCATTTGGCCCTCCAAGCCATACCAACCCTCCAATAGGCATCCCATGCTGTGCCACCACCCCATCCTATAACCCTGCATTTCCCATGGTCAATCCACCTAACCTGCAAATCCCCGGACACTATAGGGCAACTTCCCATGGCCAACCCACCTAATCAGCACATCTTTGGACTGTGGACCCAAGGGAAACCCACGCAGACACGGGGAGAAAGTGCAAACTCCACACAGACAGTCACCTGAGGCTGGAATCGAACCCAGGTCCGTGGTGCTATGAGGCAGCAGTGCCAACCACTGAGCCACCCTGCTGCCCTAAAGTTCTGAAAGACACAGACTGCAGCAGCTCATTACTGGCAGCTCATCACTAACTCCATCTCCAGGGCAGCTAGGGACAGGCAATAAATGGAGCCCAGACCCCCTTGAATAAATCAGTTTAGACAGGGCAATGCTGCAAGATAAGGCAGGAAATCCTTTGGAGTTGTTCCTGGTCCGCTAGCATTGTTTACCATGAAAATGTCAGAAACTCTCCTGAGCAATGCTCGGTGTCTCCCCAGCCTGACCATTGGAGCAAAGGGAGGAGGAGATGGCAGTTTAAATGTATTCTGGATCAGTGGTGCTAGAAGAGCACAGCAGTTCAGGCAGCATCCAAACTGCAGCGAAATCGACGTTTCGGGCAAAAGCCCTTCATCAGGAATAAATATCTGGTTCTCAGACAGCTGTCACTGCAGATTTCCCAGAATGATCCAAAGACATAAAGAGTCAAATTATCAGGATAGTTCACAAACACTAATCTTTCATTCCCTTGAGTGCCTCAGATTAAGGAGAGATCTAATCAAGGTGTTGAAGGTGGATTGGAATTCAACTATTTGCCCTGGGAGAGGAAAGAAGAATCTCCTCTTCCAAAGGGGAGTAAACATCTGGAATGCTGGCTCTGGAATGTTGCCACCTCTGGAGGTAAATTAAATATTTCCGAACAGGGATTGGTACATTTTTTTGTGAATTAAAGGGTATTAAGTGTTTCAGAACCAAGACAGATAGACAGAGATCAAAAGCAGAGCAGCTGTAATCAAGTTAATCAATCGATTAACTTCAGCCTTGAAAGCTCCAAATGTCTCCCAGTCCCCGTAACTTTCTGTAGTTGACAGCACAGAAAGAGGCCATTCATTCCAATTGGGTAAAAACAATGACTGCAGATGCTGGAAACCAGATTCTGGCTCAGTGGTGCTGGAAGAGCACAGCAGTTCAGGCAGCATCCAACGAGCAGCGAAATCGACGTTTCGGGCAAAAGCCCTGATGAAGGGCTTTTGCCCGAAACGTCGATTTCGTTGCTCGTTGGATGCTGCCTGAACTGCTGTGCTCTTCCAGCACCACTGATCCATTCATTCCAATTGGTCCAGGCAGGTGTTTGTGCTCTTTCTGAGCTGACCGATACCCCAGTGTGTAATCTTCTGATCCATTCTCATTTGTCTTTGTCCAATACCCCTTCACTGCAACAAAACTCTTCTGCACAATTACTTCTATAGTAGTGAGTTCCATATTCCTAGCACACTCTTTTCAACTGAATTCCCCACTGGATTTGTTCATGATTGGTGCTAGCTATAGCCCAGGTCTTATTCACATCCTTTCTGTCTATCATGTCAAATCCCTTATAATTTTAAACAATTCTATTTTTCTGTTTTAGGGATCACAAAATTATTACAGCATGGAAGGTGGCCATTCAGTCTCTCATGTCTATAATAGCTCTCCTAATGAGCAATTAACTGCATTTTGATTTTATTCATTCATGGGATGAGGGCTAGGCCATTACTTATTGCCCAGAGGGCAGGTAACAATCAAATACATTGCTCTAGAGTTATATGTAAGCCAGACCAAGTAAGGATGTCTGTTTTATAGAACTTCGAACAAAGAACATCACAGCGCAGTACAGGCCCTTCGGCCCTCGATGTTGTGCCAACCTGTGGAACCAATCTGAAACCCATCTATCCCACACTATTCCATTTTCATCCATATGTTTAAACCAATGACCATTTCAATGCCCTTAAAGTTGGCGAGTCCACTACTGTTGCAGGCAGTGCGTTCCATGCCCCACTACTCTCTGAGTAAAGAAACTACCTCTGATATTTGTCTGATATCTATCACCCCTCAATTTAAAGCTACGTCCCCTCGTGCAAGCCATCACCATCCAAGGAGAAAGGCTTTTACTGTCCACCCTATCTAATCTTCTGACCATCTTGTATGCCTCTCTTAAGTCACCTCTCAACCTTCTTCTCTCTAACAAAAACAGCCTCAAGTCCCTCAGCCTTTTCTCGTAAGACCTTCCCCTCCATACCAGACAACATCCTGGTAAATCTCCTCTGCACCCTTTCCAAAGCTTTCACATCCTTCCTATAATGCAGTGACCAGAACTGTACGCAATACTCCAAATGCGGCCACACCAGAGTTTTGTACAGCTGCAGCAAGACCTTGTGGCTCCGAATCTCAATCCCTCTACCAATAAAAGATAACATACCGTATGCCTTCTTAACAGCCCTATCAACCTGGGTGTCAACTTTAAGGGATCTATGTACCTGGACACCGAGATCTCTCTGCTTATCTTCGCTACCAAGAATCTTATCATTAGCCCATTACTCTGCATTCCTGTTGCTCAATCCAGAGTGAATCGCCTCACACCCTTCCCCAATAAACTCCATTTGCTACCTCTCAGCCCAGCTCTGAAGGTTTCCTGAAGGACATTAGTGAACCAGATGGGTTTCCCCAGATAATTGGCTATGGATTTATGGTCATCATAAGGTCTTTAATGACTAATTGTTAGTGAATTTAAATTTCGCCTTCTGCCACAATAGGATTTGAACCCAGGTCCCCAGAGCATTACCTTGTTCTCTGGATTAACAGTCGAGGGATAACACACTCCCTACTGTGATGCTCGAGGATATTTAAGAGTTGGCCATATCATTGTGAATCTATAGCCACATTTAGGCCAATTTGGGTGAAATTTCCATCCCTAAAGCATGTTACAAAACCAGATAGGCATAACAACCAACCCTAGTACTGTGGTCACTAAGACTGTCAATTTCAGACTGAATAACTGAATTTGAATGGCACCACTTGATAGGCTGAGGTGTGAACCCCTGGTCCCCGTGCATTAGCCTGGGTCTCGGAATCAGTGGCAATACCACGAAGCCACTATCTGCCTGGAAAGTAGGCTGGTAGAAAAGACACAGAGAAAACTAGAGTGCCTGAGCCTGAGGAGTGACCTTATCGAGGTTTATAAAATCATATGGGGCACAGATAGAGTAAATAGTCAAAGTCTTTTTTTCCCAGGGATGGGGGAGGCTAGAAATAAAGGGCAATAAAAAAAACCACCATTTCGACTGGGACAACACATCTATCCTGGGACAGGCTAAGCAAAGACATGCCAGAGAATTCCTAAAGGCCTGGCACTCCAACCACAACGCCATAAACAAACACATAGATCTAGATGCCATCTATCAACCCCTCAGAAAACAAACAGGAAATGACATCACCACAAACCCCAGGAACCTCATCCAGGAGAAAGATATAAATAGAAAGCAAGAGACAACAGCTTCGCTTCACTTGGAGGTCGCCACTGATGATGTTACCTAGCCAGGTAATGGAACGTCTGGATATCAAACCTACAGCTCAGCGAGCAAACCTACACCCTCAACCTGAACCTGAGCTACAAACCTTCACAAACCTTGCATAAAGGGCATATGTTTAGGGTGAGTAGGGAAAGATTTAAAAGGGACCTGAGGGGAAATTTTTTTCATGCAGAGGGTGGTGCGTGTATGGAATGAGATGCCAGAGGAAGTGGTGGAGGCTGGTACAATTACATCATTTAAAAGGCACCCAGATGGACATATGAACAGAATGGGTTTAGAGGGATATGGGCTGGGTGCTGGCAAATGGGGCTAGATTGGGTTGGGATATCTGGTCGGCATGGACGAGTTGGACCAAAGGGTCTGTTCCCTTATTGTACATCTCTATGACTTTAAAATACTCCCGCCGATATGAAGCCCAGAGCCTGGAACCATAAAGATAAGACAGTCCCTTGTAAAAGCAACAAGGAACTTGAAATGACTCTCTGTTCTGAAAGGAGTGGGGTGGGTAATGAACTCGCTGAAGCATGGAGAGGTTGAGGTATTAAAGATGAAGTGAGATACACACCCGAGGGATAAAGGGTATATTGATGGGGTGTGATGAAGTCAGGTGGGAGGAGGCTTGTGTGCAGCATACACACTGGCATGGAGCAGATGGACCGAATGGCCTCCTGCCGATCTGCCGAACCCATGTAATACATTCTGCTATGAGAGTCGTGTTGCAGCATCTTCTCAAATTGAAGCACGTTGCAAAAGATTCACTCGGTTTCCGTTGTGATAACTGTTTTCTCACTACCCCCCACTGCTAGTGCAGAGAATGAAAAGTCATAGCTGAATCCTGACAGGTCAATTATTCCAGCTCTCAGCTCCTTCCCAGGGACAGGGCTATGAAAACAAAAGTTGTTGTCGATCTCATGAGTGCAGCCACATAGAAATTCCATTTGTTATTTTCCACAATCGGCCAAAGGGCTGGAGACAAACTTATTGCTGAGAAGTGATAAATTGTTTGCTGTATGAGAGCAGGTATTGGAACTGATGCGGACACACGGAAAACGCTGAACCGACAAGGAACAGAGAGACAATGGCCATGAGCAAATGTGGTCAGGGTGGGGGTACAGGATGGGAAGAAGTGACCTGTACCTGCGACGCTGCACAGACAGACAACACAGAAACAGAAAGAAGAAAGAACGAGAGAGAAAGGGAAGGAAGGAGAGCCTGTTCGAGTCAGAAGGGAAGGCAGACCAGTGAGGGAAGACACAAGGAGAAGAAGCGAGAGATAGAGAGCAGAAGTGATGCAGTGATGAAGAGAGAGACAAGAAAACAGGTGGGAAGAAGAGACACAGAGAGACAGAGAGGGATGGTAAAAGGGGCCAAGAGGGAAGGAAGGATGTAAAAGGAAATATAGGGGAAAAGGTGTGAGGGAGAGAGGCAGAGAAAATCATCTGAAAGAAACGAGATGTGAAATGAGGTGAAGGAGCTGATAGAGACAGAGAAGTAGAGAGAGAGAATAATTGAGTGCAAACTGCATAACTCACTTCCACGTTAGGGTTGAGGCCAGGTCAGTTATTGACAGAACCATTTTTTCCAGGACTGTGAGCAGCAAACAGTGTGGTGTGGAGGTGAGCCCAGGCAGTTAGATATATGTGCACCAGACTTGGTCCAAATTAAACGACAGTCGATGAAAACAGAGATTGAGATGAAACACAACCAACAATCAAAGGACTGGATTGGCAATTTCTATCAGGCTGTGTAACCCGCTGCTGCTGGAGGGGAAAGGTCACTCATACTCTTCCCTTCACCGGGTAATAGTACACACTATACCCCTCTCCTGGTGCTGGTACACACTATACCCTTCTCCTGTTGATGGTACACACTGTACCCCTCACCTGGTGCTGGTACACTCTGTACCCCTCACCTGGTGCTGGTACACACTGTACCCCTCACCTGGTGCTGGTACTCACTATATCCCTCACCTGGTGTTGGTACACTCTGTACCCCTCACCTGGTGTTGGTACACACTGTACCCCTCACCTGGTGCTGGTACACTCTGTACCCCTCACCTGGTGCTGGTATACACTGTACCCCTCACCTGGTGTTGGTACACACTGTATCCCTCACCTGGTGCTGGTACACTCTGTACCCCTCACCTGGTGCTGGTATACACTGTACCCCTCACCTGGTGTTGGTACACACTGTACCCCTCACCTGGTGTTGGTATACACTGTACCCCTCACCTGGTGTTGGTACACTCTGTATCCCTCACCTGGTGTTGGTACTCACTATATCCCTCACCTGGTGCTGGTACACACTGTACCCCTCACCTGGTGATGGTACTCACTATATCCCTCACCTGGTGCTGGTACACTCTGTACCCCTCACCTGGTGCTGGTATACACTGTACCCCTCACCTGGTGCTGGTACACTCTGTACCCCTCACCTGGTGATGGTACTCACTATATCCCTCACCTGGTGCTGGTACACACTGTACCCCTCACCTGGTGCTGGTACACACTGTACCCCTCACCTGGTGCTGGTACACATTATACCCCTCACCTGGTGCTGGTATACACTATATCCCTCACCTGGTGTTGGTATACACTGCACTCCTCTCTAGATCGCTGATATCAGAGTAACTGTGTCCTGTAGAGTTAACACCTTCCGTCAGGGAATGACGGTGGTAGAGAATCTGGTCTTGTTCACCTCAACCCTATCTCCTGCTCAAGTTCTCTTTGCAACAACAGACCGGGATCAGTATCTCGAGCCTTCTGACAGAACTGAAGTCAACTTCTGGTCAGGTAGAGATCCCGTGCTTTTCTCTCCCTCAGTCCATGCTTTCCCACGTCCGTCTGATATCCCTTTCATTCACCATCAACCATTCGTATCCTACCCACTGAAACCTCTTCAGTGGAGCAGACAGAATATTGTTATCCTCAGTCCCAGGTGGCCTACTGCCCTCTCATCTCCACCAGTGGAAGGGTGCAGGGGGCAAATGGGGCAGGCATTTTGAGGAGCCACATTTTCATCATGAATATTGTTGGCTACTCAGTGATGATTGAAGAAGTTTACTGGCCAATAGCTCAAACATAACAACACAGCTATTCCTGTACCATTAGCAATCACAGAACACGATATTTTGTGAGTCAGTGAGAAGTGTGGGCCATTGGGCACAGTTTGTGCAAAGCCCCTGTGTGTTCTGACACATTCAGAGACTCGACAAATACATCCTCGGAATGATTGATGGTGTATTTCAGCACAGTGGGACCTGCACTCTTACGTATTAAGTCACCAGAAAGTTTTTGCTTCTTTTTAGATGTCAGTCTTGTTCTCGTCAAGCTGAAGGATATTAACGCAGGGTAATGCATCCCATTCCGTTCCAGCCTGTGTCTGTCAGAACCCAATACTTCCCAGGTCTGGAAACAGCACACAGATTCAGAACAAAAATTAACCATTCTCCACCCTGCCCTCATCAAACACTGCCAGCACAGGGGCAACACGGGGTTGGACACAGAGTAACGCTGCCTCTACATTGTCCCCATCAAACACTCCCAGGGCAGGGAGAGCATGGGCTTAGATTGAGAATAAATTTCCCTCTACACCATCCCCAATCAAACACTCCCAGGACAGGGACTGCATGGGGTTGGATACAGAGTAAAGCTCTCTCTACACTATCCCCAATCAAACACTCCCAGGACAGGGACCGCATGGGGTTGGATACAGAGTAAAGCTCTCTCTACACTATCCCCAATCAAACACTCCCAGGACAGGGACTGCATGGGGTTGGATACAGAGTAAAGCTCTCTCTACACTGTCCACATCAATCACTCCCAGGACAGGGAGAGCACAGGGTTAGATATAGAGTAAAGCTCTCTCTACACTATCCCCAATCAAAACACTCCCAGGACAGGGACTGCATGGAGTTAGATATAGAGTAGAGCTCTCTCTAAACTGTTCCCATCAAACACTCCCAGGACAGGGAGAGCACAAAGTTAGATTCAGGGCTGTTCAGGACATTGGTTTGGCCACAGCTGGAGAACAGTGTGCCGTTCTGGCCACCACACTTTCGGAAGGATGTGACTGCACTGGAGCGGGTGCGGAGGAGATCCTGCCATTTCAACGCTGAACTTTCAATGGTGAAGAAGTTAAACTGTTTATTCGGCTATGCATTGAAATCCCAGACTCCTTGTTCCTCCAGATTTCCAACAAGTTACTGAGTGGGGAACACAAACTCAAGATGAATGGAACAGGACATGAGTCTAACTGAAAGGGGATGGGGTGAGATGCCCATTCCACTCCAGAACTACTGATTACAGGTTCCATAAGAGATGGAAACACAGACACTTTGTGTGACCCACCTTCCTCAGTCGTGCGTGCAGTTTTCGATTCACTGTCAATCCCTTGAAATTCATTGAAGTATGGACGGACTTTCATCTCATAGGTGATGCCCTTCTTCAGGTTGTTAAGGACTGCACTTCGCTCAGTGGGCACTTTGACCTCCATGACTTGCCAGGACGAGGGGCTAGGCAGGCCGGAGACTTGCCGGAACAACACACGGTAACCCTGGATGAATTGTGATTGGCGCTCCACCTGGGTGGGACAAATGGAGAAAGCGATTAGCATCCATCACTCCGACATCAATTGTCCACCAACCATCCCTTCCAATGCACTCCGAGGGAGAATAAGGAGATGCATTGTGAACTAAATAGCATGGCCATAACTGAGGAGTGGAGGCAAATAAACACGTCTCACCACATGGCAGCTGAAGTTCAGGAAGCTGTCGGAAAAGAACACAGGATTAATGTGCCAAGGTGTAGAGTGCACCTAAAAATCTCTGGGCATGATGTGTTGAGAAAGACAGCAAAGCTTCGGACTAATTTTGAAAAGGGGCAACGGGAGAGTTTCTATCGCAAAGGAGGAAGAACAAGGTGAATGCGAATTACTGGGCACTTCTTTCAGGGATGGGCTGACGAATCTCCGGTTGCGCTGTAAGATTCTTTGCTTCCATTTGTACAATTCAAGACAACAGCTGCTTCAAACTGATCCGCACCAAAGGCGATGTGGCCCCCATTCTAACCTGACTCTCTGGAGTGTCAGAGTGCACGAGCAAGGAGTTGGTCTTCACTATCTGTGCCATTTCTTTGATCGACTTGCCCCAATCTCCACTGAAGCAGAAGTAGGCCATTCAGCCCGTCTAGTCTGCTCGGCCATCCAATGGGTTTGTGGCCGATCTAATAAACTTCAACTCCATTTTCCTGTCCTTTTCCCATAACCCCTTGATTCACTTCCGCATTAAAAATCTCCTCAGGCTTGAGTGCGTGTAATGACCCAGCCTCGACAGCCCTCTGTGGTAAAGAGTTACAAAGTTCACAACCGTCAGAGAGGAGATATTCCTCCTCAGCTCTGTTTTAAATCTGCCACTCCTTCAACTAAATTATGACCTCTCATTCTAGATTGACCATGAGACATAGGAGCAGAAATTAGGCCATTCAGCCCATTGAGTCTGCTCTGCCATTCAATCATGGCTGATAGGTTTCTCAACCCCATTCTCCCCGTAACCTTTGACCCCCTCCCCAACAATCAAGAACCAATCTAACTCTGTCTTAAATATAATCCATGACCTGTTCTCCACAGCCTTCTGTGGCAGTGAATTCCACAGATTCCCCACTCTCTGGCTGAAGAAGTCTCTCCGTATCTCCATTCTAAAAGATCTTCTCTTTACTCTAAAGCTGTGCCCTCAGGTCCTAGTCTCTCCTACCAATGGAAACATCTTCCCAACATCCACTCTGTCCAGACCACTCAGTATTCTGTAAGTTTCAATTAGATCCCTCTACATCCTTCTAAACTTCATGGAGTATAAATTCAGAGTCCTCAAAAGTTCCTCAGATTGCCCCACATTCGTTTTATGTCTACTTTGTCAATCCCCGTCACCATCACAGATATTTACCCTGAGACTGTGCCCTCATGTTCTACATTCTCCAGTCAAAGGCAATCTGCCTCTCAGTAGCTACCCTGCAAAGCCCCTTCACAATCTTGAACCATCCAATGAGATTGCCTCTTCATGGCCTTGGCCCATCCCACAGCACTGACAGCCAGTAGGGTCCATTCATTGCTGGAATAACGTGGCACAGCGGACCCCTCCTTCCATCATTCCAAACTGACTACATTGACCGTGTCGGAGATGTGGTCAGGGGCTTGGCACCAAGGTGCAGGATGGACAAAGTCACACAACACCAGGTTATAGTCCAACTGGGTGATTTGAAACCACGAGCTTCTGGAGTGCTGCCCCTTCATCAACTGGACTTCAACGCACCGAAAGCTTGTGATTTCAAATAAACTGGTTGGACTATAACCTGGTGTCATGTGACTTCTGACTATGCCTGATCGTTGCAGTGGCCAATGACAGCAGCAGGGTTTTGTGACTGGGAAAGGCAGTAAAATGGTGAGGTGCTTACCGTCCACGTGACTTGTATACTGGATGGAGTGAGCACAAGCGGGTTATGTAAGCGTACTATAACCTCACCGAGTTCCCGCTGCACTTGCCTGTGATCCACTCCTTGAGCCGGTGGACTGATATCTGTGAAGGATCAGTAAAAGGCAGACAACATTTGAGATTGAAAACAATGAAGGCTGGACCATGGAGAGACAGGAACAAAATGAACAAGTCAATAACCTTTGATGAGAGCTGAAGAATAGAGACGTCTCACAGCGACATTTCCCTTCAGCACCCTCAGATGAATGCTCACATTCTGCTTACACTCTCACCTGTCATTATTACACTTCACCAAAAAAACACTCATCTGCTTCATTCGAGGGTGTAATCATTCCAAATGTGAGTTAGTCTCAAACTAAATGATTATATAGACCACAATCTTCCACATTTTCTTTTATCATCTCAACTGATCATGGTTTGGTAGGTGTTCAGGGGATTCTAATGCCGTGCTGTCCCTGTGCTGGGAGTGTTTAATCGGGGATGGTACAGAGAAAGCCTTGCTCTGTATCTAATCGCATGCTGTCTCTATCCTGGGAGTGTTTGATGGGGAGAGTGTAGAGAGAGTTTTACTCTGTATCTAACCCCGTGTTGTCCCTGTCCTGGGAGTGTTTGATGGGAGACAGTGTAGAGAGAGCTTTACTCTGTTTCTAACCTTGTGCTGGCCCTGTCCTGGAAGTGTTTGATGTGGACAGTGTAAAGAGAGCTTTAATCTGTATCTAACCCCATACTGTCCCTGTCCTGGAGGTTTTAAATTTGAGTGCTTTTTTTTTAATCATCCATGGGACATGGAAATCACTGGCTGGGCCCAGTATTTATTGCCCATCCCTAGTTGCCCCTTGAGAAGGTGGGGGTGAGCTGCTTTCTTGGACTGCTGCAGTCCTTCTTAATGTCCTTAGGGATGGAATTCCAGGATTTTGATCCAGAGACGGTGAAGGAACGGAGATATATTTCCAAGTCAGGATGATGAGGGGCTTAGAGGGGAACTTGCAGGGACAGTGTTCCCATGTATCTGCTGCCCATGTCCTTCTAGATGGAAGTGGCCGTGGGTTTGGAAGGTGCTGTCTGAGAATCTTGGGTGAATTTCTGCAGTGCATCTTGTAGATGGTACACACTGCAGCTACTGAGTGTGAGTGGTGGAGGGAGTGGATGCTTGTGGATGTGGTGTCAATCAAGTGGGGGCTGCTTTGTCCTGGATGGTGTCAAGCGTCTTCAGTGTTGTTGGAGCTGCACTCAATCAGGCAAGTGGGGAGTATTCCATCAGACTCCTGTCTTGTGACTTGTGGATGGTGGACAGGACTTAGGGAGTCAGGAGGTGAGTTACTCACTGCTCTTGTAGCCATTGTACTTGTATGGCTAATCTAGTTCAAAATTAAAAATCACACAACACCGGGTTATAGTCCAACAGGTTTAATTGGAAGCACACTAGCTTTCGGAGCGACGCTCCTTCATCAGGTGATAGTGGAGGGCTCCATCGTAACACAGAATTTATAGCAAATAATTTGCAGTGTGATGTAACTGGAATTATACATTGAAAAATTGATTGTCTGTTAAGCAAATTATTTGCTATAAATTCTGTGTTACGATCGAGCCCTCCATTACCACCTGATGAAGGAGCGTCGCTCCGAAAGCTAGTGTGCTTCCAATTAAACCTGTTGGACTATAACCCGGTGTTGTGTGGTTTTTAACTTTGTACACCCCAGTCCAACACCGGCATCTCCAAATCTTAATCTAGTTCAGTTTCGGATCAATGGTAACAAGGCTGTTGGTGGTGGTGGATTCAGTAATGCTGTAGAGAAAGCTTTATTCGGTATCTAACCCTGTGCTCTCCCTCCCCCAGGTGTGTTTGCTGGAGAATACCGAAACTCAAATACAAAAGAACATCTGATGCTTTTATTTCATTCGACACATTAACCCTTGGAACTCGTCAAAACAGATACTCATAAATACAGACCCTAAACCTTCACAGCAGCTTATATTTCATGGAGTCTCGCAGGGGAACTGATTCAGGAAATGAATGGGAAAGCAAGTTATGCCACGCAAAGGATTGCCAAGGATAATAAACAGTGTTTCTGTCAACGAATACACTGAGTCTACAACCCTTAAGTGTTCGTGAAAGCTTTAGCTAATGTGCTGTTTCTGTGGTCTGGGAACTTATTTCATGAGTCTGTAGCAATTTGTGTTTCAGTTTTGGTTTGCCCTTGTGATCGAGCTGAGTGAATATCTGTCCACTGCAGTTACTGAGCTGTTAGCTTTTCTCGATCTGCTCAGAATGCAGTCCTGCTTTCTCCTCCGTCTGCTGCTTCCTTCCCCATTGATCGGATTGGTGCTGGAAGCCTGTCACTTATTGCCCTTGTCTAAATGGAGCAGCTGTTACTGGGTGACCTGCTTGGTCCATTCGGGGAATGGGGACATATCCAGGTTGTGCGATCTGCTAGCAACACCCATCCTCCCTGCAGCGTTTAGACAATGTACAAACAACAGCAATTAATGATTGCCATATCATCTCCAACCTCTCCGACTCCACCATCACCATTCTTGCCCTCTCTCAGTTTCTTCTCTGAACATCTCTGTCCTGTTTCAAGGTGCCTGCCCTGTCAGATCCTTCATCTTCCTGGAGGCTGTAATCTCTGGGGTTTCTCCCTGAACCTTCCCACCTCTCCCATCCTTGGAAGGTGTTCCTCTTTGAGCGAGCTTTTGGTCAGCTGCTCTTTTCTCGTTAGTGGCTCAGTGCCAAAATTTACAATGACATATCTGTCACGCTGGTACGGGATGGTAAAGGCTCCACGGAAAGGCACAAAATTCTATGTAAAATCACATTGCACTATACTGAATATACAGCACAGAAACAGGCCATTTAGCCCAAACAGTTCTTACTAACATTTATGCAGCCTCCTCCTCTTCTTTCTCATCTAACTCCATCAATGGAAACCTCCCCTTAATTCTCATAAAGTCATGCAGCACAGAAGAGGCCCTTTGGTTTATTGATTCTGCACTGACCTATCTACACCAATCCCAAGTTTCAGCACTTGGCTTGAATGTTATGACAGGATCTTACGTCTCTATCTCTCTCTCTCTCTCTCTGAGTCTCATGTCTTTGTCCAATCTCCTCTTCAATGTCACTTTGCTATTTGCACCAATCTCTCTGAGTGGGAGCGATTTCCACATAATTGCCACACTCTGGACGAAGACATTTCTGCTGAATTCCTGACCAGATTTCTTGGTGACCATTTTACATTCACGGAATTATGCTCTCCCCGAGAAAAGTCCTTCATTGTCTGTCCCCATGAAAATGACATCTGCTCAGGGTTGTGTGCTCCTGCCATGGCTGCTCACGCACCAGAACAGGCCGATTTGTGACCGGCGAATTATTGTGGGCACATCCCACACAATCCTGGGACCCAGAGGGCAGGGTTCTTTTCCTGTCCTTTCCCTCTCTGCTAATGCTTTACCTCATCAGTCAGACATAATGATTCAACCATGGAACAGCTCAATAGACAAGTTGTCACCATTTTCAAAGATCAACAGTAAGCTCCTCCCAGTCATTAATGTCAAACGCAGAGAATGCTGGAGAAACTCAGCAGGTCTGGCAGCATCTGTGCCGAGAGAAACAGAGTTAAGGTTTTGTGGCCAGTG
Source organism: Hemiscyllium ocellatum (assembly GCF_020745735.1). NCBI lineage: Eukaryota > Metazoa > Chordata > Chondrichthyes > Orectolobiformes > Hemiscylliidae > Hemiscyllium > Hemiscyllium ocellatum. The sequence continues at coordinate 96,805,475 of NC_083412.1, read as the reverse complement.
TGCTCTTCTTCAAAGCCCTTTCATTCTGAAGAAGAGTCATATAGGACTCAAAACGTTAACTGTTAACTCTCTCCACAGCTAGACCTGCTGAGTTTCTCCAGCATTCTGTGCATGTTTCAGTCTTCCAGTACCCAAAGTATTTTGGCTTTAGTTATTCCTGTCACTGCTGTTCAAGGACAGTTTCAGAGTGTGTTTGCAAACTCTTCCCCAGGAGAGGAAACATTCCATCTTCACAACCTTTATAGCTTCTATAACCTGTGCCCGGCTTCCTGACCGCTCTCCTGCCTTGATCACTGCAGCCTTGTGATTCTGCTGTCATTCATTTCGATCGACTGAGTATTCTTTCAGGTGATTCGGAAATGCCCAAAAATATGGCAACCAGAATATTTGACACAAGTCAGTTCTCTACCCATCAACTTCAGAAATAAATCCTTAAGTTTGTTTTTTTTGTGGTTGTTCCTGAAAGGGTGGAAATCCCTTGTCCTACCTGCCCCTCTTCCTCTCATTTTCTTCAAACTGTCTCGGTGAAAACTGGGGTAGCACGGTGGCTCAACGCATCAGGGACCCGGGTTCAATTCCAGCCTTGGGTGACGATCTGCGTGGAGTTTACATATTCTCCCCATGTCTGTGTGGGTTTCCTCTGGCTGCTCTGGTTCCATCCCACAATCTAAAGATGTGCAGGTTTGGGTAAATTGGTTATGGGAAATTGTCCAGAGACGTGTCCAGGGAGATAGGGTGGGATGTTCTTCAGAGGGTTGGTGTGGATTGGATGGGCCAAATGGCCTGTTTCCACACTGTAGGAATTCTACGAAAGCCTGCTTATCGTATTTCTATTTGTGAAAGCTTGCTGTGCAGAAATAGGTTGCTGCATTTTCATCCATGGCAATAGGGGATTTGTTTGAGAGGATTCCATGCGTTGATGATCATTTTGTGATGTCCTGAGGTGCCACAGAAATGCAAGCCTTTCTTCCTCTGCATCCTTGCTGCGTTACCCTGGGGAGTCATTATCTCTCCCTCTGCCTCAATTGGTTGGACCTGGGGAATCCTGCAGCTTTCTCTTGGCATCATCTAACTATGACTTGCCATTCTTCTCTCCCATGCCTTTGTGTCTTCATACAGGCTAGCCCTCCAGACATGGGTATTGTCTGCATTATGCCTTTAAGAGACATGTTTGTGATATCACTTCCCTGTCATACATGTGACCTGGGAGCATGAGGCTCTCAGTCTCCATCTGGGGGCCACCTGAAGCATGGCATGCAGATGGACGTGTTCTACTGTTGTAATTGAATGGCTTAATGTTAGCACAGATGCTGAATCATCTCTGACTGTCATACATGTTAATAAGAGGGGCAGTAATAAATGCTGCTGAATCGTTTCATTATCCACATCAAATCATTCAGTTCTAGGGAAAAAATAAACACTGCCCAACAGCTACAAATATCAGACCTCCCAGTCACCACCCATTTTAATTCCCCTTCCCGCTCCCTTTCTGACTTGACCATCGTTGACATCCTCCATTGCCACAACAAACCATACCACATATTTAGGAACAACACCTTATCTTCCACCTGGGCAGCCGACAGCCCAGAGGACTCAACATCGAGTTGATGACTCCTTTGTCATCACAAAACGGAATAAATTAGAGGAAACACACAACACCATCAACAATATCCTGACAGGCATAAAATTCACAGGAGAGGAGGAGACTGACAATGGACTCCCATTCCGAGACACGACAGTTGTATGTACAGTTAACGGAGAGCTTCAAACCAGTGTCTACAGAAAAACAACAAACACAGACCAAATACTTAACTTCAAAAGCAATCATCCCAACATCCACATATGGAGCTGCATCAAGACACTGTTTTAATGAGCTACATCACACTGTAGCAAAAAGAACTACAAACAGCAGAAGAAAAATATCTATACAACATTTTCAAGAAAATACAATCCGCCAATTCCTCAGAAATAAGCCCAGACAAGCAGACACAACACAACCAAAAACCATAGCTACATTACCTTACGCCAAAGACATATCAGAAAGGACTTCCAGACTGCTCAGACCCCATGACATCATGGTAGCCCATAAACCTACCGACACACTTAAACAGCGACTAATGAACCTAAAGGTTCCATTAGGTATGATTAACAAATCTAACATCATTTGGAAAATACCATGCAAGAACTGTAAGAAATACTACAGCGGACAATATCGCAGGAAACTTGCCACCAGGATAAACGAACACCAACTAGCCACCAAAAGACACGACCCACTCTCACTAGTTTCTATACAGACAGACAAAGAAGGACATCACTTTGACTGGGACAACACACACACATCCGAGGATGGCCGAAACAAAGACACACACGGGACTTCTTAGAGACCTGGCATTCCAACCAGAACTCCATCAATAAACACATCGAGTTAGATCCTAGCTACGTTCTCCTGAAAAAAAGAACCGGAAATGACATCATCAACCTTAAGAAACCAAGATCATTAAATAGAGAGGCGGGACATCCCACCAGCGCTTCACTGGAGACTCTCACTGATGATGACGCAACATCTGAAAATAAACCTTCCAACTCAGCGAGTTAACTTAAATAAGTATTAACATTGAGTTATCCAATTTTAAATAACCTCCCTTCCTAACCCCCAATTCCCCTCCCAGCCCCTCCCCCTCCCTTCCACCCCTCCCTGCCACCAACCAGATTCATTCCTCCCAGTGACTAATAAGGTCGTACCCTCTACCTGTCTTCACCTATTCCCACTTCATCACCCTGCCCCCACCACTCCCTTTATCTGCAGCTCCTCCCACACCCACCCCCAGTCCTGAAGAAGGGTTACACCCGAAATGTTGACTTCTCCACCTCCTGATGCTGCCTGGCTTGCTGTGTTCATCCAACCTCCTTCTTATGACAAATACACTGCAGGAAGCAAAAGGCCACAACATAATGTCAGATTGGGACATCTCTTCAACCACCAATAGGACAACTACTCATCGAGTCAAACAGCACGGAAACAGACCCTTTGGTCCAACCAGTTCATGCCAATTATGTTCTGAAACTAAACTAGTCCCACCTACCTGCGCTTGGCCCATATCCCTCCAAACCTTTCCTATTCATGAACTTATCCAAATGTCTTTTAAATGTTGTAACTGTACCCACATCCACCACTTCCTCAGGAAGTTAATTCCACACGTGAACCACCCTCTGTGTAAAAAAAAGCACACAAGCCAACATCCACACTCAGACAACAAATCACTAGAACAAAGGACCCAATAGCCAGCACAAGCCAAACTAACGTAGTTTACAAAATACCATGCAAGTACTGCACAAAACACTATATAGGACAAACAGGAAGACAGCTAACAATCCGCATCCACGAACACCAGCTAGCCACAAAACGACACGACCAGTTATCACTAGTAGCCATACACTCAGACAACCATCAACATGAATTTGACTGGGAAAACACCACTATCATAGGACAAGCCGGACAGAGAACAGCCAGAGAATTCCTGGAAGCATGGCATTCATCCCCAAACTCCATCAACAGACACATTGACCTGGACCCAATATACAAACCACTACAGCTGAAACTGACACCCGGAAACGGCAAGAACAAACCAATATAAATACCGGAAGAAACATCAAAGCAGCGCTTCACACGAGGCTCCAACAGCACTGATGATGTTCCCTAGCCAGGGAACGAAACGTTTGCAGCAAAAACTTCCAGCTCGGCGAACACAACCACAACAACGGATACCCGAGCTACAAATCTTCAATCAAACTTTAAAAAAAATTGGCCCTCATAACTTTTTTAAATGACTCTCCCCTCACCTGTGGTCTCTGTGGGACCATACCTGCTCTGTTTATGGTTAGTGATATAAACAGCCAAATCAGGTGTGGAATGACCATCACAAAATCCTTATGGTCAGGATGAGGCCATTCAACCCATCGCGCCTGTAACAGCTCACTGAGCATTTTAACTCAGCATCAATCTTCTGTTTCCACCAAACCCTTGCACACTGCATCTCTCCAGATAACCATACAATGTCCCTCTGGAATGCTTCAGTCAAACCTGCCTCCACCACATTTCCAGGCACACATTCCAGACCCTAACCTCTCACAGGGTGCAAATGTTCCTTTTCACCCTCTGCTTACTTTTTCAAATCTGTAACCTGTCCATAAAGAATGTTGAAAACTATGACTGGGTCTGAACAGAGTAGATGAAGAGATGCTGTGGCATGGTGGCTCAGTGGTTAGCACTGCTGCCAAACAGTGCCAGGGTCCTGGGTGCGATTCCAGCCTTGGCTGACTGTCTGTGTAGAGTTTGCACGCCCTCGCCACGTCTTAATTTGGAGATGCTGGTGTTGGACTGGGGTTTACAAAGTTACAAATCACACAACACCAGGTATACTTGGAAACACCAGCTTTCAGATTATTGCTCCTTCATCAGGTGATTCTGAAGTATAAGATCGTAAGACATAGAACTTATAGCAAAAGTTTACAGTTTGATGTAACTGAAATTATACATTGTAAAGGACCTGGATTGATTGTTAAGTGTCTGGATTTCCTCCCACAATCCAAAGATGTGCAGGTTACGGTGGATTGGTCATGCCAAAATGCCATTAGTGTTCAGGCTAGGAGCATTAGTCAGGGGTAAATATAGTGTAGGGGAACAGGTCGGGGTGGGTTATTCTTTGGAGGGTTGGTGTGAACTTGTTGGGCCGTAGGGATTCTGTTCAAAGCTGCTGTTGGCGGAAGAATTGAGAAGTGGAATCACTGATGCAAAGAAGTCGGCAAAAGACCCAAAGGTGACATGAGGCAAGATTGAGAACAAAGGACCTGGAATCCTTCACATGAGGATTTGATGGTGGATTTCTAAAGGAGAACTATTTGGAGACAATGTAAAATCCTGCGGGGCTGCGGGGAATTTGTGAGGGGAGTGGCACTGACTGAAGATACCCTTGTAGGGCGCTAGCACAGACAGTCATCATGGGCTGAGTGGCCTCTCTGTGTGCTGCAATCACAGTATCATTCTGTGAGACACACATTCACATCACATGTCGATGGGGAGATGCTGGTGCACTTTGGTTTCGTCTGCTGGCAGGAGGGAGCAGACTGCTGCCAGATTAAATAATGAGACTTTTCCATTGCTATAATTCATGGCAAAACAGCAACCGTCACTGAATTTTCAGCCTGTGATGTTTCTGACAACCGCAGGGTGCTGGATACAAAGACTCAGACCAAGCTTCATTTAATTATGCAAATGAATGTAATTGGAATCAAGTGTTTTAATTAATTACTCATAAATGAACAGCTTCTGCCTTGCATTATTTGTGTATCCCGCTGCCTTGTTTCCACCTCTCTCACTGACTATCTCCATCTATATCCTCTGCTCTCTCTCTCCTTCTGCAGCCCTTTTTGTCCATTTATCTGGTGCCTGATTTTCTTGTTCTGTGTCACTGTTTCTCTCCTGGACAGCTGCCCTGTCCCTTGTTCCCTTTCTTGGTCTCTCACTTTATGCCCCTTGATTTTCTTGAGTTCTTTCTGACAGCATTCCTACCCTCTGTCTTCCTAAGGCTTGGTCCATTTCTATCTTTCTCACTCTCTCTTTGTCTTTCTGATTGCAGCAATGCCCCTTTGTCGATCCAACTATTTCTCACTTCTCTGCATTCTCTCTTGGCGTTACTATCTGATACATTCTGTTCATTAGATTCTTTGTCTCTGCTTGTCTCTCCGTCCATCACTCTCTGTCTTGCTTTCTGTCTCTCCCTCCCTAATCTGGCTTTGCTGGTGACAGAATCATTTCTCTCCTCTATTCCCAGGTATAGAATATCCCATAGTTTACCATCTAAATGACCATGGGAGACCAGGCTATTTGACTGCAGAGCTGAAAATGTGTTGCTGGAAAAGCGCATCAGGTCAGGCAGCATCCAAGGAGCAGGAGAGTCGACGTTTCGGGCATGAGCCCTTCTTCAGGAATGGGGAAAGTGTCTTTGACTGCAGTGTCCAGAGTCTGGTGCTAGAAAATTACAGCAGGCCAGGCAGCACCCAAGGATCAGGGAAATCGACATGTCAGGCAAGAGCCCTTCAAAAGGAACGACTTTAGCCTGAAATGTCAATTCTCCTGCTCCTCAGATGCTGCCTGACCTGCTGTGTTTTTCCAGCACCACAATCTCGACTCTGATCTCCAACATCTGCAGTTCTCACTTGCTCCTCTTTGACTACAGGGGGCTTCACTGCTCAGTTGAATATTTGGCCACACAAATGTACCTTGTAGTTGTTAAGAAAATTCGGTGGGAGAAGGGTCACCATTTATTCAGATCCCACCATTTACAACTTCAGAGTGTTTACACGGCAGCATATGGAGGACAGAAAGATCCCACAAACCGCAATGTGATTAAAGATCAGATCATCTGTTTCCATGATATTTCTGAGGCACGAGTATTGCTCAGGATACCAGGTAGAGTTCACTCAAGGTCTTTCTCCAGCAGTCATGAAAGGTGCTACATAAATGCAAGTACTTCTTTCTTTGAAGTTTCCAGAGAACAGCATACAGGGAAGAAAACAGCCACAAAAATGAAATCATCCCAATGCTTCCCCACCTGGGAATTTCCTATTTTTTTTCATTCATGGGATGTGGTTATCACTCACGCGACCAGCACTAAATGGACAATAGCTAGAGACGCCCTCATCCTGTGGATTAATGATAAATTATTACCCATCCCTAATTGCTCAAAGGGCAGTTAAGAGTTGACCACATTGTTGTGGGTCTGGAGTCACATGTAGGCAAGACCAGGTAAGGATGGCAGATTTTCTTCCCTGAAGGACATTAGTGAAGCAGATGGGTTTTTCCAACAATTGAAAATGGCTTCATGGTCATCATTAGACTCTGAATTCCAGATTATTATTGAATTCAAATTCCACCATCTCCCATGGCAGGAGTCAAACCCAGGAGCCCCAGAACGCTAGCTGGGTTTTTGGATTAACAGTCTAATACCATTAGACCAGAAGAGAGAAAATGCTGGAAAATCTCAGCAGGTCTGGCAGCATCTGTAAGGAGAGAAAAGAGCTGACGTTTTGAGTCTAACAGACCCTTTGTCAAAGCTGTTACTTGTTTTTACCATTAAATCATCGTCTGCCACACCCTCTGAAAAGGGAGATGGGTGATGCACATGACAGATTGAATAGCTTGGAAACAAATCACTCTGGAAGCAGGAATATAACGGTGAAGCAGAGGAACAGGATCAGCCCTTAAAGATGTAAAGTCAAACACATTGCTGGTTAAAGAGGAGTTACAGTCCAAAGTGATCTTGGGGAGATACTAGAGATACAGCAGAGAACAATTTAATTCAATTCAGAGTGGGCAGGTATCTCTGTTTGCAAACAGGCCCACTTCAATCACGTGACACAATGACACTTCATTGACATACAGGCACCTGACTTGAATTCTGCAGCACGTCCACCGTGCTGGGTACAACTCTGCTCTGCTGCTGTGGAAATGCCACCTCCTCAGAGACCAGTAACCTGGAGGGCAGTCAGGATCAGAATCCACGCAAGCTCTGGTTTATGAAAGAGAATCTGGTAAAGACAAGCTGACCGGTTTCAAGGGGCTCTCTCTGAATTTCAGAGACTCTCAAAGTGCAGGCGGAGATTATTCGGCCCTTCATAACATGTGCTGGCTCTTGGAAAAAAAACGAGCCAATTACAGTCACGTTCCTCTGTCTAATCTCTCATGCCCTGGCAAATGTTTCCTGCTCTCTCTGTAAAGCCAGAGATATTTAACAACCAGATCAATGCTGAGCTGTGGAGAGAAATCAGAGTTAACAGTTCAGATCCAGAACAGTTCTGACGAAGGGTCACTCTACCTGAAATGTTAATGCTGATTTCTCTCCACAAAATCTGCCAGACCTGCTGAGCTTTTCCAGCAACTTATATTTGTTTCAGATTCAAAACATTATTTAGTTTTCATATGACAACCAGCTCTGAATGAGCAGAGATCTCATTCCACGTTAAGTAATATCTGTTTTCAGCTCTCACTCCAAGTTCCATTCCCAAGGACTCTCTCTCTGCCAACAATGGATCTGCTTCCTTCCCTCACTGTACTGATCAATTCCGAAATGCGATTCCAGCCAGATATTCACTTCATCGTTAACACTGTCCATTTGCAGTTCAGTCACCCCGCCTGGCTTCACCCGAGTCTCTGCTCCTCATTCTCGTTTTTGGTGTCCCTGGGACTTGACCACCCCAACACACTCCTGGCTGATCTCTGACATTCCGCTCTCTGGGAACTTGACCACATCCAAAACCCTGCTCTCAGTGTGTTGTCACTGACAATAAGTCCCCATTCCTTCAACGTCCCTCAGTCCTCAGTAACTGACACTGACTCCCAGCAGGAAACACCTCCATATTACCATTCAAGTCCATCCATGCCTCTTTCCTCCTCATCTTTGGAATCTTCACTTTCAACCCTCTGAGTTATCTATATTCCTATGATTCCCGCCTCCTTTCCTCAATCCCCAATTTGAATGGCTCCATAACTGGGTTCAGCACCCGGGCCTAAAACTCTGCAATTCCCTCCCTAGATCCTTCACCATCTCTCCTCCTTTCAGAGTCTCCCTAAAAGCACTCCCTTTGATCAAGTTTGTTTTCACTTGCCATTATATCGCTTAATGTGGCTCATACTTTCCAGTGAAGTGCCTCAGGATGTTTCACTTTGTTAATGGAACTCTGCAAGTTACTTTGTCGTTTTAATTATTAATCTAATTTTGATCATTCCTATTGAATCAACTTGCACCACCCTTTCAGACAGTGAGGGCCCCATCCCAGCAACGCACCATATATAAAAAAAACCTCCTGACCACACGGTTGTTTTCACAAGTAACTTAAAGCTGCGTACCGAGTCACTGACTCTTTGATCAGTGGCAACAGTTTCTCTTTAATTCACCTATCCATCTTCCTTTGGCCCCACTTCAAACTTTTATCGAAGCACTTCCCAAATCAGCCCTTGGCAAATGACCAATCTCCGTCTCTCTTCTTGCCTGGTCAGCTGTGGGCGAGGTTGAGAATCCGGGTAATCTCCCAGCTTCCAGTCTCGTTCCCAGCTCGTCATCCATCCATGCAGTCCATCAGTGGGACAGGTGGAGGCCATTCAGCCCCTCGCGTCTGTTCTACCATTCAACTGGATTGCCAATAATCCATTTCTTAACTTTATCTCTCCATGGCAGTTCTAAATATCCTTAACAAACTCGTTAAGCAAAAGTAGAGCAATCACTGTTGTAAAACTTCTGATTCAAGTACAGTCTTGAGAGATTTTTGAAGAAGGGGTTTGACATTACTGTTAGTCCTTGTGTGAAGTACTGTTTCCTGCCATCAGACCACATTCTCCACAACAACTGGAGACATTTTTTCCCCTAATCTTGTCTATCAATTTTTTAAAATTACCTTTAACATCCCAATAATGTCACACTTGGATTTTGTTCATGCTCAATGGAACACAAATATCTTTGGATCAACCAATTCAGGGATGCTATGACACACCACTGGAGCGAATAGGATTTGAACACAGGTCTCCTGCCTCAGAGGTGTGGACATTACCGCTGATCTACAGCAGCCCACTCAAAGAAAGGTAATTGTGACCTGCCTTCACAATTAACCTTAAAACCATTGTGGTGACTCTGGGCTCTGCTGACTCCTTCCTGCGATGTGGGGCTTGGGACTGAACACACCTGAATCTACCTGGGATTTCCCCAGAGCTCTGTATGGCTGCAATATGACTAACACCCCTCTCTATTGCAACTCCAAGCCATCCTAAAATAGTGACTTGTATTCCATTAATCTTCTTCCTTACTCTTTTTGATTATTGCCACTGCAGGTTACTCTATCCCTTCCCATTACAAATGCCTTCTCCACCAAGCAGGCAATGTATAGCAATGAAGCAAAGGAAAGTTACCCAACTTGTCTTCCATCGAATGCAGGGATGTCAAATTATGACACATCAATTTCCACCGCACTATTGGTCAGCACTAACTCAATATGTGTTAGAAATGGAAGATGGAATCTGCAAGTATGGTTGAATATGGAGGTCCATTGGCTCTACTCAGAATTGGAGATAGCCTTACCTTGAGTACGGACTGGTTCACTCATCTGACTCGGGTCACTGACCCCCTGACTGTTGACGGCTCGCACCATGAAGAGGTAGATAGTGTTCGGTCTCAGTCCTCTGACGGTGTGCAAAGTGTCCTTCACATGTTCTGCCACTGTTTGCCAGCTGTTACTGACGGACTGGCTGCGGGATCAAATCGAGATCATACTCGTTATCACACAGTTCAGTTTTTTCTCCCTGATCCTCGCTCGCCCCCCGCCCCCCCCCTTCTTCCTCACACCTCCCATCCTCCACCAGCACCATTCCATCCCACTGCCCCCAATTCCTTCTTCAAATATTGGAGCTAAAAATGTGTTGCTGGAAAAGCGCAGCAGGTCAGGCAGCATCCAAGGAGCAGGCGAATCAACGTTTTGGGCATGAACCCTTCTTCAGGAATGAGGAGAGTGTGCCAAGTAGGCTAACATAAAAGGTAGGGAGGAGGGACATGGGGGAGGGGCGTTGCAAATGTGATTGGTGGAAGGAGGTCAAGGTGAGGGTGATAGGCCGGAGTGAGGGTGGGGGCGGAGAGGTCAGGAAGAAGATTGCAGGTTAGGAAGGCAGTGCTGAGTTTGAGAGATTTGACTGAGACAAGGTGGGGGGAGGGGAAATGAGGAAACTGGAAAAATCTGAGTTCATCCCTTGTGGTTGGAGGGTTCCCAGGCGGAAGATGAGGCGCTCTTCCTCCACCCCCACTCCTGCCATCTTTTTCCTGACCTCTCCGCCCCTCCCCCAAGTCCCTCCTCCCTACCTTTTATCTTAGCCTGCTGGACACACTTTCCTCATTCCTGAAGAAGGGCTCATGCTCCTTGGATGCTGCATGACCTGCTGCGCTTTTCCAGCAACACATTTTCAGCTCTGATCTCCAGCATCTGCAGTCCTCACTTTCTCCTTCATCAAATATTGGCAACCTACCAACATGGAATGACAGGAGGCCATTCGGCCCTTCGAGCCTGCTCCACCATTCAATAAGATCATGGCTGAGCTGATTTAACTCTACATTCCTGCAAATTCTGTGATAATCTTAATCTTGGGAATCAAGAATCTGTCTACCTTTTGCTGGAAAAATATTTAAAGAGTCTGCAGAATCTGAGACATTTCAATCAAACCACCTCTGACTCTTCTAAACTCGAAAGAATACTGGCCTAACCTGTCTAGCCTTTCCTCATGAGGCAATCCACTCATTCCAAGGATCTTTGAACTGCTTCCAATGCACTGACATTGCTCAGTTAGTACAGTGACCAGCACTGTACACAATACTCCAGCTGTGGATATGGATGATCTAACTGAGGTAGTTAAAATAGGACAAGGAGTTCAAACTGGGGGATAAACTTTAAAGTCAGAGGTATTCAAGGGCTTTGCAAAGCAACATGTCTTCATAAAAAGGATCATGGAATGTTGCTCTCAAATGAAAGCCAAGTACAGTTAATGCTGGGAATCTGAAATGAAAATGGCAAGTGTTGCACAAACTCAGCAGATCAGGCAGTCTCTGTGGACAGAGAAATAGCTTTAACCTTTCAAGTTCAACAACTCCTTCAGAACCTGAGAAGTAGCCGTGTTGGACTTGAAACAGGAACTCTCTTTCTCTCCCCACAGATGCTGCCAGATGTGCTGAGTTTCTCCAGCGTTCTCTGTTTCTATTTGTGGAACTTTGGAACTCCATCCCCTTGAAGATAGTCTGTGGTCGGTTGAAACCTTCTACACTGAGATTGATGTTTTCCTTTGTTGAACAAAAACACATGAAGGGTTATGGAAACAAACCAAATAACTGGAGTTAAGGTAGAGATAGGATATGCCCCAGTTAGACTCAAGGGGCTGAATGGCCTGCTGTTGTAATGTTTGAATCAGTTTTTTGCAAATACATTCATTCTGTGATGCCTCACTCCTGGCCCTTATATCAATGGTAGATATTCCCTATTTTTAACTTCAATCCCTTGCTGCTTTGAAAGCCTTTATTAAATATTCCTGTTAACCTTCTCTGCTGCAAGGAGAACAAGTCTTAACACCATTGCCGTCTGTCATTTGATGAAGACAGAGACCAGGAATAGAAAGCAAACACATGGTGTAATCTGCTAATACAATTACCTCACGCCTAATCTGCTAATACAATTAGCTTGTACATAATGAGCTCTCAGGCACTAATTCCTGAATACAAAATGAAATTTACCCGAGGACCCCTTGTCGCCTGGCAACTGGGACTTTGGCATGAGGAGTGAGAACACAGTGGAGCCGGGAGGTAAGTTACCACTTGAGTAGCACAACAGCCCTGCCTTTTCTAAACTTCAGATGTGATCTCAATAAGGCTCTTGTCGATGTTCAGCTGGTCTGCCCGAAGAGCTGGAGCTCACTGAAGCGTGCCCACATGGCAGTGCCAAGACTCCTGACTATGAGGTCATGCTGGGCTATCAGCCTCCTCAATATCAAATTCTCATCCTCACTTACAAAGCCCTTCATGATCTTATCTCCCATCTCTACCTCTGCCGTTTCCTCCAGACGGACTGAACCTTATTAACAATTCTGTGTGCTGCCGATTTTGTTCTCTGTGATTTCCAAGGCTCTGGAAGTGGTGTGTGATCCTGGCAGAGTCCCAGATTGGAACTAAAAAATTGAAACAAAGCAAGAGCAGGCCGTTCGGCACTCTCAAGACAAATTGCCAAACATCCAACATAATCGCGGCTGATCTCTATCTCAGTGCTTCAATCTCTTCCTCCCCATTACCTCTGGATGGCTTTCAAATCTAAAAAAGTATCTATCTCTTTAATGAGTGTATTCGGAGACTTGGCCTCTCCAGCTTTCTGTGATACAGAATTAAATAGGTTCACGACTCTTTGAGTGAAGAAATTTCTCCTCATCTCAGTCCAAAATGGCCTACTCCGCAGCCTGAAACTATGTCCTCTGGTTCTAGACTCTCCAACCACAGAAAACATCCTCCCTGCATCTAGTCTGTCCAGCTCTGTTAGAATTTTACACGATTCAGTCAGATCCCACCCCCCCACCAACCACTCATCCTTTTAAAGTCTAGTGAATACAGGCCCAGTTGAACCAATCTGACCTCACAGGGCAGTCCTACCATTCCTGGCATCAGCCTCAGCTGCAGTTCCTCTGTTCCAAATATATCCTCTCTTAGATAGGGAGACCGAAACTGCACTCAATTCCCCAAGTGTGGTCTCAGCAAGGCCTTCTACAACTGCAACATCAGCCCTATGCCTGAACTCAACTCCTCCAGCACAGAAGGCCCCTGATGTAGCATTAGCCTGCCTAATCGCTTGCTGTACCCTGCCTGTTTACTTTCATTGCTTGATATGTTAGGACACCCAGACCCTTCACACATCACTTCCTACCATCTCAAAAATTAAATAGAACTGAAGTGCATAACATCAGATTTAGCCACACTGTGCTGCATCTGCCATGCTTTCCCACAAATCACCCCAAAGTCTCCTTGCATCCTCTTCACAACTCACAATCCCAAATAGTTTTGTGTTCCCTTCTGACATCTCTTGATCCCTCCGACAGTGCATGGTCCCAAGTCCCTCCTCCCTACCTTTTATCTTAGCCTGCTTGGCTACTCTCTCTCATTCCTGATGAAGGGCTTATGCTCGAAATGTCGAATTCCCTATTCCTGAGATGCTGCCTGGCCTGCTGTGCTTTGACCAGCAACACATTTTCAGCTAATGTTGGTAATATCAGGTAAAGGTCCTGTGTAACAACAAAAATTGCTCTGGTTCAGAGCAGTGGAAGTCCTGAACTCCGTGAAAAAAAAGCTGTGAGCCTGGGGTCAATAGAAAATCACAAGACTAAGCTTGACAAACTGTTGATAATTTGGAGTATTAAGGGATGCAGAACCAGGGCAGATATACAGGGTTGAGATATCAGAAATGACAGTGCAATTTTGAGGGACTAAATGATCTCTTCTGGCTCCTCTGTCATTTACTTAAACCATTGAATTCCTGGTGTCATGATTTCAGCCAAGATTATTTTTTATTCATTCCTGGGATATGGGTGTCACTGGCTGACCCAGTGTTTATTTTTGCCCATCCCTAATTGCCCTTGAGAAGCTATTGGTGAGCAGCTTTCTTGAACCACTGCAGTCCATGTGCTGCAGGTAGACCCCTAATGCACTGAGGAAGGAAATTCCAGGATTTTGACCCAGCAACAGTGAAGGAATGTCCGATATTATTCCAAGGCAGGATGGCAAGTGGCTTGGAGGTCTTTTTTGTGAGCTACTTGGCAGAACGTATACCTGCCAGAACATCAAAACTCAAAATACTATTAGTCCGCTCTGGTATTTACAGAATTGAGGTGGAAAGATTATCTTCACAGAAACTAATATGTAACAGATTGAATGGAATTAGACAAACCCATTGTAGAGAAGGCCATTCTGGTCATCTCGCCTGCACTGTCTGAAAGAGAATTTATGTTTGCCCAATAGCCCTTGTGTTTGGTCTGTAACCCTGAGTGTTTCTCATCATTAGGAACCAGATTACCCAGTTTCAGGTGGAAGATTCTACATTTTAAACAATTCTCTGAGAGAAAATCTGCTCATTCCACCTTTCATACCTTCAATCTGTATCTGCTGAAAGGTCATCCTTTTACACTGTTGACTCTGCTTCTCTCTACATGGACACTCCCTAAATTGCTGAGTGTTTCCAAAACTTGCCCTTTTTCATTTCAGAATTCAAAGTTTTTGTATTCCACTTGCGTTTTCAGTCTCTGACCACGCTCGCTGACCCAGTCACCAGATTAAATCAGTGTTTGCAATGTGTCCGACAAAGACCAATTGCTCATTCTGTGCCTGTACACTCACAGAGGGCTGAGCAAGCTACGTCCGTGATGGGAATCCTCTAGCTGCTGACTAACATGAGAGAAAGAAATTTAATTTCTATAGCACCTTTCACAGCCTCAGGATGTCCTGAAGTGCTTTACAGCCAATGAACATACTTTTCTGAAGTGTTGCTATTGTAATTTAGGGAATACAACAACCAGTTTGTGCGCAGCAAGCTCTTACCAAGAATAAGAAATAATTTGCTTCTTAATAATGTTGATTGATAAATATGTAATGGGTAAGACACGAGGAAGACCGATCAGAGAAATGCTGTTGGGATCTGACACAACGAATACAGAACGTTTAATGAAAGTTCAATGTTCCTTTTGGAAGACAACTTCAGACAACACAGTACTCCCTCAGTACGGGGACAGTGTCAACATTAGATTATTGTGTTTGAGATTTGAACCTACAACTTGCTAACTCAGCTGGTGAGCTTCAGTTTAAACTTTGGAGATGGGGCTCATGGGAGCAAAGGAACAGGAGTAGGCCATTCAGCCCATTAAGGCTGCCACACCATTCAATATAACAGTGGCAGAACTTGTCTTTTACTTATCACGTTCTCATCACCCTGTCCACCAATGGTATTCAGAAATCTAATGATCTCAAATTTAAACAGACTGATCTTCCATAGTACTCAGTGAAGAGGACGTTCACCAGAATGTTGCCTGGTATGGATGGTGTTAGCTATGAGGAGAGGTTGAGTAGATTAGGATTATTTTTATTGGAAAGATGGAGGTTGACAGGGGACCTGATTGAGATCTACAAAATCATGAGAGGTATAAACAGGACAGATAGCAAGAAGCGTTTTCCCAGAGTGGGGGACTCAATTACCAGGGGTCACAAGTTCAAGGTGAGAGGGGAAAAGTTTAAGGGAGATATTCATGGAAAGTTCTTTACGCAGAGGGTGGTGAGTGCCTGGAATGCGTTGCCAGTGGAGGTGGTAGAGGAGGACACGATAGCATCATTGAAGATGTATCTAGACAGATACATGATTGGGCAGGCTGCAGAGGGATACAGATCCTTAGAAAATAAGCAGCAGGTTTTGATAGAGGATCTGGATCGGCGCAGGCTTGGAGGGCCGAAGGGCCTGTTCCTGTGCTATAATTTTCTTTGTTCTTTGTTCTACTCCTGTGGTAGACAATTCCATAGGTTCACTATACTCTGAATAAAATAATTTCTCCTGATAAGGCCATAAGACACAGAAGCAGTAGCAGGCAGTTCAGCCCATCACGTTTGTTCCAGCATTCAACAAAAGCATGGATAGTCTAATTATCCTTGACTCCTACGTCCTGTCTTTTCCCCCATATCCCTCATTTCTCTTGCTGATTACAAGCCTGTCCATCTCAGCCTTGAATATACTTAATCACCCAGCCTCGACAGTCTCTGGTAGTAAAGAATTCCACAGATTCACTCCCCTCTGAGAAAAGAAATTCCACCTCATCTCTGTCTGAAATGTGCAACCCCTTATTCTGAGATTACACCCTCTGGTCCGAGATTCTCCCACAAGGAGAAACAACCTTGCAACATTTCCCTCAAGTCCTCAAAATATCTTGTATGTTTTTGATTCCAAATCTAAGGGGCATACCCCTCATTTTTAAACTGTGCCCCCTGAGTTTGGCCTCCCCAACCAGGGAAATATCTGATTTGACACCATCTACTTCTTCAAGTAATTTGTCGATATCAATGAGATCTCTCAGTTTCTGGAAACTCTGCAGAATACGGGAACAGTTAGTCTAATATCTCTTTACTGGACAGTTGGCCCCATCCCAGAAACATGTCCTGGATATCTTTGTTGCACTCCCTCCCATGGGTAACAACACCTTCACTGAGATAAGGAGAGTAAAACTGCACACAGTGCTCCAGGGGTGGGTGAAGCAAGCTCCAATACAATTGAAGCAAGACTTCACTACTGTTCTCAAAATCTCTAACAATAAAGACATATATTCCACCAGCCTTCTGGCCAGCTTGCTGCACCTGCAGTTAGTGAGGACTGCAGTTGCTGGTAGTCAGAGTCGATAAAATGTGGAGCTGGAAAGGCACAGCAGCTTAGACAGCATCAGAGGAGCAGGAAAGTCAATGTTTCGGGTAGGAACCTTCATCAGGACCTTGTTGAACCCGCATGTCGGAGGCTGAGGGGTGACCTTATAGAGGTTGACAAAATTATGAGGGGAATGGATAGTATAAATAGACAAAGTCTTTTCCCTAGGGTGGGGGAGTCCAGAACTAGAGGGCGTAGGGTTTAGAGTGAGAGGGGAAAGATATAAATGGGACCTAAGGGGGCAACTTTTTCATACAGAGGGTGGTACGTGTATGGAATGAGCTGCCAGAGGAAGTGGTGGAGGTTGGTACAATTGCAATATTTAAAAGGCATTTGGATAGGTATATGAATAGGAAGGGTTTGGAGGGATATGGGCCAGGTGCTGGCAGGTGGGACTAGATTGGGTTGGGATATCTGGTCGGCATGGACAGGTTGGACCAAAGGGTCTGTTTCCGTGCTGTACATCTCTATGACTCTGTGTTAGCCTTTTGTGACTTATTGATAAGGATACCTTTGTACATTGACGTTTTCAAACCTCTAACCATTTCAGAAATAATCTCCACGTGTTTCTCCTACCAAAGTGAATAGTCTCACCTTTCTCCCCCAATATATTCCACCTGCCATGTTCTTACTGATTGACCAAGCCTGTCCATGCCTTCCTGAACTTGCTTTACATCTTCCTCACAAACACACATTCACCTACCACTTGTCCCAGCTCAGCTGGGGACAGTGTATGGTTGATGAAGAGATGGTTTCTTTCTCTCATGTACCTGAAGGCCTCAATGACGTAGGATGTGATGGGCGATGACCCACTATGGCTTCCTGCTAACCACGAGAGGGTGACAGTGCTCTTTGTAACATCAGCAACCTGAGGTTTGGAAGGTGACCCAGGAAGAGCATCCATATCCATCTTCACGTTGACGGTCGCTGCACCTGACTCTGCACAAAATACAACACAATCTGTTCAAGGGACAGCCCAGATTCTGATCCCCACCCCACCACCACCCAGCTTCTCAAATCACCTTCAATGAGACACAACGTTCCAATGACTTCCAGCTGAGCATCCAACACATTATCCCCAACTTCTGCACAGATCCCCTTAATTCTCAATTCTTGACCATCCACTGATGCCTTGCTTATAAAAAAGACAGCACAACCACTCGACACGTTGTGTAAAGTGTTTTACAGTTCCCAGTGTGGTTACGCTTCTAAATCGATGACACAGCAGCCAATCTACACAGCAAGCTCTGACAGGGAGCAATGTCATGAATACCACATAACCTGTCTTTTCTCATGTTAATGTCAGGGTAAACATGAGTCACAATATGAGGGAGAACTCAACTTATAGAATCAGACTGTACAGAAGTTGGCCCTTTGGCCCATCAAGTCTACACTGCTCTATGTCAAACAGATGTCATGAAATCTTCTTAGTCCACCTGGAAGGGCGGAAAAGACCTCAGTTCAAAGTCACAGCAGACAGACAGCACCTCCAGCAATGTGGCACTCCCTCAGTGAGAGTGTTTTTTTTAATGAGGTGCAGTCAGATGGGGGAACAGCATTTATTACCCATCCTGAAATGCATGGTAGATGGAAAGTAAGTCAATCCCATTGCTGTGGGTCTGGAGTCACATGTAGGCCAGCAGTTTCCTTCCATAAAGGACACGATGAACCAGAGGGGTCTTATTTTTTTTAACAGCAATGGTCACACAGTAACCATGAGATTTGCCTTTCATTCCAGATTGGATTCAAACTTCACCAGCTGCCCTGGTGGGATTTGAACTACATTCTCAGGGCATTTTCCCGGAGCTCAGGGCCACTCGTCCAGTGACATGACCACTGCACCAACACCTCCCACGTGGGTGCTTGGCTCAACCGTGGAGATTTCAGAGTCAGAGGTAAGAGTGCTCAGACCAAACCTCTAACCCTTCAGATGCCCACTGCCCAGGTGCTGACCCTATTCACCTCACGTGTGACAACCCTGCACCCATTCTGTAACTTGCCCACCTAATCCATGACCCCTTTTTGCTGGAAGCTTCTTATCTGATTTGCTGCCTTGAGTCTTCCTTCCGAATTATAACCCCTTGGAGTTTCAAGCCAATGGGTAGTCACATTCACTGATTTCCCGCACCCCCTTTCCTTCATCTTTCCTGCCTGAGTATCTGACCTTATGAGCCTTCGCGTCTTGATTAAAGATAAGGGTGAAGATAAAGGGATTGAGAACTACTTTCTGTTTAATTTAATGAGGATCAGGAATGAAGCATTACCTCGCACTTCCAAAAACGCACTCCAAGAGGTTTCCCCACTTGAGCTCGTGGCAACACAGGTGTAGATTCCAGAGTCTGTGACCTAGGGTTAGGATGAAAAGGTGAGTCAGACATCATTGTTCATTAATCCTCAGCAAGTGTTCAACCTATTGAAATGAGCTGGAGGTGTTAGACCTGAGTGGATAAGGTCACCAGGTTATAGTCCAAACAGGTTTATTTGAAATCACAAGCTTTCAGAGCACTGCCCTTCCATCAGGCCACCTGAAAGCTTGTGATTTCAAATAAACCTGTTGCATTATGAACTGGTGTCGTGAGACTTCTAATCTCTTGAAAGAGTAAGAAGCTCGAAATGTGGAAGTTTAAAGAAACTTAAGAGGATCCATGCCTACAGATTGGTAAAATATCCAAGGACACAAACAGAAACAAATCAAGAGAAGAATAAAAAGGTAAAGCCTGTGAAATACATATTTGTTTTATTTTACAAACATGAGACGTGGGTGTCACTGGCTGGGCCCAGCATTTATTGTCGGTCCCTAGTTGCCCCTTGAGAAGGTGGAGGTGAGCTGCCTTCTTGAACCGCAGCAGTCCGCGTGCTGTGGGTTGACCTACAATGCCCTGAGGGAGGGAATTCCAGGATTCTGACCCAAAGACAGTGAAGGAACGGCGATACATTTCCAAGTCAGGATGGTGAGTGGCTTGGAGGGGAACTTGCAGGGGGTGGCGTTCCCATGTATCTGCTACCCTTGACTTTCTAGACGGAAGTGGTCGGCTGATTGGAAGGGGCTGTCCAATTGGATCTCTCTTACAAAGAGCTAGCACATGTGTGATGGACTGAACTGCTTTCCCCTTGCAGTTTTATTCTACATTGCTAATAGGGAGTGCAGGCATCAGTCTTGGAATTCCATCTCGCTCCAAGGGGCCAATGCAGTGCTCGAATGAAAGTTTTGTTGCCTTTAATTGTTGCTCTTGGGGGCTGACCTGGGTAAAGCAGGCCGATGAAGCGATGAATTTAATCCAGCTCCAACAGCAGAAATGCATTAACCCCTCTGACCTGTGCATGCCTTGCGACATGACAAGAAAGACTAAATTGTTTACTTAAAGCACCACTGACATTAATTTTTCAATAAATTCTGTTTTGTCCTAAGGCGCTTTATAATTAATTTATGTCAGACAACATTCCAAGACCTGAGGACGGACTTTCTTGCTCATGTTTTGTCTTCTGCCAGGTCCTTCTCAATCACTTCTTCTGCATCTTTTACATCAGCTGTTGGTTTGACAGGTATTCCCTTTATTCTCCTCGTGTCTCAATAACTGATGATTTACTGAGTGTGAACACAAGGGGTCAAGAGTTGTTCTTCAGCTCAGCTTTGAGAGATCAAGCTCATAAAAGTAGGTCAAAGAAATTGGCATTGGTCCCTCAGAAAACAATGCAACAGAATAGGCAACGTCTGTATTGACCAGAAATTCCAACTAAGTCTTCTGCTTCTCTGAGCCATGACCTCTGTGCTCAGATCCACTCGTATAAACATAGAATATAGGAGCAGCAGGAGGCCATTCGACCCTCTGAGCCTGCTCTACCATTCAATATGCATTTGGCTGATCATCCAACTGAGTCCCCTTTCTCTTCCTATATTATCTGATCCCATTAGCCCTCAGAACCATATCTAAATCCTTCCTGAAAACATTCAATGTTTTGGCCTCCCTCATTTTGTGTCTTAGCCAACTCCACCAGTGCCCTACTCTCTGGGTGAAGAAAGTTCTCCTCATCTCAGTCCTAAATGGCTCACCCTGTATCCTTCGTTGGTGACCCCAGGTTCTGGACTCCCTGGTCATCAGGAGCATCCTTGGTGTCAGTAGCCTGTTAGAACGTTATTGGTTTCTACAATATCACCCCCATTCTTCCAAACTCCAGTGAATATAGTCCTAACCTTTTTTACACATCAATCCTGCCCTCGCAGGAATTAGGTTCATTCCTGGACTTAATGGCTATGTATAACATGTTCATAATGTAATCAAACAACATTAACCTGTAAATCTTCCCAATGCAGGCCAGGCAGGAAATGTGTGAGAGATTCCTGCATTTCAGTGAGGGGGCATATTGCGGTTAGCGATAAAATAATTGCCATGGGCACCGTGATCAAATCTAACGCCACATTTTACTAACAAATTCAAAGTTCGACCTGCTGCCATGGTGCATCCCCAGGATTGGGCTAAGTGCCTGGATTTCTAGGCCAGCAACGTTACCATAATGCCACCTTTTCTCATGCTCAGCTGAGCACAGTCTCAGACATGGTCTACCACGCAATTTTCATCCTTTTGAAGTCATACTCCTTTTTACATAGGAGCAGGAGTAGGCCATTCAGCCCCTCGAGCCTGTTCCACCATTCCATGAGGTCATGACTGATCTGTGGCCTGACTTCACACAGCTGCTTTTGGCAATCCTCAATACCTCTGCTTATCAAAACATTATCCATTTGAACTCGACGTATTTCTGTGAACTGATCCTGTGTCCACTGCTGATTGGGGGGGAGCAAACAGGAGTAAGGGCAATCAATTCTCAAGAGCAACTAGTGATGGCCAATAAGTACTGACCAATTGGTGTTGCCAAATCCCCATGAGTACATTAGAAAAATGTTGCAAACGTCGACGACTCTTTGTGCTACTTAATATTTCTCCTGAATGGTCTGGCCCTAATTCTCAGTGGAAATAGCTTACCTACCCTGCCTTTTCCTGTTAATATCTTCAAGACTTTGACCTGATCACTGTGAACCTTCTAAAAACTAGAGAAACCACTGTTAATTTTTTAATCCCTCCTCATAACTTAACCCCTGAAATCCAGGTCTCAACCTTGTAAACCTGCACTGTCCACCCTCCAAGGCCAATGAGGTGTGATGCCCAGATTTACTCACAGTGCTCCCAGAGCGGTCTAACCAGGGTCATGTATAACTGCAGCATAACGTCTGTATCCTTGCATTCCAGTCCTCTAGACACAAGGGCTAGCATTCCATTGGCACTCTTGATTATTTTCTGTTCATTTTTGTACTTTGTTCCTGTACCTCTCCACCAGCTTTCAGGGATGTTTCATTTTGGGGTTCAAGGACGCACCACCTTCTTCAAGGGAGCTATGAAATAGTTACACAAATGAATCCTGGCTCCTGAGATTTTTCTGGAAGTTCACTGGGATGGTGGTGATCTGGGGCACCCGAAAGGGCAGGTCACATGACAAGATCGCCAATATGTCCAACTCTAAAGTTGGTAATGCATGGGAAGTTTTGGGTAGCACTGGCGAAATGACGTACTGACTCCAGTGTGACCTTATGAAGCTGGGTGGGGAACTTTCCACTGGGACATGGTGCACAGAGTACAGAAACTGTGCTGAGGTTTGAGAGCATACTTTCACAGAGAACATATCAGAGGATAAACAGACTTCATACAGAATTGGTCAGAATTAGATAGCACAGAAGCACTGTCTATTCTGCTGTTTATGTTCTCATATAAACACCATCCCCATATTGCTCTTAGCTCAGTTTGCTAAACGGCTGCTTTGTAATGGAGAGTGTTACGAACAGCGTGGATTCAATTCCTGCACCAGCTGAAGTGATCAGGAAGGACGTTTCTTTTCAACATCTCCCCTCAATTGAGGCCTGGTGACCCTCAGGATAAGCCATCACCAGCCATCTCTCTCTCGAATGAGAGACCAGCCCTATGGTCTGGCAAGACTCTGCTAACTTCATCTTTACTCTTTCCATCTTGCCTTATCAATATATCCTTCTGAAGCTCTGCCTCCCTGTATACTTACCCATTTATTTATAAATTTGAAATAATCACCTTTTGCTCCCTGTGGGTTCGAGTTTCACACTTTCACCACTCTTGTGAATTCCAGACTCGATTTATTATTGACTAATTTACATCATTCATTCCTGGTTTAGGACTAATGCACAAGTGGAAACAACGTTTCTATGACTACTCCATTAAAATATTAAGGATCTCTGACAGGTCACACCTTGCTTGGGTAAAGGGCATTGCCCTGTTAAGCATTTGTTGAAAGTAAAAGGCTCTCAGTTCTCAAGTCAACCTTGTTGATCTTCCTTGCCCCATCTCCAGGGCACCACATCGGGTACCCTGGGGAACGGTTTCTAAGAGATAGAATTTATAATCAAAGAGAAAGGAATAAGTTGATTCGGGACAGTCAACACAGTTTTGTGAAGGGTATGATGTGCTTCACAATTCATATTGAGTTCTTTGAGAAGGTGACCAAATAGGTGGATGAGGGTAAAGCAGTTGATGTGGTATATACAGTAGCGCCTCGACATACGAATGACCCCATTTATAAACAAATCGGTTTCCGAACAGGATTGTACGTAAAATTTTGCTTCAACGTACGTACGAAATTCAAGGTACGAACGAAGGTACAAGCGCAAAAGGCCCGTGTGCAACATGTGGTTTCATTGTTCTGTTTTTCTATGCGCTTGTTGAACGCAAAAGCTCACGAGCCCCGCTTGATCTCATTCAGTTCATCTTTGGCGGGTGCGCTGTGAACAGCGTTTGTTGCTACGTCCAAGCATTCTTACGCTATCCGAACAATGGGAAAAATTGATTCAGTTCACGAACTTTTCGGTTCGCGAACCAGGTCCCGGAACGGATTAAGTTCGTAAGTTGAGGCGCTATTGTATAGATTTCAGTAAAGCGTTTGATAAGCTTTGAACTGAGGGGATATAGTACAGATGACAGAGGTAGTTTCTTTACTCAGAGAGTAGTAGGGGTTATGGAATGCCCTGCCTGCAACAGTAGTAGACTTGCCAACTTTAAGGGCATTTAAATGGTCATTGGATAGGCATATGGGTGAGAATAGAATAATTTAGGTTAGATGGGCTTCATATTGGTTCCAGAGGTCAGCACAACATCAAGGACTGAAGGGCGTGTACTGCGCTGTACTGTTCTATGTTCTATGTTCTACATCCTTTATCCTTCAATCCTGCTAGTCCTCTCTAGATCTGAAATACTATTCATGAGCTTCAATAAACACTCAAACAAAATTTGCAAGAAGCCAAGGTGGTCAAAAGTCAATTTTCCAGATTCAACTCTGAGCAGGAATGACCCACCAGGAACAGAACTTTCTCAGCCAAGACACAGCCCAGGTGGAGATATTGGGGAACGCTGAGCAAATCAGGGGACTAACTCAAAGATCAAGGGAAAATTCAAATGAGTTTACATTGCTCTGTATCTAACACCATGCTGTCCCTGTCCTGGGAGTGTTTGATGGGGACAGTGTACAGGGAGCTTTACTCTGTACCTAACCCTGTGTCATCCCTGTCCTGGGAGTGTTTGGTGGGGAGAGGGGAACAGTGTAGAAGGAGCTTTATATCTAACCTTATGCTGCCCCTTTACTGGGAGTGTTTGATGGGGACAGTGTAGAGGGAGCTTTACTCTGTATCCAACCCCATGCTATTCCTGTCCCTGGGAGTATTTGATGGGGAGAGGGGAACAGTGTAGAGGGGACCTTACTCTATATCTAACCCTGTGTTGCCCCTTTACTGGGAGTGTTTGATGGGGACAGTGTAGAAGGAGCTTTACTCTGTATCCAACCCCATGCTATTCCTGTCCTTGGGAGTGTTTGATGGGGAGAGGGGAACAGTGTAGAGGGAGTTTTACTCTATATCTAACTCTGTGCTGCCCCTTTACTGGGAGTGTTTGATGGGGGACAGTGTAGAGGGAGATTTACTCTGTATCTAACACGTATTTTGGAACTTGGTATTAATGAGAAGGCAATTGACTTCAACACTTTCATGAAATGTGAATGTTTCTGGGAAGACTGATTGCCCATCCTTCATTTCCCTGTGTTCTGTGCCAATCTAATGCAGAGGGCAGTTAAGAGTCAACCACATTTAGTTTGGGTTTGGAGTCACATGTAGGCCAGACTAAGTAAGGACACAATCTCCCACCCCAAAGGACGTTAGTGAACCAAACAAAATGAAAAAAAATCACAACAAAAAAGATTTGCAATCACCATTATTGAGGGTAGATACTCAATTTTAGAATTTTTAGTTGAACTTAAGCCCTCCCCAGTTACCATGGTAGGATTGTGCTCGAACCCCCAGATCGTTAGCTGGGCATCTAGATTACAGAACTAGGAATGTTGTCACTCCATGACCATCAGTTCTAAGACTGGGACAGAGGGAGAGAGAGAGAGACAGAGAGAGAGATAGAAAGACAGACAGAGAGAGAGACAGGGAGAAACAGAGAGAGAGGGGGAGACAGAGAGAGAGAGAGAGAGAGAGTCAGAGACAGAGAGAGAGACAGGGAAAGACAGAGACAGAGAGAGAGAGACAGGGAGAGACAGAGAGGGGGGGAGAGAGAGGGAGAGAGAGAGATAGAGAGACAGAGAGAGGGAGAGAGAGAGAGAGGGAGAGAGAGAGAGAGAGACTGGAAGAGACTGAGAGAGGGAGAGAGAGACAGGGAGAGACAGAGACAGGGAGAGAGAGAGAGAGAAACAGAGAGAGAGAGAGAGAGAGAGATGGAGAGAGTCAGAGAAAGAGAGAGAGACAGACAGACAGACAGAGATAGACCAGACAGAGAGAGAGATCAGACGAACAGAATCAGGCCATGTGATTGGCTGTGACCACCTACCCGTACGTTCTTGATTTGCAGACTTCCCAGTTCCTGGAGGGACATGCGGGGGTCTTTACCCAGGAGACTGACACCGTCCTTCAGCCAGCTGATTGTTGGGATGGGGTCTCCAGTTGCCTGGCACTTTAACAATGCAGTCCCGTCCACACCCAGAGTCTGATTGGCTGGTCCCTGCCGGATGATGGGAGGAGGCCTATCTGTCAGAACTGAAAAACAGTGAAAAGGACACAGAATGTTACGAGGTTTTGTAATTCCACACCAAGGAACAATCATTTTCAATCATTGAGTTTCAAAAAAATCAGACAGAATGCTCTCATTTTTCCCTGCCTCTCAATCTCTCTCCTCCTTGTTATCTCTCACCATCTGCCTTTCATCATTTCTCCACCTCTCTCAACCTTATTCTCGCTGACCTTTGATCATTCTCTCTCCCCTACAACCCCCCCCCATTATCTCTCTCTCTTCCTCTCAAATTCTCTTTCCCTCCTGCTTCCATTCTTTCTCTCTCTTTCTCAATCTCTCTTTTCAACTGCCACTCATTCTCATTCTCTCTGTCTCTCTAATCATTCTTTCTGCCCCTCTGTCTCTCCTCCTCCTCTCAATCTTCCGCTCTTCCCTTAATCTGTCTGCCTTTCTGACTCTGAACCTCCCCTACTCATTCTCTCTCCCTCTCTGTCTGTCTCTCTCCTCCCTCAGTCTCTATCTTCTCCATATTCATAACTATTGTGAGTCTACTTCTGGTGACTGCGCCTGTGATCAACTGGATATATGGAACACCAGGGACAACTCATCAGTACATACTTCCTCATGGGTCTGAACAGATTGGTTTTGTTCCTTTTCAACTATGGCAACCATCATGAGCTGGGTCTCCAAACATTCAACAGTCATGATCAGACAGAAGTCAGATGGAACACTCCCCACTTGCATGGATGGATGTAGCTCTGACAATACACACTATATCAACCAGGACAAAGCAGCACCCTCCACCACGAACGCTCGGCAGCAGCAGTATGCACAGGATACACTGTAGAAATTCACAGATCTTCCGACAGTGCCTTCCAAACCCACAACCACTTCTATCTAGAAGGACAAGGACAGCAGATACATGGGAACACCACCCCTTCCAAGTTCCCCTCTGAGCCACTCACCATCCTGACTTGGAAATATATTGCCATTCCTTCACTGTCGCTGGGTCAGAATCCTGGAATTCCCTCCCTAAGGGCAATTGAGGGTCCAACCACAGCAGGTGGACTGTAGCGTTTCAAGAAGGCAGTTTGCCCCCATCTTCTCAAGGGGCAACTAGGGACGGGCAATAAATGCTGGGCCCAGCCAGCATTCCATGGGTGAATAAACAAAAGAGAACCAGTGTGTCAATGCAGTGGAAGCCAATTCAATACTAACTTTGGAAAGGAAACTGCATAAATACTGAAAAATAAAAATTAAAACAGTTTTGGAGAAATGATAGTGATGAGAAGTGCAACGAAATGGATAACTCTTAGAAAAAGTGTCCGTCAGTGCAATGGGCTGAACAATCTTGCTGTGTTCTGTAACATTTATTTTTACAGTGGAGCTGAATGTTAGTCATCTATTTCCCCAGCAAGGGCCATCATTTACCTCAGTGTTGTTATTAATGGAAGTTTAGTAGAAAGTCTATAATCTAAATAAATACAGCAGACAGGGCTGTCGAGTGAAGAGGGATAATGGAATGTTCCAGAATCTGAAGCAGTGCTGATGACAGGAAATAAAGCTTGCTCTGGGCATGCAGGTCTAAGGTTAAAAGAACACTTAAAATTCCCACTGATCTGTGAAATCCTCTCAGGCCCAGTCACATAAATCTTTGTGAAATTCTCTCATCGCCGTCCACCCAATGCATTAAAATAGATTACAGACCAAAATCCCGACTGATTGTTCACGTACCCCAACACTGAACACAGGGGTTGTCTGTCCCTCCCTTGCACATGGCTGAGAAGGTGGACAGCACTCTCGCTGGGTCAGATTGTTGCAAATTCAATCTCTCTTCAAGACACTTGAAGACATCAGTTAGAAAGTCCCAGTGCAGCATCGAGGGAGTGCCGCACTGTTGGAGGTGCCATCTTTCAGATACAGTGCTAAACCAAAGGCACCGAGTCCCACAGCCTTATGTGCAGGAGGAGCCGGGGGATTGTTCTGTCAGGTCCTGGCCAATAGTTATCCCAGAATGAACATGAAAACAGATATCAGCTGCTTTTCTCATTGTTGTTTATGGGAATATGCTTCACACAAATCGACTTCTGTGTTACCTTCATTTCTTCTGACACATGCTGGAGACATTTATTGGCCCATCCCTAGTTGTCCCTTGAGAAGGTGGGGGTGAACTGCCTTCTTGAACCGCTGCAGTCCATGTGCTATAGGAAGACCCACAATGCCCTTAGGGAGGGACTTCCAGGATTTTGACCGACTGATATATTTCCAAATCAGAATTGTCCCAAATTCAAATATAGTTGTGAGGATAAGCCCAACAATTACAGACCAGTCAGTTGAACTTCAGTGGTGGGGAAGCTTCTGGAAACAATTGTTCAGGATAGAATCAGTAGCCTCATGGAAAAGGGAGGGTTGTTTAGGAAGATCTTATTTCAAGTGCAGAAGAGGTTTGCAATAACGATTGAGAAGCTTCAGTTATGATGATAGACTATCTGACTTCGCATCCCCATTTCTGATATTTTTATATGAGAAACATTGAAACAGAGAAAATTGGAGCAGGAGGAGGCCATTTGGCCCTTCGAGCCTGCTCCACCATTCAACATGATCGTGGCTGATCATTCAACTCAGGCCCCTGTTCCTGCTTTCACCCATACCCTTTGATACCTTTAGCCCTATGAACTATATCTAACTCATTCTTGAAAATATTCAATGAGTTCGTCTCAACTGCTTTCTGTGACAGACAATCCCATTAGCTCACCACTCTCTGGGTGAAGAAATATCTCCTCATCTTAGTCCAAAATGGCATGCCCCCATGTCCTTGGACTGTGACCCTCATCCCTAATGCCTCTCAGGTGAATCTCCACCACACCTCCTCAGTTGAGAAAAGTGCAGTTGTAATGACTCTCATGTTATTACTGAAGTGACCTCCACCTCTGTTGTAAGTGCCTTTGTGTCTGTCATAGCCACTGAACACATCCCAGGAAGCATGGTGTCATTGTGGAACAGATGTAAACCTGTAGATTATCAGAGCTGTATAAGAGCCGGCTCCTGAACAAAACACCAGGGAAGATTTTTTTTAAGAAAAGCAGTCTGCATTTGGGAGAGTCAGAATGGCTGTGCATTTTCAATTCACTGTTGCTATGGATGAAGAGAAGAGAGAGGATTGGATGTTTTTCCACCCTCAATGGTAAAATGAGGAAATGGCTATTGATTTTTTTTAAGAAATCTGATCAAATAAAAGTAGCATCTCTGCTATCAGCTGGATAATGTCTGATGCAACATCAGACTTAACCTTACTGAGGAGCAGAGAAGCCAGACCGCAGAGATTCTGAAGGCTTACAAATGTTACAAATGGTGTATGATCAACATCAGAACACAAGGGTAGGATGAAACAATTGGTCAGAATGTCAGTACAATGATACCATCAGCTGAACGTTGTGAACTCAGAAAACAAAAAGATGATCACATCAGAAAAAGGATTATCTTAGGCATAAGGGATCCTTCAATAAGAGCATGTCTACTGAGAGAGCATAAACCCAATCACAAGAAAGCTATTGTCTTGTGACATTGGCAAGGAACAGACGAGGCTTTGCATTATCGAGAAAGGTATTCTCAGCCAATCAAGAACAGACTGAGAAAACAAAAAAAAATTGAAGAAAAGGCGGTAGGAAGATGAAGATCAGAGGCATAGGCTGCAAATACTGTGGAGGACGTCACACAAAAGAAATGGAAGCTTGCCCAGTGTGGGGAAACAGCACTGGAACTGCAAGGAGTTGAGTCATTTCACACAAGTGTTCAGCTTGATAGAAGCAAAACAAACCAATAACGATAGCCCTGAGAGAGACAGGAGAAAGTGAGGACTGCAGATGTTGGAGAGTCAGAGTCAAATAGTGTGACACTGGAGAAGCACAGCCGGTCAGTCGGCATCTGAGGAACAACAGAATCAACATTTTGGGCATAAGCCCTTTATCAGGAATAGGATGGCCCTGAGAGAGATGTCAGATATTAAGTCTGACCAATCACTTTGCAGCTTACAACAGGTTGCTATCATCAGGTCAATAGATTATGACTGTCAGAATGAACCTGCAGGACAGCAGCAATGACTGTGAAATGTTAGATCAACACTTTGTGCCACACCGCAAGTTTCACAGAGCTCTGCATTTGTCACTGAAGGTTGAATTGATGTGACGCTTAACACTCGTTCAGAAGGATGAATGAAGCTGAGACCCAACGCAATGGGAAGAATGAAGATCTGCAGTTCCAGAGACTGGGTGTTCAGTAAAATCCATTCGTGTCAAAGCTTGGACTGGTAATCCTAAACATGCCACAGAGATTTTCACTGTTTCTTAGGCTGCTAAGTCATTGCCTGTTGAACAGATCTGAGAAAATTATCAAGATGTTATCACAATTCTTGCTATTCACCAGGAAGACATTCATCTCAAAGTGTATGGAAAGGTGAGGCCAACCCATCATCAGCTGAGGAGAGTTCCAGCTGACCTCACCTTCAGCCTGGAAAACAGGATGGAAAAGTTGGAAAAGGAGGGAGTTATTAAAAAAGTTAAGACAACTCTGACAGATTATATCAGCAGCATGATAACAGCAAAAAGAATAAATGATTTGACTGAGTTTTTGAGGACCACCAAAAAGATTGATGAGGGCAAAGGGATAGATATTGTTTACACGTACTTTAATGAAGCCTTTGACAAGGTTCCGCAGGTAGATTAATTAGTAAAGTTAGATCACATGGGATTCAGGGTGAGCATACCAACTGGATACAAACTTGGCTTGATGGCAGGAGATAGAGGGTGGGGTTGGAGAGCTGGCTTTCAGACTAGGATTGGTGCTGGGCCCATTGTTGCTTGTCATTTACATAAATGATTTGAATGAGAATTTAGGAGGCATGGTTAATAGCTTTGCAGATGACACAAGATTTGGTGGTATAGTGGAGAGAGAAGAGGTTATCTAAGATTACAATGAGATCTTGATCAATTGGGCCAATGGGCTGAGGTGTGGCAGATGGAAATTAATTTGGATAAATGTGAGGTATTGCATTTTGACAAAGCAAACAAGAACAAGACTTATACAGCTCATGGTAGGGCCCTGGGCAGTGCTGCTGAACAAAGAGAGCGGGTGGGGGGGCTCAGGTAAACATTTCTTTGAAATTTGCATCGCCAGTAGACAGGGTGGTAAAGAAGGCTTTTGGTCTGCAATGCTCTGACCATTGAATATAGGCATTGGGCTGTAATGGTGAGGTTGTGCAGGATGTTGGTGGGTCCACTTTTGGAGTCCTGTATATCGTTTAGATTAGATTACTTATAGTGTGGAAACAGGCCCTTCGGCCCAACCAGTCCACACCGACCCTCCGAAGCGCAACTCACCCATACCCCCTACCTAACACTACGGGCAATTTAGCATGGCCAATTCACCTGACCTGCACATCTTTGGACTGTGGGAGGAAACCGGAGCACCTGGAGGAAACCCGTGTTGTCCTGCTAAAGGAAGGCTATCATTAAATTGGAGAAAGTTCAGAAAAGATTTACCAGAGTGTTGCTGGGAGAGGGTGGATGGGTCGGGACCCTTTTCTCTGGAGCACAGGAGATTGAGGGGTGACCTTATAGAGGTTTATGAAATCAAGAAGGGTATCAATAAGGTTGATAGCAAAGGTCTTTTCATTGGGGTAGGGGAGTTCAAAACGAGAGAGCATATTTTCAAGATGAGAGGAGAAAGGTTTAAAAGGGATCCGGGAGGTGATCAGATCAAGGTGAAATGACAAAAGGCCAATTTTCACTTTGGCAAAACTGCCAAATCATTGTAAGAGCTAAGCTTTTGCCAGCTAGTCAGAGTGCAAACATTCAACACTCTCAGCAGAAATCGGTCCACCTGTTAACACACAGGAGAATGGCACCATTTAAAAACTTTCCACATATTGCAGAGACTAACAAAGATGAAGTTGACAATGCGCATAATTCTTGATAAGCGTGATACTTTTTGTTGGAGACTCTTTGTAATGTGTCGCTGCAAATGACAGTCACATTTTTTTTGTGAAATGGTGTATGCTTGGAGAAATGCGACTGTGCTTAGTGTACTAGCTGGCTTGCTGTGTCCACATAACTTCTACCTCTGCTGTGAGACTCTTCTGCTGCAGTCTGAGGCAACCATTAAACACACGTCACTTGCAACATTCTCTCATGCTCTGACATCCTTTCAAAGGTGTGTGGCGCAAAATTGGACACAATCCTCCAAACGAAGCCCAGACAGTGTTTAATAATTGCAGGTCTGAGCTGTCTAAACTATGTTATTGTGCAATTATTTTTAAAAATCATCGTGGATGAAGAAAAGAGACTGTACAACAATTGCACTTGTCAAGGATTTGAGGTGAAGGCCCGAGGCTTTGGCAGTGTAGGATATTACCATGGCTGACAAGGGAAAATGAGGTAAATATGATCTTTCATTGCCAGTTTGAAGGCCGTTATCAACACAGACACAGAGGTAAATGGGATAATTGAAGCGAGTCTTGTAACAATGGAATAGACAGAGGCCAAGAACGAGTCCTTGAACATAAGAGACAGGAATTTTCTCATTACCAACTCTCTTTGAACATGAGGCCTTTACAGGACTCCCTCAGTTCATCACTAAACTGTCAGCAGGTGTGACTATTAAGAGCACCCAGTCCTCTGAGCCAATATTTGTCTCTTTCACTCTTCCTCTCTCTCTTGCTCCTATTTATTCTATTCACAGCCACTGCCGTGAATCACAGCCTCGTGGACAGATATTAAAAAATACTGCCTCGCCGTTCATTCTAAATGACCTTTTAATCTACATGTAAATTCGAAACGGATGAAAATGCATCACTTTGTCAACTTGTGGAGGTCACAGCCTGGAGGCTAGTTTACAAATCCTTCCTCCGAACCTATTTCCATCACCATCAAAGGGGAAAAAATACAATTGAAAGGACAAAGCAGGTGTAGAAAATTATTCTTAATCCTTGAACTCTGTGTCTGTGCGTCTGTGTGTGTCTGTGTGTGTGCGTGTGTGTGTGTGTGTGTGTGTAGGGGAGAGTCGATAGGAGTTGGGGGGAGGGAGGTCACAGGGCAGGGGGAGGTGAGGTAAGGGGGGGGTGTTGCTTATTGAATTCACCTCACACACAAGAAAGTCATGAGTATGTGTTCAAGCAATTTCCGCCTGCCATTTCTGACGGATTTCTTTGCTCGTAAACCCTGATTGCTTATCATCTGACACATTGTGTAAACTTTCTGTTGTCGAGCCAAGGGCTCCTCTGAGGCCTACACAGCAGGCTTTCAGCATTGACCCTGACCCTTAGCTTCTCCATCCTACCATCAGCACCCCTCCACACAAAAAATACACACACACACACACATACACATGCTCTCGCTCACACACACACACACACACACACACACACTCCTTAGTGTGTAAGAGGCTGGGTGGGTGGGGGAAGAATGGGGTCTGACCATCAATGTGTAGTCAGTGATGTGCCTGCTTCCACCCATCCACCAGTGGATTTACCACTCTCAGGATATTATTCACTAGGGCTCCTTTGAGTCAGATTGTGATGAAATGCCAGCCAGTAAGAGATCTCCAATCTCAGCAGCGCCTCCGGGAGGTGATGGACACTGCTGCGAGTGTGGTCTGTTTTCCTCACCTCCCCCACTACCTCCAGTCTGGTCCTGAGCTGTGATGCAGGTCATCATGGAGGGGGGCAATCTCTCTGAGGTGAATCAGCCAAGACCTGGTTAGGTCTGAAGGCACACGGAGGACAGCAGCCCAAGGTGCGCTGATCAAGAGGCTATTATCCTTCCCGCTGTAGTGAAGAGGGAACTCCATTGGACAAAGCTTTCTGGATGGACCAAGGACCTGCTCTTAGTCCATTCCTGCTCCTGAGACAATACCAGGGCATCAGGAGGCCCATATTTGATGGGGTAGGTAACCGAAGGTCCTTCGTTGGCCAAAGGCTAGGTTAAGCAGGTCACAGATTCCCCTTGACCAACAAGTTGAACATGGCCACAGCACCCTGCACTCATCCAGGCTGGGGTGGGCAAAGGGACCAAAATTATTGGCAGGATAGGCAGGAAGTTTCAACTGGATTTTAACTTCCATCATTGTTTACATATTCATATGTTCTTATAAATAAAGAAACGTAGGAACTAGCAGCAGGAGTAGGCCATTTAGCCCTTTGAACCTGCTCCCCTATTCAATATGATCAGGGTTGATCCCCTATCTCCACGTCTTTCTCCCCACTTTCTCCTTATACCCCTTTGTGCTGTTGAAATTTACAAAAAAATCTATCTCTTTTTTGAATATTGAACATGGAACATAGAACATTACAGCGCAGTACAGGCCCTTCGGCCTCGACATTGCACCGACCTGTGGAACCAATTTGCAGCCCATCTAACCTACACTCTTCCATTTTCATCCATATGTTTATCCAATGACTATTTACACGTCCTTACAATCGATGTGTCTACTCCTGTTGCAGGCAGTGCGCTCCTCGCCCCTACTACTCCCTGTGTAAAGAACTATCTCTAACATCTGTCCTATATCTATCACCCCTCAATTTAAAGCTATGTCCCCTCGTGACAGCCATCACCATCTGAAGAAAAAGGATCTCACTGTCCACCCTATCCAACCCTCTGATTATCTTATATCTCTCAATTCAGTGACTTGGCCTCCACAGTCTTCTGTGGGGGAGAATGTTAGAGATCTGCGACCCTTTGAGTGAAGAAATCTTCCCTCATCTCAGTCAAATGGCCTACCCCATATCCCAAGACTGTGTCCCCTGGTTCTGGACTCCCCAACCAGGGGGAGTCATTCTCCCTCTATCTAGTCTGTCCAGTCCTGTTAGAATATTATAGATTTCATTCAGACCCCCCCCCTCTCCTCCTTACAAACTCTAGTGAATGGATGCTCAGCCATTAGACAGTCCTGCCATCCCCAGTACTAGCCGAGGGAACCTCCGCTATATTCTTCCTGGGGCAAGTACATTCCCTTGGGTCAGGAGATCAAATTCTCCAGGTCGTTGGTTGAGTAATCCAGAACCTCAGCTCAAGGTTCTTTGGACTTTGGTTAAAATCCCACCCATGGCAGTTGGTGACATTTGAATTCAATAGGAATACAGGAACAGAAGTAGGCCATTCAGCCCCTCCAACCAGTTCCACCATTCAATGAGATCATGGCTGTTCAGTGGCCTAACTCCATATACCTGCCTTTGGCCCAAATACCTTTGCTTAACAAAAATCTTATATCTCAGATTTAAAATTTACAACTGATCCACTGTCAGTGATGGAGGAGAGTTCCAAACCTCTCCCATCCTCTGTGTGTAGGAGTGCTTCCTAACAGTCTGCCTCTCATTCTTGCATTACGCTCACCGGGTCTAGATAAAATTCTGGAATTTAAAAAAAGCTGGTTTAACGGTGACTGTGAAACTACCATCGATTGTCCTAAAAATCTACCTGATTCACTAATGTCCTTGAAGGAAGGAAATAGAGCGATAGAGTCATGCAGCATAGAAACAAGCTCTTCAGCCCATCATGTGTATGCTGACCAAGAAACTACACCAATCCCATTTACCAACACTTGTCCCATAACCTACTATGACTTGGCACTTTAAGTGCTCATCCAATTGCTTCTAAAATATTGCGAGAGTACCTTCCTCCATCACCCTCTCAGGCAATGTGTTCCCTATTTCTACCACCACTTGGGTGAAAATATTTTTCCTTAGTCCACTCTAATCTACTTACCCCTCACCTTCACCTCATGCCCTCTGGTCTGAGACTCATTTGCGAAAGGGAAAGAATTCTCAGAATCTACTGTCTATGTCTCCCTCAATTTCCATTTTTTTCAATCAGATTCCCCCCTCAGCCTCATGTGCTCCAGAGAAAACAAGCCCAGCCTTTCCAGTCTGTTCTCATCACTGAGACTTTCCCATCCTCAGAGGTATCCTAGTGAATCTCCTCTTCACCCTGTCCAATGCAAACATTTGGACTTCCAACAGTATGGCAACAAGAACTGCAAACAGTATTCCACCTGTGGCCTAACCAATGCCTTATCAAGTTGTAACAAGACTTCCTTGCTCCTATATTTTACACTGGCTAATGAAGGCAAGCATCTCATCTTCTTCTCCAACCTGTCTGCCTGTGCTTACACCTTCGGGGATCTATGAACTTGTACATCAAGTTCCCCCAGTTACTCAGTACTCTCTAAGATTCTGCCATCCTTACCTGGTCTGGCCTATATGTGACTCTAAACTCATAGCAATGTGGTTGACTCTTAATTGACCTCTGGATAATAAATGCTGGCCCAGCCAGAGACGCCTACATCCCATAAACAAATGATATGAAGGTGGGGTCATGCCAAGGTCATGCATAACTGCAGCAAGTAAAAAGTGAGGTCTGCAGATGCTGGAGATCACAGTTGAAAATGTGTTGCTGGTTAAAGCACAGCAGGTCAGGCAGCATCCAAGGAATAGGAAATTCGACGTTTCGGGCATAAGCCCTTCATCATCCTGATGAGGGGCTTATGCCCGAAACGTCGAATTTCCTATTCCTTGGATGCTGCCTGACATAACTGCAGCAAGACATCCTTATGTCTGTACCCGAAATCTCTTGCAATGAAGACCAATATATCTTGAACCATTGACTTATAGAAGTGGTGACCAATGAGAAGCATGGATTATAATGGCTTTCTCCCTCCCTGACACAGGAAATCCTTTGTGGGTTCTTTGGCCCCACCCTGCCAATGACCCAGCCATTGGGTCAGCCAACGCCTAAGCATTGTAGGTAGTGGGGAGCGCTGTGTGACTCGCAATGTGTTTCTCTAAAGGGCTTGATTCACTCCGGTTTGGGATTGAAGGGGGGGGGGAAGTTGCAGCATAAAATCTTCCCCTTTCCCACGCCCCACCTCTCAATGTCTTCAACCCGAATAAGAAACTGAGGATGAAAATCCTCTGTGTGGAACAACGAGAGAAAAAAGCAGCATTACGTGTAAAGACTTGTGTGCTGGCTCACTCTAGTGTGATGGTAGGTAATCCTGGTATATATGATTTCCAAGTACTGCAAGATTTCCCAATCAAGCAGTCCTTGTAAGAGCTCAGATCAAAAAGCAAGAAGAAGGATCTCCAAACAAATCCTCAGCTAAAAACGTCGTAATGACTGGGTTTACTCTGCACTTATGGCCTTCTCTGAAGCAATCCATTAGCCATAACTAATAGGATGAACAGGGCATTGAGAAGCAAGATTATAAACTGTGAGGGAGGGGATTAACACTGATCTAAAGCTGTCCATCAGCTGCAGCCCCACCCTGTTCTTATTGAGAAAGACATGAATCAGATTGCATTCGACCGGAATGCGAAAAGGAAGAGATTAGCAAAAGTAAATGCCAAACCCTCGCAAGGAGAGACAGCAGCAATTATACTGAGAAATAAAGAGCCAGCCGACACATTTAACAAATATTCGTGTCTTTTATGCCAATGTTCACAATTTCACACCAAAACCTAAAATGATAATTTTGTTTGTGAAGCCCTAGCCTTGGAATAATTCATGGGGAACGTAAAGTTGACGGATTTTCTCGACCTGACAACCCGTATTGTAGACATTAAACAGAATCAATGGTGGTAGAAGTGGACACACTGGCATTGATCCATTCGCATTCCCCAGGTTGGAACAATATTCCTGCTGTTACAAAAAAAGAGGAAGGAAAGGGAGAACCAGAATACTGTAACTCAGCTTGTCATCAGCAGTGGAATATTGCACTCAATTCTGGTCTTCCTGTGATGGGAAGGATGTTGTGAAAGATTTACAAGGATGTTGCCGGGGTTGGAGGGTTCGAGCTACAAGGAGAGGCTGAACAGGCTGGAGTGTTTTCCCTGGAGCGTCGGAGGCTGAGGGGTGACCTTATTGAAGTGTGACTGCTGTTGTGGAGACATCAGTTTATGCACAGCATGGTCCCTTAGAAAGCAGTTTCATAATGGCCATTTATTCAGATTTTATAATGTTGATTGAGGCATGAGGATTGGCCAGAACACTGGAGAGAATTCCTCTCTCCTTCTTTGAACGGGTACCATTGAATGGTTTACACCCACCTGAGCAGGCAGGGTGAATTCAAAAGGTGGCACCTCCAACAGAACCGCACTCCCTCAGTAGTGTGCTGGTAGGTCAACCCTCAGTTTTCCATGCTCAAGGCCCAGCGTGGGAGCAAGAACCATCAAACAATTTACAGCATAGAAAGAAAGAGGCCATTCAGCCCACTGAGTTTGTGCTGGCTGAATAAACTAGTTCCAATCCTGAACCTGGAACCTTTGAAAAGAAGGAGCCATTAACTAAACCACAGCTGAGAAAATCAGAGCTGGAGTCAACATGGACTTTTGGAAGGGGATATGGACCTCACAAATCAGTTAGATTTTGGAGAAATTAACGAGTAAGATGGATAACGGGTAGCCAGTGGATTCAAAGAGTTCAATAAGAAGCTATTGAACAAAATTAGGGCACATTTCTGAAGAAGATTTCTGAAGGGATGCGAAATATTAATTCTGTTTCTCTCTCCACAAGTGCTCCTTGGCTTGCTGAGTTTCTTCGGTATTCCCTCTTTTTGTTTCAGATTTCCAACATCCATAGGATTTTGTCTTTCTAAGCACCTTTGAGATTGGGATAACATGGACTGATTAATACACAGAAGGCAGAAGAAGGAATAAGCAAGATATTTTCTGCTTGGCAGGCTATAACAAGCAAACACAGCAACTAGGAGCAGGAGTAGACCATTCGGCCCTTCGAGCCTGTCCACCATTCGATATGATCATGGCTGATCATTCAACTCAGTCCCCTGTTCCTGCTTTCTCCCACAAATGACTTGCAAGTCTAACAGCAAATCCCTTCCAAGTCTTTCTGGTCTTGAACTCTTACACTACTCCTTCGCTGTCACTGGGTCAAAATCCTGGAACTCACTCACTAGCAGCACCGTGGGTTTCACAAAAGGACTGCAGCGGTTCAAGAAGACAGGTCGCCACTATTTTATCAAGGGGCAACTAGGGACAGGCAACAAATACTGAGCCAGTGACGTCCAAGTTCCATAAAGTCATAAAACTGACATTGTGTAGAAAAAAAGCGAATCTTGTAACACAGTGGTATTGTCCTTTCTTCTCAGCTGGAAGACCAAAGTTCATATCCCGCATGCTCCAGAGGTGTGTGAAACCACAGAATCAAATAACTGCTATCACACAGAAGAGGCCATTCGATCCATCGTGCCTGCATTAGTTTTATTCCCTCATGCCTATCTCCTGCCTTTTCCTCCATATCCCTATCCAATTTACCATCCGATACCCTCTTGAATGCTTCAGTGGAACCACCACCATGTTGGGAAGGTCTCAGAGATTTGGGGCCTCAGTTAGTTACAATCTATGTGAATGATTTGGAATCCAGTGTCATGGAGATGTCCATGACATAGCCTCCTTTGGCTATAAATCCTGTGAGCATGATCTTAACCTCCACCAATCACCTGATGAAGGAGCAGTGCTCTGAAAGCACATGCTTTCAAATAAACCTGTTGGACTATAACCTAGTGTTGTGTGATTTTTACCTATGTAAAGATGAGGTGTGAAGGCTAAGTTAGAGCACTTGAGTGTTACAAGTTAGCCAGAAAGGACTTAAAGAGAGAGCTAAGAAGAGCCAGGAGGGGACATGAGAAGTCTTTGGCAGGTAGGATCAAGGAAAACTCTAAAGCTTTCTACAGGTATGTCAGGAATAAAAGAATGACCAGAATAAGATTAGGGCCTGTCAAGGACAGTAGTGGGAAGTTGTGCAGGGACAGCAAAGAGATAGGAGAGCTGATAAATGAATATTTTTCACCAGCATTCACGCTAGATAAAGACAATGTTGTCGAGGAGAATGCTGAGATATGGGCTATTAGACTAAATCGGATTGAGGTACGTAAGGAGGAGGTGTTAGCAGTTCCGGAAAGTGTGAAAATAGAGAAGTCCCCTGGGCCAAATGGGATTTATCCTAGGGTTCTCTGGGAATCTATGGAGGAGATTGCAGAGTCTTTGGCTTTGATCTTTATGTCTACAGGAATAGTGCCAGAAGACTGGAGGATAGCAAATGTTGTCCCCTTGTTCATGGGAGGAGTAGAGACGACCCTGGTAATTATAGACCAGTGAGCCTTACTTCTGTTGAGGGCAAAGTTTTGGAAAGGATTCAAAGAGATAGGATTTATAATCATCTCGAAAGGAATAAGTTAATTAGGGGTAGTCAACACCGTTTTGTGAAAGGCAGGTCGTGCCTCACAAACCTTATTGAGTTCTTTGAGAAGATGACCGAACATCTGTGGATGAGGGTAAAGCAGTTGATATGGTGTACATAGATTTCAGTAAGGCGTTTGATAAGGTTCCCCAAGATAGGCTATTGCACAAAATATGGGGGCATGGGATTGAGGGCGATTTAATGGTTTGAATCAGAAATTAGCTAGCTGAAAGAAGACGGAGGGTGACAGTTGATGGGGAATGTTCATCCTGGAATTCAGTTGCTAGTGGGGTACTACAAGCATCTGTTTTGGGGCCACTGCTGTTTGTCATTTTTATAAATGACCTGGATGAGGGCATAGAAGGATGGGTTAGTAAATTTCTGGATGACACTAAAGTTGGTGGAATTGTGGACAATGTGGAAAGCTGTTACAGGTTAGAGAGGGACATAGATAAGCTGCAGAGCTGGGCTGAGATGTGGCAAACTGAGTTTAATGCAAAAAAGTGTGAGATGATTCACTTTTGAAGGAGTAACAGAAATACAGTGTACTGGGCTAATGGTAAGATTCTTGATAGTGTGGATGAGCAGAGAGATCTTGGTGTCCATGTCCATAGCTCCCTGAAAGTTGCCACTCAGGTTGATAGGGTTGTGAAGAAGGCATACGGTGTGTTAGCTTTTATTGGTAGAGGGGTTGAGTTTCGGAGCCATGAAGACATGCTGCAGCTGTACAAAACTCTGGTGCGGTCGCACTTGGAGTATTGCGTACAGGTCTGGTCGCTGCATTATAAGAAGGATGTGGAAGCATTGGAAAGAGTGCAGAGGAGATTTACTAGTATGTTGCCTGGTATGGAGGGGAGGTCTTATAAGGAAAGGCTGAGGGACTTGAGGCTGTTTTTGTTAGAGAGAAGGTTGAGAGGTGCCTTAATAGAGACATATAAGATAATCAGAGGGTTAGATAGGGTGGACAGTGAGAACCTTTTTCCTCAGATGGTGATGGCTAGCATGAGGGGACATAGCTTTAAATTGAGGGGTGATAGATACAGTACAGATGTCAGAGGCAGTTTCTTTACTCAGAGAGTAGTGGGGAATGGAACGGCCTGCCTGTAACAGTAGTAGACTCGCCAACTTTAAGGGCAATTAAATGGTCATTGGATAAACATATGGATGAAAATGGAATAGTGTAGGATAGATGAGCTTCAGATTGGTTCCACAGGTTGGCGCAACATCGAGGGCCGAAGGGCCTGTACTATGTTCTCGATGAGGGGACTGAAGATAATACCTTCAAGCCCACTGATGACAGACAGGTAGGCGGATGGGAAGGATACAAAGAGGTTGAGGAAAGATACAGATCAGTGAGGACCCAAGGTTGGGGCATATAGAGTTTAAAGTGGAGCATTGTGGAGGTTTGGGTGGAAAATTGCAAGAATGCCAGATGTTTTTACATGGTGAGAAACTGGGAAATGTTAGTACTCCAAGGGCTCCGTCTGCGTTTGTACATGATTCAGACAAGGTTCATCTTTAGGCACAGCACATAATTAGGAATCTAAATAATTTGTAGCCTTCATTACGAAGAGTAAGAGTAAAAAGGTCTTGTTGTAGTTATTGAACATTGGTGAGACCACACCTGAAGTACTGTGTGCAATTTTAATCTCTTTACCTTGGGAATATATATACCTTCTTCAAAGAGATTATGATGAGGATTCACTGGACTAATTCTTCAGAT
This sequence comes from Hemiscyllium ocellatum, assembly GCF_020745735.1. NCBI lineage: Eukaryota > Metazoa > Chordata > Chondrichthyes > Orectolobiformes > Hemiscylliidae > Hemiscyllium > Hemiscyllium ocellatum. The sequence continues at coordinate 96,763,428 of NC_083412.1, read as the reverse complement.
AATTCTCCGGAACACACTGCCTGTCAGGGTGGTAACGGCAGAAACACTTACAACAATAAAGGAGTATTTGCAGTGTCATTTGCGATGTCAGGTGATACAAGGCTGTGAGCCAATTGCTGGAAATTGGGATTAAAATAATTAGATGGTTGCTTTTAACTGGCATAGATTCAACAGGGTGAAGGACGTTTTTCTGTGCTGTAGATCTCTATTTTTCTTTATTCATTCACAGGATGAGGGCATCGATGGCCAGGCAGCATTTATTGCCCATCCCTAATTGCCCAGAGGGCAGTTGAGAGTCAACCACATTGCTGTGGGTCTGGAGTCACATGTAGGCCAGACCAGGTAAGGATGGCAGATGCCTTCCCTAAAGGACATTAGTGAACCAGATGGGTTTTCCCTGATGATCAAAAAAATATTCAAGTTTAATTAGACCCTAAAACCCAGATTTTGTTTTCAAATTCCGCCATGGTAAGACTTGAACTCATGCTCCCAGCTCATTAACTCAGTCTCTGGGCTATAGTCCAGCGATAATGCTACTAGGCCATTGCCTCCCTAGAACCTAATGACTCTATGAGGGATGAAATTGTGTTGCTGGAAAAGCGCAGCAGGTCAGGAAGCATCCAAGGAACAGGAGATTCGACGTTTCGGGCATAAGCCCTTCTTCAGGAAGGCTTATGCCCGAAACGTCGAATCTCCTGTTCCTTGGATGCTGCCTGACCTGCTGCGCTTTTCCAGCAAGAAAAATTTTCAGCTCTGATCTCCTGCATCTGCAGACGTCACTTTCACCTCAACTCTATGAGGGAGTTGGTATGTGAGAAGAGGCTGAGCTCCCTGGAGACAGCAGGATTGAATCAAACATATAACATCCTGAAGAGGTTGACAAGATGGATTCTGAAAAGATATTTACCGGGATAGAGAATCCAGGACCCAGGGAGGCAGGTGGGGAGGGGGTTCACAGATTCAACATTAGGGGTCAGGTACTTCGGGATGAAATGAGGAAAGAATTTCTTCCCTCAGAGGTGAGTGAATTCTCCACTCCGGAGAACTGCGCAGAATGAGCCGTCAAGTGACTTCAAGTCTGAGATAATAGGTTTCTTGGACACCAAATGAAAACCAGGAATGTGGGGCTAGTGTTGCAATGTCAGGTGGGATGAGCCATGATCACATTGCCTGAAAGAGCAGCCCCATGGGCTCCCAGCCAAAGGCTGCTTCTGTTCATTATGTTTTACTCGAGTATTTATTTTGACAATGATTTCACAACCTCCGGCTATCCCAAAGCATATTTGCAGCTAATGAAATATTTTTGTGAAGTGTAGTCACTGTGATCATGTAGGAAATGTCTGTGCAGGCTGTGGGAGACGTTAGTGGCTTTTGATTATGTTGCTGAAGATACACAAGTAATGGACATTGTTTGATTGAAGAATAGGATCACATGTTATAGGGAACCTTATTACTGTTCTTTCATGATTATGTACATGGACAGGGACAGCACCCAGTGCTTGCTGTTACCCTGAACGCCTTTGTGTTATCTCAATAATCCACCCCCCCGACTCAATTTTAATTTAAATTTGTAAGTTTTCTTTATAGATTTTCTTTCGTTACAGTGCACCTTCAAGGGAAGAGTCTAGGTGCAGAGGGGATAGGCTCGGAATAAAAGATTGCACATTTAATGCAGAGATGAGGAGCAATCTCTCTCAGAGGGAAGTGAATCTGTGGAATTCTGTCCTGCAGAGGGCTGTCGAGGTTGGGTCATTCAGTATATTCGAGGCTGAGATAGACCGATAGTCAATGAGAGAATAAAGGGTTATGTGAAAAAGGCAGAAGAGTGGAATTGAGGCTGATCAGATCAGCCATGATCTCATTGAATGACAGAGCAGACTCGATGGGCTGAATGGTCTTTGTCTGCTCCTGTGTCTTATAGCCTAATGGGCTATGACTTGTTTGCTTCGTCTGCTCCTGTGTCTTCTAGCCTTATGGGCTCTCACTTATGGACTATCACTTGTTTTTAGTATGATTGATTGAACCAAGACAGTATAAAGAGAGTCAGTTCTCTCACTGTGTCTCACACCTGCACACACACACACACCATGGGTGCTGGGGAAAAAATAAGCACTACCGCAGTTAGGCGGTAGTGTGGGGGTTTAAAAAAAAGGGAGTGTAAAAAAAAATAGACAGGGAAAAAAAGAAAAAAAAACAGGAATGTCACTGTTTGATCACACAGCAAATATAAAGAGAGTCAGTGCCTCTTAACTGTAATGACCTGGATGGCCTGAGGGGGGAAGCATTCAGAGTCTACAGGAAGGCCTGTGGCATTCTGTGACCAATGGGCACCGTTGGAGTTGGATTACGTCATCACGCCCACCCCATCCCCAAACAAATTTCAATTGGCAAGTTTGCTTTGGGAGTTTTTGTCTTTTGTTCTTTCAAGGGCAGCCGATTTGGGCGAATTTGGTTCACAGGCTATGAATAGAGTCAGCCAGGACACTAGTTAGGAGTCAAGAGCTCTGTAGGAATACATCCTGAACATCAACTAATGTTCAAAGATAAAAATCACCACTTGTTTGAGAGTTCAGGGTCTCGCCTGGATCCGGTTAACAGGAGGGAGATTCCAGATTTCCACTGCCTTCTCTGATCAAAAGTGCTTCATCACATCAGTCCCGAGTGGCTCTGGCTCTTGTTTCCAGATTATAAATGCATCTGTGTCCACACATTAATGAATTTCGAGCAAGATATGATATTGAACTCTTCTTCCACTGCCTCCATGGACGACAGTTTCTTTGGGTAAGAGTCCTCTCCCCGTCCCACAGATGCCTTCTCCCAGCTCCAACACTCTCCCTCCACCTGGACCCCTCTCTCTGGCCTTTTACCTCCATATGTTCATCGAGAATTGTTGACCTGACATTGGTCACCTCAATTCCTCTGCACCCCGCCATTTCCCCCATTACCCATTCCACTCTGTCCTCCTGGGAACTGACTGCACACCGAGTTCTCAGATCCAACCGTGACTTTATCATTAAGCTGCCGATAAGGACGGTGCTGTAGTTGTCTGGTGGATTGACCTCTACATTGCAGAGGCTGAGCACCATCTCTCAGATACCTCTCCTCCGACCTCCCTCTGGATCGTGACCCCCACCATGGAACATCAGGCCATTCTATCAGCCACAGTCACCAACCTCATTTCATCTGGTGATCTTGCCCCACCACTTCCAATCTGATAGTTCCCCGGCCGTGCACAGCTCACATCTACCTCCTTCCCAAAACAGGACTCCCCAGACAGACCCATTGTTTCTGCCTGCTCCTGCCATCCCTTCCTACCTTAACTCATTCCTGGTGCAGTCCCTTCTCACTAATATCTGCGATTCGTTAAACACTTTATGCCAGTTTGGGAATTTCTAGTTTGCTGTCTCCAGCCACCTTCCCTTTCCCATGGAAGTGCAATCCCTTCACAAGCCCATCCCCCACCCCAGAATGGGGTGCAGGGCTCTCAATTTCTTCCTGGAGGAAAGGCCTGAACCGTCACCATACCCCGACCATCCTCCACACCCCCATGCTCCACCCTCTCCCACCCTACCCTGCTTGGTCCCACCCCCACCCAGACCTGCCACCCCATCCTCACCCTCTCCCACCCAGCCGAGCTCGTCCTCACCCTCAACAACTTCTCCTTTAACTCCTCCCATTTTATTCCAGTCAGGGGGTGACCATGGGTACCCGCATGGGCCCCAGTGATGTCTGTCTCTTTATGGGGTATGTGGAACATTCCCTGTTCCAGTCCTCCTACAGCCCCCACCCACCTCTCTTTCTCCGAATCATCGATGATCTCGGTGCTGCGTCCCTCTCTCACCCAGAATTGGAAAGTTTAATCAATTTCACTTCTGATTCCTCTTCTATCCTCACCTTCACCTGGTCTATCCCTTCCCTTCCTCCATATCTCTGTTTCTATTTCTGAGGATAGACTGGCTATTAATATCCACTTTAAACCCACTGACTCCCACAGTTACCCAGACGCAACATCTTCGCTTCCTGGAAAGACGCTATTCCATTCTCCCAGTTGCTCTGTCTCTGTCGTATCTGTTCCAATGAGTTCTGAGGAAGGGTCACTTAGTGTTAACTCTGATTTCTCTGCACAGATGCTGCCAGACCTGCTGAGCTTTTCCAGCAATGTCTGTCTTTGTTCCAGCTTCTGATTACCAGCGGCGTTCAGGGTTAGGAGGTGGAAGGTGGTTAGAAGGTACTGAAGTGTTAATGAGCTATGAAATGCAGAGGCAGGCTTGTAGGCTGAGTGCTGAAGATGTGTTGCTGGAAAAGCGCAGCAGGTCAGGCAGCATCCAAGGAACAGGAGATTCGACGTTTCGGGCATGAGCCCTTCTTCAGGAAGGAGTGACCAACTCTAGTTCCTCTTTACAAATACATAGACTCAAAAATACTCACACTTTCAGATAAAACAGATAAACATAAATCAATGTGCACACGAGTGCCCAGGTACATACACAAACAGAAACATGTAGATGTGTCCTATCAAAATCTCTCACTTCCTAAAAACCTCTGTCAGGTGACTGCTTGATCTGTCTTGATCTAAGGAGGATAGTCCTTAAATTTTTCAAGTCTTCCTCATAGCTGCAGCCCCTTATTTCATTTTCAATTATTCACGGGATGAGAATATCACTGGCCAGGCCCACATTTATTGCCCGGCCCTAACTGCCCAGAGGGCAGTTAAGCGTCAACCACATTGCTGGGAGTCTGGAGTTACATGTAGACCAGACCAGGATGGCAGTTTCCTTCCCTAAAGTACGTTAATGAACAGGATGGATTTTCCCACCAATCAAAAGTGGTTTCGTGGGCATCATAAAAGTCTTAATTGCAAACTTAAAACAAAAATTGGATTTCAATTCCACGGTCTACCATGGCAGCTCCCTGGAATATGACCCTGGTCTCAGGATGAGAGGTCCAGTGATAATATCACAAGGCCATCACCTCCACTAACCTCCTATTTAACCTTTCTGTAGACTTTCTAAATGTGAATTCTTATTGTTCTTGTTCATTCTGTTGATTGCCCTATGTGTGGCAGGAAGAACTTACCGCGAAGTTCGACAATGCGATGCCTCTTTCCACACCCTCCTCCCTTCTTCTCCCTTAACCCTCGGTTTGAACCTGTGACCCTTGGTGAGGCCTATAGGGTTCACGTTGCCTTTTTGACAGCCATTGCTTACCATCTGTGACCTCCAGCTGAGCCTTAGCCAGGATGCTTCCTGCCACGGTCAAGGCCTGACAGATGTAGTAGCCAGCGTCCGACCTCTGGATGTTGGTGATGGTGAGGTCACCAGCTGAAGAGACGGCAAATCTACTGGAAGGCTGGGGAGGCTGGTTCGGAAACAGTAGGTTCTGGAGAGAAGAAGGAAAAAAAAACCCAAGGAAATTCATTGCAAGCTGTCCAACACTGCTCACCAAGAGAACACTGCCTTTAAGAACATCAAAGTAGAACAGGGTAATAAATAAATTAATCGCATTGAGCCTGCTCTCCTACTTAATATGAACATGACATTGGGTGATTATTTGGATTGAAATGGCATGCAGATATGAGGAAAAGGCAGGAGATAGGCACTCGGGGATTGAACCTGCACAGGCACGATTGATCCAATGGCCTCCTTTTGCACTGTAACAATTTTGAGACAGTGTCACTGATCATCCATCTCAAATCTATCTCCTCACGCCTTCCCCATGTTCCTTAATTCCCTTCATGACAGAAACATATGCACCTCTGTCTTGAAGATACAAACAAGGAACAAGGAGTAGGCCCCTTGGTACTTCAAACCCATTCTGCCTAACCATTGAGATCGTGGCTGATCTGATCTGAACCTCAACCCTACATTCCTGCATAAGCCTCGATAATCTTTCATTTTAGTGGGAATTGAGGCTATATCTACCTCTGCCTTTTGAGGAAGGGAATTCCAAAAACCTACAAACTGCTGAGGGAAAAGCATGTTTTCTCATCTATGTTTTAAACTGGCGCCCCTTAGTTTTAAACGGTGTGACACCGCCTGGTTCTAGATTCTCCCACAAAAGGAAACATCCCTTCAACATCCATCTGGTCAAATCCTCTCAGGGTCTTAGATGTTTCAATTAAGTCACGTCTGACTGCTCTAAACTCCACAGGATACAGGCCCAACCTGTCTAGCCTTTACTCACGAGTAAACCCAGGGATTAGTTTGATAAATCTTCTTTGAACTGCTTCCATCCTTCTGTAAATAGACTGACCGGTACTGGAGATATTATCTCAACCATGTCCTCTAGAACTAGAGCAACATTCACAATCCTTTGCTGTTGAGTACTCCAAATATTCCCAACATTTGGGAATTGAAGGAAGCTCTTGTCATCTCAGTTCAGAGTGGCTGACCTCGTTCCCTGAGGTCATAACTTTGGATTTATCCTGAACATTCCGATACATATACTCCACATTGACCCTAACCAATTTGACTTATTTCCATTCAGATCACCTTGAACTCTTCTCAACTCCAGGAACTTCAGCTTCAAGCAGAGACACAGGAGGAGACAGAGTGGTTCCGTGAGATATGCTGTCACCTGAGGATGACTGAAGTGTACAGAGCAAGGAAGGTAATCAAGTCCCTTCCTGCAGAGTTTCCCATGCCTTATGATACCTCAATACCAACAGTTCAACATCACACAACACTAGGTTATAGTCCAACTGGCACCTCGATATCATCAACACTAAAAGTTTACAGCTGCAAATGTGTTGCTGGTCAAAGCACAGCAGGCCAGGCAGCATCTCAGGAATAGAGAATTCGACGTTTCGAGCATAAGCTGAAGGGCTTATGCTCGAAACGTCGAATTCTCTATTCCTGAGATGCTGCCTGGCCTGCTGTGCTTTGACCAGCAACACATTTGCAGCTGTGATCTCCAGCATCTGCAGACCTCATTTTTTACTAATAGTTTACAGCCTAGCTATGTGTTTTAAATATGGGTGTCACGGTGGCACAGTGGTTAGCACTGCTGCCTCACAGCGCCGGAGACCCGGGTTCAATTCCCAACTCAGGCGACTGACTGTGTGGAGTTTGCACATTCTCCCCGTGTCTGCGTGGGTTTCCTCCGGATGCTCCGGTTTCCTCCCACAGTCCAAAGATGTGCGGGTCAGGTGAATTGGCCATGCTAAATTGCCCCTAGTGTTAGGTTAGGGGTATGGGTGGGTTGCGCTTCGGCGGGTCGGTGTGGACTTGTTGGACCGAAGGACCTGTTTCCACACTAAGTAATCTAATCTAATCTAATTAAATGGTGCAACCGTATCAGGTGGATTTGGTGTTAGCTGGGACTCAGTGGATGGCACTACAATGTATTAGAAGGTGATGGGTCCAAATTTCACATGCGAGGCCTGAATGCACACCCCAGACTGGGGTACACACTGCAGTACTGAGGAGGGGGACCTTGTTATCTATTTGGGTGAGGCATTAAACTGACTCCCTGTACGTCCTCTCAATTAGGTGTGGAAGATTCTGCAGCACTCTTTGAAGAGCTGCTAAGGCTGTTCGTGGTGCTCTAGCTAGGCCGTCAGTCGATATCACTGAGATTGGTGACCTTGCTGCCCTGTCAAGGTGGGGGGCCGGGGGAGGGGGATAGAATGTCCCAAATCAGTGACTGCATCTCTCTACATTTCAACCATGTCTGCACTTCAACAAAATACCTTGTTCTAATCTTTGGATTACTGGATGTTGTGAAAGGTGTTATATAAATGCAAATTCTTTCTTTCAATAAAAAGCTTGAATCCCAGTGATTTAATATAAACTAGCAGTAGGAGTAGGCCATTTAGCTTTCGAAAGTGCCCCCCCACCATTCAATGTGATCATGGCTGACCCTCTGTCTTAACGTCATCGTCCTGCTTTCTCTCCACAACCCTTAATACCTTTAAAATGTAAATATGTACCTAACCCTTTTTAAATTCATTCACCGGACATGGACGTCACTGGCCAGGTCAGTATTTATTGCTCATTCCTAAGTGTAGAGTGGACATTTGAGAGTCAGTGACCTTGAAGATATGTTTCTCGAATATATCCAATGACTTGCCATCCCCGGCCTTCTGTGGTAGAGAGATCCACAGGTTCACTCCCTGTGCTCCCTCGTCTCACACGCTAGTGACAAGGTCTCAGAGATTTTGCATCAATCCATCAATGAGGTAATGACCCTCAGAAAGGTAATTGCAAATCCTCACACTCAGTAAGATTTAACCATCGGCCATCTTTAATGCGCGAAAATATCTATAGGAGCTACACCGGAGTATTATTGAACAACATTTGTCACTGATTAGCCATGTAACTTTTAGTTCATTCCCTAAATACCTAGAGGTCGGGTGGGAGTCAACTATATTACTGTGGATCATAATTCACAAGATTAGAGAGGCAAAATTCCTTCCCTGCAGGACATTAGTGAGCCAGATGGATTTTTACAGCAATAGGTAGTGTTTTTATGGTCACCTTTAGACTAACCTCTGTTCAACAAATTTAAATTTCATCATCAGCCTGGGTGGGATTTGAACCCATCATCCAAGAATGTTAACTTGGGGTTTACTAGGACCACAGACAGCTATGACATCACTTTCCCTAAACAGGCACTGGGCAGACACACAAGATCTTGGCCCGAGAGAGAGGTTTTAAGCAGCATCATTAAGAGGTAGGGGCAGAGAGAGAGAGAGAGAGAGAGAGAGATGGGGGCTGGGACATAGAGAGAAAGAAAGAAAGAAGGAGATAGAGAAAGGAACAAATATAGAGAGATGAAGATAGAGAAAAATGAGATAGAGAGAGAGAGAGCGAGATGAGGGGAAGGTCGAGAGAAAGACAAAGATAGGGAGATAGATATAAATATAGATAGAGAAAAGATGTAGAGAAATGAAGATAGAAAGTGAGATAGAGAGAGAAAAAGAGAGCGAGATGGAGGGAGATACAGAGGAAGAGAGAGATAGGTATAGAGAGAACGAGATGTAGGGAGATGAAGATAGAGAGAGATAGAGAAAGCGAGAGAAAGAGTGAGATACAGGGACAGAAAGCAAGAGGGAGATAGGGAGAAAGAAAAGGAGACATACAGAGAGAGGGAGTTGCATTGAGACAGAGAGAAGCAGTAACCCAGAGAGTTTAGGGAGGGAATTCCGCATCTTAGAATCCAGGCAATTGAAAGTATGGCCATTGATGCTCAAAACAATGAAAATCAGGGACACAGGAATAGTCAGAATTGGAACACAGAGGTTGTAAGGTGGTAATGCTGAAGGTGATCACAGGTAGAGTGAGGGGTCACAGAAAAGCAGGGTTAAAATTGATGCGATTTGAACTGCATAGTATTTGGGGGCTAGTATTGACAGAGCTGAGGACAGGGCTGTTTAACCCTGGGCGTTAGACAAATGATGTCTGACGGCCCAGGGATTCTTTGCACATGCCTGTTACAGCCTGAAATTTTCACCCCCTTTCACAGGAGGTCACAGTAGCAAATTAATGCTCTTCAATTAGACAGTCTGCAATTTTTCCACTCCCTTAAATTATGTCACCACTTAATTAAGAGATGCATACTTTTATTAGCCAATGATGGATTGTCCACTCTGATAGATTCAAGGATGATGCCATTAGTCCTCACTGCAGCGAACAAATGATGCCTCTTATGTTCTACAAATTATGCTTAACCTTGCATTATTTGGCAGTATAGTTATCAGCTCACCCTCTATTAACTGGTCGCAATCCCATCTGAAAAACACTGTGTCCACACTCCATCTATTCTCATTACATCCCCACAGTAAAAGTTGTCTGGTTGAATGATGATGTTCAACTCTTGATGTTCTTAAAAGGGCAGTGACAGGGCTTGTGTGATAATGTCTGCCAACATCAGATTAGCTTGATCACGTCTTAAAAACCTACCCCTCTCATCAAGCTTTCCAGTCCCCATCAGAAGAATATATTGGCCTTGGAGAGAGGATGTTTACAAGAATGATACCTGGACATCAGGTGTTGTTATACGGAAAGACTATACAAATTGTGTCTGTTTTCTCCAGAGTTTAGAAGGTTAAAGGGCGAGCTGATTCAAGTCTTTAAGATTTTAACTGAAAAAGATTATTGCAAATGTTTCGTCCCCTGGCTAGGTGACATCATCAGTGCTCTGGAGCCTCCTGCGAAGCGCTTCTTTGATGTTTCTTCCGGTATTTATAGTGGTCTGTCCTTGCCGCTTCCGGGTGTCAGTATCAGCTGTCCGCTGTAGTGGTTGGTATATTGGGTCCAGGTCGATGTGTTTGTTGATGGAGTTTGTGGATGAATGCCATGCCTCTAGGAATTCCCTGGCTGCTCCTAGAGGCATGGCATTCATCCACAAACTCCATCAACAAACGCATCGACCTGGACCCAATATACCAACCACTACAGCGGACAGCTGATACTGACACCCGGAAGCGGCAAGGACAGACCACTATAAATACCGGAAGAAACATCAAAGAAGCGCTTCGCAGGAGGCTCCAGAGCACTGATGATGTCACCTAGACAGTGAATGAAACGTTTGCAACACAAATTCCCAGCTTGGCGAACAGAGCCACAACAACGAGCACCCGAGCTACAAATCTTCGCACAAACCTTGAAAAAGATTAACTATGTTGGAGATTCTCAAACTAAGGAGCTTAGTCTTAAAATTACAGCCAGACCATTCAGGAGGAACTATTGGAAGCACTCCTACACACAAAGGGTGGGAGATGTTCAGAACTCTATTCCACAAATGGCATGGATGCTGGATCAGTTAGTTTTAAATCTACAATAGAAATTTTTTTTTAAGCAAAGGTGTTACAGGATATGGGCCAAAGGCAGGTCTATGGATTTCAGCTAGGAGGCAGTGAGGACTGCAGATGCTGGAGATCAGAGTCAAAGAGTATAATGCTGGAAAAGCACAGCAGGTCAGACAGCATCCGAGGAGCAGGAAAATTGATGTTTCGGGCATAAGCTGTTCATCAGGAATGAGACTTGTGGGCTGGGATGCTGAGAGATAACTGGGAGGGGGGGGGTGGGGATGAGAGGAAGGTAGCTGGGAATGTGATAGGTGGATGGAGGTGGGGGTGATGGTGATAGGTCAGAGAGGAGGGTGGAGTGGGTAGGTGGGAAGGGAAATGGACAAGTAGTTCAGTTCAAGAGGACAGTGCCGAGTTGGAAGGTGAGATCTGGGATAAGACATCATAAGGATCTGCAGCTACACCGGCACCATTCCCCACATTTTGCTCTGCTCCCACAAGGAGGCTGAACAGTTCATCACCTTCACTGACACCTTCCACCCTGACCCCAAGTTCACCCGAACCATCTCCCCTTCCTGGACCTCTCCATCTCCATCTCCGGCCACCAACTCAACACAGACATCTACTACAAACCCACCGACTCCCACAGCTACCTGGACTACACCTCCTCCCACTTTGCCTCCGCTGCATCTGCTCCCAGGAGGACGAATTCCACCATGGAACATTCCAGATGGCCTCCTTCTTCAAAGACTGTAATTTTGCCTCACACGTGGTCGACAATGCCCTCCCGCACCTCTGCCCTCAAAACCCCACCCTCTCCAATCGCAACAAGGACAGAAACCCCCTGGTCTTCACCTTCCGCCCCACCAATCTCTGGATACATCACATCATCCTCTGCCATTTCCACCGCCTACAAACAGACCTCACCACCACTGATATATTTCACTCCCCACCCCTGTCTGTGTTCCACAGAGACCATTCCCTCCATAACTCCCTTGTTAGGTCCATCCCCTGACCAAACCACGCTCCACTTCCAGCACCTTCCCCTGCCACCACAAGAAGTGCCAAACCTGCACCCACACCCCACCCTCCTTCACCTCGGTCCAAGGCCCCAAAGGATCCTTCTATATCTGGCAGAGATTTTACTGTATTTCCACACACGTCATCTACTGTGTCTATTGCACTCAATGTGGTCTCCTCTACATGGGGGAGGCAGGACGCCAACATGTGGAACATTTCAGAGAACATCTTTGGGACACATGCACTAGGCAACCTCTCCTGCCCCCCCAAGGGCATGCAAATCCTGGGCCTCCTCCATTGGCAAACTCCAGCCACCCAACGCTTGAAGAAAAAACGCTTCATCTTCCGTCTTGGGACCGTCCAACCACACGGGATCAATGTGGATTTCACCGTTTTCCTCATCTTCCCTCCTCCCACCTTATCCCAGATCCAAACATCCAACTCAGCACCACCCTCTTGAACTGTCCTACCTGTCCATCTTCCTTCCCACCTATCCGCTCCATCCTCCTCTCCAACCTATCACCTTCACCCCCACCTTAATCTACGTATCACATTCTCAGATACCTACCTCCCACCCCCAACCCCACCCTTCCCATTTATTTCTCAGTCACCTTGGGCCACCCCCTCATTCCTGATTAAAAGCTTATGTTCAAAATGTCAACTCTCCTGCTCTTCGGATACTTCCTGACCAGCTGTGCTTTCCAGTGCCACACTCTTTGACTATGGATTTAAACTACAGATTATCCATGATCTCATTGAATTCCTGATCCAATGTTCCTACGACAGCTTCTTCTGTGGCTTGGTGGCAAAGTTTTACTTGAAAATCAATCGCTTCTCTGAGGCACCTTGGGGTGTTTAATGAACTGAAAGGTGCTAAGTAAGTGTAACTTGTTGCTGCTGTTGATGAGGTGAGGAAGGAAGGGAAGAGAAAGACCAATCACCTCGATGACCTCTATTCCCCATTTGTTAACTGCTCAACCATAAAGGCATCAATGCTCAAGCTAAGATTGGTCTGTGTCTGTGTCTCAGCAGGTAACACCTGTCACTTCTCGCTCAATGATTTGTGCCATTCACTACACAGTCAAGACAGACCTTATCACATTTGAGCAGAAGTAGGCCATTCAGCCCATCGAGTCTGCTCCACCATTCAATGAGATCATGGCTGATCTGATCATCCTCAACTCTACTTACCTGTCTTTTCCCCATTACCCTTGATTCCCTTATTGATTAAAAAAACGTATCCATCTCAGCCTTGAATATACAATCACCCAGCTTCAACAACTCTCCGCAGCGAGAAATTTCACGGATTCACTATACCCTGAGACAGGAAAATCTGGATGATTGAAAGGAGGCGAATGTTATTTCTCTGTTCAAGAAAGGGAATAGGGAAATCCTTGGGAATTACAGACCTGTCAGTCTTACGTCTGTGGTAAGCAAGGTATTGGAGAGGATTCTGAGAGATAGGGTTTATGACGATTTGGAAAAACGTAGTTTGATTAGAGATAGTCAGCATGGCTTTGTGACCGGCAGGTCATGCCTCACAAGCCTTCCTGAGTTCTTTGAGGATGTGACGAGACAAGTTGATGAAGGCCAAGCAGTGGATGTGGTGTATATGGATTTCAACAAGGCATTTGATAAGGTTCCCCACGGTAGGCTCATTCAGCAAGTTAGAGGTATGGGATACAGGGAAATTTGGCTATTTGGATACAGAATTGGCTGGTCGAAAAAAGACATTGAGTGGTAGTGGATGGGAAATATTCCGCCTGGAGATTGGTGACCAGTAATGTCCTGCAAGGATCTGTTCTTGGGCCTCTGCTCTTTGTAGTTTTTATAAATGACTTGAATGAAGAAGTGGAAGGGTGGATTAGTAAGTTTGCTACTTTTAGGGTCACAGTGTGCAAACTCTTCTTGAGGAACTCTTGTTTGCAATTGGGTCTTTGGTAATTATTACCAAAAATGCCAGGGGAGTGGGTCCACCTCAGCCAGAATGGGAGATTTGAACTCCATGCTTTCAGCACTAAGCTGATCTACACGCTGGCCATCAAACCATTAAAGGCCCTCGTCTGTGTGTGTAGAGTCTACTACTTTTCACCACAATTAGCTTATAAAACCTGTGAAAATATACTGCTGTGAGTAACAATGAGACAAAGGTAGGTGAGGACCTGGAAACAAGCATTATCATGAAAGAGAGCGTATCGGGCAAGCTGATGGAGCTAAGGGTAGGCAAATCTCCTGGCCCTGATGGAATGGATCCCAGGGTGCTAAAAGAGATGGCAGGAGAAATAGCAAATGCACTTGTGGCTATTTTCCAAAATTCATTGGACTCTGGGGTAGTTCCAGCAGATTGGAAAACAGGAAATATGGGAGGTAGACGAAAGATGGGGAATTAGAGACCAGTTATCTTAACTTCTGTAGCGGGGAAGATGCTTGAGTCTATTATCAAGGAAGAAATAGCAAGGCATCTAGATAGAAATTGTCCCATTGGGTAGACACAGCATGGGCTCATGAAAAACAGGTGATGGTTAACAAATCTTTTGGAATTCTATGAAGACATTATGAGCATGGTGGACAACAGAAACCCAGTAGATGAGGTGTATCTAGATTTCCAAAAGGCCTTCAACAAGGTGCCGCACAAAAGGCTGCCATATAAGACAAAGATGCAAGGCATTATGTGCAATGTATTATCATGGATAGAGGATTGGTTAATTAACAGGAAGCAAAGAGTAAGAGCTAATGAGTGTTTTACTAGTTGGTGATCAGTCTCTATTGGTGTACCTCAGGGATCAGTGCAGGCCTGCAATTGTTCACAATTTACATAGATGATTCGGAGCTGGGGACCACGTGTCATGTGCCAAGGTTTGTGGATGACACTAAGGTGAGTGGTCGAGCAAAGTGTGCAGAGGACCCTGAAACTTTACAGAGAAACACAGAGAGTTTTAGTGAGTGGGCAAAGGTTTGGCAGATAGAATACAATGCTAATAAATGTGAAATCATTCATTTCAGTAGGAATAACACTAAAAAGGACTATTATTTGAATGGTAAGAAATTGCAGCATGCTGTAGTGCAGAGGCACCTGGGTGTCCTTGTGCAGGAATCACAGAAGTGGATTAGAGTGGTGCTGGAAAAGCAAAGCAGGTCAGGCAGTATCCAAGAAGCGGGAAAATCAACGTTTTGGGCAAAAACCCTTCGTCAGGAATGAGGCAGGGAGCCTCTAGGGTGGAGAGATAAATGGGAGGGGGATGGGACTGGTAGAGGAATTGGAAATATGGGATGGCATTTTTGCAGGAGGTAGGGTGGGAAGAGGTGTAATCCAGGTAGCTGTTGGAGTTAGTGAGTTTGTAAAAAATGTCAGTGTGAAGCCAGTCGCCATTGATGGAGATGGAGAGGTCCAGGAAGGGGAGGGAGGTGTCAGAGATGGTCCAGGTGAATTTAAGGTCAGGGTGGAATGTGTTGGTGAAGTTGATGAACTGCTCAACCTCCTCGCGGGAACACGAGGTGGCGCTGATGCAGTCATCAATGTAGTAAAGGAAGAGGTGGGGAGTGGTGCAACTATGGAAGATGGACTGTTCTATGTTGCCAAAAAAGAGACAGGCATAGCTGGGGCCATACGGGTGCCAATGGCTACCCCTTTGGTCTGGAAGAAGTGGGAGGATTCAAAGGAGAAATTGTAAAGGGTGAGGACCAGTTCAACCAAACGAATGAGAGTGTCGGTGGAAGGGTACTGTTGGGGACATCGGGAGGGGAAAAAACAGAGGGCTTGGAGGCCCGGGTCATGGCGGATGGAGATGTACAGGAATTGGATATCCATGGTGAAGATGAGGCGTTGGGGCCAGGGAAACGGAAGTCTTGGAGGAGGTGGAGGGTGTGGGTGGGGAGTTCCTGGACTGGGGGTATAGGACAGTATCGAAGTAGGTGGAGATGAGTTCGGTGGGGCAGGAGCATGCTGAGACAATGGGTCGGCCAGGGTGGTCAGGCTTGTGGATCTTGGGAAGGAGGTAGAACCGGGCAGTGCAGGGTTCCTGGACTATGAGGTTGGAAGCTGTGGGTGGGAGATCTCCTGAGGTGATGAGGTTCTGTATGGTCTGGGAGATGATGGTTTGATGATGGGGGAGTGGACTCATGTTGGGGGGGGGGGTGGCTGGGTAGCCTTAGGGGGCAGAAGCTTTAGGATAAGGGGTAGCAGATTTAAAACATAGATGAGGAGGAATGACTTCTCTCAAAGGGTGGTGAATCTGTGAAATTCACTCCCCCAAAGTGTGGTGGATGCTGGGTCACTGAGTTAACTTAAGGAGGAGACAGAGAGATTTTTAATGAGTAATGGGTTGAAGGTTATGGGGACTGCGCAGGAAAGTGGCGATGAAGACAAGTGGAGATCACCCACGATCATATTAAATGGAGGAGGCAGTTGAGGGGCTGAATGGCCTCCTCCTGTTCCTAGTTCATATGTTTGTTCTTATATGAAAAGCTTTTGGACAGGCAGAGATTGTGACAGGTGTTATAGAAATTCAAGCCTTAGCCATCATCCATAGATTATTTTCTCTGTGATGGACAAGTGGGAGATGAAATTGAAGAAATGAGGCAAAAAGTATTCCCTGATGACTCAGAGGAAACACGCACACCCAGCAGGGGCATGAAGTTTGTGTTCCCATGGCCTGGGGATGTGTTCCCCCTCTCCTTATGGGTAGGTTAGGACAATACAGGGCTAGGAGGGGAATGAGGGAAGAGACCGATCAGAGGATCAACAATGGGTTTCGGTGACCCTGGATTAGAAAGAGCAAAGTATCTGCTTGGGTTCCCCTACACCTTGCCTACTGATCGACTCCAGGAGCAAAGGTTGAATATGTCAAAAATTGTTCATGGTGGCCCGTGGCTGTCACTGGCCGGTCAGTATTTACCGTCCATCATTAAATGTCCTTGAGAAGGTGTCTGTGAGTCACCGAATGAAACTGCTGCTGACCATGATCTAGGTACAGCCACAGTACTGTTAAGGATAGTAAAGTCAGGATTGCACGTCATGAAGGTGATACTCCACAGAAAATAGGAGCAGGAATAGGCCATTCGGCCCTTTGAGCCTGCTGCATTCCATGGAACAATTGTGCATCAAAGACACCAGCAAAGCGTGTGTTGACTAAAATAGACTCCTCCTCTGACTATAAGTAATCATTTCATAGGAATTTACAGAAGGACATTGGCTTATGGTACCTGCATGAACTCTTTAGATCAACTATCCAATCAGTTCAAATTCTCTCTTCTTTTCCATAGCCACGATTTTATTTTCTCTTTCAGAATTTATCCATTTTCCCTTTGAACTTTACAATTGAATTTGCTTCCACCACATTTTTAGGCAGTTCATTCCAGGCCATAATAAAGACAAATCTCTCACATTGGCCTATCTGCTGGTTATCTTTAATCCCTGTGCTGTCTTGACTCATCTATCACTGAAGATAATTACCCTTATTTAGTCTATCAGAAAAAGTACATACTCTTAAAGATCTATTTCCTTTCAAAGTAGCAACAAACACAAAATCTCTACAGTCCCAGTTGCAGAGAAATTATCTTTGGGCATCTTTTGATTACCTTGTTTTGAGATTATGTGAGCTGATTAACACAGGAGCTGATACAGGGCTCTTAGAGCACAGCCCAGCTCTAGAAACACATACTGACTCAATCTTCTGCATTACTGAACTTGACTGGTGACATGCTGGGCAACTGGTGATGTTCAGTGTTCTCTCACATTGACATAGGAGCAGGAGTAGGCCATTCGGCCCTTCGAGCTTACTCCACCATTCAATATGATCACAGCCGGTCATCCAACTCAGTCCCCTGTTCCCATTTTCTATTTTGCACGGAGAACTGTATCTAATTCCTTCTTCAAAACATTCAATAGTTTTGTCTCAAGCTGTTTTCTGTGGAAGAGAATCCCACAGGCTCACCACTCTCTGGGTGAAGCAATTTCTCCTCAACTCAGTCCTAATTGGTTTATTCTATGAGACCCCTAGTTCTGGACTCACCAGACATTGGGAACATTCTTCCTGGGTTTACCATGTCCAGTCCTGATAGAACTTTATAGGTTTCTGTGAAGTGACCCCCTCCTTATTCTTCTAAACTCCAGTGAATATAGTCCTAACTGATCCAGCCTCTCTTCATACAGGTAGCTTATTGATAATGTGACGGTTGTGTTTTTGCACATTATAGAAAAATCGCGCTTTGGAAACAGCACTTCAGGTCTTAGCAATGTAATCGTGTTACAGCCAACACACATTTTAAAGGTTTGTGCTTTAGAAAAAGCATCCCAATTTGTCTTTCCTCAGATAAGGAGACCAAAACTGCAGACAGTACACCAAGTATGGTCTCACCAAGGCCCTGTACAATTGCAGTAAGACATCTCTGCTCCTGTAGCCATTTAAATCTGATGATGCAGCCAATTTGTTATTTTGTCGGAGAGTCCCTGAGTGTTTCACAGCCAATTAGGTACTTTAACATGTAGTTGCAGGCATAATCAGAGAGGATTTGGTGGTAATGTCAATGGGCTCGCAATACAGTGGCTCCATTGAATGCTCTGGGGCATGGGTTCAAATCTCACCATAACAGAGAGTAGAATTTGCATTTAATAATTTTAAAAAGGAAGATCTGAAATAAAAAGCTTGTGTAATAGTGATCATATAACCATCATCAATTGTTGTAAAAACCCAGATGGCTCACTCAGAGAAATCTGTTGTCCTTACCCAGTCTGGTCTATGGGTGACTCCAGACCCACAGCAGTGTGGTGAATTGTCACTGCCTGTCATCTGTAAATAAATATTTTTAAAAAGGCAGGAATTGAGGCAGCCAATTTGGTCACAGCCATGCAACGCACAAAAAGAATGTGATTTGAGGTTAATGAATCAGTTTCTGGAGCTGCTGATTGAGTACTGGAACACTGAGACAGTTCCCCCTGTTTATAATCCAAAATAGTCACTGTGGGATTTGCACAAGGAGGGTGAAAACAGCCTTGATTTAACACCTTGTACAAACATTTGGGCAGCACGTCCTCAGCATTGACACCTGTCCTAATATCTGTGTTTTCTCTGTGTTCATTCACAGTTTGAGGGTGTCACTTTATTGCCCAGAGGGCAGTTCAGAGGCGAAAGTGAGGTCTGCAGATGCTGGGGATCAGAGTCAAGAGTGTGAAGCTGGAAATGCACAGCCGGTCAGGCAGCATCCAAGGAGCAGGAAAGTCGTTGTTTCGGGCAAAAGCCCTTAAGAGGCAACTACATTGCTGGGGGGGGGGTCTGAAGTCACATATCAGCCAGACCAGGTAAGAATGGCAGCTTCCTTCCCTGAATGGCATTCCTGAACCAGATGGGTTTTTCCAACAACTGACAATTGATTCCTGGTCATCAGACACTTAATTCCAGATCTTTTTTAAAAAATTGAGTTCGAATTCCACTATTGGTACAGTAGTCAGCACTGCTGCCTCACAGTACCAGGGACCTGGGTTCAATTCCACCCTCGGGCTAATGCCTGCATGGTGTTTGCACATGCTCCCCTTATCTATGTGGGTTTCCTCCCACAGTCCAAAGATTATACTCTCTACAGCATGGAAACAGGTTCTTCAGCCCAACAAATCCACACTGACCCTCCGAAGAGTAACCCACCAAGACCGATTCCCCTACATTTACCCCTGACTAATGCATCTAACACTATGGGCAATTTGGCATGGCCAATCCGCCCTAACCTGCACATCTTTTGGATTATGGAAGGAAACCAGAGCACCCTGAAGAAACCCATGCAGTAAATGTGCAAACTCCACACAGACAGTCTCCCAAGGAATCGAACCCAGGTCTCTGGTGCTGCAAGGCAGCAGTGCTAATCACTGAGCCACCGTGCTATCCTTCACGTTAGGGTGGATTGGCCATGCTGAATTGCCCATTATGTTCAGGGACATGTAGGGCAGGTGCATTAGCCACTGGAAATGAAGGGTTATAGGATACAGGGATAGGTCTGTCTTCAGAGGGTCGGTGTGGACCTTTTGGGCCGAATGGCCTGTTTCCACACTTTGGGGTTTCTATGATTTGCTGTGGCAGGACTCGAACCCAGCCCCCAGAAAATTACCTGGGTGTCTGAATTAACAGTCCAATACCACTAGGCCATCACATCCCCCTGCTCCAGTAGCTCAGTGTCACACTTTGTTGAAGATACCTGTATAAAGTGTCTGAAGACATTTTCATAAGAACATAAAAAACAGCAGGGGTACACCATCAATCCTGCTCTGCTGTTCACTAAGACCATGACTGACTTTCTCCCTCAGCTCCACCTTATCCCCCTGCACTTTAATCTCCTAAATGACTAAGAATCCTCAGTTTTTGAATATATTTAATGGTTAATATCAATATCCATAATTCTTGGCTGTCAAGAATACCAAAGATTCACAGCTCTCTGATTAAAAAGAGTTCTCCTGACCTCAGTCCTAAATGGCCTGGCCCTTTATTCTGAGATAATACTCTCGAATTGGGAATGCCCAATGGTAGTGTCCCTAAACCCAGACCGGGAGGCCTGATTTCAAGTCCCGCCTGTTCCAGAGGTGTGTCACAACATGTGTCACCATCGCCTTCACAAGGACAACAACTTCTCATTCGACAATAAATTTCGGCAAAGTCTGTGTCTCATGAATGAAGAAACTAATCTAACCGGATTGACTCAAATTATCTACACTCTCTAACGTCAGACTTTGCAGCCAGTGCAAGGCAGCCTGCAAGTATTTTCCAATTTATAGGAACAGGGGTAGGCCATTCAGTCGCTTGAGCCTGTTTCACCATTTAATGAGACTATGACCGATCTGTGGCCTAATCGCATTTACATCCTCCTTTGCTCCAAATCCCTCAATACCTTTGTTTAGCAAAATGTATCTTTCTCAGAATGAAGATTAACAGCTGATCCAGCAGTCACTGCCATTTGTGGGAGAGAGTTCCCATTCTGTGTGGAAGTGCTTCCTAACATCTCTCCTGAATGGTCTGGGCCTAATTCTCAGACTATGCTGCCTGATTCTTGAATTCCCAACAAGTGGGAATAGCTTACCTTTATCTATGCTGTCATTTTTGGTTAATACCTTGAAGACTTGAATTCTCAAGAGGACACGCCTAATTTGTATAATCTCTCCTCATAACTTAACCCCTGAAGTCCAGGTATCATTCCTGTAAACCTATACTGTACTCCCTCCAAGGCCAATCTATCCTTCCTGAGGTCTGGTACCCAGATCTACTCACAGTGCTACCACTGGGATCGAACCAGGGTTTTGTATAACTGCAGCATAACATTTCATCTTTATATTCCATGCTTCTAGATATAAAAGCCAGCATTCCATTAACCTTGTTGATTATTTTCTAAATGTGGAGTTGCCGGTGTTGGATTAGGGCAGACAAGGTCAGATGTCACACAACACCAGGTCAGAGCCCAATGGGTTCACCTGACAAAGGAGCAGCGCTCCGAAAGCTTGTGATTTCAAATAGACCTGTTGGGCTATAACCTGGTGTTGTGTGACTTCTGACCTTTATTATTTTCCAAATTGAGCCCTACAAGAATTTTACACATTTTAATAATGCCTTTCATCCTCTAGTCATCAAAAAAGAAAAGCTTCTTCTACTTGGTCTCACCTGATGGGACAACACTCTCTCAGAAATTGACCTGCGGATGTAAAGGTGCTACACAAATGCAAGCTGTTGATAGATCAGGCACCTGGAGGGGCACTCACCTGGCTTCCTTCTCTCTGCCAGAAGACTGCAGGCTGAGGGTTTCCTTTGGTCACACAGGGGAAGGTGACTGTCCGTCCTTGCGCCACGATCTGGTCTCTCGGTCTCACCACAAATTGTGGGGCAGCTGGGGGAGGGGTGGGGGAATCCAAGCACAGGACATGTCAGAGAACAGAGAACAGGGTGAGTGCCTTTGGAGAAAGCTTTCCACTTGGCTGGACAGAAGCCGGAGGAACATCCCCCCCACCCCCCGTTACACACAGAGACTTACTGAGTCAGCCCACATCCTCGTCTTTCTGAACGGTGGTGTGTTGATGTTCACTGTGTCCTTCCCATACCCATTCCCAGCTTTGGGTACCTGAGTGAATCCCACATGGCACTGAGTCCTTGCTCAATGGCCTTCTCTATTTGAGGGCCAACTTGTTGAGTTGGGATCCCCATTGGTGAATCAAATAAAATGGCAAATCCCACCTTCACCCATCAGCTTTCCAGTATAGAGTTCTGGACAGTGAGCAAGAGCAGGAACCCTGGCTGATTTCCCTCTCTCTAGCCCAGGAGTCACTGGACAGTGAGCAAGAGCAGGAACCCTAGCTGATTTCCCTCTCTCTAGCCCAGGAGTCACTGGACAGTGAGCAAGAGCAGGAACCCTAGCTGATTTCCCTCTCTAATGCAGGGATCTCTGGGCTGTAATGAGAACAAGCAGGAACCTTAGCTGATCTCTTCCTTAATCTCAGGGCTTGTTACAGTCAGTTACAGATAATGTCCCTTTAACATCCTTTGTTTATCTTTCAGTTTGTTCAGTTAATGCTGGTGATATTAACAGCCTGATGCGGCTGACATCATCATCTCAATCTAACAGAGCATCAGGGCTGGATTACCATCAGCAGCAATACAGGAACATCAGGGTACTATAGTCAGTGCTCTTTCATCTACTGGAGCAGGTTAACTCATCAACTTCACACTGCTAGATTCTCAGAGCCTATCACTGCTTCATGTTGAATGTGCAGTAAATCTGAGGTCTGTAACTGTCACTTTATATTGAAAATTCATGGTGATTATTAAAATGATTGGAACTGCATAAAATGCATGAAACCTTCTCGAGAAAAGGGGTCCCTGACAGGGAGCTTTCCCTATAAAAGGGGTCCCTGAAGGGGAGACTGTCCCTATAAAAGGGGTCCCTGACGGGGAGACTGTCCCTATAAAAGGGGTCCCTGACAGGGAGACTGTCCCGATTAAAGGGGTCCCTGATGAGGAGACTGTCCCAATTAAAGGGGTCCCTGATGGGGAGATTGTCCCTATGAAAGGAGTCTTTGAGGGCAAGACTGTCTCTATTAAAGTGGTCCGTGAGGGGAAGACTGTCTCTATAAAAGGGGTGCCTGATGGTGAAAATTCCTTGCTAACATATGCAGGGTTAATAAATGTTTGGTATGAGCATTAGCTGTAGAAGTGCTTTGATTTACACACGCAGAATGATGACAATAAAAACACAGAAATCACGCCAGGATCTGAAAACCCCTGGAAAAAAAGATTGGATTACAACATGCAGAAATTCAAAGCACAAATTGGTCCCAGTCCACATCCCCGACACTCATGCCAAGTCACCCACTGCTTCTGTTAATGTTATCAAAACACGATAGTTCAGCACAATCTAATGTGCACAGCCCAGCATGCATGGGTGAGGCTGATAAAACATATTCACACAGAGCCACGCACAAGCATCTGAATTAAGCTCAGTGATAGCTGAAGCCAAGCAAGCATGGGCAGAGAGAGGGAGAGAAAGCAATTAAACACTGGGCGGCCCAGACCATCTTAGCAATCCAGCGGATAAAGGATCTGGGACAATCTTATCATGAGTTGCTAAATGAGCTTGGATTTCTGTCGAGATGCCATATTCAGTGAGAGAGAAGCTCAGCTTTGCTAAAATGTAACAACAGGGCGGCGAAGAATAGCAGGATCGGACGTGACCAGAGGCACATGAAGTCAGCTTTGAGGAGAGAGACTTTGGGACACAGATGATGTTAACACATTCCATGTTCACCTTTACTTCCACAGCAGTAAATGCACAAACAGCCACACGGCACAAAATACCACACAGCACTTTATTTCTCACTTGTCCTTTCACCTCCTGTGTGCCATCCTCCATCTCTCAGATTTCCCTCACCCTGTTCCTCGCCGGGTGCTGAATCTCACTCCCGAACAGACGAATGGTGACTTCACCCAAATTGGAGCTCAGATGGTCAACGATACCAAAATATTGTAGGGATGGGGTATTACACACACACACACACACACACACACACACACACACACACACACACACACACACACACACACACACACACACACACACACACACACAGTCTCTTTCTCTCTCACACATGCACAGACACACACAGATACACACATACACACAGGTACACACAGACAGACACAGACTTTCCATGCACACACACACACATATGCGCATGTACACAACCACACACACAAATGTATACAGACACGTGCACACATACACACGCATGTGCATGTACATGTATGCACGCAAACAGGACACACACAATCCTAATTTGCTTCACTCCACCATTGGTAGACACTGTCGAAAAATCACAACTTCCCACCTTGAAGACACTGTGTTAAATCTATCTGTTTTAGTCATCTCACCTCTGAGGCTGTGTCAAAACGACATCAAGAAGGCAGTAAAGGGTAGCAGCAGAAGTAGCCCATTGACTCTGGTCTGTTATTCAATGCGATCATGGCTGATCCGATCATCCTCAATTCCACTTTCCTGCCTTTTCTCCACTCACTGAACCCCCACAGTGAGAAACCAGCAGAGTCCCACGACTGGGGACAACTGTGACCCACTGACTCAGTCTCACGTTCTGATCCCATCCTATAAAACACTCGGAGCTTGGTATTCTGCTCTGCTCTGTCCTTGGTCTTCAAACAGAGTATAACATTCTTCACATGATTGGCAAGTAGGCACGGAGAGGGCGTTTGTCCAAAAACACAGTAAGACGTAGGAGCAGAATTAGACCATTCTACCCACAGACTCTGGTCTGCCATTCATTCATGGCTGATACATTTAATAGCCCCATCCTCCTGCCTTCTCCCCATAACCTTGATTCACTTACTCATGAAGAACCTATCGACCTCCATGTTATAGACACACAATGACTTGGCCTCCACAGCCCTCTGAGGCAATGTGTTCCACAGACTCCCCACCCTCTGGCTGAAGAATTCCTCTTCCTCTCAGTTCCAATGAGCCATCCCTTCACTCGGAGGCTGTGCCCATCCTATTTACTCACCCAGGACAATCTCTGCCCCACCTTGCCACATCTGGTTATTCCTTAAATAACATCAAGAGCATTACCTCTGTCACTCTAACTAGGGTTGATTATGTAATGCATCAGAGATTACAGATAACATGTCTCCAATTACCTTATGCCAACCTGAAAGAGCTCCACTCTCATAGTTACATTTTAAACCATGTTTGAAGTTGGTCCCAACATTATCTTAGAAACCTGCAAGGTCTGTGTGCAGGGACCTCATACCTTGCTGAAAAACCGTTAAGAATTCAACCCCTTCTCATGACAAAGACACCTGACAACAACTTGCATTCAAGTAGTGACTTTAAAGTTGTGAAACTTTCCATGCTGTTTCCCAGGAGTGTTATCAGATAGAAACTTGGCACAAGCTACATAAAGGAGGAACGAGAACAGGAGACCAGAAGCTTTGTCAAAATGGCAGGTTTTAACGAGCATTTTGAAGGAGTTTAGGGGTTTAGGAGTTTAGTTTAGAGATTAAGGGGGAGGGACAGGGACAGAGCAGAGTTTAGGGCTTGGGTGACTGAAGGTCTAGCCATCTGTGGGAAACAATGAAGATTGAGGTTATGGGAGAGGCCAGAACTGCAGGAGCAAACTCATTCAGAGAGCTGGGTGGAGGTTGTCAAGGACAATGGAGGATTGCCTTCGTGTTTCTGATCAAAGTGACCATCCTTAGTCAATGTGATATTCAGCTGCAGTTGGCTTCACAAGTCCTGGCTTCCAGCCCACAATTCAAGGGCTTTTGGACTTTCCAGCAAAGATTAGCAGCAGGAAAGGCCAGGTCACTGTACTTCTACCCCTTCCTCGCCCTTCACCATCCTCCTGCCCCGGCCCCTCTACTGAGACTAATGGAATGGTCCTTCTGGTGTTACAGCCCCTGACTGGAATCTGCCAACTGAGGGCAGAAGGGAGGCAAAATCCAGGTGCCCCTATTCTCTAATAGACCAAGTAAAGCTTGATCCCTTGGCTGTACTACAGATTGATGTCTTTTAAACACCAACATACAAGGAATGTTGGACGGCATTGAGGAGAACAACTGTCCCTTTCAACCTCTGACTTTGCTTTAAATGGCTGCGTGGCTTTTTTTTGATTTGAGGCTTTAATGATTTATTGAAGTCGTTTACACTTCACTGGAAATGGATTATCAAGTGCAATATTTAATTCATGATGGAATGCATATGCCTGAGGCAGAAAGATGTTTTTTTTTAAAAAAGAAATAATTTCTTGAAGCCTTTCCCTATCATGTTTTATTCAGTGGGTTAAAGCAATTACAGCAGGGAGGCTTTCGCTTTGTCACCCTGCAAGTCCTCCCCACAGTCTGTGGTTCCACCCCGTGTGTCTGACTGGGATCAGGGAGTGAAACGTGACACAGCTGCGCCAATGATTCGGACGACGTTAACCTGTGTTCTACATTGGGCACACCCTCATGAGGTGGTCTGCCCTCGAAGCCACCCATTGATCAGAGGACGGTATTGTTTCCCTCAGAGCATGAGCTTGAATCCCTCTACAGAGAGGAGAAAGCAAATCCCGGTTCGCATCCCTACCTCATCCTTCAAGTGGGACTGCGATCCTCGGCCTGTATTGGCAGGTGAAGGATTTCCACAACACTATTTTAAGAGATCAAAACTGCACACACTGTTCGGGCTCCCATCCTCACCCCAAACAACATCGCAAAAATCAAATCATGGATAAGGTTAAAAAGCCAAGATCTTTCTTCCCCAGGGTAGAGGAGTCCAGAACTAGAGGGCATAGGTTTAAGGTGCGAGGGGAAAGATTCAAAAGGGATCTCATGGGGATCTATTTCACAGAGAGGGTGGTACGTGTATGAAATGAGCTGCCAGACAATGTGGTGGAGGCTGGTACAATTACAGCATTTAAAAGGCAACTGGATGAGTATATGAATAGGAAGGGTTTAGAGGGATATGGCTAAGTGCTGGCAAATGGAACTAGATTAGGTTGGGATATCTGGTCAGTATGGACGAGTTGGACTGAAGGGTCTGTTCCCACGCTTAACAGCTCTATGAGTCTGAGTTGTCTTTGTGAAATTCTGCTCTGTCAGAACACAAACACTGGCCACACTAAGAAATTATGCTGTTGGCTGTAAAAGTCATTTGGACCACTCTGAGGATGGAAAGGCAGCTACAGAAATGCAAGTTCTTTCTTTCTCTTGACCTGCGCATTGTCCACCATACAAAAGATAGGCAAAAACTTGCCACTCAGCCCCGAACTTCAGTTGGACGATCTGCTGGGTCATACTGAGTCAGATGTTTGTGGATTTAAGGCGCCAGTCTAGGAATCGCACTGTCAGTGCCAAAGAAGTGCAGCACTGTCAGAGGCACAGTCCCCGAGCGGTCCATAAGATGGAATCCCCATCTGCTTTCTCAGGTTGACCTTGAAGCAAGATCTTGAAAATGCTGCACAGAGTTCTAGGTCAATATCTACCCTCCAAACATTCACCTTTAACAAAATATCAAACTTGCTTACACCTAACTCTCAGAAAGCCTCTCGAGATAGGTACACAACAATTAAATACGGAGTAAAGCATCCTCCACACTTTAAACTGAAAGTAAAGTTTCCTCTATCCTGTCCCCATCAAACACTCCTAGCACAGGTACAGCATGAGGTTAGATCGAGAGTAAAGATCCCTCTGTACTGTTCCACCAAATGTTCCCAGGACAGATACAGCCCAGGGTTAGAGACAGACTAAAGCTTCCTCTACTCTTTTAAACTGAAAATAAAGCTCCCTCTACATTGCCCCCATCAAACATTCCCAGGACAGGGACAGCACAGGGTTAGATACAGAGTAAAGCTCCCTCTACACCATCCCCATCAAACATTCCCAGGACAGGGACAGCACAGGGTTAGATACAGAGTAAAGCTCCCTCTACACTATCCCCATCAAACATTCCCAGGACAGGGACAGCATGAGGTTTGATATAGAGTAAAGCTCTCTCTACTATGTCTCCTGAAATTCTCCCAGGACAGGGCCAGCACAGGGCTGGAAACAGAGTAAAGCTCTCTCTACACTAGCACCATCATGTGTGGATAAACTAATCAACACAAATTCTAATGAGAGTCATGGAATCATACAGCATGGAAACAGATCCTTCGCTCCACTACTTATTTACTTCCTTGTGGTCTCAGTCTGGACAGGGCTTGAACTTGTTTCCCAAAGTGGTTTAATTCTCACAGTGTCCCCTCAATCCCTGAACAATCATTGCTCTGTATTTCGATAATGATTTTCATTGTAGGAACAACATGGGAGTTGTCCCCAGGTGACAGGTCATGGTATCTGTTCCGGAATTCTCTCTTCATGGTGCTGTGTGCTGTCATGTGACTACAGCCCTCGTTATCTCTGTGACCTCCTCCTGACACACAACCTTCTGAAATCTCTAATCCCCCAAAACTAGATCTTCCTGAGATTCCAATTTTAATCACTGCACCCCCAACGGCCTTGTCCTCAGCTGTCAAATCTCTGAGCTTCCAAAACCACAGTGTCCAATTCTCTCCACCTCCCGCCCTCTCATTCTTCTGGAAAATGCTCTTTAACACTTTCCTCATTGATCAAATCTTGGCCATCTGTTCTATATCAGGCAGTATCCAAGGAACGGGAGAATCGACATTTCGGGCATAAGCCCTTCTTCAGGCCCGAAACATCGACTCTCCTGCTCCTTGGATGCTGCCTGACCTGCTGCGCTTTTCCAGCAACACATTTTCAGCTCTGATCTCCAGCATCTGCAGTCCTCACTTTCTCCATCTGTTCTATATCACCTCACATGGTTCAGTATCAATATTTGTTTGCTAACACTCCTGTCACACATTGGGAAGGTTTTTGTATTGTTGAAGGCACTAAGTAAATGCAAGTAGTTGTAGATTACATCTAACCAATGTAATCCATCCCTGTGATAATGTGCTGAGATCCCCTTTCAACATCCTTCTACAATAGGTCTAAAATCTCTCCGATCTGGTGGCTGAGGGAGATTTAGAAATGTACAAATGAACTTTGTATTCCTTTTTCTATCTTCACTTGTGCAGCAGAGTGAAATAACAGAGCAGCATTGCGATTAGGAGCAAGGAAAGCAGGCAGTAAAAGCAACATCTACTTCAAGCAGAAGTCAGACCAGACGCCAATCAGACTCCACATTGTATGTGAGAAAACACACTTGCCTTTTTCAAAAATTCTCCTCTTCACCCTCCAGCACCCATTCACCCGACAAACCCTTCTCCACAGTTTGCTGTGGAGGACGGAGTTTGTAAATTGGGTTTCCTGACTGGGACATGAGGTTTCTAAGAGATCGGCCTCATGTTGTCAGGGGGATGGAAGCTAACTGGGAAGACAGCATAAGGCAATGAGGGCGGATATCGGTCAGTGGTCAGAATTGAGGGTCTGAAAAGCTGAAGGGCTGGATGCTTTCATTCCCAAAGACAACCACACTGTGTACCAGGGTGGTACTTAGGATTAAGGTGTCTCTGTAAAGCCACGTCATCAGGGTGGTTGTGAACTGAAGAATGTCTCAGCAGGAGGGAGCCCAGATGGAGCAATAAAATTATTGCACACTTTAAGAAGTGAAATCTGGCACATCAGTTTTTTTTTCAATTGAGGCAGTTTGGGAAGTATGATTCTTTTACATCATTAATGAACAGAGATTGTAACAAAATGTTTCTGTACTTGAGTGTTTATAAGGTGTATTGGAGTGTGTATCAGCATGCGTGTGTTTTGGTATGAGTATGTTTATTAGGAATGTCTGACAGTGTGTCTAAGCGTGTGCATACCTCTCTGTGTGCATACACATGTTCCTGTGTATGAGTGTGAGGTCACAGAGGGCAGGTGTAAGAATGCCTGTGTCTGTGTGTGTGTGTCTGTGTGTATGCGTGTGTGTGTCTATGTCTATATCTGTGTGTGTCTGTATCTGTATCCGTGTGTGTGTGCCTGGGTGTGTTTGTGTGTCTGTGTGTATGCGTGTGTGTGTCTGTATCTGTATCTGTGTGTGTCTGTATCTGTGTGTGTGTGTATGCGTGTGTGTGTCTATGTCTATATCTGTGTGTGTCTGTATCTGTATCTGTGTGTGTGTGTCTGGGTGTGTTTGTGTGTCTGTGTTTTTGTCTGTGCGTGTGTGTGTCTGTAGTGTGTGTGTGTGTGTGTGTGTGTGTGCGTGTCTGTCTGTCTGTATCTGTGTTGATAAGCCTGGATGCCAATGAGTCAGTGGAGTGTGTGTGATTATGAATGTCAGCATATCAGTGAGTGTGTGAGTAATGTTGGTGAAAGTGTGTGCTAGCTGTCTCCTCAAAGTGTGAGAGTGTATGCGTGTGTACAGGATGCACAAGAGGATTGATCCAAGTGATTAATTGATTGATTTATTTATTACCACATGTACCAAAGCTTTGTTTATGAGCAGTTCACGCAGATCATAATCAGCAAGGATGTGCAGATTTTAAAAAGGCAAACAGGTTACACTGCACAGGATGTGCGCTAAACCAGAGCAACATTAGCAAGTACTATCGATGAGAATGTGGACGCAATAAATGTACATGTGAGAGTGAGCATGGGTGTGTCTGTGAGAGCGTGTGTGTATGCGTGTGCGCTTGATGGTATAAGTGGGTGCATGCACATTGTAGTGTGGGAATGTGTGTGAGTGGGTTTATGTGTGTCTGTGTGAGGATTTGAGGGTGAGTGTATGAGCATCTGTGCTCAAATGCCTCAGTGTGTGGTCCACGTTATAAATCAGGTGCCTTCAGGCAACCCAATGAACCATCACATACTTCACACCAGAAAAAAAATCAAATCTATCCATTTTCTTTCAAATACCTTCAACTGAGATCAATGAAATTGTCAGTGGAATTTACTGAGTCAGGTTTTACAGGCTTGTTTTAAAAGGAAAGTTCCAGCTGTTGTATTCACCCAGTCTGTAGTATAATCACTACACTTTAATCTCTCTTGGCAATGATGTGTATTGCTCACTTTGCATTCTGTAATAACCCCCTCCCCCACAGACACTTAAACAACAGAGGTGAACACAATGGGGACAATAACTACACAGTTTCGAGCATTTTGCAGTCATGCTGTAAATGAAAGGAATGATGACTACTTACCGACAGGGTGTGCTGGAGACAGGACACAATGGAGGTGGGTGAGGTAACAAAGGATTTGACAATTTTTTTTAAGGGGAAAAAAAAATAGAGAAATCATGAAGTTAGAATGAATGAAGCATTCGATGCTTACACACAGGGTGGACAACTTTAAAAACACACTCAACCGGCTGAGATATCCATCAGCTCGGAGCCAGACTTCACTGCTGGATCAGATCTGTCCTTCTAGTATTGAAGAATTGGAGGCATTTTCCTGAGTTTTATGGGGAGGAGGAGGGGATTGAGGAATGTAGGGAGGATGTAGGTAGGTGGAGTGAGGGATAAGGGGAAGTGGGATTGAGAAATGAGGCTTTTTCTCATTTTCACATATTACTTTCTGGGCAGTGAGAAATAGTGTGCTTTGGCAGAGATCTGAGCAGTTGAGTGTAAATGACACATTTATAAAGAGCAATTAATGCATATCTACAAATCAGAGGTAGAAAATTACAACTATTGTGTACCAGGAAAGGGTTGAAAACAAAAAGAACAGAAGTAATCATTCGATGACAAACCACAAGTTCCATCAGGAAAACATGCAAATCTCACATCTTCAATGGAGTAAATATGTTACAAACATCAGGAGATCAAAAAATAATCATAATGTGCTTCCTCCAATCAAACACTCAGTGGGAATCGTGTTCTTCCAATGTGATCAGTCGGAATATCAGAGAATGGTAGAATGGTTACAGCACAGATGAAGGCCATTTGGCCCATGGTGTCTTTGCTGTCCCTCCAGAAGATCAATTCACCAATTGCCCACATTGTCCTGCCCTGCTTTGCCTTCAAATCGTTATCCAAGTTTTTTTTTGAAAGCCATGGGTTGCAGCTGCCACACCCACAGCCTCAGCAATCACATCCCAGATCCTCAACACTTTCTCACATCACCATTGTTACTTTTGCCAGTTACCTTATGTTGATGTCCGCTGGTTTTCAGTATCTGCAATGAGAATAGTTTCTCCTTATGTGTCTGTTGATAAGCCATAAGTCCCAGGATAATGGAGTATCTACCTATATATGTGCCACCTCTCCGAACTGGTGGGAGTGTCACTGGAGCAGCATGTCAGAGACCTGGACAATTCCTCTGGGAACATGGATTCAAATCCTTTTCATTCACTCACAAAGGTGTCACCTGGTTCGGTCAGTACTTATTGCCCATCCCTAATTATCCAGAGGGCACTTAAGAGTCAACCACATTAATTAGATTCCCTACACTATGGAAACAGGCCCTTTGGTCCAACAAGTTCACACTGACCCTCCGAAGAGTAACCCACCCAGACCCATTTCCTTCTGACTAATGCACCTAACACAATGGGCAAGTTAGCATGGCCAATTCACCTGACCTGCACATCATTTGGATTGAGGGAGGAAACCGGAGCACCCGAAGCAAACCCACATAGACACGGGAATGTGCAAACTCCCCACAGACAGTCGCCCGAGGCTGGAATCGAACCTGGGACCCTGGTGCAGTGAGGCAGCAGTGCTAACCACTGAGCCACCGTGCTGCCCCACGGCGACACTGATGTGCCTCTGGAGTCGCATGTAGGCCAGATCAAGGCAGGATGGCAAACTTCCTTCCCTCAAAGACATTAATGAACCAGATGGGTGTTTAACAACAATTGACAGTGCTTACATCAGGCTAGCTTTTAATGTCGGATTTTTTTGTGCCCATCGAATTCAGATTTCACCATCTATCACAATGGGACCCATGCCCCTGAACATTAGCCTGGAGTACCTGGAAAACAAGTCTTGTGACAAGGTCTCTACCTCCCTTCATATACCCTCATGGCAGGTGATGGAATTCAAACTCAATTCATAAAATGTTGATATAGAAAAGTATTCTCAGTCACAGTGACCTTGTTGATGATCATTGATTATTATAAAATTCTTGAGTAAGATGATTGTCTTTCAATGGTCCTCTGAGCAGCACAACGGCGATGAGGGAACAGGCAACAAATGAAGGCCTTGCCAGAGGAACCCACTTCGCACAAAATAAACAAAAATCTCTGACAGCCTCCACTGTGCCATGGTGGCTCAGTTGTTTGCCATGCTGCCTTACAGCACCAACGATCCGGGTTCAACTTCAGCCTCAAGGGACTGCCAGTGTGGGAGTTGGAAAGTGTGGCACTGGAAAGGCACAGCAGATCAGGCAGCATCCAAGGAACAGGAAATTCGACGTTTCAGGCATAAGCCCTTCATCAGGAATGTGGGAGTTTGCACATACTCCTTGTTTCCTCTGGGTGTTCCAGTTTCCTCCCACAGTCCAATGATGTGCAGGTTAGATGGATTGGCCGTGGGTAATGCAGGATAACAGGGATAGGGGTGGATCTGGAAGGGATGCCCTTTGGAGGATCAGTGCAAACCTAATGGGCTGAAGGGCCTCTTTCTGCACTGTAGGGACTCTAAATATTGAAGAATGGAAGGTGAGTTCACAGTGAACTCTGGCTTTGTAAATTCAGAATTCCTCAATTTGACGTGGTAAGTAGAACTGGAGGGAACCAGATGTAAGCCTACGAGAATGTACCTTTAGGGACAACAGTGCAAGAAGGGGAAGGGGCGAGGTGAGGAGACAGGTGATGAGGATGTGTGTTAGGTTGGGAGTGGGATTAATTCAGATAAAAGAGGTAATCTTGGATGAGGGACAGCAGTTATACTGAGAGGCTAGCCATGCTGACTGCTTTCCTAAAAAGGTTAATAGGAGATTTAATGGTGACATTCAAACTTATTGTAGGTTTTCAATAGATAGTGAGAAACTGTTTCCCATTGATCGGAAGGTCAGTAATCAGAGAACAGGGAGTTATTTAATCATTCGCAATGTGGAAGAGATGCAGGCAAGGCCAGCAGACAGTGCTCAGTATAACCAACCCTGAAAGATGGTGGTGAACTGCGATAGTCCATGTGGGGTACACCCATTTACGATAATAAATATCAAAAGAATCAAGGGGTGTGAATCATCACACACAGCTTGAAGGGTCCTTGAAAACATATTTAATTATAACTTTCAAACAGGAACACATTGTCAAAGAGGAGGATATTTCTCAAAGGATCGAGAACACATGGGCAGGATGGTGAGACAGTGGGATGAATTAAAAGGATCTTTCAAAGAGCTGGCATACTAAGAGTGGGCAGAATGCCCTCCCCCTGTGTTGTATGGAAAGGCGGGGGCACAGAGGTCGGTACCCCGTCACCAAGTCCCCCTTTGTTTACATGGGGAGAGTCCTTGACCCTGACCCAGCTCCCTCAGAGGCAGCTCTCAGAGTGAACAGAACCTCTGTCACTCCTGTTTATACCTGTCAGCCAGGGCTCCCTAATTGGACCAGATTAACAGCCCCAATCAGGGAACCCCTAAAATTTCCACCCGGCTGACCTTGATCGATCACTGCAAAGGGGAACAAATTCTGGAAGTTCCGGATGACAAATGGAGAGTTGACCTCTAAATATCACTCACTGACAATGGAATGGCAAGGAAGGGCCAATTACAAACACATGGAATATTCAGGATAAAATCTGAAATGATATTAAATTAAATGTGGAATATTTGCTCATAAAACAGTTGGCAGAAACAGCTGTTCCAACAAAGATGAACCCATTTGAAGAAGTGGACTGATTCCGTTAATGACATACACATCTCATGGCGATTGAACTGCTGAGGACAGGCAGTGGGAGCCAGGGAGAGATGGTGGTGGAGTAAATCCATGTGGGATTCAGCAAGTCCTCATATGGGATCTCCTGAATAGAACATTAATCTATCTCCCTGATTGCTGATGTGAAGACTCAATTGCCGAATGATTGAACCTTGCTTGGAAACCAAACTGAGTTATTCAAATCTCAAGAGGTCATTGATACATGAATCCCCCTCAGATGTTCATTGCACGAGGTGAGGATGGGGATTGGAGAATGAATGTGGCCATTCCTTACATGATGACTACAGAAGATCAAACAGGTCAAGATGAAAACACTTGACATTGACCTTACCCTACAACAAATCAGAAGCCTCCAGCTACCTACAATTGACCTTACCCTCACCCACTCTACTCATCCTCTTCTTCTGACTCCATGCTGGAGCACTGGTGTCAAGGGTGATGGCTACTTTTCAATACCACACCCAATCATCCATTATTTGTGCATTGGAGCTCAGACCAGGCAGGTTATTTGACCACAGAGGACCTCCCATCACAGCTTGGAGCTACTCTTGCCTCAACAGGAACCAACATGCCTTCTCAATCATCCCCCTGTCCTATCCAACACTAACACCAACACCCTACCTCCCCAAAACACTCTCTCTCTGTCTGTCTCATTGCCTCTTCCAACCTGAGGTTGAGGATAAAAGGCTATGAGGTAATCAGATATTAGGGTGAGGGTCCATCTTCTGCTCTGAGGTGCTCAGGATCTCAGTAGTGACTCAGCAAAGTTTCTTACAAACAGTTCAGTGTTCAGCCGCAAGTCAGTGACTGTCCATCTTGGAAATGGAAACAAAGGAAATAGTAACAGGAGTAGGCCATTCGGCCCTTCAAGCATGTTCTGCCATATATCTAACTTCTTCTTAAAATCATCCAATGTTTTGGTCTCAAACGCTTTCTGTGTCAATGAATTCCACATTCACAGAGAGGCTCGCCACTTTCTGGGTGAATCTCCTTATTTCAGTCTTAAATGGCCTACCTTCTAACCATAGACTGTGACCCCTGGTTCTGAACTCTCTGGTCATCCAGAATTTAGTGGGCGGCACGGTGGCACAGTGGTTAGCACTGCTGCCTCACAGCGCCTGAGACCCGGGTTCAATTCCCGACTCAGGCGACAGACTGTGCGGAGTTTGCACATTCTCCCCGTGTCTGCGTGGGTTTCCTCCGGGTGCTCCGGTTTCCTCCCACAGTCACAAAGATGTGCGGGTCAGGTGAATTGGCCATGCTAAATTGCCCGTAGTGTTAGGTAAGGGGTAAATGTAGGGGTATGGGTGGGTTGCGTTTCGGCGGGTCAGTGTGGACTTGTTGGGCCGAAGGGCCTGTTTCCACACTGTAAGTAATCTAATCTAATACCCTTCCTGTGTTTGTCCCATCTGGTCCTGTTAGAATTTTATAAGTTTCTGTGATATCCTCCCTCATTCTTCTAAGCTCCAGTGAATATAATCCTAACCAATCCAGTCTCTTTTCATACGTCAGTCTTGCCATTTCAGGAATCAGTCTGGTAAACCTTTTCGGCATTCTCACCATCATCAGAACATCCTTCCTCAGATAAGGACAGCAAAGCTAAGACTAGCTCAACCTTCCAGGTTTTAATTAACTGAAATAAAACTCTATTTATTGCCAAAAATCTAATATGGGATTTGAACCCATGTGCAGTAACATTACCACGACACCACCATCATCCTGCAAGCTAGTTATGTGAGTGTCACTCTGTAGCCCATTCCTAGTTGCCTCTTGAGAAGGTGGGGATGAGCTGCCTTCTTGAACCGCTGCAGTCTGTGTGCTGAGGTTGACCCACAATGCCCTGAGGGAGGGAATTCCAGGACTCTGACCCAGCGACAGTGAAGGAAAGGCGATATGTTTCCAAATATGGTGAGGGCTTTGGAGGGAGGTTGCAGTTGGTGGTGTTCCCATGTATTTGTTGCCCTTGTCCTTCTAGATGGAAGAGGTCATGTGTTTGCAAGGTGCTGTTAAAGAAGCCTTGATGTGATTGCCACCCTGTCCCCTCTCCACCTGAAATGGGTTCTTCATGAGCTGAGCTCAGGTTATTCAAACACCTGAAAGGGTCCCACAGACCAAAAGGTGCTTCCAAAAGATTCAAGGTGTTTATGGAACCAGTTGACCAGAATGAGACCTGCACACCAATGGTTAAGTTACGAGCTGTGATCACACAAGATAGGTTTGCACTTCCTGAAATTCTGAAGGCAAAGGAGTGACCTGCGCAACATGTACAATGTATTAAGAGGAGCTGAGAGGGAATCCGTGTTCCGTATTCCTGGAATTAGATGGCACTGCAGCCAGAATCTTACTGACTGGAAGAATAAGTTCAAAATGCTGAATCACCTCTTTCTGTTCCTTTATTCCCTGATATCAAGCTGAGACCACTCAACACTGAAATTGGAGTTCAATTTTCCTGTCGCTGTGTATGGCTCAATTCTTAAGCACACCTGCAGGCCGTAGAGATTGGGCCAATTAAGAACTTGATTAAAATCCCACGTAAGCAATTTTTAAAAATCTGGTTAAAATTCACATGACTGTACACTATTTGGTCAATTGTCCCGAGTCAGCTGCTTCAGGGATAATCTTTGTCTGCTCTTGGATGGGGTTGGGAGGTGGGGGGAGGGTAGGGGAGTTGGGGAGGTGGGGGGGGGGGGGTGGGGAGAAATCGCCTTGAGCTCCCCCTAACTATCAGCTGAGGTACAGCTGCAGTCCATCCTTCCCTCGATGAACCAGAGGATTTCACCCCACAGAAAGGGGCCATCCGCCTATCGTGTCCTTGCTCGCTCTTCCAAAGAGTGGTCCCATTTATTCCAAAAGCCCACATTCTCCCTGTGAACCCCGTCAAACAGACCTAGCCAAGTGCCTTTTAGAAATTCCTTTGGCATGTGCTCCGAGCACACTTTGAATGCTTTCCACACTTCATAAAAAGCCTCTTGTGTGAAAATATGTCTGCACTGCCTCCTTCAGCTCCTCTGGGAATTATGTTGAATTGAAACCTCTAGTTACTGACCCAGTTACCAAAGGAGAGAGTTCCTCCCCTTTTGGTCTACCAAAACTACTCAAGAATTTTCCACAATTCAATAAAATGTTCCTTCTGCATGGACAGAGTGATCACAACAAAGAAAAACAATGAGGAGGACAGCACAGGAATAGGTCCTTCAGCCCTCCAATCCTGCGCTGATCATCATGCTCTAACTAAACTAAGAGCATGCCCCTACTCGGTCTGCACCCCCTCTATTCCCTCCCTATTCATGTAACCATCCAGATGTCTCTTAAATGTCACCAACGTGCCTGCTTTTACCACCCCTTCTGGCAGTGTGTTCCAGGCTCCTACCACGCTCCGTGTGAAAAATTTCCCTCGCACATCGTTAAACTTTCCCCCTCTCACCTTGAACCTGTGCCCCCTAGTAATTGAAACTTCAACCCTGGGAAAAAGCCTCAGACTATCCACCCTATCTACGCCTCTCATAATTTTGTATCAGGTCTCCTCTGAAGCCACTGTCTTTCCAGTGAAAACAATCCTAGTCATTTTAAACTTTCCTCATAGCCAATGCCCTAGGGACCAGGCAACATCCTGGTGAACCTTCTCTGCACTCTCTCCAAAGCTTCCATGTCCTTCTGGTAGTGTGGCAATCAAAACTGCAAACAATACTCCAAATGCAGCCTAACAAGGGTTTTATATAGCTGCAACATGGTTTGCCAACTCTTGTACTCCATGCCCCACCCAATAAATGGAAGGGTACCATATGCCTTCCTAATCAGCTCGGCCACCTGTGTTGCCACATTTCGGGAACTGTGGACCTGCACGCCCAGATCCCTCTGCATATTAATGTTCCTCAGGGTTCTGCCATTTGGCATACGCCTGAAAAGTTGACTCTCCTGCTCCTCAGCGTCAATTTTTTCAATTCTGCCATTTACAGTATAGCTCCTGATATTCCGCCCAAATTGAATTCTCGCACCCCTGGTACCATCCCAGTAAATTTCTTGCAGACCCTCTCCAACATCTGCATCACCCTACCTGAAACACGGTACTCAGGACGAGACACATGCCTCCACCTGAGGCCTAACCAGGTGCTACAAACACTTTGGCATTCCCTGTCCTTGCTCACCGGACTGGGTAGCTTGCAAGCTTTCTGAACCACCTTATCAAAAGGAAGATTCATTTTGGGCATGCTCTCTCAAATTGTTGTTAGTCCAAGTCAAACCTGGGGGGAGGTGATGCCCTCATGGTACTATCGCTGGAATGGTAAGCCAGAGACCCAGGTAACATTCTGAGGACCTGGTTTTGAATCCTGCTACAATGGCTGGTAAAATTGGAATTTAATAAGAAAGAAATCTGTAATTAAGAGTCTAATGATGACCATGAATCCATTGCTGATTATTGGAAAAACCCATCTGGTTTACTAATGTCCTTTAGGGAAGGAATCTGCCATCTTTACCTGGTCTGGCCTACATGTGACTCCAGACCCACAGCGATATGGTTCACTCTCAGGCAATTAGGGATGGGCAATAAATGCTGCCCAGCCAGTGACACCCTCATCCCGTGAATGAATAAAAGAATAAAATGCATGATACCGACATCTCGGGGTTTCAACTCCCTGTCTTTGTACTGGAGTGTCCAGATATGAAAGGGTTAACCCTCCGTACACTATCACAAGCACAATCTATAAAGATCGAACTGTGGGGTGCAACAACATTATCTCCCTTCCTTTGAACATTTCTAGTTGTCAACTGGAAAGATACTGCAATAACTGGATTGGTTAGGACTATATTCCCTGGAGTTGAAAAGAATGGGGAAGGGAGGAGGATATTTCAATGAAACTGGTAAAATTCTAATAGATTGAGACAGAGCAAACACAGGAAGTTTGCTACCAATGACCAGAGAGTTCAAAAGCAGGGGTCACAGTCTAAGAAAATGGGGTAGACCATTTAGGATTGAGATGAGAAATGACACCTTCACCCAGAGGATGGGGAATGTGTAGAATTCTCTGCCACAGAAAGCAGTTGAGACCAAAACCCTGAATGTTTTTAAGGAGTTAGACATTGTTTCTCAGGGTAATGCCTCAAAGGGTATGGGGAGAATGTGGCTACTGCAGGGTGATTTGGATGGTCATGTTGAATGGTGGAACAGGCTTGAAGGGCTGAATGGCCTACTGCTATGCCTAGTGGCTGAAAAAGGACTGGTTCAGTGGATGAGGTAGGGCAGGAGAGAGTAAATGTGGCTAAATTTCCAGGAATTTATCCAGTTGGAGTTGGCCAGACGAGAGTGCAGGAGGGTCATGTACATCCAGGCACTGAGTGGACTGCCAGCTACCTTGGCAATTTCCATGGACTAAAAACCAATGGAATGACTTCCCTGGAGAGCCACCATCTTGAATCCAGTGAGTTAAGATCCAAGAAGCAGCGGGTTCTGTTAGGGCAGACCGCACCCTCCCCTGAGTTATTGCCGGCCCAGCAACGATAATCATTTCTAAATGGAATCGCCAAATGACACCTCAGTAATAACACAAGAAGTAAGCATTAGACATGTATTATTCCCTCTTCCTGGTATTACAGCCTACAACTGAGCAGGGACTGTCTAAGGCTCCAATTTTCTCCCCTGACTGTACTAGTGCATGGATGACAGCAACTGCGGTGTCACCCAAGACTCTCCAGGAACATGTCGGGTACAAAATGATCACGGGAACTCATACAAGCGTCAAAATTTGTTTTCATTTCCTTTGAACTGTTTGTTGGTTATTGAGGTTTTGGCAGATGGGGAGGGGAAAGGACTGTTTGACTCAAGATTTACCAACAAGAGCCTGGCGCGCACTGCCAGAAGAGGTGGTGGAAGCAGGCACGTTGGGAATATTTAGGAGGCATCTAGATGGTTACATGAATAGGGAGGGAATAGAGGGATATAAATCAAACAAGGGTAGAAGGGTTGTCTTTTAGTTTAGTTAGGGAATGACGGATGGCACAGGCTTGGAGAGCTGAAGGGCCTGTTCCTGTGCTGTATGTCTTTTATGTTCTTTAGTTCAAAGACAAGGAAGAAACTCCTTGCTTTCTGTTTGGTTAAGAAAAGCAGTGGGCCAGTGAGTTACTTCATGCCTGGCGATCCACTTTGGATTTACACACGGGTTTGCGCAGGCTGGGGTAGGTCTGTGCTCAGCTGTAACAGGATGGGGGCACACACTCGTGTGGCAAAACCTTCAGGATTACCTCCAACCAGAGTGGCGCAGTCTCAGTCTCCTGGGGGGAGGGGAGAGCAGCATGTGGAGAGACTCTGGGCATGAACGTGCGCAGGGGAATGATCCCGCCACCTTGTTTGCTTACCTCGCACGGTGAGAGTTGCGGTCGCTTCAACCATGCCCACACGGTTCTCCCCCACGCAGGTGAATGTTCCCTCGTCACCATTGCTCACCCTCTTGATGCGCAGGGTGTTGTCTTCCTTGATGTCATACCTAGAGGTTGGAGAAAGATCCAATGTGAGATGATGCCTGCTGATCCTTTATAAGCCTTTCATTTGAAGGTTTCCTCCTACCATCCTTTATAAAGATAATTCTCTACGAGCACCCATAAAAAATGTCCATTAATAACAATAACTGGATGTTATTCCCTGACTGGTGTCCTTGTATATCCATCATCAATAACAAGCTTGCAGGTGTTGTGAAGAGAAAGCTTATGGCACAGGGTAGTGTCCCAGCCTCTGAGCCAGAAGATTGGGGTGGAGGGGAGACTGGGAGTGAGTCCCATCTGTAGCTGAATGTGTTAGATTGCTGTTTCATAGTTAGAAAGGCAATGATATGTTGGCCCTCATTGTAAAGAGTTTTGAGCTGAGAACCAAAGAAGTCTGACTGAGGTTGTAACAGGGCCTTGGTGAGACCACACCAGGAACATTGTGTCCACAACAGATCTCCTTATCCAAGGAAGGACGTGGTTGTCATAGAGCAAAGTCTCACCGGACTGATTCTTTTGTCATACAAAGATAAATGGGGTCGACTGGGCCTGATTTCATTGGAGTTTAGGAGAATGATAAGGGATGTATCAAATTCTCATTGGGCTGAACAGACTGGATGCAATTTCCCCTGACGAAGGAATACACCGCAAGGTGTTACCATCTCAAGATATATGGTGGACCCTTTTAGACTGAGTTGATGAGGAAAAACTCGTGGAAGTCTCTGATGCAGACAGCTGTGGAGGCCAAGTCACTGAGTATGTTTAAGAAAGAAACAGATACATTTCTAGAGTCATAGAGTCCTACAGGACGGAGACAGACCTTTGGCCCAAACTGGTCCATGCTGACCAAAATGTCCAATCACGCTAATCCCATTTCCCTGCACTTTATCCATAATCCTTCTATTTCTTTCCTATTCATGCCTAAAATAACTTTTAAATGTTGTTAATGGAAAGAGCACAGGAGTCTTACATTAAAATAGAGGGTCGGCTATGATCACATGAATGGTGAAATACACTTAGACCATAGAACATAGAACAGTACAGCACAGGAATTGGGTCTTGGCCCACAATGTCATGTCGAACATGAAGCCAAATTAAACTCATCCCTTTTGCCTGTCCTTGGCCTTGCTGATCCAATGTTATGTTCTTAGTGGGTCTTCATGAGGATTAATTATGGTTTTATGGTCATCATCATTATGCATTGGTGGAATTTGACTTCATGACCCCAGAACACTAACCTGGTCCTTTTGGATTACTAGTCCAGTAATATTATCATGACACCACAATATCCAGTTGAAATATTATACCAAAGCCCTACGTGACCCATGAAGTGGGAGTATATGATCCATTGGCTCTGTCTTGAAGAAGATCATAGGAATTCTTCCCTGTGTTCTGGCCACCTCTCCCTCCATCAGCACAATACTGCAGATTATCTGATCATTATCACATTGCGTACATCAGAACAGGAGGAGGCCATTCAACACAATGAGTTTGTAATGATTTACTAAGTTCACGGCCAATCTGTGAAACAGCTCTATTAGGGACCTTGATACATATTCCTTCATTCCTTTGGTTAATAAAAATGTATTAATCTCAGAATTAAATTTAATGGTTGATTGAGTCCAGATCGCTGTTTGCGGAAGAGAGTTCCAAACTTGTGCATTGACGTGTTTCCCATTACTCACCGTTTTGGTGATAGGCCCCTCTTTTAATCTTCCTGCCAAAATGCACAACTTCATATTTTTCTACTTATTCATCATTTATTCTTTATTTATGTCTTACTTCTTTATCATTTCTCATTTCTCCACTGCTTCCATATCTAGGTTCCCTGAAGTTAGGCCATTTTTCTGTATTGTGCTAATACCGTCACTAACTGACAGAGCTTCCCCTCCACCATTTACTATTTCCCTGTCATTCCTAGATGCTCTGTACACTTGAAGATTTAGATCTGAGTCCAGATCATTGTGCAACCATATCTCTGCAATGGCTACCGATTGTACCCACTCATTTCCACTGACCATCTCTCTTCATCTGATATATTTTGAATGCTCAATGTGTTCAAATGCAGAGCATTTGGTTACATTCTTTTATTCTCGATATAAATTCTAGTCTTATTAATTTGTTGATTCTTAGATTGATCGTCTTGATCCTTTTCTGTCGCAGGCTGTTTCTCATTTATCGTAGTAATAGCATTCTTTTTAACCTTGACTCTCGTTTTTCATCACCACTTCCCACAGTTGATTCTTTACCTCCACTGTTCAATTTAATGTCCTCACTATTTCCCTAGTTATATGGTTGTCAAGAACACTAGTCCCAGCACAGTTCAGGCAGACATTCTGACCCATTTGGACAGATATCACTTTCCCCAGTACAGCAGCCAGATTTCCTTGTACCAGGACCCAGTGTCTCCCACACCAGTCTTTCAGCCATGAATTCATCTCTCCAATCTGATTTGCCCAGTATGAATTTTCCTGTGACGAGAGAGATAACACAGATGATGATTTGAGGTTCTGTTTCTCAATTTGACATCTCTCCCATCATCACCACCATGCAGATCATCCTTCATTACCACGTCTGTATCTTTGGTACTGAAATGGATCCCAGTGACTGGATTCTCCCCCTCCCACTGCAAGTTCCTCTCTAGCCCGTAGCAGATGTCCCAAATCCTGACAGTGGGCAGACAACACAGCCATCTGGACACACATTCTTTATTGCAGGGAATGGTGTCCATTCCCCTCACGACAGTGTTCCCTACTGCTATGACATCCCTCTTACTACTACCCATGCCCCCTTTCAGGAGCTTCCTGTACCATGGTGTGATGGTCACTTAGTTCATCCACCTAAAAGTCCCAAACACACTGAAAGAATGTCAGACTTGTTGAAGAGTGGCAAAAGCTGAAGGTATTACCCTCTGAGTGTCCTTCGTTGATTTGCTCACAGTCACACCCTCCTGCTCATGTACGCTGATTGCAATCAAATGATCCAGCCCTAAAAGGTGTTATTGTCCCCTGATACAAAAAATCCAGGTAACTTTCTATCCCCCGCAATGCACCACTGTGTTTGTCTCACAAACCCTGAGCCAAACCTGGTCAAACTCAAACACTTAGTGTAGACATGTTTGCTCCAGACCAAGTTAGCATCCAGGAACTCCCACATACTGCAACTGTGACACATCCTACCATCCTCAAAGTGTTGGAAGGAATGACTCAATCATTGTGTTCAACTATATATGTTTTATATATTTGTTAACGTTACCACCAGCTGCTATACT
Organism: Hemiscyllium ocellatum; assembly: GCF_020745735.1. Taxonomy (NCBI): domain Eukaryota; kingdom Metazoa; phylum Chordata; class Chondrichthyes; order Orectolobiformes; family Hemiscylliidae; genus Hemiscyllium; species Hemiscyllium ocellatum. The sequence goes on along the minus strand of NC_083412.1, from coordinate 96,719,095 downwards.
ATTCTCAACCTCAGGAATAGCCTGAATCACAGACAGACACACCAATTAGCACCCTTCTTCTCTGATAGCAGAGTAAAAATCAATTTCTGGAGTGTGGAAAAGTTTTAACACAAACAACAGAACCCTCTTTTTACATCCTTAATTCCTGAAGTACTCGACTCTGTCATTCTATTCTAAGTTGCACTCAAGAGCTAAGTCACACTAAGTTGGCTGGTTTTGTATGCTCCGAACACAAAAGGTGTCAAAATCAATGTCAGCCTTTAATGTATTCAAATATCAGCATCGAGTGCTCTCTAAGGAAGATCAGCAAGTTCCTATCCCTAAACTGAGATTAAGCTATTGCATTTTTATTCCACATTTGACAGTCTCCTTGTCATTATGGTTCATTTCAACTTTCTATTTCTAGATTATTTGAGCCCTGAATTCAAGTGTCCTGTGTGGAAGTTGAACACATGATCTTTTGATTATTATTCTGGAGGGACTGAAACACTTATCGCATCTCTGGTGAACTCAGCGCTGACCAAACCTCAAACTGAGAATTTGCCACGTCAGACACGTTTGGACTAATGCTTGGGACAACATCTGTACATCAGGACAACAACAACAGTTTACATTTATATAGCCCCATTCATATTGTTCAATACAGACCCTTCACAGGAGAGCCATAGAACGAAGTTTGTGACATAAGTGGATATCTCATGACCAAAAGCGATGTCAGTTTTAAGGAATGTCTTACGCAGAGGGGGAGCTAGAGAGAGTGAGATACAGGAAAGGTATTGCAGTGTTTGGGAACCAGGCAACCTAAGGCAGGGCCACTATCACTGGGGCAATTAAAACCAAGGGTGTACAAGAGGCTGGAACAACATAAAGGCATGCAGAGGAATGAAAATATCCAAACACAAGGAATTGAATTTTAAAATCTGGGCAACACCAGAACACACACCAGGGTCAGTTGGAGAGCTTGATAGTTGAAGGGGGTTCAGGACCAGTTATGGAACAAGGTTCGGGTATCAGAATTTTCGATGACCTCCAGTTTGAAGTGAAAAGCCAGCCAGCAGTGACTGGCTGGAACGTACAGGGCAGGACCAGAGTGGGTGAGGCAGTCACATGGAATACTGGGGAACGCAGTCAGGATCTAATGGGCTGACGACTTTTTTTCTGGATTAAGATTGTTGCTGCCTTCACACAGAGTTGGGAGTGGAGGAAGTAGGTACAGGAATGGGCCATTCAGCCCTTCTAACCTGCTGCAGCATGTGTTAAGCTCATGGCTGATCTGGTTTTAGTTTCAATGCCACTGTCCTGCCTGACCTCCCCAGTGCTCCGGGACACCGTTGTCAATCTCGAGCCTGTCTATATTCACGCATAGAACCTTCACCAAGGAAGGAGGAGTCCACACAACAATGATCTTGTAAGAGACAAAAAATACCTTCATCTCCAACAGAAAAGGAAAGATCTTATTTTTAAACTGTTCTAGACTCTCCCAGAAGGGGAAGCATCCTCTCAGTACCTGCCCTGTTGAGTCCCCTCAGGAACTTACATGTGTCAATCAGGTTTTTCTAATTTTCTTTAAATTCCAATGGTAAAAGGGCCAAACTGTTCAATCCCTCATCTCCAAATTGCTTCTAAAGCAATCAGAGACAGAAAGACTGCAGATACTGGAGGAACATTTTCATCACCTGACACTGCCTGGCTTGCTATGTTCTTCCAGCCTCCTTCCTGTCTACTTGAAAGCAATTACACCTGTTCTTGAACAGGAAGATCACAACTGTAGAATCCTGACAATGTGGAAGCAGGCCATTCAGCCCACACTGACTGTTCAAAGATTATCCCACCCCTGTATTCCCCATGGACGATCCATCCTAACCTGCACATCTTTTGACGGTGGGAGGAAACTGGAGCACCCAGAGAAAACCCGCACAGACTCAGGGAGAATGTGCAGATTCCACATAGAAAGGGTGGAATTAAACCCTGGGTCATTAGGACCATGAGGCAGCAGTGCTAACCACTGAGCCACTCTGCCAGCCTTTTCATGCTAACACGTCATGCAGTCCTGTACATTAAGGTTTTATACAGCTGCTGTAAAACATCCCAATTTTTATATTCCATTCCCCTTCCAACAAACGATAACATTCCATCTGCTGTACCTGCAGACAACTTTCCATGATTCATGGGCCAGAACTCTTTCTCAAATTTCAGAAATCATTCGTGAACCCAGAGTTGCGGCTGCAAACTCCTGCATTCGAAGCTAGCCTGCACAGAGGTTAAAAAAAATCACTCCCTAAGAAATATTCCCAACTGCAACTTGCACTCTCTCCATTTAAAATGGTGAGCAAAAGATTCACTGATTGAAGACAAGGTGCTATCACAAGGTTGTGAATTGCTCATGTTGTAAGCAGTTAGGTGCAGTAATATCCTGCGGGTTGCTAGGTCTTTGGATTCAAATGCCAATCCCATTTCGGGTGATTTTCGTTTCAGGAAGAGCAGAGTGCTTTTCTGAGTGGATCATTGCTGCATTGTGTGATTAATGTTGCTTTCACAATGCAGTGATGAGAGTCTGTGCAGGGTAGGTACAATTTGCAAACTGTAAGAGCGCCTGCAAACAAAGGCAGAAAAGGAAACTGCAAAGCAAATATGTTTTTCTCCTCCCTCTCACTCACCCTCTCACTAAAGACAAGAAAGGGCTTGCACTTATAGAATTCTCAGCATGACCTCAGGATGACCCAAAAGTGTGTTACAGCCAAAGAAGCACCTTTTGAAGTGCAATCTCTTTTCATTCAGGGGATGTGGACACTGCTGACTGGGCCAGTATTTATTGCCTGTCCCTAGTCACCCCTGGAGAAGATGGGGGTGAGCTGCCTTCTTGAACCACTGCAGTCCATGTGCTGTGGGTTGACCCACAATGCCCTTAGGGAGTGAATTCCAGGATTTTGACCCAGCGACAGTGAAGGAACAGCGATATATTTCCAAACCAGGACGGTGAGGGGCTTGGAGGGGAATTTGCAGCGGTGGTGTTCCCATGTATCTGCTGCCCTTGTCCTTCTAGGTGGAAGTGGTTGTGGGTTTGGAAGGTGCTGTCCAAGGATCTTTGGTGAATTTCTGCAGTGCATCTTGTAGATGGACACACTGCTGCTACTGAGTGTTGGTGGTGGAAGGAGAGGGTGCTTGTGGATGTAGCATCAATCAAGCAGACTGCTTTGTCCTGGATGGTTGAGCTTCTTGGGTGTTGTTGGAGTGACTCCCATCCAGGCAAGTGGGGAGTATTCCATCACACTCCTGACTTGTGCCTGGTGGATGGTGGGCAGGCTCTGGGGAGTCAGGAGGTGAGTTACTTGCCACAGTATTCCTAGCTTCTGACCTACTCTTGTTGCTGCTTAATTTATTTCGTGATGAGAGTGTGTTGCTGGAAAAGCACAGCAGGTCAGGCAGCATCTGAGGAGCAGGAAAATCAACATTTCGGGCCAGAGCCCCTCACTTATTGAATGAGTCCAGTTCAGTTTCTATCTGGCCAATGGTAACCCCTTTGTTGCCATGGAAGAAACATGGCAGCCAAGCAGCACACAGCAAGTTCCAACTAACATTAATGAGACAATAACCAGAGTTAGCATTGATAGTCAAAGAATATAAATTCCTCAAACATAGGGAAGTTAATATAGGAGAAAGTGAGGACTGCAGGTGCTGGAGACCAGAGGTGAAAAGTGTGATGCTGGAAAAGCGCAGCAGGCCAGGCAGCATCCGAGGAGCAGGAGAATCGACGTTTCGGGCATAAGCCCTTCATCAGGAATGAGGATGGTGTGCCAAGCGGGCTGAGATATAAAATGGGAGTGGGGGTAATTTGGGGGAGGGGCGCTGGGAATACAATAGGTGGAAGGAGCTGAGGGTGAGGGTGATAGGCTGGAGAGGGGGTGGGGGCGGAGAGGTCGGGAAGAAGATTGCAGGTCAAGAGGGTGGTGCTGAATCCAGGGGTTTGGACTGAGATAAGATGGGGGGAGAGGAAATGAGGAAGCTGGAGCAATCTACATTCATCCCACGTGGTTGGAGGGTTCCTAGGCAGAAGATGAGGTGCTCTTCCTCCAGGCATCATGTGGCCAGGGTCTGGCAATGGAGGAGACCAAGGACCTGCATGTCCTTGGCGGAGTGGGAGGGGGAGTTAAAGTGTTCAGCCACGGGGCGGTTGGGTTGGTTGGTGCGGGTGTCCCACACCAACCAACCCAACCGCCCCATGGCTGAACACTTTAACTCCCCCTCCCACTCCGCCAAGTTAATATAGGCCATGGGATATTCTATTTCTAGATGTGAGCAGAGTCAGTGGCCTTCGTTTGACGTTTCAAATGAAAGACCGAAATGCTCTGTGGTAACATTTCCTATCTCCACAAAGTAAGATTTATTTTAAAGTCATGAAGGGGGAGGATTACAGTGGAGCTTGTACATCTGGTGGACAAGGTCAGTTTATTCCTATCAAAATGGAGAAGTCTGGTGTTTGAACTCGTGGTGCGCGGTTCAAACACAGCTCAAGGTGAGAGCGAGTGCAGAGAGGGATCATCATTTTTTTTCAGAGAGCTGAGGTGTGCGTGGGTAACTGCTGACAGACATACATGAGGCACAGAACAAAACACGAGCAGTTAGGAAACACGCTTAATCAGTGGCTTTTTGTCTGATGGACAAAGTGCTGAGTTTGCTATGTAGGCGATGGAGTGTAATTACAGGACAGGAGGAAAATTGCAGATCAGGTAATACACATTAAAAAAAACATGTTTTAAACGCAGACTCTGCTGAAATTACCAGCATTTCTGCTCCCACATCGGAGGCTGACATTGTGAAATATTGCTCAATTAACCCTTGGAGGACTGGACCAGCAGAGTGCAACCCATCATTTCAGAGTCTAATTGGACATTTCCAAAGTCCAATAGAGGTGTGTTTGAATGCAGCTGTGTTTTCAGATAACCTTTTATATTTTAACAGTTGCCCTCGCAGCACCACAATCATCCACTCAGGATGGCACAGTGGCTGAGTGGTTTGCACTGCTAGCTCACAGCGCCAGGGATCCAGGTTTGAATCCAGCCACGGGTGACAGTCTGTGTGGAGTTTGCACATTCTCCCTGTGCTTACAAGAGTTTCCTCCGGGTGCTCCGGTTCCTCCCACAGTCCAACGATGTGCAGATTAGGTGGATTGGCCAAGCTAAAATGCCCATAGTGTCGAGGGATGTATAGGCTAAGTGAGCTAGCTATGGGAATTGCAGGATGATAGGGGGTGGGTCTGGGTAGGATGCTGTTCGGAGGGTCGGTGTGGACCGGAGGGGCTGAATAGCCTGCTTCCAGACTGTAGAGAATCTATGATTTTCACCTGCAAATGTGACTCCTTTTTTGCAGCACTGCACCAGGGCTATTGTCTTGTGTCCAGCTGAGCAAAGTACTTAGAGTCATAGAGATGTATAGTATGGAAACAGACCCTTCAGTCCAACCCTTCCATGCTGACCAGTTATCCCAACCCAATCTAGTCCCACCTGCCAGCACCCGACCCATATCCCTCCAAACCCTTCTTATTCATATACCCATCCAGATGCCTTTTAAATGTTGCAATTGTACCAGCCTCTACCACTTCCTCTGGCAGCTCATTACATACACATATCACCTTCTGCGTGAAAAGGTTGCCCCTTAGGTCCCTTTCATATCTTTCCCCTCTCACCCTAAACCTATGCCCTCTAGTTCTGGACTCCTCCACCCCAGGGAAAAGACTTTGTCTATTTACCTTATCCATGGCCCTCATGATTTTATAAACCTCTGTAAGATCACCCCTCAGCCTCCGACGTCCAGGGAAAACAGCCCCAGCCTATTCTGCCTCTCCCTATAGCTCAAACCCTCTAACCCTGGCAACATCCTTGTAAATCCTTTCTGAACCCTTCTCTCAGTGTAAGCCTGGATGGTCAGATATTAGACTGTGGATGGGATATCACAGTTGACCCTGAAGCCTGTTCTCATTGGCATCCTTCAGAGAGGCATCATCCAATTTACCAGATGGAGTCATAAATTAAATAATCCAAACAGCAATGACACTGAGACCAATGATTGGGACCACAGTGCTGTCGCTGTAACATCACTGAAGCAGCAAGCCAGCGATACAGGTTAATATTCAGAGGTCACGGCTTCAAGTCCCACTGTGGCTGATTTTTATTTGTACATTTAAAATGGTTCAGAGATGTTATGGAACACCTCTAGAGCACGAGTTGAACCCAGATATCCTAACCCAGTGATAGGGCACTACCACTGCACCCTTTCACCAATTAATCAATAAATAAATCAACATTTCAAAGTTATTCTCAGTCAAGACCATTATTGGGCTCATGTCCCACCTTTTCTGGAGGTGTGTAGTAACATATTGGAGAAGGCAGAAGTTGGTAATGCAGATGCTGGAGATTAGAGTCTAGATCAGAGTGGTGCTGGAAAAGCACAGCGGGTCAGGCAGCACCCGAGGAGCAGGAAAATCGACGTTTCAGGCAAAAGCCCTTCATTAGGAATGAGCCCTTCATTCCTGATGAAAGGCTTTTGCCTGAAATGTCAATTTTCCTGCTCCTCAGATGCTGCCTGACCTGCTGTGATTTTCCAGCACCATTCTAATCTTGACTAACATCTCTGAATAGGTTATTGAGAAGATACCTGACATTACAATGGGCTCAGTTGAAAATGTGTTGCTGGCTAAAGCACAGCAGGTCAGGCAGCATCCAAGGAATAGGAAATTCGACGTTTTGGGCATAAGCCCTTCATCAGGAATGAGGAGAGGGTGCCAGGCAGGCTAAGATAAAAGGTAGGGAGGAGAGACTTGGGGGAGGGGCGATGGAGATGTGATAGGTGGAAGGAGAGCCTGCCTGGCACCCTCTCCTCATTCCTGATGAAGGGCTTATGCCCGAAACGTCGAATTTCCTATTCCTTGGATGCTGCCTGACCTGCTGTGCTTTAACCAGCAACACATTTTCAACTGTGGTCTCCAGCATCTGCAGACCTCATTTTTTACCCGAAGATTTTAACCTACTGCGAATCCTCTTACAAGGATGCCTTCCTTGAAGAAGCTCTCTTCCTCCCTCTACAAGGATTTCAGTGAGTCCCTCTCTCACTGCACCCCCCAGGTCATCTCCTCTGCACAGAAACTCTTCAGCCACGTTAGAACATAGAACATAGAAAGATACAGCGCAGTACAGGCCCTTCGGCCCTCGATGTTGCGCCGACCGAATCCTACCTAACCTACACTAGCCCAATAACTTCCAACGTTCTCAAACAGACTCGCCTCACCTTGACCTCCTTCCACCTATCACATCTCCATCGCCCCTCCCCCAAGTCCCTCCTCCCTACCTTTTATCTTAGCCTGCCTGGCACGCTCTCCTCATTCCTGATGAAGGGCTTATGCCCGAAACGTCGAATTTCCTGTTCCTTGGATGCTGCCTAACCTGCTGTGCTTTCACCAGCAACACATTTTCAACTGTGATCTCCAGCATCTGCAGACCTCATTTTTTACCCCATTACAATGGGCTCACCTGGTACAGCAGTAATGTCCCTACCTTTGAGCAAGGAAATCCAGATTCAATTTCCAATTGGCTTGAATGTGTGGTCTCATGTCAGATTGACGTTGTTTTTGCTAGGAAGAGCTGAAATTATCATCAGTTGGTGTAAAGACCCACCTGGTTCACTTAATACCCTTCAGGAAATGAAGTCTGCCATCTTTACCTGGGCTGGCAAATCCATGCAGTGTGTCTTTGGGATTGACGGCATCGCTGGCTGGGCCAGCAAGTATCACCCACCTCTAATTACCTAGAAGTAGTTGAGAGTCAACCACATTGCTGTGGTCTGGAGTCACATGTAGGCCAGACCAGGTACGGATGGCAGATTTCCTTCCTTAAAAGGACATTAGTGAATGATATTGGTTTTAACAGAGGTTACGTAGGCACCATTAGATTGGCTTTTTTGTTCATATACCATAGTGGGATTTGAACCCATGCCCCCGTGACCTTAATGCATTTGGACTTGTGCACACATGTGCCTGGGATTGTGTTTAACCATGTCTGAGTGTGTTCACGTGTGAATGTGTTTTGGTGTGTATTTGTGTGCACGTGCTTCTTTATGCATGTGTAATGCAGGTTTGAGGAATACATGCGTCAAGTGTATTCCCATTTATAGTTGTGTAAGAGTGTTTAAATGTGAATTAGTGCTTGCATATGTGCACATGTGCATCATTCATATGGGCCTGTATGTGCATACATGTGCAAATGCATGGACATACGTGCATGTGTCAAGCACATTCAAGTGTGCATTTGTGCATGTTGGTGTGTGCATGTGGGTTTGCCTGTGCATTTCGTTGTATGTGTACCTGGGTAAAAGTCCCCCTGTGCGCAGCAACACAGTGCCTCAGTGGTCAGCATTGTTGTCTCACAGCACCAGGGACCCAGGTTCAATACCAGCTTCAGGTGACTGCCTGTGTGGAGTTTACACATTCTCCCTGTACAGGCTGGGGGAAATGTGGGGTTATGGGAATAAGGTGAGACCTGGATGGGGTGCTTGTCAAAGAGTCAGTGCAGATACGATGGGCTGAACAACCTCTTCCTGCCCTGTTGGGATTCTATTCAAATGTTTTTCTGTCTGTGTATGAATTTGTTCACATACAGGTATATGCCTTCCCATATTTAATACAATCTGCTCGCAGCTGGCAAGAGGAATCTGAGGAGGAAGAAACCTACCTTTACGTGCTGAGGGACAAAAAACACCCTTAGTGCTTTGTTGCATCCGACAAACCAAATCACTGAAGCATTATTTCAGAGTTGTGCAATTCAGCACAAGTGATTTCAGTGTTGTTTCTGGAGGCGGCTGGTTCAGGTCTACACTCTGCCCTCTCTCTCACCCTCCTCGCAGCACAGGCCTGGTCTACCGACTTGCACAGACTAATTACTAATCTCAAACACCACCACAAAGAAACTCCTTATTCATACCATGCACTAGCACAGATGCCTGCAGCACTTTAACATATTTCCTGGTCTATAATGCGCTCTGCTTCCTCTAGAGATTGGAAATGAAGGACTAGTTTTCAGGAATTCTCTCGAGTACCACAGCTGCTGAAGGCCCTCATTCTGGGTCCTATTCTGAACCACATTGCCAGAAAGGGCCCACAGTTCGATTCCCACTCTTTCCTGCCCTTCTCTACTGAGGGGCCAACTGCTGGCTAGTCTCTCTGACAGGTAAAAACAATGACTGCAGATGCTGGAAACCAGATTCTGGATTACTGTTGCTGGAAGAGCACAGCAGTTCAGGTAGCATCCAACGAGCAGCGAAATCGACGTTTCGGGCAAAAGCCCTTCATCAGGAATAAAGGCAGTGAGCTGGAAGCATGGAGAGATAAGCTAGGGGAGGGTGGGGGTGGGGAGAAAGTAGCATAGAGTACAATGGTTGAGTGGGGGAGGGGATGAAGGTGATAGGTCAGGGAGGAGAGGGTAGAGTGGATAGGTGGAAAAGGAGATAGGCAGGTAGGACAAGTCTGGACAAGTCATGGGGACAGTGCTGAGCTGGAAGTTTGGAACTAGGGTGAGGTGGGGGAAGGAGAAATGAGGAAACTGTTGAAGTCCACATTGATTCCCTGGGGTTGAAGTGTTCCAAGGCGGAAGATGAGGCGTTCAGACTCAACCCAATTTGCCCACAATGCACACTATGGTCGAGCAGCCTTGCACAAACTAAGATGCCTCTCGCAGAGAGTGGGGGGATTTACTGGTGAGACATTGTTGTAAGACAGGCAGAGCTAAGAGGCACAGGGCAAACCAAATGGTTGAAAATTTGTTTGGGTTTATGTTGTGTAGTTTCTGAGTATTGGTCTCCCAACGAGCTCAAATGCTTTTAGGAACAAAAGGCACAACTGACTCCTCAATGATTGTACTTCAAAGATACGGGGAACACTGAACCAATCCCAAGTCTATGGGAGGTAATGGCCTGGTGGTATTGTGACTAGATTTATTAATCCAGCAACCCAGGTGATGCTCGGGGGTTTAGGGTTCAAACCCCACCTGGCAGCGAGTATGATTGGGTTTCAATAAAATCTGGAATGAACTTTTTCACGCAGAAGATGGTGTGGGTATGGAATGAGCTGCTAAAGGAGGTGGTGGAGGCTGGTACTATTACTACATTTAAAAGGCATCTGGATGGGGACATGAATAGGAAGGGTTTGGAGGGATATGGACCAAGTGCTGGCAAATGAGACTAGATTAATTTAGGATATCTGGTCGGCATGGACAAGTTGGACTGAAGAGTGTTTCCATGCTGTACATCTCTATCACTCTAATGATGACCATGAATCCATGACCAATTGTCAGGCAAAATCCATCTGATTCACTAATGCTCTTTAGGGGAGGAAACAGCCATCCTTACCTAGTCTGGTCTACATGTGACTCCAGACCCACAGCAACATGGATGACTCTCAGTTGCCCTCTGGGCAATAAATGCTGGCCTGGCCAGTGACACCATCAATCCGTGAATGAATAAAAAAATATAATCCCACCACATCAATAGGATGCTGCCAGCTCATGAACTCAACAATCAGAGAACGTACCTCAGGTTTAGCTGGAATAGACGGCAGTTATAAGGCCAATGATCATGAATATTGCACAGTAGATTAGGATGGCCTTGAAATGACATTCCTGGAATGGGTACTTAACTAAAGGACTTAATGGGAAGAATCTGCTACTGCACTTCAAGGAGCAGAGAATTTTCAGAAGAGATTGAAAAAAAAGCATCCATAACTGTGAAGGGTTCTGATTGTGTAAGTAAGGGGACTGTGTTTTCTTTGGCAGCAGAGCTGCTAACCAGAGGGTACAGAATTAAGGGAACAGAGGAAAGTCAGTTTTTTTAAACATTGAGTTGCTATAGTCTGGAATACAATGCCTGCAGGGAAATGGAATCTGATTCAATGGGAACTTTCAAAAGGGAATTGGATAAATACTTGAAGAGGAATTAATTGCAGAGCTGAGGCACAGGAGAAGAGGAATGGGACGAATTGGATATCTCTTGCAAAGAGGCACCAGGGGTTGGCGGGGCTCATCCTGTGCACCACTATTCAGTGATTCTATAACGCGGGCAGGGAACTCAGGCAATTTTCCAGAGATCGTTCTTTTTGCAATCTTTCTCTTGGGTAGGCAGGTTGTGAGACAGTTGAGAGTGTGGTGCTGGAAAAGCACAGCAGATCAGGCAGCATCTGAGGAAGAGGAAAATCGATGTTTCAGGCAAAAGCACTTCCATCAGTTTGGTTAGCACTGCTGCCTCACAGCGCCAGAGAACCGGGTTCAATTCCCGCCTCAGGCGACTGACTGTGTGGAGTTTGCACATTCTCCCCGTGTCTGCGTGGGTTTCCTCCCACAATCCAAAAATGTGCAGGTCAGGTGAATTGGCCATGCTAAATTGCCCATAGTGTTAGGTGCAGGGGTAAACATAGGGGAATGGGTCTGGGTGGATGCGCTTCGGCGGGTTGGTGTGGACTTGTTGGGCCGAAGGGCCTGTTTCCACACTGTAAGTAATCTAATCTAATCAGGAATCTGGCCTGAAACGTTAATTTTCCTGCTCTTCGAATGCTGCCTGATCTGCTGTGCTTTTCCAGCATCACTCTGATCTAAACTCTGGTCTCCAGCATCTGCAGTCCTCACTTTTGCCCATCTGATCGAGATCCTGTTGTAATCTGTGGTAACCTTCTTAGCTGTCCACTACACCTCCAATTTTGATGTCAGATCCTGTAGCTTATCCGATATTCCAACATGATGCTCACATGTGCACGGATAGCAATTACAAATGGAAATCTTGGCTGGGTTAATTAACTCTGGAGCACTGAGGGTCAGCTCCTGCACTCTGACATTTAGCTTAGCATTTCTTGGGAAAGGGGGCTTGTGGAAGGTGGTGAGACAGAGCTTTGAACCATTCCTGATCGACAAGGAACCTTAGAAAGAGTCAGAGTCTAAAACAGGTCCTTCAATCCAACCAATCCATGCCAATCATCATCCCAACCTAAACTAGTCCCACCTACTTGTGCCTGGCCCATATCCCTCCAAGCTTTTCTCATTCATGTCCTTATCAAAATGTCTTTTCAATGTTTCAAATTCCTACAGTATGGAAGCAGGCCATTTAGCCCATCAAGAACACAATGACCCTCCAAACAGCATGCCTCCCAGACCCACCTTCCTACTCTATCCCTATAACCCTGCATTTTCCATGACTAGCCTACACATCCCTGGACATTGTGGGCAATTTCCCATGGTCAATCCACCCTAACCTGCACATCTTTGTGATTGTGGGAGGAAACCGGAGCACCTGGAGGAAACCCGCACAGACGTGAGAGGACGTGCAAACTCCACACAGACGGTCACCTGAGGTGGGAATTGAACCCCAGTCTCTGGTGCTGTGAGACAGCAACGCTAACCACTGAGCCACTGTGCTGTCCCCTGCAACTATGACTGTCCCTACATCCAGCAGCTCCTTCAGAAGTCCATTCCACACACGAACCACTCGCCGAGTAGAAAAAGTTCCCTACATGTCTTTTGTGAATCTTTCTCCTCCCCAGGCTATCTCATTCACTGGGAGTGGGAAGGAATCGTTGTGGAGCTGCTAGTGCAGTCACGAAAGGGTTAAGTGGCAGTTCAGTGCTTGAAAAATTATCAGATCATCTGGGAAAAAATCATTTGCCTTCAATTTAAAAACATGAATTGCTGCCCAGATGCAGCTCAATACTTGTGGAAAAATGCGAATTTGATTTGCCACAGGGCAGCCGTGTGTGCAAACTTATTTCCACAAAATGTACTCTAAAGTAGGGCCCTCTTTGTATTTCATCATAGCTTTTACATTGGACAAAGGTAATCACTGTGTCACATTCAGAAGGTATCATTCCCTCATTCTCGTACTGTCTGTTGCAGCCCCTGTGCATTTTTTTAGTTCATTCATGGGATGCGAGTGTTGCTGGCTAGACTAGCGTTTATTGCCCATCCCTAGTTGCCCCTTGAGAAAGAGGTGGTGAGCTACCTCCTTGAACCGCTGCAACAGTTGACCCACAATGCTGCTGACCAGTCTCCGCATCCAATACATCATCCTTAAACACTTCTGCTGACTCCAACTCGACCCCACCACCAAGAACATCTTTCCCTCCCCACCTCTCTCTGCCTTCAGCAAGGACCGTTCCCTTTGACAGTCTTTGGTTTGCACCACTCACCCCACCAACCCCCAAAACCCCAATTACCTACCCCATGACTCTAGAAATATGATCTTAGATGACCTGTTTTACTTTTATAACTCATTCAACAGAAGTTGGATGTGAATTAACAGACAAATTGAAAGTCATTATAAACTATAAATCACACACTGGAAAAGATGCAAAACTTGCCAGTACACCACTCCTCTCACCTTCATCCAGGGCCCAAACTGTGCTTCCAGGTGAGACAGAGGTTCACCTGCCTCTCCTCCAACCTAGTTTACTGCATCAGGTGCACCCAGGGAGACTGAACATAAACTTAGAGAATAGTTCACCGAGTGTCTCAGCCAGCCTGCAAGGGCTGATTGGACCTCCCAGTCACTGCCCATTTCAATTCCCCTTCCCACTCCCTTTCCAACATCATCATCCTTAGCCTCCTCCATTGCCACAACAAATCACACCCCAAATTGGAGGAACAACACCTCACCTTCTGCCTGGGCAGTCTACAGCCCGGAGGACTCAACATTGAGTTCTTCAATTTCAAATAACCTCCCTTCCCCATTCCACGACTCCCTTGTCAGTCCCTCTCCCTCCCTTCCACTCCTCCCAGCCACCAATCGGATTCATCCGTCCTATTGACCAACCAGGTCTTACCTTCTACCTGTCTTCACCTATCCCCACTTCACCACCCTGTCCCCCCCAACCCTTTTATCTGCAGCTCCCCCCACACCCACCCCAAGTCCTGAAGAAGAGTTACACCCAAAATGTCGACTTCTCCACCTCCTGATATTGCCTAGCCTGCTGTGTTCTTCCAGCCTCTGCATATCCACAAAGGAATTTGACCTAGTGACAGTGAAGGAACGGAGAAATATTTCCAAGCTAGGAAGGTGAGTGGTTTGGACAAGAGCTTGCTGGAGTGATGCTTCCCATGTATCTGCTGCTCTTGTTTTTTTCAAATGTTATCAGTTATGGGTTTGGAAGGTGCTGCCCAAAGAGTCTTAGTAAGTTACTGCAGTGCATCTTGTAGATAGTACATACTGCTGCTACTGAGCATCGGTGGTGGAGGGAGTGGATACTGGCAGATGTAAATCAAGTGGGCTACTTTGTCCTGGATGATGTCAAGTGTCTTGAGTGATTCAACATGTCCAAATGTGTGATACACACACACACACACACACACACACACACACCATATAACTGACCAGCTCACACCCCTGTATATGCCATGTCAGATACATTTGTAGAGGTTGGACAAAAGATGTGGAACAGCGTTCCAGCACTATCACTGAATAGGAAGGGATGAGAAAAACCCAGCCTACTCTTAAAATGGTTAACAGCAAAGCAGAGAAGCAGGTGTTGCGAAAACACAGACTTTAACACAGAGACCTTCCACTCAGTTAATCTGGCAATTAAAATCGCAGGATGTTAAACCTCAGTGAACTTCAGACGCCCCATACTTTTACCATCACAGATGTCTGCCATTGCAAAGCTGACAGCATCCACCTGGAATCTAAACAGTGCCACATTATCAGAAATTTTGCTACATTCCTGATTCACTTGTTGTAGATCATGCTGGTTACTGGCATATGGCCCTGTTACCTTCTGAGCTACAGGATTATCTGCAATCTATCATCCTGTTTTAGCAGAACCGACCAGCAGCGTGTGAGAACTGACATTCCCTTCAAAGTTACAAATTTCTTTCAAATTCAAAGGATCATCTTTCCCTTCAATCTCAGATGTTCCTTTCCTCAAGAATGTTTTCCTTATCAAGATTTGGGATATTGGTATTATCAACCACTCGAGCATGGGGTTAGAATCAGAGTAAAGCGCTCTCTTCTCTTTTAAACTGAAAATAATGATCTGTCTACACAGTCCATATTCGTGGGGAACAGCCCAGATATGATACAGAGTGAAGCTCTATTGGTGCTTTTAAACTGAAAGTAAAGCTTCCTCTATTCTTTTAGAACAAAAATAAAGCTCCCTCTACACTCCCAGGACAGTTACAGCATGTGGTTCAATACAGAGTAAAGCTCTCTCTACACTGTTCCCATCAAGCACTCCTAGGACAGGTACAGCATGTGGTTAGATACAGAGTGAAGCTCTCTCAACATTGTTCCCATCAAGCACTCGCAGGACAGGGACAGCACACTGTTACATATGAACTAAAGCTCATTCTATACTGTCCTCACCAAACACTCCCAGGACAGGGACAGCACTGGTTAGATACAGAGTAAAGCTCCCTCTCCCCAGTCCCCAGTTCCCATCAAACACTCTCAGGACAGGGACAGCACAGGGTCAGATAGAGAGTAAATATCCCTCGACACTGTCCCAGGCATGCCTGGAACAGAGAGTTGTTCGATTTCGTGATGATGATGATGATTTGGGAAGATTTCTTCGTTTGCTTTTGGGACACTGTGATTGTTCATGAATGCAGACTGATCGCAGCCTCAGGGAACAGAATGCTCAGTGAGCCCTCAGCAACAATCATTTTGAATTGTTGGGGAAGTAAGAGATTCCCCTCAGGTAAATCCACAAACCTGCCCCTGGCAACATCAGTGTCGTCCTTCCTCCAGCGCACAGTGGGCTGTGGGTCCCCTTGAACCTGGCAACGGAACTCGACGGAATCATTCTCCAACACCACCTGGTTTATGGGTCTTCTGATGAAGATTGGGCGTTCTAGGTAACAGCAACGTGAAAAACACAAAGACAAAAACATACGACTCAGTTGTGAATCAAGAGTGGAATTGGAGGTGAGTCAACTACCAGTAATTTGCTACATGACTACCTTGCAGTCACAGAGAATGCCCCTGATAATTAACTTCTTTTATGAAGAGATTAACATGATTCGAATCACCTGCACCGTTTGGTTACACAGTTTAATCTCCCACAAGGGGAATCCACTTTTGCACTCAGATAAAACACATTACTCTCACACCCACTTTTGCATCTATTAGCAATTTGTGACCTTCGACCCTGAGCTACTGAAGACACAATTTTACCTTGCTTCCCATCTTAGTCACAATCACAGGAATATGGAACAGGAGAAGGCCATTCGGCCCATCCAGACTGTCCACCATTTAACTGGCTGATCTGTGGCTTAACTCCATAGACCAGCCTTTGGCCCATATCCCCTCGCTTTAAGAAAAATTTATGTATCTCAGATTTTAAACTAACAACTGATCTAAAAAGATTTCCAAACCTCTACCACCCTCCGTGTGTCGAAGTTCTTCCTAACATCTCTCCTGAATGAATAATTCTCAGACCCCAACCAGTGGAAATAGTTGATCTTTAAAATCTCTGTCTTTTCCTGTTAATATCTTTCAAACTACAACCGGATCACCCTTAACCTTCTAAATTCTGGAGAAGACACACTAAATTTGTATAACCTCTTTTCATATCATAGCCCCTGAAGTCCAGGTATCATTCTTGTAAACCCATTCCCTCCATGGCCAGTCTATCCTTCCTGAAATGAGTTGCCCAGGCCTGCTCCAATTGATAGCAACAATGGGAGATTCTGACTGTCTCAAGCAAACTGAGACATCCAGTTGAAAGTGTGCAACTTTAAATTGCCAGAGGGGACACCGAGAGAAATAAGACTCCCCCATACATTATTTACAACACCAAAACAGGCCACTCAGCCCAAGTGGGACATGCCCAGGATTATGTTCCACACAAGCCTCCACCCAGCTGACTCCATTTCATTCCACCAGCCCCCTCCTTCCATTCATTTCCTTTCCTCCTCCTGTCAGTGTTTATTTTCCCTTTGAGCGTATCCATACCAATCATCAGAACAGGTCCCTGGTGGTAACGCACTCCACATTCTGAGAATTCTTTGTGTGAAAGAAAAGTTCCTTCTGACTTCCTGATTCAATTCACTCACTGCAATTTTATACTTGTGCAACCTTGGATTTGTCCTTGTGTATCCCTCACATCTCACCTCATCTAATCACCCTTCCGTCTTCACTTTACCTTCGACGAGGAGTTCTTCAAATTTGCTTCCCCCAACCGTGCTTTTTGTCCTTCAAGTTCATCGAGTGCACAAATCCTTCTATTCCCCACCCCCCACCTTTGTGTCAGAGTTCAGGCAGCGAGGCTTGTGAGCTATTTAGCTGGAAAAGGCATCACATGGTTCAGAGGAGTTAGCTTGGCATCAGCTCTGGCCCATGAAGCTCAGCACTGGACAGGCCTTGTATCCATCATTTGTATCTCCCACAAAAGTCCTCATTTTGCAAATTCACACAGGCAGATTTGTCAAAATGTCCCCCTTCAGCTCCCCTGAAAATGCTGACTACATTGCTGCATGTAGTTTTTCATACTAGCTGTATTTGTCATCTTGCCTAAACAATTATTCCTCAGCAAAGCTCTTCACTCTTGGAGCTATCTCAACTGTGCCTGGTCTGTGGCCTCACACAACATCCATCAGGCAAATATGCACTCTGTGGAGTGCCAAAACAGGCCATTCAACCCAAGTAATTTATACTATCATCTATCCTCTTCAGCTCATCCCTTAAGCTCCTGCAAAATCTTATTCCCCCCGTGTGTCTCAATAAATGGTTCTGTATCATTCCCTTCAATCACTCTCCACATTCTCACCACTCCCTGGGTGCAGGTATTTCTCCTGAACTCTCAGTTGGATTTATTCATCACAATCTGTGGCTATGCTGTTTAGTTTTGTTCCCTAAACCCACAACCAAATGGAAACATCTTGTCAACATAGAAAATAGAAGCAGGAATAAGTATGCTCCACCATTCAATATGATCCTGGATGGTCATCCAACTCAGTCACCTGTTCCCATTTCTCTCCATACCCTTTGGTGATTCTTATCACTTGTTTCTTCCCAGTGTTTTCCTGAGCTCCCAGCCTCAGCCCGGATCCGGATTCCCAGCCTCAGCCCGGACCCGGATTCCCAGCCTCAGTGCGGATCCAGATTCCCAGCTTCAGTACTGACCCGGATTCCCAGCCTCAGCCTAGACCCGGATTCCCAGCCTCAGTGCGGATCCAGATTCCCAGCTTCAGTACTGACCCGGATTCCCAGCCTCAGCCTACACTCAGATTCCCAGCCTCAGCCAAAACCTGGATTTCCAGCCTCAGTACTGACCCAGATTCCCAGCCTCAGCATGGACACAGATTCCCAACCCTAGCCCAGACTTGGATTCCCAGCCTCAGTGTAGACCCGAATTCCCAGCTTCAGTACTGACCCGGATTCCCAGCCTCAGCACGGAACCAGATTCCCAGCCTCAGCACGGACCCGGATTCCCAGCTTCAGTACTGACCCGGATTCCCAGTCTCAGCCCAGACCCGGATTCCCAGCCTCAGCACGGAATCAGATTCCCAACCCTAGCCCAGACTTGGATTCCCAGCCTCAGTGCAGTCTCAGATTACCAGCCTCGGTGTAGACCCGAATTCCCAGCCTCAGAGGGGACCCGGATTCCCAGCCTCAGCATGGACCTGGAATCCCAGCCTCAGAGGGGACATGGATTCCCAACCTCAGCCCGGATCCATATTCCCAGCGTCAGCATGGGCCCAAATTCCCAGCCTCAGCGCTGATCCGGACTCCCAACTTCAGTACAAATCTGGATTCCCAGCCTCAGCCCGGACCCGGATTCCCAACGTCTGCACAGACCCAGATTCCCAGCCTTAGTGCTGACCCGGACTCCCCCAGCCTCAGCGCGGACTGAGATTCCCAGCCTCAGCACGGACCTGGTGTGGTTTCCTCTTGGTATAGCGCTGGAGACCTCTCAGTGGTCTGCAGTGATCCCCCAACCCAGCGTGATGATTTCTCAGTGGCCCATGATGGTCTTTCAGCACACTGTGATAATCTCCCGGCCCGTGGTGATCTCCCGGCCCGTGGTGATCTCCCGGCCCATGGCGATCTCCCAGCCCGTGGTGATCTCCCGGCCCGTGGTGATCTCCCGGCCCGTGGCGATCTCCCGGCCTGTGGTGATCTCCCGGTCCATGGTGATCTCCCGGCCCATGGTGGGCTTTCGACCAGAAGGGGCCTCAACCATGGACTTCCGGCCTCATGGTGATTCAAGACCTGGTGTGGACGAGGTTGGAAGGAGGGTATTCTCAACTTTTTATTTCACTGTTTTTTTAACTTATTCCTACAATCTTTAATGTGGGACTTTTTATTTCTTTTCTATTCTCATTTTTTCCTCCAAACTCGTACTAAAGAATCTGTACCTAGGTACCTTGTACCTAAGATGGTGCTGTAACTTCAGTAAGGCGTTCAACAAGGTTCCCCATGGGAGACTGGTTAGCAAGGTTAGATCTCACAGAATACAGGGAGAACTAGCCATTTGGATACAGAACTGCTCAAAGTTAGGAGTCCAGAACTAGAGGGCATAGGTTTGGGCTGAGAGGGAAAGATATAAAAGGGATCTAAGGAGCAACTTTTTCACGCTGAGGGTGGTATGTGTATGGAATGAGCTGCCAGAAGAAGTGGTGGAGGCTGGTACAATGACAGCATTTAAAAGGCATCTGGATGGGTATATGAATAGGAAGGGTTTTGGAGGGATATGGGACAGGTGCTGGCAGGTGGGACTAGATTGGGTTGGGATGTCTGGTCAGCATGGACAAGTTGGACCGAAGGGTCTGTTTCTGTGCTTTACATCTCTATGACTCTAACACATCTCTCTCCTCAGCAGCACAGCATGGAGTGAGGCTGTATGGGAGAAGGCCATTCTGCCCATCTTACAAATGATATCTCTTTGGAAGAAGAAAACCTGGACTGATCTCCCACTTCAACAAAGGATGAAACTGTAGTTTGAAGTAAACCTTTTGAATTTCTTTCGAGAGGAGGACTTACCAAAGACAGTCAATTCAGCAGGATCACTGTCCCTCTCGCCCACCATATTAGTCCCCACACAGACGTACATGCCGGCATCACTTCTCTTCGTGTTCGAAATCATCAATTTGCCTCCACGGACCTAAGTGACAAAGGGGAATACAACAAATAAATAGGGGCTGGCACCTCTCGTGGGTCACGATTTGAGACTCCTTGCCCTTTTTATTCCTTGTTTATTCCGACGGCCCCCCGATCACACACCTTGACCAGAACAGCAATAAGGAAGAGGCCCTCAGTCATGTGGAGAGAGTGAAGTTGGCAGTGTACTCTACCTTGGAGGAATGGGAGGGGAGGCAAGATTCAATCGAGATGCTTAGAAAACATTTGTTAAAATAAGCAAGCAGGGGTTAATTTTGCCGTCAGGAAGATCAGTAAACAATGGAAACAGGTTTAAAGATCTGATGAAAGAAGCCTCGAGATCTGAGAATCCATCTATTTGACTCTGAGGTTTGTGATCTCTGTTGTACTGTCACAAAGGACAATGGTAACAGATTATATCGCAACTTTCTAAACAAATCAGATAAATACTTGACAAGAGGAAAACATGCAGCATATCGGGCAGGAACAAGTGAGCTGGTGATTGGACCAATCAACAGAAACTCAGAATAATATGAAACAATACACCTTGCTTGAAGTTATTTTGTTTAACAAACTGAAGATTGGAGGTCCAAAAGTTCTTCACAAATCAACATCAAACACTCCCAGGACAGGGACAGCATGGGGTTAGATACAGAGTAAAGCTCCCTCTACACTGTCCCCATCAAACACTCCCAGGACAGGGACAGCACAGGGTTAGATACACAGTAAAGTTCTCTCTACACTGTCCACATCAAACACTCCCCGGACAGGTACAAAACAGGGCCAGATACAGAGTCAAGCCCCCTCACCTTGTTCTGACAGTGTGTTTCAGACCCAAACTCAGAAGGATATCCTTGTACCTTGATGTGATTGTTCTGTACAGTTGCCTGACCAGCCATTCTGCCACCTCCCTGAGTCATGCTGTCTATTGAGCTAGAGTGGAGGACTGGTTCGTTCACTAAGCGTTTGCTAGCCACAGCTGAGTGTAAACTGCCCAAAATCATTTCACAAAGACCCTCTTGCTGCAAAGCAGCATGAGAGAGTACTACCCCAAATGTGAGGAACGCTATCCCCTCCCAGCTCCATCATGTGTCAGCACGCCCGATCTGAACAATTTCCCGAGAGAGAGCGAACACAGAAAGCCTGCTCTGAGGTACACACCGTTATTCTCTCGTCCTGGTCATTAACGGGGATCTTGTCCTTCTTCCAGAAGATGGTTGGCTCTGGGTGCCCACGGGGCGGTTGGCATTCCATGATGGCTGGCTCACCCGCAGCAACAACCACATCCGTGGGATTCAGTCGGAAGTCATCTCGGAGCACTGCAATGGAGATTGAGAAGGTTAAAGCAGCAGCACAATCTCAGCGGGGACCGCCACAACAGAACGTGCACAACCGAGCACATTGGGTATTTGATCGAGTAAGCGGAGGAGGCCACTCAGCCCCTCGTCACGTTCCCAGCATCCCACTGGATCCCGTCAGGGCTGTGCCGCAATCCCATTGTGAGGCCTTGCTCAATAACCTCTTTCAGGAAACATTTACTCACACAAGTGTTAATCAAAACATGAAAACTCCCAAAACAGAGATGGATAATTCCTGTTGGGAAAAGGGTATTCATAAAATCCCTACAGTTTGGAAATTGCCCACCCCAACCCTCCAGAGAGTAACCCACACAAACCCATTCCCCTAACTTACACATCCCTGGATACGATGGGGTAATTTAGCATGGCCAATTCACCTAAAATGCATATTGTTGGATTGTGGAAGGAATCTAGAGCACCTGGAGGAAACCCATACAGACGCAGGGAGAACATACAATCTCCGCACAGACAGTTACCCAAGACTGGAATTGAACCCAGGAGCATGGCGCTGTGAGGTAGCAGTGCTCACCACTGAGCTACCGTATATTAATGACTCCAGAGCCAACAGAGCAGGTGAAATTACGTTACAGATTTCAACACTTGACAGAAGACAAAAGATAGGCAAAAGTGAAGACTGCAGATGCTAGAAACCAGAGTTTAGATCAGAGTGGTGCTGGAAAAGCCCAGCAGGTCAGGCAGTATCCGAGAAGCAGGAAAATTGATGTTTCGGGCAAAAGCCCTTCATCAGGAATGGGCAGAAGATATAACATGGCAACCAACAGCCCATCCTCTCTTGCAGACAAAAAAAATCTATCAGTTTGACATTTTCAACTGAAGCCTCTATCTTCACCCTCCAACCAGCCCCAACAGCTGATGGAGGGAAAGAATTCCCAAGTTCCACTTTGTGTGAAGAAATGTATCTTGACTTTACCCTTCAATATCTCAGTTTAAGTCATATCTTCTCATTCTGAATTCCATAACCACCTGATAAGAATTGTCTGATAAGAATTCAAATTCTTTAACCACTTTACAGATTGATCAGTATTTAATTTTCTAAGGTCAAGAGAATACCATCCAACTCTCGCAAAAAGAAGAGGCGGTGAAGACAATAAAGAGCTGACTGGACTTTTCAGCTTCCGATCTTCTGCTATAATCCTGGTGGAGGTTTTGAGAAGGTCCCAGGGAAATGCTGCAAGCAGCTATCTAAGAAATATCTCTGAGGTCTCCGTCACTCTCTCCCTGTTGCAACATTCATGGCAGGGGAGTCTTAGATAAGGTCAGTGAAAATTATTGGTTTATACCTTACAGAGACAGACACACTGAATACTCTGAAGACACACTGAATAGACCCTTAAACAGATGATTCACCTGAACTAAAAATGTGAAGTTGACACAATCATGAAGAACCATAAGGGCTGCTCTCTCTCACTCAACAAGGATGAGAAAACAATGCCTTCATAACAGCCCCAGCCAATTCAGGAATTGAATCGATATTGCAGGCAACACGCTCCATCAGAAATCAACTGCCCAGCCAATTGAGCTAACCAACCATTGCATGGGCTTGCCTTGTTGCTATCCCTATATCGGGTCTTTGTTGTGTCTCTGTCTCAGATATAGGCAGGGTCACAAGGTATTACAGAACTTTAATATTGCTGGAAAGAAAGAGACTTGCTGTGGAACATATGAATTAGATACAAGAACAGGCTGTTCGGCTCCTTGAGTCTGAACTGAGAAGTTGTTGATCCAGCTGATGATCTAATGTGGCATCAAAGTTAAATCTCAGAATATACCAAATACAGAAAATTATCATATTATCCTTCCGAGAGCTCACACTGACAGCTGAATTTTCTGTGTTAATGCAATCACTAAATAATTATTTTTCTCCACATTTACATTTTCAAACTTCTCTGTTTTAACACTCCCAGCTACTGAACAGATTACATACATAAGAAAAGTCAGAACTAGGAGCAGAAGGAAGCCATTCAGCCCCTCGAGCCTGCTCTGCCATTGAATACGATCATGGCTGATTTTCTCTCAGCCTCAACTCCACTGTCCTGCCCACTCTCTATAACATTTCAATCCGTTACTATTTAAAACATTAAATTTATTCAGCGTCCCAACATCCACCGCAGTCTGGGGTCATGAATTGCACAAATTCACAACCCTTCAAGGGAAGTAACTTCTCCTTATCTAAGTTTTACATTTGCTAACCCTAAGGGGAAACATCCTGTCTATGTCTACTTTGATATCCACTTCAGTTTCTTTTCATTTGTGGGTCATGGAGATTGCCGATGGCCAGCATTTACTGCCCTTCATATATACCTCAATTAGATCACCTCTCTAAAGCCCAGGATGGAGTTAGATACAGAGTGCAAACACCCTCTACACTGTCCCCATCAAACACTCCCAGGACAGGGATAGCACTGGGTTAGATACAAAGTAAAGCTCTCTCTACACTTTCCCCATCAAACACTCCCAGGATAGGGATAGCACAGGGTTAGATACAGAGTAAAGCTTCCTCTACACTGTCCCGATCAAACACTCCCATGATAGGAATAGCACAGGGTTAGATACAGAGTAAAGCTTCCTCTACACTGTCTCCATCAAACACTCCCAGGACAGGGACAGCACAGGCTTAGATACAGAGTAAAGCTCTCTCTACACTGTTCCCATCAAACACTCCCAGGACAAGGATAGCACAAGGTTAGATACAGAGTAAAGTCTCCTCTACACTGTCCCCATCAAACACTCCCAGGACAGGGACAACACAGGGTTAGATACAGAGTAAAGCTCCCTCTACACTGTCCCCATCAAACACTCCCAGGACAGGGACAGCACAGGGTTAGATACAGAGTAAAGCTTCCTCTACACTGTCCCCATCAAACACTCCCAGGACAAGGATAGCACTAGGTTAGATACAGAGTAAAGCTTCCTCTATACTGTCCCCATCAAACACTCCCAGGACAAGGATAGCACAAGGTTAGATACAGAGTAAAGCTTCCTCTATACTGTCCCCATCAAACACTCCCCGGACAGGGGCAGCACAGGGTTAGATACAGAGTAAAGCTTCCCCTACATTGTCCCCATCAAATACTCCCAGGATAGGGGCAGCACATGGTTAGATACAGAGTAAAGCTGCCTTGAATCTGTCTCCATCAAGCACTCCCAGGACAGGAACAGAATGGAGTTAAATACAGAGTAAGCTGCCTCTATACTGTCCCCCATCAAATACTCCCAGGACAGGGACAGCACAGGGTTAGATACCGAGTAAACATTCCCATGCACTTTAGTAAAAGCAATGTGCTGGAGATTAGAGTTAAAAACAACAAGTTGCAACGAAGAGCCATATTGAATGCAAAATCTTAATTCTGAATTTCTCTCTCCACACTGCTGCCAAACCTACTGATTTTCTGCAACATTTGTGTTTTTGTTCCGCACAACACTGTATTTAGAGAATTAATTGACAGGATTCTAAACATTCCTGTTGCTGAAGAGAGCTTTAAGTACATGCAAAACAACACTTGTTAAAACATGTACGGGCCAGGTTACATGTCAGTCAACTAAATAGTGCCTTGAATATCAAATGTGTTGTAGCATATTTTGCAGGCAGACATTTGGTGATTAGTTTTATTTATATCACAGAAATTACTATGCCAGTGAATATAAAGTTATAGTTTTGCTTGGTTTAATCAGAAATCACATTGAAGCCAAATTTCCTACAATGGTCCCTATTCTTCATAGACGTGATGTCATCCATCCAGCTCACTTTGCAGCAGTAATGGTTAAACGTGATCAACCACAGTCAGGATTGTTGTAACTGTATAATCAAAACTCCATACACACGTCAGCCTCCATCTACTATTGCAATTCAGACAATGTCATTCTCAATAAGCCATGTTACAATTCAACTTTGTGTTCATGGTCGAAAGAAATGGACACGTTCCCAAGTTGGAACGTCAGGGTCAGGTTCAAGTAGAAGGCAGGTTATCTACAAGGTGGCACCATGGCTCAGTGGTTAGCTACAAGGTGGCACGATGGCTCAGTGGTTAGCACTGCTGCCTTACAGCGCCAAGGCAACATGCTTGATCCCAGCTCTGGGTAACTGTGTGGAATTTGCAAATTCGCCCTGTGTCTCTTTGGTCTCCTCTGAGTACCCAGAAGTCCAGTCACAATAATCTCCTACCTGTATCCATCTATCACCATCTCAACTACCCTTCACCCAGCCCCATGCCCACCCCCCCTTCCTCTATATACTTCTGGGCTCCCCTCCTCAGTCCTGATTAAAAGTTTCAGCCTGAAACGTCGACTCTCCTGCTCCTTGGATGCTGTCTGACCTTCTGTGCTTTTCCAGCCTTCAGTATTGACTCCAGCCCCCAGTAGATAAAACCAATGACTGCAGATGCTGGAAACCAGATTCTGGATTAGTGGTGCTGGAAGAGCACAGCAGTTCAGGCAGCATCCGAGGAGCAGTAAAATCGATTTTTCGGGCAAAAGCCCTTCATTAGGAATACCATTCGCATTCCTGATGAAGGGCTTTTGCCAGAAAACGTCGATTTTACTGCTCCTCGGATGCTGCCTGAACTGCTGTGCTCTTCCAGCACCACTAATCCAGAATCCAGCCTCCAGTATGTGCAGTCCTTGCTATCTCCAAGTCACTGCTCCTTCCTGTTTTGTGTTAATGCATTAAGTCCAGACCAGGCATACAGTGCACCTTTAAGATGGTTAGATAATACCACTACATGACGTTCTGGTATAAAGTCACTGTCTCAGTGTGATGAACTTTATTGTAGTCTGTTCAGTCAGTTAGTTGTGAATACGAAATACACAGTAACATCAGCAGCTTGTGAGGCTGGTCAGACCATAGGTGTGCTGAACTACTGCACTGCAATGTTTACCTGTAATTTGTTTATCTGACTGTAATGTTTATTCTTCTAACCATGTCTTATTTCTAACTTATACTATGAATCACTGTAAGTAATGCAACAAATTTTTTTTCTTTATTAATTTTTTGGTATCGAAGATTTGGACCTTGGTACTTTGTACTGAAGATGGCACCATTAGAGGTGACATTGTAAACTTTTCACTGTACTCCTGTACGTCTATAATTGAGCACACATGACAGTAAAACCGAAGCCAGAACATATCTCAGTCTGCATATTATAACAAGGCAAATCATTCGTGTCATTAACATACTTTGAGATATTCATCTCACCAAGAACCCAATCCTTGAGGGTAAATCATGTTAGCTAACATATAGGATAGCACTCAGACCACATCATACTGGTGTCTGACCACAAAACCACATCATCCTCTACCCTGTTCCCATCAAACAGATACAGCACAGAGTTAGATATAAAACTTCCTCTGTATTGTTCCAATCAAATACTCAGGTCAGGCCCACCGTGAAGTTAGATATAGTGTAAACTCTCTCTACACTGACCTGCAAACACTTCTAATACAGGGACAACATGGGGTTAGATACAGAGTAAAGCTCCCTCTACACTGTCCCCATCTCAAGCTTCCAGGATAGCTATACCCAAGGGTTAGATACAGAGTAAAGCTTCCTCTACACTGTCCCCATCAAATATTCCTAGGACAGCGCAGGTTTAGATACAGAGTAAAGCTCCTTTTACAGGGTCTCCCATCAAATATTCCCACATCAGGTACAGCATGGGGTTAAATACAGAGCAAAGCTCCTTCTACACTATCTCTATTCAACACTTTCAGGGCAGGTGCTGTCAGAATCGATGTGGTTTTGTGTCGGTGTGTGTGTTCACCTGCATGGATCTGCATTTGTGTATATTCCTGTGTAATTGGGTGAGGGTATGTGCTTGAATACTGTTTGTTTCTGTAATTTTATATACAAGTGTTCCCCTACATTTCATGGGGCACTATTTGCCCTCAGATTGGCTCTGGCCTTCCGGGGATTTTAATGTAATTTCTTGCTTTTCTGAATGTTATCTTGTTCTCTCTCTGGATGCTGATTGAACCCAGATCCTGGTTTCTTCCTGTCTTGATAATCCCTAAGAGTGCAGTATGGTAATGAAAAAGAGAAGTGCTCTGAAGTTGTTTGCACATTGGCTTTAAACCCTCATTCGATAATTTAAAACTGGTCTTGCCAGCCTGCAACAATACTGCCTGACTGTCTTTGTTGAACATAATCCTAAAGGTTTCAACACATGAACTCCTGCCTCAAACTGACGCACTACCGTCCTTTTGCTCTTGGATACTCGACAGCTCCATCACCATGGCACCCTGCCTTCGCTTGGCCAATCAAATGTGAATAGTCTGTTTCCTGATTGGATGATTCATCGCTGTCAGTCGAACAACTTTAAAAGCTGAAAAAGTAAAGGTTCATTTTGCCAAAACTTTTCTGCTGTACTCTTACTTTACAAGAATAGCAATGTAAAGGGGTAAGAACATCTTATACTGTGTGAGAAGAGTGTGGTAATTGGTTGACAAGTGGACTCTGATTGGTTGTGATACTGCCATGAGGTAGGCTGATGACTGACAGTTAACTGCTAAGCTTTGTTTAAATTTTAAACCGGGCAGGTTAATGCGGATTAGTCAAGGCCTTGCCCTGAGAATGTCTGTCACCTAGTTTGCCCTGTTCTTGCAAATTCTTGTGAAATGCAAGATGAAAAGCATTGACAAAATGAGAACTTTTTTTCAATGTGCAAGTTCAGTACTTTCAAAGGAACATTTATCACCTTTTCTTGTTAATCTCATATTCTTATGATCACTGAATCTTACAACAGAAGCAGACCATTTGGCCCAGCATTCATGGGTTGACTTAATGAAAGAACTCTATAATTTGGTCCCACTCCACAGCTTTATTGCCACATCTCCGTACTTGATTCCACTTCAGGTCCATTTCCAGTTGTCTTTTGAGTGTCCCCATCAAGTCTGCTTTCCCTCAGTGATTCAATCCAGATATTAACAGCCTTGTACGTGGAAAAATGTCTCCTAATTGGCTTTCGCCAATTATTTTAAATCTCTTGTTAATGACCTACTTGTCAGGGAAAACACTTTCTCCCTACTTGCACTGTGAAAAACCCCCTCGTGATTTTAAACAGGTCTATTTAAGTCTCCCGTTGTAAAGGCAGAGGGTCAACAACCCAAACAAACCATGCCAAAGTGAATTTAATCTCCTGCACATCCACGCTGCTGTCTTGTGTTTATTTTAAAAGCTGTTAAACTTAATTATCAAAGGCACATTACAGAGAATTAATGTCTGTGAATTACTGCAAATGAAATCGGCCATAGGGCTGCTCTCCAAACAAGAACCCGAGCTGCAAGCGAGCAGAGCGAAAAGGATACTTCATTTTTTTTATAGGTTGACGACTGCTCTCCGGCAGCAGCCACTCGGAGATCAGGAGGGAGAAATTTCTGGCCAGTGTGCTGATAGGCTGAGGGTCCTAGAGGCCCATTAGCCTGGGCAGATCAATCAGCAAAGCCAAGAGTGTTACGTCAGAGATGAAAAATTGGAGAGTGGACTGTTTTTGATGGACAGGGAGAGAGGGAACGCAGAGGCCAGAGGTGAGGCAGACACTGCCTAATGGGTGTCTAAGTTCCCTTCCACACTCTTCCAGACTAGACTGAGAAAGTTCTCCTGCTACTAGTTACTGGCTGCGATCAATGTGGCTGGGCAATGATTAATTGACTGGTAATTGCTCCCCTAATGGAAACTCGGATAGGTTTTCCGAACGTATAATTTTAGAAAAATAATCTTTCAGCATTCCTGCAGCTAATAAATAAGTCAGCTGATATGTGACCACAGGAGCCACATAATGCAAGCTGCAGCCCATTGAATGGAAGCCTTTGACTAATGCAAGTCATCCACAGTGTGTTAGCAACTTCAAAGAGAGGCAACCTGGCTGTCATCGATTCCCAGTGTCACATGGTGCTGAAAAGAGATCACGGGGGCCCAACCTCCACAAAAGACAATCCATCCCTAAATAATTCCCCATAACCCTACAACATCTAGCACTTCAAGTATTCATCTGATCATCCCCTCTGGAAAGTTCCTCATGAATCTGCTCCCAGGTTGTGCATTCCAGGTCACAACACGTCACTACATCAACGTTATTTCTCTTCATCACCTTCAATATGCACAGACTAGCTTCAGCACCTTCTGTCACTCAGATCAGTTTCTCCTTGTTTAGTCCTGTCGCATGCCTCATGACTGGTTACAAATACAAGCAGAGGGAAATCCGTTTGCAACGTGATTTGTTGTGTTCTAGATCTCACAGCCTGAGAGGGCAGAGAAAAAAATGGCAGGTTCTAAAGTAATGTTCAAAAGGCAATTGGTTAAATATTTAAGAGGGAGAACTTTGCAGTGCTGGCACAGGCTCAATGGACTGAATGGCCTCCATCTGCAAGGAGTGCCTCTAACAATGTGTTCTTCCAGAAGCACTCACACTGGTCAGGTGTGTGAGCTCCATTCTCCCAAAGGCTGGAGGAGACTGAGGCAACTCCCAGGATAGCAACTGCCACCTATTATGGGGTGAGGGTTAGGGTTAGGGTGAGGGCCAGGGTTTGGGTTAGCATAAGGGTTAGGATTATTAGGGTGAGGGCTGGGTTTGTATTAGGGTGAGGATGAGGTTTAGGGTTAGGGTTAGGGTGAGGGTGAGGGTGAGGGTTAGGGTTAGGGTGAGGGTGAGAGTTAGGGTTAGGGTGAGGGTGAGGGTGAGGGTGAGGGTAAGGGCTAGGGTTAGGGTTAGGGTTATGGTTAGGGTAAGGGTTAGAGTTATGGTTAGGGTTAGCGTTAGGATTAGGGTTAGGATGACAGGGTTAGGGTTAGGTTGACAGTGAGGGTGAGGCTGAGGGTCAGGGTGAAGTTTAGAGTTTAGACTCAGTGTGAGGATGAGGGTGAGGTTTAGGGTTAGAATTAGGGTGAGGGTAAGGGTGAGGACTAGGGTTAATGTGAGGATGAGGTTTATGGTTAGGGTTATGGTGAGGGTGCAGATGTGGCTGATGGTTAGGATTAGGGTGAGGGTTAGGACTACAGTTATGGTTAGGAAGTAGGTGAGGGTTACGGTTAAGGTTAAGTTTACGGTTAGTGTTATGGTTAGGCTCAGGATTAGGGTTCGTGTTAGGGTTAGGGTTAGGGTTAGTGTTAGGGTTGGTGTTAGAGTTAGGGTTAGGATTAGGGTCGGGGTGAGGGTTAGGGTTAGGGTCAGGGTGAGGGTTAGGGTTAGGTTTACAGTTAGGGTTAGGTAACCTGACACCCACTGAGATCTCTCACTGTGTTGCTGTGAGAGGGTTGAGTGATCCATAAAGGATTGTAGGAACTTATCGGCTGTCACCCATGACAACATCCATCTGGGCCCTAACCCAGGCTGCACACCAAATAGTTCCCTTCCTGCCCATCTCCCAGCAGCACCTTTTATTTGAACAAGCAAAATATAACTCAACTCACTCAGCTTCTGGTGCAGTGTTGCAGACAGGATGATGAATCCGGACCAGTTTTCAAGCAAAAGCAAACTTAAATCTCATGCTCGACCTTCCTTTCTTTTACTGAACAAAAACAAAACCAACGAATGGATGGTGGGAATCAGAAACACAATGGAAATTGCTGGTAAAACTCAGCAGGTCTGACAGCATCTCTGGTGAGAAAACAGTTTGGTACTGTACTCACTGGAGTTACAAAGAATGAGAGGTGAACTCATTGAAACTTAGAGAATTCTTAATGGGCTTGACAGATTAAATGCTGAGAAGATGTTTCACCTTGTGCACCAAAGGGCATAGTCTCAGAATAAAAGCACCAATTTAAGACTGAAATGAAGAGGAATTTCTTCTCTCAAAGGATTGTTCATGTTTGGAACTCCTTGCTATAGAAAGCTGTAAGGACCAAGTCTTTGTGTATATTTAAGACTGTGATAAATTCTTGAACAGTCGGGGAAATCAGGGGTTATGTGGAAAAGGCTGGTAAGTGAATGTGAGGAGTGTCAGATGAATGGTCAAGCAGGCTTGAGGGGCTGAACAGTTCCTATTTCAGTCCTACTCCAGTCCCTATTTCTGTGGCCTCAGGGGCTGCTGGCAAAGGTGTTGGATGTCAGTGATAAACATTAAGTCCACATGTTGCACTGGCTGGGCTGATGATAGGGAGGTTAGCTTGCTCAGCTCTTGGGTGAGAAGGAGGCTGGTGTCTCCACCTCACGCACCCCTGACCCCTCCCAGTTGAACCTCCCACACCTCACATGTATCCCATCCCACCCTAGTCTTTCCCACACTTCCTTTAGGCTTTCTGTCAGAATCATGAAAGGCCTGGATGTCCCTCTCTCCTGGACCTCCGGCTATTAGAATCCATGAGTGGAGTGTAATGGTGGCACCGTGGGGAGGGAGCACCGGACTGATAGCCAGCAGCTCTCTCACTCAAATGCGGCCCTTCCTGAAATCTCTTGACATCCGCATCTCTCTGTCCTGAGATAACCTGGAGAGTTACAGAACCCAATTCCTGCTGTCAACCCAATCACAATCTTCAGCACTGCCTTGCAGCATCATTCCCCATCATCAATCTTACTCATGTCCTGGGCCGCAAAGCCTTTATCTGGTTTCCTCAATAAAAAATAAATACATTTAAAAGCTGCTGCCTCGCTGAGTAGCCACACATCACACAGTGGTTCTTAAATTAAAGCTATAGATCAGATCATATCATCACTGTCAGTTGCATTATTCACAAATTCAATGATATAAATATTAGGAGATACATCAGACAGAACCCAAATATCCTGCTTC
Organism: Hemiscyllium ocellatum; assembly: GCF_020745735.1. Classification (NCBI taxonomy): domain Eukaryota; kingdom Metazoa; phylum Chordata; class Chondrichthyes; order Orectolobiformes; family Hemiscylliidae; genus Hemiscyllium; species Hemiscyllium ocellatum. The sequence goes on along the minus strand of NC_083412.1, from coordinate 96,686,882 downwards.
AATTGAGAAATTGTGCGGCTTTGCTTCACATCATCATCTAAATCCCAAGGTGGGCGATCTTGTAAAACATTGACGATGGCCATTTAACTCATGGAGGCCCTAGACCGAGGAACACACAGTATGCTATTATATAATGTGCACGGGAATATGATACCCAGTAATCTGCAATATCCTTGTAGAGTGTATACAGTAACACCAGAATTATTAGCACACTATTATTACATAACATATTTGTTTTATATTTAGTGTTATGGTGTGGGCATCGCTAACTGGACCCAGCATTTATTGCCCGTCCCTAGTTGTCCCTGGAGAAGGGGGGTGAGCTGCTTTCTTGAACCGCTGCAGTCTGTGTGCTGTAGGTTGGCCCTTAGAGAGGGAATTCCAGGATGATGACCCAGCGACAGGTGATATATTTCCAAGCCAGGTTGGTGAATGGCTTGGAGCGGAGTTTGTAGGGGGTGGTGTTCCCATGTATCTGCTGCCCTTGTCCTTCTGGGTGGAAGTGGTCATGGGTTTGGAAGGTGCTGTCTAGGGATCTTTGGTGAATTTCTGGAGTGCATCTAGTATATAGTACACACTGCTGCTACTAGGCATCAGTTGGTGGAGGACGTGGATACTTGTGGATGTGATGCCGATATGACACCCAGTGAGCTACTGTAGAACATGGGAACTAGCCTACTGGGTCTGCCCACCATTCAATACTCTCATGGCTGATTGAGGGTGTCTTTTACCCAATCCATCCCCATAACCTTGTACACCACTAAGCATCATCAATTTATCGATCTCTACCTTAAACATATTCATTGCACAGCTCTCTGGGGCAGAGAATCCAAAGGTGCACAACCCTCAGACTAAAATAATTTCTCCTAAACTTGGACCAAAGTGGTATCTGCCTAACTTTAAATCGGGTCCCTCGTTCAGTACTCCTATGGAGTCAGGATCTACACTGCCTACCCATTTAACTATGTTGTATGTTTCAGTGAGATACTATTTGTTGAAATACAGATCAAGTTTGCTAAATCATCCTTCAAAGGACAGTCCAACCACCCCATTGCACTTCGTCTTTAGAAAGAATATCTTTTCTGAGGTGAGGTGACCAAAAGTGCACACAATACTCCAGATGTGATCTAACCAAGCTCCTACACAATATAGACAGATGCATAATATCCAAAAACATTGTTTGTTATTGTGTAGATAGTGATACACGCTGTATTGTATAACATATATGAGATTGTTACACCCAGTGAGGGTGTACGAAATAACGTTTACATATTTGTACTGTTGGGGATAATCTGCTATCGGGGTACCTACATTGGGGCTAGGGAGGGGAGCACCATTATTAAAGCAGACACTGTCAGGTACCAGCTAAAACACAGCCATGTAAAGTAAACCCAGCCACTGCAGGACTGTCTGCCTAAGGCCACATTCCTTGGGGATTAGAACATGTCCGTCAGTTTCAGATCATCCTGTTACAATCTCATTGTTAATAAAGGAAACCGGTAACTATCGGATAGTGTAAATCGCACCGATACTACACTTGATTGATAAAGTACTTGCTAATGCCTCCGCTGACGTCAAACTCATTCGGGTCCTGTGTTAAATGATAATACCTGTATATTCAACTATGGAGAACTATTGTGAACGCCCAGACAGCCAGACGCATAGCAATGAGGAAACCCTTCCAAACAATAAACTTTTAAATTACAAGATCGGAAACTGCTGAACCCAGGATGTCTACCCATTGTTCAGCACAGCAGGAGCTGGACAGGTATCTCGGGGCAGCCAATAGAGACACTAATCCCTTCACAGACAGGTAAACCGACCAATGAGAGAACCGAACGAGGGGAACCTGACCGGGAACTCGAGGAAGCGCGAAGTATAACTGCTCCAGGACCGTAGAGGAAGACAGAACGCCTTCTCCAACGAATTTGCATGCTTTTGAATTCGTTGTATAGTTTGCCAGTCTTGATTCTGTAATAAACGGTGTTTTTGCTCCAAACTCTAGCCGGTTTGATCTCTCCTTCCAACGAACACGTGGAGACGAGACCATACGGTTCCGTCTCAACAGTACCCACATGCAACAGCATGGGGAGAGGGTGACAAGACTAATGCCCCTGAATTAATAATCCAGATGCCCAAATTAACACTCTGGGATCACGGATCCAAGTTCCACTAAGGGAGGTGGTTGGATGTTCATTTAATAAAAGCCCAGGATAAATAAGCTCTGGCCTCTCAAGATGAGCACAAAAATCCGAAACAAAACACAAGTTGAAAGAACAGCAGGGCATTTTCCCTCAGTGCCCTGGCCAATATTTTGCACTCAGCACCATTGAAACAGATTAGCTGGTCTGAATCATGGCACTGCTTGCGAGATCTTGCTATGCAGTATGCAGCAGCCAAATTTTAAAAATTCATTCTTGAGATGAGGTCATTGCTGGCCAGGCCAGCAATTATTGCCCATCCCTAATTGCCCAGAGGGCAGTTAAGAGTCAACCCCATTGCTGTGGGTCTGGAGTCACATGTAGGCCAGACCAGGTAAGGATGGCAGTTTCCTTCCCTAAAGGACATTAGTGAACCAGATGGGTTTTTCTGACAATGGTTTCATGGTCATCATTAGACTCTTAAGTCCAGATTTCCTATTAATTGAATTGGGTCCCCAGAACAGTACCTTGGGTCTCTGGATCAAAAATCCAATGATAATATCACTAGGCCATCACCTCTCTTATTCATTTCCTGAATCATAATACTTTACAGGTGAGCCATTGGTTGCAGAGAGTTTTGGGTTGTGCATTCACTCCCACACACACTGACCCCAAACATTAAAACCCTGTGGAAAGCTGCATTGAGGCAGGGTTTGGGACTGAAGGGGATTGCCTCATGTCACAGGATGTTTCAGGTGGAGGAGATGGGTGGGGGAGGGGTGGAGGGTAGTGAAACTCCGAAAAGCAAATCAAACCCTTTTAAGTTCATAACAACAACCATTCACATTGACTCTCCTCATCGTAAATCCATGTGTAAATAGCCCAGCCTCTCTGTGAATGGTCAGAAGAATCTGGATAATTCGTGGTACGGTGGCTCAGTGGTTAACACTGCAGCCTCACAACGCCAGGGCCCCGGGCAGCCTCAGGATTGTCTGTGTGGAGTTTGCACATTCTCCCCGTGTCTGCGTGGGTTTCCTCCGGGTGCTCTGGTTTCCTTCCACAGTCCAAAGCTGTGCAGGCCAGGTGGACCGGCCGTGCTAAATTGAGCATGGTGTTAGGTGCATGAGTCAGGGGTAAGTAGGTCTGGGTGGGTTACTTTTCCGAGGGTCGCTGTGGGCCGAAAGGCCCGTTTCCACACTGGAGGGCCTCTCATGTAATCGAAGTGTTAGCATGCACCTCATCTGCTGCAAATGTCAACCAGGGACTAAAGGCCAAAGGAGACCAGACTATAGGTCTGAATTCCCACCTGGGTGCTCAATAAAGACACCCAGTAGGAGCTCAGACCCCTGCCTCCCCCTTCTCCTGCAGCAACTTGTTAGAAATGGGTAAGAAATGGAGACAGCCAGGGTTCTTAATGAATAAACTTAACCCATTACTAACTTTGTGTTTGTCTGATTCTGAATCGTGCACTCGCCTGTTCCCTTACAGAATATTGAAGAGAAAAGAAACTTCTATCTGTGTCGGATTTACATTTACATGATGATCACAAATAACCATCTGTCTCCTTCCACATTTTCAATCTGCTACTCAATCCCCAGGGCCTCCGGATAGTCAGACAGTTAAGCCTGGAAGTACTGCTCACAGGCCTGCTACTATCCAGCACATAATTGCAATCTTATCCTACCCAGTAACCAGACTTTCTTCAAAGACGGCAAGCCTCTGAGGAGGTCTGTGATACTATATTAAGGTTCCCTTTCCAACCAATGACACTAAACATAGTGCTATAAAAATGCGCAGGAAGCCTCTGCTGGTTCCCACTGCAGAGTAACCAGCAGAAGTGGTGAAATGAGATACACTCTGAAAACTGTCAAATATTTGATTTAGAAAAATAAAAGGGGTTTCTGTCTCTGGAAATCTCAAAGAAACTTGTTGTAAACCTCTCCACTATTTATTGTTGATGTTTTGTACTGTGTTAGAACACAGGCTGTGTAATACTGAAACTCCAGGACAGGGGTAAGAGGTCAGAGCTGAGACTCCAATATTTTTGATGAGGATGGCACAGATGGAACCTTACTCTGTGTCTAACCCCACGCTGTACCTATCTTGGTGTGTTGGATGAGGACATTGTTAAATGAAGTTATTACATTCTGTATCTGTACAGAAGTATGAAACTTTAGTTCGGCAACATTTGGAGCATAGTGTACAGTTCTGATCGTCTGAAAATGTGTTGCTGGTTAAAGCACAGCAGGTTAGGCAGCATCCAAGGAACAGGAAATTCGACGTTTCGGGCATAAGCCCTTCATCAGGAAACTTCAGTTCTGATCGTCTCACAGGAGGAGGAAGGAGAAGCTCGGCAGAAGATGCAAAAGAGGTTGATCAGGATGTCACTTGGATTGAAGTATATTCGTGATAAGGAGAGTCATAGGGTAGATTAGATTGCCTACAGTGTGGAAACAGGCCCTACGGCCCAACAAGCCCACAACAACCGTCCGAAGAGTAACCTACCTAGACCCATTTCCCTCTGACTAATGCATCTAAATTTAGCATGGCCAATTCACCCTGACCTGCACATCTTTAGACTGTGGGAGGAAACTGGAGCACCCAGGGGAAACCCACACAGACACAGGGAGAATGTGCAAACTCCACACAGACACTCACCTGAGGTTGGAATCCAACCTGGACCCTGGTGCTGTGAGGTTAACCCGAGAGATAAGCAGCACAGAAACAGACCCTCCAGTCTAAATGCTCCATGCCGATCAAATATCCTCAGTTAATCTAGTCCCATTTGCCAGCATTTAGCTCATACCCCGCTACACCCTTCTTATTCATATTCTCATCCAGATGCCTTTTAAATGTTGTAGTTGTACCAGCCTCCACCACTTCCTCTGGCAGCTCATCACAGAGTCATAGAGAAGTTGGACAAACTTAGATTGTTTTGCTAGAGCATCAGTGGTTGAGGCTACTAGGAGTCTATAAAATTATGCTAGGCATGGATAGGGTGGATACTTGGAGTCTTTTCCCAGGGTCATATATCATATACTAGGATGAGAGGGGGAACAGTTAAAGGAGATGTGCAAGGAAAGTTTTTTTTACACAGAGTGTGTTAGGTGCCTGGAACCCACTGCTGAGGAGGTGGTAGAAGCAGATACAATTGTAACATTTAAGAGACATTTAAACAGACAGGGAAGAGAGGGATATGGATCTGTGCAAACAGATGTGATTAGCTTAGAATAGCATCAAGGTCAGCACAAACATGGTAGGCTGAAGGGCCTCTTCCTGAGTTGTTGTGTTCTATGTCCTATGTAATTCTCTGCTGTCCCTGTCCTGGGAGTGTTTGATGGGGGACAGTGTAGAGGGAGCTTTACTCTGTATCTAACCCCGTGCTGTCCTTTTCTTGGGAGTGTTTGATGGGGACAGTGTAGAGGGAGCTTTACTCTGTATCTAACCCCATGTTGTCCTTGCCTTGGGAGTGTTTGATGGGGGACAGTGTAGAGAGAGCTTTACTCGGTATCTAACCCTGTGCTGTCCCTGTCCCTGGGAGTGTTTGATGGGGGACAGTGTAGAGAGAGCTTTACTCTGTATCTAACCCTGTGCTGTCCTTGTCTTGGGAGTATTTGATGGGGACAGTGTAGAAAGAGCTTTATGTGATATCTAACCCCATGCTGTCTCTGTCCTGGAAGTGTTTGACGGGGACAGTGTAGAAAGAGCTTTCCTATGTATCTGACTCATGATGCCTCCTCTCTGACAGTGATTGTTAATGGCATTCCCATAACTAACCTCTCTGAGAACAGAATTCCAAAAGATGGGGTTCAATCTCTGTGGCATCTTTAGCAGATCATTGATGTCCTGTTCCCTCGCCTTCCCAATATTGTAGAATGGTTATTCTTGAGCTAAATGTAATCAATTGTCTTTCTCTCTCTCTCTTTAGGAGTGGACTATGTCCCCTTCCACATTTAGAGATACAAGACCTTCCTCCATCCTTGTGCATTTCCTCCTCTACCGGTATCTCAAAAGCATATTGACCAATCCCTCACTTTGATTGCATGTGTCGAGATCACGACAGTCTCTCACAGGAATCAAATGAGATACACAGTGAGGTCCTGTACAAAACATTGTAAATTCCTAAGTGCCAAGTACAGCAAAAATCGAACAGGTAAATATATTTAGTGCAAAGAAGATTTGAATGACTCCCCTGTGCCAGTGGGTTTTCAGTTGAACTAACACATACTAAATCTCTACCGGACAGCAAAGCATTGTGATATACAGCCAGCTGAATTAGTAATAGCATGTGAAAGGGTTCCTCTAGGTATTCCAAAAGTGTAAGTTCATTGATGGATTCTGCCAAGAAGACTCTCCTTCTGAGATTTTCCTGCCATTATGTTTCTGATCAGAGGTGGCACAGTGGCCCAGTGGTTAGCAGTGCTGCCTCACAGTGTCAGGGACCTGGGTTTATTTCCATACTCGGGTGACTGTCTCTGTGTGCACATTCTCCCTGTGTCTGTGCGGGTTTCCTCCGGGTGCTCCGGTTTCCTCCCACAATCCAGGTCATGGTAAATTGGCCATGCTCAATTGCCCATTGTGTTTAGGGATGTGTCGTCTAGGTACATTAGTCAGAGGTAAATGTAGAGCAATAGGGTTGAAGAATGGGTCTGGGTGGATTTTTTTAAAGTGGGCAAATGTGAGGTATGTACTTTGCAGGATGAATAGAAAAGCTGAATATCACTTTAAAAGGGGAAAGACTATAGAAAGTTGCAGTACAGAGGGATTTAGGAGCCTTGGTACACAAATCACAAAAAGTTAGCATTCAAGTTCTGCAGGTAATGGGGAAGGCAAATGGAATGTTGGACTTTATTTTAAACTGAATGGAGTATAAAATAGAGTAGTTTTGCTAAATCTATACAAGACACTTGTCATACCACACTGTAACACTGCTTAATGTCTTCAGCCCCTTATCTGAGGAAGGATATACTCGCATTACAGGCAGTCCAGAGAAGGTTTATTCAGCTGATTCCAAACTTGGAGGGACTGCCTTATGAAGAGAGAGTGAGTAGATTGGGCCTGTACTTATTGCACTTCAGCAGAATGAGAAGCAACCTTATTGAAACATATGTAGGTAAGTCTGATCTTAGAGTTGGATAAAGGGCCAGCATAACATCAAGGCCAAAGGGCTCATGCTGCGCTGTACTGTTCTTTGTTCTATGTTCTATGTAAGATTCTTTGGGAATCGGCAGATTAGATGCTGAAGGGTGGGACAGTCTATGTCCGAGGCCATCGTCTCAGAATAAAGGATTGTACATTTAATACAAGAATGTCTTCTATCAGAGGGTAGTGAATATGAGGAATTCTGTAAAGACTAGGTCATTAAACAAATTCAAGGCTGAGATAAACAGATTTTAATCAGTAGTGGGATCGAGGGTTATGGAAAGAAGGCAGAAAGTGAAGATCAGACCAGCTTGATCTCACTGAATGCCAGAACTGATTCAATGGGGTGAATGGCCTTCTCTGTTCCAATGTCTGAAGGCAATTTACCTAGTGATTTTAACATAGTAACATGTCTCAAAGCACTTCACGGGAGCAATTTTCAAACCAAATTTAAAACTGATATCAGGGCAGGTAACCCATAGCTTGGTCAAATAGGTAGATTTTACTAAGTGTCTCAATGGGACGAAGAGAAGTGGAGAGTTTTCGAGAAGAAATTCCAGAGTACGAGGGCATGGTAACTGAAGATACGATGGTCAATCATTGAGTGAAAGGATATGGGATATAAGCCACAGTGTAGTCATGTGGGAGTATGGGAAAGAGGCCAGGAGATATTGAGCACTGAAGCTTGAGAGGGTTCAGGGAGGGATGGAGGTCCAAAGGGGGTTAGCAGCAGCGTCTCTCGCAGGCCCCCTTTCCCAACGTCCCGGTGCTGATTACACAAGACCAGTTCCACTGGGTCAGACATTTTCATGCCTGACTCCACACTACCAAAGAACTTGCTGTGTTCGGAACACATCACAAGACGAAGACAGCAGGTATCAGTCAGAGAGTCACAGAGTCCTACAGCACGGAAACAGACCCTTCGGCCCAAGCAGTCCACATCGACCAAGTTCCTAAACTAAACTAGTCCCACCTGCCTGCACTTGGCCCACATCCTTCCAAACCTTTCTATTCATGTACTTATCCAAAGGTCTTTTAAACGTTCCAACTGTGTCTTCCACCACTCCCTCTGGCAGTTCATTCCACACTCGAACTACATTCTGTGTAAAAAAGTTACCCTCTCAAACTTTGGTGCTCATCGTTGTCTCGGCCCTGTTCTCATACTCACCCATGACTACACTGTGGCATAGATCCCATATCCTTTCACACAATGATTGACCATCATAACTTCAGCTACTATGCCCTCGCATTCTGGAATTTCTTCTTGAAAACTCTTGACTTTCCTCCGTATTAAATCTTTCTCCTCTCACCTTAAAAATATGCCCCCTAGTTTGAACTCCATCTTAGCGAACAGACCTTTGCTATTCACCTTATCTATTCCCCAAATGATTTTATAAAATCCTATAAGGTCACCCCTCCCAGCCTATCTTTATAACTCAAACCCTCCATTCTCAGCAACATCTTGGGAAATCTTTTCTGAACCCTCTCCAGTTTAATAACATCTTTCCTATAGCAGGGTAACCAGATCTGCATGCAGTACGCCAGAACGGAGGTTGAGAGTTGACCTTGTAGAGATTTATGAAATCATGAGGGATATGGATAGGGTGAACAGCCCAGGTCTTTTCCCCAGGATTCCAAAACTAGAGGGCACAGGTTTAAGATGAGAGGGGAAAGATTTAAAAGGGACCTAAGGGGTAGCTTTTTCATGCAGAGGGTGGGGTGTGTATGGAATGATCTGCCCGAGGAAGTGGTGGAGGCTGGTACAATTATGACATTTAAAAGGCATCTGGATGGGTATATGAATAGGAAGGGTTTAGAGGGATATGGGCCGGATGCTGGCAAATGGGACTAAATCAGTTTGGGATCTCTGGTTGGCATGGATGAATTGGATCTAATGGTCTGTTTTCGTGTTACTCATCTCTATGACTCCATGCTTCTAACACATTGCAGAATTAAGAATTGAGACATTGGTGAACTTGTTGCTTCAAGGTTTTCTCGAAGATTTGTCTACATTGTTTACTGTTTCTTCATTCATAGGACATGGGTGCTGCGAGGACAGCAGTTACTGCCCACCTTTGATTGCCTAGAGCACCATTAAGAGTCAACACATTGCTGGTGTCACATGTTGGCCAGACTAGGTAAGGATGGCAGATTCCCTTCCCTGAAGAAAATGAGAGAACCAGATGGGCTTTACAACAATGGTTTCATAAGCACCATTAGGATAGCTTTTACCCCTCTGCTTCATTGCAGAGCTTTTGAAAATTGAATTCAGATTCTGTTGGCTGCTGTGTGGGAGTTGAACCCATGTCCCCAGTGCATTTGCCTGGGATTCCCACTCCAGTGACATTTTCAGCACACCACTGCCTCCCCACTGGACTGGAAGCCAGTGAAAATCAGCAATTAAAGAGGGAGATGGGGGTGCGCAGAGGAGGACCCAGACTTCCATGTGCAGAATGATAGGAACTGAAAGCCATGCCAATCACTGTGGAAATCAAGGCCAAGCTTGTGAATCAAGAGTGAGGCTGTCATCAAAGAATGAACAGTAATTAACAACCATGTGCAGATTAGTTGTGTCAGCATCTTAAGATATCTCACAGCTGTCATCAGGGCATACTCATCTGAATAATGGATATGCTAGCAGGGTTACTGAAAAATTAATATCGTGTTTACACAGGCTGCAGTTGACAGGAAGATGGATGGTACTCATAAGGGGCAGCCTGCAGGAGGACAGTAATCCTCAGCAGGCGGTGGCTGACTGCTCCTCACCCCCCTCCCCACCTCCTGCAAAATCACAAGGCTCTCCATTCCCAATTCCTTTCCATCACTCGACGCAAATAGCCATTTCTTCGTCCTGGTCTGCACACTGTGATTATCCGCAGGAGCTATTCCACTGCGAGAGGATGATGTGAAGACGGACTCCCAACTCTCCAGCATCTTTCGCTCTACCCTTCATAATGAAAATGTTTCTGAATTACAGTCCAATCGCCGCAATAATGTGGGACATCCAGCAGGAAAACTGCACACAGCAACTTTCTGCAATATTATATTGAGCAGACAAGCTATCTTTTAGTGCTGCTTGCTCAGGGATGACTCTTGGCTAGGACACTGGAAACAACTCCCTTGTAGTTCCAACACAGCTGTATGATTTGACACAGCTCCCTGAGAGGGCAGACTCAGTTTAACATCTCGTCCAAAAGTCAGCCCCTTCAGCAGTGCAGCACTGCCGCACTCCTGTCCTTGGGGTGTCTGCATCACCCACACAAGGGTGCGCTATGTATCTTGAACACACAGGCAAAGGATTGCTCAGTATGCTGCCACAACTAGACACTTAACTGACTTTACCCCCATGAAACCATGCGGTGTTTTGATTGACACAGGAAACCCAGATAGGGTTTTATGCACAGTAATACCCTGGCACCTGTCATCACAATGTGAAATATCCTTCAGCTGCTCCAGGAGAAAGAGCAGGGCATCCTCTCTGGTGTTATGGGCTGACAGTTATCCCTCAAGCAACAGATTAATTTGGAATTATGCTTGTGGGTGGACTGCAGAAGCCACAGTGTGAAGAATATTGGAAAGAACCAGGAGGGGACGAGGCCATTCAGCCCCTCGAGCCTGCTCTGCCATTGAATACGATCATGGCTGATCTCATCTCAGCCTCAACTCCACTATCCTGCCCACTGTCCATAACCCTGTAACCCATTACTCATTAAAAATCTATCTCCTCCTTAAATTTATCAACATCCCAGCATCCACTGCATAGATTCACGACCCATTGAGAGAAGTAATTCCTCCTCATCTCTGTTTTAAATCTGATACCCTTTGCCCTAAAACTATTACCTCTCATTCCAGATTCTCTCACATGAGGAAACATCCTCTCTACGTCACTTTGTCAATCACCTTTCGTAACTTATGGATCTCAATTTGATCTCCTTGCATGCTTGTAAACTCGAGACAGTATTGGCCTAAATTGTTCAGTCTCTCCTCACTGACAAACCTCTCACTCTGGAATCAATCCAGTGAATCTCCTCTGAACTGCCTCCAATATAATTACATCCCTCTTCAAGCATGGAGGCCAAGACTGTACACAATATTCCAAGTTAGCTCAGACTGCTGCCTGTGCACCCAATATTCAACATAGCTGCTCAAAGCCTTGAAGTGCAGGTTCATAGCTCCTCGAAAGTGGAGTCACAGGTAGATAGGATAGTGAAGAAGGCGTTTGGTATGCTTTATTGGTCAGAGTATTGAGTACAGGAGTTGGGAGTCATGTTGCGGCTGTACAGGACTTTGGTTAGGCCACTTTTGGAATATTGCGTTCAATTTGGTCTCCTTCCAATCAGAAGGATGTTGTGAAACTTGAAAGGGTTCAGAAAGATTTACAAGGATGATGCCAGGGTTGGAGGATTTGAGCTATAGGAAGAGGCTGAGTAGGCTAGGGATGTTTTCCCTGGAGCTTTGGAGGCTGAGGGGTGACCTTATTTAATCATGAGGGGCATGGATAGGATAAATAGACAAAGTATTTTCCGTGGGGTGGGGGAGTCCTGAACTAGAGGGCAAAGATTTAGGGTGAGAAGGAAAAGATATAAAAAGGACCTAAGGGGCAATCTTTTAACTCAGAAGGTGGTGCGTGTATGGAATGAGCTGCCAAAGGAAGTGGTGGAGGCTGGTACAATTACAACATTTAAAAGGCTTCCGGATGGGTACATTAATAGGAAGGGTTTGGAGGGATATGGGCCAAGTGCTGGAACATGGGACTAGATTAGGTTAGGATATCTGGTCAGCATGGACAAGTTAGACCGAAGGGTCTGTTTCCATACTGTTCATCTCGATGACTCTAAATAGTTAATTGGCTATGAGGAACTCTGGGCCATCCTTGAGGAGGTGTGAGGCACTATATGAATGCAAGCATATTCTGATTTCAGCTTCACTGCATTAGACAGCTAGGGCCCAATGAAATGTTTTTTATTGAATATTTAACAGGAATCAATGTCCAGTAAAATGCGGGCTGGAGAGAAGAGCTTATCCAATAATATAATTAAACGGGCAGCTACATTTCCTGTTACATGTTTGGAAAAGAATGGGACTTTTATTTGTTCATGGGATATGTCTACCACTGGCGAGGCAAAAACATACAAAGACGGCTCGGCACCAGAACTTTTAAATTGAGGAAAGACTAATTTGATGAAGCTGAGGTGTAAATTGAGGAAGATGAATTAAGAACAGCTATTTGAAGGTAAATCTGTTGGGCAGTGCAAGATAGACATAAAACATAGAGCTGAAATTAGTCCATTCGGCCCATCCTGTCTGCTCTGACATTCAGGCAGGGCAAACCTTTGACACCCCCCCCCCCCCACCCAGACAATCAAGAACCTATCTCTGTCTTAAATATACTCAATGACCTGAAAATGTGTTGCTGGAAAAGCGCAGCAGGCCAGGCAGCATCTAAGGAGCAGGAGAAGAAGGGCTCATGCCCGATTCTCCTGCTCCCTGGAGGCTCCCTGACCTGCTGCACTTTTCCAGCAACACATTTTCAGCTCTGATCTCCAGCATCTGCAGTCCTCACCTCACTTTCTCCTATACTCAATGACCTGACCCCCACACCTTCCCAGGCAGTGAATTCCACAGATTCACCACAAAGAAATTTCTCCTCATCTCCGTTCCAAAAAATCTTTCCTTTACGCTCAGGCTGTACGTTTGGGTGCTAGTCTATCCTCCCAATGAAAGCATCTTCCCAACATCTACTTTCATTTTCTTCATACTTTTCAATGCAGTTGAATCCACCCCTACTGACGTTAATCTGCTGCTTTGTTTGCCATTGGCCATTATACTTCTTGGAGTTTTACCCTTCCCTTCAGTTATTAAGGAAATAGGAGGGGTGTTAATTTGTTTGTGAGGTATGGGCATCATTGGCCAGTCCAGCATTTACTGCCCATCTCTAGTTGCCCCTGGAGAAGGTGGGGGTGAGCTGCCTTCTTGAACCGCTGCAGTCCACGTGCTTCGGGTTGACCCACAATGCCCTGAGAGAGGAAATTCCAGGTTTTTAACCCAGCGACAGTGATATATTTCCAAGTCAGGATAGTGAGTGGCTTGGAGGGGAACTTGCAAGGGATGGTGTTCTCATGTATCTGCTGTCCTTGTCTTTCTAGATGGAAGTGGCCATAGGTTTGGATGGTGCTGTCTAAGGAGCCTTGGTGAATTTCTGCAGTGCATCCTGTAGATGGTACAGTCTGCTGGTTACTGTACGTTGGTTGTTAAGGGAGTGAACACAGAAGGTGGTGGATAAGGTGTTTTCTCGTCACATTTCTTGAGTGTTGTTGGAACTGCATTCATCTAGGCAAGTGGGGAGTGTTCCATCACACTCTGGCCTTGTGCCTTGTAGATGGTAGATACGCTTTGAGGAGTCAGGAAATGAGTTACACACTGGAGAATTTTCAGCCTCTGACTTGCTCAGTGATAGTTCATGGCTAGTCCAGTGCCTGTGGTCAGCAGTGGCTCCCAGAATGATGATAGTGACAATTCATTGATTCTAATACCATTAAATATCAAAGGAAATGGTTAGCTTCACTCTTGATAGAGATGGGAATGCCTGGCATATCAATTGTACAGAAATTATTCACTTGGTGAGAAAGACAATTATGTTTAACTCTAATTAATCTTTAATGAACGCAAATCATACATTACACTCATTTCCAATAATAACCAATTGGATTCATATCACTGACTGCAGGGACAGTGAAACACAAAGAAGGCACAGCATCATTGAACACAGCATCTCCAGAATTAAAACACACACCCCTGTTGACAGATAGGATCCCTGTCTGACAAAGACATCCCATAATACTCAGCAGATGCTCATCTATGTTCATCACTGTGTGACTGAACTGGATATGAAACACTCCCGGTCCTACTGCAGGCAAAGTACAGCAAAAAGAAGTAAAACTAGGTTGGTCACACATTATCAATCTGGTGTGTATCTGTGTGTGTGTGTGTGTGTGTGTGTGTGTGTGTGTGTGTGTGTGTGTGTCTACGTGTATGTGTGTGTGTGTCTCTACGTGTATGTGTGTGTGTGTGTGTGTGTCTGTGTGTGTGTGTCTATGTGTGTCTGTGTGTGTGTGTGTGTGTGTGTGTGTGTGATCCTCTCCCTGATCTGGGAGCGCTTGATGGGGACAGTGTAGAGGGAGCTTTACCCTGCAATTAATCCTGTGCTGTCCCTGTCATGCAAGTGTTTTCTGGGGAATTATAGAGGGAACAATTCAGTAGACTCTTAACTGCCTCTGAAATGGTCCGAGCAACTACTCAGATCAAGGGGAAATTCAGGATGGGGAGTAGTCAGAGACAGCCGCATTCCATGAACAAATTTTTTTAAAAATCTCTTTTTTGTGATAGCCTGGAAATTTAGTTTAAATGTGGGATACAGCTGTGAACTGATAAACAGTAAACGTGGGCAATGTAGGCAGATATCACAAAATTCTTCCTCACAGAGAGCAAGAGAGAGATCAATATGTAGAATGCATGCACAGGGTTGAGACAAGAACATTGGTGTCATTTTGAAGGATTTGGATAAAATAGGAGGGTTGGAGTAACAATCTTACATAAATCATATTTCAAAATGCTTTACACGCAATGAGTTAATTATCTTGTGACATGAAACAATCCATCTATGTTTGAACTTTGTCTGCAAATATTAATTAATTTGAATCAGTATTGCTTTATTAGATTCAAGTTCTGAAATGAAGTATGGATTTACATGGCTGTGGGAAAGCACCCAAAGGCCACAGTAAAGTTAGCCAGACCCTGGTAAACAGTTCATCTAAATGCTCAAGGAGGGAAGAGTGCATGCTCTCCATCTCTCTTACTCGCCAGTCCAACTCAGCCTCTCACACTAATCCACTCTCTGAAACATCACCTCTGCACCTTTAATGAATTCTGCTGGTTGCTGCTTAACAATCCCATCAGCAACCTCATTACTGCTTAGCTCATAAATCAGGCAGAGTCCCAGCAAGTCAGTATGAGCCTCGTTCCTCTCAGTGTAGCAATTCTCAGGGACATGTAGACTGCAACCTGACTGCACCTTGCACCCACATGCCACACTCGGACCCCACTCTCACTCAGTGTTGTTGCGTTTCGTCTATATGGCTATACTGAGTCATCACCACCAAACTCAATAATGATATACATGCCTGCATGTACAGAGACAAATAACACATAACTACACACTCAAGTAGAAACATGCACACTCACATAAGCACACGTGTGCCAAGATGGCATACACATATATGCGCGCACACACACACACACACACACAAACACACGCGTTCAAGCATGTCTGCATGAGCACGTGCATGTACCCTCACACAAACACTCATACTTATTTACACGCCTACACACTCATGTATGCAAACATCATCATGTTGCACACACACACACGTACACGTGCTTGCGCTTCGGACCTGCACTAATAGAGGAGTGGAGTAAAAGAAGGCAGTTAATGTGATAATTTATGAAACACTGGTTGAGCCTGAACAAGGTCCCACACTTCAGGAAGGATATGAAGGCTTTAGGGAGATTGCAGAAAAGATGTACAAGAATGGATTAACAGGATAGATTGGAGAAGCTGCCACTGATCTCCTTAGAGAAGAGAAAATTAAGAGGAGATTTGATGGAGGTTTTCAAAATCGTTCCGGGCTGACCAGACTAGATAGGGAGATACTGTTCATCTTGGCAGTAGTGTCAAGGAACAGAGAGCACAAATTTAAGGAGTTGGGGGTGCGATTGGGAAAAAACCTTCATATGCAGCAGGGTGGTTTGGATCTGGAATGGAATGCCTAAGAGCGCAGTGGAGGCAGCTTCAACCCGAGGTTTCGAAAAAGAAATGGACAAGCACCTGAGGAGATTAAAAGTACCAGGCTCTGGGGAGAGGGCAGGGCAAGTGGGGGGCTGACCTCGGTGCTTTAGTCAACCTTTTATTGTCCAACAATTCTATGATTCTTCATCAGAAATATAGTCTAATTAGAATGTAATTAGTCTGTTTGTAGTTTCCCTACCAGTAAACTGCATATCCTTTTTTTTAAACATTCCTGTAGTCCAGTCAGGGATTCCTGGCTTTAGGCTCAACCACAAATTGCAATTACCTTCTAATGAACAACTCTCTCTCAATTCAATTTATGTTAATCCTTCAGTTTACAGTTCTTTATTCCCAATTACAACATTAGTTGGAAAACTCATTAAAACACACACTGGGTCCTTAATGGTTTCATTAGATAGATACATAGCAGGGACAATACCATGTCCTTGCTTGAAGTAAAAAAATGTATTTGCATACTAATGAGGTCTATGCTACCATAATTTCGCTCCCCCTTAATAATTAAAAAAAAACAGAATTAAGTAGGGAGCAGTTTCTAAAAAAGACCGACTGATTCTCTTTCCCCTCTCTTTATGCCAGAGCGTGAATGAACAAGGAATCAAGTGACAGTAATTGCCTGAGAATTTACTCCAACTTAAAATAAAAGCTGTTGTGCAGAAACTTGCATTTATGTAGCACACTTAGCATGATAAATTGTCACAAGGTGCTCCACAGGATGTGATGTAACACATGGAAACAGACCCTTCGGTCCATGACGACCAGATATCCTAAATAAATCTAGTCCAATTTAGCAGCATTTGGCCTATATCCCTCTCACCCCTTCCTATCCATATACCCATTCAGAAACGTTTTAAATATTGTAATTGTACCAGCCTCCACCACTTCCTCTGACAGCTCATTCCATACACGTACCACGCTCTACGTCAAAAATGTTGCCCGTTAGGTTCCTTTTTAAATCTTTCCTCTCTCACCCTAAACCAATGCCCTCTAGGTTTGGACTCCCCTACCTCATGGACAAGACCTTGCTTTTTTTACCCTATCCATGTCCCTCATGATTTTTATAAACCTCTATAAGGTCCCCCCTCCTCAGCCTCTGATGCTCCAGGGAAAACAGCCCCAACTTATTCAGCCTCTCCCTATAGCTCAAATCCTCCAACCCTGGCAACATCCCTGTAAATCTTTTCTGAATTCTTTTAAGTTTCACAACATCTTCCTATAGCAGGAAGAACAGAATTGCACACAGTATTCCCAGAGCGACCTAACCAATGTCCTGTACAGCCACAACATGACCACTGAACTCCTATACTCAATGCACTGACCAATACAGGCAAGCATACCAAACACCTTCTTCACTATCCTATCTACCTGCGAGTCCACTTTCAAGGAGCTAAAAACCTGCACTCCCAGGTCTCTTAGTTCAGCAAAACTCCGCAGAACCTTATCATTAAGTGTATAAGTCCTGCCCTGATTTGCCTTTCAAAATGCAGCACCTCACATTTATCTAAATTAAACTTCACCTGTCACTCCTCTGCCATATTGATCAAGATCCTGCTGCACTGTAACGTAACCTTTTTTGCTGTCAACTGCACCTCCAATTTTGGTGTCATCTGCAAACATACTAACTATACCTCCTCCTATGGTCACATCCAAATCATTATATAAATGAATAAAAATAGTGGACCCAGCACCGATCCTTGTGGCACACCACTGGTCATAGGCCTCCAGTCTGAAAAACAAGCCTCCACCACCACCCTCTGTCTCCTACCTTTGAGTGAGTACTGTATCCAAATGGCTCATTCTCCCGTATTCCATGTGATCTAACCTTGCTAACCAGTCAAACAACATTTGGCATTGAGCTGCATGAATACAGATTAGACTGGATGACTGAAAATCTGGTTAGAGATAGAGCAGCTTCTTATAGGGGAAAGTGAGATATGGAGGTGAGCGACTTAGGGAGAGAATCCCAGAGTTATTGAGGGCACAGCCACTGATGATGACACAATTAAATTCCAGGATGCTCAAGAAGCCCCAGTGGGTGAAATGCAAAAATCCTCTAAATGTGACGTAACCTTATTGTTAAGCAGATACATATTTGAAAAATATTATTTATCTTAAGATTGTGTTTTTGGTTTTTGAGTTAATAACTGGTTGTCTGTGTGTCTGACGTTAATTTTTATGATGAAAGTATCTCTGTAGCCATGTTGATCTCTTTTAGAACAGTAATTGAGACTTAGCTTTAAAATTGTGTGATTTTGTGATTATCGGTGGGCTTTTTATGAATAAGATTAACAAGCTTTAGTATAAAAAGTCATGAGAGGGTTTTGAAGCATAAAGGAAACATGCACGTCTTGGAAGAATTTATTTAATATTTTAGTTTGAAGTTGAAGCATTCATAGAATCATAGCCATACAGCACAAAAACAGAGCCTTCAGCTCACCTCGTCCACATTGACCCAGTTTCCTAAACCTGGAAATGTAGACCAGTGCAGCTAAGAATTGAAGGATATATAGTCCATTTAGTGATTTTTAGAATGTGGTTTCTGTGACAGTTCGAGACTGGAACTGTTGGGATAAAACTCTGAGGAGGTCACTTAAAACTGAGTCTGTTTAAGCAGGTGTAAGCTCTAGGTAGAAGTTATGTACAATTCCTGTTTAAAATTTGAAGTCACAACTGAATTAAACCTATGGGGGTGTTAAATACAGGAAATCGGATATGAGTAGTATCCAAGTGGTGTTTTCAATGCGGTTTCAATGGCATGTTTTGGGACCTATACAAAAGCTGCTTTTTAAAAATAAATAGAGGATTGTTTTGGGATGAAGTGAATTAACTTTTACTGCATGCTTAAAAACATTTCAATTTGTATTTTAAGTCAATGGCTTGACTTGCTATAGTTTATTTTTAAAAAACTACAGATGCTGGAAATCAGAAACAAAAACTGAAATTACTGGAAATACCCAGCAGTTCTGACAGCAAAGGGAAACAGAGTTAATATTTTGGGTTCAGCGACACTTCATTTCTTCAGTTCAGTTTTGCTACTATCACTTATCTTAATTTCTTTTGTGAATAAACTTCTGTTTTATGGTTAAAACCAAATCTGCAGCATTAAATGCTGATGTTTCATTGAACGTTCACTTGACTAAAACCAGAACAATCGAGTAAAAAATGAGGTCTGCAGATGCTGGAGATCACAGCTGAAAATGTGTTGCTGGTTAAAGCACAGCAGGTTAGGCAGCATCTCAGGAATGGGGAATTCGACGTTTCGAGCACAAGCCCTTCATCAGGAAGTCAAAATATGATTGATCAAGTCAGGTTTCTGTCTGGGGTTGGACTTGTCCGCTAATAACATTAGCTATGATCGTAGCAGAAGGTTGTGAGGAGATAACATAGGTATGGAAGACAAGGTCATGGAGATATTATTGGTCCAAACATCCATTGTGGCCCAGTCTTCTCAACTGTTTAACTTTGGGAATATAATGACAGCAGTTTATAGCCCAACAGGTTTATTTGAAATCACAAAGTTCACCTGATAAAGGAGCAGGGCTTTGAATTTATGATTTCAAATAAACCTGTTGGATTCTAACTGATGTTATGTGACTTCTGACGTTGTCCACCCCAGTCCAACCCCACACTTCCACAGCCTGTTTAACTTCAGTTTTAATGCATTTGATCTCCCTTTACAAACACACACTCACAGCATATACATAAACACACAGATACTGATGAGGTAAATGTAAATAGCGTTTAAAACACATGCACAGACAAAAACTACACATACACAAACATAATACTGTGTTCCTGCAGTCAAGCTAATCCCTTACAGATTTACCCAACCTTTCTCTCTTTAATGGACCCCATGCTGAGCTATGCTTGTGCTGCCTGAGCAGGGTAAATACTAAAACCTGGAGCACTAGGCCCAGCACACGCTGAAGCTCCAAGTACTAATCAGAGAAATGTAATCTTCACAGAGTGCCGACAGGAATCGCAGGGAGGCACAAAGCTAACAATACCCATCTCAAGTAACCATTAAATCGTATTAGAGCAGAACAACAAATGGCATGTAATTATAAACTATACAGTCAGTGGGTAGGTGGTCCGTGGTTATTATATCACCACCAGTTTTGTAGGAGGGGCTCTACCATGGTGCACTGTCCAGCTCCAATCCTCCAGCAGTGTAAATATTAGCTTTTATACATTACAAACAACAATTAAGACTGTTTGGTGAGCAACACCACCAATATTTACTGCATGATCGGCTGACCCACTCATGCATCAAGTATCCCACATGTTTCCATCTGAAAGAATGCAGTCCCTCAAAATTGTGCCAATGCGTACACACAAATCTGTAAACTTTCTGTGTGTGCACGTACACTGTGTTTCTGTTGTCCATGTTCTATGTTCTACACCCATGTGTATATCTGTGTCTGTGTGAGTGTGCAAGTGCATTTAGCTCCATGTGTCCTTGTGCCTTTGTATGTGCACACATACCTCTGCATGTTGTTCCTTGTGTTTGTGAGTCTATATACAGTCTGTGCACGTGCCAATTCTACATGATGCTCTCAACCTATTTATGTGCACATGCATGTGGGCCAGTCCCTGTGTTTGTGTGTGTGCTACTCCTTGTGTCCATGTGTTTGTATGTGTGTTTGAACATGCGTGTAGCATTCCCCCTCTGTATGTGGGTGTCTGTTTCAATGTGTAAGTCCAAAACAATATTTTAGTATGTGACTGTGTCATGCGCATGTGTAACTCTGCATGTCTCTATGTGTTGTGTATTTGTCCGTTTCTAATTGTGTGTGTGTGTGTGTTTGTCTGAGTGCGCGCGCCCGTACCTGTCTATGTCTGTTGTATGTGTATTTGTATGCATGTCTCTACAGGTTGTATCTGTATGAACATTATCTACCTGAGTTTGTTTTGCCTGTCTGTGTATATTGTGCTTGTGTGTCTATCTGTGTGTATTTACATAATATTCTCACCACCAGTGCAGCCCCTTGGCAGTGAGCTAAAGATTTCCCAGCATTCTACCTGACCTATTTAATTAAGCTCTCAGTTGGACATTGTGAACTTGTTCATAACCTTAGCATGCTCCAGATTAGTCCTAGCTCAAGTCATCACATATTTTTTAAATGAAAGCACAATTTTGTAGCAATTGCCTCTGTGCTACTTTAAATGTTAGAAAAAGGATATAAACCACTTTATCAGACAAAAACACAACTAATTCAAACTTAGCACAATCAGTTTCAGGAGCACAAAATAGAAATTGCTGGAGAAACTCAGCAGGTCTGTGGAGGGAAAGCAGAATTAACATTTGGGTTCAGTATCGCTTCTTCAGAATATAAATTTGTCTTTCTGAAGACGTACTCAGTGATTTGAGCTAATTTTGAGTCATTGGTTTAGCATCTAGTTTATCAGTTGGATGTTGGGACAAAATGTACCAATTCCAAGTTTGTGGATGACACGGAAGTCCACGCAAATGTGTGATATGACAAGGAAATTAAAAAGCTTCAGAGGATTTGGACAGAACCAATAAATGGGCAAGAAGATTCACTCTTGTAAAGTGCCTTTGGACATTTTATTACATTAAACCTTCTCTTCAAATATACATTGCTGTGGGCAAACAAACCTGTCACTTGAAGTTTAAAATATTCAGTTGCCCCACAGCTTTGACAGCATTCTCAGGTGGAGAGTTAAAGATGTTCCCCACCCTTTGTGCAAACAAGCACTTCCTGACTCCGAACGATGACGTCCTCTTAAGTTGGATTTCATCAGACAAAATCATTCTCTCTCCCCACAGCAAATTCTTTAGCCATACAGTCATCGAGTCATTAAACAAGGAAACAGACCCTTCGGCCCAACTCGTCCACGCTGGCCAGGTTTCCTAAACTGAACTAGTCCTTTGTCTGCATCTGGCCCATATCCCTGTAAACCTTTCCTATTCACGCACCTGTCCAAATAGCTTTTAAATGCTCCAATTGTACGTGCCTCCAGCAGTTGCTCTGGCAGCTCATCCCATATGCGTACCACCACCTGCATGAAAAAGTTGCCCCTCAGGTTCCTTTTAAATATTTCTCCTCTCACCGTGAACCCATGCCCTCTAGCTTTGCACTTCCCCACCCTGGGGAAACGACTTTGACTAGTCACTTCAATCCATGCCCCTCAAGATTTATAAACCTCTATAAGTTCGCCCCTCAACCTTCCAAACTCCAGGGAAAACAGTCCCATTCTATGCAGCTTCTCCTCACAACTCAAACCGTCCAGTCTCAGTGTAAACTGAGGTTGAACTTTTTCCAGTTTAATCTGGAGAGCAGGTCAACCAGAATTGCATGTACTTCTCCAAATGTGAGGTCACCAACGTCCCACTTTGAAAATCTCATTCAGTTTGTCCCTTTATCTTCTGCATCCAGCAAACAGAACCCAGTATTGAAGCCAGGTTTCACAATTTAACCCTTTCAAACCAGGCACCCATTAGATCATAACACGTGAGAGCAGCAGCAGGCCTTTCAACCCATCAGGTCCTACTTCACCACTCAATGAGGTCATGACTGATCTGACAATGCTCAACTCCACTTTCCTGCCTTTCCCCCCACAACCCTTGACTCCCTCACTGATTCAAACGCTCAGCCTTGAGTATACCTAATATGGAGAAAGTGAGGACTGCAGATGCTGGAGATCAGAGCTGGAAAATGTGTTGCTGGAAAAGTGCAGCAGGTCAGACAGCATCCAAGGAGCAGGAGATTCAACGTTTCCGACATATTCCTGAAGAAGGGCTTATGCCCGAAACGTCGATTCTCTTGCTCCTTGGATGCTGCCTGACCTGCTGCGCTTTTCCAGCAACACATTTTTCAGTATACCTAATATCCCAGCTTCCACAGCCCTCTGTGATAAAGAATTCCACAGATTCACTGTCCTCTGAAAGGAGAAATTCCTCCTCATCTTTGTCTTAAAGTGCGACACCTTAGCCTAAGATTATACTCTCTGGTCCTAGACACGCCCACGAGGGGATTCAACCTTTTCCCGTCTCCCTTATCAAGTCACCGACGAATCTTGCATGTTTGAATAAGATCTCCTTTCATTCTTCTAAATTCCAATGAGTATCGCCCCAAGCTGCTCAACCTCTCTTCATAACGCAGTCCCTCTATACCTGGTAATGGTCTAGTGAATCATCTCTGGACTGCCTCCAATGCCAATATATCTTTATTTCTTTATGATAGGGTGGCACGGTGGCTCAGTGGTTCACACTGCAGCCTCACAGCACCGGGGACCTGGGTTCAGTTCCACCCTCAGGTGACTGTGTGTGTGTGGAGTTTGCACATTCCCCCTGTGTCTGCATGGGTTTCCTCCGGGTGCTCCGGTTTCCTCCCACAGTCCAAAATTTGCAGGTCAGCAGGTTAAATTGCCTGTAGTGTTAGGTGCATTAGTCAGTGGGAAATGGGTCTGGGTAGGTTACTCCTCAGAGGGTCAGTGTGGACTTGTTGGGCCAAAGGGAATCTAACTTTTCCTTACATATGGGACCCAAATCTGTGCACAGGATTCTAGTTGTGATCTAACTAGTGCTTTATAAAGTTTTAGCAAACCTGCACTATTTTACGCACCATGCAGTTGAAAATAAAGGCCACTAATTCTGTGTTGCACCTCACCCATAGCTGATACATCTTTGATGATGAGCAGTGGCTAATCTTTAAGACAGTGGTGAGTATTGATGACATGACTGAGCTTTTCCAACCTTTGGTCCTGTTTGGTTGCAATAATATAACTCCTGAGCAATTGCTGTAAAGAATCATGGAAGGGATTTTGTTTTTTGATTCTTCATAAGTCAGCATCAGGTGTACAAATGAGAAAAGATATTGTGAGAATCCAGCAGCTTCAAATTATACCTCTAAAAATCCAATGAGCTTGAGCTTCACAATGTAGCTGGGGATGAGCTGAATGTATCCCTCACAGAGATCCATCAAACCTCTGGCTTATCTGTATCCCCCCAGGGATAATATAGTTCTTGTTTTTAACATGAGCACAAAAAAACCACCAGAAATTTCTCTCTCCTTCTGTTATGTGCTATATTCTGTCACTGTGCTTCAGACACCATGGGTAACTCCAACTGACATAACGATTGGGCACACCTAATGAGCTCTAGTGTTGTGGGTAATGGTAAAGATGGTTATGAGAGTAGTGCATTAATGAACTAACATGTAACAGGCTTTGTTAGATCACAGAGTCATACAGTACAGAGAGGGCCTTCCATTCATTGAGTCTGCACTGATTAAAAAGCTACGCGAAATCTACACTGGTCTCACTTTCCAGCACTTGGCCCTTAACCTTGACTTAGCAAGTTTTGAGGAGAGTTGTAGCTCAGGTTGAGGCTCTGGATGTAGGTTTGCTCGCTGAGCTGGAAGGTTCATTTTCAGATGTTTCGTCACCATACTAGGTAACATCTTCGGTGAGCCTCCGGATGAAACATTGGTGGTGTAGCCCGCTTTCTATTTATATGTTTGGGATTCCTTGGGTTGGTGATGTCATTTCCTGTGGTGACGTCATTTCCTGTGGCGATACAATTTCCTGTTCTTTTTCTCAGCGACGTCACCATAGGAAATGACATCACCGACCCAAGGAAACCCAGACATATAAATAGAAAGTGGGCTACACCCCCAATGCTTCATCCAGAAGCTCACTGAAGATGTTACCTAGTATGGTGATGAAACATGTGAAAAAGAACCTTCCAGCTCAGCGAGCAAACCTACATCGATTGCATTAAAGGTTTCGACTTTTGAAATGTTCATCCAACTTTGATTTAATGGTTGCAAAGTGACTGATTTTAACTAAAATTCTTGACAGTACATTCCAGCCCCCTCTGTGTGAATGCTATTCCTTAAATCCCCTAAAACCTCCTGTTCCTTACCTTAAAATTATGCCCTCTCCCAGTTTTAACCCTCCTACAATGGGAATCTCTCCCTATCCTATCCCATTCATGCTCTGCATAACATTATAAACCTCAATCAGGTTCACCCTCAACTTTCCCTTCTGAACTTTGTGAATTCGACTTGAATCTCAATTGTACCTTTACTTAACCCATGTGACAGGCACACGTTTCCCTCCTTTTCTTAGTCACTCATCCCATTTTCATCTGGGGATTTCTGGATTTGCTCCCATTTTCTTCCAAGGATCTCAGGATTTGCTTGCCCATTCCCTTTTGAGGGAGCACACCTCTTCTTTACGGTGCCCATTTATCAAATCTTCTCACTAACCATCGAATCCACACTGAGCTTCCAGAGAGTATCCCACACAGACCCTGCTCCCTACCCTGTCCCTGTAACACCGCAAACTCCCCGCCCATCCATCTAACCTACACATCCCTGAACATTATGGGCAATTTCCCATGGCCAATCCACCTAACCTGCACATCTTTGGACTGTGGGAGGAAACCGGAGCACCCAGAGGAAACCCACGCAGACACGGCGAGAATGTGTAAACTCCACACAGACAGTTACTCGAGGCTGGAATTGCACCAGGGTTCCTGGCGCTGTGAGGCAGCAGTGCTAATCACGAGTCATTGTGCTGCCCTTCAGGTAATATCAATTCTGCCCAGCATCATTCTTGCCCCATTGAAGTTAGGCTCTGCCCTTCAGTTAATTATTCTAACAGAGGCTTGTCCATTGTCCTTTTCCACCATCATTCTAAACATTATGTTACAATGATCACTGTCTCTTAAATGTTCCCCACTGATTGACACAGCTCGTTCCAGGAGATAATCTGCTTCTTTACAACATGTCAGTATAGTAAGTTGACAGAAAGAGTCTTCAATATATCAAGCAATATGAGAGGGAACTGGTCCAGGATATACTTGTTGCAGTGATAATAAAGCTGCATTATAAAGTAGGAGCATTGGGTTGTGACAGTAACATGACTACAAATGTTAATAGCTTGTTGAAGGGAAGCAAGAAGGTGTAACTGAGGAGCCGGAATGCAAGACTTTAATAGATCTTAATGCATGGTGAACAACAATTATCTCCATTGTTAGCAAATCTCACTGAGGAAGCACAAAGGATAGTAAAAATCTGAAAGACTGTTAAAACATTTCACAACAGCAATTAGCAAAGGTTATTAAGGAATATGGAAACAAATGGGGAGAGGAAGTTGAGATACATATCAGTTTTAATAGAGTTATCAAGTCATACAGCACAGAAACAGACCCTTCGGTCCAACCAGTCCATGCCGACCATAATCCCAAACTAAACTTGTCCCACCTGCCTGCTCCTGGCCCATATCCCTCCAAACCTTTCCTATTCATGTGTCCATCCAAATGTCTTTTAAATGTAACTATTCTCACATCCACCACTTCCTCATCTTTTCTTTCAGTACAGCCTGGGATGTGGGAGTCACTGGCAAGGCCAGAATATGTGACCCCACCCAAAATACCCTTGAAATTGTGCCTTGCTAGAGGTGACTATTTCAGAGGGAGTTTATAAGTTTGCCAAATGGCTGTGGATCTGGATTTATACGGAGGCCAGACAGGGTAAGGGTGACGGTTGCGTCCCTAATAGTGAACCAGAGAGGTGTTTACAACAATCAATGAAAGTTTCTGGCTGCCATGACTAAGGCACACTTTCAACTGATTGAAGAAACAAAACTAGCCAGCAATGCAAAGATGGATTGCATAGTGAGGTAGACAGTAGGATAATTCAAAGATTAATTGATAGGTTAAATGAGTGGCAAACTAATCTAATCATGTGGGAAAATGTGAAATTCTTGTTTGGCAGGAAATACAAGAAAGGAAGCACATTTTCTGATCAAGAGATTAAAGAGTTCTAAGATCCAGAGGGATCTGAGTGTCCCACTGCGTGATGTTGTGAAACTTGAAAGGGTTCAGAAAAGATTTACAAGGATGTTGCCAGGGTTGGGGGATTTGAGCTACAGGGAGATGCTGAATAGGCTGAAGCTGTTTTCCCTGAAGCGTCAGAGGCTGAGGGGTGACCTTACAGAGGTTTATAAATCATGAGGGGCATGAATAGGGTAAATGGACAATGTCTTTTCCCTGTGTTGAGGGGAGCCAGAACTAGAGGTCATGAGTTTAAGGTGAGAAGGCAAAAATTTAAAAGGAACCTAAAGGGCAATCTTTTCATGCAGAGGATGGTGCATGTGTGTGGAATGAGCTGCCAGAGGAAGTGGTGGAGGCTGATATGATTTTAACATTTAGAAGGCATCTGGATGGGTATATGAATAGGAAGGGTTTGGAGGGATATGGGCCAACTGCTAACAAATGGGACTAGATGAGGTTGGGATATCTGGTCAGCATGGACAAGCTGGACTGATGGGTCTGTTTCCGAGCTGTACATCTCCATGACTCTATGATTCTAATCAGAAATACAGAGAGACATTAGGAAATCTAATAGATGATTATTATTTATTGCAAGAGGAATTGAATACACAAAGAGGGAAGTTATGCTTCAGTTATGCAGGGCATTAGTGAGACCACATCTGGAGTACCATGTACAGTACCAGTCACCGTAGTAAGGGAAAATGTAAATGCATGTCAAGCAGTTCGGAGAAGGATGATTAGAGTAATACCTGAGGTGGGCTGATTGCCATCTGAGGGAAACTGGCTAGACTCACATCTACTTACATTTTACTGGAGGAAGGGGCAACTTGATTGAAATACATGAAAACCTCAGAGAAAATGACAGGGAGTGTTTTAAAAGGATGTTCCCCTTGTGTGAGAATATCGAACTGGGGCCCTGAGAAAAATAAGGAATTGTCCATTTAAGACAGAGGTGAGGAGAAATGCTTTTCTCATACAAGATCACGAGTCTTTACACCTCTTCCTGAAAATTTGGTGGAAGCTGAGTCCGTGCGTATTTTTAAGGCACAGGTAGATAGATTCTCTAAAGTGCGTTGCTGGAAAGGGCACAGCAGGTCAGGCAGCATCTGAGGAGCAGGAGAGTCAACATTTTGGGCATAAGCCCTTCATCAGGATGAAGGGTCCTGCCTGAGACATCGATTCTCCTACTCCTCAGATGCTGCCTGACCTGCTGTGCCTTTTCCAGTGCCAGAATCTCTCGACTCTGATCCCCAGCATTTGCACTCCTCACCATCTTCTACAGGACAAATTCTCAATATGTAAGGGTTAGATTTCTTGGAAGAAATTCCACAGGATTGCAAAACTAACAGTGTTGCAACTTTATTTAAATGAGGAAGGAGACAACTGTTATTGGGAAAATGATTGAGTCTTATAGTAGCTGAGCATTAAGAAACACATGATATGATGAAGGAGCATCATCATGAAGGAAAGTGAAATCACGCCTATCAAATTTATTAGAATTATTTGAGGAGATAAAGGAGAACCATTGGATGTAATACATTTGGGCTTTCAGAAGATGTTTGATTATGTACCACATATTAGGCTACTTAATATAATAAGAGTCCATGGTGTGGGGTTGGTATATTAGCACAGATAGAGGCTTAGGGAGAAAAGGGGCATTTTCAGGATGACCTGAACCTGTACCAAATAGAGTGCTGAGGTCTCAATTATTTACAATATACATGAATGAATGAGGGAGGTGAATGTACTATGGCAAAGTTTTTGGATGATACAAGAATGAATGGTGAAGCAGGGGGTGAGGATGACACAGAGTCTGCAGAGAGATGTAGACAGGGTAAATGAGCTGTCAAAAAACCTGGCAGGTGAAATATAATGTGAGAGTGTATATGAGATAATGCACTTTGGCAAGAAGAAAAGAGATGCAGAATATCATTTAAGTGCAGAAAGATGGCAGAAAGCTACAGCACAGAGACACTTGTATACATGATTCACAAAAATTTAGCACCCAATTTCAGGAATTAGTAGGGAATGGTAATGGGACTGTTGGCCTTTATTCCAGAAGGAGTGCAGAATAATAGGGAAATCTTGCTAAAACAATACAAGGGAACTTGTCAGCTGGCCCCCTTCCCAAAGGGAAGATAAACTGGCATTGGTGGCAGTTCAGAGAAGGTTTACTAACTTGATTCTGGGTATAGATGGATTTTCTCATGAGGAAAAGTTGAGCATCTTGCGAATGTAGTCACTTGAATAGAGAAAACTGAAAGAAGACCTTATTGAAATACACAAGATTCTCAGTAAAAATACAAAGTTCTTGTTTCCCTCTGTGGGAGTGTTGAGGACCAGAGGATCTAATCTCAGATGTAAGGGATTGCCCAGTTAGGACAAGATGAGGAAGAATTTAATCTCTTGGTGTCATGAACCTGTTGAATTCTTTACTGCAGAGGGCTATTGAGACTGGGTCATTGAGTATGTTCAAGGCTGAGATTGACACGTTTAATCAGTAAGGGAATCGGGTGTTATGAGGAAAAGGCAGCAAGTTGAGGATTGTCAGATCAACCACAATCTCATTGAATGATGGAGCAGATTCGATGGGCAGAATGGCCTACTTCTGTTCCCATATCTTATGGATAGGTTATCAAAGGCAGATGAGAGCATGGAGAAAACCGAACAGATCTATTGTCTTATTGAATGGGCAGGACAGGCTCAAGGAGTAGGGAGTGGCCTACTCCTGCTTCAAATTCACATGTACATAAGTAATTCCGTAAATACTGAATTTAAATTCCACTGCTACCATGCTGGGATTTGAACCTGTGTTGTCAGAGCATTAGCCCGGGCCTCTGGATAATGAGTCAGGTGACATTACAAGTACAGCACAAGCTCGAGGGACTGAATGACCTAACATCCTCTGTTAGGATTCTGATACAAGCCACACCAGGTTTGAAAGCTTAATGGTTGAAGAAAGACAGATATTGAAACGTGGCACAGCATGGCAAGACACAGCTTTCTTGAACATGAGACATTAAACTGAGTTCCCATTCCCCCATCTGAAAGATCCCACAGGCAGGATGATGGGGAAGAGAAAAGGGGTTATTTCCAATGCCCTCACAAGTATTTATATACTAGTGTCACAGAAGCATAGATTATTCAATCATCGGGTCATACAGCACGGAAACAGACCCTTTGGTCCAATCAGTCCATGCCGAACATTAAGCTAAACTAAACTAGTCCCCACCTGCCCTTGCTTGGCTCATATCCCTCCAACCATTTCTTACTCATGTAGTCATCTTTTAAAAGTTGTAACTGTACCCACATCCACCACTCCCTCAGCAAGTTCATTCCACACAAGGACCACTCTCTGCATAAGAAAATTGTCCCTCATGTCTTTTTAAAATCCCTCTCCTCTCACCTTAAAAATATGCCCATTAGTCTTGAAATTCCCCATCCTAAGGAAAAGACACTTGCCATTCACCTTATCTGTACCCCTGATGATTTTATAAACCTCTATAAGGTCACTTCTCAACTTCCTACTCTCCAATGAAAAAAGTCCCAGCCTATCCAGCCTCTCCCTATAACTCAAACCCTCCATTCCTGGCAACATCTTGGTAAACCTTTTCTGAATCCTCTCCAGTTTAATAATATCCTTCCTATAACTGGGTGACCAGAACTGGACACCAGTGCTCCAGAAGAGGCCTCACCAATGTTCTGTACAACCTCAACATGACGTCCCAACTCCTATACTCAAAGGTCTGAGCAATGAAAGCAAGCGTGTTAAACACCTTCTTAGCCACCTTGCCTAAATGCGATGCAAACTTGAAAGAATTATGTATGTAAACCCCAAGGTCTCTCTGCAATTAAGACACTGCTATTTGTGGGAGTTTGCTGTGCAGAAATTGGCTGCCATTTTCCTACATTGTAACAGTGATAGCAATTTCCAACATACCCTGCTGCTGGTGAAACATTTCACAATGCCTTGCAGCCGTGGGAGGAATTTATGAGCGCAGGCTCTTCCTTTGTCTTTTTAATACGTTAACCCAATTTCATTCTCTCACAAAGTAAATCATGCTCAGAAAGGATTAAATTAATGGCTGTGAAATTAAGCTGCGTGCGCGCTCAATTTGGAGGTGTTAAACCGTACTTCACTTATCGCACAATTCTGAAGAAAAAAAAACACTTTCAATAAAGGGAACGATCTCCACTTCAAAGGTGAAGAAGTAAGAAATGTAATAATAGAAGAGTCAAGGTAGACCAATCAGTCCTTCAAAGCTACATCACCACTCAATGTGACCATGACTGACCAATGTTCTCTCTGCTTTCCTGCCAGTTATCCATAATCCTTAATTCCTTAGAATTCAGGAATGTATCAAACATATTTTTGAAACAGATCCAAAACTAAGCACCCATATCTCTCTGAGATAGAGATTTCCAATGACTCACAGCCCTTTGAGCAAAGATATTTCTCCTCATCTCAATCCTTGATCAACCCTATATTCTGTGGCAGTACCCCTGCATTCTAGACTCTCCAGAGGTGGGGAATGGTCTCCCAACATCTACCCTCTGAAGCCCTTTCAAAATCTTCTTACTTGCTTTCTGATGTGCTCTGAAGAGGTGGGGAGAAGGGAGGGGTGGTGAGGGGTGTGGGACCTCGATTGATGGGATCTCAGAAATGCAGGAACTCTCTCCCACAGCGGGCAGTGAAGGCCGAGTCACTGAATATATTCAAGAAAGAGAGTTTTATTTAGATTTGAAAGGCATCAAGGAGCCTGGGGAGAAAGAGGGAATAAGGAGTTGAGATGGAGGATCAGCCATGATCATATTGAATGGCAAGGCAGACTCAATAGATAGAGTGGACTTGCCCTGCCTCTCCCTTCTATGTTTAGTACTCATCCAACAAGGGCTGCAGTGATTCAAGAAGGCAGCTCACCACCACTTTCTCAAGGGGCAACTAGGGATGGTTAATAAATGTTGACCAAGCCAGCAATGCCCATGTCCCATGAACAGAGATTAAAAAAAAAGTTCCTCACACCCGTTTCATTTCCTGGACACTCATTCTGCTGTGCACTGTGATGACAGGCACAAAATACTGGAACTTTTGGAATGGGCAAGAAATGTTGGCCTTCCAAGCAAGGTTCACATCTCATTAAAAAAAAATCAAACCCTGTGGAGTTACAGAGTGACAACAGACTTCAGCAATGTTGTGAAAGAAAAGGGAGAGAGATTGATCCATGTTGCTCGTCAATGGAATCGCCTTTCCTGAGGTGTAGGGGATTTGGACTTGGGGGCCAAAACACTTGGCTCCAGTCCATCACTCTAACTACATCACACAAAAGACATTGCAATTCTCTCCTCGTGGTGTCAGCTTCAGGTCAGACCTCAGAAGGATAAAATGATTTGAGTTGATCCAATTCCTTCTATGATCACAGGGCATTCCAAAGTATATATCTGCTGCTGAATCAGAAGCATGTGGGGTCAAGTTTCACTCACAAAGTTTTGTATATTGCTTACTGAAAAATCTTCATTGCTTTAGAAACTAAACCAGAAGCCCTTCTCTCCTCCAAGAGCATGTTAAAAAAAAAATCCCATTACTGCTCTTGCAAAGTTAAAATTCTCCTTCCGGTTTTCAAATCTCACTGTCGCTTTAACCAGTCCCTACCTCTGCAAAAAAATAGAAATTGCTAAAAAAGCTTAGCAGGTCTGGCAGCAGCTGTGGAGAGAAATCAGAGTCAACGTTTTGCATCAAGTGACCCTACCTCAGCAATCTCCTCCAGCCTTTGAAAACAGTGAACTCCTCCAACTCTGGCCTCTTCCACATCCCCAATTACCATGGTCAGTGGCTGTACCTTCAGCTGTCTATGTTCTAAGTTCTGGAGATTCCCCCACCCCACCCACTACCATCCCCTTCCCCGTCAACCAAGTCTCTTAAGCCTTTATGGCTGATACAAAGAGAAATGACTTCACTCAAAGGATTGTGAATCCTAGAATTCACTACTCATAGGGTTACAGATGCTCGATCATCTGAATACATTTAAGGCTGGGGTAGGCAGACTTTTGGTCTCTCAGGGACATGCGGAGCAGGAGAAAAAGTGGAATTGCGGGTCAACATCAGTCAGGATCATACTGAATGGTAAAGCATGCTTGATGGGCTGAATGGACTACTACTTCTCCGATTTCTTGTCTTAAAGACTCATAGAATCATAGAGTTATACAGCATGGAAACAGACCCTTCAGTCTAACCAGTCCACTCCAACCTTAATCCCAAACTAAACTAGGCCTACTTGCCTGCGCTTGGCCTATATCTCTCCAAACTTTTCTTATTCACGCACTTATCCAAATGTTTTTCAAATAATGTAACTGCACCTGAATCCATTTCATCCTCTGGCAGTTAATTCCAGACATAAATCACTCTCTGTGTAAATAAATTGCCCCCTAGTTTTGAACTTGCCCACTTGTGGGAAAAGACCTTATCCATGCCATTCATGATTTTATAATCCTCTGTATGGCCACTGCTCAACCTCCAATACTCAAGTGAAAACAAGTCCCGGCCTACCCTGCCTATTTTTATAACTCAATTCTCCAACTCTTTTACCTCCCTGAAGACATTCCTTAAAATGCACAGCTCTGAATGTTTAGTCCTAATATCTCCTTTTGTGTCTCAGCATCAAAACTTCCAGTCTTCAATCCAAGAGTTAGCAATATTAAGGAGGGTTTATAGAACACGGTATGAGGCTGGGATCTGCTGTTTGTTTCTATGTTAGAAACATAAAAAATAGGAGTAGGCGTTTGCCCGAAACGTCGATTTTCCTGCTGTGCTTTTCCAGCACCACTCTAATCTAGACTCCAATCTCGAGCATCTGCAGTAGCCACTTCTGCTTCATTCAGCCCTTTGAGCCTGCTCCTCCATTCAATATGGTCATGACTGATCAACCAACTCAGTCTCCCATTCCTGCCTCCTCCCCAGACCATTCGATCCCTTTAGCCCTAAGAGCTATATCTAACCCCTTCTTTACAACATTCAATGTTTTGGCTGCGTTCACTTTCTGTGGCAGAGAATTCCAGGGGTTTCTCACTCTCTGGGTGAAGACATTTCTCCTCATCTCAGACTGAAATGACCTATCGCATATCCTTCGACTGTTACCCCTGGTTCCTGACTCCCTCTCTATTTTTCCTGCATTTCCCCTGTTGAGTCCTGTCTGCATTTTATAGGTTTCTCAAAGATCCTCCCTCATTCTTCTAAACTCCAGTGAATACAGTTCACCAAAACAAATTGAAAACCTGAACAAATAAGTTAAGAATATTATGGGTTGGAAAATTAATTTCTACAAATGAAA
Source organism: Hemiscyllium ocellatum (assembly GCF_020745735.1). Taxonomy (NCBI): domain Eukaryota; kingdom Metazoa; phylum Chordata; class Chondrichthyes; order Orectolobiformes; family Hemiscylliidae; genus Hemiscyllium; species Hemiscyllium ocellatum. The sequence continues at coordinate 96,652,604 of NC_083412.1, read as the reverse complement.
CAGTGATGTTAAAAATGATTGATCTTTGAGGCTTGTGAAACAGAAGGGAATTGCAATAACTGCAAAATCTAGCACAGTTACAACGAGCAGATCACCTCCTATTCTGTACGATCCTATGATTCACTGCTCCAAAGCAGTGCTGAAGTATATTGTTTTCTCCCTGTTTAGGAACTGAATAACCCTCCCCATCAACTAACAAATGCACAATCCTGCTCCCACCGCAGTGCTTACACACGGGGACACAGGAATATAGGGATAAGGAAAGCAGCATTCAGAAACGTTAACTATGCTTAACTCACCTCAGGCACTACCAGACCTGCTGAGTATAGAATCAAATGGTACAGAAGAGGCCCTTCAGCCTATCAAGTCTGTACCTCCTGCATCTTTTGATTTTATGCACAGAGAGTGTAAGCCAAGTTTATGCCCACTTGAAACACCATAATTACGGCCTAGTGCTATGATCGCTGGACTGTTCATCCAGAAGAGCCGGGTAATGTTCTGGGGACTTGGGTTCAAATCATGGCGTGGTAGATAGTTGAATTTGAATTGGAATTAAATATCTCGTGATGATCATGAATCCAGTGCCAATTGTCAGGAAAATTTCCTTCAACGTTCCTTGAAAGTGGCATTGCTGATAGATGGTGGTGAGGAAGATGTTTTGCATACTTACCTTCATTGGTCAGTGCACTTGAGTATCGGTGTTGGGACATTATGCAGTGGCTGTGGCAAAAGTGAGAAGTGCAGATGCTGGAGATTAGAGTCGAGAGTGTGATGCTGGAAAAGCACAGCAGGTCAGGCAGCATCCTTTAAGACTACTGCATTCAATTCTGGTTACCCTTCTGTTGGAAGGATGTTGTAAAACTTGAAAGGGTTCACAAAAGATTTACAAGCATGCTGCCAGGGTTGCAGGGTTTGAGCTTATAGGGAGAGGCTGAACAGGCTGGGGCTGTTTTCCCTAGAGCATCAAAGGCTGAGGGGTGACCTTATAGAGGTTTATAAAATCATGAGGGGCTTGGATAGGGTGAATAGCCAAGATCTTTTCCCTGGTTGAGGGAGTCCAAAACTGTGGGGCATAAGTTTAAGTTGAGAGAGGTGGTGCATGTACGAAATGAGCTGCCAGAGGAAGTGGTGGAGGCTGGTACAATTACAACATTTAAAAGGTATTTGGATGGGTATATGAATAGGAAGGGTTTGGAGGGATATGGGCTAAATGCTGGCAAATGGGGCTACATCAGATTGGGATGCCTTGTCAGTGCAAATGGGTTGGACTAAAGGATCTGTTTCTGTGCTGTATGACACTCTGACTCTAACTGTCATCTTTATCTACCTGGCCTATGCGTGACTCCAGACACAAGCAACGTGGTTGACTGTTAACTGTCTTCTGGGGAATTTGGGATGGGCAGTAAATGCTGGCCAAGCCCGTGATGCTCTTGTCCTGTGAATGAACAAAACAAAAGTCCTGTCCTTGGTTATATACCTTTCTGAGGTGCTATGCCATGACCTAAGGCACAACTTTTTCACACAGAGGGTGGTACGTGTATGGAATGAACTGCTAGAGGAAGTGGTGGAGGTTGGTACAATTACAACATTTAAAAGGCATCTGGATGGGTATATGATTAGGAAGGGTTTGGAGGGATATGGGCCAAGTGCTGGCAAATGGGAAATGGGACCAGGTTAATTTAAGATATCTGGTCGGCATGGACCAGTTGGACCAAGATTAATTAAGAATATTTGGTCAGCATTGACAAGTTGGACCAAAGGGTCTGTTTCCATGCTGTACGTCTCTATGACTCTATAACAACTCTCCCAGATGGAACCTGAGACGCATCTCTTCCTCCCTTTGCGTATTCCAATCAGAGACAGCTTGCTGCATTTAATACTGGACTGTCATCACCCATTGAATTAAACATGCAGGAACACACCTGAGTGCAATGATGATAGTTTCAGCGTCTACATTTCAAAGGAGAACTTCTGTCTTCACCTCCTGATTTGGGTGACTTCCAAACCTAAAGTAGGTGAAACCTACCCCTCTGATTCACAGCTCAGCGCATTCCTGGACTAACTCCACTCAATTAATCTCCTTTGTCTGATCGTGTTTAATGTTTTTTTTAATTTCTTGCTAAGCAACTTCCCTGGGACCTCCTGGCATTAAAGGTTAAATGCCGAGACAGTGCCATAAGGCAAATACTGGAGAAAACCCCTTTGTGAAAAGTGCTTCTCAAACCTGAATGAGACCAGTGTAGCTGCCCTTTTTAAATACTCTAGGGGCATCGCAAGGAACCTGGTCCCTTTTATTCAACCCTCTTTCCATTCTAACAAAACATGGGGCCAATACATCACACCTACATGACCTAGGAGAAAGTGAGGACTGCAGATGCTGGAAATCAGAGTCTAAAAGTGTGGTGCTAGAAAAGCACAGCAGGTCAGGCAGTATCCCAGGAGCAGAGTCAATGTTTTGGGCATAAACTCTTCTTCAGGAATTGATGAAGGGCTCATGCCTGAAACATTGACTCTCCTGCTCCTCGGATGCTGCCTGACCAACTGTGCTTTTCCAGCACCGCACTCTTCGACGCTGACGTGACCTATCTCACTGAGGCTAGCTAAATCTCGGGAGGCCTGGGGGAATCAAACTGAGCCACGTTTCCACTCCAGCTCTTACGACAACAAGGTACTTGACTGACGTTCAGAAGGAAGTGAGAGCTGCCAAAGTAAAGAGCAGGCTGTCGGCTTGGTCCACCCCATCTAAGGTAAACCTTTAAGCCAGTCTTTAATGTCATCCACAGGCCCTGGGACGAAGAAACAGATGGAGGGGGACAGCTTGAAAGCAATTCAAGTTATAAATAACCTCCAGCAAATGTGGATAGGCCTGAATTTCTCATTGCCCATAAAATATTCACCGACACTCACAATATCACCCCAGTTCACATCAATCCAGCCTTACACATAGAACGTATTGTTTTCGTATTTTTGGCTTGTCCCTTCATATTCCACTGATGGGAGGCTAAACTTGTTCACATTGTTTTGGCAACATTTGAGCCTTCTGGCTAAATATTTTCCTTGGTCTGAAAGAATGTTTTGTTTCGTATCTGAGAGAAATTGTTCAGTACCAAACACAGCCTGCAGACCAAGATGAGGGTCCACCCTCACATTCACAGCTGAGCCGCGATAAGCAGCTCCTGCACAGTAGATTTTCTTCAGTGTCCTTTCAAACAGTGCTGTTGAACATAAGTAGTGAGGCACGTTGCAGCTGACAAGCCTATCCCACAGCTACACGATCCCCACCCACACCGTGCCCCAGCCGCAATGTCCCTCACCCACACCGTTTCCCACACACACCTCCAAACACACACTGAGCCCAACACATACTGAACCCCATCAAAACTGATATACAGCACCAGACCTGTCCCCATCAGTACTGTACCCCAGTGTTATACAGTAACAGACCTGTCCCCACCAGTACTGTAGCCCAGTGTTATACAGTGACAGACCTGTCCCCACCAGTACTGTAGCCCAGTGTTATACAGAGGCAGACCTGCACCCACCAGTACTGTACCCCAGTGTTATACAGTGACAGACCTGTCCCCCACCCGTACTGTACCCCAGTGTTATATAGTGACAGACCTGTCCCCACCAGTACTGTACCACAGTGTTATATAGTGACAGACCTGTCCCCACCAGTACTGTATCCCAGTGTTATATAGTGACAGACCTGTCCCCACCAGTACTGTACCCCAGTGTTATACAGTGACAGACCTGTCCCCCACCAGTACTGCACCCCAGTGTTATACATTGACAGACCTGTCTCCACCAGTACTGTACTCCAGTGTTACACATTGACAGACCTGTCCCCACCCGTACTGTACCCCAGTGTCACACAGTGACAGACCTGTCTCCACCAGTACTGTACCCCAGTGTTATACAGTGACAGACCTGCCCCCCCACCCGTACTGTACCCCAGTGTTATACATTGACATACCTGTCCCCACCAGTACTGTATCCCAATGTTATACAGTGACAGACCTGTCCCCACCAGTACTGTACCCCAGTGTCACACAGTGACAGACCTGTCCCCACCAGTACTGTACCCCAGTGTTATACAGTTGAAGGTGTCCCCACTGGCTGAACTGTATTTGGGATGATGGAATGTAGATTTCCAGCTGTGTTTCTGTATTGTAGAATATAATGTGTGTCCTCTTCTTTTAGATGATGAATACAGTAGTTAGAATTTTTTCTCCTGTCATCTGCCCTCTGGTGCTGAATTCTTTAGTGAAGGATTAGACCTGGTTGAGACCTTTTGATAACAATATCTTTCTGTTTATTTTATTGGCAGTATAATTACAAACTTAATTGAGGTTTAGAAATTCAATCTCTTGCTTTAATTGGACGTGTGTTGCTGTGAGTATGCAGCTTACTGAGGGCGAGCAGGCATTTACAGTACATGAAGGGATAGGGAAAGAGGGATGGAGATTAAGGGAGAGAGAGAGAGAAAGAAAGATGCGAGGGCATGGACTGATGTATGAGGGGAGAAACAGGCAGCTTGAAACAGGCTGACAGAGTGAGATAGAGAAGGGGAGGCAGTCTGGAACAAAGAGGGAGAGTGTGGGAAAGAGAGTAAGGTTAGGTCACAAGAGATCTAGGGAGAGTTGAGGCAAAATTGGCTTTATTGTAGAAGACAGAGTGTAGTGGTAGAGGATTGTTACTTGGACTGGAGGCCTGTGACTAGCAGTGTGCCGCAGGATTTAGGGCTGGGTCCACTGTATGTCATTTAAAACAATAATTTGTATGGTACTATAGAAAGCATGGTTAGTAAGTTAGCGGAAGACTAGTGGTGTACTGGACAGTGGAAAATATTAGGAGACAGTGAGGTCTGCAGATGCTGGAGATCTGAGTTGAGAGTGTTGCTGGAAAAGCAGAGCAGATCATCTGAGGAGCAGGAATATCGACATTTCAGGCCAGAGCCCTTAGTTCAAAGAAATCTTCACCAGATAGGCCAATGTGCTGAGAAGGGGCAGATGGAGTTTAATTTAGATAAGTGCAAGGTACTGTGTTTTGGTAAGGCAAATCAAGTAGGACTTACACAGTTAGTAGTAGGGGACAGGCGAGTGTTGTCGAACAGACAGACCTGGGGGTAGAAGTTCCTAATTCCTTGAACATAGTATGTAGACATGGTTGTGAATAAGATGTTTGGCACGCTTGTTTCATTGGTCAGACCATTGGGTGTAGGAGTTGAAATGTCATGGTGCAGCTGTACAGGACATTGGTGAGGCTACTTTATGACATCATGGTGCAGCTGCACAGGACATTGGTGAGGCTACATTATGACATCATGGTGCAGCTGCACAGGACATTGGTGAGGCTACATTATGACATCATGGTGCAGCTGCACAGGACATTGGCGAGGCTACATTATGACATCATGGTGCAGCTGCACAGGACATTGGCGAGGCTACATTATGACATCATGGTGCAGCTGTAAGGACATTGGTGAGGCTACATTATGACATCATGATGCAGCTGTACAGGACATTGGGGGAATACTTTATGATGTCATGGTGCAGCTGTACAAAACATTGGTGAGGCTGCTATATGACATCATGGTGCAGCTGTACAGGACATTGGCGAGGCTACTGTATGATGTCATGGTGCAGCTGTACAGGACATTGGTCAGGCATTTTATGAAGTCATGTGCAGCTGTAAGGACATTGGCGATACTACTTTATGATGTCATGGTGCAGTTGTACAGGACATTGGGGGAATACTTTATGATGTCATGGTGCAGCTGTACAAAACATTGGTGAGGCTGCTATATGACATCATGGTGCAGCTGTACAGGACATTGGCGAGGCTACTGTATGATGTCATGGTGCAGCTGTACAAAACATTGGTGAGGCTGCTATATGACATCATGGTGCAGCTGTACAGGACATTGGCGAGGCTACTGTATGATGTCATGGTGCAGCTGTACAAAACATTGGTGAGGCTGCTATATGACATCATGGTGCAGCTGTACAGGACATTGGCGAGGCTACCTTGGGAATATTGCTTACAATTCTGGTTGCCCTGTTATATGAAGGATGGTGTTAAACTAGGAACCAAAAAAATTTACAAGGAAGTTGTCAGGACTAGAGGGTTTGAGTTATAAGGAGAGGTTGAATCGACTGGGGCTTTTTGCAATGGCTGAGGGCTGACCTAATGGAAGTTTATAAAATCATGAGTGGCCTGGATAGGGTGAAAGCCAAGGTCTTTTGTCTGGAATAGGGGAGTCCAAAACAATGGGACATAATTTCAAGGTGAGAGGAGTAAGATTTAAAAGGGATCTATAGGGCAACGTTTTCACACAGAGGCTGGTTCGTGTATGGGATGAACTGCGAGAGGAAGTGGTCGATGCAGGTTAAATTACAACATTTAAAAGATGTTTAGACAGCTACATGGATAGGAAAGGGTTAGAGAGGCTAAACACAGGGCAAATAGGATGAATTCAATTTTGGATATCTGATCGGCCTGGACAAGTTGGACCAAAGGGTCTGTTCCTGTGGTGAATGACTCTATGACTATATGAGAGAGAGAGAGAGAGAGAGGGGGGAGAGAGAGAGAAAGAAAGAGAGAGAGAGAAAGAGAGAGAGAGAGGCAGACAGACAGACAGACAGAAAGCTGGAAGAGATTAAGACAGAGAGAGAGAGAGAGAGAGGAAGACATGAGGAGAGGGAGAGGTAGGTGGAAAGAGAAAGAATGCGGGAAAGAGACAGAATGTAATGAAGAAACACAGAGATAGAGGTAGGCAATGGAGAAAGGGAAATGGATAAAAGAGGGTGAGATAGAGAGACAGAATCAGATAACAGGGCAACAGAAAGTCTGATAACTATTGCTCATTGGTGTTTGATGGTTCATGTGGCCAAGACAAGGAATTAGTCATTACTAATTTGTAGATTTCCTGTTGATTCTCAGGGTTGATGTCGCTCCATATTGCATTGTTTCATAAACAGCACATAATTTGTCAGGAGCTTGTGAGGTAAGGACTCATTATTGGGAGAGTTGGTTGCCTTGATGGACCAGGTGATGAAAACTGACCTCACAATCAGTTAGTTCTTGCTCACTGGAAGCTACACAGTTTCCAATGAAACTGCTCTAAGGTTCCAGAACTCCAGTGGACATTCTTCACCTATGAAGACAAGGCAATGACTGATAATAAGTTGTCAAATCTCAGGGGCCATTAATCATTAACCCCACAATGCACAAGAGTCACTGGTGAGTGAGAAGGGTCTGTGCTAATAAACCCCATGCAATGAACCACCCTCCATCACATTCAGTCAGGAAGGTAAAGGTGTGCATAAATGAGCAAATATTGAGTGGTGCGAATTCCTGCTCACTGTGCCCGTGTCCTGAGGACAAAACTATAAACACATTCTTCCCTTTTCTCAGTCTGCTTCCACATTCACTTAGGTCAGGGATTGTGGTTCTGTCAAACAATGGTCAGCAAATCTGACCACCCTTCGATAAAGCAGTGGAGCTAATGAGACATCTATCACTGCGACTACCTCAATGGGCCAAATGGCCTCTTTCTGTACTGTATGATTCCACAAGGGTGGTTGCTGAGATTTTTCATGTATTCAACATCATTGTAGTACCATCCTCACCAGGTGCAGACCACCCCTTGACTAAGAAAATCCCACTTTGCTATATTTTGGCTTACATACCCATAAATAATGATAGTCTCTCATCTGTTGCTTTTATAGTTGCCACATGCCCTGTAATAAACAGCCCTTAGAATCAACTTGTCAAGGGACCATGGCTTTCCATTCTTTGATTGGTCCTTGACCAGGGCATAGGATGTTACTTGACCAGAGAACACTCACCCAAACCTGGCATCATATTTAGCTCCACACTTGGAGCACCTTCTAGTGTTCAGAGAATTCAGGTGGCACTGAGCTCATTGCTATCTCAAGTAAGACGACCCTTACCAGAGGAGAAGGTGAGGTCTGCAGATGCTGGAGATCAAAGCTGAAAATGCTTATGCCCGAACCGTCGAATTTCCTGTTTCTTGGATGCTGCCTGACCTGCTGCACTTTTCCAGCTACCCTTACCAGACCCAAGGTTCCTCAGTCAATGTGGACAACTGATACCAACACTCACTGCAGTTATCTCTCACACACAAAGACTCACATGCACACTCATTCACACACACATCTCACACACACACAAACATACACACTCATTTACACACACATCTCTCTCCCACACACACTCATTTACACACACATACTCATTTACACACACATCTATCTCTCTCACACACACACACACACACTCATTCACACATATACACACGTATACAAGGGCAACGCAGTGGTACAGTGGTTAGCATTGCTGCCTCACAGCACCAGAGAACTGGGTTCAATTCCTGCCTCAGGTAACTGTCTGTGTGGAGTTTGCACATTATCCCTGTGGCTGTGTGGGTTTCCTGCGGGTGCTCTGGTTCCCTCCCATAGTCCAAAGACATGTAGGTTAGGTGAATTGATCATGCTAAATTGCCCACAGTGTTAGGTGAAGGGGTAAATGTAGGGGAATGGGTTTTGGTGGGTTACTCTTCGGAGGGTCGGTGTGGACTTGTTGGGCCGAAGGGCCTTTTTCCACATTGTAAGTAATCTAATCTAAAAAAATTTAGTTTACACAGAACTAAAATGCATTACACACATCTCCTGCATACGCTCACATGTGCACACACATCTGCACCTCACGTGCAAACATTCATGACACAAGCAGAGCAAAAGATGCTCATGAGACTCCTTTGCTGTAGCTAACACTGTCAGTATCACCTAGTTCACCCCCACTGACTGTGACCCAGGAGCCCATTTTAATCAAAGTAATAAAAATTTGGATCTCTTCCCTTGATGACCACAATTTTACAATTGATTTATTTTATGTGGATTGTATAAGAAGGACTAGCCAACTTTTAACTACTTTTTGCATATTACATTTGGACAGTACATGAATTTCCACAGCGATCAACTCCACCTGCTCTAATTTTGATTAGCAAAGCCATGCACCATGAACTGATTGTACCATTTTTTTCCCTTTAAATAAAATTATTATTGAGCCTGATCCCTCCAGAGAGAGTATAAAAATGCACAGAAAATATAATTTTAAAAATCCAATTTTAAAGTAATTAAGGAACAGTGCATTCATCTACACTGACTCCCCTGGTCTCAGTGCTCCCCTCATCCCCCCAGGGTCAGGTAACCAGTCCAGTCCATAATCTCCGCGAGGTGAGGATTGGAACTTGGTTCAGGGGGGGCCAGAAGTTGGGGCAGAAGAAGGGAAATATTATCAGGCAGGCCAGGGCTTATTTTCCATCTTTTAACTCTTTTGAGGTGTTGTCTGTTTGATAAAGGCTCAGACCATCTCTGGACGGCACGGTGGCTCAGTAGTTAGCACTGATGCCTCACAGCGCCAGAGAGCCAGGTTCAATTCCAGCCTTGGGTGACTGTCTGTGTGGAGTTTGTGCATTCTCCCTGTGTCTGTGCAGGTTTCCTCCCACAGTCCAATGATGTGCAGGTCAGGTGAATTGGCCATGCTAAATTATCCATTGTCTTAGGTGCATTAGTCAGAGGGAAATGGGTCTGGGTGGTTTACTCTTCGGAGGGTCGGTGTGGACTTGTTGGGCCGAAGGGCCTGTTTCCACACTGTAGGGAATCTAATCTAATCGGCCTGTCAGATGGCTACAAACATCTCACAGCTACCATTTACTAGATCAGGATAGCTGCATTGGCTGATACTTTTCTTTCAACCAACATTACTGTCAAAGAAAACAAGATTATCAACTCATTGACATGTATTTGTTTGTTGTGAATGTGGTGCTGGAAAAGCACAGCAGGGCAGGCTGCATCCAAGGAGCAGGAAAATTGATGCTTCGGGCAAAAGCCCTTCATCAGGACTCTACACATCAACATAGCAGTTAACATTTATATGGTTAAAGTTAAAAAATCACACAACACCAAGTTATAGTCCAACACGTTTATTTGGACTATAACCTGGTGTTATGTGATTTTTAACTTTGTCCATCCCAATCCAACACCAGCACCTCCTCAACATTTATATGGCATTTGTAACACAATTGAACATCAGAAAACATTTCACAGGAGCATTATAGAGCATAATTTAACTCTACATGATATAAGACAACTTGAGGCCTCAGGATGAAAGTCATGTGATGCAGTGGGAAGAGCTCCCTCTTTCCAAAGTAGAAGCTCAAGATTCCAGTTCTACCCAAAGACCAAAGACGATGCCCAACCAAACACAACCAAACAGTTGGACCGCGAACTTGCAATTTGCTCCAACGCACGCCAAGAGTGATTGAGAGAAATTGGAGCCTCCACTATCACTACAACTCATGACAAAATGTACATGGAAAAGTGTATGAGGGAGGCAATGACCCAGTGGTACATTCATCCAGAGACTGTGGATGATGTTCTAGAGACCTGGGTTCGAATCACACCATGGTGGAATTTGAATTGAATAAAGAAAATGGAATTAAGAGTTTAATGATGATCATTAATTCATTGTTGATTGTCTGGAAACACCCATCCAGTTTACTAATGTCCTTGAGGGAAGGAAACTGCCATCCTTACCTGGTCTGGCCTATATGTAACTCAAGATCCAAAGGCAATTGCCCTGTGGGCAATTAGGAAGGGCAATAAATGCAGGAAAAGCGCAGCATCAATGGAGCAGGAGAATCGACATTGGGCATAAGTCCTTCTTCAGGAATGAGAAAGGTGTGCCAAGCAGATAAAAGGTAGGGAGGAGGGACTTGGGGCAGGGGCATTGGGAATGCGATAGGTGGAAGGACGTTAAGGTGAGGGTGATAAGCCGAGAGGGGGGAAGAGTTCGGGAAGAAGATTGCAGATCAAGAAGGCGGTGCTGAGTCCGAGGGTTGGGACTGAGACTCTGATCTCCAGCATCTGCAGTCCTCACTTTCTCCCAATAAATGCAGGCCCAGCCACTTACACTTTCATCCTGTGAATGAATTTTAAAAAATGCTGCCATAGTACGGAGATCTGTTGGGTGATGGTGCTGTTGGAAGGGATCTCAGTAGAAAAATGGCTGGAGTGCCAATGTTAGTGCCAGTGACATCGGGCTCAATCCCCAATCTGACTGGGGAATACTTTAGATTTAGTCCCTTTGCCCTACTGTGATAGAAATTACCCTATTGTGGGTCAAACTTCATAGAATCTCTACAGTATGGAAACAGGCCTTTGGCCCAACAAGTCCACACTGACCCTCTGAACAGTAACCCACCCAAACCCATTCCCCTACCCTATATTTACCCCTGTTGAATGCACTTAACCTACACATCCCTAAACACTTTGGGCAATTTAGCATGACCAGTTCACCCTAACCTGCACACCTTAGAATTGTGGGAAGAAACCCATGCTGACACGGGGAGAATGTGCAAACTCTACACAAACAGTCACCCGAGGCTGGAATTGAACTTTGGTCCCTGGCACTGTGAGGCAGCACTGCTGACTACTGAGCCACCTTGCGAACCTGACTAAACTGAGGAAGAAGAATAGCCAAAAGCATTTCCTTAAGGAACATCTTTAGGAAAGGGAGGTAAGGTATTTCATCAACAATAAACTGTTTCAGGTTATAGGAGGTACTATATAAAACTCTTTAATTCAATTAGGTAAAATTAGGTGCCTTTATTCCTGATGTAGGGCTTTTGCCTGAAACGTCGATTTCACTGCTCCTTGGATACTGCCTGAACTGCTGTGCTCTTCCAGCACCACTAATCCAGAATCTTTAATTCAATTGATGAGTCTAAGAGACCATTCAGCCCCTCAACCTAATTGTGGCTGACCTGTATTTTAATCTAGCCACCTTCTTTGGCTCAATGTCTTTTTATATTCTTTATCTTGCAAAAGTTCTACATTTCGTGCACCTTTTCTGTGAAAAGATGGTTCACAATCTTAATCTCAAATGGCCTATCTCCAACATTCATGATATGATTTTGGCCCTGTGTTATTGTCTCAGTATATTATTAATTCAGCAAAGACATGGCCCTTTTTGTTTAAATGCTCATGAAGCCTTTCTCAAAATAGCTAGCAATAGAATTTCACACATAAATGTTAACACACCTTCTGCCAACATTAATGTTTTGCCTCTAATTCAATTTACATTTTACCTTTCGACCATAGGATCATCAGATAAAGGAGCAGATTTAGGCCATTCAGTCCATCATCTCTGCTTTGCCATTCAATCATGGCTGATATGTTTCTTAGCCCCATTCTCCTGCCTTTTCCCCATAACCCTTGATCCCCTTACTAAATTAAATATACTCAATGACTTGGCCTCCACAGCCCTCTGCAGAACTGAGTTCCACAGATTCCCCACCCCCTGGCTGAGGAAATTCTTCCCCATCTCAGTTATAAAGGTTTGTCCCTTCACTCTGAAGCTATGCCCTTGGGTCACCGTCTCTCCTGGTAGTAAAAACATCTTCCCCATGTTCACTCTATTCAGGCTTCTCAGTATTCTGTCAGTTTCATTCAGATCCTCCCACCCCACCCTTCTAAACTCCATCAAGTACAGACCCGGAGTCTTCAAGTGCTCTCCATATGACATGCCCTTCATTCCCAGGATCATTCTTATAAACCTCCTCTGGACCTCCTCCAAGGCCAGCACGTCTTTCCTTCAATATAGGTCCAAAACTGCTCACAATATTCCAAATACAGTCTGACCACAGCCTTATACAACTTAAGCAGTACATCCCTGCTCTTGTATTCTAGTCATCTTGAAATGAATGCTAACATTTTATTTGCCTTCCTAATTGTCAAGTCAACCTGCATGTAACCTTAAGAAAATCCTGAATTAGGACTCCTAAGTCCCTTTGTGCTTCAGATTGCTGAAGCCTTTCCTCAGTTAGAAAACAGTCTATGCCTCTATTCTTCCTATTCTGAACCCTCCCACTTCCTCAACACTTCCTGTCCCTCTACCTACCTTTGTGTCATCTGCAAACTTAGCAACGTTGCCCTCAGTTCCTTCACCCAGATTGTTAGTGTGTCTTGTGAACAGTTGTGGTCCCAACACGGAACCACTGTGGAACAGCACTAGTCGCCGGCTTCCATCTTGTTAAAAATCCCTTTATTCCCTCTCTCTGCATTCTGCCAGTCAGCCAACCTCTATCCACGCCAGTACCTTTCCCCTAACACCATGGCCTCTTATCTTATTTGGCAGCCTCCTGTGTAGCACCATCTGGAAACCCAAATAGATCATGCCCACTGGTTCCCCTTTGCCTAAAGTACTTGTTACCTCCTCAAAGAATTCTAACAGTCTTGTCAGATATGATCTTCATCATTAAAAGATGTAGCCGCTGTCAAATTTATCCTTGTGATGTGTTTTGATGGAAAATTAGATCTCCTGAATCATAGAGATCAACAGCATAGACAAAAGCCTTTTGGCCCATCGCTCCTATGCCACCAAAGTATTCTAATCTTATTTTCCAGCACTTGGCCCATAGCTTTTTATGATTTGCAAGTGCACACCTAAATATTTCGTAAATATTATGGAGGTTTCTACCTCTCCTACCCTTACAGGCAGTGAGTTCCAGATTCTAACAACCCTCTGGTGAAAAGTTTTTCCTCACAGCTCCTCTAAACCTCCTTCTTAAAATCTGTCTCATTAATACCTCCATCAAGGGGATAGGTTTTGTGCTGACTCCCCTGTCCATGCCCCTCACAAATTATCCATCTCAATCATGCCCCTGTCAATTTCCTCTGCTCTAAGGAAAACAATAGGCAAGCCAATGGCCTGTTGGCATATCGCTAGGCCAGGCTAAAGTGGGGACCGCAGATGCTGGAAACCAGAGTCTAGATTAGTGTGGTGCTGGAAAAGCACAGCAGGTCAGGCAGCATCCGATGAGCAGGAAAATCGACACTTCTGGCAAAAGGAATATCACTAGACTGTTAACTCAGGCCATGTTCTGGGGATTTGGGATTGAATCGCCCCAGGGCAGATGGTGTAATTTGAGCTCAGTAAAACCCGGAAGTAAGAGTCTAATGATGACTGTGACTCCATGGTTGACTGTTGGGGATAAGAGCCCATCTGGTTCACTAGTGTCCTTTGAGGAAGGAAACTACCATCCTTATCTGGTCTGGACTACATGTGACTCCAGACCCACAGCAACGTGGTGAAAGTGAGGACTGAAGATTAGAGCCAAGAGTGTGGGGCTGGAAACGCACAGTCAGTCAGGCAGCATCTGAGGAGCAGGAGAATTGACATTTTGGGCAAAAGCCCTTCATCAGGAACATGGTTGATTCTGAAATGCCTTCTGGGCAATGAGGGATGGCTTGGACAGTGATGCCCTTATCCTGTGAATGAATTTTTTTTTAATCCTGTCTGTCCAATCTCTCTTCATAATTAAAGCTCTCCAGCCCAGGCAACATCCTGGTAAATCTCCCCCGCACCCTCTCCAGTGCTATCACATCCCTCCTATAATGTGGATTCCAGAACTGCACACAAGAGGAAAGTTATAAAACTAACAAGGGTTGGGTGTGGGGGCATTACAAAGACACTGGAGAGAGAGAGAGAGAGAGAGAGAGAGAAAGAGAGGTCTTGCGAATGTGAAACATTGATTTGTAACTGTTTCTGAAATACAATCTCATTTGATCAATGGGACATTAGTCAATCTCAAAAATGAGTACTTATTCCATCTCCCTAATTTCCAACGAAGCAGTTTAGTACTATTGATCTCTTTAAAAAAATGGAAAATAAATTCATGTGGAGCAGTGAGATGACTGAAGGAATGATGTATCGATGCGAGCTGACAGTGCTTTGTCTACAGATCAATAGGGATGTTCAAGATGGACCAGTTAAGAATGAACTAGGGTCACTACAGGTCAGGATAAGTTCAGGCCAATACAGATTTTGAAAGGACTTGAAATAAACTTATTAATGGGTAGGTCTGAGGGCCTGGTTGCAGGAACCAATGTCACTTTAAATTACTTATTTTCCTACAGCGTTTTAACTCTTAATATTTTTGTTGCATTGTCAGCATTTCCTGTCACTATTTGGTTTCCTGAATCCCTGTGATACTTCAGTGTGTTGCACTCTTGCATCATGGGTTCAATCCCACTCCAGGGAGTCAAGGAGCACAAATTTGAGATGGCATTCCCTGTCCAGGGCCACGGGGACGTTGCAGTACTGAGGGAGTACAGCTCTTTCAAAGGGGGCAATGCTGAGCAGCTTCTGCACTTTCAGAATATCTGTTTTGAGGTTAGCAGGGAGGAGTCACATTCTCAACCTCTCCCCTTGCCTGAGGTTTGGTGACCCTCAGGTGAAACCAGCAGCAGTCACCTATTTCTAATGGACCGCAGCCCATTGGTCCTCTGGAATGATCGTGGCTTTACTTTACTAACTGAAGAACTGCTGTGCCATTGAAGGGTGCACATAATGCAAGGTCTGAGCATGTCAGTGTAATGCCCTCTCTGTTGGGGTGGTGTAAATAAAGTTAGTTTAGAAACAGAGGAAATAGAAGCCAGGGGTGGGCCATTCAGCCCTTTAGGCTTGCTCTGTCATTCAACAGGATCATGGCTGATCATCCAACTCAGTTCCTTATTCCTGCTTTCCCCCCATACCCTTTGATCCCTTCAGCACTGCAAACCTTTTCTAAGTCCTTCTTGAAAGTATTTGATGTCTTGGCCCCGATTGCTTCCCAGTAGCAGAAAGTTCCACAAGCTCCTCATTCTCTGGGGTCTAGATTAGAGTGGTGCTGGAAAAGCACAGCAGGTCAGGCAGCAGAAGACATTTCTCCTCATCGCAGACCAAAATGACCTACTCCATATCCTTCGACTGTTACCGCTAGTTCCTGACTCCCTCCCTATTTTTCCTGCATTTCCCCTGTTGAGTCCTGTCTGCATTTTATAGATTTCTCAAAGATCCTCCCTCATTCTTCTAAACTCCAGTGAATACAGTTCACCAAAACAAATTAAAAACCTGAAAAAGCAATTTAAGAATATTATGGGTTGGAAAATTAATTTCTACAAATGAAACAGTGATGTTAAAAATGATTGATCTTTGAGGCTTGTGAAACAGAAGGGAATTACAATAACTGCAAAATCTAACACAGTTACAACGAGCAGATCACCTCCTATTCTGTATGATTCTATGATTCACTGCTCCAAAGCAGTGCTGAAGTATATTGTTTTCTCCCTGTTTAGGAACTGAATAACCCTCCCCATCAACTAACAAATGCACAATCCTGCTCCCACCGCAGTGATTATACACGGGGACACAGGAATATAGGGATAAGGAAAGTAGCATTCAGAAACATTAACTATGCTTAACTCACCTCAGGAGCCAGCAGACCTGTTGAGTATAGAATCAAATGGTACAGAAGAGGCCCTTCAGCCTATCAAGGCTGTACCTCCAGCACTTTCTGTTTGTTTCTGCACAGAGAGTATAAGCCAAGTTTATGCCCACTTTAAACAGGACAAATAGATTGTTGTAATCCAAAATCTCTGCTCCCCACTATATCTTGAGTGGCATAATTAAATTACACCTCAATCTTCGACATTTCAGGCTATATATTTAATTGTTTAATTTTTCATTATAAACCCTTCCTATATCTCCTTCTGGTAAATCTCTCTGAGGTCAAAACTTCTGTCTTCTTCACTTCCTGCAGGCTATGGGATATACCTCAAGGGGTTGATGCCCCTCAGCTGAGATTGTGTGTTAGATAGCACTACTATCAACTGAATGGTTAATCTATCTCTACCAGGCTCCTTTCTTTCAGCAGAGACTATAGCATAATGGAAATATCACAGGACTATCAGCCCAGAGTCCCAGACAAGTGTTCTGGATTCCAATATGACCATGTCGCTGATAAAATGTGAATTGAATCACAGTCTGGAATTCAAAAGTTAGTCTAAAGGCGAGATACAGGGGTCATAGTGGACTTGAACACTAACTCTGTTTCTCTCGCTGGGATGCTTCCAGACTTGCTGAGTTTCTCCAACATTTCATGCTTTACATGTCCTTTATCTGTGGAATTCATTGCCACAGAGGGTTATGGAGGCCAGGTGATTGAGTATATTTAAGACTGAGACAGATAAGTTATTGATTGCCAAGGGGACCATAGGTTATGGGGGATAAGTGGGAAAATGGGGTTGATAAACCTCTCAGAGCAAACTCGATGGGTCAAATGGCCTAATTTCCACTCCGATGGTCTTCTGGTCTCATGGTCTTATTGAAGGAAATCCACCGTCCTTGCTTGGTCTGGCATACACATGACACCAGGCCCACAGCAACTGGATTGGTTTGAGTTGATTTGACTTATTTATTGCCATCTGTATTGTGTTACAAAAACACAATGAAAAGTGATTCTCAACAAGCCTCTGAAATAGCCACTCAGTTCAATGGACAGTTAGGGTTGGGTAATAAATGCTGGCCTTACCAAAGATGCCTAAATCCCACTATAGATTAGAAAAATCCAATTTACATTCTCACCACAAAGTGCCACCACACCAACAACCTGCATTTGAATAGCTCCTTTACATTGGAAAACATCTCAAGGTGCTTCAGCAGAGTTCAGGGATAAATTGGGAGTGATAATCAGACACTGGACCGAAGGAAAAGCCATGAAGAATTCCCTCTCCAGGGGCATTGATTGTCTACCTACAGCACATGGACTACAGCAGTTCAAGAAGGCAACTCTACCTTCTCAAGAGGCAACTAGGGATGGGCAAGAAACACAGACCCAGCCAGTGACACTCACATCCCGCAAGAGAATTAAAAAAAAGTGAGGTGATTAAAAGTGGACAAAGAATTTGACTTCATGCATTGAAGGGGGGTGGGGAATTTTACAAGCTGCAAGGACTTACAGAAAATGCGGAGATGTCAGAGGATCATTCATTACCACATTTGGAAGGGGTATGGCCATAAGGAATTGCTACAGGAGGGTAAGAGTTTTAGCAATGTGTCAAGGCTTCTTATTTTCAACTCGCATCCTTTGGGATCGCACAACTTATCTGCCTGATTATTGTCAGATCGCTCTGTGATCTTCAATTAGACCATCTTCATTTTTCTCTGAGTCTCGCTTTAGATATAGCCATTCTTTGAGCATAAAATCTTGACTGATGTCAGCAATAGCCGATATCCTTTTATCATCCTGCTGTCTCCTTTGAAAATTCCAACAATCTCACACAGTGATCTTTCTAATACAGAGAGGCGCTTGCTGCTTGTAAAAGACATTCAAAACCCCTTTGAGCACTGCTTACAGTGATACATTACCATTTTACAACTCAAGTGCTACAGCGAATGAATAACAGAGACAGTGAGAAATAGACAAAGAGGGGGAAGGAAGTGACAATAAGAGATGAGGAAAACCAGCAAGAGAGGCAGAGAGACAGGCAGACAGTAAGCGAGATATAAAGTGTTACATTGATCAAGAAAGAGAGGCACACAGGTACATTAAGTAAAGAACTGGGGCAGATAGAGATGAAGGGAGGGAGACACAGAGACAGACCTAGATGGAGAAAGGAAGGATAGGAGAGACAAAGAAAGAGAAAGAAAAATGTTGAGGTAGACAATGTTTCAAGTAAAATATTTAATATCCAGCACAAAAGCAAATTATATATATGTATATATAATATAGCTACGTCAATCTAGCCAATGCACTATGGACTAAGGCAATTCCCCAGAATCATAGATACCCTACAGCGTAGAAGCAGGCCATTTGGCCCATTGAGTCCACACGGACCCTCTGAAGAGTATCTGACCCAAACCCATCCTGCTAACCTATCCCTATAACCCTGCATTTCCCATGGCTAACCCACCTAGCCTGCACATCCCTGGACACTAGGGGCTAATAAGTATGGTCAATCTACCTAACCTGCACATCTTTGGATTGTGGAAGGGTACCGGAGCACCCAGAGGAAGCCCATACAGACATGGGGAGAACGTGTAAACTCCACACAGACAGTCGCCCGAGGGTGAAATTGAACCTGGGTCCCACTGAGGCAGCAGTGCTAATCAATGAGCCACCGTACTGCCCCTCAAGAAATATCCCTTTTTATAAAAACTTTGCAATCGGTATCATTTGTAATTACAAGTGACCCTATATATAGTCAGTAAAAAAAAGTATCATTTATAAGCATGAACGCGAGAATTCTAGTCTGTCCGACTTTCATCAGTCTCTCACACATTTCATCCATTACCTCCGAAGAGCTCAGGTCTTTCAATAACATGCGTGTGATTTACTGTTGCTAATTTGTCTGGGATGTGCAGACTCCTGGGATGATAGTTAATTGCAAGGCACTTGTCCTTTAGATTTAACTCGACTGGGTTGCTGACTTCTTTTGTGTAAAAGTCGCTTGTTGTTCTGTCCTCAGAATGATGACACACCTTTGGCTGTGAGATTCATAGATACTCACAATTTGCTGACAAATTAAGTAAGAATTTTGCTTCATAGTTCATTGATCTAACACATAATTGCAATGCTTTCATATCTGTTGGTCACTGCATCTCCTGTCTTTTTGATGTTAGTATATAATGTATAGACTTGACTGCATCTCCCATTATATCTTTTGCTGGTTCAGCTTCAAATTTATGTGGCAAGCTCTCCATAGCAGTTGTACTATATTCTGACAGTAATATGCAATGACTTCTTCAATAATTTCTCAACATCTATAGACTAATGAATCAATCACAATCGCTTCCAATCTAGGAAGATTATGGACTATGTAATGCTGTTCATACTAACACCTCTCTGGAATAGTGGAAATGGTAAATGGCATGTACAATAACTGGGTCTCCCAACTGGAGCCCAGAATGTGGTCAGAAAATGGTGCTTTCATCCTGCTTCATTTACCTATTACCATCCTTTGTACTGAGTGTTGTAAATATGTGTACTGTGGTAACATTTCTCCAATGGGGTATTGCGATCTCTTCAAAGCTACATTGGGATTCTTTGAATCGATGGAGACCCTCAGTTTTGAGGCTGTTTCACTGCTGCCATGCTGTTAATCCAGTATAAAGGAGTCATCACTTTCTTGACTGCTCCCCGTCTTTCTCAACTATCTTGTCATTCAGGCTGGCCTAAGGGCAGCTGGAACTTTCCTCAGCAGATGATGTGTTAGCCTCGCTCTCTCATTTATTTCATGATGATATTCACCAGGCAGAATCCACCAATCAAGAACTGTGAAAACATTATTCGATCTGTTCAGCAGACAAGCTGCCTCACAGGGGCCTGGGTTCGATTTCACCCGTGGTTGCATGAAAGTAGAAAATCCCTTCTGGCCCGTTTCGGGTTACCAATCCAGCTTTCAGACTTGCTTCGGCTGAAATGTGGGTGTTTTGCTTAATGCCTACCATCCGAGACTGCAGATCATCATTGTTTACATTGCATGATCTCTTAGGATGAGGATCATTCCATCAGACAACCTTAACCTTAACTTCTACACCTTGGGCCACTTTGAACAGGTCTGAGAAACTCATGATGTTGCTCAGAGCATCAGAATTTAACGTTTCACATTCGCTTAATGCTCTCCTTCTGCAGTCACCATTTTGAGCTGACAATGTTAACAGGTGACATGGCGCAAAATACTGGCTGGTCACTCTCCAGCAGCCATCTCAATAGGATTGCATAGGTTCTTCCTGGTTAAGCACTTATGTGTAAAGTGATTCAACTTCTTGCAGTTACCGCACTGTTTTCTCCACTCTGGTCATGGAACAAAAGAACGAAAGAATAATGAGGAGGACAGCATAGGAACAGGTCCTCCAGCCCTCCAAGCCTATGCTGATCATCATGCCCTAACTTAACTACAAAACAAGTCTTCTGCCCTTATTTAGTCCATACCCCTCTATTCCCTCCCTATTCACGTCACCATCCAGATGACTCTGAAATGTCACCAATGTGCCTGTTTCCACCATCCCTTCTGGCAGACTCCTACCACTCACTGCATGAAAAATTTTCCTCACACATCTCCCCTAATCTTTCTCCCTCTCAACTTGAACCAGTGCCCCCTTGTAATTGAAATTTCAACCCTGGGAAAAAGCCTCTGACTATCCACCCCGTCTATGCACATACATTTATTGTGTAAAATTCTCCTCCCTTGGCAGATTTATTGTCACAACAGGGTTGTTATTCTTTTTTGCTCAATCTTTTTATTTACTTCACAGAATACAGTGTGGAAACAGGCCATTTAGCCTTTCAAGTCCACACCAACCCGCCGAACAGCATCCCACCCTGACCGACCCCTTCCTTTTGACCCTGCATTTTCCACAGCGAATCGACCTAATCTGCACACCCTGGACATTATGGACAATCCACCTAACCTGAATACCTTTGGACTGTTGGAGGAAACTGGAGCACCTGGAGGGTGTGCACACAGACATGGGGAGAATGTGCAAACTCCACACAGTCACCTGAGGGTGGAATTGAACACAGGACCCTGATACTGTGAAGCAGCAGTGTTAACCATTGAGCCACACACCACCTTACCCTGGTAGCTTTGCTACTTAGAGTGGAAAAAAAATCATTTTTTTTTCTCACATCCCCTTTCATTTCTATTGCGGCAGAGTGTGGAAAACTAACAGCCATTCTGACTCACCCAGCGCATCAAAGTTACGGAATATTTCTTCCCCTTTGTTTTATTTTGGAGTATCTGGCTCTCTAGCATTTTGAAAATCCACTCAGACTCCACTTCACACAATTGACAGTGTGTCTCCTGGAATTTATTTAGTGACAAACTGCAAACTAAAGTGAAAGTGAGTTACAGCAACAGTTGAGGTATAATGGCTATAGCAAGCCAGCTGGTACCCAGCATACAATTGCATTTTTCTAAACACAGGGATAGTAAAAAAAGGGGACAGGGTAAGACATAGTAACATAGGGAGGAGAGATGGACAGATAAAGACAGGGATAAAAACAGAAATAAAGTGAACAGGACGAGAACGAAAGGGGGCAGTGAGAAAAGGAATAGAGAGACTGATATACAGAGAAAAAGATGAGGCAAACAACAACATTATCTTCATGACAATAGCTCAAACTATGGATGATGGTTAAGGAAGCTAAGAATAAATGCTGAGTCGATCTAATTGAAAATTACAGAGATAATTGATGCAATTGATTTCAGCAAATTGTCCAAAGCCAGGGAGTTGAACAACAATAATGAGAACATTGCGAGTGAGATGAAACATTATGTTGGCCATTAAATTGCTGCAAAAAGCTAATCAGACAGCATATCATCAGGAGAGTGTTCAATGTATTCCCAAAGATATATGATTCATGTATACATGTGAAGATAAGATTGAGGAATATGATGAGAAGGTGGATAGGTGGAATTGAGCAATATAGGGACAATGGGGTGAGGTGGGCTTGAAGGATATGGGGAGAGGGTGAGGAGATGGGATTGAGGAATATACAGAGAAGGTGGGGAGGTGGGATTGAGGGAAATGGGGAAAAGTGGGGTGATGGATTAAGAGATGAGTGGTACATGATGGAAGGTTGAGGAAATGATTGGCCTTATCCTCTACATTTGCTATTGGTGATATTTTAGTTTATAACACTGCTGTGAAGCACCTTGGGACATTTATGAAATTAAGGGCCATATTGCTTAAACTTTTGTCACTAATTTTCCTAGCTTGCATGAAACCCCCTCCTCAATCATTCCTGCATTTGCAGATTTTAAAATTCTCATCAACAACAAAAACAGAGGTTGCTGGAAAAGGTCAGCGGGTCAGGCAGCATCTGTGAAGAGAAGTTAGAATTAATGTTTCGGGTCCGGTGACCCTTCCTCAGTCCAAACTCAAAACATTAACTCTGAATTCTCTTCACAAACACTGCCAGATCTGATGAGCTTTTCCAACAACCTCTAGTTTTGATGTTCCTAATTTATAGCATCCACAGCCCTATAGGTTTTTATTCAAAATTCTCATTAGTGTTTCCAAACCCCTCTAATGGCCATAAATCCTTCCTATCTCTGTAATCTACTCTAACCCCACAACCCTCTGAAATCTACCACACCACGAAGGGTATTTACGCCTCCAACTGTTGGATACTTAGGTCTTAATTCCCTGTCTAAGCCTATCTGCCTCTCTCTCCTCTTTTAAACCACTCCTTAAAAACATACTTCTGTCCAATGCTTTTTGCCTATCCATCCTTTCTGTGAGTCAGTGTTGTACTTTGCTTTATTACGCTGTGTGCAGCATTTTGGGATGTTTCATTAAAGATATGACATAAATACAGTTGCTGTTAAGCTGCTTTATAAGTTACATGGAAAAACCTAAGACATCACTATTTAAGGAACACTCTTGTATTTATGCAAAGCCTTATCGCTTCTCACTGAAAGTGCTTCACATCCAATGAATTATTTGGCTGTTTTTGTTCTCCAGACTCCATGACCTGAGGGGACAGTGGCCTCATTACTTTAATTTCCTCATCCTTACTCCTTTGATATTCAGTCTGAAATCTTCCAAAATTGCCTGAGGGATAGGTGCTGGAATTAAGTATTCAATGCTGTACTGATTCCCAGTCCTTCTCCACATTGTGGCCCAGCTAGTCCAATAAATATTGGACACTCACTGCATTAAAGTGACATTTGCATTCAGGAAATGGGTGATTTAGTGGACAGTGAAGAAGGTTACCTCAGAGTACCTTGATCAGATGGGCCGAGCTGCAAATGTGTTGCTGGTCAAAGCACAGCAGGTTAGGCAGCATCTCAGGAATAGAGAATTCGACGTTTCGAGCATAAGCCCTTCACGAGGACTGGCAGCTGTGTTGCATTTTGGGAAGGCAAACCAGGGCAGGGCTCATAGTTATACAGTTCTGAGGAAGGGTCACTGGACCTGAAACATTAATTTCTGCTGCCAGACCTGCTGAGCTTTTCCAGCAATTTCTGTTTTCGTTTCTGATTTCTATCACCCACAGTTCTTTCGGCTCTTACTTACACAGTTAATGGTCGGGCCCTGGGGAGTTTTGCCAGAGATCCATGGGTTCAGGCACATCGTTCCCAGAAAGTGGTGTCACAGGTAGACAGGGCGCTGAAGAAGGTGTTTGACATGGCTTCAATGGTCAGAATACTGAGTATAGGAGTTGGGAGGTCATGTTGCAGCTGTACAAGACACTGGGGAGTCATGAGTATGGTGCTGGAAAAGCAGAACGGGTCAGGCAGCATCTGAGGAGCAGGACAATCAACGTTTCAGGCAAAAGCCCTAATCTCCGCCGCCCAGGACACTAGTGAGGCCACTCTTAAAATACTGCACACAACTCTGGTCACCCTGCTCCAGGAAGGATGTTGTTAAACTTGAGAGGGTGCAGAAAATATTTACAAGGATTTGCTGGGAATCAAGGGTTTGAATTATAGGGAGAGGCTGAATAGGCTGGGCCATTTTCCCTGGAGTGTCAGAGGCTGTGAGGTAAACTTATGAAGGTTTATAAAATCATGAGGGACATGGATAGGGTGTATCACCGAGGTCTTTTGCCCAGAATAGTGGAGTCCAAAACTAGTGGGTGACTTTTGCACGCAGAGAGTGTTGTGTGTATGATGAGCTGCCAGAAGAAATGGCGGAGGTTGGTACAATTACAGCATTTTAAAGTCTTATGAATGAGTATATGAATAGGAAGGGTTTAGAGGGATTTGGACCAAGTGCTGGCAAATGGGGCTAAGTCAAATTGTGATGTCTGGTCGGTGTGGATGAGTTGGACTAAAAGGTCTGTTTCCGTGCTATGTGACTCTATGACTCTATCTCTAGAAATGATTTGGAGCAGCCAGTGTTGGACTGGGGTGTACAAAGTTAAAAATCACACAACACCAGGTTATAGTCCAACAGGTTTAATTGGAAGCACTGGCTTTCGGAGCGACGCTCCTTCATCAGTTGATGTAGGGCAGGACCAGAAGACACAGAATTTATAGCAAAACATTACAGTGTCATGGGTGTGAGGGTAGAGTCTGTCTGAGTCCCGATCTTGAGTCAGACTGGTTCTATTTCTAAAATGAGATTTAATTGTGGGTTATGCATTTTATGATCAAAATAAAATATAATTCTGCAAATTCTGGGATGAATTTGCATTTGCAGAATTATGTTTTATTTTGCTCAAAAAATGCATAAGCTCCAGTCAATCCATGTCTGATTCTGTAAATCCTGCTTTAGAAATAGAACTAGTGCAGATAGTCACACCTACCAGCAGGGGCAGAGGAGCACTCATCCAAAGACAGAACTTGCAACAGTGCAGCATACCCTCAGAGGCACACAGCTCAAACCTCAACAATCTGATATGAACCCACAGCCTTGCTGACTCCGAGGCAAAGGTGCCATCCACTGAAGTCAGTTGACACATTTCCGAGATATTGATTGTAATCAAACCTGACCCAGCTTCCATGGAGATGACCTTCAAGATGTCGGAGGGAGTTACAATGGCTGGTGTGTGAAGGCTTTAGAACCCTGGAGCAACATTGTGATGCTGTCATGAAGCTGCTACCCATAGGGTATAAATAGCTCAGTATGGGAGGAGTTAACCGAATTTGACGTGAGAAATACCTATCGATAAGAGTTTTTAACAAAGCTAGATTTATATCAAAACCTGGTACATCTCTGATGACTATATATAATTCAATATAGTGCAATAAATTGAGTTTAAAGAACCTAAACCCAAAGGTATTACTTGACTTCAAAACACATGACCAAATAGTCAGTGCCACTGAATAAGGGTAAGAACTCTGAGCAATGTTTAGGTCTGTGACCTTGGATACTCAAGGCCAATTGGAATCAGGTAGCTCCACAAAGCTGGGGGGGTATGTAGTCTGGAAGTGCATGATCTGTCTGATTTGGTTACGGTTCATCCTAAAACAGTGAGCAGCACTCGCGATTTTCCAACTAGTGTTTCAGAAACAGAGCCAATGCTTAATCAGATTTTGAGCCAATTACACAGTCAGTGGATAAATAATTAGATTTATCCGCTGCTTTCTTCAAAGAAAAAATTAACTGAAGGCTACACTGGACCCCAAAGTCTGCCAGCTAAAGTGATGATTGCAATATTGATGGTTCCTTATGTACCATCGAAACCACAAACATGCAGTGCTTATTGTGGCTGCTGGATGACTGATTCCACTGGTTAGATATTTAATAAGAGGGCATGGTTAAATGGAAAACTGTGAAAAATAGACCTCATATTTTGGTCGGTTCTTTATCCCCCACTCAATATTCTCATCATCCGAGACTATGGTCTGTTAAATTTTATGAAGTTACCTTCGACCTTTCTTCTACAAGCTCTTCAAATAGCCCTGATTGTTGTCACTTCCAGTCTTGATTCTGAACACTGTAGTTGTCGATTACCCAATAGCACTGACCAGATCGCTGGAGGGCCAGGACTTTATTGAGTTACTCCTTGGAAGTGAAAGAGAATGTCATCATAAAAATAAATGAAACCTTTCATTTCTGTAGCACCTTTCAAGGTCCCTGGATATGTCAAAGCATTTTGCCGACAATGAAGTTTTGAAACTTCCATCACCATTATCACACAGGAAGGACAACAGTCATGAAACTGGACACAAAGAAAACAGGAGCAGGAGCAGGCCATTCAGCCCTTCGAGCCTGCTCCACCATTCAATATTATCATGGCTGATCGTCCAACTCACTCCCCTGTTCCTGATTTCTCCCCCATAGCCTTTGATCCCTTTAGCCCGAAGAATGGCATCTAACTCCTTGAAAACATTCAATGTTTGGCCTCAACTGCTTTCATTGGCAGAGAATTCCAAAGGCTCATCACAGTATTTAGATATTCACTGGCATACAAGGCTATATCTAAGTGCTAGAAATAGAACGAGAATTGTGAATTGGTTGTTATTGACTGGCACAGACTAGATGGGCCAAAGGGTTTCTTTCTGTATTATAGATCTCTATAACTCCATGACTCTCTTATGGAAGAAATTTGTCCTCATCTCAGTCCTACATGGTCTATCCCATGTCGTTAGACTTTGACCCTTCATTCTGGACACCCCACTCATTGGGAATACCCTTCCTGCATTGACACTGTCTCACCCTGTTCAGGTTTCATAGGTTTCTATGGGATCGTCTCATTTTTCAGAACTCTTGTGAACACAGTCCTAACTGATCCAGTCTCTATTCATACATCAGTCCTGCCATCCCAGGAGTCAGTCTGGTCAACCTTAGCTGCACTCCCTCCATCACCAGAGCATCCGTCCTCAGATAAAGAGACCAAAACTGCACACAGTACTCCAGCTGTGTTCTCACCAAGACCCTGTACGATTTCAGCAAGACATCCCTGCTCCTGTACTCGAATCCTCTTGCTATGAAAGACAACATCCCATTTACCTTCTTTCCCACTTGCTGACTTTGAGGAACCAATGAACAAGGACTCCCAGGTCTTGATGCATCTCCCCACTTTCCCAATCTACCTCCATTCAGACAATAATCTGTCCACCTGTTTTGCCACCAAGATGGAACACATCATATTTATCCACATTACACTCACCTGCCACCCATTCACCATTCACTCAAATGGTCCAAATCACACTGGAGCATCTCTGCATCCTCCTCAGTATCACCTGATGAAGGAGCGATGCTCCGAAAGCTAGTGCTTCCAATTAAACCTGTTGGACTATAACCTGGTGTTGTGTGATTTTTAACTTTGTACACCCCAGTCCAACACCGGCATCTCCAAATCATGACTAATATTTAGAGGCATCATCATGGAGAATGCATCAGATTGATGATGACTGACAGTTAACTGCCATGTTTTGTATACATTTGAACCAGGCAGTTTGTCTCCACTTGCCAACCAATCAACACCCCCTTTTCGTACAATTTAAAATTGTTGCTCTCTTTTACTTTGACTTTTCTTGTTAAACATCCTGATGAGCACAGCATGAAAAGCTTTGACAAGTGTGCCGTTTATTTACAAATCATAAATTGCAGAAAACTTACAGCGTGAGGGGATGCTATTTGGTCCATCACACCAGATGACAAGGAGCTACCAATAGAACCACAAATATTCAGCTCCTGAGCCGTAGTCATCAAAGTTACATTGTTTTAAGTGCTTTTTTAATGTTATTACAATTTCCAGTTTGGACACCCTTTCAGCTGCTGAGGTCTTGATCCACATTACCACCAAGCTGAAACAATCTCCTCTGACGTCCCTCCTAACCTTCTGTTTTTCCCACTGAATATCTGCCACATGAAATAAGCAGTAAGTACTGGCTCAATCACACTTGGAACACCTCTCCTTGTTAACTGGGACATAGAATATAAGAGCTGGGGTGAACCTGCATAAAATACGAGTTGAGTCACAGCTGGAATACTCCAGAGAAGTCGGACTGATGAAGGGCTTTTGTCCGAAACGTTGATTTTCCTGCTCCTCGGATGCTGTCTGACCTGCTATGCTTTTCCCGCACCACTCTAATCTAAACTCTGACCTCCAGAATCTGCAGTCCCCGCTTTTGCCAAGTAGGACTTTTCTGCCCTCTCGATTGCAGTCCCTCAAATTTCATCCACTTCAGCTGGATCAGTGCCCAGCCCTCTCTGTGGCATAGAGAACCACCCAGTCTGCCCAATCTTTCCTCATAGCTACCATCCTTCATTCCAGTCCTTGCAAATCCCCACTCTCCATTCCCCAGCACAATCACACCTTTCCAAACGTGAGGTGTCTGTAACGGCATGCAGTACTCCAGCCGCAGTCCAAAGGTTGTTTCCAGCAGCAAAGGAAAGGGCCATGGAGATTACATATTCCTATTATTATCACCATAACAACACTCTGACCAATTACAGTCTCATGAGCTTAATCAGCAAATGAAGATTGATATTGTGCAGTCCCTGCTGCATCTCCATGTCAACTATGGTGCATCCAGTTTGCACTCTCTGCTTATGCTGTGTAAATTGGTATTCTTGAAACCCAGTTCTGATGATGAAATGCTTCAACTTCACGTCTCTTTTTAGCAATGACTAAATAGTGTTTTACATGGTTCCAAGATCACTTCTCAACTCTTACAATTCTATGGTTTGGTTAATCAAGGAAATTTTCCACCTGTCTTTTTGACAACTCTACCTATCTGAAACAGCCGCTCGCAATGATCTGTGGCTTCCAGCCTTCGTCCATTCTTCTAGACTTTGTAATCTTGGACTGTTCATTGTATATTCACTTGCCTGGCTTACTCCCCCCAAAGTAACCCTCTTCTTTTGATTAGGCTGATGTCATCCCTCCTCCCCTGTTGAACAGTGAGGTGATAGTTTGGTGCTATTATTGCTCGACTATTAATTCAGAGACGAGAAAGTGAGGTCTGCAGATGCTGGAAATCAGAGCTGAAAATGTGTTGCTGGAAAAGCGCAGCAGGTCAGGCAGCATCCAAGGAACAGGAAATTTGACGTTTCGGGCATTCCTGAAGAAGGGATTATGCCCGAAACGCCGAATTTCCTGTTCCTTGGATGCTGCCTGACCTGCTGCGCCTCACAGTCTCTGGATTGAATTCTATTTGCCAAAGGCAATCTGTGCACTGCAAGCTCTCAAAAACCCATCTCCCAAAATGATATACATAAACAATGGCCAGGAGAATCCCTTTCTCTCCTTTCATTGTTGGCTATGGAAGCTTTGAAGTTCACTGGGAGTTTCACATTTAAACTCAGCAACTGTAACATGATACTCAGAGCGCAATGTTGGAAAGCAGTCCCTGATGATTGACTGATTGATCAATATTATTCTATTGGCAATCGCTCCCTTCGCGCCCCAACCTTCCATCCTTGTCAAAACCCTCTTCTTTTGATTAGGCTGATGTCATCCCTCCTCCCCTGTTGAACAGAGAGGTGATGGTTTGGTGCTATTATTGCTCGACTATTAATCCAGAGACGAGAAAGTGAGGTCTGCAGATGCTGGAAATCAGAGCTGAAAATGTGTTGCTGGAAAAGCGCAGCAGGTCAGGCAGCATCCAAGGAACAGGAAATTTGACGTTTCGGGCATTCCTGAAGAAGGGATTATGCCCGAAACGTCGAATTTCCTGTTCCTTGGATGCTGCCTGACCTGCTGCGCTTTTCCAGCAACACACTTTCAGCTATTAACCCAGAGATCCAAGTTAAAAATCACACAACACCAGGTTATAGTCCAACAGGTTCAATTGGAAGCACTAGCTTTCGGAGCGCCGCTCTTTGTCCACAATCACCTGATGAAGGAGCGTCGCTCCAAAAGTAGTGTGCTTCCAATTAAACTTGTTGGACTATAACCTGGTGTTGTGTAATTTTTAACTTTGTACACCCCAGTCCAACTCCGGCATCTCCAAATCCAGAGAACCAGACTATATTCTGGGGACTCAGGGTCAAATCCTGCCACGGCAGATGATGCAATTTTAATTGAATAAAATCTGGAATTCTAGACTGATGATAGTCAAGAAACTGTTGGAGAAACTCATTTGGTTCACTAATGTCCTTTAGAGAAGGAAATCTGCTGTCCTTAACCTGTCTGGCCTACATGTGAGTCCAGAGTCACTGCAGCTGAACCTGTCCTCTAATTAATAATTACAAATTATGTATTGCAACACAAATTTTTAAAAACATGTAGCAATATCCCCTCAGTGACTCAGTGTCTCAAAGACCGTAGTATTTCCCCTTCACTTCCTCCTACAGTGTGGAGGCCATTGGAACCTCAAGCACTGTATCACTCAACACTCTGTCTTTCCACTCACTGTCACCTTTCTCCATTACAGTCTTGTTAATGATTAGCTTCAAACATTAACATCAGCCTAGCGAAGTAAAATGTATAATTCTGACCATGGGCTCTGCACTCTAATGAATAACCTGTTGCCCCTTTTACTCACAACAATGACCTTGTGAAGGTAATAATGTTAATCATGTAATAATCTTAATACACAATTGGACGTTGCAATGATACTGCGCAGGAGGAGTGTAAAACCATCAACTATCATCAAAGTCGATATTTCAACAATCAATCTCATTCCATTTATATGTGGGTGTGTGTTTGGATATGTCACTTGCTAAATGGATGAAAAGCAAAAAGCATTTATCTGACTATACATTCCAAATAATGCAGGTCATATGAAATCTGGTCATCTGGGCTGGTCTTATTCTGTCAGCGAAAGTGAGGACTGCAGATGCTGGAGATTAGAGACGAGAGTGTGGTGCTGGAAAAGCATAGCAGGTCAGGCAGCATCCCAGAGCTGGAGAATTGAGGTTTCAGGCAAAAGCCCTTCATCAGGAATCTAACCCCGTGCAGTATCTGTCCTGGGAGTGTTGGATGGGGACAGTATAGAGGAGGCTTTACTCTAGATATAACCCGAGAGGAGGAAATTAGAATCTGGAAGACAGCATTTCCATTTATTTAGGACCAATTACAATATTATGGCATCCCGATGCTCAATATAGTTAATAAAGGACTTGATTGGATAGCCAGTGTAAGTCAGGAAATACAATAACAAGGTTTAGGGTGAGAGGGGAAAGATAAAAAAGAGATCTAAGGGGCAACCTTTTCACGCAGAGGGTGGTAGGTGTATGGAATGAGCTGCCAGAGGATGTGGTGGAGGCTGATACAATGACAACATTTAAAAGGCATCTGGGTGGGTATATGAATAGAAGATTTTGGAGGGATATGGACTGGGTGATGGCAGGTGGGACTAGATCTGGTCGGCAGCATGGACAGGTTGGACCAAAGGGTCTGTTTCCGTGCTGTACATCTCTATGACTCTATGACAAAACCCGACAATGTCTTTATCATGAGACAATATACTGGCAAAATCTTCTTAAAAATAGAAGCCACTAGATCTTGTAGATACACTTGAGAGGGCAAATGGGTTGAAACCAGAAATTACTGGAGAAGCTCAACTGGTTTGGCAGTATCTGTGGGGAGGTAAGGCAGAGCTAACAGTTCGAGTCCAGTAACCCATCCTCTGAACACAATCCTTTTGAAGAGGGAGTACTGAGACGTTAACTCTAGTTTTCTCTCTCTCTCTCCACAGAAGCTGCTAGACCTGCTGAGTTTCTCCAGCATTTTATGGGCTGTTTTGCTGCAACATAGTGTTTGCTTCTCCAGCTGCCATACTTAGACAGAACAGAAATCAGAAATCTCCTTGCAAAGGGTCACTGTCAATTTTTTTCCTTTGTCTGCTGATTTTTTTTCCCCATGGCAACCAAAAACCAATTCTATTTAATTTTTTTGTTGTCTAGTCTTCCATTCTCTCCCTGTCCTTGGCACACTCGATGAAGACGCCTCTGAGTTCGTGCAGACATTCTCAACAGAATAAAAGAGGAGCAAAGCGAACAAGGGAACCTTTCAAACTGAGGTACAATGAGGAAATAATCCACTCAGAGTATTACAATGCAGCATGCAAGATGACCCTGACACCTGGAGGCATCAGGAGATTGACAGGAAGGGGAGAAGGTCATAGGCAGGGGGAGATAGAGTGGATGAAGGGGTGGGTTGGTAGGGAGATTGCAGGCCAGCAGCCTGGCAGAAGGATTAGTCTTAATTACCTCGTGTTTCACTCTTAATTAAGCTAGTAACACAGAAGGTAAACTCTGCAGGACTTGTAAAGAGAGGCCTGAGGCCATTGGCGGAGGAGACTGAGTTCCCAATGTTTATCCGCACTAATCCCACTTTTTTAAAACATGCTCAGCTTTTGTGAAGAAGGTCCCCGACTGTTATTCAATGCATGGTCCTTTGATAAGAGTGTGAGTGAAACAGCAGGGGGCAGGATATTGATCTTCCAGTGTGGAGATAATCAGAGAGAGGGAGCTGCAGAGATCAAAAGCTCCCTCCATCATTCTCGCTGTCTCCTTTAACTGCGCCAACTCCCATGCACTCATCCTCCTCTATGTGCCCTCTCCCCTACATAGGTGAACTGTCTCGATCTTTATGCTCACATCCTTGTTTACAAATCTTTCCATGCTCCCAGCCCCTCCTTCTGTCTTTCAGTCCCCCAAAGCCCTGTGGTATCTCTTCAGGATTGACTTTCTGAGAGTCCCTGACATAGAGCAGTATGACACAGTACAGGACCTTCGTACCTCGATGTTGTGACGACCTTTTATCCTAGTCTAAGATCAAACTGACCTACACACCCTTCATTTCACTGCCTCTTGTTTCCGTCCAGCCCTGGCAGCCCAGCTACCTGGGGACTACATTCTGGAATCCCCCTTCCCCAACACTTCTCTTTCCCTCCGTCATCCCATCCTTTCCCAGCTCAGTGTTAAATATTGTCTCTGGCTGCTGTGAGGTTCCTGCTGATGTCTTCTTGCGTTTATGGTTCTGTTCAAATACAAAACAAAGAGCTGTGGATGCTATAAATCAGAAACAAAAACAGACGTTGCTGTAAAAGCTCAGCAGGTCTGGCAGCACCTGTGAGGAGAAATCTGGGTTAATATTTCAGGTCTGGTGACCCTTTCTCAGAACATTCCTCAGTGAATCTGTGGAATTCTCTCCTCCGGGTGCTCCGGTTTCCTCCCACAGTCCAAAGATGTGCGGGTCAGGTGAATTGGCCAAGCTAAATTGCCCGTAGTGTTAGGTAAGGGGTAAATGTAGGGGTATGGGTGGGTTGCGCTTCGGCGGGTCGGTGTGGACTTGTTGGGCCGAAGGGCCTGTTTCCACACTGTAAGTCTAATCTAAAAAAAAGGCTTTGGGGGCCAGGTCACTGAATATACTTAACAAAGAGGTAGATACATGGACATACATGGAGTAGTGTAGGCTAGATGGGCTTCAGATTTGAAAGGCATCAAGGAGTTTGATGGGAAAAGATGGACTATGTTGCTAAGATAGAGAATTAGCAATGATCACATTGAATGGTGCAGCAGGTTCAAAGGGCCCAATGACTTTCCCTGCTCCTAGTTTCTGTTACTCTGTGTTTGTGTGTTTCAAAATCTAAATTTGCCAGAATTGTTTCCGAGATTTGGAATTGATCGATTCCCCACAAGGCAAATAGATATGGATCAAAATTAAAAATCACACAATATCAGGCTATAGTCCAACAGGTTTATTTGGAAGCACTAGCTTTTGGATTGCTGCTCCTTAACCACCTGATGAAGGAGCAGGCTCCGAAAGCTAGTGCTTCCAAAAAAACCTGTTGGACTATAACCTGGTGTGGTGTGATTTTTAATTTGGTACACCCCAGCCCAACACCGGCATCTCCAAATCAGATGTGGATCAGACAGGGAGCACAGGACGTTAAATGAGGTGATCTGACTGGATGGTGGAATAGGGTCACGAGACTGAATGGCCATTTCCTCCCAACATAGCAGCATCTGTTGGAGTTGCCCCATGTTGCTGCAATGCTGGGACAGCAATGCATGGGGATTGTAATGTGATAGAAACTATGACAGGGTTGCTCATTGTTTGTTACAAACTGCATCCTGTGAATGGGCTACATACGTTCACACATAACCGACATATTGTCCAATTGATACCTCACCATGACAACATGTGATGGGGGGATAGACTCCCCCGCAAAATAACAAAGAAGCTTTTACGGCTTCACATCACTTGCAGCAATGTTCAGAAATTGTACTTTTAAAGGACAAATTGTCTGTCTTTTGGAATAAGATAAGGTTAGACATCACACGGCACCAGGTTTTAGTCCAAGAGGTTTATTTGAAACCACAAGCTTTCGGAACTTGACGAAGGGGCAGTGCTCCAAAAGCTTGTGATTTAAAATAAATCTGTTGGATTATGACCTGGCGTCATGTGGCTTCTGACCTTGTTGACCCCAGTCCAACACAGGCACCTCCACATGGACTAGATTCCCTACAGTGTGGAAACAGAGCCTTTGGCCCAACAAGTCCACACTGACCCTCCGAAGAGTAACCCACCCAGACCCATTCCCCTCTGACTAATGCACCTAACACTATGGGCAATTTAGCATGGCCAATTCACCTGACCTACATATCTTTGGACTATGAGAGAAAACCAGAGCTCCTGGAGGAAACCCACACAGACACAGGGAGAATGTGCAAACTCCATACAGACCGTCACCCGAGGCTGGGATTGAACCCGGGTCTATGGTGCTGTGAGGCAGCAGCGCGAACCACTGAGCCACCGTGCCACCCTTCAACACCTTGGGTAAGATAGTAAAGGCTCAGATGGACATAGATGAGCACACGGTCATTACTTTGAAGAAGAGCAGGAACTTCTAGGCCAATATTTATCTCAAAACCAACAGCATCACTGCCAAGATAAAACAAAGAACTGAGGATGCTAGAGATCTGAACTGAACAAAAATGGTTCATCGAATCCCTACAGTGTGGAAACTGACTAATGCACCTCGGAGAAAGTGAGGACTGCAGATGCTGGAGATCAGAGTCGACAGTGTGGTGCTGGAAAAGCACAGCAGGTCAGGCAGCATCCGAGCAGCAGGAGATTGGATGCCTTGGATATGAGCTCTTCATCAGGAATCACTCCACATTTACCCCTGACTAATGCACCTAACCTACACAACCCTGAACACTCTGGCCAATTCACCTAACCTGTGGGAGGAAACCCACTCACAGACAGGAAGAACGTGCAAACTCCACGCAGATAGTCACCCAAGGCTGGAATCGAATCCATGTCCCTCGCACTGTGAGGCAGCAGTGCTAACCACTGAGCCACAATGCCACCCCTCCAGGTATTACTGGAGAAACTCAGTAGGTCTGGCAGCATCTGCAGACAGAAAAACAGAATTAAAGATTTGATCCAGAGACAAGTGCTCAGGAGCTCATCGTTTTTAGAACCAGATTATCTGGCTATTCCACGACGGCTGGAGGAAGAGCGCCTCATCTTCCGCCTGGGAACCCTCCAACCACAAGGGATGAACTCAGATTTCTCCAGTTTCCTCATTTCCCCTCCCCCCACCTTGTCTCAGTCGATTCCCTTGAACTCAGCACCACCCTCCTAACCTGCAATCCTCTTCCTGACCTCTCCGCCCCCACTCCACTCCGGCCTATCACCCTCACCTTGACCTCCTTCCACCTATCACATCTCCATCGCCCTCCCCCAAGTCCCTCCCCCCTACCTTTTATCTTAGCCTGCCTGGCACCCTCTCCTCATTCCTGATGAAGGGCTCTGGCCCTAAACGTTGAATTTCCTGTTCCTTGGATGCTGCCTGACCTGCTGTGCTTTAACCAGCAACACATTTTCAGCTCTGATCTGGCTATTCAGCATGTTACTGATGATGGGACCTTCTCGTCTACTGCTTAGTTGCTGCGTGTCATTTGTTGGTCAGAGAGGAAACAGGCAAGCAGTTGATTAACAAACAAAAACACCACTCTGAGTTGCCCTTTCTCACCAATGGCAAACAAAGCACACTTGCTTAGACTGCATCCTCGCAGTCTGAGGAAGACAAATGCACAGCCTTTGATTAGTGTCAGGGTTTTCTCCGAATTGCAAAGTGCAAGGCATCCATCCTAATTGGCTGAGGACAGCACACTTCAGTAATTGGTCTGCGGCAGGGACAAAGGTATCCCAATGAGGTCAAAGAGCAAGGTCAAAAGGACATACTGTTGATGTTACCCCTTGACATTTGATCATCTTTTCTTAAAGTTGTGTAGCAGACAGTGCCTCTGTGATCAGCACCACTGATTTAAACAGAAATCCGCAAAGCACCTCCCACATAACCCCGTCTCAAAATAATTTCTTGCACTCTTTCTAAAACAGTCAAGTTAAAATGTTTGGAGTCAGTTAACAGCTACCCTAAGACTGCACCTTAAAGGGTAATCATGTTGGTCATGAATGGATTCCGTTTTTGAGTACGAGATGGAGCAGGATGCAGGACGATATGAAATAGCTGTTCTTCAATATATGAAAGGTTCATACGTCAGATCTTTAAAATTACCCCTCTGTTTGAGATTGCCTTTGTGCATTCATAGATCCTGTACCAATTATCAATGCTAACCATTGCAAAGTTACTTTAGTCATGTCCTGGCCTTTATAGCGCAAACCACTAGTGCTGCTCATAACTGGCTAAAGACAGTTCCCAAAAAAATGGCTAGATGGCTTGGTGCTTTTCAGAACCGCAGGACATCCCAGTCAGTCAAATAGTTTTCAAAAGATTATTCACTGTAAAATACAGGGAAGTGTGGAAGCCAATTTGGGTGCAGAAAGCTCCCACAAACAGAAATGTGATTCATGATCATATACTACAACAAACCCATGACCACTTCCATCCAGAAGGACAAGAGCAGCAGACACATTGGAACACCACCCCCTTGCAAGTTCCCCTCCAAACCACTCACCATCCTGACTTGGAAATACATTGTCATTTCTTCACTATGCTGAAAATGTGTTGCTGGAAAAGTGCAGCAGGTCAGGCAGCATCCAAGGAACAGGAGATTCGACGTTTCGGGCATAAGCCCTTCTTCAGGAATGATTCCTGAAGAAGGGCTGATGCCCGAAACGTCGAATCTCCTGTTCCTTGGATGCTCCCTGACCCGCTGCGCTTTTCCAGCAACACATTTTCAGCTCTGATCTCCAGCATCCGCAGACCTCACTTTCTCCTCGAAGATTTCTTCACTATAGTCAGGTCAAAATCCTGGAACTTCCTGTGGATATCCCTACACCAAATAAGTTGCCTTCTTAAATTGTTGCAGTCCAGCAGCAACTACACAAGGGGTCAATTAGGGGCTCAGTTGGCTGGATGGCTGATTTGTAATGCAGAGTGATGCCAACAGCATGGGTTCAATTCCCACACCAACTGAGGTTACCATGAAGGACTCTCCTCAATTTCTCCCCTCGCCTGAGACACGGTGACCCATAGGTTAAACCCCCTCCAGCTCCTGATAAGACAGCAGCCCTCTGGTGACTTTATCATTACTCAGGGGCAATTAAGAATTGGCAATAAATGCTGCCTCAGCTAGTGACATCTACATGCTGTGAATTAATTTTTTATAAATATTGATCGTTCCAAGAAACAAATATTTGTCAATAGATAACAAAACTATTAAATTATGAATCAACCAAGCCCAGCTTCTCATTATATCCTTTGGTATTGTACTTGGTCTTTTGAGAACTCTCTTCATTTCAGTCCTGCCCTGGCTACAACGCTGTAAGGCCCTCTCTGAGCCATGAGCCTCGCGTTATTTATTTCCCATCATGGAGTCAGGATAACCATGATAGATCAGCTACCAAAATGGGCTAATAAAAACATAACAAGGCCTTTTCACCTGGTCAAAGGAGAGAGGAATAAGTGACAAGATAAATCAGATCTTGCCTTCACAGTGAAATATATACTGACACTAATTTGAATGATTACCACATCATATATTTCCCATGAAGACATCTGTCTTCTTTCTACTGTTCTATGTCAGTGTTTCTTCTCCTTCCTGTGAAATTTCGCCTTTGTATTGATTTAACCCTCTTTGGCAGGGCCATGCTGGAGTCTGAGGACCATGTCACTGGTACATCATGCCAGTTCCTACTTGATCTGCTCTCAGTGGCACCATAACAACACGACGGTTGGAGGAAGAGCGCCTCATCTTCCGCCTAGGAACCCTCCAGCCACAAGGGATGAACTCAGATTTCTCCAGTTTCCTCATTTCCCCTCCCCCCACCTTGTCTCAGTCGATTCCCTCGAACTCAGCACCACCTTCCTAACCTGCAATCTTCTTCCTGACCTCTCCGCCCCCACCCCACTCCGGCCTATCACCCTCACCTTGACCTCCTTCCACCTATCGCATCTCTATCGCCCCTCCCCCAAGTCCCTCCTCCCTACCTTTTATCTTAGCCTGCTGGACACACTTTCCTCATTCCTGAAGAAGGGCTTATGCCCGAAACGTCGAATTTCCTGTTCCTTGGATGCTGCCTGACCTGCTGCGCTTTTCCAGCAACACATTTTCATCTCAGTGGCACAAGTTGAGCAAGGAATTTTGACCAAGGTGACTGGGAGAATTCCCTGCCCTTCCCAAAGGGAACCATAACAGCCACCTGAGACCATAAGAAGCAGGAACAGGAGCAGGCCATTCGATCCTGCTCCTGCTGATCTGATATTACCCACATCCAGTTTCCTGCCTTTTACCCATAACCCTTGATTCTCCAACTGATCAGGAATCTCTCTATCTCAGCCTGAAATATATGCAAGGACTCTGCCCCCACAGCTCTCTGTGACAGAGTTCCAAAGACTCACAATTCTCTGAGAGATGAATTTCCCCTCATCCCAGCCTTAAATTGGCACCCCTTTATTCTGAGACTATGTCGCCTGGTCCTAGACTCCCCCATGAGGGGAAACAACCATTCTATATATTTCAATGAGATGAGAATGAAAGAATGGATGGCGATCTAATGACTTATCAGAAAGAAGGCAGCTCCAACTGTGCAATACACCCTGCATTGATGCATCTGCTCTTCCTACATAGATAACACAGTAACAGGCTATTCAGCCCAACAGGTCTGTGCTGGACCTGCAATCCATATGATCCTTCTATTCACTTTTCCCGAAATAGCTTCTGTGGCATCTTCTTAAATGTATCAATGATGTTCCCCTTAACTATTCCATGTGGCAGTCACTTGAGGTCTTTGACATTGATGGAAGTCTTTTAAAATTATGAAGCAGTTGAGTAAAAACAGATGTGGAGAAGGCATTTCCACTTTCTGAGGAGACCAGGACTAAGGGTTCCTGAAGTAAAATCGTCTCTGATAAACTCAGTAGAGAATTCGGGGAGAGACATCATTACCCAGACAGTGGGGAACTCGCTCCCACAAGGAGTGCTGGAGGTGAATAACATCGATGTATACAAAGGAAGCTGGATAAGCATATGAAGGGGTAAGGAACTGAAGAATATGTTGACAGGTGAGATGGAGTGGAACTGGAGGAAACACGCAGAGAACATAAACATGAACATGGGTCAGTTAGCATGAATGATGTGTGTCTGTGTGAGATGCCAATGATAATTGTAATAATAATGATAACAGGTTCCACATTCTCAGCACTTTTCTGGTTAAAGATATTTCCCCGAATTCCTGATTGGATTTTTCACTGCAATGTTTATACTTAGAGGCTTTCATTTTAGACTCCCTGACAAATGGAAATCTCATCTCTGCAATAATGAATAAGTTTAAAGGCTTCTATCAGGTCAACCCTCAGCCTTCACTTTCAGTCAAGAACATAAAATGCAGGAGGGGGCCATTCGGCCCCTCGAGCCTGCTCCGCCATTGAATACAATCATGGCTGCTCTCATCTCAGCCTCAATTTCACTTTCCTGTCCGCCCTCCATCACTCTTCAACCCATTGCTCATTAAAAATCTGTCAACCTCCTCCTTAATTTTACTTAATGTCCCAACATCTACCACACTTTGGGGGAGTGAATTCCACAGATTCATGACTTCAGAGAAGTAATTTCTCCTCAGCTCTGTTTAAATCTATCCCTCTCCATCCTAAAGCTATGACCTCATTCTCTAGATTGTGCCGCATCACGAAACATCCCCACTCTGTCCCCGAAGAGAGTTTAGCCCTCTGACAACCTCCCAATTTTGCTTCCATCCTGTCAAAATGGTTGTGCATCTTAATTACTGCCTCCAACATTTTGTTTGGAGATTATGTGCTCAAGTTTCCACAAGAGCCCAGAAGCTGCGAGCTCAGAGGCATCTATCAGGGCTTGCCAGGAAACAACAGCATGCGGCACTTGCCATCCAGGGTCACATAGTCTACAGTACAGAAAAAAGCCCTTCAGCCCGTCAAATCCTAGCTGGTCAGAAACAACCCCCTAACTATTCTAATCCCATTTTCCAGTATTTGTCTCATAGCCTTGCTAAGAGCGTGGTGCTGGAAAAGCACTGCAGGTCAGGCAGCATCCGAGGAGCAGGAAAATCGACGTTTCAGGCAAGAGCTCTTCATCAGGGCTCCCACCCGCAACATCGATTCTCCTGCTCCTCGGATGCTGCCTGACCTACTTTGCTTTTCCAGCACCACACTCACGTCTCTGACCTCCAGCATCTGCAGTCCTCACTTGCTCATAGCCTTGGCATTGCAAGTGCACATCTAAATCCTTCTTAAATGCTATGAGGGGTTCTCCCTTTCCCGCCCTGACACACAGTGCGTTCCAATTTCCCACCCCCCTCTGGGTGAAAAGGTTATTCTTCACATCTTTAAATCTTGTGCTCCTTAACTTAAATCAACGCCCCGAGTAACTGATCCCTCCAATCAAAGGGAAGTATTCCTTTCCATCTGTTTGTGCCCCTGATGATTTTATACAACTCAATCATGCCCCACCCCCTCAGTCTCCACGGAGAATGACCACTCAGGTTAAGGATCCCAGAGGGTTGGTATTCCTGGTGGAGCGAAGAGTGAGCACATGCAGGGAAAACAAATTAGACAGCAAGAAAA
Organism: Hemiscyllium ocellatum; assembly: GCF_020745735.1. Lineage (NCBI taxonomy): Eukaryota > Metazoa > Chordata > Chondrichthyes > Orectolobiformes > Hemiscylliidae > Hemiscyllium > Hemiscyllium ocellatum. The sequence goes on along the minus strand of NC_083412.1, from coordinate 96,611,322 downwards.
AAGGTAAAGAGGCCAAGGAGATGTATTATGGAAAACATACAACACTGGGCTCACACAATCTCATATTTGACTCGATTACAAATTTATTAAAGGTGCAGTAATAAAGGATTCTGCAGTAGGCAGACACAAGGATGGATCATAAAACTGTGCTTCGCATCATGCTAAGAAATGAAGGAAAATAAATCAAGTTGCCCGAAAAGATGTATAGAATTGTGGAGCCCAATTCATCAATCGCTGTCGCTAACTGCCGTGCTGTGCACATTGTCAGTGCCATCTCCTCTGCTTTTGAGAAATCTCCACTCACTTGCTGTGAAAAATAGTCCCTAGAAGCTGCTGACACCCATCATCTTCACAGCAAGACTGCTGCAGGGAAATAGAGCTGGAGTGAAGGGAGCTGGTCAAACTTGATTTGTCATCTTAAATCCCAAATAGAGAGATGGGTCAGTGGGAGGTAGGTTGTGGGAAATGGACAGGGGAAGAGGGAAAGGGAGAGAAAATTACATTTCAGATCATGACCCTCAATCTCGAGCTTGGTGTCACATGCAGAAAAAGGTAAACTCCCTTTTGGAAGAGGCTCAGTCTCAGCCCCAGCCCTGAGATTGAAACATAACATTGACAAAGTGTGATGAAGATTCAGCCAATTTCCTCTCTCTCTCTCATTCTCTATTGTCTATGTCACTGTTGTTCTATTTCATTCTCACTTTTACCCTACCCTCCTCCTCCTCTATCTCTTCCTCTCTACCTCGATGACTTTCTGCGATCCTATTTAGTTCCCTTTTATTTTATCTCTCACCAACTCACTTTATCTTCCCCGCTGACTCTCCCTCTACTTCTATGAATATTCTCAATTGAGACAAAGAATAGAAATTAAGGTTAGAGTTTTAGCTCCTTCAAAATCCACAAAGAGTTAAATCAGACCATTCAAGAATCCAAAGCTCAACTCAAACCTAGAACAATATGAAAGCGATATCATCATTCTTCATTGTTTCTGAGAAGAGGGGGTAGTCATTTCATTTCCTAATGAGGACTATACTGATTCTTAAAATGATTGATTTTCGATCTTTTAAGCTTCTTTGTCTCAAAAATCGAAAAGCTGCCATCAAAACGCCAAAGCTGACAGTTATTAAGTAGGCCCATGCTTCACAGTTACCTCTCTACATTGGGGAAGGATTCAGGCCTGACTTCTGCTTCTTCTGTGATTCCTCGTGGTTCACCACAGGTGACTGTGCCGTCAGCTTCCTTCCTCCTGAGCTCTGGAATTCCCTCTATGAACTTCCTCGCTGTTCCACCTCTCTCCCTTTCTTTAAGTCACTCCTTGACACTCACCTCCTTGGTAACTGGCCCGTACATCTCCTCCTATGGCCCAAAGTCAAATTTTGTTGAATGACGCTCTCCCCATAACTATGCGGGTTTCCTCCAGGTGCTCCGGTTTCCTCCAGTAGTCCAAAGTTGTGCCGGTTAGGTGGATTGGCCATGGAAAATATGGGCAATGGAAATGGGGTGGGTCTGGGAGCAATACTCTCCGGAGGATTGCTATGGACTCAATGGACCGAATGACTAATGTAGGGATTGTGTGACACTCCTGCGAAGCACCTCAAAAGGTACTCATGTTGTCATGGCACTAGTTAAGCACAACACTGTGTATTGAGAAGATCACGAGCCAGCCACACCCCAATATTATCGCAAACCAGTAATGCTCTCCTACAACCTCTTCTGTCAGGTGGAAGATACAGAAGCCTGAACAGACACACCCACAGGTTCAGGAACAGCTTCTCCCTGGGCTTTATGAGATTGGTGAATGATCTCTCTAGCCTGATCTTGCTAACGTTGATCTCTCTTGTACACCCTGTGCAATGTATGCCTCTGTCTAATTCTTTTGTTCTCTACATCCTTGCTCACTATATTCTGCCTCTGCTGCTGGCAAACAAAACTTTTCACTGAACTTTAGTATATGTCCAAATATGTGAGGGTGGCACGGTGGCACAGTGGTTAGCACTGCTGCCTCACAACGCCAGAGATCCGGGTTCAATTCCCGCCTCAGGTGACTGACTGTGTTGAGTTTGCACATTCTCCCCATGTCTGCGTGGGTTTCCTCTGGGTGCTCCGGTTTCCTCCCACAGTCCAAAGATGTGTGGGTCAGGTGAATTGGCCATGCTAAATTGCCCGTAGTGTTAGGTGGTGGGGTAAATGTAGGGGAGTGGGTCTGGGTGGATGCGCTTCGGCGGGTCGGTGTGGACTTGTTGGGCCGAAGGGCCTGTTTCCACACTGTAAGTAATCTAATCTAATTGGCCATAGTATTAGGTGCATTAGTCAGAGGGAAATAGGTCTGGGTGGGTTACTCTTTGGAGGGTTGGTGTGGACTTGTTGGGCTGAAGGACATGTAGAGAATCTAATCTAATCCATCTGACAAAAAATTAATCAAAAAAATTTTAAATCCAAGATAGAACATTTTCTTGTTTGGGAAGGGTATGAAGGGTTATGGGCCAAAGGCAGGTATATGGAGTTAGACCACAGATCAGCCATGATCTCACTGAATGGTGGGACAGACTCGAAAGCCTGAATGGAATGGCCTCCTCCTGTTCCTATGTCCCTGTACACAGCTCCTCTTTCTTCTGAGTTTGAAATCCATTTAAGCCTCAGCAATTGTAAGGATTTACATTTGTGTAGCAACTATCAGGACCCCAGGACTTTCAGAGAACCTTTACACAATTCTTTAGTAGATTCACACAGCCTCACTTGTGAGGGAGCACTGCTGGCTTTAAAATGTGTCCTGAGACAGAGGCAGGCAAATCCCACCTCGCAATCAAACTTGTCCTGATCATTATTTGGAAGAACAGGAAGATGGTTTCCCTCAGTATGCTAGGCCAACATAGATTCACCAACTAAGGTCATAATCACAGGTTGGCTGGCCATTATCACAATGCCCGAAGTAATATCCTGGGCTAGCATCAAGGGTGGGGTCAATCTTTTGGTAATATCACTGACGTAGGAATTTTGAATACAACAAAGACACGTGGCAAACTCTGAATTTATTAACTAGCACAACGGTTATCTACAGTTTTGCCCGAAATGTTGATTTCCCCCCCCCTCGGATATTACCTGACCTGCTGTGCTTTTCCAGCACCACACTCTTGTCTACAATAAAAGCCCATCTGATTTACTCATGTCCTTTAGGGAAGAAAATTTGCTATCCTTATCTGTTTGGTCTACATGTGACTCCACGCTAGCAGCATTGAGGTCACCTCTTCATTGCCATTGGAAATGGCCCAGAGAGCCAATCAATTCAAACATAATTACAGTTAGGCAACAAATGTAGCCCTTTCCAGTGCCACCCATATCCCATTAAAGAATAAAGAAATAAAATCTTACATGGTTCCTTGTAAGTTACATTTCATTTACATAGCACCTTTAGTGTTGCAAATCATCTCCTTGCATTTCATAAGAGCAGTTGTCATTGAACAAAACTTGGTAAAAACAATGACTGCAGATGCTGGAAACCAGATTCTGGATCAGTGGTGCTGGGAGAGTACAGCAGTTCAGGCAGCATCCAAGGAGCAGTGAAATCGACGTTTCGGGCAAAAGCCCTTCATCAGGAATAAAGGCAGTGAGCCGGAAGTGTGGAGAGATAAACTAGAGGAGGGTGGGGGTGGGGAGAGAGTAGCATAGAGTACAATAGGTGAGTGGGGGAGGAGATGAAGGTGATAGGTCAGGGAGGAGAGGGTGGAGTGGATAGGTGGAAAAGGAGCTAGGCAGGTCGGACAAGTCTGAGGAAATGACCTGGGAGTTGCAGTGGGAGAGGGACTCCCTGAGATTCTTGTAGAGAGAGGAGGAAAACATCTTCAAGGCAGGCAAGCTTGCAAGAGGATTCGCAGTGGGGTTAAAATCAACGAGGACAACAAAACTTGACATCTGGGCCACTGAAGGAGATATGGCGACTGGTGAAGGAAAGCATGGGCAAGGAGATGGGTTATATGGTGGAGGAAGAGAACGTGGTGGGGAGGGGGAGACTCTTTGAGAGGGAATGCCAGAGCTCGGGGGGACAGGCAGCTGGAGGTGTGGCCGCCAATAGTGGACAGTTAAAATCAGGCGAATCCGCATGGAGCCAGAATTGGAGGGACACCAAGGCTGGTGGGACAGCAGGAGGTTACAGAGGAAGAAAGGCTGGGAAAGGCAGTAAATCAATGCAAACTGTTCTGGTTTGTCCTGCTCATGTGGTGATCGACAGCTTTTAGTATTCAAACAACTTGGCACATTGGCATCACTGGTTCAGGTCTTACCAATGGCCCTGGGTTTAGGATTTTGGGAATCCACAATGCAAACAGAGCTGGGATAGTCTGACTCACAACGCTGACTCTCCTCAAACAGTAACAAATAGCGATGTTAAAGACCATTACCACCATTCTCTGCCGTGGGTGACAGCAGAATGATATGCCTTGAAAAGTTCATTTTGACCACCTTCGTCCTAAACCGAATCAATGACTGCGTACAATAAATCTTTATCTGTACACTCCTAGACATCAGGCTGCAGTGAATAGGAACACACACTGGAATACTGCAGCTCTTTGGACTGAAAGGGGAAAAAAAATCATTTGAAGAATAATTAATTATTCATTTCCAGCAGCAAATCCCTCACAGTGGAGAAATCAGCAGAGACCACACTGCAGAGAGGCACCAGTTTATCAGCTTCCCTGACAGTCCTCCCTTGGTAAGGGAACTCTGCTGACTGTGTCCTAACTCACAGCCAATCCTGTTAACCCATCACTCCCCTCACTGACCCATAGACTCATGGTCTAGAAGTGCTTCCTTATCAACATTCTCATTCTCCATATTCAAGCTCTCATTCCCTCACCAGCGTCCCCTCCATCTCACTCTCCTGCCAATCTACAGCCCTCTCAGACATCGTTGCTTCTTACAGTTCATCCTGGCCCACACTCCACCTTCAATGATAAAGGCACAGCCCTGGGGGAATCTGCTCTTTTTTAAAAATACATTCACAGGATGCAGGCGTCGTTGGCTGGTTCCTAATTACCCAGATGGCAGGTAAGAGTCAACCCCATTGCTTGGGTCTGGAGTCATGTGTAGGCCAGACCTCCCTCCCTAAAGGGCATTAGTGAACCACATGGGGTTTCCCCCAACAATTCATGGTCACCATTAGACTTTTAATGCCAGATTTTTTTTATTGAATTCAAATGCCCACCCTGTGCCATGGCAGGATTTGAACCCAGGTCCCCACAACATTATCTGATCTCTGGATTAACAGCCCAGCAATAATACCACTAGGCTATTGCCTTCACCTTTATTGCATGGCTCCATCTTTCTTCTCCTCCTTTAAGAATTCCTCTTCAAATCAAGCATGTTTAACTCTGGTGAAAGCCTTACCCGCAGACATCATGCAGAATAACTTGAATGATATTCCCAGTTACTGAAGCCGCCGACCTTATCTATTGTTGGTACCTCTGCAACAAAGGGAGAGTGCGCTTGAGAGACTCAGCGGGTTGAGAAACTCAACCTGAGCTACAAATCTTCTCAAAACTTGCTAAAACTCAGCAGATCTGGCAGTGTCTGAGGTGAGAGAAACAGCACTAAATGTTTCTATTCCCATATGACTGAGTTCTGAAGATGAGTCATACCAGATGTGAAATGTTAACTCTGTTTTTCTCTCTCTTCAGATGCTGCCAGACCTGCTGAGTTTCTCCACCATTCTCTGAGCTTGTTTCAGATTTTCAGCATCTGCTATGTTTTGTTTTTATTGTCTACTGTCATTTCCATTGTTCACCATTCTCATTACAGCCAGCTATACTCTGAACTGTCCTTACTGGCGTCCTATAAAATTCCAGTTCCCCTGTGTTGGAATCCACATCCATGTGAAGGATTATCAGGGACAGGTCAGGTTAATGAGGTTGAGGGCAAGATCAGATGAGTGATGAGCTTATTGATTAGTATGGCAGACTCAAGGGGCCAAATGGCCTACTCCTAAGTTCTTAATTGAGAGATTGAATGGCATTGTCTTTCACAAAGAGTTTTTCACTTTTGAGCTTTCATCTAACTTTGTCCTTGCCTCAGTTCATCAGCTGCTCAAATCCCTATCCTCACCTCACACCATAACCAGTCTCTCACTCTTGGTTAACCTATATTCTAGAAATTTTAATCAATTTACCAATTATAATAGTAGGAAAGAGCTCTGAAGCAGGTGGGACTTGAACCAAGGCCTCTCAACCCAGAGATAGGGATGCTCCCACTGCCACAAGAGCCCTCCGTAAACTCAACTGTGTCCAAAGATCTGTTGCCTCCCTCACCTGTGGTGGGGAAATAGTTCTGCAGTGGTAGTGTCGCTAGGCTAGTCATCCAGAGGACGAGACAAATGCTGTGGGGAAGTGCGTTTGTAATTCCAAAATGGCAGATGGTGGATTTCAAAATCACTTAACAAACCTGGAATCAAAACCAGACTTAGTGATGGTGACCATGAATCCATTGTCGACATCTATAAAAACCCATCTGGTTCACTCATGTCCTATAGGGAAGGAAATTTGCCGTCCTTACCCTGCCTGGTCTACATGTGACTCCAGACCCACAGCAACGTGGTTTATACTTAATTGCCCTCTGAAGTGGTTGGACAAGTCATTCAGTTCAAGGGCAATAAATGCAGGTCTTGAAGGCAACACTTATTCTAATTGATTTTTATTCCTCTAAGACTTGACCATGATTGCAACTTCTGAAACTGGAGGTGATGCTGGGAATGGCGTTGGCAGAGTAAGGACCCAGAGAATCACCGGATTGCTATAAAGACGGAGGCCATTCGGTCCACTGCACCTGTACTGGCTCTTCAAACAAAAGATCATGACCTTGTGCCAAGTCCCTGCCTTTTCCTGATCTCCTTTGACACTTTTCTCTCCATATAATCACCCCTCGGTCCCTCCGCTTAGACGGAACATTGCTTGCCCAGGACCCTGGTATTCCATCAGAACATAACAAAATTACATCAAGTTGCATTCACCTATCGCCTGGTGAGTTTTGATATTAACATTCAGATTGTTGTTTTCACAGCTCTCTGTAGCCTCGCCAACCCATGTTGTCTCCTTCAGCTCTGCAAACTCTCTGGGATCTCCATATTCCTCCAACATTGTTCTTGTGGAACCCTGATTATAATCACTCCATCCCTGGCATCTGTACCAACAGCAGCTCTGGGACTCCTTCCCTAAATGTCAATCACATCCTTCCTGATGCCCCTTCCAATGACTTCTTCGAATGAACCAAAATCTGACAATGCGCGCTCGAGTGGTTAGGGTCTGGAATTCACTGTCTGAGAGCGTGCGGGGAGGCAGGTTCACTCGAGGGATTCATGAGAAATCAGGACGGGTTTTTTAAAGTAGAGGAATTGTTCAGGGTTACAGAGACAGGGTGAAAAATGGCAGAAGATAAATTGCTCAGTTGGTATACCAGGAGAGACTCAAGGGGATGGCATTGGTTATAGCCATTCTGTGAAGACCCTTTGAAATGCCTTGGGACATTTTAACATCGAAGGAGCTAGATGAATGCAAGTTATTGTTGGCTTTGGTTGAAATTCATGATATTCCTGGACTCTATATGGTAGCAAAGGCTTTACCCTTCGTCGATATTTTCTGAATCGATCTGTTCAAACATGTTATTACACACTTCTGGAGCAGGTGGGACTTGAACCCAAGTTTCCTGGCTCAGAGATAGGGACGCTATCACTGCACCACCATTTACCTTTATAAATGGAAAAGATTAAAGCAGCAGACTATGGATTACCACACAAACCTGTTAAATATTCATTTGTTAATATCACCAGCAGTGATCTTTCAGTTCACAGCAAGTGGCCACAAACAGTAATGAGATAATGATCAAATAACAGCTTTTTAGTCGTATTTGAGGACTAAATATTGGCCTAGAAACTCCCTCCTCCTCTTCCTCAAAGTCTGACTGCAGACTATTTTAATATCCACCTGAGAGGGAAGACAGGCTGTCAGTGCAAAATCTAAAGCTCCACCTTAGAAAGCACAATGTGGTCATTACAATGCTGACTTCTTCTGGTAACTTGTAGGATTTGTCACTCATGGGATATGGGCGTCACTGACTGGACCAGCATTTATTACCCGTCTCTAGTTGCCCCTTGAGAAGACGGGGGTAAGCTGCCTTCTTGAACCGCTGTAGTCCATGTGCTGTGGGTTGACCCACAATGCCCTGAGGGAGGGAATTACTAGGATTTTGGCCCAGTGACAATGAAGGAACGGTGATATATTTCCAAGTCAGGATGGGGAGTGGCTTAGAGGGGAACATGACTGGGTGGTGTTTTGCCAGGGCTCCTTGATACCACACTCTGTTGAATGTAGCCTCAATGTCAAGGGCTGTCACTATCACCTCACTTCTGGATCTTTTCCAGAGTGAGATTTTGGGTTAGTTCAAGTTGTTTACTACCAACAATCCTCATTTATATTTTCCTTGTTATGATTTTTCTAGCGATTAGTGGTAGAGGATACACACTCCTGTTGATAAGTCACAACAAGGAATGTCCAAAAAATCTTTTTTTTAATTCATTCACAGGATGTGGGTACCTAGGACAGCAGTTATTGCCATCCCTAATTGCCCAGAGGGCAGTTAAGAGTCAGCCACATAGCTGTGGGTCTGGAGTCACATGGAGGCCAGACCAGGTAAGGATGGCAGATTCCTGAAGGACATGAGTGACCCAGATGGGTTTTTCCTGACAATCGACAATGGTTGCTTGGTCATTGTTAGACTCTGCTCTGAAAATGTGTTGCTGGAAAAGCGCAGCAGGTCAGGCAGCATCCAAGGAACAGAAACGTCGAATCTCCTGTTCCTTGGATGCTGCCTGACTTGCTCTCCTTTTCCAGCAACACATTTTCAGCTCTGATCTCCAGCATCTGCAGACCTCACTTTCTCCTTCTTTGTTAGACTCTCACTTGCACCGTGGTAGGACTCAGATCTAGCTCACCAGACATAAACTGTTCTTCTGCATTAACAGTCCAGCAATAATTTCATGAGGAAATTACCTCCCCTATCTCCGTTACCTCTTCTACAAGTCCCCTGTTGTTGTGTTCCACTCTGAACCTAAATTCCCCATTCTCACAAATTTCAATCAAATTTGCCCTTTTCTTGAGTGATTGTCCATTTCATCTCTGTCTCCTTCTCAGTTAACTGATCCCTATCCTTCTGCTAAACATCCTCCATCCATCACCCCATCAGGCACAGCGACTTTAAGCCCATCCTATCTCCATATCTGTTTCAAGAACGTCAGAAGCTGCCCAAGGATGCTTCTGCCACATGTGGATAAATACTTTTAAATCCATGAAAAACAAGAAATGTATTTGCTTTATTTTTATTATCACGCAGTTGGGTGACAGGCAGGTCTCAGCTTGAACTAATCATTTCCATTGAGAAGATGTTACTACGCCATCTTTTGGAATCTAAATTACTCCGAAATACAGCATTTACGTCACCCCAATCATATCGATCCGAAACATCCCGAAACCCTCCAGATCCCATCCGTTATTGTGAACTACAACCGCGGCAGTCATGTTGTGCATAGCAAGATCCCACAATCAGCCACGAGGTCTGTCTGTTTTTTGGGTGGCATTAGTTGTTGTAAGGTGAGGCTGAATAAGCTGAGACTCTTTTTTTCACCTGGAGCATAGGAGGATGAGGGGTGAACTTATAGAGGTTTATAAAATCATGAGGGGCCATAGATAAGGTGATTGGCAGGTGTTTTTTTTCCCCTAGGGTGGGGGAGTTCAAAACTAGTGGGATTATTTTTAAGGTGAGAAGAGAAAGATTTAAAAAATACACCAGGGGCAATTTTTGTTTTACACAGGGAATGGTTTGTGTGAGGAATGAAGTTCCAAGGGAAGTGGTGGATACAGCATTTAGTAGATATTTTGATAATTACCTGAATAAGAAATGGTTTGGAGGGCTATGAGCGAATGCAGACAGGTAGGATGAGTTTAGTTTGGGATTACGGTCAGCATTGACTGGTTGGACCAAAGGGTCTATATGCATGCCGCATGATTCGATGACTCTATGTATGGGAAATGATGGCCAAAGCACTGGGAAATCTCACTGCTCTTTGTTGATTGCTATGAGTGAATTTTCATTTTCATGGATGGTTGGTGACTGACTTGGACATAGTGGACTGAAGAATCTCTTTCTGTGTTATGAAGCCACGATGACTCTATGCTCTCCGAGCAGGCAAAATGAGGACGAGCTGGGATGTGAACTGATTAAAAATAGGGTCAACAGATTTTTAAATTCACAAGGTAACCGAAAGCAACACTGAATTGGGCTGATCAGTGAGGAGGATTAGAATAGAATAGAATCCCTATAGTCTGTAAACAGGCCATATGGCCCAACATACTCACACTGACCCTCTGATGAGCTACCCACCCAGACCCTATATTTACCCCTGACTAATGCACCTAACTTATACATGCCTGAACACTATGGGTAACTTAGCATGGCCAATTCACCTGACTTGCACATCTTTGGATGGTGGGAGGAAACCGGAGCACCAGAGGAAACCTAGGCAGACAGCGTACAAACTCTACGCAGACAGTCACCTGAGGCTGGAATCAAACCTGGGTCCCTAGCACTGTGAGGTAGCGGTGCTAACCACTGAGCCACCATGCCACAGTTGTGTTACAAGGTGTGAGACCATAAGTATTGCAATGAGTTCGCGTTTGTGAAAGATACCAGTGGTGAGAACACTGGAAAAGACAATTCATAGAGCTGATAAAAATGTTCAGAAAGTTGACAGAAGGAAACCAGGGAATTATAGACCTGTTAGCTGAACATCTGTTCTTGGCTATTTAATGGAGGCAGTAATTAAAGATGGTAAAGAGCGACAGGCATTGGAGGCCTGAAAGGGACCTCGGGGTCCAAATACTTAGATCAGTGTCATGTCATGAACAGATACAGAAGATATTCACACAAACACTTAGTGGAAGCTGGCTGAATATCTAAAGGAATAGAATACACGGAGGTAGAGGTCATTCCTCAGTTGAACAAAACCACACAGTGTGCACACATTCTGGGCACTGCACCCCAGCATGGTTGGCCTGGTTTGTGAAGGACGTGCAACATGCAAGGTTAATGGAGTAATACCTAGTCTACAAAGGTTAAGCTGCAAGGTCACTTTGACAAAGCTAATCTTGTATTAAAAGCAAATAACTGCGGATGCTGGAATCTGAAACCAAAAGAGAAAATGCTGGAAAATCTCAGCAGGTCTGGCATCATCTGTAAGGAGAGAAAAGAGCTGACGTTTCGAGTCTAACAGACCCTTTGTCAAAGCTGTATTCTTTGAATTTAGAAGTATAAAATGATTCTAGTTATTAAGATGTTAAGGGGAACAGATAGGGTCATTTGGAAGAAACTTTCAGCTAGTTGGCATGTTTTGGACTAAGCAGCAAAATATAACAATTGGAGTCAGATCTTTCAAGAGTAACATAAAGCCACATTTCCAAATGCAAAGGATGGTTGAAGTGGAATTCTTGGAAAGCATTAATGGGATTAGACAAAGCCAGCACGGATTTATGAAAGGCATATCATGCTGAACAAATCCACTGGAGGTTTTTTTGAGGATGGTAGAATAGATAAGGGAGAACCAGTGGATGTGGTGAATTTGGATTTTTAGAAGGTTTTTGCCAAGAGCCAAAGGAGGGATGAGTCATCACAAATGAAACACGTGGCATAAGGGTAATATATTATTGGATTGAGACATGAAACCGAGAGTGGGAAGAAATGGATAATTTTCCGAGTGGCGGACAGTGATTAATGTCAAGATCAGTACTTGGATCCAAGCTATTCACAATACATTCCATAACTTAGATGAGGGAAACAAATGCAATATCTCAAAGTTTGCTTTTGGCATACAACTGGGCAGCATTGTGAGTTGGGAGGAGCAAGCAGGATTTAGATAACTGAGCGAGTGGGCAAACACAAGGCAGATGCAGTACAAGTGTCTAAGTGTGCAGTTACAAACTTCAATTTGTAAAACAGAAAGGCGAAGCATTAGTTTAATGGTAGTGCATTGGAAAGCATCGACGTACAAAGGCTTCAGGGTGAAATGTACTCCAAGCAATGAAATTAAACAGGCAGATAGAGTGAACAATCAGGAAGGCAAATGGTATACTGGCCTTCATTGCAGAAGGAAGTGGTTCTGTCTCACTGCAGTTAGACAAGCCCTTTGTGTGGCCAAACCTAGAGTACCATGTGATTAGATTACTTACTGTGTGGAAACAGGCCCTTCGGCCCAACAAGTCCACACCAACCCGCCGAAGCGCAACCCACCCATACCCCTATATTTACCCCTTACCTAACACTACGGGCAATTTAGCATAGCCAATTCACCTGACCCACACATCTTTGTGACTGTGGGAGGAAATCGGAGCACCCGGAGGAAACCCACGCAGACACGGGGAGAACGTGCAAACTCCACACAGTCAGTCGCCTGAGGTGGGAATTGAACCCGGGTCTCTGGCACTATGAGGCAGCAGTGCCAACTGCTGTGCCACCGTGCCGCCCATAATGTGCAGGTCTGGTCTCCCTGCCTAGGAGAGAATATCCTTGCCCTCGAAGGAATGGAGCAGAGGTTCAGTTGGCTGATATCAGGGAAGGCAGAACCATTCTGTGAGGAGAGATTGTGCCTGTACTCACCAGCATTAGGAAGGACGAGAGAGTGATCTAATTGAAATGTATAACATTCTAACAGGGCTGAACAGACTGGATGCAGGGAGGATGTTTCCCCCTGGACATTCGAGGAATGTCACAAAAACAAAGGGCCGTGGGTCTCTTCCATTCATCTGGGAGCACAGGCAGGACACTGATTTAATGTCAGATCAGGAAGAAGACATCCAGATTTACATATTAATGAACGGAAACCTGCAACCCATTCTAAAAGATGAAAGACTTAACAATCCAGGTTTGTTCAACATAGCATTTCAGTTGCATGACACTGTAATCTTTTGCTCTCAATTCTGTACCTTATGATCTTATACTCCACAACCACCTGATGAAGGAGCAGCGCTCCGAAAGCTACTGCTTCCAAATAAAACTGTTGGACTATAACCTGGTGTTGTGCGATTTTTAACAAGTTCAAAGGTTTCCTTCCCTAAAGAGCATTAATGAACAGATCCGTTTTTCCCTCAAAAATCATGATCATCATTGGACTCTTAATCCCAGGTTTTTAACTACCATGGCAGGACTTCAGCCTGGGTCCGGAACATTGACCTGGGTATCTGGATTAAATCGAATGCCAAAAGACCGTCGCCTCCCTTACCTTTATGACACAGAGTCAGGGAGCCTTGTTCTACATAAAGGAGAAACTAGGAACGCAAGAAACTCAGTGTAGCCTCTCAAGAGTGTTAGTGCCAATGCCTAACACTATTGAGAACCAAGACACTGCTGAAGCTATGAAGGGAAACTACACAGGCCTGAGTGTATGGAGGAAGGGCAATCCATAGATTGAGATGCAGCAGTCAATAGCACAGTTACCAAGAGCTCCCTCCAAGAATGCGTATCATGTAAGGTGCTTCGGTATTGTACGTTCCTTACTTCCTAATAGAGATCAGTGCTTGGCCCAGATCCAAGGAAGGAATTTGCACTTTCCTGGGTGACTGACTCTTGCCCGATTTGTGGATTTCTCCTATACCGAGTCAGGACTGTTCAATTGCAGCCAAAAATAGTTCAGAACACTGACCTGTTTATTTACCTCCCAGGCCCCTGTGTGACATCTGGTCACAAGTAGGCAATCATGTAACATTTGCAATCTCTTGGCATCGGCCATTTCTAATCAGCACGCTCACAGAAATGCAAAGATAAAAGCGCCGAGAGATCCTCACCTCTGTCCCAGTTTCCAGACTGCAAGCTCCTTGCCATTTTCTCCCTTATGATGGGGGACCCAGTGGGGACCGGGCAGAAAAGTGCAAGCCCACACTTAGCAGTGACCCCTCAGTGGGAATTAAAAGCACTCCTCCGCGCGATTTCTCAAAATGCACGAACAGATGGTCTTAGAAAAATCCATCAGGGCAGTTGTGAAGTCGAGGCAGGATTATCTCAGCTTCAGCATTCAACCTGAAACAGACGAGTACTCAGACCACCACCAACATAAGTAAAGAACCTCATGCCTGATTTGCTACAGAGGCCTTTGTAACATTTTCTCAGGCCTCCGTGAGGTGCAAGTCACAAGCTTGGCATTTTGCCCCCTGTCTCCTTTATGTTAAACAGGCCAGATGACTAAATTCCAGCCTTTCATCTTAACGTCTAAGGTATATTTGCGATGTGCCAGCTAAATATTCAACCATACTCGCGCGTAACGATCATCCTACCCTCTACGCGGTGTGATACTCCGGAATTTTGGAATGTTACCATGGTCAGATTATTTTGTCTCTTCCTTTTGTGCAGGAGCCAGTGACCAATGGAATCAAAAAGTGTGGCAATGGAAAAGCACAGCAGGTCAGGCAGCATCCGAGGAGCAGGAGAGTCGACGTTTCGGGCAGAAGCCTTACACAAGGAAAGTGTGTGCGTCGGGAGGGGGGGTTGGCAAAGGGGCTGGGAGATAAATGGGAAAGTGGTGGAGCTTGGGAAAGGCAAAAGTATGGATTTGGGATGAGATGGAGGGAGGGGAGATGAGGAAACTGGTGGAGTTGATGTTGACGCTATGTGGTTGGAAGGTCCCAAGACGGAAGATGAGGTGTTCTTCCTCCAGGGTTGGCACCGGAGGCAGTCCAGGACTTGCATGCCCTTGGCAGAGAGGGAGGGGGAGTTGAAGTGGTCGGTCACGGGGTGGGTGGGGTTGTTCAGTGCTTGTGTCCCGAAGATGTTTGCTTGAACCATTCTGCAAGTTGGCATCTTTTCTCCCTCAAGAAGAGGACGCCACATCGAGAGCAATAGGCATCTGCAGTCCTGCAGTGACCAATGGAGTGCAACTTGACTCTGTGGGTGGAACACTCACCCTCTTTGATCCCTGAAGGTTCAATCCCATATTCCACAAATATAGTATTATAATCCAGGCTGATGTTTCCAGAACTTGGACTGAGGGAGTGCTGCATTGTTGTGTTTTGGATGAAATACTAAACTGAAAGATAGAGAGTCCACACATTTGAACATTTAGTTTAGATAGTTCTCATGTTTTGGCAAAAAGTGAGGACTGCAGATGCTGGAAATGAGCGTCAAGATTAGAGTGGCGCTGGAAAAGCACAGCAGGTCAGGCAGCATCCGAGGAGCAGGAAAATCGGCGTTTCAGGCAAAAGCTCTTCATCAGGGGCAGAGGCTCCTTACCTCATTCCTGATGAAGGGCTTTTGCCCGAAACGTCGATTTTCCTGCTCCTCGGATGCTGCCTGACCTGCTGAGCTTTTCCAGCACCACTCTAATCTTGACTCCTCATGTTTTGGCCAATATAACTCCCTCACTGCAAATGTGACTTCATAATCAATTGCTGTTTACATGATGTGACTATGAGTAAATTCATTATAATTGTTTGCTAACCTAACATTTTGAAAATAATTTATTGGTTGGGAAGTGCTTTCATATATTCCCAAGGTTCGGTAGGTTGGTAGAGAAGTGTTACCTTGAGACATTATTAATTCACAGATTGCCTTCACAGCAAGGCAATTACATAGCAACATACGTATTAGGAGCAGGAGTAGGCCATTCAGCCCCTTGAGCCTGCTCCACCATTGGATACAATCATAGCTGATCCAATTATGGTTTCATCTTCACTTTCCTGGGATTCCAACTAACAAGCGAGTCAATCTAATTCTGTCTTAAACGTATTCAATGGTCCTGCCGTAATGACTCTCTGGTGAACAAAAGGCCACTGATTCGACCTTCAGAGGGAAACAAATTCTCCTTGTCTCCATCTTAGACAGGCACTTGCTATATTTTAGCTGCGTCTCTTTGGTGTAGTCTTTGCCACAAGGAGACACATCCTTTCAGCACCTATCCTGTCAAGTCCCCTTCAGGATTTTCTGTGTTTTTATAACATCACTACATGGTCAGCACAGTGGCTCAGTGGTTAGCACTGCTGCCTCACGGTGTCTATGACTTTGAAACCTTCTATCACATCACCTCTCCAAAGGTAACAGTTCCAACTTCTCCAACCTATCCTCATAACTACAGTGCTGAAAATGTGTTGCTGGTTAAAGCACAGCAGGTCAGGCAGCATCCAAGGAACAGGAAATTCGACGTTTCGGGCCAGAGCCCTTCATCAGGAATGATTCCTGATGAAGGGCTCTGGCCCGAAACGTCGAATTTCCTGTTCCTTGGATGCTGCCTGACCTGTTGTGCTTGAACCAGCAACACATTTTCAGCTCTGATCTCCAGCATCTGCAGACCTCACTTTTTACTCATAACTACAGTGTCCCATTTCTAGAAGCAGTCTCATAAATCGCTTCTGCACTCCCTCTGATGCATTCACATCCTTCCAATAGCACAGTACCTAGTACTACACACAACACTTCAGGTGAGGTGAGGTCTGATAGAAGTTCAGCATCACCTCCTTGCTCTTGTATTCTATTCCTGCTATCAAAGAATCCAAGATGACTGGATGCTTTATAAAAAGCACTCCCTACTGTCTTGCTAACTTTAATAATCATGTCAAGTATACACACACACACACACACACACACACACACACACACACACACACACACACACACACACACACACACACACACACACCCATGGACCTTTGTTCCGACTCATTCTTTACGACAGTATCTTTATTGTATACTGTCTCCCCTGGTTCTTCCCACCAAAGTGCATCACCTCATTTTTCCTTATCTGAACTTCATCTATCCGCCCACTTCTCCAACTTGTCAATGTCGTTTTAAACTCCTGTACTGTCTGCCTCACAGTTCACAATTCTCTGAAGTTTTTGAAACTTTGAAATTGCACACGAAGACACAGATCATTAATATCCACCAATGTCTTCCTTAATGTCAGCAAAAAGCTGGTCATCAATTTCAGGAAACGGACCAGAGTACACGCCCCTGTCTGTATCAATGCGACTGAGGTGGAGGTGGTCAAGATCTTCACATTTCGATGAGTCAATGTCACCAACAATATGTCCTGGTCCATCCATGTTGATACTATGATCAAGAATGCCTCTACTTCTTCAGAAAGCTATGAAAATTCAGCAAGTCTACAATAACTCTTACCAATTTTTATAGATGCACAGTAGAAAGCATCCTATCCAGATGTAGCACAGCTTGGAATGCAAGTACCCTGGCCATGACTGCAAGAAATTACCAAGAGTTATGAATGTAGCCCACTCTATCATGAAAACCAGCCTTCCATCCATTGATTCTGTCTATACTTCCCACTGCCTTGGGAAAGCAGCCAACACAAAGACCCTTCCCACTCTGATTATACTCTCTTCCACTCTCTTCCATGAGGCAGAAGATACAAAAACACGGGCCAACAGATTTAAGAACAGCTTCTTCACGGCTGTTACGAGTCTTATGAACGGATACCTTATTTATTGGAGTTGATCTTTCTCTACACCTTCTCTGTAGTTGGAACACTCTATTCTGCTTTCTGTTCTATTACCCTTACATATTTATGTAAGGCATGAGATGTCTGGTTAGCACACAAAACAATAATTTTCACTGACAATAATAAATCAAGTCAAACAGGAAAAGTAAGGGTCTCAACACCGACCCCTCTCAACCCCACTACAAATCTCCCTCCAGCCTGAAAAACACCCATTAACCATTACTCTCCATTTACTCATCCTCAGCCAATTTTGTATCCACATTGCTACTGTCCCTTAATGTTCCTCACATGTTTGGTTTGTGGTACTCCATCAAATGCCTTCCGGGAGTCAATGTATCCCACAGTAACAGCTTTACCCTCTTCAAAAACCTCCAACATGTTAATTAGACATAATTTTCCCTTAACAAATCCATGCTGTCTGTTGAAAATCAACCTTCAGTTTTCCATTTGAATATTAGTTCCATCACAAATGATGGTTTCCAGAAGATTCCCCATCACTAAAGCCGAACTGACTGGGCTGTAATTGTTGGATCAATCCCTACAACAGTTTTTGAAGGGTGTAATGTTTGCGATTGTCCAGTCCTCCATCACCATCCCCAAATCCAGGGAAGACGGAAAGACAACTGAGAGAAGAATGTTCTTGATGTTGGGGAAGTCCAGAACTAGGGGGTCACATTCTAAGAATAAGGGGTAAGCCACTCAGGACTGAGATGAGGAAATTTTTTTTCCCTGAGAGCGTTGTGAACCGATGGAATTCTCTCCCACAGGAAGACATTGGGGCCAGTTCATTAGATATATTCAAGAGGTAGCTATTAACATGTGGTTAAAGGGATCAATGGGCAGAGAGAGAAAGTGGAAATGGGATACTGAGATTGCATGATTAGCCATGTTCATATTTAATGGTGATGCAGGCTCAAAGGTCGAATGGACTACTCCAGCACCTATTTGCTCTGTTTTTATGCTAGTTTTTTTTAAGATTAGACTATTTACAGTGTGGAAACAGGCCCTTCGGCCCAACAAGTCAACACCGACCTGCCGAAGCGCAACTCACCCAAATCCATTCCCCTAACACTACGGGCAATTTAGCATGGCCAATTTACCTAACCTGCATATTTTTGGTTTGTGGGGGGAAACCGGAGCACCTGGAGGAAACCCACACAGACACGGGAAGAATGTGCAAACTCCACACAGTCAGTCGCCTGAGGCGGGAATTGAACCCAGGTCTCTGGCGATGTGAGGCAGCAGTGCCACCATGCCGCCCTCTGCAATTCCCCCTACCATCTCCTTCAATTTCTTTGGATGCTGCTCAACTGGTCCCAATACCTGATCAACTTTAATCCAATACCTCTTCCTTGTCAATCTCATAATGACCTAGTCTGGTCAACATATGATGTGAGACCCGTTGCAATGTACTTGGTTCCTCACTGCCCTCTGAAATAGCCTAGTGAGCAGCTCAGCTGTGAAGGGGGTAGTTCGTCACCACCTTCTCAGGGACAATTAGGGATGGTAATTAAACATTGACTTTGTCAGTGGCATCTATATCCCTTGAAGGAATTAAATGAAAGCATCTACACTATAACTTCAGTGGCTGGTGAAGATCTTTAGCATGGATTCTGAGGGATATAACTGAGACAATCGACAGGGTGAAAAATGAGTGGAGACAAAGGAGGTGCTGGGTGGCAGCAAAAAACCCACGTCTGGTCAAATTTTAATCACCGGCCTTTCTCACAGGAATGATAAAATGTCACTTTAATCTTTGGCCAGAAATGTCCCGAGAAAAAGCAGCCCATGTCTCTCTCGCAAGTCAATAATTGCGAATGCATTGAAATCGTTGAAGCCAACAGGAGTAATATCACAATCAATAGATCTTCCATTAGTAGCAATGGGCTGTTTAACTACCTGGGTCTACGATCACTCATCTGTGTCAAACTGCTGACTGACTACTCAATATCACTGTGTGTGGAGTCCCCAACTTGCAGCTAAATTGAAGCTCAGTTTCCTGAGCTCATTAACTTCACAACCGATTCCCACTGTCCCAAACACAGGTCTTTCCCTGAGGAGGGTCCCTCAGAAGGCTCTGATATATGGCACTGCACAGTGGGTGTCCCACATGTTGGCAGCAGCAGCAGAGCCCTCCCTGTTCACTTGTTCTCCATCTTTAAGGGAAGGGCACTTAATGTTTCCTTTCATTTCTTTCTCTCTCTCTCTCTCTCTCACACACACACACATACATCCTGCAGAGGACAGCTGAGCAGAACATTTCAGAGCACCCTCCTTGCCCACCCCACCACAGCATCTCACTGAATGCCAGACCTTCAGATGAGACAGCAATCATAGAATCTCTACAATGCAGAAAGAGGCCATTCAGCCCATTTGGGGCGGCATGGTGGCACAGTGGTTAGCACTGCTGCCTCACAGCACCAGAGACCCGGGTTCAATTCCCGCCTCAGGCAACTATCTGTGTGGAGTTTGCACATTCCCTCCATGTCTGCATGGGTTTCCTCCGGGTGCTCCGGTTTCCTCCCACAAACCAAAAATGTGCAGGTTAGGTGAATTGGCCATGCTAAATTCCCCTTAATGTTAGGTGAAAGGGTAAATGGGACTGGGTGGGTTGCTCTTCGGCAGGTCGGTGTGGACTTGTTGGGCTGAAGAGCCTGTTTCCACACTGTAAGTAATCTAATCCAAAAAAAAGTCTGCACCGACTCTCCGAAGAGCATTCCATCCTAGCCCCATGATTCTCCACTGACCAAAGCTAGCCCACCGAGCCTGCACCTCCTGGGACATGATGGGCAATTTCCCATGGCTAATGCACCCTAACCTGCACATCTTTTGGACTGTGGGAGGAAACTGGAGCACCCACGGGGAGAATGTGTAAACTCCACAGAGACAGTGGCCTGAGAGTGGAATTGAACCCAGATCCCTGGCTCTGTGAGGCAGCAGGGCTAATCACTGTAATTGCAATGTAATTGGACATCTTAACACCAGGGTCCTAGCTCCCTATCTAGCTCTACCTCAATCAGCAGCACTGTGAGCCCAAAGGGGTAACACTTCAGCATACATGCGCTTCCAGTGAGGGTATGCTGCACTGTCAGAGAAACTCACCGCCCTTGAGATCAAGTGTCAAACTAAGACCCCCACCTCTCAGATTGGTGGAGCCGAATGTGACTTTGACATGAACATTTCAGAACCATTACCTTATATAACACTAACAGCTGAGGTTGCCCTGTGCCCTGTTAGTGTTTGCTGAGAGATGAATACTGAGTCAAGGACCAGTCCCTGTTAGCTCTCGCTGCAAGCAGTGACATTCCACCTGAACGGGACAGACAGCTGAGAGATTTGAGGGGGACATTGGGATTGTCTCTGCCTGAGATCTCAGACCAATACCAGTGTTAAGAAAATGCTGCAACATTATTATTGCAGTGATGTGAGGGGAGCGGGAAGGGATGGGGGAGGCTGTTGGGGGAGTGGGGACCCTGTGAGAGACAGAGAAAAGAAATAATAATTTTCTGCTGACAGCTTTCGGAGGGGGAGAAAAAAACTCTGGAAGCTGTTCCAGGAAATGCTTTGAAACACATTGAATGTTTGGCATGAAACTTGGCAGCGAAGATCAGTGATCCAACTGCAAAACCTCACTCACTGAAATGTGAGGTGGAAGGAACAGGGCTCTCTCTCCATGTCTCAGCAGCTGTGGGTAGGAAGCTTAAAAATGGCTGTAATTAGGGGCTTGGTGTTAAGACTGTCACAATGAGGCAACGTAAATCAAATCTTGATCAGATTACTGATAGTTTCAGAGCTGCAGATTCCAAAGCCAGGGATCAACTATTAAATACATTACTAAAAGAAAAACCCAGGGAAACAGTGGTCTTATTCAGACACAAACCAGTAGCAAGCTGGATGCAAACACCTCACAATACACAAAGCAAGGGCAGGCATTTGAAACTCTCTTCTACACATGGTAATGGGTGCTGGATCGGTTGTTAACTGTAAACCTGAGAAAGGTGACATTTTCTTAAGCAAAGGGATATGGGCCAAACATGGAGTGAGACAACAGATTATCCATGATCACACTGAATGGTGGAACAGGCTCGAGGGGCTGAATGGCCTCCTCCTGCTCCTTTCTTCCTAACTGTAATGGCGGTGGAGTAGGGCTCTCCGGCCAGAGCACATCCACTCCGTTTGTTCCACTTCTCCCTTTTCTCTCTTCCCTTTGTCTTCCTTCTTGCATTTTTTTCTTCTTCTTCTTAGAGTCATCGCCCCTTCAACTCCCAGCCGCTGTACCCAACTCGTTTCGGTAATGTTGGACATTTTATATCTGTAACAGATCTTGTAACTAAAGAAGCTGTGCCTAGGTTCTTTTATATCTAAGTTGGTGTTGTAACTGCTGATGGAGAAACTTTTCATTTTACCCGTTGAGTACACGTGACAATAAAGGCTGTTTTATTCTGAATCCAGGATTGTACCATGACTCTCAGAATCACTTACATAGAGAGGCTAAACTTCTTAATCATGATTGCTCCAACAGGCTTTTGAAGGAAGAAATAAAGAGACTTGCATTTGTATAGCACTTTTCATGACCTTAGGAAACTGCAAAACACTTCATAACTATTTATGTACTTTTGAAAATGTGGGCACCGTTGTACTGTGGGATTAAATGCAGCACACAGCAAGTTCCCATCGACAGCAATGAGACAATGAGGCTGGATATTTTCATTTGGTTTTCTCAGTACAGTGTGGTTTCTCACTTGGATCTGGTGTACTTGGCCATCGCCTTTGTGCCCTCTGACCCCACGTGTTTGGCCCTGGGCAGCAGCAGGTACACAGTGGTCTGGATCTCCCGGAAGCTGATCGTGCTCAACTGGTTGTAACAGGCCAGGCGGGAAGCCACCCCTGCAATCCACTCGAAAATATCAATGACGACCAAGTCCAAGATGCTCGTGGCTTTGGAGGAGATGCAGGTATTGGAGTGAACCTGCCTCATCACTTCACAGACGGTCGATGGAGGAACTTTCTTCCCTGGACCTTTTCCTCCTCTTACCGCTCTCTACTAGTGCCCTTTTCACTGTGTCCTTAGTACCCCCCGCCATTTTCGTTCCTCAACCATGGCAACAGCCAAAGTCAGACACTGAATAAGAATCAAAGCATCATGCAATACAGAGAGGATCATTCTGCCCATCAAGGCTCTACCTTCAACATTACACTGAGTATACACCGTTCAGCTTTTCTGCACCAGGCCCATAGCTTTGAATGTTATGGCAGCAACAGCGAAAGAGGGAGAGAAAATGGGTGACAATTTGTTATAAAATATGGAGACAACTGGTGGAAACTGACGGAAACAAGCCCCTGGTGGCATCTGGCAATGATCAAACACAAGTCGGACCTAGGAGCGTAGGAGACTGAGGGAAAATCTTACAGAAGTGTATAAAATCATGAGAGACATGGTTAGGGTGCATGCACTCAGTCTTTTTCCTAGGGTCGGGGAATCGAGGACTAGAGGGCATCAGTTTAAGATTGGGGGGTAAAGAATAAATGAGGACCTGAGGGGTAACTTTTTTACCTGGAGGGTGATATGCATATGGAATGAGCTGAAAGCAGAAGTGGTTGATGGGGGGTACATTAACAACATTTAAAAGGCATTTGGACAAATACATGGATAGGAAAGGATTAGAAGGATATGATCCAAGTGCAGGGAAATGGGGTTGGCATGGACGGACATTTTGGTCGGCATGGACCAGTTTGGGTCAAAGGGCCTATCTCCGTGCTCTATGACTCCATGACTCTATGACTCCATGGGTCTATGACAAGGTAGTTGTCCAGACAAATTCCAGAGACTAATTATTGCAAAGGCAGTGTCACCACAATCTTTCTTCCCAAGGACAATCCCACAATGGGATAAGCATCCAAAGGAAAGTCACAGCCTCCATCACTCCTCGTTGTATACCCACCTTCAGTTTATTTCCAATTAGACGTTTTTCATTCTCAGGACCATCGTCTCAGTGGGTCAGACCTGCTTCAGTGAGGGATACTGCGAGAATGGCTGGTGTAGAATGCTGAATCAAAACCTGCTCCTGTCCACCCTGCCAATCCCACACACTCGGAAAAGCGAACAAGTCTTGTCACTCCCAGACACAAGTAGTTATTTTGTTTCCCTTCTGAAAATGTCTAGGGGAGGTGGAGCAGGTCCATGGAGCATCTCAGCTTGCATCTTACATAATATCAGCACAGAAAGGATTTATATTAATGTCGCCACTTTAGCAAGCTTAGGATGACTCATGACCAATTATGTACTTTTCTCATGGTCAATTATATATGCACTACAGGAGAGAAATGATAGGAGCTGAAGTGGCTCGATGGATAAGCTCTTCTGTTTCTGAGCAAGAACGCACTGGGTTCAAATTCCACTCAGAGGTTTGTTGGCTATGACATGGAAATGCAGAAACTGGAGTTGATAAGCCTGTACGTATCACCGCCAAACCCCAGCCCAGATACGTCGAGAGGATTGGTGGCAGGAGGACATTTGGTGTAAAGCTAACCACCAACTGCATGGTGTGGTATGAAGGCAGTTGACTGAGTTTCTCACAATCCCATTTTTTTAAAAACTCATTCACAGGATGGGGGTATCGCTGGCCAGGCCAGCATTTATTACCCATTGCTAAATGCCCAGAGGGCATTTATTACCACATTGCTGCGGATATTCAGTCACACAGATAAAGATGGCAGATGTCCTTCTGTAACGGACATTAGTGTGGTTTATTTATGACAATTGACAATAACTACATGTGGAGCTTAACCTTCACAACCACCCAATCAAGGAGCAGTGCTCCGAAAGCTAGTGCTTTCAAATAAACCTGTTGGACTATAACCTGGTGTTGTGTGACTTTTAACTTTGTCCACCCCAGTCCAACACTGGCTCCTCCAAGTCATGGTCCCCATTAGGTTAACTCTATATTCCAGCATTTTATTGAGTGCAAAGTGTCACCCTCTACCATGGTGGGATTTGAACCCAGGTCCCTGAGAACATTGGCTTGGGGTTAGAACATTAAAACATAGAACATAGAACAATACAGCGCAGAACAGGCCCTTCGGCCCTCGATGTTGCGCCGACCTGTGAACTATTCTCAACTCATCCCTCCTACACTATCCCATCATCATCCATGTGCTTATCCAAGGATTGTTTAAATCTCCCTAATGTGTCTATATTAGCAGGTAGGGCATTCCACGCCTTTACCACTCTCTGCGTAAAGAAAATGCCTCTGATATTTGTCTTATCACCCCTCAATTTGCCCTCTCGTACAAGCTGATGTCATCATCCTCGGAAAAAGACTTTTACTGTCTACCCTACCTAATACTCTGATCGCCTTGTATGTCTCTATCAACGGTAATGTTCTAATTGCTCGCCCAGAACATTACTATTACAGCACCCACTCCCCAGATAATGGGAAATAAAAACTGAAGGACAAACTGACTGGTGTCAGGAAGTTTGTTGAAATTTGCCAGCATGGAAAAGACTGTTCAGCAGAACCATTCCTTGCTGATACTTACACTCACTCAAAACTCCTCAATTCTTTCCTCATCTAAATCCGAAACGTGTATTCCTTTCCACCTCATCTGCTTGTTTAGATTCCCTGCAAATACACTTCTGCAATCTCCACACAGTCAGAAATGACATAAATGACTAGATAATTTGTCTGAGAGATGTTGGTGGTAATATTAATGATAGCCAGGCCACCATTTTGAAAGCAAAGTGGGAAGGAGAGAAAAGACACACAGACTGGATGGCTGGGTTAGAGAATGGGACGATCCCAACTATGATCCCCAGTCTGTGCTGAGATGAGAGGTGAAAGGAGTTCAGAGCATCACCAATGGTGGGACAAGCTGAGGGGCAGTTCTGATCATTTAAAATGTCAAAGTTGATCTTGTACATTTGCAAGCCTGTAAAGGACACTGTCAAGAGCAGCAATGTGCAATCTCTGCCTGATTGTCACCAAGATCCTATATGGCTTCATGGCTCAGCCTCCAATTCATCATTTATACATAATATAGGGTGCAAAAATAGGCCATTCAGCTCCTCTGAACGATGCTTACACTGAACAGACGAGCCAGTTCCTGTTCAGCTCACCCTGTCAGTATATCCTTCTAGCCTCCACGTACACATCCAACTTTCCTTCAGATGCATTGACAGTGTTTATGGCATGGTGGCTCAGTGGTTAGCACTACTGCCTCACAGCACCAGGATTCCAGGTTTGATTCCAGCCTCAGGTGACTGTGTGGAGTTTGCACATTCTCCCTGTGTCTGGGTGGTCTGGTTTCCTCCCAAACATCCAATGATGTGCAGGTCAGGTGAATTGCCCCATAGTGTTAGGTCAATTAGTCAGAGGGAAATGGGTTGGTGTGGACTGGTTGGGCCGAAGGGCCTGTTTCCACACTGTAGGGAATCTAATCCAATCAACCAGTACTGAATTTCAGCTTCTCAATAACTTCTGTAATCACTAATGATCTTCTGAATTTCACACACCTTACGTTTAACCAACAGCAAGCTCCCACAAACAGTTTTGGGATGCCTGTCAAGTTAGTCTCAAGTTAGCCTCAGGGTCACTTTTTACTGAAACTACATTTGTCCTAAATGTTGCTCAAAAGAAACATGAAGTTGCAATATCCTATCCTTCCCCCCATCAGGGACTGTATTGCAGGAAACCAGCTTTCAAAAGGAAGCAACAAATTACGACAGCATGAGAAGAGGGTGCTGATTGGTTAGACTATGGTTGGCATGGCATTCATTTATTCACAGATGAGAGCCCTGTTCTTCAAGGCGAAAGGAGTAGATCCACACATGCTCCTTTCTCACTGTCAAGATGACCTTGATAACTTGTTATGATCTCTTCACGTTAATCAGTTTGTACAGTTTTGAACTATGTGTTACTTTGGTTAGACTCTTGACATGTGGCACTTTTACTTGTTGTGTTATTCCAGTCATTTGATTTATCTCCAGCACCACCTTATTTTTATTTTTTTTGTAATTATCTTTCTGCCTCGATTAATTAGATCCTAGGTCAGCCCTTCACTTGCTACTCAGCTTTACTCACACCTTCTGACACTTTTGATCACCTGCATAGACTTATTATTCAGCTGGTCAACACTCCACAATCTTTTGATCTCTCCAATTATAAAGTCTGTATTCTCCACTTTGTCTGACAGAGGAGCAGTGCTCTGAAAGCTTGTGATTTCAATAAACCTGTTGTACTATAACCTGGTGTCATGTGATTTCAGATCTCACTTAGTCAAGACTGTAGACACAACCTATCCCTGCAGCATTCCATGGCAATGCTCTGACCAATCAAGGCTGGCCTAGTTTGAATTTAATCAGTTAACTTTAAGAAATGAACAGTCCTTTGGTATCTTCATGTTAACCGCATTCCAACTAATCTATACCCCCTTATCACACTGTATAACTTGATGGTTTTATTTGGTTTTTCTTGTGTCCCAGTCCTGACGAGGGCAAGCTGAAAATCACCAACTTCATGTTCCCTATTATCAATTTTAAGCTTCTGTCCTACCAAGAATTTACTCAAATTTGCCATGTTTATCAAGTTAAGAAGAACTAACAAGATTCGAACCAACAGTTTGGGGGGAGGGGGAACAGTTCAAATGTAAGTGTTGTGGTGCTAAACTGCTGTGTTAAATGATTTTAAGATGATTGACAGCAAGGCATCCCTGCCAACTCATATCACAGTAATCCTTGTTAAAGGTGCTTCTTTAACACTCACACTCTTGATGACAGAATTGCATATTTGGTTGGATTTATATCAAATTTCAGCATGAGAACCAACAGAGCACCCCTTCAGTCAGATTTCATTTCATAAATTGCCCTATTTAATGAAAATAAATTATCTTTTCCAATGAAAACAAAATGGCCCACAACACTCAAAACCTCTTCCTCTTTTTCTGAGGATTATGTTGCAGTGAAGACGTCAGATAAACATGTTTTGGCTTTGTGCCTTTTTTAACTTTAATTGCACAGTGAGTCAAATCTGGTTGGTTGCTTTTCCCAGGGTTGGTTCTGCATATTTGCAAGCCTGTACAGGACACTGTCAAGAGCAACAATGTGCAATCTCTGCCTGATTGTCACCAAGATCCGATATCGCTCCTTGGCTCTGCCTCCAATTCATCATTTGCACATAATGTAGGGTGCAGAAACAGGCCATTCAGCTCCTCTGAATGATGCTGGTGCTTCCACTGAACAAACAAGCCAGTTCCTGTTCAGCTCAGTATATCCTTCTAGCCTTCACGTACACATCCAGCTTTCCTTCAGATGCATAGACAGTATTTATGTCAACCACTCCTGGCAGTACTAAATTTCAGCTTCTCACTAATCTCTGGAATCATTAATGATCTTCTGAATTTTATACACCTTACATTTACCCTCCCTCACAAACAGAAGCATCTTCTCTATGTCGGCCCTCCCAAAGCCTTTCATAATTACAAAGACCTCTATCAGAACAAAAGATCACACGATTGTTACGGTGCAGAAGGTGGCCACTCAGCCCATCATTGCTGGTCCTATTACCCAGTGTTAGTCTCCTGCCTTTTTAAACACTATTCAAATAATCATCCACTGCCCCTCTCAAATGCCTGAGTTGAACCTGCCTCCACCACGTTACTAGGCAGTGCATTCCAGACCCTAGCTACTCGCTGTGAGAGGAAGACAGATGAGACTTTGGTACTGGAGGATGAGACTGTTAATCTTAAGCACTGTTGTAGTTCTGTTCGCCGAGCTGGAAGTTTTTGCTGCAAACGTTTCATTCCCTGGCTAGGGAACATCATCAGTGCTATTGGAGCCTCCTGTGAAGCGCTGCTTTGATGTTTCTTCCGGTATTTATAGTGGTTTGTTCTTGCCGCTTCCGGGTGTCAGTTTCAGCTGTAGTAGTTTGTATGTGGGGTCCAGGTCAATGTGTCTGTTGATGGATGTTCTTGCCATTTCCGGGTGTCAGTTTCAGCTGTAGTGGTTTGTATATGGGGTCCAGGTCTATGTGTCTGTTAATGGAGTTTGTGGATGAATGCCATGCCTCTAGGAATTCCCTGGCTGTTCTCTGTCTGGCTTGTCCTATGATGGTAGTGTTTTCCCAGTCAAATTCATGTTCCTGGTTGTCTGAGTGTATGGCTACTAGGGATAGCTGGTCGTGCCGTTTTGTGGCTAGTTGATGTTCATGGATGCGGATTGTTAGCTGTCTTCCTGTTTGTCCTATATAGTGTTTTGTGCAGTCCTTGCATGGTATTTTGTAAACTACATTGGTTTGGCTTTATATCTTAATCTTAAGCACTTTATAGTGGACCAGGAGCCACAGCAACAGCAAGCATAGGGTGACAGCAGGAGTTCAGGAGTTATACTCGATTCAAAACATTGACTGACAATGTGGTCTCCTCTACATTGGGAAAACGAAGCGCAGACTGGGTGACCATTTTGTGGCTACGTTCTGTCTGCAATAATGACCCTCAGCTTCCAGTTGCCCACAACTTCAACACAACACCCTGTACCCTGGCCAACATCTCTGTCTCAGGCTCGCTGCAGTGCTCCAGTGAAGCTCAGGGCAGGCTGGATGGACAACGTCTCAACTTCTGCTTGCAGACCCTGCATCCATCCGGAGTCAATATCAAATTCAATAATCGTATGTCCTGAACACTTTGTCCCATGTCCTTCACCCACCCCCAAACCCCAGGCCCTGTCATCACAAGGATGCTTTCATGTCTACCTGCTTACAGTCCCCACTATCACCTGTTCTTTCACCCTGACAGACTCTCACCCATCCTTTCATCTCCCTAACTTCCTTCCTCGCTCTCAGGGCTCAACTTCCACCTGTCATTTCCCTCCGCCTCCCACCCCACCCCCGTCGTGCCTTCAGCATATATACCACCTTTTCCTAGCTACAATCAGTTCTGAAGAAGGGTCATTGGAATCAAAACATTAATTCTGTTTCTCTCTCTCTCTCTGCTGCCAGTCCTGCTGAGTTTCTCCAGCATTTCTTGCATTTGTTTTAGAGTTCTAGCCTCGGTTTTGCCGTTAAACAGGGTGACAGAATGGGGTTAAGCAGGGTGACAGAATGGGGGTTAAACAGGGTGACAGAATGGGGTTAAGCAGGGTGACAGAATGGGGGTTAAACAGGGTGACAGAATGGGGTTTAAACAGGGTGACAGAATGGGGGTTAAACAGGGTGACAGAATGGGGTTAAACAGGGTGACAGAATGGGGGTTAAACAGGGTGACAGAATGGGGATAAGCAGGGTGACAGAATGGGGGTTAAACAGGGTGACAGAATGGGGGTTAAACAGGGTGACAGAATGGGGTTAAACAGGGTGACAGAATGGGGTTAAGCAGGGTGACAGAATGGGGTTAAACAGGGTGACAGAATGGGGTTAAACAGGGTGACAGAATGGGGTTAAGCAGGGTGACAGAATGGGGTTAAACAGGGTGACAGAATGGGGTTAAGAAGATGACACAGGAGAGTGGAGCTGAAAGAGAAATTCAGCAATAATTACATCGAATCTTGGACCCGACTCAAGGGTCATGGACCTCTCTTATACCCTGTCAGCAACAAACGGGTGGGGCAGTTCTTACCATTGGACAATGATTTGCTCTCCCAGTCCTGCAGCAGTTTAAATGGAAATAGCGAGGTTTCTAATCCCTGGCCTGTTGAGCCTGATGTAGCTCCTGTGTGATCTGTCAGGGGAAGAGGAAAGAGCTGACTTGCTGTCTGCGTCCATGGGAAGCAAGGCTCTGTCTGAGAGGTGTGTGTGCTGTCAGTGCCCCGTGCATGTCACCCTGGTGCAGTCTGTGTCCAAACACCTACTGCCTCGGTGAGGGGGGGGGGCGTTCATGGCTGGACGTGAGAGGTGAGACTAAAGACTCCCACCTTGGGGGAGTGAGGGGGCAAAAGAGGTGGTGGAGGGGGTGAACAGAAGGGACTCTGAACCCATGGAACGAGCTCAGCGTGGACCCAGGTGCTAAATCAACGAAGGAACTGTCAGCACCTTGCCACTTGGGGGGCGGCAGTGGTACTATCACTGGACTGTTAATCCAGAAACCCAGATAACAGTCCAGGGACCCAGGTTCAAATCCCGCCATGGCAGATGGTGGAACTTGAATTCAATAAAAACCTGGAATTAAGAATCCAATGATGACTCCCCCATGAATCTATTGTGAGGAAAACCCCACCTGGCTCACTAATGTCCTTTAGGGAAGGAATCTGCCATCCTCACCTGGTCTGGCTTCCATGTGACTCCAGACCCACAGCAATGTGGTTGACTCCAAACTGTCCTCGGGGCAATTAGGGATGGGCAATAAATGCTGCCTGGTCAACGACGCCCTTATCCCGTGAATGAATAAAGGAAATTCAAAACCACGAGCTTGGCCATTATGTTCAGAGCCTGTCCACATTTGAATCTGCACTTACACACCCATTACAATCAAACTTACACCCGCTAACCCTTCTGATGACAGAGGGAGAAACAACAATAAGGTTCAGGGCACACTGCCCAATATAAAATGATAAAAGATCATTTCCATGACTCTCCATTTAGCCCTGGGGAGTAGGCATCATAGAAACTGTGAAAACATTAGAACTTGTCTGACACTGGCAGCCTTTGGAGGCCAAAAGCAGCTGATGACAGTGTAGGGGGCACCTCAGCAGCTTGGAAGTGGAGGTCCTGGCGTGGGACTGGGGTGGACAAGGTCAGAAGTCACATGACACCAGATCATAGTCCAACAGGTTTATTTGAAATCGCAAGCTTTCAGAGAGATGCTTGTATTTCAAATAGACTTGTTGAACTATGACCTGGTGTCTTGTGATTTTTGACAATGTCAGCAGCATGATCGCAGCATTTGAGTATGTTCCTTATTTTAATCGGAGGTCTATGTGCTGTGTCTACCTGAGACCGTGCTTTGATTGCCAACACTGCAACCTCATGGCCCTCGAAGACTATCCCTTCTCGTTATTCCAGATTTAGAAAAATGCCGACCCCGTTAAAAACCTCGCTCAGTGATTGTTACACTTGGGGATAGGGTGAGACACAGAAAGGGAGGCATCCAAACAGCTCCTACTTTACAAAATTGTTGCTAATCCAAAATGTCAAGTTGTGGGTTGCACAGAATACCAAAGGAACGTGCAGTTATGTAGTGCTTATCATTCCAAGATGATTCACAGGAATTGACATCAGGAGATATAAGGGGAAAAGCACTGCGGGTGCTGGAAGTCTGAAACAAAACCCAGAGAATGTTGGAGAAATTCAGCATCTATAGAGAGAATTAGCATTTCAAGTCCAGTCTGACTCTTCTTCAGAACCTTGTGCTTATTTGAGGAGCGAGAGCAGCCAAACACTTGACCAAACATTGCAGTGCCTGGGAGTGTCTTAAATTGGAGGTTAAAGGAGGGGGTTCCAGAGTTTAGAAGCTGAAACAGCTAAAGGTCACCATCGGGTTATCAACCGACCAAATGGTTGTTAACAAGGGCACAGTTTGCAAATGCTGTCCAAGTTCACACAGCTTCTGAAATAAAAGCCCAGCCACAGTCAACAGCAATGAAGATTCTTGAAACACAACCAGAGTGCAGGGATCTAGATGGAGGCTGCCACAGTGGAGGAGATGACAGAAATAGAGTCGAGAGTGTGATGCTGGAAAAGCACAGCAGGTCACGTAGCATCCGAGGAGCAGGAGAATCAACATTTCGGGCATAAGCCCTTTGTCAGCATCTGAAGCCCTCACTTGCTCCTCCATGACCGACATAGAGAAAGGCAAGGTCACCAAGGGACTTGAAAACAAGCAACAGAACTTTAAAATTAATGGGATTGCATCCCAATAAATAGCAAAGGCCTGGTAATCTATGTACAAGCAAAATGGCCCCAGAAACGATGGATGCATTAGTGGTCATCTCTCACTGTACATTCTGGAACAGTTTGTATGGGTTGGAGGGTAACTATTGTAAACTCACAATCTGAAAAAGGAGTAGAGAGAAAGCCAGCAATTATAAACTGGCCTAGTTTGACACCAGCAGTGGGAAAAATGCTAAAGTCCATTACATACGATTTAATAGCAGAGCACTCGGAAAACAGTGACAGGGTTGGTCAAAGTCAGCATGGATTTGCAAAAGGGTGAATCACGCTTGACAAATATACTGGAATTTTACAGGATATAATGAGTAGAGTTGATAAGGGGGAGCCAGTGGCTGTAGTTCACTTGGACTGTCAGAAGGCTTTTGATATTGCCCCATCAGTGTGCCACATTAAATCACATAGGATCGGGGACAGCGTACTGACATGGTGAGAGAGAACTGCTTGGCAGACAGGAAACAAAGAGTAGGAATAAACCAGTCCTTTTCTGAGTGAGAGCAAGTGTCTGGCGGAGCACTACAGGGACCAGTGTTTGGAACATAACTATTCACAATATACATTAATGATTTTATATCAGCAAATGGCAGGGCAGGCTCAAAGGGCCGAATGGCGTACACCTGCTCCTATTTTCTGTATTTCTATGTGACTCTAAGATATTAAGCTGAAGCCCTGTCTAACCTCTCAGGTAGATGTGGAAGAACAAATGACAAGTATTTGGAAAAACATGAGAGTAATTCAAGATGTTCTGGCTAATATATATCTCTTAGCTAACATCCCAAAAAAGTCCTTATCATACTGCTGCAGTGGGAGCTTGGTGTGCACAAGTGTATTGCTGAATTTCCTGCATTACAACCATGTCTACATTTCAAAACGATACCACTGACTGTAAAAAACTTTTGTTGCATTCTGCGATCATTACTTATGTGGGAGAGCATCTTTATGAAGGTATGTTTGAAGGATTTAACCTTGAAGAAAGCCGAGGAGATAAAAGCTTATTATGTCAGAACAGGAAGGGGCACTCAACCTTTGAACCTTCAATGAGATGATGGTTGATCTGCATCTTAATTGTCAAATTAAACTCCATCTGACCGAGAGCACAGCTATATTGTTCTCAACTGGAATGTTGGACTAAACACTCCCTTCCTTTCCTGTCCAACAAGTCAGATTGTTTAGGCTAAGCTTATGTTCCCTGCTATTTAGAAGGATGAGCGGTGTTCTAATTGAACGTACTGTTCAAATTGAAATTATCCTGACAGCAGTATGGGTGTACCTCCATCACCTAGACGAGAACAATGCGAGAAGGCAGCTCACAACCACCATCTCAAGGGCCACTCAGAATGGGCCATAGATGTTGGACTCAGCAGCAATATCGTGTCCCATGAAAGAATAAAAAATGTCAAATCCCGAAGGGGCTTGACAAGGTGGGTGTTGAGAAACCATTCCTCCCTGACTGGTGAACTGAGGAGATGGGATAACAGACTCTGAGTAAGGTTTGGCGATCTTGCGGAGGAACATTGATTCAGATAATTTCAAACAGGACTGATAGACATTTGGGAATAAAGGGATAAACTGGGAAGCAAAATTAGGATTAAAGATCAGGCATAACCTGATGGAACATGCTAGAAGAGTCAAAACTGCGAAAATTATACAAAGCACTAGTTGGACTACACCTCAAAGACTGTGAACAGTTTAGGGCTCATCTTTCTAAGGAAAGATATACTGACTTTGGAGGTTCACTCTGCTGATATAAGGTATAGAGAGAGTTTCTCATGAGGAAAGGTTGAGTAGTTGGACCTTTATTCATTGGAATTTAGAAGCTTGGGAGGTGACCTTATTGGAACAAAA
Organism: Hemiscyllium ocellatum; assembly: GCF_020745735.1. Taxonomy (NCBI): domain Eukaryota; kingdom Metazoa; phylum Chordata; class Chondrichthyes; order Orectolobiformes; family Hemiscylliidae; genus Hemiscyllium; species Hemiscyllium ocellatum. The sequence goes on along the minus strand of NC_083412.1, from coordinate 96,577,080 downwards.
AAAGGGGACCTGACAGAGCAGATACTGAAAAGGTGGTTTCCCCTTGTGGGTGTGTGTCGGACTAGAGGACATCATCTCGGACTAAGGGGTTGGGACAGAGGTGAGGAGGAATGTCTTCTCTTAGAGGCTCGTGAATCTGTGGAATTATTTATCACAGAGAGCTTTAAGACTGGGTACAGTCAGTATATTCAAGGCTGAGAGAGACAGATTTTTAATCTGTGACAGAATCGAGGGTTATGGAGAAAAGACAGGAAAGTGGAAATGAGGATTACTAGATCAGATCAGCCATGATCTTATTCAACAGCAGAACAGACTTGATGGGCTGGGTGAAGATCAGAGTGGTGCTGGAAAAGCACAGCAGGTCAGGCAGCATCCGTGAAGCAGGAAAAATCAATGTTTCAGGCAAAAGCCCTCTATCAGGAATGCCTGATGAAGAGCTTTGGCCTAAAACATTGATTTTCCCTGCTTCTCGGATGCTGCCTGACCCGTTGTGCTTTGCCAGCACCACTCTGACCTTGACTCTGATCTCCAGCACCTGTAGGACTCATTTTTGCCTTGATGGGCTGAGTGGCCTACGTCTACTTCTACATTCTGAAGAAGTAGAAAGTGAAGACTACAGATGCTGGAGATCAGAATCCATAAGATTATAAGTCAGAGGAATGGAAGTAAGGCCATTCAGCTCATCGAGTCTGCTTCGCCATTCACTCATGGCTGATGGGCATTTTAACGCCACTTACCCACACTCTCCCCGTTTCCCTTAATTCCTTGCAAGATTAAGGATTGATCAATCTCTGCCTTGAAGACATTTAACATCCCGGCCTCCACTGCGTTCCATGGCAATGAGTTCCCCAGGCCCACCATGCTCTGGCTGAAGAAATGTCTCTTAATTTCCATTCTAAATTGACTCCCTCTAATTCTGAGGCTGTGCCCATGGGTTCTAGTATCCCCACCTGGCAGAAACAAATTCCCAGCGTCCACCATTTCTCAGCCATGCATTATCTTGTAAGTTTCTATTAATACTCCCCTCAATCTTCTAAATTCGAACGAACACAATCCCAGGATCCTCAGCCGTTCATCGCATGAGTTGAGAGTGTGGTGCTGGAAAAGCACAGCAGGTCAGGCAGCATCCGAGGAGCAGGAGGATTCCTGATGAAGGGCTGATGCCCGAAACGTCGATTCTCCTGCTCCTCACATACTGCCTGACCCGCTGTGCTTTTCCAGCACCACACTCTCGACTACATTCTGAAGAAGGGTTACACCCGAAACGTTGACTTCTCCACCTCCTGATACTGCCTGGCCTGCTGTGTTCGCCCAGCGTCCTGCTTGTCTTCTTAGGATTCCAGAATCTGCAGCTTTTTTGTCTCTACATCTTCTGGTCTTATTAAATGATGTGAGGAGCCCCTATTTCTGTTCTTGTTTTCCTACTGCTGGAGCTGCTGCAGAGTTGAATGCTTTGACAGTCTGATTGTTGGGGGTTGTTACAAACACAGGAAGTTGCAGCTGACTGCCAGGTCCAGTGTCTGCATGTGGAAGAGTCCCTGTATTCTGAGAGCAGTGTCACGCCTGTTTAAGCAGTGTTTGTGTAAACACGCAGTTCACTTGTATTTGTAAAAGAAGTTAAATGATTTGAGCCATCTGCAAGACAGTAAAATTCTGCCATGGAATCCAATTAGCCATCTGTTCCTTTTCCTTTCGAGATGTTCCAAGGCTTTTTCGAACAAAGGACAAATTTACTTTTATTGTTTTCACTGCCTCTGATTTAATCGCTTAACTACACATTATGAGATGTTTAATAGAATTCTCCCCGCGAAGAAACAATTTTCTGGTAGCATTTCTCAAATGGGATTTGTACCACATCAGCAAGCTCTCAGGAAAACACCACAAAGAATGATCAGCTGCCCAACAGCTCTCTCAGTTCCCTGCTTCAGCTCTGGCCTTCTCAGCAATCCTCGGTTTTAATAGCGCACCCAACATCTGATGTGCCTTTAGATACTGAGTGTTGGAGCTGGAGAATTCCTCCTCTGTCTATATATCTGTTCTTCCCGCTTACTGCTGAACTCCAGGAACACACCGGTGTGGGCAAGAATTGAGTAAAAAGTGAGGTCTGCAGATGCTGGAGATCAGAGCTGAAAATGTGTTGCTGGTTAAAGCACAGCAGGTTAGGCAGCATCCAAGGAACAGGAAATTCGACGTTTCGGGCCAGAGCCCTTCATCAGGAATTCCTGATGAAGGGCTCTGGCCCGAAACGTCGAATTTCCTGTTCCTTGGATGCTGCCTAACCTGCTGTGCTTTAACCAGCAACACATTTTCAGCTCTGGACAAGAATTGAGACAATAAATCTCCCAATGTAGCTCCCTATCGCCAGTGGTAATGCTCTGATCTCACAGCTTTGGGAGATTTTGGAAATGGATACGAATGCAGGTACCTTCCACTATACAGTCTTATAGAGCATCACTCATTATTCAGCAGCCGCTTATCTGTCTATCTATATCAGGTCATTTGGGTGGCATGGTGGCTCAGTGGTTAGTGCTGCTGCCTCACAGCACTTCAGACTGCGGTTCTATTCCACCCTTCGGGCGACTGTCTGTGTGGAGTTTGCACATTCTTCCCGTGTCTGTATGGGTTTCCTCTGGGTGCTCAGATTTCCTCCCACAGTCCAAAGATGTGCAGGTCGGGGTGGATTGGCAATGCCAAATTGCCCATTGTGTCCAAGGATGTGCAGGGTGGACTGGCCATGGGCAATGCAGGGTTTCAGGGATTGGATAGGGGAGTGTGGGTCTGGGTAGGACACTGTTTGGAGGATCAGTGAAGACTTGACAGGGCCTGAAAGGTTTGCTCCTACACTGTAGGGATTTGATCTTATTCCTGTCACTGCCTAGCTCAGCGTTTACCTGGAAAATCAGAACAGGAGTAGGCCATTCAGCCCTTCAAGCCTGCTTCACCATTCAATAGGATCATGGCTGATCATCCACTGTTCCTGCTTTCTCCCCCATACCTTTGGTCCAAAGAACGACATCGACATCGTTCTTCAGTGTTTTGCACTCAACCGCTTTCTGTGACAAAGAACTTCACAGGGTCACCGAAAAAGAAGGGTAGGGTTAAGTTAACTTAAAGGCAGGATGAGGTCAGACTTGGGTCAAATGCCTGATTTTACTCTCATTTTGTCAAGCAGGTAAATTGTAAATGAGAGTGGTTGGAGGAGGGGTTTGAAGATCAGGTGACAGGATGATCAGGTGAGTCAATAGGGGATTACACAAGCTTCCACCCCACTTGGGAACCAACACCCAGTGCTTCAACTAACATTTTGCCAGTAAGTCTATTCCACTTTGGGGAGTAAAGCAGTTAGGTAACAGCCCTTCCCCTGAGGTAGATGAGCTTTTTGAGTTTAGACAACCATCCGTAAGGCCTGTGACTTGACAAGTTCCTGCATTGCTTTGACGAAGCCAACAGTTCATAGACTCCATACAGTGTGGAAACTGGCCCTTCGGCCCAACAAGTCCACACCGACCCTCCAAAGAGTAACCCATCCATAACCATTCCCCCGACCCTGTGATCCAATATTTACGCCTGACTAATGCACCTACCCTACACATTCCTGAACACCATGGGCAATTTAGTGTGGCCATTTCACTTAACCTACACGTCTTTGGACTGTGGGAGGAAACCGGAGCAAACTCGCACAGACACGGGAACGATGGGCAAACTCCACACAGACAGTTGCCCGAGGCTGGAATCAAATCCGAGTTCCTGGCACTGCAAGGCAGCAGTGCTAACCACGAAGCCACTGTGCCGCTGTTGTATGGTGGTCAACGAGCTTGTTGTGGTGTCAAGTGCCAAAGTGGGCGTGTCTTTGGTCATGGTTTAATGACACCATGTTCTTGTCATTTCATATCCTGGAGCCATCAGAAAGTGCCACAGAGTTAGTTTTCTCATAATAAATCACCAACCAGGAAGCTGAAGAGCGATCGAGCAATAAGTCTAAAATACCTTGCAAACTCATGGTGAGAACATAGGGCTTGGGAGTTGGTCAGACGTCACCCATCCTTGGGAAAATGGAAGTATTTTGCACTCAATTGAGTCTCTTTGAGTGTTCATAATTGGGGATGCCTGAAGGTGGGAGGTTAGGAGCAAGGGAGGGAGGAGATGGAGATGGGAACAGTTCCCTTCATTGTCACTGGGACTAACTCCTGGAGCTCCTTCCTGAATGGCATTGTGGGTGTTTCCCACACACAACATGAACACAGCTCAAGAAGGTGACTCACCACCACCTTCTCGAGGGGCGACCAGGGATGGACAATAGGTGCTGAGCTGACCCAACAATACCCACACCCCAAGACTGAATGTGAAAAATGAACTGTCCTATTTCAACGTCCAGAATGTCTGGCTGGTTTGTGAATAAAATCGGACAGACTCCCATCCTGATGTTAAAACAATGATTGCAGATGCTGGAAACCAGATTCTGGATTAGTGGTGCTGGAAGAGCACAGCAGTTCAGGCAGCATTCAAGGAGCAGCGAAATTGACGTTTTGAGCAAAAGCCCTTCATCAGGAATAAAGGCAGTGAGCCTGAAGTGTGGAGAGATAAGCTAGGGGAGGGTGGGGTGGGGAGAGAGTAGCATAGAGTACAATGGGTGAGTGGGGGAGGGGATGAAGGTGATAGGTCAGGGAGGAGAGGGTGGATAGGTGGGAAAGGAGCTAGGTAGATCGGACAAGTCCAGACAGGTCATGGGGACAGTGCTGAGCTGGAAGTTTGGAACTAGGATGAGGTGGGGGAAGGGGAAATGAGGAAGCTGTTGAAGTCCACATTGATGCCCTGGAGTTGAAATGTTCCGAGGCAGAAGATGAGGTGTTCTTCCTCCAGGCGTCTGGTGGTGAGGGAGCGGCGGTGAAGGAGGCCCAGGACCTCCATGTCCTCGGCAGAGTGGGAGGGGGAGTTGAAATGTTGGGCCACGGGGCGGTGTGGTTGATTGGTGCGGGTGTCCCGGAGATGTTCCCTAAAGCGCTCTGCTAGGAGGCGCCCAGTCTCCCCAATGTAGAGGAGACCGCATCGGGAGCAACGGATACAATAAATGATATTAGTGGATGTGCAGGTAAAACCTTGATGGATGTGGAAGGCTCCTTTGGGGCCTTGGATAGAGGTGAGGGAGGAGGTGTGGTCACAGGTTTTACAGTTCCTGTGGTGGCAGGGGAAAGTGCCAGGATGGGAGGGTGGGTCGTAGGGGGGCGTGGACCTGACCAGGTAGTCACGGAGGGAACGGTCTTTGCGGAAGGTGGAAAGGGGTGGGGAGGGAAATATATCCCTGGTGGTGGGGTCTTTTTGGAGGTGGCGGAAATGTCAGTGGATGATTTGGTTTATGCGAAGGTTTGTAGGGTGGAAGGTGAGCAGCAGGGGCGTTCTGTCTTTGTTATGGTTGGAGGGGTGTGTTCTGAGGGCGGAGGTGCGGGATGTGGACAAGATGCGTTGGAGGGCATCTTTAACCACGTGGGAAGGGAAATTGCAGTCTCTAAAGAAGGAGGCCATCTGGTGTATTCTATGGTGGAACTGGTCCTCCTGGGCGGAGGCGGAGGAATTGGGAATACGGGATGGCATTTTTGCAAGAGGTAGGGTGGGAAGAGGTGTAATCCAGGTAGCTGTGGGAGTTGGTGGGTTTGTAAAAAAATGTCCGTGTCAAGTCGGTCATCATTAATGGAGATGGAGAGGTCCAGGAAGGGGAGGGAGGTGTCAGAGATGGTCCAGGTAAATTTAAGGTCAGGGTGGAATGTGTTGGTGAAGTTGATGAATTGCTCAACCTCCTCGCGGGAGCACGAGGTGGCACCAATGCAGTCATCAATGTAGCGGAGGAAGAGGTGGGGAGTGGAGGGCTTTTGCCCGAAACGTCGATTTCGCTGCTCGTTGGATGCTGCCTGAACTGCTGTGTTCTTCCAGCACCACTAATCCAGAATCCCATCCTGATGTGACATGTCTTTTGACAAGTGGGAAATTGACTCCCCTGCTCATCCACTAAGCATTCCTGCCCCAATCTAGACGTGACTCGTCCGGAATTTCCTGCGATCTAATGAGTGAAACTGGTCCTGGATGTAGGATAAGGAATGAGACGGTGAACTCTGAGCTAAAAGAGACAGACAGTACAGCCCAAGGAGAGGTCACTGTCAGCATTCCGAAACCTGTCCTTCCCCCTAGCTTTAGAAATTGAGATGAACTTAGTCTGACATCGGATATAGCCTTTGGGAAATCAGAGGATTTAACCTAACCCTGTAATTACTCAGTAACTACTAATACTAGCTGGAATGAATACTTCACAAGGGATTAGTCTGTTCTGAAAACACTTTGTGACAGTTACAATCTGTTTTGGATGATTATTTTACTTCAGAGGACTGCAAGATTCAAATAATATGGGAGAAAGTGGGAACAGGAAACTGAGTTGGATGATCAGACGGGATCATATTGAATGGCTCGAAGGGCTGAATGGCCGACTCCTGTTCCTAGTTTCTGTTTTGATTCACTTCACCAATAGCAGCCGTGCACCCAGCTTCTCAAGGTTTGGATTCACGTCCTGACCTCTGCTCCTCACGCTCCTCCTGCTTTGACCAAATATTTGGTCATCTGACTTCACATTTCACATCTTTCAAATTCTGTTTGATGATACCGACAGGAAACACCTCACAATGACTTTTAGCCCTTTTAAGGCTGGCATCGAAAGTTGCAAGTTCTTAACCTTGCCCGAAATTAAACTTCATCCTGGTTACAGAGAGATTTCTCACACTGTAGCCAAGTGCAAACAATGACATTGAGCTCACACCCTTTCACATGGAAAACCCAAGCTCCAAAGTGAAGCTGTGGGACTGGGTCATGCTGTTGGTAAGCTGTGACTGGATACCCTGCGCTGCAGGTGAGAAGAATAACATTTTTTAATCGACTCTACCCTCCACTCCCTCTAAATTTCATTCCCATTGGTGAAAGAGGGGCCTGAGCATGAAGGCCATACAGGAATTATTTTCCTAGTTGGGGTGGGCACACTGTTGGATCAGGCAGAGGAACTTTTACATTGGATTTGCCTTACATTGTACCTGACCTGGGAGTGTTTGATGGGGACAGTGTAGAGAGAGCTTTACTCTGTATCTAACCCCATGTTGTCCATGTCCTGGGAGTGTATGGTGAGGGGCAGTGTAAAGGGAGCTTTACTCTGTATATAACCCCATGTTGTCCCTGTCCTGGGAGTGTTTGTGGGGGGACAGTATAGAGGGGGCTTTAATCTGTATCTAACTCCATGCTGTCCCCGTCCTGGGAGTGACTGATGGGGGCAGTGTCAAGGGAGCTTTATTTTGTACCTAACCCCGTGCTGTCCTTGTTGTGGGATTGTTGGATTGGGAAAATGTTGAGAGAGCTTTACTCTGTATCTAACCGCATGCTGACGTTGTCTTGGGAGCGTTTGAAGGGGATAGTGTAGAGAGAGGTTTATTCTGTATCTAACTCTGTGCTGTCCTTGTCCTGGGAGTGTTTGATGGGGGACAGTGTCGAGAGATCTTTACTCAGTATCTAACCCGATGCTGTCCCTGTCCTGGAAGTGTTTGATGGGGACAGCGACGAGAGAGCTTTACTCAGTATCTAACCCGATGCTGTCCTTGTCCTGGGAATGTTTGAAGGGGATAGTGTAGTGGGAAATTTACTCTGTATCTAACCTCGTGCTGTGCCTGTCCTGGGAATGCTTGATGGGGGACAATGTTGAGAACTCTTTACTCCACACTGTCGTACCGCATCACATCTTTTCCTGGCTCCAAGCACCCTCTCTGCGGTAAGCGGAAGTTCTTTTCTACAATTCCCAGAAGGATGTACAGGAACTCCAGAGACGATTCATTGCAGCGAATTAATCTCCGTGGATCAGAACTGGTTGAGATCCAAGTTTTAACTATCTGCAGATTACACCATGAATGATTTATCTGATGAATATATAAATGAACAAGGCAAAAGTTTGCTGGCTGCAAGAAGGTTAGAAGTGGCCACACATTTGCTGAGTCTGCTTAGGGAAGAGAGACTCAGTGTGTGCATTGTGCCTAGCTCTTTCCCCGGGAGTTTATCTGGTTTTATACAGATTGTCAGCCAAGGATCTAACTTGGAGCTGCAGCTCAGCGCACGTGATTACAATCTACAAGCCAGCGATAGAGAAAACGCTCCTTGCTCTCTCTTTTCCCAACAGCTGTCTTCCCCTACACAGGGAATCTCACACTTCCTGCTCTCCTGATAGTTACATAGAACATAGAACAGTACAGCATAGAACAGGCCCTTCAGCCCATGATGTTGTGCCGACCACTGATCCTCATGTAAGCACCCTCAAATTCCTGTGACCATATGCATGTCCAGCAGGCTCTTAAATGTCCCCAGTGACCTCGCTTCCACAACTGCTGCTGGCAACGCATTCCATGCTCTCACAACTCTCTGTGTAAAGAACCCGCCTCTGACATCCCCTCGGTACTTTCCTCCAACCAGCTTAAAACTATGACCGCTCATGTTAGTCATTTCTGCCCTGGGAAATAGTTATTGCCCACATGAAACCAAGATCCATTCCATCGACAGCAACATTAACTCACACAAAGTCACAACTCCATGACCTGAATGCCGTCCCTTCTGCCCCTACAGCTTACAGCCTCTGTACTGGACTGAATAAAAACAGGAAATGGTTTTTCTGCCCCAGTGTGTAGCACGCTTGTGTACGCCTTCCACAGGTGCCTGGACTGGGTGGGGACAATAATGACTGAGCTCTGTTCAGGACATTACCAAAGAGAATTTGACATTAAGCCACACACAGAGTTGGTGAGATGCTTATAAATTCAGTCAAGGTGGTAGGATCTCACAGAGTGTACATACAGGGAGGGAGAATTCCAGAGTTTGAGCCCAGCAGCTGAAGGCAATACCACCAGAGGAACTACAGAGTTGAAAAGGTGTTGCTGGTTAAAGCACAGCAGGTCAGGCAGCATCCAAGGAACAGGAAATTCGACGTTTCGGGCCAGAGCTCTTCATCAGCAATGAGGAGAGGGTGCCAGGCAGGCTAAGATAAAAAATAGGGAGGAGGGACTTGGGGGAGGGGCGATGGAGATGTGATAGGTGGAAGGAGGTCAAGGTGAGGGTGATAGACCAGAGTGGGGTGGGGGCGGAGAGGTCAGGAAGAGGATTGCAGGTTAGGAGGGCGGTGCTGAGTTCAAGGGAATCGACTGAGACAAGGTGGGGGGAGGGGAAATGAGAAAACTGGAGAAATCTGAGTTCATCCCTTGTGGATGGAGGGTTCCCAGGCGGAAGATGAGGCGCTCTTCCTCCAACCGTCGTGTTGTTATGGTCTGGCGATGGAGGAGTCCAAGGACCTGCATTTCTTCGGTGGAGTGGGAGGGAGAGTTAAAGTGTTGAGCCACGGGGTGGTTGGGTTGGTTGGTCCGGGCGTCCCAGAGGTGTTCCCTGAAGCGTTCTGCAAGTAGGCGGCCCGTCTCCCCAATATAGAGGAGGCCACATCGGGTGCAGCGGATGCAATAGATGATGTGTGTGGAGGTGCAGGTGAATTTGTGGCAGATATGGAAGGATCCCTTGGGGCCTTGGAGAGAAGTAAGGGAGGAGGTGTGGGTGCAAGTTTTGCATTTCCTGTGGTTGCAGGGGAAGGTGCCGGGAGTGGAGGTGGGGTTGGTGAGGGGTGTGGACCTGACGAGGGAGTCACGAAGGGAGCGGTCTTTGCAGAACGCTGATAGGGGAGGGGAGGGAAATATATCCCTGGTGGTGGGGTCCGTTTGGAGTTGGCAGAAATGACGGCGGATGATGCGTTGTATGCGGAGGTTGGTGGGGTGGTAGGTGAGAACCAGTGGGGTTCTGTCCTGGTGGCATTTGGAGAGGCGGGGCCCAAGGGCGGAGGAGCGGGAAGTGGAGGAGATGCGGTGGAGGGCATCGTCGATCACGTCTGGGGGGAATCTGCGGTCCTTGAAGAAGGAGGCCATCTGGGCTGTACGGTATTGGAACTGGTCCTCCTGGGAGCAGATGCGGTGGAGACGAAGGAATTGGGAATATGGGATGGAGTTTTTACAGGGGGAAGGGTGGGAGGAGGTGTAGTCCAGGTAGCTGTGGGAGTCAGTCGGTTTATAGTAGATGTCTGTGTTGAGTCGGTCGCCCAAGATAGAAATGGAAAGGTCTAGGAAGGGGAGGGAGGAGTCTGAGACAGTCCAGGTGAATTTCAGGTTGGGATGGAAGGTGTTAGTAAAGTTGATGAACTGTTCAACCTCCTCATGGGAGCACGAGGCAGCGCCGATACAGTCATCGATGTAGCGGAGGAAAAGGTGGGGGTGGTGCCAGTGTAGTTGCGGAAGATGGACTGTTCCACATATCCTACGAAGAGACAGGCATAGCTGGGGCCCATGCGGGTGCCCATGGCAACTCCTTTAGTTTGGAGGAAGTGGGAGGATTGAAAAGAGAAGTTATTCAGGGTGAGGACCAGTTCAGTCAGTCGAAGGAGGGTGTCAGTGGAAGGGTACTGGTTGGTGCGGCGGGAAAGGAAGAAGCGGAGGGCTTTGAGTCCTTCGTGATGGGGGATGGAGGTGTACAGGGACTGGATGTCCATCATGAAGATAAGGCATTGGGGACCGGGGAAGCGAAAATCGTGGAGGAGGTGGAGGGTGTGGGTGGTGTCCCGAACATAGGTGGGGAGTTCTTGGACTAAAGGGGACAGAACCGTGTCGAGGTACACGGAGATGAGTTCGGTGGGGCAGGAGCAGGCTGAGACAATGGGTCGGCCGGGGCAGTCGGGTTTGTGGATTTTGGGCAGCAGGTAGAAACGGGCGGTGCGGGGTTGTGGGACTATGAGGTTGGAGGCGGTGGATGGGAGATCCTCTGAGGTGATGAGGTTATGGATGGTCTGTGAGATGATGGTTTGGTGGTGGGAGGTGGGGTCGTGGTCAAGGGGGCGATAAGAGGAGGTGTCCGCGAGCTGGCGTTTGGCCTCAGCGGTATAAAGGTCGCTGCGCTAAACTACTACCGCGCCTCCCTTGTCTGCCGGTTTGATGGTGAGGTTGGGGTTGGAGCGGAGGGAGTAGAGGGCTGCACGTTCTGAGGGTGAGAGGTTGGAGTGGATGAGAGGGGTGGACAGGTCGAATCGGTTAATGTCGCGGCGGCAGTTGGCTATAAATAGATCGAGGGCGGGTAAGAGGCCTGCACGGGGTGTCCAGGTGGATGGGGTGTGTTGGAGGCGGGAGAAGGGGTCGTCAGAGGGTGGGCGGGAGTCCTCAGTGCCTACTTTTACATCTACAGAGGAACTACAGGGACAGGTACACAATCCTTTATCCGAAATCCTTGGGGCCAAGTGTTTCTCGGAATTCAGAATTTTTCGAATTTCGGAATAAATGACATTTTCACAATGAAATTTTAAAAAATCACCTAACTGCAGACTCATGTGTGACTAGTAGGAGCACTGAGACACAACTGATGCCTGCCCGTACTGGACCACGCCACCATGTCACATCTGAGTGATGTGGTTTGAGTGGGGGTGGAGTTGGATCAACTGCTCGCACACTAAAATGACACTCCCTGAAAATATATCGGATTTCGGAGCTTTTTGGATTTTGGATAAAGGATTGTATACCTGTAGCGCATAAGAGGGCAGGGTTGGATGAGGGTAGTGATGCCTATTGCCAGGAACAGCTGGAGTTCTCAGTCAGATCCATTTCATTCACAAACAGGGAAAAGCAGCACGGATCTGAGACTGAACCTAGCACCTCGGTTAGAAACCAGGCACAGCATTCCCATCGTTTAAACTAATTATTATTAAAAGGCTACAGGGTCACTGTCCCAGGGAACAGCAGAAACCACACATGGTAATTATCTCTTGATCAACTCTATGCCTCTTCCTGTGCTATCTACACTTGGAAACCGAGGAACAGCAATAATTCAAGCTTAATTGGGATATTACAGTTCAGTAATTACAAAGAATAGAGTTACACACAGGACCGACAGAATCATGTCTAATGTTGAGTCAAAACGATTGTCCATGGCGTTGCTCGTAAACCAATAATAATAATTGCAACTTGGGAAAATCATCGAAAGGACAGCAGAAAAGGAGGCCATTGTGCTACAGTGGTAGCTTCCTGGCTTCTATGGCAGGAGACTCGGGTTCAAGTTCTAGCTGTTCCAGTGATGTGTAATAATATCACTAAATAAGCTGATCAGAAAGCATTTTGTAGGAGACCATTGCCCTTGGATTTGGTCAGAGTGAGGAAGTTACAAATTCCAGGACCCCGCTGGATGTGTGAGTGTTAGATCTTGATTAGCACTGCCCTTGTTGTGCAGAGCAACAACAGTCTTTTGAACAGCGAAGGTTACCTCATGTTACAACAGGATCTTGACCAGATGGGCCAATGGGCTGAGAAGTGGCAGATGGAGTTTAATTTAGACAAATGCGAGGTGCTGCATTTTGGGAAAGCAACTCTTAACAGGACTTATGTACTTAATGGTAAGGTCCCTAGGGAGTCTTGCTGAACAAAGTGACCTTGGATTGCAGGTTCATAGCTCCTTTAAAGTGGAGTCGCAGGTAGATAGGATTGTGAAGAATGCTTTTGGTGTGCTTTTCTTTATTGGTCAGAGTATTGAGTACAGGAGTCGGGAGGTCATATTGCAGCTGTACAGGACATTGATTAAGCCACTGTTGAAATATTGCATGCAATTCTGGTCTCCCTGCTAAAGTAAGAATGCTGCGAAACTTGAAAGGGTTCAGAAAAGATTTACAAGGATGTTGCCAAGGTTGGGGATTTGAGCTGTAGGGAGAGATTGGATAGCATGGGGCTGTTTTCCCTGAAGCATCGGAGGCTGAAGGGTGACTTTCAAGAGGTTTATGAAATCATGAAGGGTGTGGATATGAAAAATAGACAAGGTCTTTCCCTGGAGTGGGGGAGTCCAGAACTAAAGGGCATAGGTTTAGGGTGTTAGGATGAGAGGGGGAAGATATAAAAGAGACCTCAGGGTCAACTTTTTCACAAAGAGGCTGGTACACGTATAGAATGAGCTGCCAGAGGAACTGGTGGAGGCTAGTAGACTTGTGTCATTTAAAATGCATCTGGATGGGTAAATGAACAGGAAGGTTTAGTAGGATATGGGTTGGGTGCTGGCAAATGGGACAAGATTAGGTTGGTACAGCCAGTCAGCATGGACGAGTTGGATTAAGGGTCTATTTCTGCGCTGTATATCTCTATGATTCTAAGACATTAATATCCGTTCAGTATGGAAGCAGGCCTCCAAACAGCATTCCATCCCATAATCCTGCACTTCCCATAATCCACTTAACCTGCACATCTTTGGACTGTGGGAGGAAACCCACACAGACACAGGGAGAATATGCAAAATTCACACAGACAGTCACCTGAGGGCGGATTCTAACCTGCGTCCCCGCCATTATGAGGCAGCAGTGCTAACCACTGAGCCATCGTGCCAACCAATTTGACCTCTCAGTTGGGGAAGAGATGTCTTGAAAGGGAGCAGATGATTTCTTCCCTCAACCAGTGACTGAAAACCAGGTAATTCTGTCATTGTCAACTTGGTGCAAGGGATCTTCCTGTGCAGAGAGTGTCCTGTCATATGAACAACAGAAACCACCTCCAAATTAGGGCAATGTCTGTTTGTAAATAGGCATGCGGAATGAAAAAGGACTTTTCTTTTCTTTTGTTTTATTATGTCATTATAATGCAGGAAGGACCCAGTGACTGAGGATGCTTGTTACACTGAAATGAAACATCTGCAGCAAATGGTCAAGAAGTGAAAGATCTTTTTTCCAGCTCATTGAGGCAAAGTTTCATTTCCTCAGCCTCATTATCACAAGCACTGGCTCTTCAGTCACAGGATGTGTCACTGTATGGTGAGCTGGGCACTACCTGCACAGTGGCCTGCCCATAGTGTGTCCAGGGGAAAAAGTACTGTGACCAACTACACCAGCTCCCAGCGAGTCCCCCGCACTGCACTGAAAAGAAATCAAACCCAACTGTAGAGCTGGATGAGACCAGCAAAGCTCAGCAGACACTGGGGATGCATCCAATCTTCCTGCGGCTTTGCAAGATTGCACACAGATCATTGCTTTCTGGAGCTCGGGAAATTCCATCATCTGCTCTGACGGCTGCTTGCACATTGGGAAGTCACAAGTTCAGCAAATTATTGGAGTAATGAAGAGAGAGCAAAACTGATCTCTGTCTAACCCTGTGCTGTCCCTGTCCTGGGAGTGTTTGACGGGAACAGTATCGAGTGAGCTTTACTCTGTATCTAACCCCATGCTGTCCCTGTCCTGGGAGTGTTTGATGGGGACAGTAGAGAGTGAGCTTTACTCTAGATCTAACTCAGTGCTGTTCCTGTCCTGGGAGTGTTTGATGGGAGCAGTGTAAAGGGACCTTTACTCAGTATCTAACCCCATATTGTCCCTATCCTGGGAGTGTTTGATGAGAGGACAGTGTAGAGGGACCTTTACTCAGTATCTAACCCCATATTGTCCCTATCCTGGGAGTGTTTGATGAGAGGACAGTGTAGAGGGACCTTTACTCAGTATCTAACTCCATTCTGTCCCTATCCTGGGAGTGTTTGATGAGAGGACAGTGTAGAGGGACCTTTACTCTGTATCTAACCCCATACTATCCCTGTTGAGAGTGTGGTGTTGGAAAAGCATAGCAGGTCAGGCAGCATCCAAGGTGCAGGAGAATCGATGTTTCAGGCATAAGCCCTTGATCAGTCTACCCATACTATCCCTGTACTGGAAGTGTTTAATGGGGACAGTGTCGAGCGAGCTTTACTCTGTATCTAACCCTGTGCTGTCTCTGTTCTGGGAGTGTTTGATGGGGCTCAGACTCTCATACTCCCACACCATAAATGATTAGCCTCCCAATCATCATTGTGAAGGGGGTCACTGAGGGTATGAGACATTGGAAGGTAATTTCTACACGTGGAGTAGAATTCGCCCAATGGGAGAGGGGAGCGCGGGTGTAAAAGTGCACCAAACTGTACACACAGTGAAAACTAACATGGCCTCCCTCTGATCAGTCCTGATATCCCTCCAGCAGATGGCGTTACCTCCTGCTGCACAGCGTGAGAAACATATTGATTTAATTGGGAAAAGAAAAAAAAAATCAATATTGATTGACTATCAGGAAGCATTGATCTGAGGTTGGAAATACAAAGATTGGCTTGGGAAGATCAATGGGTTAATTGGAGTTGTATCCTTCAAGTCATTGAGAGCAAGAAATTGGGGTTTTTGGCAAAGAGAAAATTTCTCAATCGCAGATCAGGTTTTTGTAGAATTGTTTAGATTTTATCGCTGGGTTTATAATTCAGAGCCCAGATTAATGTTCTGGGGGCAAGGGTTCAAATCTGATCATGGGAGATGGTGACATTTACATTGAATGGAATGTGAGGACAATGGTTCCCATGTTATCACTGTTTATTATTGTCAAAAACCTGTCAAGTTCGCTGATGGTCTTTGGGGAAGGAAATCTTCCACCTTTACCTGGTCTGGCTTACCCGTGACTCGAGATACATGGGAACACCATCCCCTGCAAGTTCCCCTCCAAGCCACTCACCATCCTGACTTGGAAATATATTGCCATTCCTTTTACTGTGGCTGGGTCGAAATCCTGGAATTCCCTCCCTCCAGGCATTGTGGGTCAACCCACAGCCCATGGACTGCAGCGGTTCAAGAAGGCAGCTCACCCCCACCTTCTCAAGGGGTAACTAGGGATGGGCAATAAATGCTGGTTGTGCTAATGATACCTGCATATGTCCCATGAATGAATACCAAAAGAAGTTGACTCTTACCTGTCCTCTGTACAATTAGGGATGGTCAATAATTGATAACTGCATCCCATGAATGAATTTATAAAATGAGATTTGAAAAGCTTTGGGAAGGCCAAGATTTATGACCTATCCACTAAGTGATATGGAGTGGCACGGTGGTTAGCACTGCTGCCTTATAGCGCCAGTCACCCGGGTTCAATTCTAGCCCTGAGGTGACTGTCTATATGGAGTTTGCACATTCTCCCTCTGTCTGTGCAGGTTCCCTCCAGGTGCTCCAGTTTCATCCCAAAATCCAAAGATGTGCAAGTTAGATGGATTGGCCATGCTAAATTGCCCATAGTGTTCAGGGATGTGTAGGTTAGGTGCATTAGTCAGGGGTAAATGTAGAGTAATAGGGGAATGGGTCTGGTGGGATACTCCTCGGAGAGGTTGGTGTGGACTTGCTGGGCTGAATGGCCTGTTTCCACACTGTAGGGATTCTATGATCCCAACAGAAGGTAGTGGTGGTCTTTTTGTTTTGAGCTGCAACAGTCCATGTGTTGTCGGAACACCCAAGATGCTGATAGGAAGGGATTTTCGGGATTTTGACCTCACCCCAGTGCAGGATTGATACTCCCTCCATCTTCTCCCTCCTGGTACCCTGATGCCTCCAATTTCTTGGACATTCCTGGCTATAAACATCTAAGAGGCTTCTATGAATGCAAAAGGGGGGAGTGATGGCCAAGAGGTATTACCACTGCACTCATAAAGGGCTTATGCCCAAAACATCGACTCTCCTGCTCCTTGGATGCTGCCTGATCTGCTGTGTTTTTCCAGCAACACACTTATTGACTAATCTCCAGCATCTGCAGTCCTCACTTTCTCCTTATCACTGGACTGTTAATCTCGAGACCCAGGTAACATCCTGGGGACCTGGGTTCAAATGCCTCCACAGCAGCTGGTGGAATCTCAATTCAGTATCAATCTGAAATTGGAAGTCTAATGATGACCATGACTGAACTGTTAGGAAAATCCATCTGGTTCACGAAAGTCATTTGGGAAAGGAATCTGCCATCCTTACCTGTCACGTGATTCCAGATCCACAACAATGTGGTTGGGTCTTCACTGTCCACTGGATAATTAGGGATGAAGTGAGGATTGCAGCTACTGGAGGGCTTATGATGAAGGATGATGAAGGGTTTATGCCCGAAACGTTGATTCTCCTGCTCCTCAGATGCTGCCTGACCTGCTGTGCTTTTCCAGCAACACATTTTCAGTACCGACCTCAAACGCTTGCTGGCACTTTGCCATTCAACATTGCGTCTTATCAATGTGCAGCCAGCAATGAGCCCTCATTAATCTCTGACTTCTCTCCTTCCTCCCCCACCCAGTCTGTCCCAGCCCCAGACTGTGGCGTTCTGTAAAACCTGTCAGCTTTGCCATCAGTGCAACAACAGAACGTCTGCCCATTGTGCTGCTGAACCTCTGAACTTCCAAACGAAACAACCCTTGTCCCAACTCTGTCCCCATCCCCAAAACTGCACCACGTCGCAATCAATCATTGCTCCCTTATCTTGCTGACATACACTGGCTCCAGCTAAGCAATGTCTTAGATTTTTAGAATCTCATTCTTGTTTTCCAATCCCTCCATGGCCTCATCCATCCTTCTGTCTGTAATCTCCTCCTGACTCACAAACCTCCACGATGTCTGTGCTCCTCTAATTCTGGTCTCCTGAACCCCCCTGATTTTAATTAGAATATCGGAGGCTGTGCTTTTAATCACGTGGATGCTAAACTCTGCAATTCCCTCTCTACACTTTTTCTGCTCCTCTCTCCCTCCTTTAAGGTGTTCCATACGGCCAACCTCTTTAACCAAGCCTTCGCTGACTTTAACTAATATCTCCTTCTCCAGAACAATCGCTAATTCTGTTTGCAATCACCGCTGTGGAGAGTCCTGAGTCATTTTAACCAAGTTAAGCTTGATGCAGGAATGAAAGTTGTTGTTGTTTGATCTTACTTAAACACACACCGCTCACCAATGTGAGTCCAATATAGAATGTCATGCAGTGATTTTGTACCTGTTATAGAGTCATAGAGATGTACAGCACGGAAACAGACCCTTCGGTCCAACCCGTCCATGCCGACCAGATATCCCAACCCAATCTAGTCCCACCTGCCAGCAGCCGGGCCATATCCCTCCAAACTCTTCCTATTCATATATCCATCCAAATGCCTCTTAAATGTTGTAATTGTACCAGCCTCCACCACTTCCTCTGGCAGCTCATTCCATACATGCACCACCCTCTGCATGAAAAAGTTGCCCCTTCGGTCTCTTTTATGTCTTTCCCCTCTTACACTAAACCTATGCCCTCTAGTGCTGGCTCCCCCACCCCAGGGAAAAGACTTTGTCTATTTACTCCATCCACACCTCTCATGATTTTATAAATCTCCATAAGGTCACCCCTCAGCCACCGATGCTCCGGGGAAAACAGTCAATAGACAATAGACAATAGATGTAGGAGTACAGCACTGACTGAGGGAGTATAACACTGACTGAGGGAATGCAGCACTGACTGAGGGAAAGTAGCACTGACTGAGGGAGTTCAGCACTGACTGAGGGAATGCAGCACTGACTGAGGGAGTTCAGCACTGACTGAGGGAATGCAGCTATGACTGAGGGAGTGCAGCACTGACTGAGGGAATGCAGCACTGTCTGAGGGAGTGCAGCACTGACTGAGGGAATGCAGCACTGACTGAGGGAATGCAGCACTGACTGAGGGAATGCAGCTATGACTGAGGGAGTGCAGCTATGACTGAGGGAGTGCAGCACTGACTGAGGGAATGCAGCACTGACTGAGGGAGTTCAGCACTGACTAAGGGAGTACAGCACTGACTGAGGGAGTGCAGCTATGACTGAGGGAGTGCAGCACTGACTGAGGGAATGCAGCACTGTCTGAGGGAATGCAGCACTGACTGAGGGAATGCAGCACTGACTGAGGGAATGCAGCACTGACTGAGGGAGTTCAGCACTGACTGAGGGAATGCAGCACTGACTGAGGGAGTACAGCACTGACTGAGGGAATGCAGCACTGACTGAGGGAGTTCAGCACTTACTGAGGGAATGCAGCACTGACTGAGGGAGTGCAGCTATGACTGAGGGAGTGCAGCACTGACTGAGGGAATGCAGCACTGACTGAGGGAGTGCAGCACTGACTGAGGGAATGCAGCACTGACTGAGGGAGTACAGCACTGACTGAGGGAATGCAGCACTGTCTGAGGGAGTGCAGCACTGAATGAGGGAGTTCAGCACTGACTGAGGGAGTTCAGCACTGACTGAGGGAATGCAGCAGTGACTGAGGGAGTTCAGCACTGACTGAGGGAGTTCAGCTATGACTGAGGGAGTACAGCACTGACTGAGGGAGTGCAGCTATGACTGAGGGAGTGCAGCACTGACTGAGGGAGTATAACACTGACTGAGGGAATGCCGCACTGACTGGGTGAATGCATCACTGAGTGAGGGAGTACAGCACTGACTGAGGGAGTGCAGCACTGACTGAGGGAGTACAGCACCGTCTGAGGGGGTGCAGCAATGACTGAGGGAGTATAGCATTGACTGAGCGAATGCAGCGCTGTCTCAGGGAGTACAGCACTGACTGAGAGAGTACAGCACTGACGGAGGGAGTACAGCACTGACTGAGGGAATGCAGCACTGACTGAGCGAATGCAGCACTGTCTCAGGGAGTACAGCACTGACTGAGGGAGTACAGCACTGACTGAGAGAGTACAGCACTGACGGAGGGAGTACAGCACTGACTGAGGGAGTGCAGCACTGTCTGAGGGAGTACAGCACTGACTAAGGGCATGCAGCACTGACTGAGGGAGTGCAGCACTGACTGAGGGAATGCAGCACTGACTGAGGGAGTTCAGCACTGACTGAGGCAGTGCAGCTATGACTGAGGGAGTGCAGCACTGACTGAGGGAGTACAGCACTGACTGAGGGAGTGCAGCTGTGACTGAGGGAGTGCCGCACTGACTGAGGGAGTACAGCATTTACTGAGGGAGTACTGCACTGACTGAGGGAGTGCAGCACTGTCTGAGGGAGTCCAACACTGACGGAGGGAATGTGGCACTGACTGAAAGAGTACAGCACTGACTGAGGGAGTACAGCACTGACTGAGGGAATGCAGCACTGTCTGAGGGAGTGCAGCACTGACTGATGGAGTACAGCACTGACTGAGGGAGTACAGCACTGACTGAGGGAATGTGGCACTGACTGAAAGAGTACAGCACTGACTGAGGGAGTACAGCACTGACTGAGGGAATGCAGCACTGTCTGAGGGAGTGCAGCACTGTCTGAGGGAGTGCAGCACTGACTGAGGGAGTGCAGCACTGACTGAGGGAATGCAGCACTGTCTGAGGGAGTGCAGCACTGTCTGAGGGAGTGCAGCACTGACGGAGGGAGTGCAGCACTGACTGAGGGAATGCAGCACTGTCTGAGGGAGTGCAGCACTGTCTGAGGGAGTACAGCACTGACTGAGGGAATGTGGCACTGACTGAGGGAGTACAGCACTGACTGAGGGAGTGCAGCACTGACGGAGGGAGTACAGCACTGACTGAGGGAATGTGGCACTGACTGAGGGAGTGCAGCACTGACTGAGGGAGTACAGCACTGACTGAGGGTGTACAGCACTGACTGAGGGAATGGAGCACTGACTGAGTGAGTACAGCACTGACTGAGGGTGTACAGCACTGACTGAGGGAATGTGGCACTGACAGATGGAGTACAGCACTGTCTGAGGGAGTACAGCACTGACTGAGGGAATGTGGCACTGACTGAGGGAGTGCAGCACTGACGGAGGGAGTACAACACTGACTGAGGGAGTGCAGCACTGACTGAGGGAGTACAGCACTGACTGATGGAGTACAGCACTGACTGAGGGAGTACAGCACTGACTGAGGGAATGCAGCACTGACTGAGGGAGTACAGCACTGACTGAGGGAGTACAGCACTGACTGAGGGAGTACAGCACTGACTGAGGGAGTACAGCACTGGCTGAGGGAGTGCAGCACTGACGGAGGGAGTACAGCACTGACTGAGGGAGTACAGCACTGACTGATGGAGTACAGCACTGACTGAGGGAGTACAGCACTGACTGAGGGAATGCAGCACTGACTGAGGGAGTACAGCACTGTCTGAGGGAGTACAGCACTGACTGAGAGGGTGCAGCACTATCTTAGGGAATGCATAAATGACTGAGTGAATGCAGCGCTGACTGAGGGAGTGCAGCACTGTCTGAGGGAGTGCAGCACTGTCTGAGGGAGTACAGCACTGTCTGAGGGAGTACAGCACTGACTGAGGGAATGTGGCACTGACTGAGGGAGTGCAGCACTGACGGAGGGAGTACAGCACTGACTGAGGGAATGTGGCACTGACTGAGGGAGTACAGCACTGTCTGAGGGAGTGCAGCACTGACTGAGGGAGTACAGCACTGACTGAGGGAATGTGGCACTGACTGAGGGAGTACAGCACTGTCTGAGGGAGTGCAGCACTGACTGAGGGAGTACTGCACTGACTGAGGGAGTGCAGCACTGACTGAGGGAATGCAGCACTGACTGAGGGAGTTCAGCACTGACTGAGGGAGTACAGCACTGACTGAGGGAGTACAGCACTGTCTGAGGGAGTACAGCACTGACTGAGGGAGTACAGCACTGTCTGAGGGAGTACAGCACTGACTGAGGGAGTACAGCACTGTCTGAGGGAGTACAGCACTGACTGAGGGAGTGCAGCACTGACTGAGGGAGTGCAGCACTGTCTGAGGGAGTACAGCACTGACTGAGGGAGTGCAGCACTGTCTGAGGGAGTACAGCACTGACTGAGGGAGTGCAGCACTGACTGAGGGAGTACAGCACTGTCTGAGGGAGTGCAGCACTGACTGAGGGAGTGCAGCACTGACTGAGGGAGTACAGCACTGTCTGAGGGAGTACAGCACTGACTGAGGGAGTGCAGCACTGACTGAGGGAATGCAGCACTGTCTGAGGGAGTACAGCACTGACTGAGGGAGTGCAGCACTGACTGAGGGAGTGCAGCACTGTCTGAGGGAGTACAGCACTGACTGAGGGAGTGCAGCACTGTCTGAGGGAGTACAGCATTGACTGAGGGAGTACAGCATTGACTGAGGGAGTACAGCACTGACTGAGGGAGTACAGCACTGACTGAGGGAGTACAGCACTGACTGAGAGGGTGCAGCACTATCTTAGGGAATGCATAAATGACTGAGTGATTGCAGTGCTGACTGAGGGAGTGCAGCACTGTCTGAGGGAGTACAGCACTGACTGAGGGAGTGCAGCACTGACTGAGGGAGTCTAGCACTGACTGAGGGAGTACAGCACTGTCTGAGGGAGTACAGCACTGACTGAGGGAGTGCAGCACTGTCTGAGGGAGTACAGCACTGACTGAGGGAGTACAGCATTGACTGAGGGAGTACAGCACTGACTGAGGGAGTACAGCACTGACTGAGGGAGTACAGCACTGACTGAGAGGGTGCAGCACTATCTTCGGGAATGCATAAATGACTGAGTGAATGCAGTGCTGACTGAGGGAGTGCAGCACTGTCTGAGGGAGTACAGCACTGACTGAGGGAATGTGGCACTGACTGAGGGAGTACAGCACTGACTGAGGGAGTACAGCACTGACTGAGGGAGTGCAGCACTGACGGAGGGAGTACAGCACTGACTGAGGGAATGTGGCACTGACTGAGGGAGTACAGCACTGTCTGAGGGAGTGCAGCACTGACTGAGGGAGTACAGCACTGACTGAGGGAATGTGGCACTGACTGAGGGAGTACAGCACTGTCTGAGGGAGTGCAGCACTGACTGATGGAGTACAGCACTGACTGAGGGAGTGCAGCACTGACTGAGGGAATGCAGCACTGACTGAGGGAGTTCAGCACTGACTGAGGGAGTACAGCACTGACTGAGGGAGTACAGCACTGTTTGAGGGAGTGCAGCACTGACTGAGGGAGTACAGCACTGTCTGAGGGAGTACAGCACTGACTGAGGGAGTGCAGCACTGTCTGAGGGAGTACAGCACTGACTGAGGGAGTACAGCATTGACTGAGGGAGTACAGCACTGACTGAGGGAGTACAGCACTGACTGAGGGAGTACAGCACTGTCTGAGGGAGTACAGCACTGACTGAGGGAGTGCAGCACTGACGGAGGGAGTACAGCATTGACTGAGGGAATGCAGCACTGTCTGAGGGAGTGCAGCACTGTCTGAGGGAGTGCAGCACTGTCTGAGGGAGTACAGCACTGTCTGAGGGAGTACAGCACTGACTGAGGGAATGTGGCACTGACGGAAGGAGTACAGCACTGACTGAGGGAGTGCAGCACTGACGGAGGGAGTACAGCACTGACTGAGGGAATGCAGCACTGTCTGAGGGAGTGCAGCACTGTCTGAGGGAGTGCAGCACTGTCTGAGGGAGTGCAGCACTGACTGAAGGAGTGCAGCACTGACTGAGGGAATGCAGCACTGTCTGAGCGAGTGCAGCACTGACTGAGGGAATGCAGCACTGTCTGAGGGAGTGCAGCACTGACTGAGGGAATGTGGCACTGACTGATGGAGTACAGCACTGACTGAGGGAGTGCAGCACTGACGGAGGGAGTACAGCACTGACTGAGGGAATGTGGCACTGACTGAAGGAGTGCAGCACTGACGGAGGGAGTACAGCACTGACTGATGGAGTACAGCACTGACTGAGGGAGTACAGCACTGACTGAGAGGGTGCAGCACTATCTTAGGGAATGCATAAATGACTGAGTGAATGCAGCGCTGACTAAGGGAATGCAGCACTGACTGAGGGAGTGCAGCACTGACTGAGGGAGTACAGCACTGTCTGAGGGAGTACAGCACTGACTGAGGGAGTGCAGCACTGACTGAGGGAGTACAGCACTGACTGAGGGAGTGCAGCACTGTCTGAGGGAGTACAGCACTGACTGAGGGAATGTGGCACTGACTGAGGGAGTGCAGCACTGACTGAGGAGCTGTCTTTCAGATGAGATGTTAAGCTGAACTCTTGCGTGTCCTTTTTGATGGGGGTAATACATCCTCTACCACTGGTTAGGTTGCGCGTGGAAGATTCAATCTGCTTTCCTGTGCAACATGTATTCCTGAAGAAACAAAACAAACATGCTATCTGCTCCTTCGCAGTTTGCTGGGTGTGGGAGCTGACAGTGCATTAATTGGCTGCTGAATTACTGACATTACAATACTGACCATGGTTCAAAAACTGTTCATTGGCTGAAATGTACTCCATGATCCCCTCAGCATTATAACAAATGCAAGTCTTGTTTTCTGTTCAATCTGTTGGGTAAGTAAATGTTCAACTACTTTCTTCTTTATTTGCTGTCAGTGCCAAGCCACTGGAGTCATTCTGCCCATCGATGTCGATGCTGGCTCTCTCCCAGTGCAATCCCAAAACGATTCCTGCTGTCTTTCTGTTTCCACAGAGCCCAGTCAGCATCTCGCCCTGTCTCCAAAGACGTCCGGTAAATGAAACCTTGACAACAGCAACCCTATCCCTTTAGCATGCTAGACAAAGGATGGGCAGCTGAGGGCAGTGTTATAGGGACATGTGGCAGCAGTTCTCAATAACAGGGTCTGAGAAAAACAGGGGAACAACATTCTCAGGCAGCTCAGGTCAATGTACCACCCAATACACAGGCTACATTCTCATCCCTCATCTACATTCACCAAAACCCACAAAACGTAATAGCAGTCTCATTGAAATATACAAGATTCTGAACAGGCCTGACAGGCTAAATGTGGAGAACTTATCTGTGCTGGACCATGTCCCACCTCTGTTTACAGACACGCAGTTCATGTCAATCCATGTTGACACTGTCCTTTCATCACACCTGAGAGAATATGTAAGACTCTGTCCCTCTTACAACCGACCTCTGTGGCACTCCCAATCAATTACTGTGTGTGTGTGTGTGTGTGTGTGTGTGTGTGTGTGTGTGTGTGTGTGTGTGTGTGTGTGTGTGTGTGTATCTGTGAGCATGACCATTTAGTGTGTGTCTGTTTATTGTATATATGTTTGCATCACCGTTTTGTGTGTGCATGTGTTTATATGTGTATGCACGTTTGTGTGCATGTAAGTGTGTTTGTGTGTGTGTGTGCACGTTTGTGTGCATGTAAGTGTGTTTGTGTGTGTACGTGAATGTTTGTGTGGGTATACATGTGTGTGCATGTACGTATATGTGTATGTGTGCATACATATGTGTCTGTATAGAGGTGTGTGCGTGTACATGTGTGTGCAGGTGTGTGTGTGTGTCTGTGCGCATGTGTGTCTGTGCGCATGTGTGTTTATGTGTAAGTGTGTGTATGTGTTTAGGTAGTTGTGTGTAGGTAGTTGTGTAGGTGTGTGTATATGTGTAAGTGCGTGTGTGTGTATGTGTAGATGTGTGCATGTGTAAGTGTAGGTGTGTGTATGTGTAAGTGTGTGTGTATGTGTTTGTGTGTGTGTGTAATTGTGTGTGTATGTGTACGTGTGTGTGAGTATAGGTGTGTGTAGTAGGTGAGTATGTAAGTGTGTGCGTATGTAAGTGTGTGTCTATGTATGTGTGTGTGTGTGTATGTGCAGATGCATGTGTATGTGTAAGTAGGTGTGTGTCTGTGTATGTGTAAAAGTGTGTGTGAGTGTATTTGTGTGTCTAAGTGTGTGTGTGAGTGTGTGGTGTTGGTGCAGGTGTGTGTGTAGATGTGTATGTGTGTGAGTGTAGCCGTGTGTGAGTGTAGCCGTGTGTAGTGTTTGCATAGGTGTGTGTTTATGTGTGTGTGTGTGTAGGTATGTATAGGTTTTTGTGTGTAGATGTGTGTGTGTATGTGTGAGTGTATGTGTGCATGTGTGTTTGTGTGTCTGTGTGTATGTATATGTGTGTGTAGATGTGTGCATGTGTGTAGGGATGTGTGTGTGAATGTAAGTGTAGGCGTGTGTGTGATGTTTGTCTAGGTGTGTGTGTGGATGTGTGCTTGTATGTAGCTGTGTGCATGTGTGTGTGCACGTGCATTTGTGTGTGTGTGTTTGTGTGTCTATGTGTATGTGTAGGTGTGTGGCTGCTTGCAGAAGAACAATAGGGAAAACAGAATTTTTCACCCCAACCCCCACCCTCACCCCACTGCCCCCAAGAGAGGCTATGAGACACTGCCATTTGTCTCAGTCCGAGTGTGCCCTCGATAAACCTGGAAGGGACAGGCACAGAAAGACCATTGCTGCTAATGAGTGCTGGGGAATAGCTGGAACCCTGACCTGAGTGTACAAACAGAACATTCTCAACGCATTCTGAGAAACACAGTGAGAAAAAAATTCACCTCCTCCCCCTTTAGCCTCTTCCCCTCCTTTAACCCCCACCCCCCAGACAAAGCTTCGAGGCTGTCAAAAAACAGGGAGTCAGTACATTTCATGTAGCACAATTGGCCCCATTGGTGGCTTGTTTGATCTGTATTAGGAAACACCTTAGACCTTGCTTCTAGTTAAAACTGAGGCCTTGACATATTATATCATTGAGCTGGCACATCCCCCTCTGCTCTGTCCCAGCATCAATTACT
Organism: Hemiscyllium ocellatum; assembly: GCF_020745735.1. Classification (NCBI taxonomy): domain Eukaryota; kingdom Metazoa; phylum Chordata; class Chondrichthyes; order Orectolobiformes; family Hemiscylliidae; genus Hemiscyllium; species Hemiscyllium ocellatum. The sequence goes on along the minus strand of NC_083412.1, from coordinate 96,550,711 downwards.
GTGTGCTCAGAAACCATGTGCGCTACAATCGTCAGCGATAAAGTCTTAATCTTTGTGCCCCGACCTGAACTCTGACCCCTGAAAGGTCACCCTTTCCCCATGTAGCTTACACCAATCGGTCAAAGCCCTCCCTACAACTGCAAGGACTCAAGCCTTTTTTTAATCGCACACTTTGCTCCAAATCCCTGTTGTCCCATTTGCACATGAAGTTGATTTATTTTCGGAATTCTTGGTCAGAAACTGAGCTGCCTGGAAAAGTGCACCCAGCAGCTGCATTGCACTCGGAATGTGTTGACTTTCACCCGTCTAGAAACTACTAGACATAAACTCGGTGGACGATGTGCAGCCTACATACACACATGTGATGCACACATCCAAGTGGATTGGTGTTTATACTTGGAAGAGAGTGGTCCATGCCCTCCATCTGTTGACTTGCCCTTTGAGGTGTTACAGGTCTTTGTTTAAAAGCAGATTTGTAATGGGAAGGCATCAGCTTGTTATGTGAAGTGATCAGCGTTTCTGTAACTTTGCAGTTTCATCAATCTGGTTAATGAACACTTTGATAAAACAACTTTGTTTGAGATGGTCGACAACATAGATGCAGGATGGATGTTCCTGATGAGTAGGGAGCCCTGAACCAAACGTTCCAAAGTACTTGAAATGTCTTAACATTCAAGGCTAGAGACTGAGTCCTGGAAAGTGGGATTAGTGTAGATTTAACATAGCTTTTGTCAGTGCACACTGAATGGACCAAATAGCCTTAATCTGCACCATACAATTCTATGATATGAACCAACAGTTGTACTGTAAGGCTACTGGGATGAGGAGAAATGTCTTCACCCAGAGAGTGGGCAGCCTGTGGAATTCTCTGCCACAGAAAGCATTGAGACCAAAACATCGAATGTTCTCAGGAAGCCACTAGACATAGTCCTTAGGGCTAAAGGGATCAAGGAGTATGGGGAGCAAGTGGGAAGAAGGGACTGAGTTGGATAGTCAACCATGATCATATTGAATGGTGCAGCAGGTTCGAAGGGCTGAATGGCCTCCTTCTGCCCCAAGCTTCTATTTTTACACAAATGCAAATTCCTGATCTTGTTCTGGTCTGTCTGTGGGATGCTTCATAGAAGAAAGGCTCTGCATTTTTATAGCAACTTACTCAACTTCAGAGTGTTGGAATGTGCTTCACAGACGACGAAGTACATTTTCTATTGCTGTCATGTGGGCAGCACAGTGAATAGCCACACTGCAGAATACCACAGTCAGCAATGTGAAGATGACCAGACAGACGGTTTTAAAGATGGCATTTGAGGGACGGACATTGTTGACCTTTGAAATAGGGCCAGCAGAGACCATTAACAGCGTGCTCCACTTAGGTGTACCATTTCTCACATTTTTATTCACATACTCTCAACAATCTTTCTTCAACCTGCAACCACTAGTATCTCAAGAGAACACCATCTCCTGCAAGTTCCCCTCCGAGTCACTCACCACCCTGGCTTGGAAGTATTTCTCCGTTCCTTCACTGTTGCTGGGTCGAAATCTTGGAATTCTCTCCCTGAGAGCACTGTGGCTACCACCCCAAAGAAGACAGTGGGCTACCAACTCCTTGTCAGACAAGTAACAGACATCAGCCTGGCCAGGAACACTGAGATGCTGAGACTAATTTACTTTTTAAACATCAGTCACGTTTCCTGAAATTGAGTGGCTTTCATTTGCTTTTTGGGAATGGCTATGGACCGAGTGCGCAAAATCATAGAATCCCTACATACAGTCACACAGATTTTCAAGTTTTGAGAAGGTTTGTAGCTCAGGATGAGGTTTTAGATTACATGAACACCAACTAGCCACAAAAAGACATGACCCTCTCTCACTAGCATCCTCAAATATGGATGAGGAAGGACACCACTTCGACTGGGACAACACATCCATCCTAGGAGAAGCCAAACAATGACACGCACAAGAATTCCTAGAAGCATAGCATTCCAACCGGAACTCTATCAACAAACACATCGAGTTAGACCCCATCTACCACCCCCTGAGAAAAAGAACAGGAAGTGACTTCACCACCAGAAATAACATCACCACAGGAAATTACATCACCAACCCAAAGAAACCCAAACATATAAATTGAAGGCAGGAATTTTCAGCATTGCTTCACCTGAGGCCCACTGAAGATGTTACCTAGTAGGGTAACGAAACGTCTGGAAATTAACCTTTCAACTCAGCGAGCAAACCTACATCCAGTCACAGAAATATGCAGTACGGAAACAGACCCTTTGGTCCAACTCATCCAAAACAGGTCCTTTGGCCCACGCAGTCCACACCAACATCCAAAGAGCATGCCAGCCAGACCCACCCCCACATACCCTATCCCCATAACCCTGCATTTCCCATGGCTGCTTCCACTTAACCTGCTCATCCCTGGACACTATGGGCAATTTAGCACCCTAACCTGCACACCTTTGGGCTGTGGGAGGAAACTGGAGCACCCGAAGGAAACCCACACAGACACGGGGAGAATGTGTGAACTCCACACAGACTGACGCCTAAGACTGGAATCAAACCTGGGTCCCTGGCACTGTGAGGCAGCAGTGCTCACTACTGAGCCACTATGCTGCCCCCATAGGACTAGGGTAGGCAGTAGTATATTGTTGGCAGTACAGACTCAATAGGCTGAAGGGCCAGTTCTGTACTGTACATGATTCTATGTATGTGTATTGGTGCTGAGCAGGGGGGCATAGGGAGAATGAGTACCAGGCTGGAGTACTATACAGCCAACATAGAATGGCAAGAGGAAGAGATGGGATGAAAAGGAAGATGGCGGGGGTGGGGACAGGTGTGGGTAAAAAGGGGAGAAAATCTGTAAAGAAAGCAGCACAAAAAGATAAAACTTTCCTCAGACACGGCTTTGCTCTCTCTCTCTAAGTACCTGCTCGGGGGGTGAGGAGAGTTGGTTCAGCAGGTGGGAAAGCTTCTATATTCCATTCCGACAAGTGATGGCGGCTGTCGGAGAGGGGGAGGGGGATGGGATGCTGGTGTAACATGTGCCTGAGTCTGAAATGCTTCTATACGCAGTAGTGACAGACAACACTCCTGGGTCCCATTATACTGCCCAGGGCCTGCCGAGGGGATACAATGAGACAGAGGGGATTACATTTATGGAGTTCTGATTGCCCCTCATTTTCATGTTATCTGGCTATCAGCCAAGCCTGGTGATTTGACTGTCTGCGCTGCACCTCTTGAGGATGTTAAGATCTTGTTGCGAGGTTGTTAAACTTGTAGGCGATCTTTGTCAGACCACACTTGAAGAACTGCACACACGTCTGGTGTTTCTGTAAAGGGTCCGGAGGAGGTGCAGGGATGGTTCTGACATTGGTAACAGAACTGAGAGGGTGGAATGATCAGGAATAATTTAAGGAATTGCGGTGCCAACAGAAATCCTGAAAATTATTGCATGGGATAAACTGAAACATAAATCAAGTTATGGAGGGAGTCATAAACAAGGCGCCAAAGTTAAGAACATCTGGAACAAAACAACAATAAGGACACCTTTCATGGAAAGTGATTAAAAATGTGGGACTGGCTCCTACAGGGAGCGGCTGAGGTGAATATTATAATAGATTTAAGGGGAAGCTGGATTAACACATGAGGCAGGGGCAGAAGGATGATAACTGACAGGGTAAGATGAAGCAGGGTGGGAGAACGTTCCTGTGAAATGTTAGCACTTGCGTTTAGGCTGTACGGTCTGTTTCTATGCTGCAAATCTGACGTAATTTTCTCTGTGAAATGGAGGCAGGGAAATCAGGTGGAGGTGTTTCGCGCAGAAATGTCAGACCAGGGATTTGACGTTTAATGTCCCATTCATAGGCATTAACACACAAACTCCAGCTCTCCAACTGCACTGGGGCTTAAAGTTGACCACATGCATTTTGCTTCAGATCAGAATGAAGACGATGTTTATGTATGTAGAAGCTGTTTTTGCTGATCAAAGTTCAGATGAAACAACTTCACTGGAGTCTTGGCTTCTGATCAAGCGGCTGACTTAGCAGTCCCCCGAAAGCCGAGTTAATTAGTCCACCACCCAGCGTGATGCTGAGTCGCCTGAGCTCGGGCATCAGCTGTGGCTCAGTGGGTAACACACTTGCCTCTGAATTAGAAGGTTGTGGGTTCAAGACCCACTCCAGGGAATTGAGCACAACATTCATTGTTGGCACTCTCAGGGCACCGTTGGTAATTTGAATTTCCAACTCAACTCTCCTCTCTTCAAAACCCCAGCATGCTGACTGAGCAAGCTGGAACAGTGATGGATCGACTCTCTTTCCATGGAGCATCCCTGGATTTTGGGAGTGGGGAAAGTCAGGTTTCAATCTGTCCTCAACCAAGTCTGACAGTGACTCTGTCCCACAGAGGCCTGAGTGAAGCAATGCTGCAGTGGGTATTGTACAAGGTAACAGTTCTGAAATGATTGCTGCTGAGGACTTGAATTAAGTGCCACTCAATCCAAAGGGGGGAGGGGAGGGTGGGGGGAGTGGGTGTGCATGGAGGAAAGAAAAAGAAATGAGGACAGTTGAAACCTTATACTGAGAAGGAATGATAAATGAGGAGATTGCATCTATAAATTAAGCAGGATCAGGCAATTAGTGCATCTGAGGTAAAGTACCAAGTTACTGTGTGATGCTTTTGAGTGGGGTCAGATTCATAGGGAGCATATTGTCTTGCTGTTGAATTGTCCCTCAGGGAGTTATTTTGCCCAGGCACTTCCCCGTTGCCTGCATCCCCCCCCTGCCCTGGGAGGGGGGACACAAGCTTGTTGCCAAGGATACATCAAACTCCTGATTCTGGAACTCATTTCTCGCAAAGGAAGGGCAGTTCAGCGTGCGAGATTTGTCCCAATCTACACTGTCCTGCTTATAGTGGATGATCATTTCTCCCTGCTCTCAGCTCTCTTTCCATCCAAACCCACCATGATATCCACACCATCCCAGCTCAGACCTCCAAACTTTCCAATTTCTACCATTGCCATACTTCAGCTACCTGGACACTAAGTTCTGGAGTTCCTTTCCCCCCCCCAGTTCTTTCTCACCGTTTTTATTCCTAGAAGATGTCACTTGAAGCCCACCTCTTTAGCTGTGGTTTTCATCACCCATCCTAAGGTAGGCCATAAGACGTAGGAGCAAAGGTAGGCCATTTATCCCATCGATTCTGCTCAGCCATTCAACAAGATCGTGGCTGATCTGATAACCCTTGACTCCACTTTCCTGCCTTTCCCCCATAACCCTTGATTCCTGTACTAATTAAAAATCTGTCTGACCCAGCCTTGAATTTGCTTAATGACCCAACCTTGATAACCCTCTGTGGTAATGAATTCCACAGATCTCGTATTATACTGTTGAGTCATAGGGTCATACAGCACAGTCCAACCAGTCCATGCCAAACATAGTCCCAAACTAAACTAGTCCCACGTGCCTGCTCCTGGTCCACATCCCTCCAAACCATTCCTATTCATGTACTTATCCAAATGCCTTTTAAACATTGTAACTGTATCCACATACACAACTTCCTCAGGGTGTTCATTCCACATGTGATTCTGTGCAAAAACATTTTCCCCTCATGTCTTTTTAAAATCATACTCCTCTCACCTTAAAAATGTGCACCCGAGTCTTTAAGGCCCCCATCCTTGGGGAAAGACAGCTACCATTAACTCTCTCTATGCCCCTCATTATTGTATAAACTTCTTTCAGGTCACTTCAACCTCCTACACTCCAGTAAAACAATCCCAGCCTATCCAGCCTTTCTTTAAGAGTCAAACCTTCCATTCCCTGCAACATCCTGATGGATCTCTTCTGAACCCCCTCCAGCTTGATAATATCCTTCCTATAACTGGGTGACCAGAACTGGACACAATACTCCAGAAGTGGCCTCACCAGTGTCCTATACAACCTCAACGTAACATCTCAACTCCAATACTCAATGGACCTTGGAACCACTGGACTCATTACCTGCGCCCCTCTGAACATCTTACTGTTTAAAGGGCCGACCAATGCAAGTTGTTGTTGTTATCTAAAATTTTTTAAAATTTAAAATATAAACACTCAAATTTGAAACTTGCATATGTCGAATGAATTTACCATGAAATGGTTAAAATGGTTGCTGTTGAACAACAGCTTGTACATCAATCATTCTTTCTGCTGTCATGACTTCCTGAAAAATTACAATAAATTTATCAATCGTTGTCAGAATCATGGGCGTGTTAGATTAAACCCATTGCAACCTCCTTTGTGCCACTTTCCACATGCAATGTGCCCTGTAACTATTGGGCATAATTACAGGTGATGCAGCCTGTATGTGGTCTGTAAGCTTATGTTGGCTGCGAGTGTAAGGTAATTAGGGTTTGTGGCACTGTCATAATTAGCAGGCCTGTTGTGCTGTTCTCCCAGCATATGACAACCATAGACTGCCTAACCCTCTGAGAACAAGACAGATGAACAGCCTCTGAACGCTGGCCCTTTGAATAATAGTGCTTCCTTTACCTCCTGGCCCTCTGTGGTTCCTCTCTCTCTCTCTCTCTCTCTCTCTCTCCATACTCTCTGTCTGGCTTGCCTGTTTCACTTTCCCCACATAACCCTCGTCTGCAGATGTCGCAACAATAGGGCTGTGCCAACACTGCCCTCGGTCCTCAGCCTGGGGTGTGTCCTTCAGAGATTGAAAGGGTAAGGGAGGGAGATGGAGCATGTCAGGCTGGGTATGTCTCGCTTTTGTGGTACAGAGGGACCTCTTCAATGGGTACGTGTGTTCTCCAGCTCAGCTCAGGAGGGAGAGCAACGGTGGCATTATAGGGCAGTGACGCAGTGGCACAGGGCAAGGGGTAGGGAGCTGTTTCAACCTGTAAGATTCTCCTAACTCTCTTCACTTTAACTGCCTCAAGGCAGCCCCTTCCTAAAAGCCCAAACTGACCAGCAACTGGTGACTTAGGGAAAAACAGAGGTGGGAGAGGATGTGTTATAGAGGGGAGGAGAGAGAGAGAGAGACAGCAACAAAAAAAACACATATCCCCCAGAATCCAATGGGCCACTGAAAGGGCCTGCCTTCAGATGAAAATGACATTGCTGCATCTTACATTAGTCCTCAAGTCTGCCAACTCTTCTGGCTCAGTGTTTGCGTTTCCTATCTCTGGATCCAGGAGGTTTGGGTTCAGGGTATACCTGTTCCTGAGACGTGTAATAACATGTGGGCGGCACGGTGGTTAGCACTGCTGCCTCACAGCGCCAGAGATCCGGGTTCAATTCCCGCCTCAGGCAACTGTCTGTGCAGAGTTTGCACATTCTCCCCGTGTCTGCGTGGGTATCCCCCGGGTGCTCCGGTTTCCTCCCACGGTCCAAAGATGTGTAGGTTAGGTGAATTGACCATGTTAAATTGCCCCATAGTGTTAGGTGAAGGGGTAAATGTAGGGGTCTGGGTCTGGGTGGGTTGCGCTTCAAAGGGTTGGTGTGGACTTGTTGGGCCGAAGGGCCTGGTTCCACACTGTAAATAATCTAATCTAATCTCTGAATGGGTTCATTAGGAAAATATCTACTATGCGAAATTCCTGCAGTGATGTCATGCACTATCAAACGTAAATTATCAGGTCATTATCACAGTGCTGTTTATGGCAAATTAGCTGCTGAACTTCCCACATTACAGCAAAAACTATACTTCCGAAAGTAAGGACTTAAGAGTCATAGTTATATACAGACCCTTCACTCTAACTCATATATGCCAAACAAATGTCCTAAATAAATCTAGTCCCATTTGCCAACATTTGATCCACATGCCTCTAAACCCTCCGATTCATTTACCCATCCAGATGCCTTTTAAATGTTGCAATTGTACCAGCCTCCACCACATCCTCTGGCAGCTCATTCCATACACGCACCACCCTCTGCATGAAAAAGTTGCCCTCTGAGGTCCCTTTCAAATCTTTCCCTCTCACCTTAAACCTACGCCCTCGAGTTCTGGACTCCCCCACCCCAGGGAAAATACTTTATCTATTTACCCTATCCATTCTCCTCATGATTTTATAAACCTCTATAAAGTCACCCCTCAGCCTCTGACACTCCAGGAAAAACAGCCCCAGTCTATTCAGCCTCTCCCCATAATTCAAACCCTCTGGCCCTGGCAACCTCCTTGTAGATCTTTTCTGAGCCCTTTCAAGTTTCACAACATCCTTCCCATAGCAGGGAGATAGAATTGAACACAATATTCCAAAAGTGGCCGAACCAATGTCCTCTATGGCCACAACATGACCTCTCAACTCCTATACTCACTGCACTGATCAATAAAGGAAAGCATACCAAACGCCTTCTTCACTATCCTATCTACTTGCGAGTCCACCTTCAAGGAACAATGAACCTGCACTCCAAGGTCTTTTGTTCAGCAACACTCCCCAGGACCTTACCATTAATTCTGCCCTGCTTTGCCTTTCCGAAATGCATTTATCTAACTTAAACTCCATCTGCCACTTCTCAGCCCATTGGCCGATCTGATCAAGATCCCATTGTATTCTGAGATCACCTTCTTCACTGTCTACTACACCTCCAATTTTGGTGTCATCTACAAACTTATTAACACCTGTCAAACTACTTCATTGGTCATGGCATATTTTGAGACATCCAGTGATGAAAATTATCGTATGAATGCAAATCATTCTCTGACAATTAAAACCCTTCATGATTTTAAAGGCCACAGTCATGTCTCAGCTTTCTCTTTGCTAGAGAAATCCCAGTGATGTTCGCAGGAAGTCAAGATTAATATGTGCCACAGAGGACAGGGTGAGAGAGATGGACCATCTCCAGTGCCAACCTTACTGAGAAGTATAGTAATCAGTGGGTAGCTGTTGGGCAAATGCCTGATTTGCTTTGTTCACTGGCCTAATAAATTTGGCATTAGCCAGTAACCCTCATGTTCCGAGTGAGACTGAGTGCACGATAAAGAGCGTAAGGGAAGTTTGGGTGGTCTGATGAAGAGAAAATCATCAGTGAGACTATCAGCAGTACTGTGAAATCTCCACTGAGATTTCACAGCACGGTGCACGGGCAGCACAGTGGCACAGTGGTTAGCACTGCTGCCTCACAGTCCCAAAGACCCGGGTTCAATTCCTGCCTCAGGCGACTGTGTGGAGTTTGCACGTTCTCCCCGTGTCTGTGTAAGTTTCCTTCGGGTGCTCCGGTTTCCCCCCACAGTCCAAAAACATGCAGGTTAGATGAATTGGCTAAATTGCCCGTAGTGTTGGGTGAAGGAATAAATGTAGGGTTATGGATCCGGGTGGGTTGCGCTTCGGCGGGTCGGTGTGGACTTTTTGGGCCGAAGGGCCTGTTTCCACACTGTAAGTAATCTAATCTAATCCATCCCAGGGAAGATGGATCCTTGGTGCCTCGGTGCAGATTTGACCCTGTAATGTAGGCCCTGGAGCAAAGACGGAGCTGTTAGAATTTATGCCTTCTATTTGAAGCATTGTTTGAAAGCAGCTTATTCTGCTCTGCTCTGTTCACTCAGACACCTCCTGCAGAAATCCCTTCTTTCCTCACTCCACTTTATCAAGCCTTTATCCCCACCTTCACAAAACTGGACAATCCCCAAACACAGGAGGAGGCCATTCAACCCATTGTGCCTGTCTGTCTTTGAAAGGGCTATCCACATTTGTATTTCTTGAATGTGGGCATCACTGGCTGGGCCCGCATTCATCGGTCATCCTGCATTGTCCTCAGGGCTACCGCAGAAGGTAGTTACCACATTTGCCGTGGGGCTGCAGGCCAGACCAGAAAAGATGGCAAATTTCCTTCTATATGGATAGGTTTTGTTATTGATAATCAATACCCCAGATTTCCAATGAGTTTCTCATTCACTATCAACCAGGCTGAGAGTTGAAGCAATATCCCTTCTTGGTTTCGTTTGTCAAGTATCTGACAAATGATGTCAGAGTAGAAGCAGGCCATTCAGCCCATCGAGTCTGCTCCACCATGAAATGAGATCATGGCCGACCTAATCATTCTCAACTCCAGTCTCCTGCCTTATCCCAGTAAATCTTGATTCCCTTACTGATTGAAAACCTGTCTGCATGGAATCTACACATTTACTTGCCTCTTGAGAGAAAAATTCCTCCTCATCTCTGTTTTAAATGTGTGACTGCATACTCTGAGCCTTCAGATTGATTGAGATGAGGAGAAACTTTTTCTCTAGTGGTGCTGGAAAAGCACAGCTGGTCAGGCAGCCTCCGGGGAGCAGGAGGGTTGATATTTCAAGCGTAAGCTCTTCATCAGGATGTAGATGTGGGTTTGCTCGTTGAGCTGGAATGTCCACTTTCAGATGTTTCATCACCATACATGGTAACATCTCCAGGTGAAGCTTTGTCTGGAGGCTCACTGAAGATGTTACCTCGTAGGGTGATGAAATGTCTGAAAATGAACCGTCCAGCTCAGCGAGTGAGCCTAATCCAGAACCTCAACCTGAGCTACAAATCTTCTCAAAACTCACTCTTCATCAGGAATTTCTTCTGTAGCCCGATGACCAACTGCTACTTTAACACTAAAGTAGGCCTCAAAACTGACAAATCAATAACTGTCTCCTTGCAGAGGGGTCAAATTATATTTGAAATTGTTATTTAAAAAAAAAATCACATGCACCAGCTGTAATTGAGTGTAATGTGAATCCTAGGTATTTTGAGAGCCTAACCAATGATCCTGTGCTTGTGAAAATGAGGTAAAGGAAGGTACCAGGCTCCAGCAAGATCCGTGAAACAGGAAATTAAGCTCAGCCCTTTGTGAGTTATTAAAAGCCAGATTTATTGGCACACTTACTGATTCTCTAGTGCAACATGTTCTGACTGAGAGACAAAAAAAACCCTGGATAATGCTTAGTGGAGTGAGGAAGAGAGAGAGAGAGAGAAGGCACAATGGAGCAATTGCCCTGGGGGGCTTTGATACAATATGGCCTTAATGTCAAAGGTCAGAACCCTTGCACAAATTGGATACACTTTACATAGCCATCTACATCAATAAATTACCATCCTATTCTGTGGCAGCCACTAACACAGTCAGCCCGAGGTACATTCTCGTCAATAAGCGCTGCGCTTACAATCCACAAAAGGTGCGAGTCTAATTAGGGACATTCAGCAGCCAGTAACCTCTGGCTACTCCATAATAGCCTCCTTCTCTTCGCATGACTTCTGAAAACTAATTACTGCACTGCATTGTGTGGTGGGACCTGGGCTTGTTTACATTCTCTGAAGGCCGCACTCAGAATTTGGAGATGGATCAGGGTCTCCACATGGATGGTGAGATGCTCCAGTGGGTATTGAACCAGTCACAGTCACTGCACCGTGATGAATTAATGCAAAGGCGTTGCTGGAGCCTGAGTGCCCCTGGACCAGAGGAAAGAGATTCAAGATGGGCCTCCCTCTACCAATCTCAAATGTCTCCTCAAAACCCTTGCATGAGAAATCGAAAGTCTGCATAGTTGAGGCTCTCCCAACCTAACTCCACACTCCTCATGATTTCTCCTAACCTTCCTCCAACAAAAAAAAAGGCACCTTCAAAGGGATCAGAAGGCATATGGGATACTTGTTTTAATCAGTCAAGGCTTTGAATACAAGGGTGAGGAGGTTATGATGGAGCTGTATACAACGGTGTTTAGGCCACAAGCTGGGATACTGTGTGCAGTTCTGGTTCCCACACCACACCACCACACATGGTGGAGGGGGTGCAGAGGAGATTCACCAGGGTGCTGCCTAGGATGGAGTGATCCAGCTGTGTGGAAGGACTAGAGAGGTTGGGGTTGTTTTCCTTATGTTAGAGAAAGCTGAGGGGTGTACAAGCTTATTAGGGGCAAAAGTAGGATAGATAGTGTGAAAGGTTTCCCTTAGCAGCGGGGTCAATATCCAGGGGGTTAGAGTAATGAGCAGGGGTTTCAGAGGGGAACAGAAATTACACTCAGAAAGTTGTGCCTAAAAGGTTGGTTGTGGAGGCAACGGTCAGGATTTTGAAGAACTATTTAGATGAGCACTTGAAAAGCCATCATAGACAAGGCTATGGACCCAAAGCTGGGAAATGGATTGGAATGTTTGATGTCTAGCACATGTGTGATGGGTCAAAGGGTCTCTTTCAGTGCTGTAAAACTCTATGATTCTGTGGCAGCAGCATTCCCTTAGCCCAGGTTCCAAGCCTGAAGTGAAACCTGTGGATTCAGAAGCGACATCAAGTGTTCCCCCTGAAGCATAACTTACACTGAAGGACAAACTGGCAAAACAATAGCAGTGCCCTTCTCTTAAGGAGGGTCTTAAAGGAAGAGCAATGACAGGGAAAGGAATTTGGGAAAGGAATTCAAAAACTTAACAAAGCTCTGAAAAAGGGGAAAAAGAATGGACACAAAAGTCTTCATCAAGAACGCTTTGACTAGGTACACAGAATGAATAAACAATCTCAAAGAATTACAAAGGAGCACAGCAGGCTTGATGGGCTGAATGGCCTACTTGTACCTTCCCCACTTTTCAGAAGATGTTCTCAACATGTCGCCTGGCAACGGACTGCAGCGGAGGCAGGTAAAATTACTGAATACCTTAGCAACATGTAGCTCTCATCCCCAAATGTCGCCAGCTGTTATCAGGCAGTCAGTTCCTCAGATGTTCGATGTTTAAGAGTTAGTGTCCATTGCTTCGGAGAAACCAAGCAACTTCGATCTGTTGCTGTTTCTATTCATTGGCTTGATGGGGTGTCAGTAAATACTTTAACAGCCAGATAGGGGAGGCAATGGTGGTACTATCACTGGACTGTTAATCCAGAGACCTAGGGAATGTTCTAGGGACCCTGGTTCGAGTCCTGCCATGACAGATGGTGGAATTTGAATTCAATGAATATCTGGAATTGCAAATCTAATGACAACTATAAATCCATTGCCAATTGTCATAGAAAAAGCCATCTGGCTCACTAATGTCCTTATGGGAAGGAAACTGCCATCCTTACCTGGTCTGGCCTACACGTGACACCAGACCCATAGCGATGGGGTTGACTCTGAACTGCCCTCTGGGCAATTCAGGATGGGCCATAAATACTGGACTAGCCAGCAAGGGCCTCATCCCGTGAACTAATCAAGAAATAAAAACACTCACGCACAAGGTAATGCACAATACCACGTGCATACATACATGTATGCGAGCATACATGAACTGATATGGGAATTCTAATACACACAAACACATATGAACACAAGTCAGCACATCAGTAAACTACAACACTCATATGTACATACATAGATGCATAGACACTAACACACACTCACATACATGCCAATATGATACAATAATATACACATGAATATAAGATAGATATGCACATAACACACACAGATTCACACAATAGTACAGACTAACACACACTAGTGTACATACAGATACATACATACATTAGTGCACACGTAAATATTCACTGATAAGCACAAACAGTAACACATTCATACATTCACATTCACAAATATTCACACAGACTAACAGATAAGCCTCAACACATATACATACACACTGACAATCAAGTACATGCACAAGCCAATTTCACATTAATGTACACACAGTTACAGATTTGCTAATGTTTGCATGAACATACAGGCACAAGCAGAATGTGGTCACACATGTACATGCTAGCACATACACAGAGCTGCATGCACACAAAACAGGTGCACTTACTCACATACACTCCAACACACACTACCATTGAGTGAGAACACTATGAACCCAAGCCCAGTTCTCGGGATTAGAGCCCCAAATTTGATACCCCGGTGTAATATTTAAGGATTGATTTCTCTGCTCCAATATCAAGCAATAGCTCCTTTGAAGGCCTTGATAAACTGACACCTCTTTTGCTCCATCCAGTAGATTATTTTAATGGTAAAGATTCCATAGTAGTCAGGAGGTGAAAGAAGTTCTCGCAAGTGGGGTGGCCAACATTACACACGCATCTAACTTCCACCAAAAAAAAGTCATTCATCTCCCTCCTATTTGTGGTAGCATTCCAATATAGAAGTTTATCCTACATTTACCAAACTATCAGCACACAAACACATTCTCTCTCTCTCTCTCTCTCTCTCACACACACACACACACACACACACACACAGAGTCTCTCTCTCACACACACACAAAAACTGCCCCACCCAACACACACACACACATATTCTCTCACATACACACACAAGCACATTGCCCCTCTCTTTCTCACACACACACACATAACTGTCTCTCTCTCTCACACACAAACCATCCCCCCACACACACATTCTCTCACATTTACCAAACTATCAGCATACAAACACATTCTCTCTCTCTCTCTCTCTCACACAAGCACACTGCCTCTCTCGCTCACACACACACACACACACACACACATACTCATGCACAGTCTTTCTCTCTCTCTCACACACACACAGAGTCTCTTCCTCTCTCTCTCTCTCTCTCTCACACACACACACAAACTTACTCTTGTCAATGAGTTTTAAGATGTTCAATGGGAAGACAAGTTTGAACAAAGTCAAAGTAAATAAGGCAGACAACAAACTGCATGCACAGGTCCCTTGTGTCTTTAATGGAGATGCTCTCTACATTGTGTATGTTTTAAAGTAATTCAGGACTGTCACTAGTGAAAACATGGCATTGGAACTTCATGGCTGTTGGTGTTTGGGGAAAGCCAGTGTCTGCCCATGTCTGGAGCTTTGAAGGATGTGTCTTGTCAAACAGTCATGAGGGATGGTACCAGTAAGGTCTCTCATCTTCAGCAGAGCTGCACTCCACCACCCGGGAACTCTGCCTGTAGTGTGTAAAAGAAAGAAAGAACTTGCATTGATATAGCACCTTTCACAACCTCAGCATGTCCAAAAGGATTTCATATCAAATGAAGTACTTTCCTCCTGTCCAGTCCCTGTTCGAATATAGGGAACATCAGTTAATTTACACACAGCAAGATCCAACCAACAAGGACTGAACTATCTGTTTCCAGCCACGTTAGGTAAGCACTGGTCAGAAGATATTTTGGGTCAGGACCTCAGCTGAATACACTGCAAGAGAGATGTCACCGCCAGCAGGGGAGCACTGCTTCAGCAGCACACTGGAAGTGTCAGTCTGGACCAAGAGGTGACTGCATTGAGAGGAACTTGAACCGAAGACTTCCTGGGTTAGACGTGAGCATGGTGTAACCTCAAATCTGCCTTCCTGCCTAACCCTGAGAACCTTTCAATTGCATACTTCATATGCACCTATCGACCTCTGCCTTAAAAAATATTCAAAGACTCTGTTACCATCAAATGTTAAGGAAGAGAGATACAAAGAAATCACTGGAAAATGTTCTGAGCCATAGGATTAATTAATACTTGGAAAGGCAGGGGTAGTCAGCACAGATTTGTTGGAGGGAGATCCTGTCTGACTAATTGAGTTTTCTGGCAAGGTCACTTAATATATTGATGAGAGTCATGCAGTTGATCTAGCTTACATGGAGTTCAGTAAGGGCTCTGACTAGGTAGGTCCAAAAGCTCATGAATCCAATGGAGGTTGGAAAACTGGATTCAAAATTATCTTGCAAATGGGAGGCAAAGGGTGATGGTGGAGGTATCTTTGCTATTTGTTATGTACATTAAGGACTTGGATGTGAATGTAGAGGTATAATTAATAAGTTTGCAGATGATATGAACATTGGTATAGTTGTTGATAGTGAGGACGATGGTCTCAGGCTGCTGTCTGATAAAGGTTAGTTGATAAATTGGGCAGAACAATGGCTGACAGAACTTAATCCCAATAAGTGTGAGGTAATGCATTTTGGGAGGTCTAATAAGGGAAAGACTTACACAATGGATGGTAGGTGTTTAGGATGTACTGAAGAACAAAAGGACCTGTTGTACAATTGTGTAGATCCCTAAAGGTATCAGCCCAGGAAGACATGGTGGTGAAGACAGCGTACAAGATGCTTGCTTTCGTTAGCTAAATCATAGAATATAGGAGCAGAGAATTCTTGTTACAACTTTGTCAAACATTGATTAAGCCACAGATGGAATATTGTCTCCAGTTCTGGTCATCATTGGAAGGATGTGATTGCACAGGAGAGAGTGCAGAAGAGATTCATCAGGACGTTGCCTGGGATGGAAAGTCTCAGTTATGAGGAGAGACCAGGTAGGCTGGGTCTGTTTTCCCTGGATCAGAGAAGGCTAAGGGGCCATCTGATTGAGGTTTACAAAATTATGAGAGGCATCGATTGAATAGATCATGAGAATCCTTTCCTCACAGCCGACGGGTCTAAGATCGGAGGGCATAAGTTTAGATTGAGGAGTAAGTAGTTAGAGGGGATCTGAGGAAAATTATTTTCACCCAGAGGGTGGTAGAAGTATAGAACAAACTGCCTGAGGAGGTGGTGGAGACACAACATTTATGACAAGCACTTAAAACACCAAGGGATAGTTGGTATTTGTTAGTCAGCAGAGACATGGTGGGCCAAAGGGCCCTTTTCTATGCAGTATGACTCTGTGACTCATCTAATCTCTGCTTTAAATTGGTGAAATCTCACTTTTAAACAGTGGCCATTAGTTCTAGAATCTTCTACAAGAGGAAGCATTCTCTCCACATTAACCATGCCAAGACCTCTCTTACGTATTTCAGTCACGTTAGCCCTTATTCTTCTGAACTCTAGAGGATGGAGGTCTAGCATGCCCAATCTTTCCTCATAAAACAGCCGACGCATTCCATGTGTTAATCCAGTTAACATTCCCTGAACTGTTTCCAACACATTCACATTCTTCATTGAGGGGATGACCAATGAGGGGATGACCAATGAGGCCACCTCTAAATCTGCTCGTGAGGGAATAGAGTCATAGAGATGTACAGCATGGAAACAGACCCTTTGGTCCAACCCATCCATGCCCACCAGATATCCCAACCCAGTCTAGTCCCACTTGCCAGCACCTGGTCCATATCCCTCCAAACCCTTCCTATTCATATACCCATCCAAATGCCTCTTAAATGTTGCAATTGTACCAGCCTCCACCACTTCCTCTGGCAGCTCATTCCATACACGTACCACCCTCTGCATGAAAAAGTTGCCCTTTAGGTCTCTTTTATATCTTTCCCCTCTCATCCTGAACCTATGCCCTCTAATTCTGGACTCCTGACCCCAGGGAAAAGACTTTGCCTATTTATCCTATCCATGCCCCTCATAATTTTGTAAACCTCTATAAGGTCACCCCTCAGCCTCTAACACTCCAAGGAAAACAGCCCCAGCCTGTTCAGCCTCTCGCTGTAGCTCAGATCCTCCAACCCTGGCAACATCCTTGTAAATCCTTTCTGAACCCTTTCAAGTTTCACAACATCTTTCCGATAGGAAGGAGACCAGAATTGCACGCAATATTCCAACAGTGGCCTAACCAATGTCCTGTACAGCCGCAACATGACCTCCCAATTCCTGTACTCAATACTCTGGCCAATAAAAGAAAGCATACTAAATGCCTTCTTCACTATCCTATCTACCTGCAACTCCACTTTCAAGGAGCTATGAACCTGCACTCCAAGGTCTCTTTGTTCAGCAACACTCCCTAGGACCTTACTATTAAGTGTATAAGTCCTGCTAAGATTTGCTTTCCCAAAATGCAGCACCTCGCATTTGTCTAAATTAAACTCCATCTGCCACTTCTCAGCCCACTGGCCCATCTGGTCAAGATCCTGTTGTAATCTGATGGATGGTAACTGGCTTGGTGGGGAAAATGTATCCCTCAATCAATATTACTAAAATTCAGATGACCTCATCATTATGACATGGCTGCTTGTGGGATCTTGCTGCACAGGGGTTGCTCCCAGATTTCCCCATCGTGGAGCAGACTTTCACTGCCAAAAAATGCTTGGCTTGCAGTAAAATGCTTTAGAGTGCCCGAGATAGTGAATGGCAGTGAAAGAAGGTAGGTTCTCTCAGATTTAGTTTTTATTTTTCATGCCAGTGATACTTTCCCTGTTGGACTGAATGGCCTCATGCCGTGGCCTTAACACAGGTATCGCCACAGAGGAACCAGTCCTTTCCGCTCACACAAAGATTGACAGGCCCACTCAGAATGAGTGTGGGGGTGAATTTACTGGGGAGAGGGCACAACGTCAGGGGGGGTGGAGGGTTAAGGGAGGGGGAGTTACCCCTGATGGGCATAGGGACAGCCCAAAGATAGACGAGTAGTGTGGAGCTTTTATTTATCCACTCATGGGTATGTGATTACCCATCATTGTCCATCCCTAGTTGCCCCTTGAGAAGGTGGGGGGGGTGAGCTGCCTTCTTGAACCGCTGCAGTCCATGTGCTGTGGGTTGACCCACAATGCCCTGAGGGAGGGAATTCCAGGATTTCGACCCAGCGACAGTGAAGGAACGGCGATAGATTTCCAAATCAGGATGGTGAGGGGCTCAGAGGGGAACTTGCAAGGGATGGTGTTCCCATGTATCTGCTGCCCTTGTCCTTCTCAAAGCCAGAGGCCGTGGATTTAGACGGGAGGTTTGGTGGGTGGGAGCACTGCTGGCTGTCGATAGTATAGGAGGTAAAAACAATGACTGCAGATGCTGGAAACCAGATTCTGGATCAGTGGTGCTGGAAGAGCACAGCAGTTCAGGCAGCATCCAAAGTGCAGCGAAATCGACATTTCGGACAAAAGCCCTGTATTCCTGATGAAGGGCTTTTGCCCGAAACGTTGATTTCGCTGCACTTTGGATGCTGCCTGAACTGCTGTGCTCTTCCAGCACCACTGATCCAGAATGTCGAGAGTATATGCTGCTGTCACTGGCATTGATGGTGGAGGGACTGAAGGAGCTGGGTGGGATGCTTCATCCAGGATGTTATGGATATAGGCACTTCAACAGCAGACTGGATATGGACAAATTCAATTCTTCTCTCATTGTTGAGAAATGACATAAACACCACCAACAAGAAACAGTGACAATGTGACAGCTCCAAAAATCAATGTTTACTCATTTTAGGTCAGCAATGCAATACCACCTGCTCTAGTTACGAATAATCATCTTGTCGTAGCAAATCATAGGTTACTGTAACATGAGAACCTCATAATCCTTCTCGAACACTTTTGTAAATCTTTAGTTCCTGCAGATGGAGTGGCTGGAATCCACCTGATGTTCCCACACAAACTGAAGTAAGAGCTAGTGAAGGAGTTAACTTGTGAACCAAGGTACTGAACCAGGTACCAACAAATACCTCTGCCTGTCAGGAAAGGGTGGCACGGTGGCACAGTGGTTAGCACTGCTGTCTCACAGTGCCAGAGACCGGGTTCAGTTCCGCCTCAGGCGACTGACTGTGTGGAGTTTGCACGTTCTCCCCGTGTCTGCGTGGGTTTCCTCCGGGTGCTCCGGTTTCCTCCCACAGTCCAAAGATGTGCGGGTCAGGTGAATTGGCCATGCTAAATTGCCCCTAGTGTTAGGTAAGGGGTAAATGTAGGGGTATGGGTGGGTTGCGCTTCGGTGGGTCGGTGTGGATTTGTTGGGCCGAAGGGCCTGTTTCCACACTGTAAGTAATCTAAAAATTTGAGAAGCTGGTACCAATTCTACTCTTTTCTTATATCTCTGACTCACTCCGCTCCAGCTCTGCTGGCTGTGCCTTTGGGTAGTTTTGGACATGAGTCCTGGAATTCATTTGCTTGCCAAATCCACCTCACTCCCACCCCCTCAAAAATCTCTTTAAACCATACCTCTTTCACACAGCCCTCAGTATTACCTCCTAACCCAGCTCAATGCAGTGTTAAACTTTGTCTAATAATTGTTCTTGCAGAGTGGCTTGGAGGTTTTAATGAGTTAATTGCGCCTTTGAAATACAGTCAGTCCTTCTGTAACGCAATGGTTGTGTTCTGGTGTAATCTCGTTATGTAGAAATGTCACATTTTGGAAACAGCACTTAAAGTGTTGGCACTGTAATTATGTCACAGCTAAGATATGGTTTAAAAAAATTGTGCTTTACAAACAGCATCTCCAATTCATCAATCATATTACAGTGAATTTATGTTGAGCAACGCGCGTTATAACAGAATAACCTATAGAAGGATGCATAGCAAGGGGTATAACTCCTGACCCATACAGTGTCACTGAGCAAGGGTGACTGTGAGAGAGGTGTGTTACGCAGGTACAAGTGTGCAAATACTGGCTGTCAGTGGATTGTATGCAGCAGCAGATGGCCTGACAGTTCTCTTCTGCCTTCTTTTTGCCCAGGGGTACAGAGTCTAATTGTGGCTGAGATCAGGTAATGGACTGTGTGGTTGGGAAAGGAGCTGGGGCCTTATGGTCACAGCTGCCTGAGCTTAGAGACACCGAATGATCCAAAGTGGTGTGATTTAGCCCAGAGAGCAGAAGATGGAAGATTCACCTTTCGGTTTGCACATCCGCCCTCCCCCTCGAGCTGGCTTCTGCTGGTTCACAACTCCCTAATCCAGTCCTCAGCTTGCCCAGACCAACAGCCACTGGGTTTCCTAATGGGAGGATGGCCTTTGACATGTGGAATTAAATATTTAACACTTTTTGTCAGCCGATATTTTGAGAAGTGTTCATTCATTTGAAGAGCATGTCAAAATTCATTGCAGAGTGATCCTGAATAGCACTGAAAAATATCAGCACTAACCCACTCTATTCTGAAATTCCCTTCCAGAAACCAGCCACCTCTCAGCTTCCCCTCAGGGACGGCTCCCTTCACATTATTACCATCTCAACAGCCTCAAGGGCTTTCCCTGGTGAAATGAAGTAAAATTAGGATCCTAATAGGCAGTCCACTCAAGCTTAAACGTGCCGGTAATCTTGTTCTGAGACCTTCTTTATTATCCCAGCTACAATCGCACTCTGCTGATCATGAAAGACCAACGACTGATTAAAAAAATTCATGGAATCAAAGGAGTATTTACAGGAGAATAAACCTCATTTCATATTTAAAGGGGGGGTGGTGGAGATGGGCTAGGGGTAGCGTGGGATTGCTTGATTTGAATCTCTGGCTGTGACAGATGCTCAAAATGCTTCTCCAGCCCTGAAACCTCGGCTCTCACAAGAAGACTATGTCACTAAGTGAGGAGTGACTGCACATTCTCAGCATCTCATTGCAATGTTAATGGTCTGTATTTTTAACCCAGGCTAGGTGTGACAATCAGGACACTGGGACCATTTCCAGTTTAATAAAACATTAATTTAACGGCATGGAGTGCAAGCAGGGACCTCAGTCTAATCATTGCAAAGTCAAGATAGTGTCTGTATATATGTACACAAAGACATTTTCTATGCACTGAGGGTATATGTATGTGCTTTTGCATAGGTAAACCTGCTTCTGCTGGTGAATGTGGATGTGATTTTAGACATGATACAGGTGGGACAGCATGTGAATGACAGGTTTAGTTTTTTAAAAATTAAATAGCCTTCTGCAGTCCAATAGACCAGTGGGTCTCTTCGGTTCACACAAAACAAATTGGAGAGGGTGCAGCCAGTTTCAGTATAACTCCCACTCATTTGATTTGATTTGATTTAATTTTTTAGTCATATGTACCTAAGGACAGCGAAAAGCTTTATTTTGCTAGCAGCTTCTTCAGGATCTGTATCCCAGAGGGAGTGAGCACATTCAGGATTTGTATCCCAGTGAGAGTCAGCCCCTTCAGGATCTGTATCCCAGTGAGAGTCAGCCCCTTCAGGATCTGTATCCCAGTGAGAGTCAGCACCTTCAGGAACTGTATCCCAGTGAGAGTCAGCCCCTTCAGGATCTTTATCCCAGTGAGAGTCAGCCCCTTCAGGATCTTTATCCCAGTGAGAGTCAGCCCCTTCAGGAACTGCATCCTGGTGGGAGTCAGCACCTGAGGTGGAGCTATGAGGTGGGTGAATCAGTAACTATAATATGAGTTGATGGCATTTTCCTCTGCACATTGAGTGACCATCAGCAATCCCTCAGGCTGCCCCATTTTGAGCACACCATCAGAGATGCTCATTAAAACAGCCACATAAACTACAGCACTTCCCCCTCACATAATATAAAACCAAACTACTCCCTATCAGTGTTTGTATAGTATGTTGATAGGTGTAAGTGTGTGACATATCTCCTAACATGTTTTTGTTTGACTGTCCATAAGTGCCTTGATAGGTCATTAAGTATATTCAAGTATGAGACAGACAGATTTTTAATCATGAAAGGGATCTAAGGATATAGGGAAATGACAGGAAAGTGGAGTTGAGGATTATCAGTTCAAGAAAAAAATTTCTCCAGATGTTGGAATCCAAAATAGGCAGGCAGGAGGCTGGAAGAACACAGCAAGCCAGACAGCATCAGGAGGTGGAGAAGTCGACGTTTCGGGTGTAACCCTTTCTCAAGACTGGGGTAGGTATGGGGGTGCTGCAGATAAAAGGGGTGGTGGGGGCAGGATGGCAAAGTGGCTATAGGTAAAGACAGGTAGAGTGTATGACCTGGTTGGTCAATGGGAGGAATGAATCTGGTTGGTGGCAAGGAGGAGTGCAAGGGAGGGGGAGGGGCTGGAAAGGGAGTTGGTGAATGGGAACGGAGGTTATTTGAAACTGGAGAACTCAATGTTGATTCCTCTGAGCTGGAGGCTGCACAGGCAGGAGGTGAGGTGTTGTTCGTCCAATTTGCGGTGTGATTCGTTGAAGCAATGGAGAAGGCCAAGGATGGTCATATTGGAAAGGGAGTGGGAAGGGGAATTAAAGTGGGCGGTGACTGGGAGGTCCGGTCAGCCCCTGCAGACCCGGCTGTGACGCTCGGTGAACCATTCCCTAAGTTTACGTTCGGTCTCTCCAATGTAGGGAAGACCACATTGGGAGCACGTGATGCAGTGAACTAGGTTGGAGGAGAGGCAGGTGAACCTGTGTCTCTCCTGGAAGGACTGTTTGGGGCTGTGAATGGAGACGAGGGGGCTGCTGTACTGGTAGGTTTTGCATCTTTTAAGATCTCATGAAATGGTGGAGCTGACTTGATGGGCTGAATGGCCTAATTCTGCTCCCACACCTTACGGTCTCATGGTTCTTGTGTAAGTGTGTGTGTGTGTGTATACATCTGACTCTGTCTGTATGACTGTGTCTGTGGGTATGTCTGACTCTGTACATTACTTCCTTTGCATTGTTTGTTAGCATGCACATTCTGCCTGTGTCAATCTGACCGTATCTGTGATGTACACAGAAATACGGAGAAACTCAGCAGGTCTGGCAACAACTGTGGAAAGAAAACAGAGTTAATGTCTCAAGTCTAGTGCTCTGTCTTCAGAAGGATTGTGTTCTGCAGGTGGGTTACTGGACACTGGCATTTTAGTTCTGCTTCTAGTGATATAGAAGGAGATGCTGGGGAGAGAGAAATATTTTCTGCACTTTTTCAGGTGTTTCCTTACCCTCAGCTGCAGCTTTATGAATACCATATCCCTTTGTTTAAATGCTTTCATGGGATGGTGTGTCACTGGCTAGGCCCAGTATTTATTGCCCATCCCCAGTTGCCCCTTGAGAAGGTGGGGGTGAGCTGCCTTCTTGAACCGCTGCAGTCCATGTGCTGTAGGTTGACCCACAATGCCCTTAGGGAGGGAATTCCAGGATTTTGACAGTGAAGGAACAGCGATATATTTCCAAGTCAGGATGGTGAGTGACTTGGAGGGGAGGTTGCAGGGGATGATGTTCCCAATAGAGACAGGCAATATGAGCTGGTCTGGCCAACGATACCCATATCCCACGAGAGAACAAAAGCACCATCACAGAACGAAATCTGCAAACCCTGACCAAAATTAATAAATCATCCCTGGACAAACAAATAGCCCAGGCCATTCGAAAACTTCCATCTTGACTAATCCATCCCCTCTGCCTTCACCACGCAAGGAAGGGTTAAACTAAAGCATTTTAAAAATAAGTCGCTGTGCTTGGAGATGTCCCGAGGACATAAAAAGCTGCATAAATCCAATTTCTTTCTTGGCTGCCCTTCACTGTGAATTGTTGTTACTTTCTGCTATATTTTTTCTTACTGGCTACTAACTTCTTGTCTTCTGGGATGGAGAAGTCAAATTGTTCAGGAGTAGGTCAGTGGGGAGGAGAGTGGACTGAGCAATCTGGACAATGGCTCTTTCGTGAACGGTTTAGCCATGGAGTGGGAGAAAAATGGAATGGTTTCCAGCAGAAGGGAGGGCTAACATTCTGAGAAATGTTAGGCTGCACTGGTTAAGAGTGTTTGGTACCCAGGGCTGAGCACTGCAATCTTTTCAGATCACTCAAGATTCAAGATCAATTGATATCGAGAAATGTGTGGCGCGAGCTCGTCCAAACATTTTTATACCTCATCACGCTTTCACACCAACCCCTGCCACAGCCATTAACAGTCCCCCCATACTGCTCCGTGGGGAAATATAGCTTAATATTACATTTGTGCAGCAGAGTCTACATTTTTTATTTATTGAAAAGCAGTCTGCCGTGAAAGAGTGAAGGTGCAACCTCAGAATTACCTGACCCAGCACTGATACACTCAGATTCACCCAGGGAATTGCAAATAATAACAAAGCTGAACAAGACACAGTCTAGTACTGGGAAGGTCTGCATCCACTGTACTGTAACAGAGTTTACTTACTGCTCCTTATGTACAGAGAACAAAATATATATACATGCACTGCTCTGCTGGGATAGCGAGAAGATGGGAAAACAATTTTCCTGCAGGTCCAGGACCGGGGATCATGGTTTAAAGATACAGGGTATCTACAGGAAGGGTAATCCCAATGACCAGGGTCCCAGAAGGTTCAACAGTACTTGGATGAGCTTGTGAAATGTCATAACATTAATGATGAGGGGCCAAGTGCTGGAATTTTGGTCTGATACAGATTTAGAGTTGTTTTTTATTGGTGCAGACTTGAATACAGAAAGGCATCGTCTGCATTGTATGATCCTATGATGCTTTCCAGCAGTCACTGTCTAAGGATACAGAGTGGGCCATTTTGGACTGAGATGAGGAGAAACGTCTTCCCCCAGAGAGTGGAGAGCCTGTGGAATCCTCTGCCACAGAAAGTAGTTGAGGCCAAAATGTTGAATGTTTTCAAGAAGGTGTTAGATTTAAGTCTAAGGGCTAAAGGGATCAAAGGATATAGGGAGAAAGCAGGAACTGGGGACTGAGTTGGATGATCAGCCATGATCATATTGAATGGTGGAGCAGCCCTGAAGGGCCGAGTGGACTCTTCATGCTCCTACTTTCTATTTTCTATGTCCAGAATGTGACCGACTGTGAATCCCTCTCTGCCTGCAGCTTATCATATAAGACATAGGAGCAGAAATTAGGCCATTCAGCCCATCAAATCTGATCCACCAGTCAATCATGGTTGAAACGTTTCTCAACCCCATTCTCCTGCTTTCTCCCCATAACCCTTAATCCCCTTGATACACAAGAATCTTTTTATTTAATTCATTCAAAGGATGAGGGCATCACTGACGAATCCAGCATTTATTGCCCATCCCTAATTGCCCAGAGGGCAGTTAAGAGTCAAGCACATTGCTGTGGGTTTGGAGTCACATTAGACCAGACCAGGTAAGGATGGCCATTTCCTTCCCTAGAGGACATTAGTGAATCTATCCATCTCACTCTTAAATATACTCAATGACCTGGCCTCCAGAGCGTTCTGTGGCAGTGAACTCCACAGATTCCCCACTCTCTGGTTGAAGAGGTTTTTCCTTATCTCCATTCTAAAAGATCTTCCCTTTACTCAAAAGCTGTGTCCTTGGATCCTCGTTTCTCCTACCGATGGAAACATTAGAGTTGGAAGGAATAAAGTATCTGCAAAGTGGATGGCAGTCATGCTGTGAAAACAAACTGAGCAAACTTTCCAGCTCTCCCCATCCTCTGGGAACACGGTCTGGGTGGGCAAGGGAGTCTCAGCTCAGGAGCATGGAGGGGAGGTGGGTTGGGTTTCAGTGTGAGGTCAAGGGGCAGTAAGTATGAGGGTGGGGTCAGTTTAAGGGGTGGGGGCTCACTGTCCCTTCCGGAGGGTGTCGGTCAGTGGGAATTTGAAAGGGTAGTAGTGTGGGATGAGGGCGTCTTTTGAGTTTGGAATGGTCAGCGTGAACTCAAAGCTCAAGGTGAGTGTAGTGAATAACCCCCCCTCCTGACTCCCTAAAGCCTGTCCACCATCGACAAGGCACAAGTCAGGAGTGTGATGGAATACTCCCCACTTGCCTGGATGGGGGCAGCTCCAACAACACTCAAGAAGCTTGACACCATCAAGGACAAAGCAGCCCACTTGATTAGCACCACATCCACAAACATCCACTCCCTCCACCACCGATGCTCAGTAGCACAGTGTGTATTAGCCAGAATTCACCAAACATCCTCAGACAGCACCTTCCAAACACATGACCACTTCCATCTAGAAGGACAAGGGCAGCAAGTACATGGGAACACAATCCCCTGCAAGTTCCCCTTCAATCCCCTCACCATCCTGACTTGGAAATACATCGCCATTCCTTCACTCTCACTGGATCAAAATCCTGGAATTCCCTCTCTAACAGCATTGTGGATCCACCTACAGCACATGGACTGCAGCAGTTCAGCAAGGCAGCTCTCAAGGGGCAAACAGCCAGCGACACCCACATCCTGTAAATGCATTAAAAACATCTTGTTCCATCTGGCATTATTCAAAACATTGAGAGTGCAAAACCGGTTATAATATTCCTGCAGAAAATGGTATATTTTCTTTGGATGTGCTGCAGAACTTGTAGCATTAAAGCCTGAATTCATCAGATGTTTGCAGAGTAATGGCAGAATCGGCAGCATGAGCTGAGTCTGAGTTTGGGTATATCTTCGCTTCTTGCTAACAGAAGGTTGGAACAATCACAAGTAGCTAAATGCCTTTTCATGCTCTTTATGCCTCTTCACTGCATAAAGCGATGGAAATCAAAATGAAAAGACATTAAAGGATTCATAGTCCTTCAATTCCTGCGTGATTCTATTTTTGTGCTTTACATAATGACTCTGATACACTGACAGTCAGCCATGGCTCAGTATCCAGGATCAGAATAAACACTATTTATTATTGAGACACTATTTATTATAAAAGCTAAGAGATCACAGAGAGTGATTTCCAGTGTGTAATCTAATCTGAGCAGCTCAAAGCACTCAGATTTCACTCTCACAGTTTATAAAGATCTAAGGGCATCCTTTGATTGGATTACAACCTGCAACTCACTAAGAGTGGTCTCATTCTCCGGCTTTCTCCAAGCGTTACGAATGTCCCGAGGGGGCAGTCAAAGTGGGGACAGGGCCTTTCAATGGTTGGACGATCTTTACCCATCCATTCTTTCGATCAGACCACAGTCGGAACACGGCTCTCTGAGCTACAGTATACCATGGATTGATGCGAAGGGTGCCTGGAGAATGTGCAGCAAAGATCGACAAGGGTAAATCCAGAGTGGAGCATCTCTTGCTCTCAGGACAGGCGGAATATTTCTGTATTAAAACAGAAGGCTGAAGGGGTAAAGCAGGCCGACAGTGTAAAGGTGACGGAAATGTTCAATAGAGAGATTCTGAGGAAGTGCAGCAAAATCGACGTTTCGGGCAAAAGCCCTTCACCAGGATGCTGCCTGAACTGCTGTGCTCTTCCAGCACCACTGATCCAGAATCTGGTTTCCAGCATCTGCAGTCATTGTTTTTACCTCGGATTCAGAGAAAGCTTTGGGGAAGGCCAAAACTGTGGATTTCAATAATGAAACAGTCACTTATAACTCCAGTACAGAACAACCACTTTTACCGAGAAAGGGGTGAGACAGTGGAACTCACTGCCGCAGGGGGTGGTTGAGGTCAATAATAGATTAGATTACTTACAGTGGGGAAACTGTAATATAATCATATTGAAGGAAAGCTGCAGAAAATCGTGAAGGGGAGGGGACAGAAAGGAGAAATATGCTTATTAGGCGAGATGTAGAGGGATGGGGAGAGTCTTGTGTGTATAGTAAACGCCAGCATCGACTCAGAAGAGCTGAATGGCCTGCTTCTGTGCTGTATATTCAAATATTTTAATCCACATTGTAATCCAAGGCATAATCAGCATTAGTTTCTGGTCTTACTAGACGTTATTCTGTTGTAGTGTTCCAATGTTAGGTGAAACCATTTCCATGTCCCACATACACATAATTATACACCAGGAAAAGTAACTTGAATTAATATACCACCCTGAAGTGCAGCAAAAATTGCCCCAATGGGGCTTCACAGGAGTTACTAGAGAACAAAGTTTAACTCCATAACGAGAGAAGAGGACAGGTGCCCAAAAGCACGTTCACACAGGTAGCTTTGAGGAGTGTCTTTAAGGAAGGTGGTTAGGTTCAGGAAGGGAATTGCAGAGCTTAGGGCCCAGGTGCTGAAGCAAGTGATGGAGCCTTAAAGTTGGAGATCAGCGAGAACTGTAGGGTGATAGACACATTGGAGGGCCGCAGCTGGGGATTACAGAGATTGAGAAGGTGAGGGCAGAGATGGTTTGGAAAACAGTGATGAGGATTTTTCAAACTTGTGTTTGTACTATACAGTCAAGCAGTAAAACCTTCCAAAATGCTTCAAAGGATAGTTTCACAGACAGTAATCGACACAGAGTCAACAAGGGAGCTGTCTGAAACAAATGCAGAGATTACGGAGAAACTCAGCAGGTCTGGCAGCTTCTGTGGAGAGAAATGAAGATAACGTTTCAGATCCAGTGACCCTCCTTCAGAAGGGCTCTGAAGAACAGTCACATCGGACTTCAAAAGTAAACTCTTTTCTCTGTCCACGGATGCTGCCAGACCAGCTGCGTTTCTCCAGCGATCTCCAAATGTGTTTCAGATTACCAGCATCGACTGTTCTTTGCTTTTGTTGGGAGGGCGGGGGGGTTCTAAGGACACTTTGACATGCCTTTTCTTCCCATAACTCCACTCCCTTTTGTTGAGTCGAAGTCTCCAGGTTGCTATTGAATTCTGTCTCTTGTTCAGAACGGACTGGAATCTTTCCTATCTGCTTCTGCGCAGTAGAATTGAAGTGAGCATGAAAGGGACTGGCAGAACAGAGAGTGGGTAACAGGTTCTGAACAGTAGGTGCCTTGCTGAACCTGATGCATTCCTGCAGTCTGGAAAACAACTTGCAACTGTGAAGGGGCCATTAGAACGCATAGACCAGTCATAACTCCATGCTAAAATTGCCTCATTCAAGAAGCACCCTCCCATGAAATCTCCAGGATACCTTAAGTGGCTTATCTGCTCCTCGGGAGTGCTACCATGGTAATCTGCAGTCAGTATAAATGACCCTTTAAAAAGCATTTGTTCGGCTGCCTCTTTCTCCTACGAGTTGGTCCCTGCAGCCAAACACAAAGGCACAGCGATGTGAGAGGACTGAGGCAGATCCACGTGCATCTCTGCCCCCACAGGGAGCACAGACACCTCTTTTAAAATCATCATGGAACAATGACTCACATGAGGCAATGGTCGTATCCCGTCCTCTGTGTAAGGAGACCCACCTGCTCTCCACGTGCAGCTTCTCTCAACAGATTGATTAGGCAGTCAATCCATGTGACATTTTATAAATTCCCACTTTGGAAACAGAACCAGTCTGGCTCAAGACTAGCACACAGACTCGAACCTCATGCCTTTAATGCATTGTCTGAGCTGAGATGTCACTTTACTTTTTATAAAACATTAAGTTATCTTGAGAATGTGACTTGAAAGAGATTCTGGCATCTTGATCAGATGGGCCAATGGGCTGAGGAGTGGCAGATGGAGTTTAATTTTGATAAATGCAAGGTGCTGCATTTTGGAAAAGTAATCTAAGCAGGACTTATACACTTAATGGTAAGGTCCTATGGAGTGCTGCTGAACAAAGAGACCTTGGAGTGCAGGTTCATAGCTCCTTGAAAGTAGAGTCACAGGTAGATAGGGTAGTGAAGAAGGCGTTTGTTATGCTTTCCTTTATTGGTCAGAACACTTTAGTACAGGAGTTGGGAGGTCATGTTGCAGCTGTACAGGACATTGGTTAGGCAACTGTTGGAATATTGCATGCAATTCTGATCTCTTTCCTATTGGAAGGATGTTGTGAAACTTGAAAGGGTTCAGAAACGATTTACAAGGATGATGCCAGGGTTGGAGGATCTGAGCTACAGGGAGAGGCTGAACAGGCTGGGGCTGTTTTCCCTGGAGTGTCAGAGGCTGAGGGGTGACCTTATAGAGGTTTATAAAATCATGAGAGCTATGGATAGGCTAGATAGACATAGTCTTTTTCCTGGGGTGGGAGATTCCAAAACTAGAGGGGAAAGATATAAAATGGACCTGAGGGGCAATGTTTTCACACAGAAGGTGGTACGTGTATGGAATGAGCTGCCAGAGGAAGTGGTGGAGGCTGGTACAATTGCAATATTTAAAAGGCATCTGGATGGGTATATGAATAGGAAGGGTTTGGAGAGGTATGGGCCAAGCGCTGACAAATGAGACGAGATTTGGTTAGGATATCTGGTTGGCATGGACGCGTTGGAATGAAGGGTCTGTTTTCATGCTGTACATCTCTATGACTCAGTGACTCAATTTACATATTAATGAATTGACACCTGCAGCCCATTTTAAAAGATGAAAGACTAAATAGCAATTTAGGTTTGTTCAATATATTGTTTCAGTTGCATGACACTGTGATCTTTTGCTACAAATTCTATGTCTTATAATTCTGCTCCACAGCTACCTGACGAAGGAGCAAAGCTTCGAAGGCTAGTGCTCCAGATAAACCTGTTGGACTATAACCTTTTGTTGTATGATCTTTAACTTTGTCCACCCCAGTTCCAACACCGGCTCCTCCACATCATGGCCTTCCTTAGATAAGGAGCCCAAACTGGTCTCAGTATTCCACTGCAGGCGAAGTAGGGCCTTATATAGTTTTCAAGATTAGAGTGGTGCTGGAAAAGCACAGCAGGTCAGGCAGCATCCGAGGAGCAGGAGAATTGACGTTTTGGGCAAAAGCCCTTCATTAGGAATGAGGCAGGGAGCCTCCAGGGTGTAGAGATAAATGGGAGGGGGGGGGGGTTGGGTTGGAGAGAAGGTAGCAAAGAGTACAATAGGTGGATGGAGGTGGGATGGAGGTAATAGGTCAGAGAGGAGGGTGGAGCGGATAGGTGGGAAGAGAGATTGGCAAGTAGGACAGGTCATGAGGATAGTGCTGAGTTGGAAGGGTGGAACTGAGGTAAGGTTGGGAGAGGGGAAATGAGGAAACTGGTGAAGTTCACACTGATTAGGTAAAAACAAGGACATCCAATCCCTCTACACCTCCATCCGCTATGACCAGGGCCTTCAAGCCCTCCGTTTCTTCTACTCCTAACGTCCTCAACAGTACCCTTCCACCGACACTCTCATTCGTTTTGCTGAACTGGTCCTCACCCAAAACAATTTCTCCTTCAAATCCTCCCACTTCCTCCAGATGAAAGGGGTAGCCATGGGCACCCATATGGGCCCTAGCTATGCCTGACTCTTTGTTGACTATGTCGAACAATCCATCTTCCATAATTACACTGGCACCACTCCCCACCTCTTCCTCCCCTACATTGATGACTGCATTGGTGCCACCTCATGCTCCCATCGAGGAGGTTGAGCAATTCATCAACTTCACCAACACATTCCGCCTTGACCTTAAATTTACCTGAACCATCTCTGACACCTGCCTCCCCTTCCTGGACCTCTCCCTCTCCATTAATGACGACCGACTTGACACCGACATTTTTTGCAAACCCACCGATTCCCACAGCTACCTGGATTACACCTCTTCCCACCCTACCTCCTGCAAAAATGCCATCTTGTATTCCCAAATCCTCTGCCTCCACCCAGGAGGACCAGTTCCACCACAGAACACACCAGATGGCCTCCTTCTTTAGAGACCGCAATTTCCCTTCCCACGTGGTCGATGATGCCCTCCAACGCATCTCGTCCACATCCCGCACCTCCGCCCTCAGACCCCACCCCTCCAACCGTAACAAGGACAGAACGCCCCTGGTGCTCACCTTTCACCCCCCAAACCTTCACATAAACCAAATCATCCGACTACATTTCCGCCACCTCTAAACTGACTCCACTACCAGAGATATATTTCCCTCCCCACCCCTTTCCACCTTCTGCAAAGACCATTCCCTCCGTGACTACCTGGTCAGGTCCACGCCTCCCAAAATCCAACCCTCCCATCCTGGCACCTTCCCCTGCCACTGCAGGAATTGCAAAACCTGTGCCCACACCTCCTCCCTCACCACTATCCAAGGCCACAAAGGAGCCTTCCACATCCATCAAAGTTTTACCTGGACATCCAACAATGTCATTTATTGTATCCGTTGCTCCCGATGTGGTCTCCTCTACATAGGGGAGACTGGATGCCTCCAAGCAGAGCACATTAGAGAACATCTCTGGGACACCCGCACCAATCAACTACACTGCCCTGTGGCCCAACATTTTAACTCCCCCTCCCACTCTGCTGTGGACATGGAGGTCCTGGGCTTCCTTCACCGCCGCTCCCTCACCACCCGACACCTGGAAGAATGCATCATCTTCCGTCTCAGAACACTTCAACCCCAAGGCATCAAGTTTCCTCATTTCCCCTTCCCCCACCTCACCCCAGTTGCAAACTTCCAGCTCAGCACCATCCCCATGACCTGTCCTACCTGCCTATCTTCCTTTCCACCTATCCACGCCACCCTCCTCTCTGACCTATCACCTCCATCCTCACCTCCACTCACCTATTGTACTCTATGCTACTTTCTCCCCACCCGCACCCTCCTCTCACTTATCTCTCCACCCTGCAGGCTCCCTGCCTCTATTCCTTTTGCCTGAAATGTCGATTTTCCTGCTCCTCGGATGCTGCCTGAACTGGTGTGCTTTTCCAGCACCACCCTAATCTAAAGTCCACATTGATGCCCTGGCGTTGAAATGTTCCAAGGTGGAAGATGAGGCGTTCTTCCTCCAGGCGTCGGGTGGTGAAGGGGTGGCAGTGGAGAAAGCCCAGGACCTGCATGTCCTCTGCAGAGTGGGAGGGGGGAGTTGAAATGTTTGGTCACGGGGAAGTGGGGTTGATTGGTGCGGGTTTCCCAGAGATGTTCCCTAAAGCACTCTGCGAGAAGCAAAACCTCCCTACATTTATATTCCATTCCCTCTGAAATAAAGGCGAACATTCCATTTGTCTTCCTAGCATCATTGAAGTTGCATGCTTTCTGACTTATACATCAGTCCTCCCAAATCCTTCAGTGTTGCCGTTTTGAGATTGAGCTCCCCCTATTCTGCTTGTTGAAGTGCACAACCCAGGCATAATCACATGTTCATATTGCCCATGGAATGAATGTTATTCCATTGACATTGCAATCCAACAAGCAACATAAAAAACTTAAAGACATGGCAAACAAGATCTGGGTTTCCGATTGACTCTCTGCAGAATGGGGATGTCCATGGCATAGAATCATAGAGAACCAGATCCTTCAGTCCAACTCATCCATGCTGACCAGATATCCCAAATTACTCTAGTCCCATTTGCTAGCATTTGGCCCATATTCCTCTCAACCCTTTCTATTCATCCTGATGCCTTTTAAATGCTGTAATTGTACCGACCACCATCACTTCCTCTGGCAGCTCTTTCTATACACACACCACCTTCTGCATGAAAAAGTTGCCCCTTAGGTCCCTTTTAAATATTTCCCCTCTCACCTTAAATCTCTGTCCTCTCGCTTTGGACCTTGTCTATTTACATGCTTGAATACTTTGTGTATAAAATAGCAGAAGAAACGCATTTGTGTTGAGCAGAAATTTATATAGAACTAACCTGAAACAACTACACTCCGGTTTGGAAACAGCCATCCAGAGGATGCAGTTGGCTCTTGAGTGGGTGCCACACACGGATGATATCAGACTTAAGAGGATTAAATGATCATCACAGGTCATAGAGACTGCGATTTAATTTCCGCAAGTATAGAAGATTAAGGGGTGATCTAATTGATGCATTAAAGACGATTAAAGGATTTAATACTGCACATAAAAAAAGACAAATACAGAGAATGCTGGAGAAACTCAGCAGGTCTAGCAGCACCTGTGCAGGGTGAAACAGAGCAGTGTTAGTTTCTCAAGTCTCGTATGATCATTCTTCTTAAGAACTGTCCAGTGTTCTTCTGAAAGGTCACTGTAAATATTAACCCTGTTTCTCTCTCCACAGATGCTGCCAGACCTGCTGAGCTTTTCATTATTCATTGAAGTTCTGCTGCTGATGTGCTCGAGCACAGGATTGGGAGAATGTGGATGGAGGTGGTTTCTTTATTTATTCACAGGACGAGAGCATCGCTGGTCCATCCCTCATTGCCCAGGGGGCAGTTAAGAGCCAACCACATCGCTGTGGCTCTGGAGTCACATGCAGGCCAGACCAGGTAAGGATGGCAGTTTCCTTCCTTAAAGGACATTAGTGAACCAGGTGGGTTTCTCCAACAATCGGCTCGTGGTCATCATTTGACTCTTAATTCCAGATATTCATTGAATTCAAGTTCCACCACGTGTCGTGACAGGATTCGAACCTGGGTCCCCAGAGCATTACCTGGTCACTGGATTGACAGTCCAGCGTTAATTCCACTAGGCCAATCGCCTCCTCTCTATATGGATGGGTAGGAGGGGGGTTCAAGGGGGGTGGGGTTGGGGGATCTCGATTGTAATATCTCTCTCCTCCCCAGCTCTTCCTCACAACCGAGTGGCCTGTTTACACACTCTCTCAACTCAAAGTGCTGGAAGGCCAGTGGATGGATCTATGGAGCAGGGACACACTCGCGGACGGAAAGGAGTGGAGAAGATTGCAAAAGTGATCGGCCTGGCTGTGCTGCCCCTGCAGTAGATTAATTTGCCAGCACATGTGAGGATTGAGAAGGCAGAGTGGGATAGAATGGACCTAAGAAGGATGATGCAAATAAGCCATGGTACAACAGGACCTCATGGGTTGGGGAGGGAGATCGCATAGAAGATTAGAAAGTTTTAACAGGTTTAGGTAAGGGTAGGTACAGGAAGGATGTTCCTGATTCCTGGGGAGTCCAGAACCAGGGGACATTGTGCAAGGTTAGAGGGTGGGCCATTTCGGACTGAGCTGAGGAGAAATGTCTTCAAGCAGAGAGTGGGGGAGCCTATGGAATTCACTACTACAGAAAGACAGAGGCCAAAACATTGAATGTTTTCAAGAAGGAGTTAAACATAGTTAGGGCTAAAGAGATAAAAAGGCATGGGAAGGAAGTGGGACCAGAGTTCAGAGTTGGATCATCAGCCATGATCATACTGAATGGTGGAGTATGAAGGGCTGAATGGCCTCCTCCTGCTCCTGTTTTCTGTGTTTATCTGAAACAGGAATAATGGGCAATGGAAAAGAGCCTCCTACATTCGTTCATCCACACGGCCAGTCTGAAGAGCATATTGAGTTTATATGTTTATAAAGTTTCACTGCATATTGCTCACTCAACAGAATTAATCCGCATCTCAATTAGAGAACCTGGGATTTTCCATAGTGCGTATTATGAAATATGACAGCACTTAACAGTAGACTGGGCATATAATTGCCGTGATCCGAACATACTCACCCACTTTGCATCAGAAGATGCATGGACTGGTTTTAGAGGCTTTGAAGTCAGCTGTAGGATCACACCCCATTTCCCCTGACAAATCACACATCAAAGCACTTTGGATTCAGTTCCAACAAAATATCTGACGATTTTAAAAACTGGCGTGAAGTGTGCATGAAGCAGACAGATTGCCATAAAACTCCAAAATCCAGCCATTCTCTCCCTGCCTTCATGTCATTCCAGTCTTGTACCGCTGAATGGGTCATGAAGTTGCCTTGATTCTAAACTCTGAATTCCAGTAAGTGCTTTATCGCACGGAACTTAGACATTGCTAAATGGAGATATAAAGTGGAAGGACTTTGTCTTGCACTCACCAGGACTGACACTCAAGAGAAAGAAATTTAGAAAAGAAACATCAATTTATACAGTGAGGCTAGAGGGTGCTGATTAGTTGGACCTTGGTTGCCATAGACATGTGACAGGTGATAAAATGCAAGTTGGGTCAAAGGGCCTGTTTCCATGCTGTAGAACACTATGCTGATTGGCTGGACCATGGTTGGCATGGTGAAGTGGCAGGAGGCAAGGGTACTGATTGGCTGGGCCTTGGCACAGAAATGCAGCAGAAAGTTTTGACATCTGAGTTAGCTAATTGAACTCAGATCGGGAAGGTGAAATCTTAATAGATCAAAAATATCTTAATCTCTGCCATAAAGTTCTCTTTGAACCCTTGGTCATTATGGGGGAGAGGGATGCAGGTTCCTATTACTTTGAGCTTTAAGTCATCACTAAAAGGTCCATCTCTAATTTAAAGTTATGTTCCTCATTGTGGCCTACCCATCAGTAGCAGGAATAGTTTCTCACTATCATACCCATTCAACTCTTTAGTCTTTGTAAGCCTCTCAAACAGATCATTCCTTAAACGAAGGAATGCAGATTTATACAATCTTTCCTCTGAATTTAACTGTTTCAACTGAACTGTCAACTCCTCAACACCAAAGGATTCTCCCTGGGTGTGAGTGACCAGCTTAATGTGAGGCTGTGGAATTGTAAGGGGTTAGTACATTCAGTGTGTCAATCGTGGCTCACTCTCACCCCAGAGTCCGAACCTCATGCATTCAATCCCATCCTTCAGCACAAACATCAAAGCAGCGGCCATTCCAGTGAGCACTGCCGGAGATTGCCACCTCTTGGATGGGAATGACGAAGGGAAGGCTGGCCCACCCTCTCAGTTTGATGTAAGTGATCACATGGCACCATTTTAAAGCAGACCAGTGGACATTTCTGCCATGGCCTGGTTAATTTATCCTTCAACTACATCACAGAAAAAAACAGCTTTATCTCATCACCGTGAGATGGTTGTTTGTGGGATCTTGCTGTACACAAATTGCTGCATGTGATATTGGATGAGAAATCAGGTTGTCGGTTTGCTCACTGGGCTGGTTGTTTTCAGACGTCTTGTCACCATGCGAGGTAACATTGTCAGTGAGCCTCTGGCTCAGCGAGCAACCTGAGCTACAATTCTTCTCCAAAATCTCAAGGTGAGATATGCCTAGGTTCCAGCCTCATGTGGGTTATGGTTGGGGTTGACAGATGCCATCAATCCCCCTTTGTCTAAGGGGCTGTTCCACAGTCTGTTGATGGGTCATGGACCATGGATAATTCTCAACGAGAAAGGTTCTTATCCTTGATTGAAATGGTGTTTATTTCATGTCAGCTACTGTGTGCAGATTACATGAACACTCTGCTATGTTAATTATGACTAACAAGGAGGAGGTAAGATACTAGAGCACGATGCTGGAAAAGTATAGCAGGTCAGGCAGCATCCGAGGGGCAGGAGAATCGACATTTTGGGCATAAGCTCTTCATCGGCATTTATGCCCGAAATGTTGACCTCCCCTGCTCCTCAGATGCTGCCTGACCTGCTGCGCTTTTCCATGGCCACACCTTTTGACTCTGATCTCTAGCATCTGCAGTCCTCACTTTCTCCTAGGAGGTCAGATACATATGTCTCCCTGAGGATACCAGGCCATTTATTAACTCTTTCATTACCATTACTTCACCCAACGCTGCAAAGCACATTGAGATGTACAGTGGTCAGGAAAGGCGTTATAGAAATGTAACGTTCTCCCCATGTCTGCGTGGGTTTCCTCCGGGTGCTCCGGTTTCCTCCCACAGTCCAAAGATGTGCGGGTTAGGTGAATTGGCCATGCTAAATTTGCCCATAGTGTTAGGTAGGGGTAAATGTACGGGTATGGGTGGGTTGCGCTTCGGCGGGTCGGTGTGGACTTGTTGGGCCGAAGGGCCTGTTTCCACACTGTAAATCTAGTCTAATCTAATCTAAACTCTTTCATTCGTCTTCAAAGGAGGAAAGGAAGACAATGACAAACAGTAGTGGTGAGCTGTGAGTAGTTCCAGGTTGATTGTTGAATCCTATCACATCTGACTCATTTTCCAACCCTCTCTGTTAGTTGAAAAGCTCTCAAGCCAACCTCTCGTTCTGATATTGGCCACGATTCAGCTCCATCACTCGTCGTCCCCTCCCCTTTAAACACAGTTAACCAAAGCAACTCAAAGAGCCGAACCTCAGAACAGTTTAATAAACAGTTTGAAAAAGACAGATGGCAGTTATTACACTTCTCAGTCTGAGACTTCAAAGCACAGTGACTCCAAAACAATTTCACCGTTTAAGTCCATCATTTCCTGTTGGCTATGCCCGGGTGGTTGTTCAGGCTTTGAGTATCTCAGCCAAGATGTACATTTGCACTCTTTGCCTATCACACACAGGGGGTCATACTCAAAACTGGTAAACTCCCTATGTTATGTCACAGAGGGTCAAAAACCAAGTGTCACTCTCCAAACATCAGACGTTAGACTGCAACAGATCATAGAATCCCGACAGTACAGAAACAGGTCATTTGGCCCATCAAGTCCATAGCTGATGTGATTGTGGCATCAACTCCACTTTCCCTGACAGCCATTGACTTATCAGGTCAGAATCTCTCACTTCCCCAAAACACTTAATAACCCTGCCTCCAACGCTATATGGGGAAGGGATTTCCAAAGACTTGTAATCTCTGGGAGAACAAAAATCTTCACTTTTCTGTTTCAAATGGAAGCCCTCTCATTTTTAAACTTACCCTTTCTCCCCCATTCCAGTCTCTCCCATGGAGGAAACATGCTTTCAACATTTACAAACTATTGGGATCTTGCTGTGTACAATTTGTGTCACTGCACTTCCCTGTGTTACAATTATGGCCAGGCTTGATGAAGGAGAACATGCATTGTGAACAACTTTGATGTGGCCTAAGGATGTTGAAGAGGCTAAACAAATGCACCCTTCCAGACACTAAGACTCCATCAGGTCCTCTACCTGAATTCTCTGGATCTGTCCTCTCTCCATATCCCTTAGTTCCCCATGTGTTCCCAAAAATCGATCAATTTCTGTTTTGAAAATACTCATTGACTGAGCCTTCATATCCCTCTGGGTGAAGCAATTCCTCTGTACCTTAGTCCTCATAGGCCAGTTCTTATCCTGAATCTGTAGCCCTGAGTCCTAGACTCTTGAGCCAGGAAAACATTTCCTTAGCACCTGCCCTATATCAAGCCCTCTCAGAATTGCATATGTTTCCATAAGATCCCTCACATTCTACTAAATTCAACTGAATTTAGACACAAGCACACTTCATCTCCCACCAAGACAGAAATCAGATGTAGAATAAGAAGTTAAGACGTAAGATCAAGGAACAGGAGGAAGCCATTCAGCCCTCCACTGGCACCACCATTTAACACAATCATGGCTGATCTTATCTCGGCCTCAACTCTTCTGTCCAGCCTGCTCTCCAAGTCCCTTCAAACTAATACAAATTGAAAATCTGCCTGTCTCTTCCTTCAATTTATTCAATGTCCCAGCATCAACCACACTTTGGGGGAGTGAATTCCACAGATCCATGACCCTTTGAGAGAAGGAACTATAGACCAGTGAGCTTGACATCGGTGATGGGCAAGTTGTTGGAGGGAATCCTGAGGGACAGGATGTACATGTATTTGGAAAGGCAAGGACTGATTAGAGATAGTCAACATGGCTTTGTGCATGGGAAATCATGTCTCACAAACTTGATTGAGTTCTTTGAAGAGGTAACAAAGAGGATTGATGAGGGCAGTGTGGTACATGTGATCTATATGGACTTCAGTAAGGTGTTCGACAAGGTTCCCCATGGGAGACTGGTTAGCAAGGTTAGATCTCATGGAATACAGGGAGAACTAGCCATTTGGATACAGAACTGGTTCAAAGGTAGAAGACAGAGGGTGGTGGTGGAGGGTTGTGTTTTAGACTGGAGGCCAGTGACCAGTAGAGTGCCACAAGGATCAGTGCTGGGTGCTCTACTTTTTGTCATTTAC
This sequence comes from Hemiscyllium ocellatum, assembly GCF_020745735.1. Classification (NCBI taxonomy): domain Eukaryota; kingdom Metazoa; phylum Chordata; class Chondrichthyes; order Orectolobiformes; family Hemiscylliidae; genus Hemiscyllium; species Hemiscyllium ocellatum. The sequence goes on along the minus strand of NC_083412.1, from coordinate 96,510,750 downwards.
ATAAATGATTTGGATGTGAGCATAAGAGGTACAGTTAGTAAGTTTGCAGATGACACCAAAATTGGAGGTGTAGTAGACAGCGAAGAGTTACCTCAGATCACAACAGGATCTGGACCAGATGGGCCAATGGGCTGAGAAGTGGCAGATGGAGTTTAATTCAGGTAAATGCGAGGTGCTGCATTTTGGGAAAGCAAATCTTAGCAGGACTTATACACTTAATGGTAAGGTCTTAGGGAGTGTTGCTGAACAAAGAGACCTTGGAGTGCAGGTTCATAGCTCCTTGAAAGTAGAGTCGCAGGTAGATAGAATAGTGAGGAAGGCGTTTGGTATGCTTTCCTTTATTGGTCAGAGTATCGAGTACAGGAGTTGGGAGGTCATGTTGCGGCTGTACAGGACGTTGGTTAGGCCACTGTTGGAATATTGCGTGCAATTCTGGTCTCCTTCCTATTGGAAAGATGTTGTGAAACTTGAAAGGGTTCAGAAAAGATTTACATGGATGTTGGAGGACTTGAGCTATAGGGAGAGGCTGAACAGGTTGGGGCTGCTTTCCCTGGAGCGTCGGAGGCTGAAGGGTGACCATATAGAGGTTTATAAAATTATGAGGGGCATGGATAGGATAAATAGGCAAAGTATTCTCCTGGGGTGGGGGAGTCCAGAACTAGAGGGCATAGGTTTAGGGTGAGAGGGGAAAGATATAAAAGAGACATAAGGAGCAACATTTTCACACAGAGGGTGGTACGTGTGTGGAATAAGCTGCCAGAGGAAGTGGTGGAGGCTGGTACAATTGCAACATTTAAGAGGCATTTGGATGGGTATATGAATAGGAAGGGTTTGGAGGGATATGGGCCGGGTGCTGGCAGGTGGGACTAGATTGGGTTGGGATATCTGGTCGGCATGGACGGGTTGGACCGAAGGGTCTGTTTCCATGCTGAACATCTCTATGACTCTAAGTAATTTCTCCTCATCTCTGTTTTAAATCTGCCCCTCCCTTATTTTAACACCATGACCTTTTGCTCTTGATTGGTCCACATGAGGGAAACATCCTGTCTGTGTTAACTTTCTCAATCCCCTTTAGCATCCTATAGACCTTAATTAGATCTCCCCTCATTCTTCCAAATTCCAGTGAGTATCAGACTAAACTGTACAATCCTTCTTCATAAGCTGAACCCCTCACCTCTGGAATCACCTCTGAACCTCCTCTGACCTGCCTCCAGTTCAGGATTCCTCTCGAACTTGGCAGATCCTGTAATTTCTTGGCGTGTACAAGAACGAGTGAGTGAGAGAGAGAGGAAGAGAGAGAGAGGAAGAGAAAGGGAGAGCAACAGTCTGAGAGATTGTAGCTGAGTCGTTACACATTCTGCTCACATTGGTTGGATGTCAGGGATGCCTTCTTTTTGAAAATTAAGATATTAATAGAGTTTGAATGCTCAATGTTCAAGCTATTACCAGCAATATCCTCTAATGAAAAAAATTAAATTAGTAGCCAATTTGCACTGATGTGTCATGAGGAAGGAAAATACACATCATGTCAGCTCTCATTACATGAAACACTGGGACACTCTCCGATCCAGGAATAAATTCTCTGCGCAAAATGGTGAATTCCCTGAGTAAGTATTTACACGTGGCTCCTGACCCTTTCCTGTGGCACCACTAATTGCCATCAGAAACAGGCCATGTCAGTGATTTTCGATTGGGGTTGTTCACCATCACCCAGTACATGCCATATTTCAGCAGTTCAGTGTTGCATGTTCTGGACGTGTGGAGTGCTGGATTGGGTCTGTTCAAGGTGCTACCTGATTCAGCAGGAGAGTTTCTAAAGCAGGGCATTTACTGTATGGTGACAACACAGAAACATAGAAATTCGGCCCTTCGAGCCTGCTCCACTATTCAATATGATCGTGGCTGATCATCCAACTCTGTCCCCTTCTCCTGCTTTCTCCCCATACCCTTTGATCCCTTTAGACCTAAGGACTATCTCTAACTTTTCCTTGAAAACATTCTTTCAGTGACAGAGAATCCCACAGTCTCTGGGTGAAGACATTCCTCCTCATCTCAGTCCATAATGGACGACCCTGTATCCTCACACAGTGGTCCCTGGTTCTGATCATTACTTACATTCTTCATGTGATTACTCTGTCTCGTCCTGTCCACGTTTTATAGGTTGTAGAAACATCTTTCCTTATTCGTTTAAACTTTTAATTGATTCTTCATATATGAGGCGAAAGTGGTTACTGCAGATGCTGGAGATCAGAGTCAAGATCAGAGTGGCGCTGGAAAAGCACAGCAGGTCAGGCACCATCCGAGGAACAGGAAAATCGATGTTTTGGGCAAAAGCCCTTCATCAGAAATGTCGATTTTCCTGCTCCTTGGATGCTGCCTGACCTGCTGTGCTTTTCCAGCACCTCTCTAATCTCTTCATAAATGAGTGCTGCCATCCCAGGGATCGGTCTGTTAACCCTCTGTTGCACTCCCTCGATAGCCAGAACATCTGTCCTCAGATAAGGAGATCAAAGCTGCACACAGTACTCCAAGTGTGGTCACACTAAGGCTCCTGTATAATTATAACAAGACATCCCTGCTCCTGTACTTGAATCCTCTCGCTATGAAGGCCATTTGGCTTCTTCACCAACTCCTATAACAAGGGGAAGCACTGAGGTAACATTCATCTCAAGATCATTCAACCCAACCAGCTATTCAACTGAGTTTAGCCAGCTCAACATCAGGGAGACTGAGATTTAAGTCTCTTCCTGCCCATATGCTGCAGAGACACACTGATTCAGTGGGTAATCAGAAGAACCAAGAAATACAACTCAGAGAAGAGTTATCCACACATTCAATCTATCCAAACAATTCACACACCACCAGATTGGTCAATCTCCTTTGCAGGACTCTCACTGAGGGGTGGAGCAGGCTCAAAGGCTGAAATGCACTGGTGTCCAATGCTCTTATATCAAAATAATTTATGCATCAACCAGTTTGGACACCATGACTTGGCAGCTGAGACCTTCAAACACAGAGGTGGGCTCATGACCACAAAGAGGTGAAGGAATTCTCTGCCGTTGGTAAACCATGAGTACCACCATCTTCATGGTCTTTCTGATGGTGCCAAAAGCCGAGAATAGCTTCCTGTGGCTAAGCTCCTGGGTTAATCGCTGTGGGTGCACAACAATGCAACTGGAGGAACAACAATCGGCAAGACATTGCTCATCTGAGGAGCAGGATAGTCAACGTTTCAAGCCAGTTCTGATAAGCCCCAAGTCCTGATGAAGGGTCCTGCCCGAAATGTTGACTTTCCTGTGCCCTCGGATGCTGCCTGACCTGCTGTGCTTTTCCAGCAACAGACTTTATTGACTCTGATTCTCCAGCATTTGTAGTCCTCACTATCTTCTAAGACATTACACATTCAAACAGCTCATTTGATGTGTAAATCTCTTATGAGAAATTATTATTATGACAGTATGCACAGGAACCTTTAACCGGTGTCTAACCCTGTGCTGTCCCTGTCCTGGGAGAGTTTCATGGTGACAGTGTAGAGGAAGTTTTATTCTATATCTTACCTGATGATGTCCACATCAATATGCAAGTGATTGATGGGGACAGTGTAGAGGGAATTTTACTCTGTATCTTAACTCCATGCTGTCCCTGACCTGGGAGTGCTTGATGGAGGCACTGTAGCAGGAGCTTTATTCTGTATCTCACCCCATACTGTCCATGTTCTGGGAGTATTTGATGGGGACAGTGTAGAAGGAACTTTATACTGTATCTAACCCTGTATGTTCCCATTGTGCGAGTATTTGATGGGGACAGTGTAGAGGGAATTTTACTCTGTATCCCATGTTCCCATCATGGGAGGATATGATGGGGACAGTTTTTAGGAGTTTTATGCTGTACCTAACCCTGTATATTCCCATTCTGGGAGTATTTGATGGGGCCAGTGTAGAGGGAATTTTACTCTGTATCCCATGTTCCCACCATGGGAGCATTTGATGGGGACAGTTTTTAGGAGCTGTACGCTGTATCTAATCCTGTATGTTCCCATCCTGGGAGTACATGATGTGGACAGTGTAGAAGAAAATTTATTTTCAGTTTAAAAGAACTTTTACAACTTTACCTGTCTTGTAGCTTTCCTGTTGGCGTAGTGTAGACCAATAAAAAAGCACAGTAGCGTAAGAATGCAGTCAAGTATTCAGAATTAAAGCAAAATTACTATCTGTTGTAAACGGCAGTGAGTTTAAGGACACACAAAGCCTGCAAGGAATGACTGACTGAAATCGTGTATGTAGACCTGACCAACCTAAGTGTCGCAAGTTGCTGCATTTTCACTCTCAATGGTCAGTCAGGTTGACCTCATAGAATGTGAGTTCCCTGATTGGGGCTGTTAATCTAGTCCAATCAGGGAGGCCTGGCTGACAGATATAAACAGGAATGTCTGAGGATCTGTTCACTCTGAGAGCTGGCTTTGAGGGAGCTGGATCAGGGTCAAGGACTCTCCACATGTAAACAAAGGAGGACTTGGTGACAGGATACCAGCCTCTGTGGAGGTATTTCACTTTGGATGGGATGCTAAGTTTGTTGGGTGATCAATATTCCATCCCTAAATAGCCATTAAAAGATTAGCCAGATTATCTAGTCTCCTTCTTTTCCAATCATAGCTGAGTTGGTGAGAACAGGCTGCTGTATCCTTCGAACATATTACCAGCTATTGTGTGCCAAAGCTACTCATTATACACAAATGGACTGTAGATGAGACTTGATGAAGTACAAGAAGAATTCACAGCTTTTTCAGATCATCACTCAGCACATACGAACAGAAGGAATCCATTCAGCTCCTTTACTCTGCTTTACCATCCAATTAGATCAATGTTGATGTCTATCTTCACTCCATTGGCTTCCATAATCTCTACAATAGCCTTTTTCTGACTATCATCCTTCCCCTCCTGCCCCATCCTCTACAGAAATTCATGAGAGAGACTGTTACAGATTCCCATTCCACTTTGTGTAAAGTGCTTTAATTCTGATATCATCCCAGATATAATTTTAAGGACCTTCGCTTTATTCTGGACTTAGGTCTGTTGTTGAATTTTCACAGTGCCCAGTTGTAACAAGAAATACCTTTAATCTGAGTGCGTATATCTGTGCTTCTATGTGTGGGCCTGTTTATCTCTGTGTCACTATTTGCATGTGTCTCTGAGTTTGTTGTGTCTATACGTAGTTCTGGGTACATCAATGCATGTGTCTGTATGTGTGTCAGTCTGTCTGTAAGTGTGTATTCATCTGTCTGTGTACGTTTACAGATGGGTATCTGTGTGGGTGTCTGTCATGTCTCTGTATGGGTGTCTATCTGTGCATGTATGGACATTAAGACAATATGAGGAGATAGATTTTATTCATTCACGAGATAACGGTGTCATTGGCTCAGTCAACATTTATTGCTCGTCCCTAATTGCCCAGAGGGCAGTTAAGAGTCAATCCCATTGCTGTGGGTCTGGAGTCACATGTAGGCCAGACCAGCTAATGAGGGCAGTTTCCTTCCCTAAAGGGCATTAATGAATCAGATGGGTTTTTCCCCTAAAAATGAATTCATGGTCATCATTAGACTCTTAATTTTAGATTTTTATCAAATTCAAATTCCACCATCTGCTCTGGAGGGATTTGAACCTGGATCCCGTGAACATTACCTGGCTCTCTGGATTAACAGTCCAGTGATAACACCACTAGGCCTTGCCTCCCCAATGATGTGGGGAGATAAGGTATTCCAGAACACAAGCCTGACTGCTATATGAGTTTAGATTTCAATGTAGTGAGAGTGGAGAGTCCGTTGTACCAACATTTCCAAAATGTTGTATACTGCGTCATGTTCACATTACGACTTACACAACCCGTGAAGAACTCCAGGCCAGTTGTATTCCCAGATTTATTTTTTAAAAAGTGATTCATTCACACAGAAAGGCAGAGAACATGAAATGTTGTGCTATTGGCAGAGGCCCAGTTAGGAACTGAGATGGGTCCAAGGAATGCACAAACTGTCTCACAGCAAGGATTTTTAAAAAAATGTAAATCTTGAGATTAATAATGTCCAATATAAGGCCTGTCAGTGGTTTGAATCCTGGCTCATATTATAAGTTAAAACAAAGGACTTGCACGTACATAACGCCTGCCATATCCCGATGCTTTTGAAGAACTTTTGAAGTGCATCCACTCTTTTAATGGAGGGTACACTGATTATGATGAGGTCAGCCAGGTGGACCTCCTGAGTTCCCTCATTGGGGCTGTTAATCTGGTCCAACCACGGAGCCCTGGCTGGCAGATATAAACAGGAGTGTCAGAGGTTCAGTCCACTCTGAGAGCTGCCTCTGAGGGAACTGGATCAGTGACAGGCTCTCTCAATGTGTACATGAAGGGAAACTTGGTGACAGGATACTAGCCTGGAGATATTTCACAGAGAAATTTATATTTGTGCGTTGCACATCCCAAAACACAGCAATCAATTAATGGCCTTTACAAATACGAATTGAGGGATAAATATTGCCTCCAATTAACAGGAGTAAGCCTTTCTTTCCTTTTCTTAAATTGCTGCCTTGGGATTGTTTATGTCCACCTAAGAGATTGAACAGGGTTTTGGTATATCTTAAAGACAATAACTTGGACAATGCAGTACTCCCTCAGTGATAACAGTGGAGGGTCTGCCTCAGATTAACGTTCAGGTCTGCACAGTCACTGATCCACAGCAGATCACACTGAGTGTACCTGTTGTCAGTGGGGGAGTTAATGAGGAAGATTACAATCTCTAATATGCTTTAGAGGAATGCACTTTGTCACCAGGAACCTTTCTCCCCTGCATTGTCCTCTCGGTCCAGAGCTTTCCTACTTCCAGCATCCTGGATTACCCAATCCACTTTGGTCAACTTCCTTCCATCTCACAAATATTGATTTGAACCCACTCAACCAATCCCCAGTCAGCTGAGCAATGTGTCCCCCAGTGGCTCACAGTGAGGGTGTGTGTGTGTGTGTGTGTGTGTGTGTATACGCCCATGTGTATCTATGTATTTGTTTGTGTGTGTGTCTGTGCGCCTGGTTTTGTTCTGCTTGGGATTCAAGTGATAATTCAGTTGCTAACATCAGTGAACTGAGGTATGAGAGAGTACAGTCCAATGTTACACTAACCTGCTGCAGAATGGGAAGGAAGATCAGGCAGGGCATAAAACAATTGACCCAATTCTGGGAATTTCTCAATGGATGGATTGGGTTGAAACTAGATCCATGTCCGTTCCCAAAATCAAAGTCGTTCCATCTGTCGCTCATTCCCATACCATACTCTTTATCCCTCCAGTGCTGTACTGAGGGAACTCTACACAGTCAGGGAGAGGTGCCACCTTTTAGACTAGAGATCAGAATAGGCCCCACCCAGCTGGGTGTAAAGATCCCAGTACCACCATTACCAGAGAGTGGAACAGGAGCTCCCTACAACATCTTGGGGGCAAGCGTTAGCTCACACAAATACAGTAGAACCTCGATTATCCGAACATCAAATATCTGAATTTCAGATTATCCAAACAAGGTTTCAAGGTCCTGTAAAAACGGCATTAGGCAACTCAGCGTTCAGTTATCAGTTAAACGGCATTATGGTGTGCATTGCCAGATAACCGAGAAGGGTTCAGATAACTGGCACTCATAAATTACCTTGGTTTTGGTTATCCGAACACTCAGTTATCCAAACAAAATATTCCCCGTCCATCTTGTTTGGATAATCGAGATTCTACGGTACTGGGAATGCAGACGACTTGTTCATTTATCACATCGCCTATAGTGGGAACTTGCCACACACAAACTGGCTGCTGTATTTCCCAAAACACAACGGTGACATCACCTCCCTGACTGTTAAGCACTCATTAGGACATCCTAAAATCTCCATAGAAACATCTTTCTTTCAGAAGCATCCATTTTGGGAACCTTTTCTTTCGGTTCTGTGTGTGTGTGAGAGAGTGCGTGTGTGTATAAGTGTGTGTGTGTGGTTGCACAAGTGTGTGTCTGTGTATGTGTGAGAGACTGTGAGTGTGTGTGTGAGAGAAACTGAGTGTGAGTGTGTATGTGAGAGAAACTGAGAGTGAGTGTGTGAGTGCGCATGTGTGAGTGTGCATGTGCATGTGTGTGTTACTGACCGTGTGAGACTTAGAGTGCGTGTGCATGAGTCAATGTGTGTCCGTGTGTATGTGACTGTGTGTGTCTGTGTATGTGTATGTGTGTGTTAGTGTGTGTCTGTGTCAATCTGTGTTAGTGTGTGTGTGCATAAGTGTGTGTGCTAGTGTCTGTGTATGTGAGTGTGTCTGTGTCAGTGTGTGTCTGTGTCAGTGTGTGTCAGTGTGTATGTGTATGAGTGTGTGTGTGTGTTAGTGTGTGTATGTGTGTTAGTGTATGTGTGTTAGTGTATGTGTGCATGAGTACGTGTGCTAGTGTCTGTGTATGAGAGTGTGTGTGCGTGCATGTGTCAGTTCTTGTACTTGGTTCATTTGATATCTCATTACTTTTTTTTAACCAAAGGGCAAAGGTATATGGAAATCTCAGAATCCCCACAAAAGCCTGGCCTAGACACCCAAGGGAATGCAGCCACCTCCAGCCTCCTGATTAATTCCAGCTCCCTCGATGGTTGGAATGTGTCCTGATACTGAGGTTCACTCTCCGACAGGATAAGATGCTGGATGGTGGGTCATTACTTAAGTTGGTGCTATCTCTGACACAGTGTGCAGGTTTTGTTCAGTCACTGTCAGAATACTTTTATCTCCACATGACTACTCCCATAATTTTGCCTGCACTGTTTCAGGCACACTCACATATCAAATAGTGGTGAAATATCGAGTATAGTTGGAAAAAGCAGGCAGGAATACAATATTACATTCCATTTTCCTTGATGTAAACTGCCCGTTTTGAATGAAATTTGACCCTCTGTCATACAACCCTGCTTCACACTCTATTCACAATCTGAATTCAAAAAATGATCAAAACAAAAGCTAATTCTGGGTTTGGTTTTGGATCTCACAGCCAATGGTGAGTCTTAGTCTTGGTTCAGTGAAGAGTCAGCCATGATCTTATTGGGCTGAATGGCCTCCTCCAACTTCTAATTCTGTTATTATAAGCCCATTTGGGATGGATCTTTGGATTCAGGCCCCCACTGACTGACTTAATATAAGAACCAGGAGATTGTGCCTTTCTGCTGTCACTACGCAGGAAGTCCTTCCAATGCAAGTGTGTATGGGTGTGTGAGAGAGAGAGACAGACGGACAGACAGATTGACACATGCACTCTAAGTGAGAGTGAGCATGTACATGAGAGATTTTTTGTGTGAGAGAGTTTGCATGTGAAGTGTTCTGGCATTGTGTGTCTGTCACTGTGTAAATGGGTGAGAAAGTGTGTGCGAGAGAATATCTGAGTGTCTGCATATGTGTGCATAAGACTGTGTATGTGTGTGTGTATGTGTGTATTAGAGAGTGTGTATTTGAGTGTTAGAGGGAGCGTGTGTGTGTAAGACTGTGTGCGCGCATGTAAGAGTATAAAACAGTGTGTGTGTATGTATTAGAGAGTGTATATGTGTGTGTGAATGCTAGTATTAGAGATTGTATGTGTATGAGTATTAGAGAGTGTGTATATTGAGAGAGAATTACAGAGAGAAAGAGAGAGATAGTGTGTGTGTGGTTATGAGAGAGAGAACATGTTTGTGTGTCACATCATCCAGGAAAACCGTCCCAGAGCCAATATTAAGGGAATACTGCACTCTTTAAGGTGAGATTTTATTTTTTAATCATTCATGGGTGTTGATGGCTGGACCTGAATTGCTCAGCCCTAGTTGCCCTTGTGTTTGTGAGCCGCCTTCTTGAACCGTTACAGTCCACTTGCTGTTAGGGAGGGAGTTTCAGGATTTTGACTCAGTGACAGTGATATATTTCACATTCACCGCCTCACTTGTCCACCATCAACTCCTCCAAACGGCCTCAGTTTAAGATCTTGTCCAAGAGGCTGCCCCTCTGACAGTGTGGGGTGCTCAGTTGGAGCATCAGTCCGGGATTTTTGAACTCATGCCCTGGAAATTCTTTCTGCTTTAACGGTGAGGGTCCAACCCGCTTAGCCAGAGCTACCATCTTTAAGGCTTCACCTCAACCTTCAACATCCTGCCCTGCCCATCTTTCTCCTCTCTCCTACCCTCATAGCTGCTGCTGGAGGGTTGCTTTTGGCAACTTTCCCGGTTTCATTTCCAGAGGAAAGACCGTCGGGGAAACTGATCTTCACCCAGACGGTATTCGGGATGACAAAATCAAGGTGGGTAAATGTAATTCAGGTACAGATCAGTCATGATCAAATTGATGGCCAAAATCCAGAGGGGCTGAATGGCCTCCGCCTGTATTAATTTAGATGTTTCGTTCCCACTGACTAATTTTTCCCATCCCCTAGCAATGCACAATTTCCAAACAAAATAACCTATTTCTGCAAGGCTATCGGAAGGTGGCAATCTGGAGGTGTGTGAGGGAGTGGGGAGGGGGGGTTCTATTTGAGGCAATTTAATTGCATTTATTTTCTAATGGGGCTTGCCATCTGCATTCCAATGCTGGGAGAGGCCACTGGTGTTTAATGAGACCTGCCCACAAGTCTGCTGTTTCCACATTAACGCTCCCACAGCCCTCTCAGCAAGCTGCCAACTCGCACTTTAACTGTACGTTATTACCTCTTCCCCAGTCCTCATTTCCACTAGCTCGTCATACCCTCTTAACTGCAGATGATGCCTGCGCACTGGAATCAATGCGGACGAACCACCTCATAATGGGCTGAATTAATGATGAAGAATCTGTTCGTCAGCTTGAAGTCGGAAAGGCATTCATCATTCTCAGGGCCAGCTGATAGCTCCACCGACCATCTTCACTGGACTGACCTCCCCCAGCCAGCCCCTACTCACCATCCCCCCAAAACACTGCACCCCTGCACTCCCCCCATCACCATCTAGAGCAAGAAAAACGGTGGGCTTTTTCCCTTGACCCATGGCTGACTTTCCCTACACTAATCCCACCCTTTGGCCAAGCTACACTTTCAGCCCCGTGCTGAATGTGCCTTATTTTCTTCATTCCATGAGGGGATATGGGTGACACCAGCGAGGTTACCCATCACTAACTACCTTTGAACTGAGTGGTTCACTCGGCCATTTCAGACGGTAGCTAAGAGCCCACCAGATTGCTCTGGTCTGGAGTCACATGTAGACCAGACCAGGGAAAGATGGCGGATTTCCTTCCCTAAAGAATGTTAGGGAACCAGATGGGCTTCTAACAACAACCAGTCGCAGTCGCATGGTCACCAATACTACAACCAGCTTCACGTTCTGGATTTCCAGAAAAATATTTTCTCATCAACCTGTTCAAGGATATTATTACATGCTTCTGGAGCAGTTGGGACTTGAATACAAGCTTCCTAGCTCAGAGGAAGGGACTATACCACTGCACCACAAGGGCCCCATATATCCCTGCTTTTGTTTAAACCTCATCACCTACGGTGTGTTTTGAACCAATGTCCGTAAAATGAAAGGCCAGATCACTGGGGTATGAATCCCATATCCCAACCATTACTCCATTCCTCTCCCTTGCTGGGGGGATCGTGTGCTGTTCTGGTCTCCCCAAAATAGATACAGAAGCTCTGTCGACATTTCAAATGAGCAATACTGACGAATGATCCCAGAACTGAGAGGCAATACCAATCAGGACTGAGTGAGCAGGAGAGAGAGTGCTCCTTTCTCTTTGAGAGGATGACATATTCAGCAGCTTCAAAATGCTAAAGTGCAGTTGTTGTCAGATAAGCATAGAGAACGTGCAACCACAACAGGGCACAGCAAGAGCAAGGCCCCTAAATATACAGTCACTCATAAATCCAATGAGGAATTCAGGGGAGCTATCTTTACCCAGACAGGGTGAGAATGTGGAACTCACTGATACACGGAGTGATTGAAGTGAAGAATACAGATATATTTAAAAGGAAGCAAGACAAACACAAGAAGGAGAAAGAACTAAAAGATTTATCTTAAATATATCCTCACTAATTGCCTTAACCACTTCAAATGATAGCAAATCCTATACTCCCACTTGAATTCCTTATTGATTAGCCACAGCCAATAATCTTCCCAAGTTTCTAAATACCCCTCAAGTGGAAACATTTTCTCCACATCTACCTATTGACCTTTACCTAATTTTAAAAAGCCGCAAGAGGGGTGGCAGGCTGGCTCAGTGGTTAGTACTGCAGCCTCACAGCACCAGCGTCCCAGGTTCAATTCCAGCCTTGGGCGACTGTCTACGTGGAGTTTGCACGTTTTCCCTGCGTCTGCGTGGGTTTCCTCCAGTTTCCTTCCACAATCCAAAGATGTGCAGGTCAGGTGAATTGGCCATGCTAAATTGCCCGTAATGTTAGGTACATTAGTCAGAGGGAGATGGGTCTGGGTGGGTTACTCTTCGGAGGGTCGGTGTGGACTGGTTGGGCCGAAGGGCCTGTTTCCACTCTGTAGGGAATCTTAAAAAAAAGTCATCCTCAATTCTTTACCTGATTGGCCCTGTCTCACACTCGCACTGTCTCTGAGTATCTTTTGTAACCGAAAGAGAAAATGCTGGAAAATCTCAGCAAGTCTGGCAGCATCTGTAAGGAGAGAAAAGAGCTGACGTTTCGAGTCTAACTGATCCTTTGTCAAACCTTTTGTAAATGGTTACCGAGACCGTTCACAGTATTCCAAATATATTTCACGTTGGAAAGCCTCCTCAGGATTTGTGAGGAGAAAGCAGAGGGAAGAGCTATAAAAGTTATCTTATCTTCCTCACTCCCATTAACAGTGTTGCACTCATTATACTTGGTCCTTCATGTATGTGTGAAATTAAGGGCAAAACACCCAACAGTACCGGTTCTAAAGCCACAGGGTATAACCGCCCTTAAAAACAAACACTCAAATACAATCACACAGATTTACACACACACTTCCGGTGGCATCTGTGCAGACAGAGAAACAGAGTTAACAGGTTCACGTCCCGTGGCCCTTCTGAAGAAGGGTACCTGCATTTGAAACGTTAACTCTGCTTTCTCTTCACAGGTGCTGCCAGACTTGCTGAGTTTCTCCAGCAATTTCTGGTTTTATTGCAATTAACAGATTAATAAACAGACAAAAACACATTGATGCACGCGCCCACACACACACACAAACATTGATAGACGACACACACATTGATGCACATACAATTGTACTTATACAGATAAACAAACATGCATTGATACACACAGATGTAGTGACACACATGCCAAAAAACACACATTATTTCAACACTCGTCATTTGATTAAGGACAGTGCGCAGGCTCCTGCTTTAGCTGGCTAAATCAGAAAGTCAACAATTGTGGTGTACCAACAGCCCAGAGGGCAAGGTGGGTCCTGCTGAGAGAGGTTGGTACCCACAAGGGCTAGGTGACCCTTCAAGAGTCTGCAACTCCTGCAACAGAGTTGGACACAACTGCACACATTCTGAATCCCAACCAGTTGGAACAAAGGAAAATAATTATGACAGGAAATAGATCCAGATTCATTCTTCTCAGAAGGCAATTGCTCCTGCAGGGTATGAATGTAAATGAAAAGCAGAAAACAAAACGAGGAAAATTACAGATAATAAAAAGCAAACCAAGAGTCTCCGCCCTCCCCCCCTCCCCTCCGCCTCTGCCCACTGTCACCTTGCCAAGAAATCCTCAAAATGTACACAATGGAAAAAGTCATTTTGAGGGAACAGCTTCCTCTTAATTAACAAGTACAGCAATAATCGGGAGCTGGAAATAGCACATTGCAGCTGTTTCCAACACCACAATGGACAGGATTATAAATGGGCTGGAGGAAAAAAAAACATTATCAGCAGTTCTGAGTTGTAAACTCCAGCTAATGACTCGCATTCCAGGCAGCTCCAGGCAATATTATTGTGAGCGCGTGCCTGCTCCCTCCCTCTCTCCCATGGTGTTGACCCCTACCTCCAAGAATGAGGGTCCTCACTGAAACTTTGAAAAGCAAACACAAGGAGAAGGAAAAGACCCAGCAACTATTGCCACCCATCATCATCATCATCACCATCACTTGTGGACCCTCACAGATGGAGATAATTCTCTCTCAATCTCAGGGGGGAGTCTGTCAGTGGCTGTACAGACTGATGGGACTACCACAGGTGGAGTTACACTTGGGGCAGGTGGTGGTCATGGGAAAGGGTGAGGGAGCGTGCTGCTTATGCTGTTTTCTCCTGGTTTCCATTTTCCTTCCCGACGGCAAGTCTCGAGGTGCTCGACATCTTCCTGGATGCTGCTCCTCCACTATGGACCATCTTGGGCCACTGATTCCCAGGTCTCTGCAATTCCCCAGTGAGGCCTTGAGGGTATCTCTGAAACACTTTCTCTGTCCACGCTGGGGCTCGCCCGCCTTTTCGGAGCTGGGAGCAGAGTACCCGCTCAGGGAGTTGGTCACACAGACATCATCAGCATCCCCACTGTGACATCACTGCTCTGCCTCGCCTTTCCTGGCCTACGCCGCTTCCCTCCTGAATCCAGCAGCTCCTCCCCTCCCCTACAAAGATCACAGTTGATGAGTGCAGTGCCACAGGAGTGCAGCACTGTCAGAACTGCTGCCTCAGCAGTGACTCATCAAGCTATGGCCCCCATGCACTGTTTGGGTGAACAGACCCACAGCCACTACATCAGAGGAGCAGAGGAGCGACACTTGGAGCCCTCAACCAACACCACAAAAAGTACCAACATTCACACTGCAGTTAATGTAACCTTTCTGGATCTGTTGGTAAGACCTTGTTGCATCCTTCCTTTTATTAATCCATGGGATGTGAGCATCACTGGCTGGGCAAGCATTTATTGCCCATCCCTAATTGCCCAGAGGACAGTTTAAGAGTCAACCACATTGCTGTGGGTCTGGAGTCACATGCAGGCCAGACCAGGTAACTTAGGCAGATCTCAGACATTAGTATTCCTGATCATCAGCAAAAGTTTCATGGTTACCATTAGACTCTTCAGGTTTTTAATTGAATCTAAACTGCACAAAATACCATGGCAGGATCTGAACCCAGGCCCAACCAATCAGTACCAGGGTCCCTGGATTTACAATCCAGCATTAATGCCACTAGGCCATTGTCTGACCACGTGGGATTAGTTCTGGAACCTGGTTTGCCTTGTTGGCTGTAAAACATTTCCTGCAAGATTGGGGGCCAGCACCACTGACAAGCACTCTATTGGCAGTGGAACATATTGAGACATGCTAAGGTCATGAATGGTGCTAGATCAATGAAACACTTTTGTTTCACCTCATTCTTCTCCGATTGATGTGTCCTTGTGCAAAACAGTTGCTCAATGCACCCCGGATCTTCTCAGTGGAAAAATCAAAGCAGATCTTTACAGATTGGAGGCTCCTTTCACAATCTCCAAGAGTCTATCAACCAATGACACATTCAACAATGTTTTTTTTCCAAAAAAAAAGGTGGTGTTGATGGTGGTGTAACAACACTGGACATAAAATCCAGAGAAAGTGAGGTCTGCAGATGCTGGAGATCAGAGCTGAAAATGTGTTGCTAGAAAGGCACAGCAGGTCAGGCTACATCCAAGGAACAGGAGAATTGACGTTTCAGGCATAAGCCCTTCTTCAGAGATCCAAGTTAATGTTCCCAGGACAAGGGTTCAAATCACACCATGGTAGCTTTTAAAAAGGGCTGTGGGTGTGGGTGTCACTGACTAGACCAGCAGATTTTGCCCAGGGAGTAGTTAAGAGTCAACCATATTATTGTGTGCTTGAGTCACATGTTGGCCAGGCCAGGTAAGGATGGAAGTCTCCTTCCCTGAAGGACATGAGAGAACGAGATGGGTTTTTCCCCACAATCAGCAATGGTCATCATTAGACTCTTAGCTCCACTTTTATTTTTGAAAAGAGAACTCAACCTCTACCATCTGCCATGGTGGGACTCCAACCCAGGTCCCCAGATAATTTCCTGAATCTCTGGATGAACAATGCAGTGATAATATCGCTAGGCCATCGCCTCCACTGCTGGTGCTGCTTGAATTCAATTAAAGTGAATCCAGAATCTAAAAGGGGACTCTGATTGTATTCATGTGACGATTGCCAATTGCTGTTAAAAACCCATCTGTTTCATAAGATCCTTTAAGGAAGGAAATCTTCTATTCTTACCCAGTCTGGACTCCATGTGACTCCAGACCCACAGCAATATGGTTGTCTGTTGAATGGCCCAGGAATCTGTTCAGTTGTATCTAAAATACTACAATGTCTGATTAAGGGAATAAAATTGGACGAATCAAGGAACATTGCTGAGTGCACCTACTACAGGCGGACTGCAGTGGTTCAAGAAGGCAGCTCACCCCCACCTTCTCAAGGGGCAACTAGGGATGGGCAATAAATGCTGGCCAAGCCCGGTGAATTAATAAAGAAAAATAGAGAACGTGCCAGGCAACATGTGCTCAGTAAGGTCCCACAACCAGCAATATGATAACCAGATAATAATTTTTGAATGACACTGGGAGAGTAGCTGATGAGGAATTCCTTGGCTCAAATAGTGGCTGATGGATCTTTAATGTCCACTTACAGAGTGAACACTGTCCCTCTTAAAATGCAGCACTCCCTCAGTACTGACCCTCCGACAATGCAGTACTCTCTCAGTACTGATCCTCTGACAATGTGGCACTCCCTCAGTACTGACCCTCCGACAGTGCAGCACTCCCTCAGCACTGACCCTCTGACAGTGCTGCACTCCCTCAGTACTGATCCTCTGACAGTGCGGCACCCCTTCAGTACTGACCCTCTGTCAGTGCAGCGCTCCTTCAGTACCGACGCTCCAACTGTTCTGCACTACCTTAGTACTGACCCTCCAACAGTGTGGCACTCCCTCAGTACTGACCCTCTGACAGTGCGGCACTCCCTCAGCACTGATCCTCTGACAGTGTGGCACTCTCTCAGTACTGACCCTCTGACAGTGCGGCACTCCCTCAGTACTGACCCTCTGACAGTGCGGCACTCCCTCAGCACTGATCCTCTGACAGTGCGGCACTCCCTCAGTACTGACCCTCTGACAGTGCAGCGCACATTCAGCACTCACCCTCCAACAGTGCAGCACTCCCTCAGTACTGACCCTCTGACAGTGCTGCACTCCCTCAGTACTGATCCTCTGACAGTGCGGCACCCTTTCAGTACTGACCCTCTGTCAGTGTAGCGCTCCTTCAGTACTGACCCTCCGACTGTTCTGCACTACCTTAGTACTGACCCTCCAACAGTGCAGCACTCCCTCAGTACTGACCCTCTGACAGTGCGGCACTCCCTCAGTACTGACTCTCTGACAGTGCGGCACTCCCTCAGTACTGACCCTCTGAGACTGCAGTACATAGCATTGGAATATGTTATCCTCGATTTAGTGCTGTTGTCTCTGAGTAGGATTCAAACCCTTGACTTTCTGACTGAGAGACGAGAGTTCTCCTCAGCTATTATGGCATGGGAGTGAGGGAGGGATCCCAGAGGTCTGGAAGAGTGAGTCCATTGGACTATTTGAGGAGAAGGAGATTTGAAAATCAAAGTGTGTCTTGACCAGGAGCCGAGGCAGTGAGCACAGGCTGATCGAAACGTGGGCCGAGTTTCAATACAAGTAGCAGAGCTCTGGGCGCGTGCATATCCTGGAGGCTGGAACGTAAAACACGAGCCAGTAATAATCATCAAGGTGACAGGGCAACAGCAGTGCATGCGCTGAGAAAGAGGCAGAGTCGGGCGATGTGACAGAGCTGGAAGAGAACCCTTTAGTGATGCCTCAGGTATGCAGTGGAAAGTTCATGGTGAGGTCAAGGATGACAGTAACACAGAAAGAAGGCTACTTGTGTTCTCAGCTGTTTGTGTTGCACATGGGTCCGAAAGGGTTAATAAAGAGGGATTGCATTATTACCACCCACTGTAATGATGCCACATGGAATTGTGGCTTGAGTTAGAATCTTGAAGCAGTTCAAACCCTACAACCAGATCCTCTTCAAAGTCTCTGTAACAATGGCTTGCTGGTCATTCTCATCTGTAACTAGCTACGAACACACAATAAACTACAATTAACCTTACCTGGTTAGCTACATGGGGCTTCTGTAGTAAGACCAGGAATTGATTTCCAGAGTGTGGTGCTGGAAAAGCACAGCCAGTCAGGTAGCATCCGAGGACCAGGAGAATCGACATTTCGGGCATAAGCCCTTCATCAGAAATTCCTGCTGATGCTCCTGATGAAGGGCTTATGCCCGAAACGTTGATTCTCCTGCTCCTCGAATGCTGCCTGACTGGTTGTGCTTTTCCAGCACCACACTCTCGACTCTGATCTCCAGCATCTGCAGACCTCACTTTCTCCCAGGAATTGGTTCCCTCTGCTACATTAGGCCGAGCTGGACCTATAGCTCCTTACGAAAAGCAAAACACTGGAAATCTGAAACAAACACAAACAGGGCTGGAGGAAATCAGCAGGTCTGGCAGTCTGGTGGAGAGCAAGACAGAGATAGCATTTTTGAGTCTGATACGACTCTTTTTTTAAAACCCCACAGCAGCTTCATCATGAGCTTTGGTACACGTTACAGTACACTCATTATCTGTCATCCAAAACAAAGCAATTAAAACAAGCTGTTCCAAGCTGAAATAGTTATTCAGTTGTATTACATGGTGCAAGAATGGAACCTTCTTGAGAGCAAGACTGTGCAGTTCGGTGAGAAACTGTAAAACTCTCCAGGAGCAACATTACACCACCCTGTGGGGCTGCTCTCTCGTTAGACAGGCTGGTGGTTTAACCAGCGGGTCACTATGTTACAAGCAAGGGGAGAGGTTGAGAAGGAGATTTTCCCCATAGAAACCCCAGCTCGTGCAGGAACTGAACTCATGTTGGTGATATCACTGCATATCATAAACCAGCCACCCAGCCAACTGAGCCAGACCAACTCCCAACAGCATGGTGTATACAGCGCAAAACAGGCCATTGGGCCTGAGTAATAAACATCCATATTTATGCTCAATATGGACCACCTCTCACTCCCTGTTATTGTTGTTGCAGCTTTTCGTTAAACTTATAAATTCTGTTCCCTTCCCTTTTAATGTTCCTGACCTTGCTGCCTGTAACAGAGGGGTGATAACCCTGAAAAGATGAGTCAGTTGGGTTTGTGGAAAAGAACCCATGGTCAGTCCCCTGGGAACAAATGCCAAACACTCTGGAAAGACTAACTGACATCACATTTGACAAGACAAATGTTTACTTCTTCCTCTTGACTGGTAAACATTTGCAAAGCAAGTAATGAATTACTGATTGATCATTGAACTGTTCTCTGATAATCTCTTGAGTAACTTTAATAGACTGTGGGAGTTTGGAAATAAGACAGAACAAATACAACAGATAGTTTGGTGAAGGCAGAGTGTAAACAGGCTTGAGAGACTAACAGCTTTGTGCACTGATAATAGAAATCACTTGGCAGAGCAAATTTAAGGTTGGGGGAAGAAATGTGGCTTGTCAGTCCTTAAAGTCATTGTCAATCCCCATGAGAAGTGGATTTTAAAATTCTCATTTCTGTGTTCAGGTCTCTCAATGGGCCCCATTCCTCCCCTCAGCACTACTCTCTCTGCAGTTTCCTCCAGGTTCAAATCACTCCGAGATTTCTGAACTCTTCGGACTCTTGAACGTCCTCATTTTTAATCACACTGTTCCAAGAGCTAAAGGGATCAAAGGGTGGGGGAAAAAGTGGGAACAAAAGACTGAATTGGATGATCAGCCATTATTGTACTGAATGGTGGACCAGGCCCGATGGGCCGAATGGCCTACCCTTGCTCCTATTTTCCATGTTCCGATGGCAGCCATGTTTTTTAGCTGCCTAAGCCCTCCCTTTTAGAATTCCCTCTCTCAACCTCTCCACTTCCCTCAAGGTGTTTAAAACTTAACTCTTTACTCAAATATCTCCCCAACAAACCTGTTTATCTGATACCCTCCTGTGTAATACCTCGGTATGTTTCACTGCATGGAAGGTGCTATATAAACATAGAATGCCAATATGTAGTGTCTTATCCCCTGTCTTTACACATAGATATCCCCTGCAGTGTGGAAGCAGGCCATTTGGTGCGTCATGTTCACACTGAACCTCTGAAAAGCATCCCACCCTATCCCCCTAACCCTGCATTTCCCATTATTAACCCACTTAGCCTGTACATCTCTGTGACACAATGGACAATTTATCACACCAATCCACCTGGCCTGCACATCTTTGGACTGCGGAATGAAACTAGAGCACCCAGAGGAAACCCACACAGATGTGGGGAAACTCCACACAGACAGTCACCTGAGGCTGGAATCGAACCTGGGCCCCGAGTGCTGCTAGGCAGCAGTGCTAACCATTGAACCACCGTGCTGCCCTACGTACTTTAAGTACTTGAAAATGTTTAGCACAGCCAGATTCCACAGGTAGTGAAAGCATGAAAGCGAGGTAAAGCGGAGTATTGAGCATCAAGGGTTAAGGGAAGAATTAACTGTCACAGGAATCCAAGGCAATCAGCCCTGCACTTCATCCTGAGGTGTCTAAGCACGGAGCTGGAAAAGCACAGCAAGTCAGGTAGCATCCTCGGAGCAGAAGAGTCGACATTTTGGGCATAAGCCCTTCATCAGGAATGTGTGATACCTGAGCTAACAGACTGACTAGGACCTGAGATGCAGTCAGTTCTTCTGTAATACGATAGTTGCATTCTTGTGCACCCCTGTATTATAGAAAAGTCATGTTTTAGAAACGGCACTTAAAGTGTTGTCACATTCCAGCCAACACATGTCTTCAACATTTGTGCTTTCAAAACAATGTTCCCAATTCATCAATTGTCTTATAGCAAATCCTTGCTGACGAAACGCGTGTAATAGCAGAACAACCTGTAAATATTTCGCCCCAGCGCCAAATTTCAGGAAATCGAAGCGTGTTTTATATGTTGCCATCACATTTCCACTCACCAATTTCTCCCTCACTTGCCTGACCCCTCCCACTCCTCCCCTTTATGTCTTGCAGAAGAAGGCAGGAATTGCATTGGCATAAGTGTGCTGACGCTACAAGTCGAATAGCCACCAGTTGGGGAGGAGGGCCGTGCACCGCCAACGGAACTGCAGCCCGGATTGGTGACTACTTTGGTGAGAGTCGGGGGCGGGGAGGGG
Source organism: Hemiscyllium ocellatum (assembly GCF_020745735.1). Classification (NCBI taxonomy): domain Eukaryota; kingdom Metazoa; phylum Chordata; class Chondrichthyes; order Orectolobiformes; family Hemiscylliidae; genus Hemiscyllium; species Hemiscyllium ocellatum. The sequence goes on along the minus strand of NC_083412.1, from coordinate 96,489,529 downwards.
CTTTGGAAAGGAGGAATTAGAAAAGGAGAAATAAAGTGCCGCTGTACCACTCCTCGAACAATCTAATTACAGCGATAAATCACGGATGGCATCCGATGTAAAACACTTTTATTTTATGTGACATCTTTTTTTTCTCTCTCGAAAGCTGGAGTAATATTCCAGGCACATTCTGAAGAAAGTGTCACCCTCCTGAAGGGGCTGTTAACAGCAAATGAAAAACATAAATTGTCAAGGCTGGTGAATTAAGTAAAGATCGCACACCATGGACAATGTTGATGCTATCTTCCCCACTGTAAACTTGCATGGATTAGACCCGCAAAAGGATAATTAAAGCCACTTTCTATTTTTTTATCCAATGTAGGCAATATCCTGAGGACATTTATGAATCCATAAAAAAAGCACAATGGCAGGTGCTAAACTTAACTGAGGTAATAAAGTATTTACAGTAAGATGCAATAGCAATTTCATCTCTCACTATTTAACGACACCAGTTACAGGTTTAACCCATGCCCTGCTAAATAAACACTGGTTCCATGCAGTTAATCAGAAAGTGTTGTGGTCAGCAGTTTGTCAATCACTTCCCCTGTACCCCCTCCCTATTTTAACGTCTGTTTGATTCCTTCTTCAAGTGTCCCTCTGACAAGATTTAAAAAGGAGGTGGTCATCAAGCTGACAAACACTGCAGGGGTTTGCAAGCTGGGTTATTGTTCATGGCAGTCGCTATCATTGTCCCAGAGGACTGCGTCCTCATTAGAGAGAAACGGCTGGTGCTGAGTTTAACCTGAGGGTGACCACACCTTAGGAGAGAGTAAGGCCTTTGTGATAACCCCAGCCAAAGCAGGAAGTGAAACTAAGCTGTTGGGCATTATTCTGCTTGACAGACCAGCCATCCAAGTCAACAAAGATCTGTTTTACTGCAATGCTCTGATAGGCACTGTATGATTTCCAGGCTGCTGTAAATCCACCTGTCCTAACAAAGGAGACCAACATCTACTCTCAATATTCTCCATGAGACTGGGAATATGAAAACCATCAGGTCTGCTCTGTTAGACCAGCAGGTATTCATGCCTAGCCACCTGTCACGAGCGGTTGCCATTAAAAGGAATTAACCGACTTGTGCCTTTATATCGCACCTTTCAGATATCCCAAAGTGCTTGACAGCCAATGTAGTCATTGCTGCAATGTAGAACAAGCTCCTACCAACACTAGTCGAAAAGTGTGGCGCTGGAAAAGCATAGCAGGTCAGGCAGTGTCCGAGGAGCAGGAGAGTCAGTGTTTCTGGCATAAGCCCTTCATCAGGGATCAACACTAGCAATGCTACCAGCACTAATATGATAAGGCCCAGGAAATCTGTTATTTGTAGTGCTCGGGAAGTGTTCAAATTGGAGTCCAGAAAAAACTTCCCTGTAAATGGTGGCCACAGATCGGTTACTCATTTTTATTCATTCATGGTAAGCCAGCACCACTGGCATTCTTAGGAATTACTGCCCGTCCCTAGTTGCCCCTTGAGAAGGTGGAGGTGAGCTGCCTTCTTGAACTGCTACAATACATGCCCTGTGGGTTGACCCACAATGCTGTTACAGAGGGAATTCCAGGATTTTGACCCAGAGATAGTGAAGGAACGGTGATATATTTCCAAGTCAGGATGGTGAGTGGCTTGGAGGCGAACTTGCAGTGAGTGGTGTTCCCATATATCTGCTGCCCTTGTCCTTCCAGATGGAAGTGGTGATGGGTCGTGTTTACTGTCTAAATGATACACTGCAGAAAATCCCCAAGGTTCCTCCTTCCAAACCAAGGTTCTCTATCCCCAGTACGGTCAATAAATACTGGCCCAGTATTCCATGAGCAAATAAAAAAGTATGTAATTGTGTATTATTTCATTTCCCAGAGGGATCGAGATGTACAACACGGAAACAGACCTTTGTTTCAACTCGCCCATGCCAACCAGATATCCAAAATTAATTTAGTCACATTTGCCAGCACTTGGCCCATACCTCTCCAAACCCTTCCTATTCATATACCCATCCAGATGCCTTTTAAACGTTGTAATTGTACCAGCCTCCACCACTTCCTCTGGCAGCTCATTCCATACGCACACCACCCTCTGCGTGAAAAAGTTACCACTCAGCTCCTTTTTCAATCTTTCCCCTTTCGCCCTAAACCTATGCCCTCTAGTTCTGGAGTCCCCTACCCTGGAGGATCTTGTCTATCCATGCCCCTCACAATTTTACAAACCTCTGTAAGGTCAATTCTCAGCCTCAGAGGGAAACCAGCCCCAGTCTACTCATACACTAATCACCTTGATCATTATAAAATTTGGTGATAGCAATACCCATAAACACTCTCTTGCAATGAGTAGTTTATTTTCTTCTGGCATTCCATGACACACATTGTAAAGGAGTGCATGAAGGGTCACTAGTAACCTGGAGTCCTACAACTACTGACCCGCTGAGCACCCAATCATGAGGGAACTGTGCAAATTCTCAGTACATCCCTCCTTTTCTCACAATCTCTTCCAGCCTTGTAACTCCCTGCAATATCTGTTTTTCCATAATTCCCTATAGAACCCCTGGATTCTGTCATGACATCACTGACTGTGGTGCCTTCAACTGCCTTCATTCTAAGTCCTGGAATTTCCCACCGATTCTCTCCAGCTCCCCTGTAATCTGTTTTTTTTTTCAAGTCACTTATTAAAACCCAAACTAAAACCAAGTACTGCGGATGCTGGAAACCTGAAAAAAGAAACACAGAAATTGCTGGAAAAGCTCAGCAGGTCTGGCAGCATCTGTGGAGAGAGAAATAGGTCGCTGACCCTATTTCGGAACTCATTGTAGCTCGGAAAAGGTAGCAGTGATACTGAAGACATGGGGAGGAGTGAGCAGACCAGGTGGAGATGGAGCCCTGGGCGAAGGGAAGAAAGTTAGGGAGGAGGGGGAATGGATGATAGTCTGCCAGGGTGAACAAAACTGTTAATGAGCATTGCAAGCAGGTGGAAATGGAAGCAGCCCGTGTGATGACAGGGCCAGGGGTGTGAGGGATGGGTAAAGGACATGGGAGAACGTGCTCAGACCCTCAAATTATTGAGCTCGATATTGATCCTGGGGGGTGCTGCAGGTTCCCCACGCAGAACATGAGGTGCAGTCCATCCAGCTTGTGTTGAACTTCGCTGGAGCACTGAGAAGAGATGCTAGCCAGGGAACAGGGTTGCATATTGAAGTGATAGGCAGCGAGAAGCCCAGGGTCATTTTTGCAGACAAAATGTAAGTGTCCCGCAAAGAGGTCACCCAGTCAGCGCCTCGTCGTCCCAGTGCAGAAGAGGCCACATTGTGAGCAGCAAATACAGTGGACGAGATTGAAGGTGAATCACTGCTTCACCTGGAAGATGTGTCTGGAGCCTTGGATAGTGAGGAGGGAGGAGATAAATGGGCAGGTGCTACACCTCCTACAGTTGTATGGGAAGTGCCATGGGGGTGTGGGGCAGAGTTAGGAATGGAGGAGCAATGGACCAAGAGGGAATAGCTCCTGCAGAAGGCTGACAAGGGAGGGAACAATGTGTCTCACTAAAACCTGTTTGCCCAAACTCCAGCCAATCACTGGAACATGAGAAGATGTGAAATAGGCCATTCAGCCCCTCGAGCATGCTCTAACGTTCAATATCATCATGACTGATCTTCCAACTGTACAAAACATCTCCATTCCTGACGAAAGGATTATGCACAAAACATCAACTCTCCAGCTCCTCAGATGATACCAGGCCTGCTGTGCTTTCCCAGCACCACACTCTCGATTCTGAACCTCAGCATCTGCAGCCATCACTTTCTCCTCATTCCCCTATCGCCTGGTTCATGGAGACATCAAAAATCGATTGATCTCTCTCTAGCTACAGCTCTCTGGGCCAGAGAATTCCAAAGGCTCACCACTCTCTGAGATGGAAAGATTTCTCCTCAGTTTAATCCTCATGGCCTTATCCATCAGTGATACTCTCAGCACAAACCCCATGTTCCAAATTACAAAGTCACCAAGTATTCACAGCTCTGTTACTGTACAGCTGATTGGTTTGGCATCAGACAATGTGTATTTCAGTCCTGCCAAACAGACTGGCTGCAGGCTTCTCAAAGGAAATGTTGATGGAATGGGATGTTTTAGTTCAGTGTTTGTTTTCTTTATATTCTTGCATTCTCCCCCCCTTCATCTTCCTGACTGCAGGGAGGTGCAAAGGTGGGCTATGTTGGGGGAGGGGAGGAGAGATAAGGGAAGTAGAGACATATTCAAATGTAAAAAATGAGGTCTGCAGATGCTGGAGATCACAGCTGAAAATGTGTTGCTGGTCAAAGCACAGCAGGCCAGGCAGCATCTCAGGAATAGAGAATTCGACGTTTCGAGCATAAGCCCTTCATCCTGATGCTCGAAACGTCGAATTCTCTATTCCTGAGATGCTGCCTGACCTGCTGTGCTTTGACCAGCAACACATTTTCAGACATATTCAAATGTGCTGAGTGCCCTCTGTCAATCTGGGGCTTGGGAAGAGATTGCATCTCAGAAAGGTCAGCGATATCCCAGTTAACATCAACAGACACAATGTGATCCTCTGGAGCAGTGGAAGATAAATCCCCTTTTGTGATGTTGTTTGAGCAATGTATAGTGGTTCCTGGACCCTGGGGAAATCTTTAATTGCACTCCACTGAAATAGTGGCCCTGAAACCTTTTATATACACCTCAGAAGTCAGGTGACTTTCAGGTTGCAGTTTGCAAAACGGTAAGAGCAGACAAGTAGGCCATTTGGCCCATTGAAGCCAGGCAGGACCTAGCCAACTTATCTTGTGCCTCAGCCCTTGCCTTGCAAACCTTTTCTCCTCAATTGCTTTTCTGATTCCCCTTTGTAAGATTGATTCAGAGAGATGGCAGCCCCAGGAGTACTGGGTTAGGGATTCGCGTGACACAGGAGTGGGACTTGAACCCAGCTCCTTGTGACCCAGACAAGTGCAGGATCGTGGCACACTCTGCCATGGCAGTCCTATACGTGCCCAGTGTGGTTCAGCAGAATGTCTTTCTGTTGCTTCGAGTCACAACGGAGACTGGCAACTCCCCAGTCCGCCGAGAGTTCACCGGATATTAGCCCTTTTCGATAAATAGCCGCCAAAGGATTGACTGATCCTTGTCAAAGTATCTGTGAGTGATCAGCTTCCATTAGGAATAAGATCCTCTTTAGCTAATCAATTGCACAGTGACACTGTGCTCATTAGGACAGTGACAGCTCTGATGATGAAAGCTAGCTATAACACTGAGGACCAACGAACCACAATATTGTGGGTGCAAAGACTTGCGTTGATAATAACACACACATTGAAGCAACTCCAAGAATCCCCAAAGTGTTTCCCACTAAATGTACTGCTTTAGAAGCACGGTGTCTGTCATAATGTTAGAAACACAACAACCAGTGAGTGTGCAGCCAAACACTGATGTATTAGCTTACTAAATGATGTGTTTTTTTTTAAAGTAACATTAGGTAAAGACTAAAATCATTGGTGACTGGATCTTGACTGCATAATATTAAAAATCCCTCATTATACCTAAAAACAAAGACAAATTATTCCTTCCACATCCCAAAGCTTTGCAGAAAATGAAATATTTTGACGGTGTTTGTTGCTGTTAATGTGACAGCTGGTTTACACACAGCAACTGAGCACAAACAGCAGGATAATGGCCAGCTAATATGGTTTAATAACAATGTGGGCTGGGGGATAAATGTTAGCACTGAAACGCAGGGAGAGCACCCCCACTCCCTGCTCTTTTTTGAAAGAAAGGCCACGAAATCTTTTCCAACCAGGAGCGCAGGCAGAGGGGGCATTATCAGAGAAATGACAACTCTGCAGCATTCATCCAGACTTTTCTGCTCAGCCTCCAGACTGGAACTCTGACCCTCCAACCTTCTGACCCAGAGGTGAGGGCTTTACCTATTGGATAACAGCTGTCCCGTATCTTAGATTGAAAGGAATTTGACGCAGGATAAAGTTTAGATCAATCACTGTCTGTTCTTCAAATAACTGGGCTCTGCTCTTTGTTCAGGATATAGTTTCAACAGTACAGGCCACAATGGTCATTACAGTGGTGCAGGAAAAGCAGAGCAAGTCAAGCAGCATCCAAGGAGCAGGAAAAGGTGGGCGGCACGGTGGCACACTACTGCCTCACAGCGCCAGAGACCCGGGTTCAATTCCCGCCTCAGGTGACTGTGTGGAGTTTGCACATTGTCCCCGTGTCTGCGTGGGTTTCCTCTGGCTGCTCCAGTTTCCTCCCGCAGACCAAAGATGTGCAGGTCAGGTGAATTGGCCATGCTAAATTGCCCCGTAGTGTTAGGTGAAGGGGTAAATGTAGGGGAATAGGTCTGGGTGGGTTGTGCTTCAGTGGGTCGGTGTGGGCATGTTGGGCTGAAGGGCCTGTTTCCACACTGTGATCTAATCTAATCTAAACAAATTGACGTTTCGGGCAAAAGCCCTTAATCAGAAATGGCTCATTCTTGATGAAGGGCTTTTACCCAAAAAACATCGAGTCTCCTGCTCCTCGGGAGCTGCCTGACCGGCTGCGCTTTTCCAGCACCACACTCTCGACTCTGATCTCCAGCATCTGCAGTCCTCACTTTCACCACAATAGTCATTAACACTTTGCTGTTTCTGGGATCTTAACTTCGTGCAAATTGATTGCTACATCTCCTGCGTCACAACAGTGATTAATCCTCTGTGTCGCTTTCGCCCATCTTTTCTCTAACATTTTCCCCCAGTTAAGATGCCCCTCGACAGTACCTCAGCCCCCCAGCTTAAACTGTATAATGTATGACCCCAGAAGCCTCCAAATTCTCTGCTCTCCTCCAATTCTGACCTCTTGGACATACTCAATTCCTGTAGCTCCAACACTGGGTGCCTGCCTGAGCTCTAAACTCTCTCCCTAAACTTCTCCAACACCCTTTCCCCACTCTGCAGTCAATTTTTAAAACCACCTCCTGATTGGGCCTTTTGCCATATCTTCCCATGTGGCTCAGTGCCAGACTTTGTCATATAATGCTCTTGTGTGGAGTACTTTGGCATGTTTTCAAAAACGCGATATAAATGCAGGTTATTCTTACTGACAAGGATTAGAGAGGGCAGAAGGATGTCAGGAATTGCTGGAGAAACACAACAGATCTGGCAGCACCTGTGCACAGGAACCAATTTGATGATTTGGTGAAGGGACACTGGACTTGAAACAATAACTCTGTTTTCTCTCCACAGATACTGCCAGACTTGGCTGAGTTTTTCCAACAATTTCCATCTTTTGTTTCAGATCTTCCGCATCTGTAGTTCTTTGTTTTATTTTTGGGCAGAAGGAAGGATGTTGTAAAACTTGAAAGGATTCAGAAAAGATTTACAAGGATGTTGCCAGGGTTAAAGGATTTGAGCTATAGGGAGAGGTTGAATAGGTTGGGGCTGTTTTCCCTGGAGCGTCAGAGGCTGAGGGGTGACCTTATAGAGGTTTACAAAATTATGAGGGACATAGATCGGGTGAGTAGGCAAAATCTTTTCCCTGGGGTCGGGGAGTCCAGAACTAGAGGGCATAGGTTTAGGGTGAGGGGGAAAAGCTATAAAAGAGACCATAGGGGCAACCTTTGCACACAGAGGGTAGTGCATGTATGGAATGAGCTGCCAGAGGAAGTGACGGAGGCTGGTACAATTGCAACATTTAAAAGGCATTTGGATGGGTATATGAATAGGAAGGGTTTGGAGGGATATGGACCAAGTGCTGGCAGGTGGGACTAGATTGGGTTGGGATAGCTGGTCGGCATGGACAGGTTTCCATGCTGTGCATCTCTATGACTCTATGATCGATTGAAGAATCTGGAGAGGAGGAACCTGAGAGGAGACTCGACTAGGATTTTCAAAATCATAAGTTGGCTAGATAGAGCAAATCGGGAGAAACTGTAACCACTCATACTGTCGAGAGGGCATAGATTTAAAGTGCTGTGTGATAGAAGCAAAGGTGATGTCAGAAAAGTCTTAAGCACAGACACATGGGACTGGTTGAGTTTGGGAACATGGTTGGAGTGGGCTGGTTGGATCAAAGGGTCTGTTTCCGTGCTGTATGACTAAGACTGACTCTTTGAATAGTTAGGGTCTGAAATGCACTGCCTTGAAATATGGCAGATTCAAATGAAGCATTCTAGAGGGACGTAGGATGGTTATTTGGATCGAGATAGCGTGCTGGGATATGGGGACTGGCAGGAGATAATAAAACTGGTGCAGATACGCTGGGCTGAATGGCCTCCTTCTGTACTGTAACAATTCTATAAAGGACAAGGCCAGCACTGCCAAACCAGCTGCTTCAGCAGGAGAAACCATCCCAAAGTCCTCCTGAAAGGCTTGATTCTACAGAGAGAGTACTCAAGACATAACAGCGTGGAGGACACTGCCTCAGGCAAGAACTGAAACATCTGATGAATTCGCACACAGCATCTTGTTTGTTCTTGTTCCAAACTAAAGATCTGGTTTTCAATGTGGACCTTGGATGCTTACTTGCCCAAGGTCCCATTGGGTCACAAGGTCATTTGACCAGAGATTACAGTGAACACAAACCCCTACCTATTTTGCTCAGTGTACAGAAAACATTACTGAGGCACACAACAGGAGGCTCCTGATCTGCTCGCTCCCTGGGGATCAGCCCCGGTGGAGGGAATGAAGGAATCACCTAGGGACTGAGATTGAGAATGGTGACAGAATGGATGTGAATGGGTTCGGCACTGGGTCGGGATAGGATTGGGAATGAAGAATGCTGGAGGTCACAGCAGGTCAGACAGCATCCATGGTGAGAGAGCAGGATAATGTTTTGAGTCTACATGAGTCTTCATCAGGACTCTAAACTCAAAAGGTTAGTTTGCTCTCTCTCCATAGATGCTGCCTGACTCGTTATGATTTCCAGCATTTGTTGTCTTCAGTGCATATTCCAGCGTCTGCAATGATTTGCTCCTTGGATTGGGAATGGTGGTGGAGTGAGCACTGAGATCAGTTATTACGCCCTCCACATTGACTCGAGTGAGGTGCAGAGGGACGGACTGTCACACCCCATGGATAAAGGGAATGAAAAAGGAGGAGAAAGAGTGATTGGGAGAAGGCGAAGAGCACAACACGACACAGAGATGGTCTCCCATGTCCTCATCACTGTATTGATTGGGATTACAATGTAAAATATGAAACAGCCTTGGTACTCCAGATCCAAACAGAGTCACACTGACTTGTTATTAAGAATGTGAATAATTCATGTAATCAAATCAATAGGAAAGTTTATATTTACTCTCGGAGTGTAGTTACCAGGCTCTGCTGAAGGCTGATTGATTGGTGTGCCTGCTATTGGACAGATTAGTCACAAAGTGATTGATTACCGCTGCAAAATATAGAAAAAGAAAGCTTTAAGGAAAGGCGATCAAATGTTTTCTGGTCAGGGTGAAGTGGGGCAGTTTCTGTCCAGTGATACATAAGGAATCACATTTCTCTGGCATTTACCAACTGTGGCAATGGTTCTTGCACAGTGCGGAACTCCTTAGATGCGTGTGTGATGCTGAGGTACAAAGGTGCCTTCCCTGAAATCCTCACCAACGCATCCCTTATAGACACTCCGAGGACAGGTGACCTAGACACTTATTGCATCACTGCTTTGTGGGATCTTGCTGCGTGCAAATTGGTGGTCTCTTTTCCTGCATTACCATATTGGTAGCAATTTGCAAAATGTTTCTCAACTTCGCAGAGGGTGCCATCGAAATGCAAGTCAGTCTTCACTGGCTTTCACTTGCTTTCAATACAGAATGTTTTATAATGGTAAACTGCATGTGTTGACAGCAGAATGGAAATAATGTAATGTAAATTAAATTAAACCATTTGCGGGGGTTGGGGGGGGAGAGAAATAAATGGCTCCATTCTGTTGACAAATAAACTGGATTAATGGCAAATAATGAAATCATCATCACAGGTTACATATCAAAACTGACTGACTCCACACCCACAAAAGTTCATTTCCTGCTCAATTTGAATTACAAACTGACACAGCCATAAGTGCAAAGAAGAAAATTAAATCCTCCACGACAAAATTCTTGTTATCCAGAAACAATAAATCCATCAAGAGAGAAAGAGAGAGCACCATAAAATAACGACTCCGAGAAGTTTGAGAGATGGATAAGAGGAGACCTGGAGAATCAGGCATCAGAAGAGAAAAGGAGAAAGGGTGGGAAAGGAACAGTGTTGCGCACAGAAACTGAGAACAAAGAGCTAAAAGAGAATTAGGAAGTGGAAGATGGAGGTAGCCCAGGAAAAGAGTGAGTGAGAGGCAGCGAGAGAGCGAGAAAGGCAGAGAGAGAGTATAAGAGACAGAGAGAGAGAGTGTGAGGCAGGGAGAAAGAGAGAGTATGAGGGAGAGAGAGAGAGAGGGAAAGAGATTGTGAGAGGCACTGAGAGAGAGTGTGAGGGAGAGAGAGAGTGTGAGGGAGAGAGAGTGTGAGAGACAAAGAGAAGGTGACAGGCAGAGAGAATGTGAGGCAGAGAGAGTGAGTGTGAAAGGCAGAGATAGAGTGAGTGTGAAAGGCAGAGAGAAGGAGAGTTTGACAGGCAGAGTGAGAGTGAATGTGAGAGGTAGGGAGAGTGAAATCGAAGAGGTAACTGTAGGTTCTCACCATCTGCAAATCTCATTCCCTCTGAACATGGTGACCACAGGAAATGAGGGATTGAGGAAATATCCCAAAGTGATGGAAAGGTAGATTTGATAGAGACAGATAAGTGTGATGGGGAGGAGGGGCACATTTATTGTGATTGTATGTTAACCAGAAGCACACATGGAACACCAAAAGCCAAATGCATTGAGAAGGAGAACAACCTCTTGGAACATGTACATGTACAGACAGAGCAATAATGGCTGGTAAAATAGGGAGAAAGTTACTGTAAAGGCAGAGACGGGAAGGGGGGGGGGGGCGGTGGAGAGAAAGAGAAAGGTTCAGAATGTGACAGGAATGAGAGAGACTTGAAGAGAAATTTGTAGAATTAAAGGGAGAACGAGGGGCAGACGGGAAAATAGAGGTGAAAAGAGGCAGAAAAATGGAAAATATCAACAGATGAAGAGTGTCATGTTGAAAGACAGAGATAGAAAATATGAAGACGTGAGGGAAACAATGATAAATGGAGGGGAAAAGTAAGAGAGGGAGTTCAAGAATGAACCCCCATGTCCCCCTGTTGCTGATGTAACTTGTTGCTGATCCTTCTGGAGACAGGGAGGTGTCCTGTCCTGCCTACCTCTGTTGTTTATTCATCGTCACACTGTCACTCCCTGCCAACTCGAGTGAGATCACTGATACTATCCACCCTGCTCTGCTCTGACACGAGCACAACACGGACGGTTTCTTTTCGACTGCCAGTTAATAGAGATTTGTTTGCTCTTGAAAATTCAAGCACAGACCAGTGAGCCTTACTTCTGCCGTAGGAAAGGTTTTGGAAAGGATTATAAGAGATAAGATTTATAATCATCTCGCAAGCAACAATTTGATTGGAGACAATCAACATGGTTTCATCAAGAGCAGGTCGTGTCTCACAAACCTCATTGAGTTTTTTTTGAGAAGGTGACCAAGCATGTAGATAAGGGCAGGACAGTTGACGTGGTATACATGGACTTCAGTAAAGCCTTTGATAAGGTTCCACATGTTAGGCTGTTGGAGAAAATGCAGAGGCATGGGATTGAGGGTGATTTAGCAGTTTGGATTAAAAACTGGCTTTCTGAAAGAAGGTGGTTGATGGAAAATATTCAGCCTGGGGTACGGTTACTAGTAGTGTGCCACAAGGATCTGTTTTGGGACCACTGCTGTTTGTCATTTTTATAAATAACTCAGACGCTGGCATAGGTGGATGGATTAATAAATTTGCAGATGACACTAAAGTCGGTGGAGTAGTGGACAGTGTGGAAGAGTGTTACAGATTGCAGAGGGACTTGGATAAACTGCAGAATTGGGCTGAAAGGTGGCAAATGGAGTTCAATGCAGCTAAATGTGAGGTGATACACTTTGGGAAGACTGACAGGAAGGCAGAGTACTGGGTCAATGGAAAGATTGTTGGTAGTGTGGATGTGCAGAAGGATCTTGGTGTCCATGTACATAGATCCCTAAAAGTTGCCACTCAGGTGGATAATGCTGTTAAGAAGGCGTACGGTGTGTTAGGTTTCATTCGTAGAGAGATTGCGTACTGGAGCCGCGATATCATGCTGCAACTATACAAAACACTGGTGCGGCCACACTTGGAATATTGTGTACAGTTCTGGTCCCCATATTTCAGGTAGGATGTGGAAGCATTGGAAAAAGTGCAGAGGAGATTTACCTGGTCTGGGAGGGAAGGTCTTATGAGGAAAGGCTGAAAGACTTGAATCTATTCTCACTGGCAAGAAGAAGGCTGAGAGGGGATTTGATAGAGACATACAAGATGATCAGAGGATTAGATAGGGTAGACAGTGAAGGTCTTTTTCCTCGATGATTACTTCATCGTGTACGAGGGGGCATAACTACAAATTGAGGGGGATAGATGTAAGACAGATGTCAGAGGCAGGTTCTTTACTCAGAGAGTGGTAAGGGCGTGGAATGCCCTGCCTGCTAATGTAGTCAACTCAGCCACATCAGGGAGATTTAAACAATCCTTGGATAAGCACATGGATGATGATGGGATAGTGTAGGGGGACGAGCTGAGAATAGTTCACAGGTCGGCGCAGCATCGAGGGCCGAAGGGCCTGTTCTGCGCTGTATTGTTCCATATTCTATGTTCTTTACTCATTTGTCTTACCGCCCACGCAAAAATAGAAGGTAATGCGGAGCACCCACATTTTGAAGAGAGGGCGGAGAAAGAAAATTAGCGCGGGAGTGAGGGAAATTACTAAAAAAGGGGCAGGGATTACAAGGGAATGGTTTTAAATATGCATGAGAGAACCACAAATGCTTGATGGAGAAAAAAATTAATGGCTGGAGGGCAAGATGCAGGTGTGGTATTACTGAGCTGCACACAGCTTGATGGGCTGCAAGGCCTCAGTGTTGTACTATTCTGTATCTCTGCACAGACTCTCCAGATTGATTGTTTTTCTTTTCCTTTACCAATGTCAATGAGAAATACAAATCAAAACAAATATCTCAGCAATCTGATTGGAAGGAAAGTGAGAACCTATCTGGGGTATTAGGATAACACAGGGCAATCTCAGCCTCGTCAATTTTCTCACCTCTCGTTCGCCACTGGACTCATTAATGAGAAGCTGCTGTAAATCACACGTGCTGACACTGCTTAAAATCTCCGAGATCCAGAATAGCAATGGCCTACATCAATATGATCAGTGACAGATTCCTTTCCCCCTTCATACCACCTGTCCAATGTTCCTAACCAACCCCCCCGGGCCACAGATACACACAGGGATGGCATGTCGAGATGCCAGAGCAGGGAATGCACTGCACAGCCACATAGCAGTACAGCGTGTTTAACACGTGCAGCTCCCTTTCAAACAAGGAAGGAGCCTGATTGAGAAAGGTGAGTTCATCCAAGGGACAACAACAGCAGCAAAATAAAAATAGCTCATCGTGGGACTGGCGTGAGCTGCCTGCAAGGGAATGTTCGAGGGATCGCGCAGTGAGTGAGCGACACAGTGAGGAAGCTGTTCAGTCACAGTGAGAGAGAGATATATGGTGAGAGAGAGGGATAAGATGAAAGAGGGGGGAATAAGGTGAGAGAGAAAGGGACATGGTGAGAGAGAGGGATACTGCGAGAGAGAGGGGAATACGGTGAGGGGGGCATAAGGTGGCAGAGAGGGGGATAAGGTGAAAGAGAGGGATAAGTTGAGGGAGGGGGATATGGTGAGAGAGAGAGGGGGGTACAGTTAGAGAGAGGGATACGGTGAGAGAATGCAATAAGGTGAGAGAGAGGGAGACAGTGAGAGTGAGGGGGACAGTGAGAGAGAGAGGGAGACAGTGAGAGAGAGAGGGAGATGGTGAGAGAGAGGAATACAGTGAGAGGGATGGAGATGGTGACAGAGAGGGATAAGGTGAGAGAGAGGAATACACTGAGAGAGAAATACAGTGATAAAGAGGGAGACGGTGAGAGAGAGGGATAAGGTGAGAGAGAGGGATAAGGTGAGAGAGAGGAATACAGTGAGAGAGGGGGATACAGTGAGAGAGAGGGATACAGTGAGAGAGAGGGCGACAGTGAGAGAGAGGGAGACGGCGAGAGAGAGGGAGACAGTGAGAGAGAGGGAGACAGTGAGAGGGAGGGATACAGTGACAGAGGAATAGCGTGAGAGAGGGGGAGACAGTGAGAGAGAGGGAGACGGTGAAAGAGAGGGAGACGGTGAGAGAGAGGGATACAGTGAGAAAGGGATACAGTGAGAGAGGGATATAGTGAGAGAGAGGAATACAGTGAGAGAGGGATACAATGAGAGAGGGGGAGACAGTGAGAGAGAGGGAGACGGTGAGAGAGAGGGAGACGGTGAGAGAGAGGGATACATTGAGAAAGGGATACAGTGAGAGAGGGATACAGTGAGAGAGAGGAATACAGTGAGAGAGAGGGAGACAGTGAGAGAGAGGAATACAGTGAGAGAGAGGGATATCGCAAGAGAGGGTGGAATGATGAGAGAGGGGGAATATGGTGACACAGTTTTGAGGTGGGGTGATTCTGTGCTGTCAGATGTATGTAGTGACCACAGTGCATTTAATGATGATCCCATTGGATGACCAGCACAGGCTAACTGGGCTGAATGGCCGGTCTCAGTGCTATAAATTCTACCTTATATTAGAAAGCTATGTGGGCCATCTCCTGACAATGTACTTGGTGATTGAGATTACAAATGAGTTCAGGCGACAGTCAGACAGACCCTTTCTAACACAATCCCACCGAAGAGAATTCCCACACTTGGGAAGAATTCCAAGTAAACCCAGTGACCGTCCCTGTGGACAGAGAATCTATGCTGCCCTGAGGAGGCTTTCCCACCGCCATCTGTACTAACCATCAATGGGCGGGTAACTTCCCCTGACTGGCCAGAAGACTTGCCATTTTACAGATAAATTCAGCCAGATGACAGTGCAAATATATTCTCCTTTCTCTGCTCATCATTCACCACCCATTTCCCTGACAATAATAACAGATTAACACAGGAGTTGATCCAAAGCCCCAGTTATGGGCATCTCTGTACATTACTGATGACTGTACAGAGCGATCTCCATGTTCTACACTTGGACACAAAGCAGCTTCTGGCTCAGAGTGTCTTTCCCAGCAGCGCATGAGGCAAACTCTCCCTTCCACTCCTGTCTGTCCATTGTAAAATAACTTGATGTGATCAGAACATAATCCCCCAGTCAATTCTCGCAGATCACTGTCCTCCACCCACACTCACTTTGGGCAGTCTGTAACAACTCGTTATGTCCCCAAATAGTAAAGATTTGGTTTTACGTACCTGGGCTGTCAGCTAAACTCTCAATCCCACCCCCCGGCAAGAGTCCACCCAATTCCCAGCGTTGGTGGCTGCATCTTTAGTAGCTGAGTCCACTCTCGAATTCGCTCTCTGTGTCTACTCATCCACCATCAAGACACACGTGAAAACCTGCTTCGCTGCCTCAGCTTTTGGCTGTCGGAGTCCCGAGTTTACTTCTGCTGCATTTTTTGACTCTGGTTTTTTTTTAGATTAGATTACTTACAGTGTGGAAACAGGCCCTTCAGCCCAACAAGTCCACACCGACCCGCCGAAGCGCAACCCACCCATACCCCTACATTTACCCCTTAACTAACACTACGGGCAATTTAGCATGGCCAATTCACCTGACCCGCACATCTTTGGACTGTGGGAGGAAACCGGAGCACCCGGAGGAAACCCACGCAGACACGGGGAGAATGTGCAAACTCCACACAGTCAGTGGCCTGAGGCGGGAATTGAACCTTTTGGTTTTGGTCAAGTGTGTAACCAAGATGGGGCCAGTTACTTTGGGGAAGGCAAGATGGCGCCGAGGAGTGGAGGCATGCATTCCAGCGGCAGTGATGAGGCAAAGGGGACTCCGGCCTGGCCAACAGGCCCATGACGCAGCACTGATCAAGAAGGACCATTAAGTCGGACACTTTCTTTATTTCTTCATTTTCCTGCCTTTATACTCTATGTTTCGATTTATTTTTCCTTGTTTTAAAGTGGCGCCAGAGAGAGGCTACAATATATACAACACTTTTCGCTGCATTTTGTAACAAGATACACATGACAATAAATAAATCAATTCAAATCCTTCTCGTGGTTCTTGTTAAACCATTGCTTGTTCGATCTTGTGACCAATTCAAGGCATGGGAAACAGGAGCAGGTGGAGGCCATTCAGCCTCTTGAGTCCCCTACTTGACATGATCATGGCTGATCTTCCACCTTGATGTTATTTTCCCACTCGATTACTATATCCTTTCAATGACTGAGCTTTCACAGCCCTCAAGGGTGTAGAATTACAAGTATTCCCCAGCCTCTGAGTGAAGAAATCTTAGTGCCACATCTCTTATTGTAAGACTTTGCTCCCCGGTTCCAAACTCCGTTCCCACTCCTCCACCCCTACAGTCAGAAGGAGTCATTCTCCCTGCATCGACACTGGGAGAGTCCTTCCTACTCCACTGAGATCACCTCTCATTCTTCGAAATGCTACAGAAAATAGGCCTAATCTCCTCAGTCTCTATCCCTCACTGTCATGAAACTGTTACACTGCAGAAGGGGGCCATTTGGCCCATCGTGCCTGCACTGGCACGACTGTTACACAGAGACCAATCTGGTCAACCTCCATCCCTCTGCAGCAAGTATAACCTTCCTTGGGTGAGATGACCATCAGATACAGACATTGCTATGTGGCAGGCGCTGTGTAATTGCTGATTTTCACTGTTGTTGTTGTAGTACAATGCTGCTGCCTGTTATATTTTTAATGAGCCACAGCCCTCCTAGTCCTGTGGAGAGAAAGAGAGTGAGCTCATCCTGGGATGCTCAGATGCTTTAAAGCAGCAAATGTGTCCGGAGCAATTAGCTGGGGGCTGGACTCAGTCAGGGGAACACTTATCTGTTTTGACAGCATGAGGAAGAGAGAAAAAAACACCCAAAACTCCTGGGCCCTAGGATTGGGTCAGCAGCTGGATATAGAAATAACACCATAATAAAGCTTGGAATGATGTAAATCGGAAATGTGGAGACACAGGAAGTGCTGTGCCTGTTGGAGTGGTGATGATGGACTGACCCAGCCCCAATGTGGTACCTGCTGAAACCTCCCACTCAAGCTGCCATTTTTCCCCTTTTGCTCACAGAGAAACCTGCTTTGTTTTCCTGGCTTTTCCTGCTCTGATGGGAGAGAGGAAAGAAGGGCAAGGTTCAGTTCCCAAACATTCCCATTCTGTGTTTCATTGTATATCTGTCCATGCGGATACCTCTGTATACTTGAATTTGGGTGTATCTGCATGTGTGTGAGTATGTGTGTGTTTGACTCCACGTGTGTGTGTGTGTGTGTGTGTGTGTGACTCCATATGTGTATGCCTGCGTGACTGTGTGTGTCTATGTGTGTATACCTGTGTGAGCGACTGTATGTGTGTGCCTGTGTGCATGACTCTGTGTGTGTGTGATAGAGAGAATGTGTGTGTGTATCTGTGGATGTGTGTGTGTCTGAGGTTCAATATATGTCTGTCAATGGTATCAATGTGTGTGCGTATCTATGTTTGTCTGTATCTACATTGAGTGTGTGTATCTGTGTGCATGATTATGTAAGTATATATGTCTGTGTGCATGCGTGAGTTTCAGTATGTTTGTATGTGTATATGTATATCTTGAACTGGAATGTGTGTCTGTTTTTGTGTCTGTATATGTTAACTCTGTCTGCCTGTTTCTATATGTCTGTACATGTGCATAGTTTAGTGTGCCAGTCTGCTTGTGATTTAACAATTAGATAAGCCATGATTTAACTGAATGTTGAAGCAGGGTTGTGGGGCGGAAAGGCCTCCAGCTGCTCCTAATGTGTGTGTGTGTATATATATATATATATATATATATAATATATATATATATGTGTGTATATATATATATATATATATATATATAAAATGCCTGCACTTTTTCAAATCAGTCCTCAATAGAAATTTTATGTTCACCAACAATGGCGAAGGTGACCTCAGATTAACGTCTCACGTGAGAAACCCCTCAGTGTAGCATATTCTCTGTGGGCGCTACACTCAAATTTTGAAAGAGAGGGATGTAGTGGTAGTGCCCTGTCATTGCACCAGGGGCCCAGGCTTTAAAGAAACAGGTTGTGGAGCTCTGTATTTGACTGTGTCTTAACTTGAACAACATGACACTTCCAATTCAGTTTCTGTGCCCTCTGTTGCTGGGGTTTCCATACCTGAGTGTACATGCATTAGAGAAGTATCTTCCTAATTTTTTTGCCTTCTCTGCGGGAATCCTCTGTGACAAAAACAAAGAACCAAACAAAAGGAGACGTACAGCACAGGAACAGGCCCTTCGGCCCTACAACCTGTGCCAACCATCATGCCCTAACAAAATTAAAACATAAACCTCCTGCTCTTATTCGATCCATATCCCTCCATTCCCTCCTTATTCATTGTTAAAA
Organism: Hemiscyllium ocellatum; assembly: GCF_020745735.1. Lineage (NCBI taxonomy): Eukaryota > Metazoa > Chordata > Chondrichthyes > Orectolobiformes > Hemiscylliidae > Hemiscyllium > Hemiscyllium ocellatum. Next base: position 96,470,895 of record NC_083412.1, on the reverse strand, counting down.
ATCACACAACACCAGGTTATAGTCCAACAGGTTTAATTGGACGCACTAGCTTTCAGAGTGCTGCTCCTTCATCAGGTGCTCCGAAAGCTAGTGCTTCCAATTAAACTTGTTGGACTATAACCTGGTGTTGTGTGATTTTTAACTTTGTACACCCCAGTCCAACACCGGCATCTCCAAATCATGACTCCTTATTCATGTAAGCATCCAGATGTCTCTTTAAAGTCACTCAAGTGCCTGCTTTCACCACCTCTTCTGGAAGTGTGTTCCAGGCTTCTACTCCTCTCTGTGTAAAAACTTTCCCTCTCACACCTCCCTTAAACTTTCCCCCTCTCATCTTGAACCTGTGCCCCCTTGTAATTGAAATTCAACCCTGGGAAAAAAACCTCAGAATATTCAACCTGTCAATGCCTCTCATAATTTTGTAACAGGTCTCCTCTCAGCCACCGTCTTTTTAGTGAGAACAATCCTAGTCATTTTAACCTTTCCTTACAGCCAGTGCCCTCAAGACCAGGCAAGATCCTGGTGAATCTTCTCTGCACTCTCTCCAAAGCTTCTATGTCCTTCTGGCAGTGTGGTGACCTTTCAGAAACTCAGTGAGATAGTCAAACTAGTGGGTAGCAATATTACCTCTCAGCCCAACGTTTCTGCCTGCAGGCCTCCTTGCAGAGTCTTGGGCTGATGTTCATAGTGCAGTACTGAGAGAGCACCGCACTGTCAGTGGTGACATCAGTCCTCTCAGTTTCTTTAAATACTTTTAATTATTCGTTGTAAAGTCATTCGATGATAAATCATTCAGGTAATAAGCAACTTAGTGGCTCACTGATGGGCTGGGGAGATGGCAGGCCGTTGCGGAAGAGTAGGGAGGGCCAATGGTGGACACGTTAGCAGGAGTGGGGCTGGGAGAAGGGGAGCTGTTGGGAGATGTAAGAATTGCGTGCAATTAGAGGCAAGAAACCAAATGACAAAACCTTGAGGGATATGTCCAATCTCAGATGACAGCCCTACTCAAAAGGAAATCCAAAAAGACATACACAGACATACACACATACAGACAGAGACACAGACATAGCCCTACTCAAAAGAACAGGCCTCTTAGCGCCTAATAAACGGGTGTTACACAGACAAAGATTGTAGGCTAGTGATTCTAGATACCCTTTGCTTGCTACAGAGTGAACCTGAGATATTACTGAGAGATTTTGGAAGGAGCTTTTAATACGTTTAGGATGCGAGGGGCAAGATTTAAAAAGGACCTAAGGGGCAACTTTTTCACACAGAGAGTTGTGTGTGTATGGAATGAGCTGCCAGAGGATGTGGTGGTGGCTGGTACAATTACAGCATTAAAAGGCATTTGGATGGGTATATGAATAGGAAGGGTTTAGAGGGATGTGGAGCAAGTGCTGGCAAATGGGATTAGATGAATTCAGAATATCTAGTCAGCATGGATGAGTTGGACCGAAGGGCCTCTTTCTGAGCTGTACATCTCTATGACTCTCTGATCTCAATAATATTTTTATTCTGCTTTTTCCAGTCCACCATTAAAAGCAAGGTTAGTCACTCTAGAGATGTTTTAATTAATAATTGAGTCAGGGCACTTTTCTGATCAATCTATTACATTCCTGCACAGTCACTAGAACCTCTCTCTTTTAGAGTCAGACATTGGAAATGAACTATAAGCTGTCCTAACACACACATACACACACACAGATATACACATCTGTAGGCACACATAAACACACATGCACACATATATGCAAACACAGGCATATATACATACAAACATGTAATGACAGACATATATACATACAAACATGTCATGACAGACATATACACATATAAACATAAACATACATAAACATGCATAGACAGACACACACACAAAAGTACATGCATTAGGAGATATAGACAGGCATGCATACATTTATATACAGATACACATATATAGACAGATGCACACACATACAGACAGACACATACACAGATGTAGACAGACATACACATGCAGTCGTGCACACATATAGACAGATATATACACAGATGTAGATAGACAGACACATATAGACAGATACATACACAGATGTAGACAGACAGACACATACAAACAGACACATACACAGATGTAGACAGACAGACACGTATAGTCAGACACACATGGCCCTTGCCTGTGCCATTCACTGCATTCTTTTGGTGGGAGCATTCCCCTTGCTCTAAAAGCTGCCAAAAAGCTGCAGCCTGACACACAGTGAATGATAAACTGTGTGCCCTTTAAAATCTCATTTACAGGATGCTTTCATTAGAGCCCTCAATTGATAACCATGCGTCTACAAATTTGCATTCTCATTAGGGTCTTGCGTTCATCAGTTGTTAATATTATTTTCATGCAAATACGGTGCTAGCAGGATAAATTACGATAGCAGTTCCATTTACGTGCATGAACCAAATCTTACAATGTAGAAGGAAGCCATTCAGCCTCCTGTGCTTGTACTGGCTCTTTGAAAGAGCCTCTTGGATAATCTTTCCCGATTCCATTGCCCTGTGAAACGTCCCTTTGTGTCTGTATGTTTATGTGTGTGTATGTTTCTGATTGTCTGAGAGTCTGAGTGTGTGCCTGATGTTTGTATATGAGTGTTTGTGAGTGTGTTTGTCTGAGTGTGTTTGTCTGTGTGCGTGTGTGTGCCTTTGCACACGTGTCTGATGTGTGTATATGAGTGTTTGTGGGTGCGTTTGTCAGTGTGTGTGAGGGTGTGAGAGAGAGTATGTGTGGTTGGGGTTGGGGGTGTCTGAGTGCATGTATATCAGAGTGTGTGTATGTCTGAGTGTGTGTATATCTGAGTGTGTGTATGTGTGTCTATGTGTGAAACTCAGCTCTCTTTTATAAGTTATCTCTGAATCTGCTTCCGCTGCTCTTTCCAGATCCCAACAACTTACTGAATTAAAAAGTTCTGCCATCCTCCACTGTCTCTCCCCATCATTATCTTAAATCTGTCTCCTCTGGTTTTCTGTCATTCTTTTCCTTTACTGCCCCAAGCAGCGATAACTGGGAACAATTAAACATCTGGAATCTGTTGATGAATCCTGCGGCCTCATTCCCGATCACCCCTAAGATAAAAAAAGCAGACCTCTGATTGTTCACTCTTGTTGTCTTCATAATGTCCATCGCTGGCCTGGACAAAGGCATTTTGACTTCACTCGAGGTAGTCTTTGATCTGCTGCCTGTGCCCTAACTGAGATCAAGCCCCATCCACTCTCGCCCCTGCACTTATTTGTCCACATTAGCTTCTGACCTAGGATTGCTTCAATTTTAAGATTTCTGAACTTGCTTTCACAGCTCTCTCTGGGCTCACATATTCCTCCCTGCGTCTGTGACTTCCTCCAGCCTCACAGCCCTCTGAGCTATCTCAGTTACTGTTGGTGTGGTGACCTCCCAGGGTGGTCTCCCAACATGGTGCCCTCAGTGTAGTGTGGTGGTCTGAAATGATCTCCAGGCCTAATGAGCCTCAAGGTGAAGTCTGCCTAGTCTGGAACCAGGGTATCAGTGCAGACTGGACGCAAGGTGCCAGCGCGGCCTGTTCTTAACTTTTATTTCTGCATCTTATTTCTCTATTTTCAAGGTCTTGTACAGGCATTTCTTCTACACCATGATAGCCGTGCTCCTGTGTGACCCCGTGCTATACAAGATTAGATTACTTACTTACAGTGTGGAAACAGGCCCTTCGGCCCAACAAGTCCATACCGACCCGCCCGAAGCGCATTCCACCCAGATCCATTCCCCTACATTTACCCTTCAACTAACACTACTGTGCAATTTTAGCATGGCCAATTTACCTAACCTGCACATTTTTGGGCTGTGGGAGGAAACTGGAGCACCTGGAGGAAACCCACGAAGACACGGGGAAAATGTACAAACTCCACACAGTCAGTCGCCTGAGGCGGGAATTGAACCCGGGTCTCTGGCGCTGTGAGGCAGCAGTGCTAACCATTGTGCCACCGTGCCACCCAAGGATCACGCAATACTAGTCTCACAACGTGTTGGTGGTATAATCGCGTTACAGACAACACACATTTTAAAAGTTCACGCTTTGGAAACAGCGTCCCTATTTGTCAATCGCGTTACAGCAAATTCGTGTTGACGAAATGACCATTATAGCAGATCGACCTGTATTTAAAAAGTTGTACCTAGGTTACAGGTCGGAGCTGTAAATGTCGATGTATTAACTGTTCACTGTACTCATTGGTTAAGTGTGACAAGAAAGGCTAATTCTAAACCTACTTCTACTCTGATTCTGTCCTCTTCAGCATCTCTGATTCTTACTGCAGTGGCCCCAGTATTGGTAGCTGTGACTTCAGCAGTCTGGGAGCTACACCCTACATTGTCTCCTGACACATCCCCATCTCTCTCCCTCTCTCTTTTGAGATGATCATTTGACTTATTTCTTCAAACAAGCTCTTGTTCTTAATATCATCTTATGCGGCTGAGAGTCGAGCTGTCCCTGATTTATGCTCCTGAAAAGCACTTTGTAACATTTTACTATCTGAACGATGTGTTATAAATATACATGGATGCTACAGTTGGTCTTAGAATTCCTACACTTGGCAGAGAGAGAGAGAGAGACAGAGAGAGATCAGTCAGGGTTCCTTCCGGTCTGGAATGTTGTAATCTCTGCTTGTAAAGGTGTGTGCATGATGCTGAGTGAACCTTACCAAAGATTTGAAACCCTACTGTAGCTCTCAGTCAGGCCCTGTATATAATAAAGGGGATACATCTGATGTTCGGGGTCCCCCTCTCCCTCTATCTGTCTTTCTTTATTCCTTAAATTCCTTGAGGAATTCCTTAAAACCCACCTTTCTGATAAACTCTCAGTCATTACCTCCCTCATTGGCTTGTTTCAGGTTTGTGCAGTGTCAGTGAGGTAACTTTGGACAGTCCCTTGTGGTAATGATGCAATTTAGGCAGGAGCTGCAGATATCAAGTGGAATGGGCTGCTGAGTGCGAATCCAGCTGGTACACGAGAGGAAACTGGCGTGGGAGGGTTAGGTGGTGAGGGGGGGGTGGGGTGAGCATGGCATGTACTGGGTATCTGGCAGCCTTCAAGGGCAGACTGAGCTTGAATGACACCCTCGAAACACGATTGTGCATTAGATTGGATTCGATCACAGACTCTCTGCCAAAGTGGCAGGAAACAAAATTAAGACCACGGATTATTTACAATACAGGAGCACTAAGTGACATTCGACAGCTGTTTCACACATCTGTTCCTTCGAAATCAATCCAGCCTTTTTCCTGCACTGTCTGCAGCATCGTTCTCCTTCCACACCTTTCCTTTCTCTATAGACTCCAGGAGGACTGTCACCCCCAAAGCTTATGCAAGGATCATAGTTTCTTCTAGATACACAAAAGCAAGTTGCTGTTCAGTAGCTGCTGTCCTTCCTGTCTGTAACAAGCTTGTCATTGCAAGTATTAATTTCTCATTGCTTAATTGATCTTGCAGCAGTGTTCATCCATCATAAAGCTGTTCAATAAGTCTGGGTGCCAAAGTCTTGTCATTTACGAAGGCCTTCAATTATATCACACAACATGGCGATCACACAGCAGCCCCACTTCTGAAGCTGAAACCCCACCATTTCACATCTCCTGTCTGGGCTGGAGTTTATTTCACTGTCTCTTCCTGCCCAGAAGATGAAAGAAACCCCAATAATAGTGAAAGCGCGAAAGGTATTCAACAGAAGGCTGCAATGGGACAGAAGCTTGAGTTCAAATGGCAACACTACAAAGAACATGATGGGTGAAATGGCCTCATTTTCTGCTGTAGATTTACATAATTCAATCACTTCTGAACTTTCAAGACATCTGAAAGTACATAGATAGATAGGCAAAATAATTTGTGTCACAATTTTGTCATGGTAACACGCAGAAATGTACTCACTGTAACACTATAACCCACTGTCACTGTAACACTCTCTGTAACACACTGTCACTGTAACACTCGAAAACACACCATCACTGTAACACTCTCTGATAATACACTATCACTGTAACACACTCCATAACACTTTCATTGTAACACTTTCCATAACACCCCCTCACTGTAACACTGTCTGCAACACCCCTCACTGTAACACTCTCCATAACACCCCTCACTGCAACCCTCTCTATAACACCCCTCACTGCAACCCTCTCTATAACACTCCCTCACTAACACTCTGCTAAACACCCTCTCACTCTACCACTCTCCATAATGTTCTTTCACTATAACACTTTATATCACTCCCTCACTGTAACACTCTCTGTAACACTCTCTATAACACTCCCTCACTAATACTCTCCATAACACCCCTTCACTGTAACACTCTTTGTATCACTCCCCCACTGTAACTCTCTCTGTAATACCCCTCACTGTAACACTCTCTATAACACTCCCTCACTAACACTCTCTATAATACCCCTTCACTGTACCACTCTTTATATTACTCCCTCACTGTAACCCTTTCTGTAACACCCCTCACTGTAACACTCTCCATAACACCCCTTCACTGTAACACCCCCTCACTGTAACACTCTCCGTAACAACCCTCCCTATAACCCCGTCACTAACACTCTCCATAACACCCCTTCACTGTAACACCCCCTCACTGTAACACTCTCCGTAACAACCCTCCCTATAACTCCGTCACTAACACTCTCCATAACACCCCTTCATGATAACACCCCCTCACTGTAACACTCTCCGTAACAACCCTCCCTATAACCCCGTCACTAACACTCTCCATAACACCCCTTCATGATAACACCCCCTCACTGTAACACTCTCCGTAACAACCCTCCCTATAACCCCGTCACTAACACTCTCCATAACACCCCTTCACTGTAACACCCCCTCACTGTAACACTCTCCGTAACAACCCTCCCTATAACCCCGTCACTAACAGTCTCCATAACACCCCCTCATGATAACACCCCCTCACTGTAACACTCCTTTCTTCCAGAGACGGGGCAGCTGTCTTGTCTGAGGGTCAAGCACCCTTTGCAGTAAGCACATGTAGGTTGGCTATATCAAGCTCCTCAGGGCCAGTTCTAGAGGGTGCTGTCTGCTTGTTGCATTTTGGCCACTTGTTATGGGACACAGTGCAATAAAGTGATGATAATGTAATTTGATTGGAATGGTAAGAATAACTTCAATATGATTGGAAACTCAATTACTGTGGACATTTTAGCTGGAAGCAACACTTCTTTGGCAGCATCTGCTTTGGAAACTTATTAAAAATTACCATCTTTATTGAAAATACATTCAGCCACCATTGTTTGTGTTTAATTTAGTTGGTGAGTTGTACCGGGAACTGGGGTCAGGCTTGGCGCTGGTTCTGGCTCATAAGCCTTAGAAATAAGTCCAATGAGAACATAGCTGAAAATGTGTTGCTGGAAAAGCGCAGCAGGTCAGGCAGCATCCAAGGAACAGGAGATTCGACGTTTCGGGCATAAGCCCTTCCTGAAGAACACATTTTCAGCTCTGACCTCCAGCATCTGCAGACCTCACTTTCTCCCCAATGAGAACATAGCCAATATGGTCAATATCACTTAGTCTAAAAGTATCACTCCATGGTCTTGCTATTCCTTTGTGATGTTGTGACTTGCATTCAGTGCTATCCAGTTCCGAATCTTTGGAATTCCTTTCCTAACTCTCTGTTTCTCTCTTTCAAAAGCTCCCTCTTTCACCAGGACTTTGGTCACCTGTCATAATGTCTTTTCCTCTGTTCCAGTGTCAAGTATTTGTTGTACAATTGCTTTTGTGGTGCACATTTTGCATTCTGCTCAAGACATTGGATGAATGCTGTCAGAGAACCCTGGCTCACAACTCCAGTTCTGGAATTCCGAACCAGGGGTTATAGTTTAAGGATGTGGCGTAGGCCGATTCGGACTGAGACAAAGAGGGAATTCTTTACCCAGCGAGTGGTGAGCCTGTGCAATTCTCTGTCACACAAAGCATTGAGATCAAAATAAAGGATGATTTCAAGAAGGCCATAGGTTTCATACTTAGGGGCTCAAGGGCTCAAAGGGTATGAGGGAGGAAGCGGGAAAGAGTTGGGTGATCAGTCATGATCATATTGAATGGTGAAGCAGACCCAAGAGGCCGAATGGCCTACTCCTGCTCCTATTTCCTATATTTTAACTGAGAAACGACATTGTTGTTTTGAGGGTTCCAGGATTGGGAGAGTTGGTGAACTCTCATCCCAAGTTCCTGAACCTGACTGATATCCCTATGGGTGGTCCACTTAGTTGGAAGTTGAACAAAGTCGGGGATCAGCTGTTGCACGGGCTGTGTTTGGAATGTGGCTGGTCCTCAATGTCATGGACAGCGATAATGCAATGGATAAGGGATTGGAGGGTCACAGTCATTGGAACAACCACCATTCACCAAGAGGAGCTGACTAGCATCAAGGAATGAGCAGGCATTGTTGAAATACCAATCTGCAAAGATACTGACATGGGACTAGCAAGGAGGCCATTCGACCCCTCAAGTCTGTTCGTCCATCTTCTTAGGTCAGGGCTGATCTGTACCTTAACGTTATCTTCCTGCCTCAGTTCCTCAGCCTTTGCCCAGAAAAAAAAACAATCTATTCACGAGAGATTTGAAATATTCAGTAGAACCCAACAGCCTCAACAGTTTCGCAGAGGAGGGGACCTTGAAACTTCACCCCCTTTCGTGAAGAATTGCTTTCTGATATCTTATTTTATAGATACAAAAATAGGTCTGGGTTCCCAACCCCCATCAGAGGAAATAGTTTCTCTTTATCTCTCCTATCAAGTCCTTTAATCAGCTTAAAGACCTCAATTAGATCACTCCATTAATCTTCTTCTTCAATAGCAGCTCACAGCGGGGACACCTGTCAGTGAGAGACAGCGACTGCAAAGGAATCTTGAACACAAAGACAAAAACGAACACAATGTTCAGTCCTGAAGGAGAGGGCTCGATGAGCAAGATAAATCTCATCCAGTAAATCTTGCTGAGTAGTCCCTGTCTCTTCACAATGCCGTCTTCAGAACAATTGGCATATCTTAAGAGGTTATTGCTGGAAGATTCTGAGATTTAACTGCAAGATATTAACATGAAATAGCAAAAAGGGAGAAGGGGTGTGGGGTGCTTCCCAAACACCAGCCTCATCTCAAAGTCCTGTACACAGATCAGTCTTGGAGTCAGTCTCTGCTTATTCCCTTTGTGTCTAGGCCCCTGAGCCTCAACTCTCCCTGGCTCTGCCAGCCTCCCACCTCCTACCAATCGCCTTGTCAGGTCAAGCAAATGGAACTGACTGACAATCAAACAGGGCACTAACACATTCAGATTTATGCCTGAACCCGAAAGAGCTACTGTACATATTTTGAGCATCGCTTGCTTTTGTACAGTTTCTGTTCATCTCAAAGCACTCCACAACCAACTAAAGCTAAGGCCGAAAGACCTGCAGATGCTGTAAATCAGAAACAAAAACAGAAATTGCTGGAAAAACTCAGCATGTCTGGCAGCATTTGTGGAGAGAAATCGGACTTAACATTTTGGGTCTGATGACGCTAGGGTCTGATTATTCTTCACAGACGCTGACAGACCTGCTGAGCTTTTCCAACAATTTCGGTCTTTGTTATCATCAACTAAAGTTATTTTCCAAGGGGACATAAATTTAAGGTGAAGGGTGGAAGGTATAGGGGGGATATCAGGGGTAGGTTCTTTACCCAGAGAGTGATGGGGGCATGGAATGCGCTGCCTGTGGGAGTGGCAGAGTCAGAATCATTGGTGACCTTTAAGCGGCAATTGGATAGGTACATGGAGAGGTGCTTAAGCTAGGACAAATGTTCGGCACAACATTGTGGGCTGAAGGGCCTATTCTGTGCTGTATTGTTCTATGTTCTATGTTCTAAGTGTAATCTCACTTGTAATGCAGAAAACTCAGCCCCTAATTTGTAATCAGCAAGATCCCACAAACAATCACATGATAAATCACTGCATCACCTTTATTTTTAATGAAACTATTGTGCTTGAAGGATAAATTCCAGTCACTATGGCACCCAGGATGAACCAACTTTCTCTTCTCCAATTGTAGCCATGGGATTGTTGACATCGACCAGAGACCACAACTTGAGAAATAATAGGGGTGAAGTCAGGGAGATGGTTCATAGGCATCAGGGAAGAGGTGTCAAGGGTCAAACAGCAAGGAGCAGGCAGTCAAGAAAGGAACAACAGCAATTGCTGAAGACGCTGATAATTAGTCTGGATGAAACCAAAGACATTGATCCATTGTTCCTACAAACCTTCGACCACTGTAGACACATCAGTTGAAGTCAGAAGAAGGGGTAGATTCCCTCGAGTCGCATTTATCAGTGAAACACAAACCTGACTTTAATTGAGTGGGGCCAGGCCAACAGCTATACACACCAGAAGATGATTCACCCATGGGTGAATATGCACCGTATTTATCACACTCAAACTTGCATTTAAGCACCACCTTTAATTCTATAAAACGTCCAAGGATCATCCTCAAACAAAGCTCGATACTGGCTGCAGAATGAAGTTTTGAAACAAGTAGCTCGAAGCCTGGTCTTTAACTTTTATTGTAAAGGACGAAATGGAGAGATTGACAGTGGGAATCGGCAATATCCTCCCAGCTGCAAACACTGTGGTACTGTGGAAACGGTCTGAGCTGGGGGAGATCTCAGAGGCATTGGCAAACTTGACCCAATGTGGGTTACTGAGCATAGTGCTTCTGGCTGGACACTACTCAGAGTATGTTAAGATGCAGGCTGCAGAGTTTTGGATGAGCTGAAACTTTCCGACAGTGAACAATCAGAGTCTAGCTAAGAGAGTACTGAGATAATCACATCTGGAAACAAAAGTGACTGATTCACTCACTCATTCACTCACTGACTCACTCACTCACACACTGACCACTCACTCACTGACTCATTCACTCACTGACTAACTTACTCACTTGCTCACTGACTCATTCGCTGACTCATTGACTCACTCACTACTGACTCACTCATTCATTCACTCAGACACCTGTCAATGATGTCCCTGAGACTCAATTAGAATTTATCTCGGTCACACTACAAATTCCTTTCCTCTTTTGTCAAGCTCTGGCCCATTCATATCTCTCGGTCAAAACAAGGTGTGACACAGGTAACCCTCATGGCATGGCCTCCGCTTCTGACATTCTCAACTGGAAGATTCCCTCTGTGCTCAATGCAAATGGGAATAGGTTCGTTTTTCAGCATTCCGGATAGGTCTGTCACTAATACACATGCATTTTCCACCAAAAGACATTTTAACTGGAAGCTGTCACATCACTCATTGCTACATGAGCTGGTTACAGTTCCTCATCTGCCGCTTTGAATTAATTCCTGCTCACCCGACCCCAGCAGAGACTCATGGAGAAACTTCCAATCAATTCTGTCTGACACAGTGAAAAAAAAATGGATATTTAGTTCATTTTTATCTGTTCAGTTTCTTCTGATCCTCCTTCAGAAAGAGCTGACTTGACGGTTTGCAAATTCCAACAGTGTCCTAGTCATCCCACACCTTACATTTTGTTCAGCCCAGGTAGGGAGACGGTAAGCAATTACTGTAACTATTAACTTGACAACCAGCTATTTCATAACACACGTAAAGCTTCAGCTAATGGATGTGCTTCTGAGGACAGTAGTTGTTGAGAGCAGAGATTAGTTGGCAGAGCCGGGGCTTTACGAACCATCCCCATCGACCTTGAGAAAGTGGTTGTGAGCTGTCAGAGTCTATGCGGTGAACGCTCTCCCAGGTTGGAGCCAAATAGGGAAAGCAGGGCCTAATGGTGGTAATGAAGCCAGGACATTACGTAACTTAGAAAGGAGAACAGATTACATGCATTGCAGAAAAGGCTCTTCAGCCCAATGGGTCTGTACCGACTTAACGACCGTTAAAACTGTGCCAATCCCAATTTCCTACATTTGGCCCATATCCTTGAAAGTTATGATAATAAGAAGGTTCTGTGGATGTGGGCATTGGTTGGGTGGTGTTTGGCCTTGTCGTCCTTTCTATCTCCATATAATTTTGAGAATCCCAGATCCTTTCTTCCTTCCTCCAATCATCCCCACCCAGCAACTGCCCATTTGTAAACACATGGTACCTTTAGTCCTGACGGCTGGTGTTAGACAAGGTAATGGCCCTGACAGTGTCAGTCTGAGATATACTGAAACCTCTCCCAGTGTGAAATATAACACAGGTATGGAGTAGAGAGGTGGGCTATTATGGACAGCTGCAGTAGGCGATAGCTGGGTATGATCTCCTCGTGGAGGCAGAAACATCTAACCTACCCCTGTATTCGTACAAGAGCAGTGGGGTTCATTGAATTGATACAATGGGGAAGTAGGCTATTTGGCCCATTGAATCCACACCAAGCTCCCAAAGTGCATACCACCCAGCTACCCTAAGCCTGTCACCATGCATTTTCCACGCAAATCCACCTAATCTATACCCCAGGTGGGTAATTTATCACGGCCAATCCACCTAACCTGCACAGCTTTGGACTGTGGGAGGAAACCCATGCAGACAGTCGCCTGAGGCTGGAATTGAACCTGGTTCCTGGTGCTAAGAGGCAGCAGTGCTAACCTCTGAGCCACCGTACCGCCCTTAACAGGCTAAACAGTTATGCAGTTTGTATACAGTTACTGAGATGGAATAAACTACATTTCATTTAGAAGGTCAAAAGCACCTTCTGCTGAGACTTATTCATGGTCAACAAAGATCCTTGGACAGCACCTTCCAAACCCACAACCACTTCCATGACGAGATTTAAAAGCAAGGACATTGAGACTATTGTCAGATGAAGAATGCGGCACAGGAGAGCAAAGCATGATTGATGAGTGGTCACACTTGGTCCGGGCATGAGGGTGGCACTATCTATCTAGCTGTCCTTGAATCTAAACCGCACCATTTTTCTACCTGACCATTCCTTACAAATATAGACATTTATAAGCCAGGGCAGATGTGATGGAGTTCAATGATGGCAATGCAAAGCCGAACAAGCTGATCCAAGGGATGTAAATCTTCTCCAGAGAGGTACAAGCTCCTCGTGACTCACGGGAATATATAGCTCCTTGTGATCGGGATCAATTGCGAATAAATTTATCACCTTACAGGTAGAAAGCCATTAAAAAAAACAGCTTCAATTCCCACTCCCTCCTGCAGGATAACACTCAGTGCTGGACAGCTAATCTTGACTGAGGTAGTAAAGCTTAACCAAGTACTATCGTCCACAAAGATGAATCCTGCACAGATAACAAACCTTAAGAACTTCACAAGACTGGGCGTGTATTATATATCGAGGAGTTGGGAGATGCTTTGTAAAGAAAGGTCAGTGCTCAGGATTTGTGAGTGGAGCAAACCTGGATGGGTGGACAACAACTGTTAGCACAAGGGCACAACAGCACAGACAGACTCCATGACAAATCACACCTTTGGAATCAGAGCTGTCAGTGCTGTGGAGAACGGGATGCTTTCCATTGTTAGGCAGTGAGCACCAGCATCAAACACTCCCAGGACAGGGACAGTACGGGGTTAGATACAGAGTAAAGCACCCTCTACGCTGTTCCCCCATCAAACACTGCCAGGACAGAGACAGCACATGGTTAGATACAGAGTAAAGCTCCTTCTACACTGTCCCCATCAAACAATTCCAGGACAGGGACAGCACATGGTTAGATACATAATAAAGCTCCCTCTACACTGTCCCAATCAAACACTCCCAGGACAGGGACAACACGGGGTTAGATGCAGAATAAGGCTCTTTCTATACTGTCCCCATCAAACAGTCCCAGGACAGGTGCAATGTTAGTTGTAGAGTAAAGCTCCCTCTCAAATAAAACCTGGAGTAGTAATCAGAAAGTCACTTCCTACTCTACCAATCTGAATGTTTTCATTCCTCACACTGTTCAAATTTTAAAGTCTAATCACTGCAAATGAGGGGTTTATTTGTGGATAGATCTGAATAGGAATGAGCTGTGATTTACCAAACATAACTCTCTCTCTCTCAAACCCTGTCACGGTAGGCACTGCAAGACTTGTCAGAGTGTGGACATGGATACCACTATTACGCGTGGGGACACTTCCCACCTTGTACATGGCAGGTACTCATGTGACTCAGCCAACGTTGTCTATCTTATACGTTGCAGGCAAGGATGTCCTGAGGCATGGTACATTGGGGAAACCGAGCAAACGGATGAATGGGCACCGCACAACAATCAACAGATAGGAGGGTTCCCTCCCAGTTGAGGAACACTTTAGCAGTCCAGGACATTCGACCTCAGACCTTTGGGTGACCATCCTCCAAGGCGGACTTCGGGACAGGCAGCAGTGAAAAGTGGCCGAGCAGAGGCTGATAGCTAAGTTCGGTACCCACAGGGAGGGCCTCAACCGGGACCTTGGGCTCATATCACATTACAGGTGACCACTATTGCACTACACACACACACACACGCACACGCACACAGACACCCAAACACACCCTTACAGACACACACACTCCCACACTCACACATGCACCTCCTCAGACTTAAGACACTCTGCACTTACTACACACACACACACACTTTCTCACACTCACGACCCCCACCCCAGACAAACACACAAAGACCCACATGCACACATATATTGTGTGGGGTGAATTTGTACTTGTAGGGTTACATTGTACTTTGCTCAAAAACTGCATGCATTCATGTAGAACTCTGAGCTCAAAAACTGCATGAATTTATGTAAAACTCCGTTATCTCACTTTTTAGATTAGAATTAATCTAAACATCATGGCATTGACAGAGAACACAGGGGGCCAACACCTTCAACATATTGTCTAGCTATCACCATTGTTAACAGCTAACCTGAAAATGCAACTTTTAAAAAAAGGATATGTGATTTACACATGAAAGAAGTGAAACTATCATGGTATTCTAAAAGATGAAAGGCTTAACAGACAATCAATTTTTCAATGTATAATTTCAGTTACCTCACTGTAAATTTTTGCTATAAATTCTGTGTGTTAGGATTCAGCCCTCACTATCACCTGATGAAGGAGCGTCGCTCCGAAAGCTAGTGTGCTTCCAATTAAACCTGTTGGACTATAACCTGGTGTTGTGTGATTTTTAACTTTGTACACCCCTGGATCTCCAAATCATCTCTCAGACCCTTTACTGATCAGAATTTAATCGCCTCACTCCAGGGTGGATTATAATCCAGTTCTTTATCTGACAAAATGTTTAAATACCAAAAGACGTATACTGTAAATACCAGGCTATGTAATGTGTATTTACCTAAACACACAGTTAGTAACTTCTCGAGTAATGGTCAGTCTCATGTAAAAGTTGACCCTTGACCATTCGCTTAAAAGGCCAAGCGCTTTGTATTGACCACCTGCTCCTCACTGAAATCAAACTCCCCTGGTGTGAAGCTATTTGATAGAATAGCAGAGCATTGGGCAGGAGTGAAGCCCGTTGTGCCTGCTCATGTATGCTTGGCTCTTTCAGCTCTTGTTTTGACAGTGGGGTTTGTAAGAACAGTCACTGACAAACAGCTTTGTGATGGCAAGTTGATCGCGACAGCACCAGCTTTCAATCTCTGCAAACTTGCTTCAGCAAAAGTGGACCCCGCACTTGCTTGAAAATGTCATCTTACTCGACTTTTACATGAACCTATAAGTCATTCAATTAGATTATAGCCAGTACCTCACTCCTAGTATGTGATACTCTATACATAAACACTTTGAAACCGTCAATTAGATTCCAGTCTGAAACTCACTCCAGGTGTCTGTTATTCTCTGTTTTAACAATTGCAAACTCCTAGATTAGATTCCAGTCTACAGTTCACCCCTGGTATCTGTTACTCTATTTATAAACCATCCTGAACCCCTCAATTGGACTCCAGTCTGTTAGTCATTCTTAGGTAACTGTTATTCTAGATATAAACCAACCTCAGCCCCTTGATTAGATTTCAATCTGTTACCCACACCTCAGCAATTGTTATTATAAATATAAGCCACCCTGAACCCCTGATTAGATTCCAGTCTGTAACTCACTCCTTGGTATTTATTATTCTAAATATAAAACAGTCCTGAGCCCCTCGATTATACTTCAGTCTATAACTCACTCCTAGGTATCTGTTATTTTAGATATAAACCTACCTGAACCCGTCGATTAGATTCCAAGCTGTTATTCACTCCCAGGTATCTGTTATTCTACACATAAACCACACTGAACCCCTCAGTTAGATTCCAGTCTGTAATTCAATCCTAGGTATCTGTCATTCTATATATAAACCGACCTGAATCCCTTGGTTAGATTCCAGTCTGTAACGTGCTCCAAGGTACATGCAAAGGTCATTTGTTCATGCTGTGGGACACCTTCATGAGTCTGCAAGATGCAGTGAGCTCCCTCGACTGTTTTGCACTTAAATTGTACAAATAATTAAAACTAATTGACATCAGATTATCTGTGTCAGAAGAACTAACTGACAGGGGCACGGTACAAATCAGGAGCAGAGCCAGCACATCAAAGGTGTGTAATTACAAGAATTGAACAGCAAGCTCCAGAAAATAATTAATCCAGTAAATGCCAGGGCAGTACAAGTTCGATTGGCTCCTGTGCCTCATCATTTATACCGTGAAGTACCAGTTTCATGAAGCTTCTTGTCAGTTGCATAATACCGAGAGGTCCAGGCAGAATGTCCCATCTGACACTGGAGGTCACAATCCTAGAATCACAGAATCCCGAGAGTGCAGAAAGAGGCCATTCAGCCCATTGAGTCAGCATCAATGTCCGACTGGGGTTAGACCCTGTGTTTTCCACCTTGTCAACTGTGTACAACAGTGATAAACTGGACAGGGTGCAGGTCACTGACAAATGTCATTTACAGAAGAACCAAAAAGGCGACAGGAAGAATTTTTTTAATGCAGCGAATGAAGGGGTAGAGCCGCTTCAATGGTTGATCTCTCAATGGGGAGGGGTGACTGCTGGTGGTTTAACTGAGGGTCACTGCGCTTCAGACCAGGGGAGATGTTGAGAAGGAATTGAGTGAATTGAATTGAATTTATTGTCACGTGTACCAAGGCAGAGTGAAAAACTTTGTCTTGTGAGCAATACTGGCAGATCACAGAGTTAAGTAGCATAGATAAGGAAATAATACACAAACAGCACAAAAACAAAAACACAGGTACAGACAAATGTTAAGTGTTTGTGAGTCCATTCAGTATTCTAACAACAGTAGGGTAGAAACTGTTGTGAAACCGGCTGGTGCGTGTGTTCAGGCTTCTGTACCTTCCCCCCCCGATGGTAGAGGTTGTAGAAAAACATTGCCAGGGTGGGATGGATCTGTGAGAATACTGGCGGCCTTTCCTTGACAGCGGGCCTGGTAGATGGATTATACCTTTGTGATTGTCAGGGCCGAATTCACCACTCTCTGTAACCGTCTCTGATCTTGAATGGTACAGCTGCCATACCAGGTAGTGATACATCCATACAGAATGCTCTCGATGGCGCACCTATAAAAGTTGGTGAGCGTATTCACTGTCATAGCAAATTTCCTCAGCTGCCTGAGGAAGAAGAGACAACAACCACATACAAAGCAGGGTCCCACAAGCAGAGAGGATGGCCTTTGTTCTTAGGCTTCTCATGGGACAAGTTGCCAATGGGTGAATACAAGAGGCAATAGATAGGGCCCCTAAGTGGGCACTGATTGCACCCATTGATTCTAGAATTGGGAAAAGGGCCAACAACGATAAAGAAGATGGCAGCTTTGAGCTCCGTTCCAAGGATGTAAGCATCAAGGGAGCACCACACTGATTGATCTCACTTGGGTGAGATGTTAAACACAAGGTGAGTCCTCTCAGATTGGTGTTAAGGATTCCATGACCGCACTATGTAACAATGGATAGACACTATCCCAATCAACATTCCTCTCTCACACAAATCTACGGTTGGACAGGAAGTGTTTTGGGGTGGGTGTGAAGGAGCCCACGTATGTGCAAATTCTTTGTTTTAGTACAAGCAAAATACTGTGCAAGCTGGAAATCTGAAACAGACACTGAGAATGCTGGAGAAACTCTGAGTTCTGCCTGGACTCAAAACATTAACTCTGTTTCTGTCTCCATACAGGCTAGACCTTCTGCATTTCTCCTGTAGGTCTGAAACAACTAAAGTTCAAAAGTTGCTCAAATCCATCCTGATATGAGCAAGAGTGAACAATATCCGTGTCCTAACCGCCACTGACAATGGTGCTGAGTGGCTAACTGGGGATGATGTTATAGCTGAGCCCCGCACTGCACTGCATGGGAAGAGTCATATCAGGCTCAAAATGTTAACTCGGTTTCTCTCTCCTGAGATGCTGCCAGACCTGTTGAGTTTCTCCAGCAGCTTCTCAGTTTGTTCCAGATTTCCAGGGTCCGCAGTATTTTCAGCCCAGAGACTAGCTCTACCTTTGCCTTGTTTCTGACCATCTTTAATAGTGCCCTACCAGTGGCCATTCTGGGCTCTCCTCGGGGGACAGCAATACGTTGATCACTAAACTGGTCCTTTTCCACCCCATTATTGAATTCTACTCAATCTCAGTTAAACAGCCCTCTGCAATTGTCTACTCTTTTTCTTTAATTCCCCCCTCATTGATTGTTCTTGTGTTAATGCCTCGGCAGTTTTGGGAGCCCTCCCACCTTCTTGTCTGACATTCCCCAGACTCCACCAGCAACCAGTTGCTCGGGCGTGACTTGTAAATGTTCGGGTCTCAGGTCTCACAGTCGCCAGCCACATCCCCACTCTCACAACTTCACTCTTGTCGTTCTCGTTCCTCGTGCCTGGAACCATTCAGGCTGAGATCTGGAACATGGGCCAGTGTAAAATAATAAAATAGCCAACAGGCAGCCTCAGTACTTTGGGTCCCGTTACATCCCAACTGTGTACATTAGCCCATTGGAGCTCTCATGGGATGGTAGCATTGCCCCCACCTCTGGACCAGGAGGCTGGGGTTCCAATCCCACCTGCTCCAGAGATATGTTATAACACATGCAAGAAGAAAATATTGGTGTCAGTCAATTTAGTGTCCTGTAACAGTGACTGCACTTGTAATGCATCCATTGGCTGTAAGTAAAGTTGTCACAGTACAAGAGGACCATCAGAGAGAGACAACTGATGGTCACTGTGCCTCAGGCAAGGGGAGGAGTCAAGACGGAGAGTCCTTTATGATGATCTCAGCTGGTGCGGGAATTGAACCCTCGCTGTTGGTATCACCCTGCATCACAACCCAGCTGTCCAGCCAACTGAGCAAGCCTCCTCCTCCTTGGAGACATCCCTTTGTCGTGAAAACTGCTTCACAACAGGCACCATCTTCGTTTTTCTTTGCTCCACCTCATCTCTGTAAGTGGTGGTTGGGGAGGCTGTGGCTGTGAGCTTCCTTCCATCAGGGCCCTCGTCAGGACAGCAATTGCACTGTTGAGGTACAATTTCTCAAAGGGGAAGTTAAATTGAGGCCAGACAAGTGGATGTAAAAGCAAATCCCAAGGTACCCATGGAAAAGAACTCACCTCCTGACCCCTCCAGAGCCAGCCCACCGTTGACAAGGCACAAGTCAGGAGTGTGATGGAATACTCCCCACCTGCCTGGATGGGTGCAGCTCCAACAACACTCAGGAAACTTGACACCATCCATGACAAAGCAGCCGATTGATTGGCACCACATCCACAGCATCCACTCCCTCCACCACCAACACTCAGTAGCAGCAGTGCGTATCATTTACAAAATGCATTCAGAAATTCACCAAAGATCCTGAGACAACACCGCCCAAACCAATGACCACTTCTATTGAGAAGGACAAGGGCAGATACTTGGAAACACCACCCCTTGCAAGTTCTCCTCCGAGCCACTCACCATCCTTACTTGGAAATATGTCATCGTTCCTTCATTGTCACTGGGTCAAAATCCTGGAATTCCCTCCCTCAGGGCATTGTGGGTCAACCCACAGCATATGGACTGCAGTGGTTCAAGGTGGCAGCTCACCACTGCTTTCTCGCAAGGCAACCACAGATGGACAAAAAATGTCATAGGAGTGACTAAAAAGGATACAATCAATCTCTTTGGTCCTGACATTCAACCATCTCTGAGATGTTCACTGAAAAATGTTTTGTCAGGCCATCTATCTCATTGTTGGAGAAGGTGAGAACTGCAGATGCTGGGGATCAGAGTTGAGAGCATGTTGCTGGAAAAGCACAGCAGGTCAGGCAGCATCTGAGGAGCAGGAGAATTGCCGTTTCGGGCAAATGCCCTTCATCATCTATCTCATTGCTGTCAGTTGTGGGAGTTTGCTGTGTTGGGAAATGAGTCCCACACTTGGGACATGCTGATAGTTTCAAAATGTTGCATTGGCTGAGAAATGATTTGGGACGCTCAGAGGTCATGCCAAGCACTGTAGAAACACAATGTTCTTTCACCAACACTGGAGCGCAGCCTGCTTCGAACCTCCCAATGTGAGCTGACAATTCAGCCAAGGTCAACACAGCCAGAACCTGTAAAGTGAAGGTGTGTGTGGAACTCTGAGACAAACCTACTCACTCCAGGCCTGTGGAAAGAATGGTACCTCACCTCTTCGTCATTTACTTAATTTATTCGACGCTTTATTTTAAATGCTCAGCAGGGAACATGCGAAATACAGAATTTATTCACTCCAGAGAAAAGCCTTTTATGAGCACTGAATAAATATGCGGAATAAATACTGTACTCTCATCGTTCCCAGCTGAATACTCCCTATTAATTAGCCATTTATATCACCCGTTAGTTATCCTTTTGCCTGTTTTACTTTCATGGAAACCAGTTTATTCTGAGTGGTAACCACCTTTTCCTTTTTTTTCCACACTGCCCTGCAACAGTGTGTCATCCCATTCAATTACACACCTTGTGTTCACTGACCTACTCTGGCTGCCAATCAGAGTCTTGGAGATGTACAGCACAGAAACAGATCCTTCAGTCCAACTTGTCCATGCTGACCTGATACCCTAACCAAACCTAGTCCCATTTGCCAGCATTTGACCATACCTCTCTAAACCCTTCCTATTCATACACCCATCCAGGGACCTTTTAAATGCTGAAAATGTGTTGCTGGTTAAAGCACAGCAGGTTAGGCAGCATCCAAGGAACAGGAAATTCGACGTTTCGGGCCAGAGCCCTTCATCAGGAATTCCTGATGAAGGGCTCTGGCCTGAAACGTCGAATTTCCTGTTCCTTGGATGCTGCCTAACCTGCTGTGCTTTAACCAGCAACACATTTTCAGCTCTGATCTCCAGCATCTGCAGACCTCACTTTTTACTCTACCTTTTAAATGCTGTATTTGCACCAATATTCAATTTTAAATTGTCTCCCTTGAATTCCATTCCCTCCATGCCTTCCTACCCTCCCAATCTCAGTAACCTCTTCCAGTCACTGTGATCCTCTGAGATCTGTGTTCCTACATCCTGCGCCACTCCAATTGCCAATTGTCTACCATTAGCATTTATCCTTTCACTCACTTAAAGCTTAAACTCTGGAATTTCCTCTTGCCAT
Source organism: Hemiscyllium ocellatum (assembly GCF_020745735.1). Lineage (NCBI taxonomy): Eukaryota > Metazoa > Chordata > Chondrichthyes > Orectolobiformes > Hemiscylliidae > Hemiscyllium > Hemiscyllium ocellatum. Next base: position 96,449,318 of record NC_083412.1, on the reverse strand, counting down.
CTCTCCTGTTCCCCTCAGAAACTGCTTTAAAAAGCAAGTTGCTTGAGCAAGTTTCTATTACGAGCATAAGCCCTTCATCAGGAATAAGAGAGAGAGAGCCAAGCCGGCTGAGATAAAAGGTAGGGAGGAGGGACTAGGGGGAGGGGCGATGGAGGTGGGATAGGTGGAAGGAGGTCAAGGTGAGGGTGATAGGCCGGAGTGGGGTGGGGGCGGAGAGGTCAGGAAGAGGATTGCAGGTTAGGAGGGCGGTGCTGAGTTGAGGGAACCGACTGAGACAAGGTGGGGGGCGGGGAAATGAGGAAGCTGGAGAAATCTGAATTCATACCTTGTGGTTGGAGGGTTCCCAGGCGGAAGATGAGGCGCTCCTCCTCCAGCCGTCGTGTAGTTGTGTTCTGCCGGTGGAGGAGTCCAAGGACCTGCATGTCCTCGGTGGAGTGGGAGGGGGAGTTAAAGTGTTGAGCCACGGGGTGATTGGGTTGGTTGGTTCGGGCGGCCCAGAGGTGTTCTCTGAAGCGTTCCGCAAGTAAGCGGCCTGTCTCACCAATATAGAGGAGGCCACATCGGGTGCAGCGGATGCAATAGATGATGTGTGTGGAGGTACAGGTGAACTTGTGGCGGATATGGAAGGATCCCTTGGGGCCTTGGAGGGAAGTGAGTGTGGAGGTGTGGGCGCAAGTTTTACATTTCCTGCGGTTGCAGGGGAAGGTGCCGGGGGTGGAGGTTGGGTTGGTGGGGGGTGTGGATCTGACAAGGGAGTCACGAAGGGAGTGGTCCTTGCGGAACGCTGATAGGGGAGGGGAGGGAAATATATCCTTGGTGGTGGGGTCCGTTTGGAGGTGGCGGAAATGGCGGCGGATAATACGTTGTATGCGCAGGTTGGTGGGGTGGTAGGTGAGAACCAGTGGGGTTCTGTCTTGGTGGCGGTTGGAGGAGCGGGGCTCAAGGGCGGAGGAGCGGGAAGTGGAGGAGATGCGGTGGAGGGCATCGTCGATCACGTCTGGGGGGAATCTGCGGTCCTTGAAGAAGGAGGCCATCTGGGTTGTGCGGTGTTGGAATTGGTCCTCCTGGGAGCAGATGCGGCGGAGACGAAGGAATTGGGAATATGGGATGGCGTTTTTACAGGGGGCAGGGTGGGAGGAGGTGTAGTCCAGGTAGCTGTGGGAGTCAGTCGGTTTATAATAGATGTCTGTGTTGAGTCGGTCGCCCGAGATAGAAATGGAAAGGTCTAGGAAGGGGAGGGAGGAGTCTGAGACAGTCCAGGTGAATTTCAGGTCGGGATGGAAGGTGTTAGTAAAGTTGATGAACTGTTCAACCTCCTCGTGGGAGCACGAGGCAGCGCCGATACAGTCATCGATGTAGCGGAGGAAAAGGTGGGGGGTGGTGCCAGTGTAGTTGCGGAAGATGGACTGTTCCACATATCCTACGAAGAGGCAGGCATAGCTGGGGCCCATGCGGGTGCCCATGGCAACTCCTTTAGTTTGGAGGAAGTGGGAGGATTGAAAAGAGAAGTTATTCAGGGTGAGGACCAGTTCAGTCAGTCGAAGGAGGGTGTCAGTGGAAGGGTACTGGTTAGTGCGGCGGGAAAGGAAGAAGCGGAGGTTTCAGGGTGAGGACCAGTTCAGTCAGTCGAAGGTTTCAGGGTGAGGACCAGTCTGGACTACACCTCCTCCCACCCTGCCCCCTGTAAAAACGCCATCCCATATTCCCAATTCCTTCGTCTCCGCCGCATCTGCTCCCAGGAGGACCAATTCCAACACCGCACAACCCAGATGGCCTCCTTCTTCAAGGACCGCAGATTCCCCCCAGACGTGATCGACGATGCCCTCCACCGCATCTCCTCCACTTCCCGCTCCTCCGCCCTTGAGCCCCGCTCCTCCAACCGCCACCAAGACAGAACCCCACTGGTTCTCACCTACCACCCCACCAACCTGCGCATACAACGTATTATCCGCCGCCATTTCCGCCACCTCCAAACGGACCCCACCACCAAGGATATATTTCCCTCCCCTCCCCTATCAGCGTTCCGCAAGGACCACTCCCTTCGTGACTCCCTTGTCAGATCCACACCCCCCACCAACCCAACCTCCACCCCCGGCACCTTCCCCTGCAACCGCAGGAAATGTAAAACTTGCGCCCACACCTCCACACTCACTTCCCTCCAAGGCCCCAAGGGATCCTTCCATATCCGCCACAAGTTCACCTGTACCTCCACACACATCATCTATTGCATCCGCTGCACCCGATGTGGCCTCCTCTATATTGGTGAGACAGGCCGCTTACTTGCGGAACGCTTCAGAGAACACCTCTGGGCCGCCCGAACCAACCAACCCAATCACCCCGTGGCTCAACACTTTAACTCCCCCTCCCACTCCACCGAGGACATGCAGGTCCTTGGACTCCTCCACCGGCAGAACACAACTACACGACGGCTGGAGGAGGAGCGCCTCATCTTCCGCCTGGGAACCCTCCAACCACAAGGTATGAATTCAGATTTCTCCAGCTTCCTCATTTCCCCTCCCCCCACCTTGTCTCAGTCGGTTCCCTCAACTCAGCACCGCCCTCCTAACCTGCAATCCTCTTCCTGACCTCTCCGCCCCCACCCCACTCCGGCCTATCACCCTCACCTTGACCTCCTTCCACCTATCCCACCTCCATCGCCCCTCCCCCTAGTCCCTCCTCCCTACCTTTTATCTCAGCCGGCTTGGCTCTCTCTCTCTTATTCCTGATGAAGGGCTTATGCTCGAAACGTCGAATTCTCTATTCCTGAGATGCTGCCTGGCCTGCTGTGCTTTGACCAGCAACACATTTGCAGCTGTGATCTCCAGCATCTGCAGACCTCATTTTTTACTCAAGTTTCTATTACCTACTTCAATGTCAACAAAGATGCTTCGACTTAATGTCTGGGTTTTTAATGCAATTATAAAGCAGCAGATGGAGTTTGACTATATTAAAAGGTTCTGAAATGAAACCACATTAATCTACATGCAAAAGTTTCCTAACCTGAGCTCCACTCCTTTCACTGTTTCCATTTCATGACAACGTTCAGAGGATCTTCATTTTGACATGGACAAATAAGAGTAGGAGGTCATTCAGCCCCTTGAGCCTGCTCCTTCATCAATAAGACCATGACTGATTGACTGACCATCCATCTCAGTCCTCAGTTTCCAGCTGCTGTCCAGACCCTTTGATCTCTTTAGTCCTAAGAACTACATCTAACTCCTTCTCGAAAACATTCAATGTTTTAGCTTCAACCATTTCCTGTGACAGGCCATTCCACAGGCTCCCCACTCTCTCGGTGAAGAAATTTCTCCTGATCTCAGCCCTAATTGGCCTACCCTGTATCCGAAGACGGTGACTCCGGATTCTGGAAAAGCACAGCAGGTCAGGTAGCATCCAAGGAGCAGGAGATTATGCTTGAAACGTTGATTCTCCTGCTCCTCGGATGCTGCCTGACCTGCTGTGCTTTGCCAGCACCACACTCTCGACTGATCCGCAGCATCTGCTGTCCTCACTTTCTGCTGACCCCTGGTTCTGTACATTTCCACAAGCCATCAGGAACATCCTTGTTGGGTTGACCCTGTCTATCCTGTTCAGATTTTAGAGACTCCTATGAAGTGCTGCCACACCACCACCATCCAACCCCACCCTCCTCCCCAACACCCCCCACACTCACCCCCCCCCGACACACATACACACACACACACACACACACACAAACATTCTAATAATCTCAAGTGAATATATTCCCAACTGATCCAGTCTCTCTGCACGTGCGAGCAGGTTCATTACAAACTATGGTTGAGTGGCGTTATTGCTGAATTATTAACCCAGATAATGTTCTGGGGACTCGGGTTCAAATCTTGCTACAGCAAATGGTGTAATCTGAATTCATTAAATATCTGGAATTAAGAATCTAATGATGACCGTGAATTTGTTGCTGATTTTCAGAAAACTTCATCTGGTTCACTAACGTCCTTTAGGGAAGGAAACTGCCATCCTTACCTGGTCTGGCCTACATGTAACTCCAGACCCACAGCAATGGGGTTGACTCTTAACTCCCCTCTGAGCAATTAGGAATGGGCAATAAATGCTTCCTCACCAGCGACACCCACATGCTGTGAGTAAATAAAGGAAAACAACTAGGCTGATTCCAGCAATGAAAAATTTGGCTTCTGAGGAGAGACTGAGTAGATTGGGATTATACACATTGGAGTTTAGAAGATTGAGGGGGGAATCTTATGGAAACATATAAAATTATGAAGGGAATAGAGAAGACAGAAGCAGGGAAGTTGTTTCCATTGGCAGGTGAAATTAGAACGAGGCGGTATACCTTCAAAATTAGGGGGAGCAGATTTAGGATGGAGTTGAGAATGAACTTCTTCACCCAAAGGGTTATGAATCTGTGGAATCCGTTGCCCAGTGAAGCAGGTAAAGCTTCATTATTGAATGTTTTTGAGGCAAAGATAGATTTTTGAACATTAAAGGAATTAAGGGTTATGGTGAACGGGTAGGTAGGTGGAGCGGAGTCCATGATAAGATCAGCCATGATCTTACTGAATGGCAGAGTAGGCCCGAGGGGCCAGATGGCCTACTCCTGCTCCTATTCCTTAAGCTCCAATGATGTCCATTCCTTTAAAATTTCGCACACCTCTGCCACCCCTTAATTTCCCTCCTCTTGTCTGTCAGAATATCTGGCCTCATTGAATTCCTGCCACATTCGGTGTTCCTTGTTCTCCCGCAGATGAATTGAGTGTGGGACATTGAGTGGAAAAACATGTGCAAGGAAATGGCAGGTTGGGCAGGAGAGGTGACAGGGGTGGGTGCTAAGTGGATATTTCTTTACCAAAGAGCTTTGACCCAACAACACCCAACAAGCTCAACACCATCCAGTGTAAAGCAGCCCACTGATCTGGGCCACATCCACCACCTGCAATACTCACTCCTTCCACGACCAGCGCAGTGAGGATGCAGAGTGGACCATCAACAAGATGCACTGCAGCAACTCATCAAAGTGCTTTTGACAGCACCTGCAAAACCTGCAACCTCTACCTATCTGGAAGGACAAGGGGAGCAGATATATGGGGCACCATCATCTACAAATTCCTCTCTGAGTCTTGACTCGGAAATACATCGCCGTTTCTTCAGCGTTGCTAGGTCAAAATGCTGGGAATCCCTTCCCAATGGCACTGTGGGTCAACACAGTGGACCATGGCAGTTCAAGATGACAGCTCACCACCATCTTCTCAAGGGCAGCTATGGATGCACAACAAATCCTGGCTCAGCCAGCAACACCCAGATCCCATGAAACAGTGGAAAAGAAGTGGAACAGACTCGATGGGCCAAATGGCCTCCTTCACCACTGGATCATCCCTGGAGATTTCCTTTGTCCTGGGTGATTGCATGGCGCAGTATGAAATTTCTACGATTGCCTTTACTTCCCCTGGCCCTCTACACTGGTCGGTGTTAACAATTTACGGGAGAAAACATTCAAAGGGAATTGCATTTGCACGCTGCGTGCTTCAGTGTACCAGTCAAAGACAGTAATGATAGACTCTGACTGTGCTGGTGCTCCTGCCGAGTGAGAGTAGGGTCATGCAGAGGCCATCGTTATAAGCACTCTCTCTGATTTTTTTTCTGTCTCGCTGTTGCTGCAGCAGGGAAGCTGAATAAAGCCTTCTCGTCTCACAGTTCCAGTCCATCGCATTTACTTGCTATTCATATGGAGTGGCACGGTTCAGTGGGCAGCACTATCGCCTGCCTGGGATGGCCTTCATCCACAGGGAATGCTTCCCATCAGATCCACCTGGATTAACAGCCAACAAATCTGTGACAGCACCTCACGGAGCCCTTGTGGGGGAGGGAGGAGAGTGTTGGTGGACGATGGAGGGAGTTGGGGGTGCGGGGATAGTGAGGAGATCAACAACTACCAAAAGTGCAAGGTGCTGAGGAATGCCACTGGTGGGCAAGGAAGGAGGAAATGTATACATTTGTGCATGTACGCGTCTGTTTATGTGAGTATGTGTGCATGTTTATCTGCAAGTCTGAGAAAAGATGGACATATTTTTACTAGGGGATACAAGTGAACAAAGAGAGGCCATTCAGCCCCTTGAGCCTGCTGTGTCATTCAGTGAGACTATGGCTATACTTGTGCACTTTTGGAGTGTGTACGTGTTTGCAAGTTTACGTGTGCGCACAAGTTCATGTCTGTACAGGTATGCACATATATGAGTGTGTCTTTATATCAGTGTTACATTTGACTGTGAAAGTAGGTGAATACATTGATTTATGAGATGGTCCAATGGTATTATTGCTAGACTATTAACCCAGAGACACAGCTAATGTCCTCGGCACCTGACTTCAAGTCCCATTTTCGCAAATGGTGGAATTTGAATTCAATAATAATCTGGAATTAAGAATTTGCTAATGACCATTGTCAGAATAACCCACCTGGTGCACTAATGCCCTTTAGGAAAGGAAATCTGCCATTTTTACCTGGTCTGGCCTACACGTGACTCCAGACCCCAGCAATGTGGTTAACTCTTAACCACCTTCTGGGTAATTAGGATGGGAATTAAATGCTGGTCCACATCCCACGATTGAAAAAAAGGAAAAAAAAGTAAGAGAATAAAGACAATTAATGAATGTATATATAAAAGGATGAATATTTGTAAGTATAGATGCGTACATGGTTGAATGAATGTTAAATGGATATGATGGGCTGAAGGGCCTTTTTCTGTGCTCTAACTGCTAGATGAAGGACAAATATTGACCAGGATGCTGGAGAGAAAACCAGCACTTACAGTTATAGAGACATCCAGCACAGAAACAGATCCTTCTGTCCAACCAGTCCATATCGAACAACTAAACTAGTCCCACCTTCCTACTCCTTGCCCACATCCCTCCAAACCTTTCCTGTTCATGTACTTAGATAAATGTCTTCTAAATGTTATAACTATACTTCCATCTACTGCTTCCTCAGGAAGTTCACCCCACGTGCAAATCACCCTCCGTGTAAAACATTGCCCCTCATGTCTTTTTTAAATCTCTCTCCTCTCACCTTAAAAATGTGCCTCCTTGTCTTTAAATCCCCCATCCTAGGGAAAAGGCAGCTACCATTAACTCTATCTATACCTCTATAATTTTAAAAGCTTCTCTCAGGTCACCTCTTCACCTACTAAGCTTCAGTGAAAAAAGTTCCAGCCTACCCAGCCTGTCTGAATAAACCTTCCACACTCTGTGATATGGTGGTTGTCAGATCTCTCACGGGGGTCTGAGGAGTCAGTTAGGACTTCAGTGTAACATCTTAACCAACAGTGGGCACCTCTGACAGTGCAGCACCCTCTCACATCAGCAATGGGACAGAGAGACCGGGTGAGGAGCACGAGCCAGGAACTGACATGGAGGCACAACTGAGGCATGATGGGACAGAATGCTGGGACAGGTGCAAAGGTCTGAATGGCCACTTCCTGTTCGTCCGTTCCTGAGAGAGAACACAATGTCTTCTTTCACTGCAGTGAAACCATTGTTTTCTAAATCCATTGACTTGTTGAGGTAAGCTGGTAATGCATCACAACATGGCCAAGAGTAACTGTTATCATTCATCAATAGTTTCTTCAGAAATACTCTTTAATCTTAACAGGCCTGAGCAGTGAGATCATTAGTGAAGACAATGGGGCTGAATTCACAGCACAATAAATAGACACATCAAGTCTATATAATGTATTGCTTTTTCCCTTAATGGGTGAGTGGGCAATAGACCATATATTAACAAGCATCTACCAAGCATTGTCTGGTGTTCACAAAGAACGCATGACATGTTTTGTCAGCTGTCTTGTCATCTCTTCAAAACTCTGAGAAATTTTGCAAAGAAATTGGAAACAGAATCCCTTGTCTCCAATCTGTTCCTCGCTCATCACAAACTTTACTTTTTACCCATTTTCACATTTAAAAAATAGTAATTCATGGCATCACTAGTGAGGCCAGAATTTATTTCCCATTCCTGAGACTCAACCACGTTGCTGTGGGTCGCGAGTCACGTGTAGGCCGAACAAGTAAGGATGGCAGATTTCCTTCCCTAAAGGACATGAGTGAACCAGAAGAGTTTTTACAACAATCAACAGTGGTCACGTGATGAAGGGCTTTTGCCCGAAACGTCGATTTTCCTGCTCCTCGGATGCTGCCTGACCTGCTGTGCTTTTCCAGCACCACTCTAATCTAGATTCTAATCTCCAGCATCTTCAGTACCCACTCTGCCCATGTTGCAATTACACCAACTCTCTATTCCAGATTATACTGGATTCAAAAGTTGTCTTGCTGTGATTTGAACCCATGCCTTATATTTGCCTTAAGCTCACAGTTGTTATACCACTACAGCACTGCCTCCCTTCAACACCACATTGATCAATTCGACTTACAGCTTTTTTCCTGCTTGCTCCTTCACAGATCCTAAACACTCCCTGTGTCACAATTAAAGTTCATCGCAGCATCTCCTACTAGCACAAAGCTGGTCCCTTTTTTTCTAAAAGCTGTTCCTTTTCTCTAGGATACTGTGTCCTTGGTTTTTTTTCAGAGGGGTCGTAAACTGCTCCCAGTTCTGATTAGACTGGTTTGGTACAGAGATTAAAGGGGATTGACAGGCCTTTTTGTTTTTATGTAAATAGATGAGACTTCAGGCCAAAATGGTCGTGTTTTAGAAGTCACCTGTATAATGAAATAGGAGCAGTCAGCTCTCCAGCTGAGCAGTCCAGTCCAGAACTAGTTAGGGGTTCAGCTGTTTGGAACCTCTTTCTCTCTCTCTTTTCCTCTCTTTCCCCCCCCACTCCCCACCCCCCCCCACTTCTAACTTCAACCTGTAAGCATCTGCTCCATTTTTAACTGCTTTATAAGGGGGTTTGCTTATTGGGACAGTTGTGCATATTTGGAACAGCATAATTAAGCCTAGTTTGGACAGACTGAGTTCTATAGGGCTTCTTTATTCTGTTCTTTGTGTTTCATTGTGTAGTGTTGTGAATAAATTCCTGTCCATTTTTTAAAACCTAGCTAGCTTAGTCCGGGTAATTTTCACTGTAAACTTATCAAAACAAATTGCAACGCTATGGTCTGGGTTGCCAGCTCAGGAATGTTTTGAGCCGCCTGGCTTAGTCCATAACAGCACATTGAGGAACCTCCAAGACTGAAACACAGCAGTTAATGCAGGACGGAGGGAGTGCTGTACAGTTTGCGATGTCGTGTTTCAGATGGAGTGCTAAACCTGGGCTGCCTTTTCAGATGGATGTAAATGATCTCCACACTAACAACTCTGAACAGTGTTATCCCTGGCAAGCCAATGGATTGTAAAAACAATATGCCCACTATAGTAAAAGAAACCCTTGTGTTCTTTATCAAGCACAGAGGAACAAGATTACTCCACCAACATAATTAAAAAAAAACTGTTTGGTTGTTCTCATGGTGTTCACGAGGACCTGTTATATTTTCTACATTCCAAATTTGATAACATTTCAAAAGTAAATCCAAGCTTAGTCAACACCAAACCTAGTGACATGGATCCTGACCAACCTGCTGTACCCAATTTGTGCTCTCTTAAGTAATTCTTGTCATAATGCAAAGGAGCCCAGAAATACAATTTTTATGACTTTGCATCAAGCTTACAGTGGCTCTTTGTCAGAACACTTCAGAACTGGTTACTAAGCATAGGGTCACATTCCAAGGATACATGTTTGACCATTTCAGACTGAGATGAGGAGAAATGTCTTCACCCAGAGAGTGGGGAACCTGTGGGATTCTCTACCACTGAAAGCGGTTGAGCCTAAAACACTGTATGTTTTCAAGAAGGAGTTAGATATAGCTCCTATGGCTAAGAGCAGAGGACTGAGTTGCAGGGCTTTTGCACAAAACATCAATTTCCCTGCTCCTCGGATGCTGCCTGACCTGACCAGCACCACTCTAATCTAGACTCTGAGTTGAACAATCAGCCATGGTCCTGTTCACTGTCTGTGTGAAGACATGTCTCCTCATCTCTGTTAACCCTGTTTTTACTCGACAGATGCTGTCAAACCTGCTGAGTATATTTTCTAGCAATTTCTGAATTTGTTTGTGTCTGTAATGATGTGCTAATGATGTGAAAGTCAGAAGGAAAATGCAAGTCGTTCCTAGTTTAACTAAGATCTGATTGGGTCAGGGTTGGTGATCCAACTATTTGAGGTTAGCCCTCTCCATTTTAAGTTTGATGCAAAGTTATTAAAATTATATTTCTGGGCTCCCATTGAATGATGGACCAGGCTGATAGGGCTGAATGGCCTACTCCTGCTCCTATTTTCTATGGTTCTATGATGGGGCCTGGATAGGGATAAGCATCTGTGTTTTAATGTCACGTAGAATTGGAACTGGTTAAGTCAGACCATAGACCTTCCTGTAAGAGAGGCAAGGACCAAGTAATTAAATCAAAGCTACTTTGCAATACAAAGAAAGACAAGGAGGGTGGGAGCAATGGGAGGTGAAGGGTTAAACTCCCAACGATGTGATTAAGCAACCCTGATCCCTTTGTGGACTCTGTCGCTCTGTGTCCATCTGCCACTGTTTATTCCTGGTATTAATTAGAGCCTCCCAGTCAATGGGAGAGAAAGCCTGGACTCTGACATCAGATTAGTCACACAGTGAGAGCCAATCCCTTCTGCCTACTCCTCCCCAACTCTCTGAACATCTCCCACACTCAGCTGAGGTGGGGTGGAAAGGAGACAGGAAATGTTCTGAGTTAGGTCACTACCTCCTCCACCAGAAAATCATTCCATACCATACTGTCATTAAAAACCCAATTTGTTCAGAGAGGGGCCTAAAGCAAGCAAGTCCATCCTTCTTACCTCGTCTGGCCTACATGCAGACCCACAGCAATACGGCTGACTTTTTAATCCCCTACCATCATGCAAACAAGGAGCAGGAGCAGAACCAGTCCACCCCTCCAGCCTGCTCCAGGATCAGGCTGACCGGACTGTATTTGGAATTCCACATTCCCAATCAATCCTTGACAACCTTTGATTCCTTTATGTAATCACAATTGACCTACCTTCATCTTATTTCAATATTCTTATTGTGGATAAACTGCCTTTTGAGGCAGAGTTCGAAAGGCAGACAATCTCCAGAGGAAGAAAGCCTCATGCTGGTCCTAAAAGGGTAACCCCCAATTCAAAAACAGTGCCCCTATGTTCTGAGGAAGAGTCACACAGGGCGTGGTGCGTGTATGGAATGAGCTGTCAGAGGAAGTGGTGGAGGCTGATACAACTACAGCATTTAAAAGGCATCTGGGTGGTTAAATGAATAGGAAGGGTTTGGAAGGAATGGGCCTAGATTAGGTTGGAATATCTGGCTGGCGTGGATGAATTGGACCGAAGGGACTGTTTCAGTGCTATACATCTCTGTGACTCTATGACCCGGAACGCTAATTTTGATATTTCTCCACAGATGCTGCCTAGCCTGCTGAACTTTTCCAGCAATTTCTGTTTTTGCCCCTTTGTTCCAGACTCACCCACAAAAGCATATATCATTTCCACATCCCCATTCTCAAGACCCTCAAGGCTTTTCTGAACCTCCATCAAACCATGTCTTGCTGCCCTAAACTCCAATGGAACAAGCCCAACCTGTCCAAAGTTTCTTCATGACACAAGCTGTCCATTCCAGGCATCGATCCAGTGTCAATTGCATTTACTGCTACATTGTCTGGCGCACAACCTCACAGGCAGTAAATCCTGGCCCAGCCACTGACACCCACATCTCACAAACAAAACATTTAAAAAGTCGAAGAATTACACTGAGCTAAAAACTCGGCAGTGGGCAATTCATCCCAACGGCTCTTCACTGTCATCACTGAACCAAGCAAGCCTCCTTCTGTCGATCTGTGTCTCACCCATCAGTATAACCTTCTGTCCCTTTCTCCCTCACCTTATAATCCAGCCTGTCCCATACCTGCCTGGGATGGAAGGTGCTAGCTGTGAAGAGAGGTTGTGAAGGTGAGGATTGTTTTCATTTGAAAAAAAAGGAGATTGAGTGGGGACCTGAGTGAGGTTTACAAAATCATGAAGGGCATAGACAGGGTGGATACAGACAAGCTTTTTCCCAGGGTGAAAGATTCAATAACGAGAGGTCACACTTTCAAGGTGAGAGGTGAAAAGTTTAAGGGAGATACACGCGGTAAGTACTTACACAGAGGATGGTAGGTGTCTAGAATACGTTGCTAGCAGAGGTGGTAGAGGCAGGCATGGTAGATTCACTTAAGGTGCGTCTGGACAGATGCATGAGTAAGTGGGGAGCAGAGGGATATAGATGCTTAGGAATTGGGTGATAGGTTTAGACAGTAGACTTGGATCGGCTCAGGCATGGAGGGCTGAAGGGCCTGTTCCTGGGCTGTAAATTTTCTTTGTTCTTTGTTCTCCTCTTAAAATAAAATCAATGCTATTTAGCTGAACCACTTCCTGTGGGAATGAGATTCACATTCTCACCGTTCTAGATAATTCTCAATTCCCTCTCGGATTTATTAGAGTCATAGAGGTCTAATTAGGTAAAATTAGGGCGCATGGTATTGGAGGCAAAGTACTAACTTGGATTGAAAGTTGATCGGCTGACAGGAAACAAAGAGTAGTGATAAACGGCTCCATTTCGGAATGGCAGGCAGTGACCAGTGGGGTACCGCAAGGATCCGTGCTGTGACCGCATCTTTTTACAATATATATTAATGATATAGAAGATGGTATTAGTAATAACATTAGCAAATTTGCTGATGATACTAAGCTGGGTGGCAGGGTGAAATGTGAGGAGGATGTTAGGAGATTACCTGGACAAGTTAGGTGAGTGGTCAGATGCATTACAGATGCAGTTTAATGTGGATAAATGGATGGTTATCCATTTTGGTGGCAAGAACAGGAAGGCAGATTACTACCTCAATGGAATCAATTTAGGTAGAGGGGCAGTACAGAGAGATCTGGGCGTTCTTGTACACCAGTCAATGAAGGTAAGAATGCAGGTACAGCAGGTAGTTAAGAAGGCGAATAGCAAGCTGGCCTTCATAACAAGAGGGATTGAATATAGAAGCAAAAAGGATCTTCTGCAGCTGTACAGGGCCCTGGTGAGACCACACCTGGAGTACTGTGTGCAGTTCTGGTTTCCAAATTTGAGGAAAGATATTCTGGCTATTGAGGGAGTGCAGTGTAGGTTCACAAGGTCAATTCCTGGAATGGGGGACTACCTTACGCTAAAAGACTGGAGTGACTGGGCTTGTATACCCCTGAGTTTAGACGACTGAGAGGGGATCTGATTGAGACATAAGATTATTAAAGGATTGGACACTCTGGAGGCAGGAAACATGTTTCCGCTGATGGGTGAGTGCCGAACCAGAGGACACAGCTTAAAAATACAGGGTAGACCATTTAGGACAGAGATGAGGAGAAAGTTCTTCACCCAGAGAGTGGTGGCTGGATGGAATGCTCTGCCCCAGAGGGCAGTGGAGGCCCAGTCTCTGGATTCCTTTAAGAAAGAGTTGGATAGAGCTCTCAAGGATAGTGGAATCAAGGGTTATGGAGATAAGGCAGGAACAGGATACTGATTAAGGATGATCAGCCATGATCATATTGAATGGTGGTGCAGGATTGAAGGGCAGAATGGCCTACTCCTGCACCTAACGTCTACTGCATGGAAATTGGCCCTTCGGCCCAACCTGCGCATGCTACCCAGTTTCCACAATTTAATCAAGTCCCATTTGGCCCATATCCCTCCATAAACATCGCATCCACATTCCTGTCTAAATGCTTCTTAAATGATGAAATTGAACTCACCTCCACTGCTACCTCTGGCCTGTTCCAGCCACTCACCACCTTCTATGTGAAAAAATTGCCCCTCTGGACCCTTTTGAATCTCTCCCCTCTAACCTTCAACCTATGCCCTCTAGTTTAGACACCCCTACGCTGGGGAAAAGCTGTTGGCTATCTACCTTATTTTTGCCTCTCATTATTTTACAGACCTCTATAAGTTCACCCCTCAGTCTCCAATGCTTCACGGGAAAAATGTGCCGACCTATTCAAAACTGCTCCTTATAACTCTTCTTGGATATATTCTTGGACTTTCACTTTGTTCATTCACAGGATGTGGACATCACTGACAGGGACAGTATTTGTTGCCCATCCCTAATTGCCCAAGGACAGTTGAGCGTCAATCCTATTGCTGGGGATCTGGAGTCACATGTAGGTCAGACCAGGTAAGGATGACAGATTTCCTTCCTTGAACATCCATTTGGGTTTTGAAAACAATTCCCATGGTCATCATTGAGCTAGCTTTTTAATGACAGATTTTTTTTTTGTTGAATTTAAATTTTACCTTCTGTTGGGGTGGGATTTGAACCCAGCCCCCCAAGAATATCAAGCAAAGGAAAACAAAGAACTGCAGATGCTAGAAATCAGAAACAAAAACAGAAATTGCTGGAGAAACTCAGCAAGTCTGACAGTCTCTGTGGAGACGAAGCAGAGTTAATGTTTCAGGTCCAATGACCCTTCTGCAGAACTGATTGTAACTGGGAAAAGTTTCGTACACACAAGTTGTTCTGAATGCGTTAATGCAGATTTGCTATAACACAATCTACTAATTGGGGACACTGTCATTACAGCGCGAACTTTTAAAGCATGTGTTTGCTGTAAAATTGTTACATTGCCAACACTTTCAGCACTGTTTCTAAAGCATGATTTTCCTATAATGTGGGATAGCACAAGTCTGCAACCATTGTGTGACAGAAAAACTGACTATGTGTTGAAGATGGAGTGGGAAGAGAGGGGGCAGGAGTAAAATCATTGGTGGAGATAGAGTCCAGAGAGACAGAACAACAGTTGGACAGACAAAGGAATGGGTGAAGGTCAGCCTAGGAGAACCAATGGCTGACAATGGGTTGTGCATGGTAGCAGCCCATGTGATGACATGGTGTGTGGGATTGGGGTAAGGACCCAGTCATAGCAAAGGAACAGTGGCATACTTCCATGTCAGGATGAACTTGCAAGAAGTGGTGTTCCCATGTATCTTCTGCCCTTGTCCTTCCAGATGGAAGTGATTATGGGCTTGGAAGGTCTGTCTGAGGATCTTTGTTAAGTTTCTGCAGTGTATCTTCCACAAAATTTCATAAAATGACACAGAAAAATTGTTGATGTTATTAGTTACCACAGTTGGGAGTGACTGGGTGGTTATTAGAACAAGATAGAGGTCTGACTTTGCTGATACCTCTCCCTACCTCACGACAATGCACACTTCCCAGTATGACCATGGGCCTTTGATAACCCCAGCTCAGACCACACTGACAAACAATGGAACTTTGATGGCTGGACATTGACCTATGAAATAGGTCAATGAAATAGGACAGGTGAGCTCCAACTGACCAGATTTCTGAAGGTCTCAGCACATGATCTCCTGCCCCAGCCGGTCAGACAACATCCAACCAATAAGCAAATACTTTCACGCCGTTATTTTAAACACCTTTAAGCCTGGTGTCCTCTTTCCCCAGTGTTTTGCTGACATCCTATTTCTGGAGGTCCTACATAGCTTGGTCTAAATGGTAACCTGACCACAAGGGTGCCCAGAAATGAGCTAATCTGCCAATTAATTGAAATTATGACACTCAGGCATTTTAAAATCCCAAGCCGTTTTAACTTTATGGGAAAATTTACAACCTCAATTGACTGATTCTTGGTCATGCTCCTGCGAGTGTCCTTTCCCAGCCATGATCTCATTCAAGACAACTTCATGTAGAAAGATACATCGAGAGGAAGAGGAAGGGGGGAGGGGACCAGGGGTGTGGAATGCTTCTGTTATTTTACCCACTGAAAGGGCAGGCACAGTTTCCTGCTCTTAACCTTGTCGGTGGTAGTTATTAATATCCATTAACTATTAAGACTGGGCATTACTGCTGAGGTCTGTCATCCTCACTAACTGATATTCCACAAGACTATATTAGATTAGATTACTTACAGTGTGGAAACAGGCCCTTCAGCCCAACAAGTCCACACCGACCCGCCGAAGCCCAACCCACCCATACCCCAACATTTACCCCTTACCTAACACATGGCCAATTCACCTGACCCGCACATCTTTGGACTGTGGGAGGAAACCGGAGCACCCGGAGGAAACCCACGCAGACACGGGGAGAACGTGCAAACTCCACACAGTCACCTGAGTCGGGAATTGAACCCGGGTCTCTGGCGGTGAGGCAGCAGTGCTAACCACTGTGCCACCGTGCCGCCCACATGCACTATGTTCCATCAAGACAGGATTTTAACAAAGACAGTACTCAGAATCTTGTAAGTAAAATAAAAATCAACAGCGAGGAGAGTTATGTTAAATTCATGGAATTGCAGAAGTGTTACACAACAGAAGGAGTCCATTCAGCCCCATTGTGTCTGCTCATTTAAAATATGGCAGAGGGAGCTGGATGAGAACATCTCGAAGGTTAATGCTTGTGAGTGAGGGAAATCATAGATTCCCTACAGTGCGGAAACAGGCCCTTCAGCCCAATACGTCCACACCGACCCTCCAAAGATTAACACACTCAGACCCACTCCCCCCACCCTATTATCCTATATTTACCCCTGGCTAATGAACAAAACCTACACAGCCCTGCACACTATGGGCAATTTGGTGTGGCCAATCCACCCTAACCTGCACATCACTGGGTTGCACATCTCTAGAGAAACTGGGATTGTTCTCTTCAGATAAAAGCAGGTTAAAGGGAGATTTATTGGAGCTGTTCGCAATTATGAAGGCTTGTGATAAAGGCACAACTGCTTCTAGGGCAAGGGGAGGTCGGCAGCCAGAGGACACCTTTGTTAAGACAATTGTTCAGGAAGGTTTATTTTTAAAATGGCAAGTTATTGTGATCTCGTACGCGTGACTAAAAGGACAGTGAAAGTCAGTTCAAAAGGAATTTTACAAAAATAAGTGAAATAACGCTTCAGAGGTAAAACTTCATAGGGCCCTGGGGAATGAATACATTGGCAGTGGTGAGTAGATACCTCTTCCAAAGAGCTGAAGGCCAGAATAGATTGAAAGATCTGCTCATCTGCTATGATTCAATCTCGGCCTCCACTGCAGAAAGGGCAGGGCCAGTCCATTGCACTTTCCCACGTCACATGAGTTTCACCAAGCGTCCAATGTGTTGACGAGTTGAATTTCACTCAGAGGGATCAATTGGCAGCCCATGCTGCATTCACCAATTACAAATGGGTAGTGCCAGTCACTGAGCTGCCTTGAGCTGGTAAAGAATCCCTGCCCTGATATCCATCCAGAGAATGTGAAGGCAATGGCCTGGGGGTATGATCACTGGGTTATTAATCCAGAGAGCCAGGTAACATTCTGGGGACCTGGGTACGAATCCTATCAAGGCAGATGGTGGAATCTGAATCCATAAAAATCTGGAATGAAGAGTCTAATGATGACCATGGATCAATTGCTGGAAAAAGTCCTTCTCGTTCATGAATGCCCTTTAGGGAAAGAAGCTGTCACCCTTATCTGGTCTGGCCTGTGGACCACTCCAAACCCACAGCAATATGGTCAACTCCTAACTCCCCTCTCGGTAAATTAAAGATGCACAATAAACGCTGGCCTATTCTGCAGTGCTGTCATCCTGTAAATGAAGTTTTAAAAAGCATTTAGTGCTGGAACGTGCCCACGGTGCTTAGCTCAGGACCCTGTCTGTGGTCGACATGATTCAGGGTTTTGACAGGACGGGTGGTGAGAAAGGGTTTTCACAGGCCGGAGAGTCCGGAACAAGGGAAACAGGCGAAATAGTAAGTGGACAGAAATACAGAAAGCCTCCACCACCAGTCATGGGATTCCTGAAAAGTAGCAAAAGCAGATTGAATCATTGCTTTCAGTGGGACAATTTGGTACATGGTTAAATGTGGAACCATTCAAGGCAGTGGGAAAAGGGCAGGAACAGAATGAATTGGAAAACTCCTTGAAATTGCTAGTCCAGATGCTATGGGCAGACCGGTCTCCCGTTTTGTGCAAGTCTATAATTTGGTGAGCTTGGATGTCAAACTCTTGTATTGAGTCATAATGTGGAGGTGTGGGTGTTGGAACGGGGTGAATTGAAGACTGATCTGCCAAAGCTCATCCACAGGGAAGGCTCAAGGTGCTGACCCTTCATGAGAATCCTCATGGACTACTCCTCCTCGACAAGATTCCCACACCAGAGACAGAGGGGATGATGAAACTCAGACTGTCATTTATCTCCTCTCTTTCCTGTCCTGCGACCGTCACCTAGGGGTGAGGACACTGCATACTCCCTCATCCTTTTCACAAGCCCACTGGGTCAGGCTGGGAGGAGCAGGGTTGAGATGGGGAACTCACATATGGCTGCAGTCCTCGCATCCTCCTCGTGACTGATTGTGAATGAAGCCTGAGCTGGAAAGGAGCACTGAATGCCAGAAAGCCTGGCGTCCAATTCATCACTGGAGATATTTCGTCAGTGCTGCCGATTTCCTGTATTACACCGTCCCCTTGGTACTTACCACCCCCCCGCCCCAACCTGTCACTTTGCTCTGTGCTTTTTAATCTTTCTCCCTTGAATTACATTTCCAAAAAGGTCACTACCATCTAATTAGAACCTTATCAAAGATGCACATGCAGGCAGTATTCAGGCTCACCGACTCCCAGTCATAAATCCACAAACTGCACATCAGAATTTCCTGCATTATCATAACGAATAAAAACAGTAGCAAGCCACTTGTGTGTTTGCCAGAAAATCCCTCCACCTCCCTAACAGCCTGACCCGCACCCCCCCCAACAAAAAAAATTACTGTAGTCCATAGGCCTGACATTGAAACAATCGACAACGATCATGACTACACTAATGAACTAAAGCACAAGACTGTACGGTGTTTCATATTTCAATAGACTTGAAGGAAACTTTTCTTCCAGGGCATCACGACAAAAATCAGCCCTCACATTGTATTCAGTTTGCACGTTATATCATGTTCATGTCATTAATCATCATGGACAGTATTCAGGGAGCTTTACTCTGTGTCTAAGCCCGTGCTCTCCCTGTCCTGGGAGTGTTTAATGGGGAGAGTGTAGAGAGAGCTTTACTCTGTATCAACTCCATGCTCTCCCTGTCCTGGGAGTGTTTAATGGGGAGAGTGTAGAGAGAGCTTTACTCTGTATCGAACTCCATGCTGTCCCTGTCCTGGGAGTGTTTGATGGGGACAGTGCAGAGGCAGCTTTACTAACCCTGTGGGCTGTACGTCTATCTTTGAGCTGTCCCTGTGCCCATTGGCTTAACTCCCCCTCCCTTAAACACACACACACACACACACACACACACACACACAGTAATGGTTAACTCCCCCCCCCCTCCACCTCCTCACATTGTGCCTCCTCCCCAGTAAATTCACCCCCACAGTCATTCTGAGTGGGCCATCAATTTCTGTGTGAGGCCCAAGGACTGGTTCCTCTGTGGTGATGCCTGTGTTAAGGCCATGGCATGAGGCCATTCAGCCCAATGGGGAAAGTATCACTTGCATGAAAAATAAAAGCTAAATCTGAGAGAACTTTCCTTCTTTTGCTGCCATTCACTATCTCGGGCACCTTAAAATATTTTACAACAAACCAAGTGTTTTTTTTGAAGGGGAAATTCTGCTCCATGATGGGGAAGTCTGGAAGGATCCTGCACACAGCAAGATCTCACAGGCAGCTAATTTTTAGTTGATGTGGTTGAGGGACAAAATTTAACTCAGGATACTGGGGAAATACTCTCCTTGTCCAAATTTGTGGGGTCCTTTTTATCCAGTTTCAATGTTATCTGAAAGGTGTGTGTGTGTGTGTGTGTGTGTGTGTGTGTGTGTGTGTGTGTGTGTGTGTGTGTGTGTGTGTGTGCAAAATGCCTGAGTGTGTGCCCTTTGCCAGAGCTAGTGCCTTGTGCCTTCAGAGGCTAGAGGGTGAAGATTGGATCAGAATTTGACAAAAGAAAATACCAATCATTGCCTTGAAACTATGCTGCTAGGGATGTATTAGCTTGCCTGTGTTACAATATAGACTCTAGCAAGCCTGGTACAAGAGAAATCAGGTTTACTGCACAAAGAGATTGACATGGTTAATCCATCACATGAGACACGGAGTGTTCTGTCAGGGCCATTACAAGCCCAGGAATTTGTTATAAATTGGTGAGACAAGGATGCTAGCGGCTGTACAGGGTTTTCATTTTGTGGATCCAGGCTGCTTGGACTCAAAAAAAATGTTTTGTTTAAATGTCACGATAAGCCAAACGCTGAAGCGCATCACTCTGCAGCCCCGAGCAGTGGAAGGTCCGCATGAGTCAGAGGGCAAACTGGGGACGAGTCAAAAACAAGAACCTGCACTTCTATAGCACCTAACAATGCAGCACCACAGTGCTTTGCAGGTGCCAGTCGGAAGTCACATGGCACCAGAGTTGTCGTCCAACAGAGTGGCTGGGGTGTGGAGCTCGAAAAAGCACTGCAGGTCAAGCAGCATGAGAGGAGCAAGGGAGTCAGTGTTTCAGGTCTGACGTTTCTGATGAAAGATTCTGAGCTGAAACATCGACTTTCCTTCTCCTCTGATGCTGTGCTTTTTCCAGCCCCACTCTGATGCTCCAGGTCTGCAATCCTCACTATCTCCTTATAGTCCAGCAGGTTTATTTGAAATCACAAATGTTTCGGAGCGCAGCCCCTTCGCCCTGACCCAGTGTCGTGTGACTTCTGACTTTGTCCAGCCCAGTCCAACACCGGCACCACCGTGTCACTCTTGCAGGAGTGTCACCTTAACAAACCTGTGCCACACGGGCAAATATTAAGGCTGATGACCAAACTGAACAAAGTGTTACACTTTGAGAAGTGTCTTAGTGAAGGAAGGAAAGTCAGAGAGGCTTAAGGAGGCAATCCCAGGGTTCAGGGCCCTGGCGGCTGATGTCGCGGCCTACACAGACTAGAACGCTAAAGAGAGCAGAGTTGTAAGATTACAGAGATGTCAGAGAAATGAGGGGGGCTGACAGGATTGGGGGGAGGAGGGGGTGGACTGTTAAACGAGAATCGAGATAAGAGTGGTGCTGGAAAAGTACAGCAGGTCAGGCAGCATCCGAGGAGCAAGAAAAATCAGCATTTTGGGCAGGAGCCCTTCATTCATTCCTGATGTAGGAGCCCCGCCCGAAACATTGATTTTCCTGCTCCTCAGATGCTCTGACCTGCTGTACTTTTTCAGCACCACTAATCTCCAGCATCTGCAGTCCTCACTTTCACCTGTTAAACAAGAATGAAAATGTGACAATAGAAGTGTGGATAGACCAGAGGAACGCAGGCAGACCAGGATTGCAAGGGGTTAATGGGCAAATGAGACGTGTTTGGACACACAGGCTGCAAATTTTTCTTTTTATTTGTTTGTTTGTGGGACATGGGTGTCGCTGGCTAGGCCCAGCATTTATCGCCCGTCCCTAGTTGCCCCTTGAGAAGGTGGTGGTGAGCTGCTTCCGTGTGCTATAGGTTGACCCACAATGCCCTTAAGGAGGGAATTCCAGGATTGTGACCCAAGGACAGTGAAGGAACGGTGATATATTTCCAAGTCAGGATGGTGAGTGGCTCGGAGGGGAACTTGCAGGGGAAGGTGCTCTCATGTATCTGCTACCCTTGTCCTTCAAGATGGAAGTAGTTGTGGGTTGGTGCTGTCTTTTGTGAAATTGGATTGAGAATTAGAGGGGAAGGCCAGTGGGGAGAGAGTGCTGGAACAGTCAAACCACAAAGGTCTCAACAGGGCAGATAAACTGTGGCAGGAGAAGTACAGATGACAGACCCATCATTTGGTATAGGGATGGACAAGCACAAACCTTGGTCTAGATTAGAGTGGTGCTGGAAAAGCACAGCAGGTCAGGCAGCATCCGAGGAGCAGGAAAATCAACGTTTCGGGCAAAAGCCCTTCATCAGGAATGACTACCTGGTCAGATCCACGCCCCCCCAACAACCCACCCTCCCTTCCTGGCCCTTTCCCATGCCACCACAGAAATTGCAAAACCTGTACCCACACCTCCTCCCTCATCTTCATCCAAGGCCCCAAAGGAGCCTTCCACATCCATCAAAGTTTTACCTGCACATCCACCCTCTATTCCTGTTCCTCGGATGCTGCCTGACCTGCTGTGCTTTTCCAGCACCACTCTAATCTAGACTCTGGTTTCCAGCATCTGCAGTCCTAGTTTTTACCAAGCACAAAAACTTGGAATGTCCTGGACTCAAAGCTTCATTCTCCAAGGCATTGCTAAGAACAAAATCTAAGAGTGAAGTAATAATTTCTTTTTAAACCGTTGTACAGCTTTTCATCATTCTCTCTACACACTTTTAACTGTTCTTCAGAAAAGTACAGGAGATGGGGGAAGAGACAGCTGCATAACTGGGTAAGGCAAGAGGAGATAATTGGCGGTGACCTGGAACTTCAAGCTGTGTGCTCAGTCAGAGTTAGCAACCTTTCAAATAGAAGTGTGAGAAAAGCACAATACACTTAGCTCTGTTTCTGATTCCAGATTCCACTTGTCTTGGTGTTGCCAATGAAGACAGACTTGCCAGACACTGGAAATACTCAGGGAATGTATCTGGGTTTCAAAAGATGTTAAAGTTTGATTTCTCTTCAATGTATTGGCTTACTAGCAATAATCGTTTTGACAGGGACGATGATCTCAGCACTTTGACAGTCAGGAATCATCCATATCACAGAGAAAGCTGGAGAAACTCAGCAGATCTGTGGAAAGACAGAGTTCATATTATGGTCTTCTTCAGAACTTCAAGTTGAATCAAGTTAACTTCTTCAAGTGAAAAGTCATACTGGACTTGAAATATTTGCTCTGTTTCTCTCTCCACACATTCTGCCAGACCTGCTGAGTATTTCCCTAGCGTTTGTTTCAGATTTACAGCCACCACAACACTTTGTTTTAATGTGGGCATGGCTCCCGTCTGTTTCACTGCTGACTGTGGGAAAGCAGACAGCATGGCTGTGGATGAGTCACGTGGACCGGGAGTGCATTTGGAGGTCGGCAAGAATTAGAAATGGCCCAGTCTCTTGGGGTTTACATTGCTCCGAGATGCACTTGTCACAGCAAGCCTGCTGTCTTCACTAAAGCCTGGCCCAGCTGCTGTCAACAGCCAAAGCAAGAGGCAAGGCTTTCTGTACTGCCTCTCTTGTTGACAGCGATGTCATCTCTGAGCCAGGCCTTGACATTTGAGGGTGACAAGGACTGGCTGGCTGGTAAATTGATTGACCTTTTCTTAGTTCCTTATCAAAGCCAGCGAGAGAATAGAACTGATTTGAGCAGCTGCTGTGGTCTGATTGTATGTGCAGGACAACAATGAGGGGACAATACGTACCAGTGAAATTACAGACAACTGACTCGTGTTTTACTGCTGCACACACATCTTGCTTGTCTTTGTGACAATTTTTGTATGTGCTCAGTGTGTGCATGGAAAACAGAACGATTCACTTTGGTCCAATACTGTTTCAGCGTCCGGTCTTGTACACGTATGGTACAAGGTGAGTATAAGGGAATGATTCACACCAGCCTCATACTGTTTTGTCCAGAGTGTCCTGTACTGATGCAGTTTACACATACATGATTTCGATCTGTGCAGTTCTTTTTTTTAAGATTCCGTCCAGTGTGGAAACAGGCCCAACAAGTCCACGCCAACCCTCTGAAGAGCAACCCACCCAGACCCATTCCCCTACACTTTACCCCTGAATAATACACCTAACACTACGGGCAATTTAGCATGGCCAATTCACCCAACCTGCACATCTTTGGACTGTGGGAGGAAACCGGAGCACCTGGAGGAAACCCACGCAGACACGGGGAGAATGTGCAAACTCCACACAGACAGTTGCCCCAGGTGGGAATCGAACCTGGGTCCCTGGCGCTGTGAGGGAGCAGTGCTAACCACTGTGCCACCATGTCGTCCTGTGCTCATTCTGGTCGCACTGCAATATACCAGAATCTTCATTACCATCATTAATTTATAAACTATTTCGTGACGGTCACTTTTACTACTTCCAAACCTACACCCCCAACCCCCCCAGTATTTCCCCCTTCAGTACCTGTGTTTAAATTCAGACTCAATGCGCTAGTAACTCCTGCTAACTGTTTTGCTCTTTCTAGCTGCAGACAGTACTTGGCTCTCTCATAGTCCCAACAAACAGCATGGGTTCACCCACAATGAATGGCCACTTGGCATTGGGAGACCAGGGGAGGTGTTACACCCCTCTCTCTGCCTCATGTCCAGCAGCTTCCCCACTAGTAAAAAGGACAAAAGGAATGAAGAGGGCAGATGGAGACAACATATTTCAAATTTACTTTGAGATGCTTGCTCAACAATGAAAGACACAGCGCATACAATCATGAGAGGTGGGCTTTATAAATCCATTCTATTCACTCCTCCACAGACACCCCCTCCCAAACCCCTCCACTGGACCATTGCATGGAACCTGACAACTTTCAGCCCAGTTTTGTCTGTCTAAAGTAATTATGCATCAACAGAGGGGCCAGACTAAAAGGATGGCCTGGTTATTATCCACACGGTTGGGCGAGATTATCGGGAGAGGATAGTTGTAGCAAAAGGAGGTGCCAAGATCCATCAAAGGTCCTCACTGCCTGGCCAGAGCTCCCTCCCATTGTTGAGCTGTCAAGGCAGCTGATTGGCTGTGGTTAATGACAAGCCCTAGCCTCTGGACTGCTGGCTCCAGATGCATCATACAGAATGGGCAGTGGCAGTGAGGAGGCTGAGAGAAAGGCCAAAGATTACATACTTATCACAGACAGCGGAGAAAAATCAATTCCACTTAATCGAGCAAAATGACATTTTAAGGTTTTATGAAGGCTGGCCATTCTGACTTGATTATGTGAGAAGGAAGATTAGTAAACTGATGGGTTTGGGCTTGGGGCATTTTCATTCCCCCTGTGTTATTTATGTTGTAAAATTATTAGATATTTTCTAATCAGCATGTTATTAGACACATCTGGGATTTGAACTCAGGCCTCCTAATCCAGGGGTAATGACACTACCACTGTCCCACAAGGGCTCATTGCTAAATCACTACCTGACACATGTCAGACTACCATCCACTCAGCCAGCAGACAGGGTGGAGATATTTAACACAGGGAACTGTAACCAACACCTTTTGTGTGAGAGGTAAAACCAGACACCTTCATAAAAGAGCCCCTGGTTCCAAGTGTCCTGGGATTCTTTCATCCCTTTCAGCTCATTTGCTGTCCTAATATCGGAAAATACAGCACCAATTTGTGCATACCAAGATCCCATTGGGTGATAACGACAGATCATCTGTATTCTTTTAGTGAGCGATAAATATTGAGTGAGTTGAAGGATAAAAATATCGAAACTTGGAATAGGACTAAACCGTTCAGCCTTTCAAGCCTGTTCTGCCATTCAATATGGCTCATCCACCATCTTAATGCCCATATTTCTGCTTTCTTTCATATCCCTTGATATTTTCATAATTTAACATCTCTATTGAATATTTATTATATTACTGTTTGCAAATTGGTTTCTGTTTCAGGGTCGTTGCAGTGTTGCAATGAAGTTCATCACAAGCTGGAAGAACAACCACCTCACCTTCCTTCCTGGTACCTTGCAGCCTCAGGGTCCAACAGTTAGTTTAACACTTTGAAAATGAGAATGCCCTCCTCTAAGTTCATTACCAACCCCGACGCCCCAAAGGTCCTGTTGGGTATGGGTCACTCCCGGCACAGCCAACACATTTTCAACAAGTTCTGAGGATGGTTCACTGATTTCTCTCACCATAGATGCTGCCAAACCTTCTTAGTTTTTCCATAAATTTCTATTTTTGTTTACATTTTCAACAATTTACACTTCTCATTAGCACCCAATCAGCAGCTACCTCCCTCTCGGCTGATCATCAGCAAACCCTTTGCTTGCCTCTCCCTTTACTCTCTCCTTCTCTTGGCACCGTCTCCATGTATTTTACTCAGATCTTCCTTTCCATTCTCATGAAGGGGCAATGGCCATGAAATGTTATTTCCGTTTCTCTCTCTCCGTCCGTAGATGCTGCCAGACCTGCCAAGTTTCTCCAGCACTTTCTGTTTTCACAGAGAAGAGCTCTGTAGCATTGTGAACACCAGTGAGATGAAAGAGTAATGACCAGGATGCTGGGGGAAATCCCTTTGCAATAGTGACTGTGGGACCTTTTTACAACCATCTGACTGCCTCAACAGGGGACAAATCACTGTACCTTTGACTTGGGAGCTCTCCCCCAGTCCTGGTACTGTAAATGTCAGCCCTGAGATTTGAACCCACAGGTTTCTGCTCCAAGGTAATGGGACGCAGATGTAACATGTTTTTCAAGAGGAGTTCCATACCTCTACATGCAATGACACCTGGGAATGATTAGATTAGATTACTTACAGTGTGGAAACAGGCCCTTCGGCCCAACAAGTCCACACCGACCCGCCGAAGCGCAACCCACCCATGCCCCTACATATACCCCTTACCTAACAGTACGGGCAATTTACCATGGCCAATTCACCTGACCCGCCCATCTTTGGACTGTGGGAGGAAACCGGAGCACCCGGAGGAAACCCACACAGACACGGGGAGAACGTGCAAACTCCACACAGTCAGTCGCCTGAAGCGGGAATTGAACCCAGGTCCCTGGCGCTGTGAGGCAGCAGTGCTAACCACTGTGCCACCGTGCCGCCATGAGTTGACGGCGACTTGCATTTAGGCAGCACCTTCAAAATAATGAAACATCCCAAAGTGTTACACAGTAGCATTGTCAAACTGAAGGTTTCACATCAAGCCCCACAAGGAGATGTGAGGTTAGATGAAAAGTGCTTGGTCAAAAAGGTAGGTCTTAAGGAGAAACTTAAAGGAGGAGATTAAGATTGGGAACATGATAGGTTTAGGAAGAGCATTTCAGGGTTTAGGGGCCAGGCAAGTAAAGGAATATCATGGAGCGATTCAAATTGGCCAGATAGACAAAGCAAGAATTCAAGATAGATTGACTTCGAAGAGGGTTGTGGGGCGTAAGGTGATTGTCGAGATAGGGAGGGGGTGAGACCATTGAGGAGTCTGATTCTGCCCCAACTCCAACCTATGCATCATGCCCAAATTTTGACCCGATCCGATAATGAAACGTTACCAACTCTGCTTGCAGGTAGTCCTGGAGGTTTCATCCCACACCTTGCTTCCTATTGTGCTACCCAGGCAAATCTTCACCAATACCTTCATACGTAGTTGGTGGAATGGTCAAACAGGAATAAAACAATGCCTTTCCTCCCAGGATTTGCTTGCAACAGTGTCCCAGACATTCCTCTTTCATCCTGAGGTGTTCCAGCTTAAACTGTGACTTGGTTGGTATCCCTCAATAACTCAGTTTGTCTTTCAAAAGCAGTGACACAAGTTGGGAGGGGGCACAGTGGAGGGGAATCACTTATTTTTCTGGATAAGGGGAAGATTATGCCTGTGGTTTAGAAGGAGCTGACAGATTAGAAGTGATAGGAGTACAAAAAAATTGCAAATGCATTGGGAACTTCACCTTAAGAGCCTGGGAACAAACAGCAGTTCATGTTCAACAAGAACTTAATGTTCCCAACTGTAACTTTAGCACCATCTGTTAATAAGGTTCTAATCGACTGCTTTAAATAATTAAAAACGTTTAAGAGAGGACGCCTTTAATCACGAGTTAGTGGCCTTGGAGGGACATTGTGTCTACAAGAAGATAACAGCCTGATCACGTTGGCAGACAGATAAATCATTGCCCGCTCCTAATGGTTACTCAGCCAGGCCAGGTAGGTGCTGCCCTTGGTAACCTCAGGTAGAATTGCTGTGGGTTCAGGTTCAAGATCAGCAGCAACACGGGGAAAGTCTTGGCGAGTAATTCATGCTCCCGGCTGGGACTATCCTAACCCCCCCACCCACTTAATTCTGTTAAGCTGCAGCGACGCAAGGCACAGTATCTGCAGACAGCCGGGCTCGGATAAACAGCAGTGTGAGATAGCATTGGGAAAATCTGGTTTTCAGGTGTCGGCTGAGGGGTAAATATTGAGGCTGGAGAGCTTCAGCTGGGGTGTCAGGCACTGACTTTGTGGCAGTGGGGGTCTCAGCTGGAATGATGCTTCTGGGAGATGGGTGCGCCGACAGTGCAACATTCCCTCAGTATTGCAATCACTGTACATCATGGAGTTCAGATCGCCGCATTATCTTTCTGGTGGAGTGGCGAGAGTGCCTCATTATTGAACCAGGAACAGCCACAGGACAAAGACTAAATGTCTGGCTATTAAGACCCGAGCTAAAAACCGACAGCTGAGCAATAAGGTTTGGCAATATGTCACCTAGTGCTTTGATTAAAGTGCTTGAATTGTGTAATAGAAGCAACTTAGACATCAATACATCTGTAAACATCTCATGATCAACACTTACTGTAAATTAACCGATGCTAAACAATGTTAGTAAATTTACATGCAGTAAGACAACTTTTCACTGAAGGGCAGTGTTGTTGAACGCCTCTGATTTATTTCCGACGCAGTTCATTCCATTTAATCTTCCTTTCAGAAATGATCAAAAAATAATTGTAAATGGCTGACAGAATCTTGGCCTTCATCACAAGACAGCTGGATTATAAAGTTATGTTACAGTTACTTAACGTTCTGGTAAGGCTCCGTCTGGTGAACTGCATTCATGCAAACCACTCTCCTGGCCTTGGAGTGGAACATGATGTTTAACAACAATGGCGCCCAGCTAAAGTGGTTACATTCAAAGGACAGATGTATTGACGAGCCTTGTAGTCCCCAATATGCAGAAAACTGAATGGATGATCTGAGTGAGACCTATACATTAATTAATTGTGTTCAGGGCATTGACTGAATGGTGAGGGGTGAAGTGAATGTGTATTATGTGATGCAGACTGACAATGTCTTTCTTGGGTTTGGTGACTCATGCTTGTAACATGTAAATCTGTAAATAAATATAAAACTGGGCTCCAGCTCCATTCTTTACCCATTGGCTTTCTGGGAAAGAGCGTTTAAAATTATTCAATGTTAAATAAATGACAGGGAGGTGATGGCCCTGTGGTATTATTGCTAGACAGTTAATCCAGAGACTCAGGTAATTTCCTGGGGATCCATCTTGAAATCCTGCACATGGTGGAATCTGAATTCAATAAAAATCTGGAATTTAGGGTCTAGTAATGACATGACTTATCTTTCAATTGTCAGGGGAAACCTATCTGGTTCACTAATGTCCTTGAGGGAAGGAAATTGCCATCCTTACCTTGTCTGGACTATATGTTGGAAACTTCGAGTAAAAAATGAGGTCTGCAGATGCTGGAGATCACAGCTGCAAATGTGTTGCTGGTCAAAGCACAGCAGGCCAGGCAGCATCTCAGGAATAGAGAATTCGACGTTTCGAGCATAAGCCCTTCTCGAAACGTCGAATTCTCTATTCCTGAGATGCTGCCTGGCCTGCTGTGCTTTGACCAGCAACACATTTGCAGCTGTGATCTCCAGCATCTGCAGACCTCATTTTTTACTCGAAGATTTTAACCTACTGCGAATCCTCTTACAAGGATGCCTTCCTTGAAGAAGCTCTCTTCCTATATGTTGGAAAGTACAGAACACATTAGGGTTTGGTTAATCAGGAAGCAATTCATTATTCAAAGGATACTGAGAACATGGAACATTGTCCCTTAACCCTTGATTCCCAAACTGATCAAAAATCTCTCTATCTCAGCCTTAACCACCCACAAGGACTCTACCTCCACAGCTCTCTGTGACAAGGAATTCCAAAGACTCTCAACCCTCTAGGAGAGGAACAGTTCCACATACCCTGGCAACCTTGGCCTCAGCAGAGTTCCTGCATCAATGAATTTTAACTGTAAGAACATGTGGACTCTTCAACATAACAGTACCACAGACTAGGCCAACCCCTCCTCACTTGTAAATGGCACACAAATAGTCACTGAGGAAGAGCACAAATCCATTAGATGGTTTTCTAACTTTATAATGCAGGACACTGAAGACCAATGGGTGTCTTCTTTTGAGATCAAGTTAATCACAAGATCAGACCTGATTTGAATTGCTCAACACCATCAGAGCTGGTTCGCTCATGCAGTGAGGCAGTAAGAGATAAGCAATCATTCTCTATTCTGTTTGTGCTGAATACATTATCTGAGCCAATTGACGTTTTGACCCTGGTTTGACTTTCTAATGCCATTCTCTCCATCTCTAAGACCACAATCTTCTCCAACTATAATAATATCTTCTTCACTCAGAGACAGGAAGGACTGCAGATGCTGGAAGTCAGAGTCAATAGCTGTGGAGCTGGAAAAGCACAGCAGATCAGACA
This sequence comes from Hemiscyllium ocellatum, assembly GCF_020745735.1. Classification (NCBI taxonomy): domain Eukaryota; kingdom Metazoa; phylum Chordata; class Chondrichthyes; order Orectolobiformes; family Hemiscylliidae; genus Hemiscyllium; species Hemiscyllium ocellatum. The sequence continues at coordinate 96,418,944 of NC_083412.1, read as the reverse complement.
GAATCGAGGAGCAGGATAGTGAAGGCTTCAGACCGAAACTCTTCATCAGGACTGGGGAGGGGGAGGGAGCCCAGACACCCAATCACAATAGCCCCCTACTTTGTCACCAAATTCATCTATCACCATCCCACCCTCCTTTCCCCAGTCCCAGCCCCAACCTCTATATACGCCTGGGCTCCCTCCCCCTCCCCAGACATGATGGAGGGTTTCAGCCCGAAACATTGACTTTCCTGCTCTTCGGATGCTGCATGACATGCTGTGCTTTTCGAGCTCCATATCTATGAACACCTTCTTCACCCTGTCTCAACTCATTCACTGCTAAAACTCCATTCCTTAGTTACCTACTATCCCAATTCTATCCCAACCAATCTCCAGTCTCCTACTCTCAGTAAACCTCAGTTCATCAAAAAATCTGCTGCCTGTATCCTCACATGTACCACCTTCTGTTAACCCTCGCACCCTCTGTCCTTGCATTGGCTATTGGCTCCGTTTTAAAATTTTCCCCCTTGTTTTCAAATCCCTCCATGTCTTTGTCTCCTCCCTATCTCTGTAATCTCCTCTGGTTCCTGTACCCTTAAGATCTCAAAGCTCCTCCAACACTAGTTTCTTGTCCATCCTGAATTTTACACTACGCTGCTGCCTGTGCAAGGATTGCACCTGAAGCACTGACTTCACCACCTGCTGATGCTGCTTGGCTTGCTGTGTTCTTCCAACCTTCTGCTCATGCCCAATTTATGGCATTCCCTCACTAAATTAATCTCCTTTATGTTGTTCCTCAAATCCGAGCCCCTTGATTGAGCTTTCAGTTACCTGTTACCTCCTCATGTGGCTCAGTACATTCGATAATCACTCCTGTGAAACACCATGGGATGTATTACATGAAAGGCTGACATTGCTCCAGTAATGCAGATACATTATTTCAAAAACAGAAGGAAAACCTTTAAAACCTGAAACTGAAAATTGCAGATGTTTGCAGCAGATGGTAATCGGGGGTATCAGAAGGAAGTTGAACCAGGTTTTCGAGTTCAGTGCCATTGTTAGCAACGTTTGGGGGCTGTCAGATGGACTGTGATACAGAAGTGAGATCTCCCCCAGGGGATCATTCTGCCATCCTCAAACACAGCTGAACAGATAAACCTGTACCTTACCCCATCATAAACTGTGGGATCTTACTGTGTGCAAATTGGTTGCCATGATTGCCAGTAACATTATTAATTACTTATTCTCTCTTTCCTTTCTACATTCCCTTCCTCTTGTTAATTCCCTAATTTCCCTTAATACTTCCTTGCCTCCTTTATTCCTTCCCTTTGTTTCGTTCCTTCTTTACTTCCCCTTTCATTCTTTTCTCTTTTTTTTCATTTTGCTAAGTTCCCCTCTTTCCTCTCTCTGCTCCTCTCCTGCTGTTGCCTTGCCTTGTGCCAGTTCTTTCTATTCTCTAATTCCTTGTTTCCTCTGTATTCTGTTTTTGTGAGTGATTTCTGTCTGTTGGAGACACACATACAGACATGCACCCAGCACATACACACATAAATGGATGCAACACACACACACACACACAGACACACACACACACACACACACACACACCCCACTGATACAGGAGAATACTATTCATTCTGTGTGAAGAGATGTCTACTCATAAAAAAGCAATTGCAAGAACAATGGCTAATAATGCTAATAGATTATAACTCCTGCCTGAGGCTGCATTCCAAAGATTAAAAAAAATCCAAGCTCACAGATCAGCTAATAATCTTAAAGCTGTGACATCCCACAGGACGACAAAGAATTAACAGTCTCAGTTATTAATTCCCTTCAGTGGTTTTAAAGTCATACAGAAAGCAATAACAGCACGTACAGTGTATCTGTCACAAATAACCCACTAACTACTAAATGGATTGCCATCAATCTTTAAATGAGTGCATAACTTTATTAGCAAGATATTTTTCATCTAATTATATTATATTAAGGAAGAACATTCATTTGCACTGTCATGTGTGGGGTCAGGTCAAAACTGGTGAGGTAGAATAATTCAATTTTCTATTTTGAACAGCATGCCCCCTCAAACAAGCAATGTTCATCACTAACCAAGCACAGGAATACTCAGCAAAAAAAAGCCAATAGATTGTGTTTATGCCCAGGAAGGAGATGGGCATCAACCCTGGAAACAGTTTTCATTTCAGTATGAGCATCCAAACCCTCCCAGGACAGGGGCAGCACAGGGTTAGAAACAGAGTAAACCTTCCTCTACACTGTACCCATCAAACACTCCCAGGACAGGGGCAGCACAGGGTTAGAAACAGAGTAAACCTTCCTCTACACTGTCCCCATCAAACACTCCCAGGTCAGGGGCAGCACAGGGTTAGAGTCAAAGTAAAGCTCCCTCTACGCTGTCCCCATTAAACACTGCCAGAACAGGGGCAACACAGGGTTAGATACACAGTGAAGCTCCCTCTACACTGTCTCCATGAAAAACTCCCAGGACAGGGACAACACGGGTTTAGACACAGAGTAAAGCTCTCTCCACACTGTCCCCCATCAAATACTCACAGAACTTGGACAGTATGGCGTTAGATACAGAGTAAAGCTCCCTCTACACTGTCCCCCATCAAACATTCACAGGACAGAGATAACACAGGGTTAGATACAGAGTGAAACTCCCACTACTCTTTTACATTGAAATTTAAACTCTGCGTACACTATCCCCAACAACATCTCCCTGGGCAGGTCAAGCATAGTTTGCAATGGTTGGTTGGATTATTTACAGCGTTAGAGTGTTTACGGTGTTAGAGTGTTTATGGTGTTAGAGTGTTTACCGTGGTGTGTGACAGGAGATGAAATGCATGTGGTCAGGCGCTCTGAGTCTAAAGGAGTTTATGAGCTGAATGCCCTTTACCCATTTTGGGTTGAGTTTCCTGGTTTGTTCCAGAAGTATGGCACTCACCGACAACCTGCAATGAAGTGTGCCTTTTCCAGAAGCTAAGGGGAATACTTATAGTGGAGGGGAAGAAGCCTGGGGTGATGAATGGATGCTGTGCACAGTTGACTATAACCATGATAGAAAATTACTGCTCTCAAGCATTGCAACAAAAGGAGTAAAAATAAAAGATACAATATTTCAAACCCTTCCTGAGAGTGTTGTATACTTTGCATAAATTGAGCTGCACCGATATTAAAAGCTATCGCATTTGGTATGCTCAGATTGATTTCTTTCGTGTTGATTTGATACCTTGAAAATACCCTCTGGATCTGTTTGGTGATTTTAATGTTTCATTACAATCGCAGATGATGATTGAATGTGTTGAGTGCTTTAGAGAGATGGAAGCCCCTCAGAACTACAGTGTCTAATTTAAAAGTTTAAGATTAAAAACATGCCACTTAGCAAATAGCTTGGATCAAATATAATGCGCTGTGATAAGAGGAACAGAATACATTACAGGAGTGGAAGACAGAGTCAGGATTGCTCACCTTCTCACAAAATGGGTGAAAGCAAGCTTGTGGCTTTCTGATTTGAGTTCCCCCCTCTCTGAGCCCTGTCACCTTAGTCCAGAGCCAGGGGGTCACAGTCTAAGAATAATGGTGAGCCATTCAGGACTGAAATGAGGAAGAATGTCTTCACTCAGAGAGCTGTGAACCTGGGGAATTCCCTCCCACATGAAGCCAGTTCATTAGATAGATTCAAGAGGGAGCTGGACGTGACCCTTTGAGCTAAAGGGATCAAGGGGTATAGACAGGGAATGGGATACTGAGATTGCACGATTTAGCTATGATCATATTGATTGGTGGTGCAGGCTTGAATGGCTTATTGCAACTATTTGCTATATTTCCATGGTTTCCAGTAGGGCAGCCTCTGTACTCCTATGACTGTGGGTGCATACAGTGTGGAAACAGGCCCTTCGGCCCAACAAATCCACACTGACCCGCCGAAGCGCAACCCACCCATTCCCCTACATTTACCTAACACTCCGGGCAATTTAGCATGGTCAATTCACCTGACCCCTACATCTTTGTGACTGTGGGAGGAAACCGGAGCACCCGGAGGAAACCCACGCAGACACGGGGAGAATGTGCAAACTCCACACAGACATTCGCCTGAGTCGGGAATTGAACCCGGGTCACTGGCGCTGTGAGGCAGCAGTGCTAACCACTGTGCCACTGTGTCTGGACTAGTTGGACCGAAGGGTCTGTTTCTGGCTGTATGACTCAATGACACCACATGCACTAAGCGTGAGTCAGGCTAAACAGCAGCAGCAAGACATTGCATTTAGATAGGAACATAGTAACAGGAGCTGGCCGCTCAGTCTCTTGAGCCTGACCCATGGCTGATGGAACACTTCAATACCTTTTACCCTCCTGTCCCGTCTCTGTCACCCTACACACCCTGGTAATGAGAACTCTATCAATCACAACTGAGCCTCAACTGCCCTCTGTGGCAGAGAAATCCAAAGATTTGAGCTGCTGAATAAAATAATTTCATCTCATTTCAGACCTATGTGGATACTGCTTATTTTTAAATGGTACTCCATGCTTTTAGACGTCCTGACCAGGACAAACATCTTACTGCATCGATGCTGTCTATTGTTTCAGATGATCTCTAAGTTTCAAGCAGCGTTAAGTTATAAACATAAAAAAATAGAAGCATAGTCAGGGCATTCAGACATGGTATCCGATATGATTATCGAGTGATATACTTTCATCCCAATCTCCTGCCCCAACCAGCACTGTCTAGCCTGTTGGGTTATGGATTCTTAGTTACAGAGTATATTCAAGTCTGGATTCAAAGGGTATCAAATGTGGAGATTGAGAAGGAATACAAGCGTTAAGAACACAGTAAGCCAGGGAAAACAAGGCAACGAATACATGACAGATTCTGGGAAGCATCAAGGATCAGAAAGACCTTGGTGTGCATGTCCACAGGTCACTTAACATTAGATTAGATTAGATTACTTACAGCGTGGAAACAGGCCCTTCGGCCCAACATGTCCACACCGACCCGCCGAAGCGCAACCCACCCAGACCCATTCCCCTCCATTTACCCCCTTCACCTAACACTACGGGCAATTTAGCATGGCCAATTCACCTAACCTGCACATCTTTTTGGATTGTGGGAGGAAACCCGCGCAGACACGGGGAGAATGTGCAAACTCCACACAGAGAGTCGCCTGAGGTGGAACTTGAACCTGGGTCTCTGGCGCTGTGAGGCAGCAGTGCTAACCACTGTGCCACCGTGCCACCCTCTATATATCAGGACAGTGGTTAAAATGGGTAAGAACTTGCCTTAACTGAGGCATAGAGTTTAAGAGCAGGGAGGGTACACTGGAACTGTATAAATCACTGGTTAGGCTGCAGCTAGAGTATTGTGTGCAGGTCTGGAATCCACATTAGAGATAGGATGTGGTAGCACTGGGCAGAGGGCAGAGGAGATTTACCAGGATGTTGCCTGGGCTGGAGAGTTTCAGTGATGGAGAGATTGGACAGAGTGGGGCCATTTTCCTTAGAACAGAGGAGGTTGACAGGGGCACGATTGAGTAAAAAATGAGGTCTGCAGATGCTGGAGATCACAGTTGAAAATGCGTTGCTGGTTAAAGCACAGCAGGTCAGGCAGCATCCAAGGAATAGGAAATTCGACGTTTCGGGCATAAGCCTTTCATCCTGATGAAGGGCTTATGCCCGAAACGTCGAATTTCCTGTTCCTTGGATGCTGCCTGACCTGCTGTGCTTTAACCAGCAACGCATTTTCAACAAGGGGCATGATTGAGATGGGTAAAATTGTGATGGGCATCGACAGGGTAGACAGGATTTCTCTTTGGTGGAGGGATCAATGACCAGGAACACAGATTTAAGGGAAGGGGCAGAAGGAGAGGTGAGGAACAAATGCTTTCACCCAGAGGGTGACGGGACTTTGGAACTTACTGCCTTTAAGGGTGGGAGAGGCAGAAACACTCAGAACATTGAAGAGGGATTTCGACATGCACTAGGTATGCTAAGGTGCATAGGGCTATGAGCCAAGTGCTGGAAATAGGGTTAGAATAGTTAGGGGGTTGTTTCTGATCGATGCAACATGATGGGCCTTTATCTCTGTTGTAAATCTCTATGAAACCCCAAATTCTTACCCACCTCATTCTCCAGCCTGAGGAAACAGCCTCTCAGCATCTTCCTTCCTTCAACCTCAAGATGTCTTACATTTCAATAAGATCTCTCCCTCTCTTTGAAACACCATTCCACCCTATCCAATCTCCCCTCAGAAATCCCCTCTTACCTCCGGTGCCCTTGTGACATATTCTGTAAGCTAAGTTTACCTTTTCTTAGGTAACTACATTTAAACTACGATGAAAATCAGGACATCATACAGTGCACCACTGTTAATGTTAACAACAAAAAAACCTGAACCTACTTCTGCCGAGGAGCTGATGTGGCTATATTTCCACATAAGGTGGCCGTAACTGAGACAGATATGAGCAAGAGAAGTTGGTGGTTAACCAAGTGAGCCCAGGTGGTCCCCAGCAGAACATCAACATCATCAAGAACCAGTTCTGCTATTTATGAAAACTTGGAGCAGATTTTGCAACTGAGTTTGAATTCCACCAGACAGCGTGGTGGGATTTGAGTCCATATTCCCAAAGCATTACTCTGGGTTCTGGAGTTCTAGCCTAAACACATTCCCTCTCCACCGTCAATGCAGAGAGGAAGTGGTGGGGAACACGTTGTAGGAGTGGGCTGTTCTGCATCTTAAACTCAGCCATGACCCACACAGATCACTTTCTGAGCAAAGTGACGAGGGTTGACCCAGTCCAGGCAAGAACGGTGGAGCATCCAGGACACAGGTCGAGAGGGAGACGGTGAGAGTAAATAAACCTGGTGGGAACTTACAAAGTCTGTTCACAACTGAGGTTTTTGCAACCCTTGAAACAATTAGACAAGACTCCCACGATAAAAATGGTAACCTTAGTAAACTGTTAATAACATACCTAGACAAAATGTCTCCCTTGTGTGCACAGCAATTTGCTTGAAATTTAAACCGTACCGGCCTGAGAAACGGGCCAGAGGCTTTATATTCCTCTTATTGCTTTACCTTAGGGGTAAGTCATGGTGTGTGTGTGGGGGGGGGGGTGGGGGGGGGGGGGGGGGGGAGGGGTGGGGAGGGAGCTTCACTACGGAGGAGGCTGCCAGAACACAGTCTCTGCTCTCTTTTTTGTTTTAGTTTTATGTTAATATTTTTCATCATGAACTGAGTACCAAGGTGATATAATATCCCTCCCCTCGCTCCTTCTCACGAAAGGCATCCTACGATTTCATCAGTAAGAGGCGATGGTAAGAGGACACTGTTTCTGTGATTCAGTGAGTTGGTGAGAAAATGTTCCCAGGAAGTGGGCTGATTCTGGCCAGGAGAAAGTGAGGACTGCAGATGCTGGAGATCAGAGCTGAAAATGTGTTGCTGGAAAAGCTCAGCAGGTCAGGCAGCATCCAAGGAACAGGAAATTCGACGTTTCGGGCATGAGACCTTCTTCAGGAATGATTCTGGCCAGCAATATCCATCGCTGAGTTTACCCTGGACTTGAGGATATTTCAGAGAACAGCTGAACCCATCATGGTTTTTGGATGATATATACTGACACAGGCATCAACAACAAATGGCACAAAATCATGACACTGGGACACTTAGCACTCTCTCACAGCACACTGTCCAACAGTGCAGTACTGACCCTCTGACAGTACAGCGCTCCCTAAGCACGGACTCCTTTCAATGTGGCACTCCCTCAGTACTGATTCTCTGACAGCATGGCACTCACTCAGTACTGACTCTTTGACAGTGAGGCACTCGCTCAGTAAATGACCCTCTGACAGTGCAGCACTCCCTCAGCATGGACTCCTTTGAGTGTGGCACTCCTGCAGTAACTGGATTGTTGGTTCACATTAGACAGAGGATCTGAAATTTGTTGCTTCTTCAGAAACTATACCTTTTCTGTTGTAATTTGTAGTCACATGTCCCCTCCCAGCTCTGCACATCTCATTACATTGCGTGTGCACTCCTGTGTGTTTGTATGCTGTTTCCCTTTGGCCACCTCTCCAACCTACAACATATTTGATTATTTTCTAATTACCTGTAATAACACCATTTCTAGCAGGCAATCTCTGTGATCTGAAGTCTCAGAGCTGAGAAGGAATTTGTTAATATAAACAGGTCCGGACTGCAGGCAATGACAATAATGATAATAACGCTTTGGATGGAACATGGCCTAGGGCTACTGAACTCTGTGAGAGGAGAGCGAGAGATAGAGAATGAGTACAACAGAACAAAATTACTGGACTCTCATGGTCTCATTCCATGCCTGTCAAAAGTGGCTTCCCGAAACAATGCTACTGATTTGCTGCACCGTTGTATCGCCAAGTCATTGGCAAAAAGAAATGGCTTTAATATATTTTGTTGGGTCTCTGGGTCAGTCAGAGATTACTTTTATCTCCTGAGATAGGTTGAAAGCTGACATCATATGTTAAGCTTCCTATATATATATTTTACAAAATGACTATCCACAATCAGTTGCAACAGACCTGCAGGAGAAGGATTTACAATGGACACCTTGAACAATGTTAACAGGAGGATCACCCAAAAGGAACAGTTCATTTTAAGTTTGATGTGCTCTGTTCAGACTGCAAACTGCTGGGAGGCTGCAACAAAAGCTGATTGTAACAAATTCTAATTCCCACATTCGTCCACCAACCTCCCCCCTTCTTTGCTCCCACCCTCTCCATTACCAGTCTCTCCCCTCCACCAAATCCAACAATATCAGTTTCCCTACACACAAGAGGAAATTGTACAGCTAGACAGTAAGGGAACAGAGACACCACTCACATTACATCTTTACTGCATGCAGCTGTTAGGGACATTTCACCTTTGGTCGCTTTTTTTTTGATTTCAACAAACAGAACGCCAGTCAAGGTCAGTCCTTGCTATGCTAACAATTATCAGGAGTCGAGGCAAATTTCAGGCCGCTTACATTCTGCTCTTGAGATTTCTCTCTCTTTGTTTTACCACAGTGAGCTGGGCCTCAGAGTGGAAATCTTCAGATTTCACAACTGATGATACCCAGTGGACTTTGAGGTGAGGTTTTGTTAGTAGACCTGATCCATCTGCAAGACCAGCTAACACTTTACCTCTGTAATATCACCCAATATAAACAGTGTTTCTGTTGCATTAATAAAAGGAGCAATGCAAGTTCAAATTGTTGTTCTGTGACTTCTAATCCAGACCAGATTACTGCTACGTACTCCAGCCCACCTCCAAACTCTCATCTTCCAAACACTTGACCTCACGCAAAACTCTGCTGCCTCATTGCATAACTCACACCAGGTTCTATACAAACTTCACTTCCTGCACTCACTGACCGACACTGGCCCCAGGTCAAGCAATGGCTCAATTTTAACCCTTTCATTTTTGTTTTCCAATCCTGCCATTAACTCAAGCCTCTCTTCCCAATCTCCTCCCGTCCTCTGAGATAACTGCTTTCATCCAGTTTTTATCCCTTGGATATTCCCCACTCCCTTTATCCCAACACTGGCAGTCGCGCCTTCAATTATCTGTCACCCTGGGAATCTTACCTAAACCTCGCCATCACTCTCTCTCTTTCTCTCTCTCTCTCTCTTTAACATGCTCCAAAAAATGTTTCTAATCTCAACCAGATATATTGTCGTATCTTACTTGCTGAGCAAGGGAAGGTTTTGCTGTACTATTGCTGGATTATTAATCCAGACACCCAGGTCACATTCTGGGGATCCTGGGTTTGAGTCCTGTCATGTCAGATGGTGGAATTTGAATTCAACAAAAAAAAAATCTGGATTTAAGTATCTAATGATGACCATGAATTGATTGTTGGGGGAAAACCCATCTGGTTCATTAATGGCCGTCAAGGAAGAAATCTGCCATCCTTACCTGGTCTGGCCTACATGTGACTCCAGACCCACAGCAATGTGGTTGACTCTTAACTGCCCTCTGGGCAATAAATGCTGGCCAAACCAATGTTGCCCTCATCCAGTGAATAAGCAGAGAAAAAAGTATTACCTTGTGAGGCCAGCAATTTTTGCCCATCCTTAACTTACTCTTGAAATCAGGGATGGCCACATCTCTGTGTGTGCTTGCAGTCACATGCAGAGTAAACCAGGTAAGGGTGGCAGATTTCTCTCCCGAAAGGGTATCTGTGAATCTGATGGTGTTATACAATAGTCAACAGTAGCTCAATGGGCAGTATCACTGAGACCATCTTTCAATTTCAAATTTAATGAACTGAATTTCAAATTCTACCGGCTTCCATAGTGGGGATGTGAACTTAAGTGCCCAGATCATTAGCCTCATTCCTGATGAAGGACTCCTGCCCGAAACGTTGATTCTCCTGATCCTCGGATGCTGCCTGACCTGCTGTGCTTTTTCAGCATCACACTAATCTTGACTCCCCAGATCCTTACCCTGGGACTCCGCTCTAATTGCCCAGTGAAACCTCCCCGTCACAATCATCCCTTCCACCATATTGCTTGAAGGATAAATATCAACGTGGTAGCTCAGTGGTTAGCACTGCTGCCTCACAGCTCCAGGGACCCGGGTTCGATTCGCGCCTCGGGTGACTCTGCGTGGAGTTTACATGTTCTCTCTGTGTCAGTGTGGATTTCCTCCGGGTGCTCCAGTTTCCTCCCACAGTCTAAATACATGCAGGTTAGGTGAACTGGCCATGCTAAATTGCCCATAGTGCTCAGGGATGTGTAGGTTAGTGCATTAGTCAGGGGTAAATATAGCGTAGGGGAATGGGTCTGGGTAGGGTTGGTGTGGACTTATTAGCCCGAAGGGGCTGTTACCACACTGTAGGGATTCTATTCTATTCTAACCGACATCAGTGGAAAGAGTTCCCTTGGTCTAATTTCATCCGAAATCCTGCGCATCTGACAGCCCAGCTCTCCATCAGTACCACAGTAGGAAAGCCTGTGTACATTCTGTACTCAAGTCTCCACAGTGGAGCTTGAACACACAATCTTCTGGAGGCAGAAATCCAATCGGGTGGCTAATGGAGCTGGTATTCCCTGTGACAGATGTGAAAGATAGGAACATTTTCTTCCTCCTCAGCTGGTATCTGAAATGAGATGGCACGGAACCCAGTCTTACATTCCTCTCTGACACTTTCCACCAAACATCAGAAGGCCTGGCTGTTGAAAGAGTGGCTGGCCCAGGTCAGATCCAGGTGGTCATTGCCAAAGACATACTTTTACTCCAACAACATGACCTTATTCACTTCAGTCTAGCCGAGGTTATGTGCTAAAATTTAATGTTCCCATTAGTTGGACCTGTGTCACAAGTTCTGGTTCTAGATTAGATTAGATTACTTACAGTGTGGAAACAGGCCCTTCGGCCCAACAAGTCCACAACGACCCGCCGAAGCGCAACCCACCCATACCCCTACATTTGCCCCTTACCCTACTCTATGGGCAATTTAGCGTGGCCAATTCACCTGACCTGCACATCTTTTGGACTGTGGGAGGAAACTGGAGCATCCGGAGGAAACCCACACAGACACGGGGAGAACGTGCAAATACACACAGTCAGTCGCTTGAGGCGGGAATTGAACCCGGGTCTCTGGCGCTGTGAGGCAGCAGTGCTAACCACTGTGCCACCGTGCCACCCGATGGCACACATCCCCATTGTTTTCCAAGGGTACACTAAACCCCAGCTCCTGTCTGCCCCTTGTGGCAGAGCCAAATCAACCCTCAACCACTTTTCCACAGTAGATGATAAGCCCCATGTCCTGGGTCAATATTTACCCTTCAACCAGCATCACTTATGTGGAGGTGCCATTGTTGGACTGAAGTGGACAAAGTCAATTCGACTGGGAAAACACTACTATCATAGGGCAAGCCAGACAGAGAACAGCCAGGGAATTCCTAGAGGCATGGCATTCATCCACAAACTCCATCAACAAACACATTGACCTGGACCCAATATACCAACCACTACAGCGGACAGCTGAAACTGACACCCGGAAGCGGCAAGGACAGACCACTATAAATACCGGAAGAAACATCAAAGAAGTGCTTCGCAGGAGGCTCCAGAGCACTGATGATGTCGCCTAGCCAGGGGACGAAACGTTTGCAACAAAAACTTCCAGCTCGGTGAACAGAACCACAACAATGAGCACCCGAGCTACAAATCTTCGCACAAACCTTGGACAAAGTCAGAAATCACATGACACCAGGATCTAGTCCAACAGGTTTGTTTGAAATCTGAAGCTTTCTTAGAGATGCCCTTTCGTCAGGTGAAGTCTGATTAAGGAGCAGCGCTCCAAAAGCTTGTGATTTCAAATAAACCTGTTGGACGAGATCCTGGTGTCATGTGATTTCGGACAATATCACTCAGACAAAGGATGGACTGGTCACTTTACTCATCCATTTTCTTTCTGTGGGATCCTTCTGTGTACAACTCAGCTGGTGCATTTCCCACATTGCAACAGTGACAAAACTGCTTCAGCTGTGGATCGCTCGGGCTTGTGCTCAGGTCATAATGGCTCAATATCAGTGCAAATGTTTCCTCCTTCTGTACGGGTCTAACAAGGCCATAAGCAATCGACCATTCAGCCCAGCGAGCCTGTTCTGCTGTTCAATCGGATCATGGCTGAGCCCTGACATTCATCATCTCCAATTCCCTGCCCTTCCCCCCACCACCAATCCTTGATTCCCCGACTGATCAAGAATCGATCTCAGCCTTCAGTGTACACAAGGGCTTTGCCCCCACAGCTTTCTGAGGCAAGGAATTCTGAAGACTCATAACCCTCTAAGAGAAGAAATTCCTCCTCATCTCAGTCATAAACTGGTGCCCTTTTATTCTGAGACTATGCCCTTTGGTCCTAGACTCCCCCATGAGGGGAAACATCCTCTCAGCATTGATCCTATCAAGACCCTATCAAGAATCCTCTACATTTCAATGAGGTCACCTCTCATTCTTCTAAACTCCAGCGAGTAGAGTCCCAACCTGTTTAACTTTTGCTCATGAAGCAATTAGATTAGATTAGATTAGATTCCCTACAGTGTGGAAACAGGCCCTTCAGTCCAACCAGTCCTCTGAAGAGTAGCCCACCTAGACCCATTTCTCTCTGACTAATGCACTTAACACGATGGGCAATTTAGCATGGCCAATTCACCTGACCTGCACATCTTCGGACTGTGGGAGGAAACTGGAGTGCCCAGAGGAAACCCACGCAGACACAGGGAGAGTGTGCAAACTCCACACAGACAGTTGTCCAAGGCCGAACTTGGAACCCCGGTGCTGTGGGGCAGCAGTACTAGCCACTGAGCCACTGTGGGGATCATCCGAGTGAACCTTGTCTGAACTGCCTCCAACAAAATAATATCCTTTCTGAAATAATGGACCAAAACTGCTCACAGTACTCCAGATGTGGTCTCATCAGCACCTGGTACAGTTGCACTTCACTACAGTTGATACCCCAACCCCCTTGAAATAAATCCAACATTCCATTAAACCTTCCTGATTTCCTGTTGCAGCTGTGTGCTCACTTTTTGGGTTTCGTGAACTAGTCACCCCCCTACCCCCTCCAATCCCCTTCTGTTGTAGCTTTCTGCTGGTTTTCTCCATTTAAACAATACTCTGTTGTGTTGTTTAGAATAGATTAGATTACTTACAGTGTGGGAACAGGCCCTTCGGCCCAACAAGTCCACACCGACCCGCCGAAGCGCAACCCACCCATTCCTATACATTTAACCCTTCACCTAACACTACGGGCAATTTAGCCAATTCACCTAACCTGCACATTTTTGGATTGTGGGAGGAAACCGGAGCACCCGGAGGAAACCCACGCAGACACAGGGAGAATGTGCAGAGTCACCCTCCCAAAATAAAAACGTTCACGTTTTCTTCCATTTGCCATGTTTTTGTCCACTTATTTATGCTATCAATCTCTCTCTGTAAACTGTTTACATCCCTAACCTTTCCACCTATTTCTTTGTGATCGCAGAGGCTGACCCACACAAAGTGCCTGACTCTGATGTGTTTCCACAGTTCTCTTAGCAATGAGAACAACACTCACCAAGAAATAGCCTTCCTTGAAGTTTAGTACATGCTTTATCAGTAACTATGACAATTTGTGTTTTCTTTTCATGTTGCAAAAATGTCCCAATGTGTTTCACAGGAACGATACGGAGCCAGATAAAGTCACATCACAATAAAGCAAAGAACTGCAGACACTGGAGGTCTGAAACCAAAACACAGATTATGCCAGACCTTCTGAGTTTCTCCAGCACTTTCTGGTTTTGTGGAGACGTTAGGACAGTGAGCCCATGTCAGTTAAACAAGTATTAGGGCAGGTAACCAAACACTCAGGCAAGGAAGGGTAAACCGACCACCTTCAAAACAAAAATAGTGAGGGGTGGGGAGGGAAATGAGGTGTCAGGAGAGAATTCCTGGTTCTTTGTAGTGAGGTTGCTGAATTAGAGGGAGCTATGAAAGACAGGGCGAAGCCAGAGAATCTAGGATGTCCCGGAGGGATACGGGACTGAAGCAGATTACAGAGGCAAGGACAGATGAGGTCATGAGAGGACTGAAAAACAAGGCCGAGAATGTTAACATAGCAAAGTCCCAGTAAATGGCTGGTGAAGAGAATTCATTGACGGAGCCTGAGCTATGACTGAGTAACCCTGACAGGAGGCCCCACTGACTGCAGATGCTCCACGCGGGGAGTCATTATCAAGGTGGCCGAGCGTGTCATTGGCTGTTCTGAAAGGGCTTCCCAAACTTTCAGGAGATGGAGTGCTCTCGGATAAAAGGTCAGGGTTTAGATCTGAAATTCATTGGTAATTTTCTGTGCGTCTCTATGGCTGCGAGGCAGTGAACTGCAGAAACAGACTTTCAGGCCCTGCTGGCCAGATCATCAAGAGATGTGACATAGGGTAGAAATGTCACACTGCTGTTCGATTGTGACCATTGCCCATTACGTCCTGACAACTGCAGCGAGCTGGTCCTTGGCCATGTTCAGGTTTATCAGAAAACACTGGGGCTATCCCTCAGATCCATCAATATCTCAGACAGAGGAAGGCCCCTCATTGTTAAACGGCTGCCTGTCAATTGTGTCATAATGAACAATACTTTCTTGCCTCTCGTTCACTGGAGGGCATGGTTTCAAATTCGACTGCATTCAAAGAGGCTCCAACACAAGATCGAGGATGACATTCGAACTCCTGTCACTCATGGAGTGCTGCACTGTCGACGTGGTGTTTTACAGATCAGGCATTAAACTGAGACCCAGACTACCCTCAGTCATGACCAATACTGATCTCCTGACTAATACATTACAGTCGATTATTGTCAAAGTGAGGAGGCTGATTGTGGGATCCTGCTGTGCACCAACCCACCAGCGTGTTCCCTATAATAGTGACGGAAATTTTACAAATAATTTTCAGCTTATGGAGTGATTTGCAGTACCCCAAAGCTGTGAGTCACAGGATTACATCAGTACCAGAAGAAGCCATTTGGCCCATTAAGTCTGCACTGACTCTCCAAAAAGAGCAATTCACCTCAAGCCATTCTCCATCTATTCCATTCACTGCCATCCCTCCCCCCACCATTATGCACAATGGCCATTTACAGATAGCAGTCTAAAGTCCTTTTGGAGCGTCAATTGGAAAATCCCTTCACCACATTGTCAGGCAGTGCATTACAAACCCTAACTACTTGCTGCATGAGAAAGGTCTTCCTCATGAAACGTTTGCTCATGTTATCAATGATTTAAATTCGTCAAACTCTCATTCTTGAACAATTATGAGTTGGAACAATTT
The DNA here is from genome assembly GCF_020745735.1 of Hemiscyllium ocellatum. NCBI lineage: Eukaryota > Metazoa > Chordata > Chondrichthyes > Orectolobiformes > Hemiscylliidae > Hemiscyllium > Hemiscyllium ocellatum. The sequence goes on along the minus strand of NC_083412.1, from coordinate 96,403,128 downwards.
CTCCCATTTGCTTGATCCTGAGTCCTCAAGATTGAGAATACATCATTTCATTTGTTTACAAAGTGTGGGTGTCACTGGCTGGGCCGGCATTTATTGCCCATCCCTAGTTGCTCCTTGAGAAGGTGTTGGCCAGTCACATTGTTGAACCCCTGTAGTTCTTGTACTGTAGGGACACCCATAGAGCAGTTCGGGAGGGAGTTTCAGGATTGAGATTTGGCGGCAGTGAAGGAAGGCCGATAAATTTCCAAGGTTGGATTGGGGGATGATTCAAATGGGAAATTGGTGGCGGTATTCCATGTAACTGCTGTCCTGGCCATTCTGGGCGGTAGAGGTTTTGGATGGTGCTGTTGAAGGTAACTTGATGAGTTGCTGCAGTGCATCTAGCAGATGGTACACATTGCTGCAGGTGTGCTTGAGTAGTGAAAGGAGTGAACGTTCAAGATAATGGACGGGATTCCAATCAAATGGGCTGCTTTGTACTGGATGGTGCCAAGTTTCTAGAGTGTTGTTGGGGCTTAACTCATCCAGGCAAGTGGGGAGTATCCCATCACTCTCCTGACTTGTATCTTGTAGATGGTGGACAGGAGGTGAGTTATCTGCTACAGAATTCAAAGCCACTGGCCTGGATTTGCTGCCACACAGCAGAACGGCTGAGCTTTAGTTCAAGAATTTGGTCAAATGAGAGTCACAGTGCTCGGTTCACCACAGCTCGGGTTACTTCGCTCTAGCCATCTCCTTCTCCTTGCCTGATTAAACTATTCAACCAGTCTCTGACGAGTCTGTCTCTCTCGCACGGGAGAGGTAGAAATGCTCACCACTGCCGGAATATTCTGGCCTTCTTGGCCATTTTGTTTGAAAGGATCTGGGCCCTCATACTGTGGCACATCCCCATTATCATCATAGACAGGGACCTGGGGAGGTGGGTGGGGGGGGAGCGAAAGGAAAGCAAACTGCCTGCTCTGTGGGTAGGGGGTCCAGGATTTGATGGTGGACGGGGTGATGGAGAGGAGGGAACTCCTTTTTGCTGTGGACTGTCACAGAAATCACCCGACCAAGCCAAGCCTGGACCCAAAGTTCAGATAGTGGGACATCCAGCAGCACAGGGAGAAAGTCAATGATCTTCTGTGCTTTGTAAAAGGTAAGGACCAACATCCTCTCCCTGTTCCCTCAACTCACACGGCCACCAGTCTCTCTAGCTCAGCTACTGCAAACACCTCTCACCAAGGCTACATCGCTCATCGTTGCTTATGACCACTCAATGACACTCAATCCACTGCATCCCTCCTAACTCGCTGCTCTCTGCATTTCTCACCCACTCGTTACCACCTGTCCTCCTCCCAACTCACCACTGGCTGCTCTTCTGCCCACTTCCGTTGCACTCAATCCCTCCCTTTGGCTCACTGCAGGAAAGAATGGCCAACTCCTGAGACTGATATCTCCATAGCTACCTGTAATCCCCACAAAAACTATAGAACCGATCATAGCCCAGACTGCAAGGACACGGTCCCGGACTCTGGAATGGTTGGTGGGTAACCTCCTGGAGTGGAATGGGATGAGCATTTTGACTGTGACAGTGCCCCCTTTAGACAGTAGTTCCCTCCTCCCTTCACACCACAAAGGACTGCTCTTTTTAGCCATTCATTGCTTGAAGTACATTTGCAGTGCATTTGCATGTCTACCCCCAATTGACCACTCTGTGCTCTCCACCATCACAAGCTGCCCATCTTGTACGCCTGACAACAGTACAAGGGCTGGTACCCTCAAATGGCGAACTAAAATAGACCCCGTGTGCTCAGAGAGTCCGTGCTGAGGTCGGTGAGTGAGCTGAACAAGTAAATGTGAAATAGACAAAGGCTGTTCATCTCAGCCTCCAAGGAAGTGCAAAGGGAGTAAGTAATAAGAACAGTAAGGTGCATCTTGTTTGGACCCAGAGTGTTTATTGCAAAGCTGGTCAGGAATCAGACAGGAAGTCCCTGAGTCAGATGCCAGTAAGTGGAGTGAACATCAAGTGTGAGGGAGCCAATAAAACAGAAAAATAAGCCTACGAAACCACAGACTCAAAACATGTCCATTCTACAATTCTACAAAATGCAGAATCAATTGTCTTTTGTTTCGAAGGCCAGCTGTTTGGCCCTCTTAAACAGATATCTTGTCTCCGCCTCTGACGGAGAGCTCCCTAAACTTCTATATTCACACCTGCTTAATCCCGTTCTCACAGACACAGCCTGTGGGCCAACAAAGATAAATTAACCGAGCTCAAGAGTTTTGGGGGGGGAGGCGAGGGGAGTGGAGAACCGAGGGGGTGGAAGGGTCAAAGTGCCAGTGGATCTTATTAACCGCATCAGTCACCACCACGGTCACCTCTCGGGGTCACCTCGGCCCCAAAACGAGCTTGTGCAAAAGGAATCTCAAATAAATGGCAAGCTTTTACACCTCATCAGAGCTAAGAAGGTAAAAGAAAATTTTGCATCTAGCTGGCCTTTTCGATCATCCCAAAACACTTTATCAATCAAGGACCACTTTCAAATATTGACATGTCACAGCTAACACATGCACAGTAAGATCCCATAACCAGCGATGATGACTAGACCATCTGATTTTGAGAGATTTTGCTTCAGGGATAAGTATTAACCCAGAATACAGGGATGGACATCCACATGCATCTTAACCTACACAGACGGATATTCCAGAGTAATGCTGGGAGGTTTTGCTCACACTGGAAGGGATCATCAGACAAAGTGGATCTCTGAAAGAACCTGTCATTGCAACAAAATGACAATCGAAGAGTAGTATCCTCACTATCAAAAGAAGTTATCCTGAGGTTTTGGCTTCATTACTGATAAACCCCAACTGCTTAACTGTTTCCCGTCTCATCAAAACCAAACCGGTTTTAAATTGACTCTTTAAATTGCTTACGATTAAAGGGGAGATTAAATTCCAGGGCTGTGAGAAGGTGAGATCATTCACTTCTGAGAAGTTACTCACTCTTAGCTGCACACTGTGGTTTACAACAAGTCTTGTGTTGAAAGATTTACGGATTCTGGTTAAATATCTCACCACTCACTTGCAACTAGCCGATTAATGACCATTCGCAACTATCAGTTAGCAGCATTGCGAATGGGGTCTGGAAGTAAGCTTCACACAAGAACTGCACACACACACACACACACACACACACACAAAAACTGCCTCGATAGCCCATCACAACCAGCAGCGCTGAAACACAGAGACACAGGCCATAACAATCATCACTCCCTGCAATTTCATTGTTTGAATGCAGAGGGTTCAGGGAAAAGGGAAATGAAACCAGATGAAAAACATTCAAAGCCGCTGAAAGGGGAAAAGAAAAGGAGAAATTGTAAACTAGACAATGCAAGGAAAGCGGACTGCCTTTCAGCCCCTCAAGCCTGTTCTGCCATTCAATGAGAGCATTCCATCTACTCGCTTGGGTTCCGGAACCTTCAATTCATCCTGGTCAACAAAGGTCATCCAATCTCAACTTTGACATTTTCAGCTGACACCCAGCTCTAACATTGTGTCGTGGGAGCCGTTGGGAGAGGATGAAATGAGAGGGATAGAGAAAATACAGGGGCGTTCCAGATTTCCACACCTCTTTCTGCTTCCTGGCAATAGCGGCCCAGGTTTTAATTGCAAGGCTACACCTTCCTAGGTGCGGGCTTAATGTACAAGTCAGCTTCTTTAATCACTTCAATTAGATTGTCCTTTAATTTCTTTCTATCGAGGGAATACAACTCTGGGCAGTGCAATCTGTGCTGAGCACTGAACCCTCTCAGCACACTGACATCATTCCGGTTCTGCTTCTCCTCCAAGGCCAGTGTACCCTTCTTGGGAATTCGACGTTTCGAGCATAAGCCCTTCATCAGGAATTGAACATGGAGAAGGGATTGGTAAATTCCAGTTGATGGATACAGTCAGGATGGGTAGGTCTAGATATGACTATATCAAACACAATTCTTGACAATGTTTGCACAAACTCATATTCAATCACTGCTGAAAGGTTTCACTGAAACCTCGTGACCAGATATGAAAAGAAATTTGCAAGGCTAATAGAATGTTGGTCTTACTTTGAAAGGGCTGGGAATTCTAACATAGCTCACCAAAGCTCCAGTTAGGGATTGCATCCCAAGAAGGGTAAAAAATGAGGTCTGCAGATGCTGGAGATCACAGCTGCAAATGTGTTGCTGGTCAAAGCACAGCAGGCCAGGCAGCATCTCAGGAATAGAGAATTCGACGTTTCTTTATTCCTGATGAAGGGCTTATGCTCGAAACGTCGAATTCTCTATTCCTGAGATGCTGCCTAACCTGCTGTGCTTTGACCAGCAACACATTTGCAGCTGTGATCTCCAGCATCTGCAGACCTCATTTTTTACCCTTCTTGGGATGCAATCCCTAACTGGAGCTTTGGTGAGCTATTCACTGCTGCCTCACAGCGCCAGGGACCTGGGTTCAATTCCCGCCTCAGGCGACTGACTGTGTGGAGTTTGCACATTCTCCCCGTGTCTGCGTGGGTTTCCTCCGGGTGCTCCGGTTTCCTCCCACAGTCCAAAGATGTGCGGGTCAGGTGAATTGGCCATGCTAAATTCCCCGTAGTGTTAGGTAAGGGGTATGGGTGGGTTGCGCTTCGGCGGGTCGGTGTGGACTTGTTGGGCCGAAGGGCCTGTTTCCACACTGTAAGTCTAATCTATGTTAGAATTCCCAGCCCTTTCAAAGTAAGACCAACATTCTATTAGCCTTGCAAATTTCTTTTCATATCTGGTCACGAGGTTTCAGTGAACCCTTTCAGCAGTGATTGAATATGAGTTTGTGCAAACATTGTCAAGAATTGTGTTTGATATAGTCATACAAATGATATCTGTTCTGAAAAACAGCCTTAGGTCCTACTTTGACTGATGTTCCCCGTATTTGACAAATTTCACTGTTTCATATTTCTTTGAGAATGCAGAAATATTCACAGATATTCCCTGAGCAATCAGTGCCTGTTAACGTAGTAATGATGGTAACTGACTTCCTCTCGACCAGTGTTGTCCAATATGTTCACTGTTAGCCACATGTGGCTAATTGGGAATCCAGATGTGGCTAATTGCAATCCTGATTAGTAAATAATAGATGAGACTGCTATTGGCTGTGTGATTTCAATACTCATTTTTGCAGTGTATATGAACTTTAACCTTTTTTTGTCCAGTTGCTGAAGAATAGATTGTGAATATTGTGAAGGACTTACTCCCTTACATACCAGCCATGGAAAAATTCTTTAATTCGGTTTACACAAAGCATGTACCTGCACTGTGGCTGACCCATTTCTTGCCATAGTCCATGCATGTGACTGAAACAAAATCCTGTATTCGTCCATTTCTACTGGACAATTACAATCCAGAAAGCAGAAGTAAGATAAGGAATATCTATAGCCCGAAATCTACTTTGATTCCCCTTTCAATTCAAACCTTGATTAAGTGTTGCATACTCAAGAAACTGCAGAATTTTGGAAAGGACCTTCTCCCTATATTCCTCATTCGGATTTTCCCATCCTGTCTCCATAATCCATCAATGCAGATTTACCAATCCCATCTCCATACCCCTCAATCTGAACCTACCTATCCTGTCTCCATGTTCATTCATATGGATTTACCAATCCCATCTCCACATCCCTCAATCTAGACCTACCCATCCTGACTGTATCCATCAACTGGAATTTACCAATCCCTTCTCCATGTTCAATTTTCTTTTCACCCTATGGTCTGTATGTTCATGCTTACTATTTGCTCACGAGGAAAGCTTTTCACTGTACTTAGGTACATGTAACAATAAATCAAATCAAACCAATGAAACCGAACCTACTGATCCTATCTCCATACTCCTCTATCCCAGTCTAGTCACTCTGTCTCTTAACCTCTCAGTCCCAATCCACTCACCCCATCTCCCCCAATCCAGATTTACATGCCCTGTCACCATATCCATCAGCCCACCTTATCTCCTATTTGTCAAACTTAATCGACCTATCTCCTCCCCAAATCCCTCAATCCAACTACCCAATTTCCCCTTATCTCCCTTAATCCCAGTAACCCACCTCCTTCCCGATCCCTCAATTCCAGGGCTCCTTCTTTCTCAATATTCTCCCCTGGTACACTGGCGACTAAGGCTGGGAAAATGTAGGGAAGCAACGAGACCTGTTTTCAGGAAAATGGGATGAGCTGTTGAAAATCAGATACCCTCAGGTGTTCCAATGTCTCAGGTTGGCCAATTGCTACAACCTGAATCACTCTTTCACACAACATTACGTCTTGGCAGACAATTTCTGTGGCAGGAGAGCAATAGTAGTTTTAGTTCAGTTCTTCAGAAATCCAGTTCTGAAGAGCCATACTAGACTTGAAACATTAACTGGATTTCTCTCTCCACAGATGCTGCCAGACCTGCTGAGTTCTTCCAGCATTATCTGTCTTTGTTTCATCTGTATCTGCAGTTTTTCGCTTTTAGTATCCTGGGGGGAATAGATTGAAAGTGAAAGAGAATAAAAAGGGATTGTTTCTTTAGATGATAAGAGCAAACGTAGGCTATTCAGCCCATTGAGTCTGCTCCATTAATGAGATTGTGACTGATCGGATAGCCTTCAACACCACTTTCCTGCCTTTTCCCAATAACCCTCACTTCCCTTCCTGATCAAAAATCTGTCTATCTCAGTCTTGACTATATCAGTCTGTACATCCCTCTGTGGTGAGGAGTTCCACAGATTCAGTACCTCTGAGAGAGGAAATTTCTCTTGATCTCTGTCTTAAACGTGTAACCCCTCATTCTGAGCTGATGTTCTCTAGTCCGAAACTCTCTCACAAGGGAAAAAAAACCTTTCGGCACATACCCTGTCAAGTTTCCTGAGAAAATTGGATGCCTCAATAAGATCACTTCTCATTATTTTAAATTCTAACCTTCTCAACATTTCCGTATTACACAGTCCCTCATACCTGTGAGTAGCCTTGTGTACCTGGCCTGGACTGCATCTAAAGCCAATATACCACTTCTTCAATGAAGGGACCAAATCTATTCACTGTACCCCAGGTGTGGTCTGACTCGGGTCATGTATAGTTGCAGGAAGATTATCTTATCTTTATCCTCCCTTCCCTTTAAGATGAAAGCCAATGTTCCATTTGCCTTCCCTATTACCTATTGTACTTGGATTTGAAGCAACATTCGGGGAAGGGGGCATAATCTACCCCGGAAATAATGGGAGGTGTGGACCTTTTCTCACTGAGACGGGGCTAGAAGGGACGAGGTAAAGCATGTCCCTCAAGGGTGAAGAATTCTGTCTGCTCCCTGGCCCAAAGTCAAGATGGATTTTCCTCAGTTGGTTTCTTCAGTCAAACAAATAAGCAACAGAGTTTGTATATCGTCAATGGAGGAACGAGCAGTTAATTCCCAGCCTGTCTCTCTTTTATTTTCAAATGTTTACTTTGCTTTAGAAGAGAAGGAAAGTTGATAGGTTTGTTAGCTGCCCTTTGACCCTTGACCTCCCACCCTTCCCCGACTCCTAACCACTGGAGCATTCAACACCTCATTCGATCCCTCTGCTGGTGCAGCACATACAAGGGATTATCTGGTAACCACACCAATATTCTGAGCCATTTCACTGAAGCCTGTATTCTTGCAACTGCCCGTGACCTCCGCTCACCCTCACACCTCGATTCACCCTGTGTTCCCCAGCCACGGCAAATACATCCCTCCTCAACCCCCCACACCACCACCCCCCATCCCCATCCCCAACCACCTCCCCAAGACCCTGAACCCTCCTGCTGCTAATAACATGTTGATAGATCAATCTGGTGCCCACGTTTATAACACCCAGGGCTATGGCAGGGCCCTCCGGGGGGATATAGATGACTCAGGCAGGATCAGAAACAGGCTGAGACTTTGCGCGGAGTAAGGTGTTGGTGTCACAACTGTAAGGCCACGCCACACCACCCTGCCTCAGGAACACAATGCACCCCCTTCCAAACAACCCCCTCCCTCCCAACCCCCTCCTCCACTAACTGTGAATACAATCTGTGCTGATTCCCAGTGGTGGTCTATCCACTTAACTCACTCGGTTGAAGTCAATCCTCCAGTGAGGATTGTACTTTCACGAGAAGAGGGTGGGCTGCAAAATAAACTCAATATATTGATCTGTCAGCCTAGAATATTCTTCACAAACACTGCTTCTGTTAAAGAGAGCCACGCTGCTTTGAAATGTTCGGAAAACTTTCACAATCAACTTATTCAACTCATGTTGTTCAGCTGAGGGGTATAATTGCCCTCAGTGACCCTTGTTTTCCAGATTTAAAAATAATCCATCAAGGTTCCTGCTCTCAATTACTGTCCAGTGCTGACTGTAGGTTGAACAGTCCATCAGCCTCACCAACACATTCCACCACGACCTTAAGTTCACTTGGATCATCTTGGACACCTCTCTCCCCTTCCTGGACCTCTCTATCTCCATCAACAGTGACTGACTCAACACACACATCTTCTGCAAACCCACAGGCTCCCACAGCTACCTGGACTACACCCCTTCCCACCCCGCCTCCTGCAAAAATGCTATCCCTTATTCCTAATTCCTCCACCTCTGCCACATCTGCTCCCAGGAGGACCAGTTCCACCACAGAACACACGAGATGGCCTCCAACTTTTTAGAAGATTTCCCCTCACATGTGGTTAACAATGCCCTCCAGCACATCTCATCCATTTCCAGAACCTCTGCCCTCAAACCTCATCCCTCCAACCACAACAAGGACAGAACCACCTGGTCCTCACCTTCCATCCCACCAACCTCCATATACATCACATCATCCTCCGCCATTTCCGTCACCTACAAACAGACCCCACCAACAGAGAGACATTTCCCTTCCCACTCCTACCCACTTTCCTTAAAGACCATTCTCTCCACGACTCCCTTGTCAAGTCCACGCCACCACTAGCCCACCCTCCCCTCCCAGCACCTTCCCCTGCCACCGCAGGAATTGAAAATCATGCCCACACCTCCCCCCTCACCTCCATCCAAGGCCCCGAAGGAGCCTTCCACATCCATCAAAGTTTCACCTGCACTTCCAACAATGTCATTTACTGTATCCATTGCTCCCGATGCGGTCTCCTCTACATTGGGGAGACAGTACGCCTACTCGCAGAGCGCTCAGGGAACATCTCTGGGACACCCGCACCAACCAACCCCACCACCCCGTGGCTGAACACTTCAACTCCCCCTCCCACTCTGCTGAGGACGTGCAGGTCCTGAGCCTCCTCCATTGCCATACTCTTACCACCCGACGCCTTGAGGAAGAACACCTCATCTTCCGCCTCGGGATCCTCCAACTCCATGGCATCAATGTGGATTTTACCAGTTTCCTCAGTTCCCCTCCCCCCCCTTATCCCAGATCCAACCTTCCAACTCGGCACTACCCTCATGACCTGTCCTACCTGTCCATCTTCCTTCCACCAATCCGCTCCACCCCCCCCCGACCTATCACCTTCATGCCCACGTTCACCAATCTATCGCACTCTCAGCTCCCTTCCCCCCAGCCCCACTCCCTCCCATTTATCTCTCAGCCCCCTTCACCCACAAGCCTCATTCCTGATGAAGGGCTTTTGCCCAAAACGTTGATTCTCCTGCTCCTCGGGTGCTGCCTGACCTGCTGTGCTTTTCCAGCACCACCCTTCGACTCTATCCCCCACAACCCATGATCCCCTTGTCAATTGAAAATCTGTCTCACTCAGTCTTGTGTGTATTCAATGGGCCAACCTTCACTGTTTACTGAGGAGGACAGTTCCCAAACTAAGGACCCTCTGGAAGAAATCTCTTATTTCCATTGTTAAATGGGAGACCATTTATTTTTAAACATTGCCCCAATTCCAAGTTGCCCCAAAGCTGAGACATACTCTCAGTGTATATCCTGTCTAGCCCAGGCTGAATATTTCAATAAGATCACCTCTTACTTGTCTGAATTCCAATGAGCATACGACTAATCTGCTCAACCTTTGCTCATAGGGCAAACCCATGTTTCCAGGAATCGGCCTGGTGAACCTTCTTTGAATGGCCTCCAACACCAGTAGTCCCCTCCCTAAATATGGTGAACAAAACTGGTCACAGTCCTCCAGGTGCAGTCTCACCAATGCCCTGTACAGTCATAATGTGGAGGTGTCAGTGTTGGACTGGGGTGGGACAAAACTAAAAATCACATGATACCAGGTTACAGTCCAACAGGTTTATTTGAAATCACAAGCTTTCAGAGCACTGCTCCTTTGTCAGGTAACTAATGGGGCAGGACTATAGGACACAGAATTTATGATAAAAGATCTTCAAATAAACCTGTTAGACTGTGACTTGGTGTCATGTGATTTCTAACTCTGTATAGTCAAAGCAAAGCTTCCTGACTTTTATATTCCATCTCTCTGCAGCCAAGAGCAACATTCCAGTTGCCTTCCTAATCACTTGCTGTACCTGCAGGCTGGCTTTTGAATATTGTAGAAGGATACCAGATGCCTCCATACTCCATCATTCTGCAGTCCCTCTCTCTCACTCTCTCTCCACTTAAATAATACTCCACTTCTCTCTTCTTCCTGACAAGATGGACAACCTCATAATTGCCCGAGTTAACCTCGATTTGCCCATTCACATCATGCTCTCTCAGGTGAGCTTGAAATAACACACGGTCACTGTCACAGAAAAACGAGGCAGTTTTCCCTAGAGTTCTGGGCTGATGTTTATCACTGAACACAGTTCACCTTATCACACTGTTATTTTTCTGGGATCTTGCTGTGCTCACATTGGTTGTCGCATATCCGACATTAGAATGGTGACTATGCTTGCGAGGGCTCCTTGTTGATTGTAACGCAGGCTGGAAAGTCCTGAGGTTGTGAAAGGCATTGATTTACTATAACAAGTCTCTCCCGCTAAAATCATCCCTTCTCATCCACTCTCCCCGTCACCTCCCCCCACATTAAAAACAATTCACTACGGCCAGGGCAAAACTATATGCCAAGGGAAACATCATTGAGATAGACATCAAAACATCAGTCCATCCAATGAGCAAATGCAACCAGACAAGATTTCCTAACTCAGGATGGGAAACCTGATCTGCAGAAATTATACACTGAGTTGATGGGTTCAAACCCCAGGGATATATATGTTGACCTGTGTGCTTTCCCCAGCTACGCTGAGTGACTCGCTGTTTTAACAGCATTCTCTGGTTTTGTTTAAAATGGACAAAGTTAGAAGGGAGGTCACTCAGAGGGTAACAGATCTGTGGCCTAGGTTAGCAGAGAAACAACATTAAAACAGACTGTGGAAAAGTGATCAAGGGACTATTAGATGTGTTTCTGGAGACACGAGAGAGGGATATGGGGGAAAGGTGAGACAGAGGTAGGTTAAGTGAGTGTGCAGAAAAATTGGCAGCTGGAAGTTAATGAGGGAAAATGTGTGAACTTGTCCATTTTGACAGCAGGAATCGAAAAGCAGAATATTATTTAGATGGGAGAGTTTACAGATCTCAGTGCGAACAGACGGATCTAGTTATCCTGGTCCATGAATCATAAAAGATTAGGACAGTATGCAGATATAGCAAGTGATGAGGAAGACAAATGGAATGTTGTAGTTTATTGCAAGGATAATGGAATATCAAAGTAGAGAAGCTTTACTCCAGCTGGACAGAGCTTTGGTAAGTCCACTTCTGGAGGACTGTACACATTTTGGGTCTCCTATAGGACTGATGTTGTGAAACTTGAAAGGGTTCAGAAAAGATTTACAAGAATGTTGCCCAGGGTTGGAGGGTTTGAGCTACAGGGAGAGGCTGAATAGGCTGGGGCTGCTTTCCCTGGAACGCCAGAGGCTGAGGGGTGACCTTGTAGAGGTTTATAAAATCATGAGGGGCACAGATACGGTAAATAGACATGGTCTTTTCCCATGCTAGGGGAGTCCAGAACTAGAGGGCATAGGTTCAGGGTGGGACGGGAAAGATTTAACAGGGACCTAAGGAGCAACGTTTTCACACAGAGGGTGGTGACTTTTTGGAATGAGCTGCCAGAGGAAGTGGTGGAGGCTGATACAATTACAGCATTTAAAATGCATCTGGATGGGTGTATGAATAGGAAGAGTTTAGAAGGATAAGGGACAAGTGCTGGCAAATGAGACTGGATTAGGTTAGGATATCTGGTCATCATGGGCGAGTTGGCCCGAAGGGTCTGTTTCCATGCTGTACATCTCTATGACCATGACTCTATTTGAGAAAAAAAATGTGAATAGATTAGAAGCAGTTCAGGGAAAGTCCACTTCACTCATTCCTTCCTTGGACGAAGGGTCAATCCTATGAGGAACTATAGGACATGTCAAAGTTTAGAAAAATGAAAAGTCATCTTATTGAAAGATATAAGACCTTGAGGGAACTGGATTGGCTGGATACCAGGAGGATGTTTCTTCTTGCAGGACAGATTGACCGAGGGGACATGGTTTAAGAATAAGCATTGTCGCTTTAAAGATAGGGATGGGGATGAGGAGTCTGTTTTCTCTCTCAGAGGGTAGTCACATGAAATTCCCTTCACCAGAAAGTAGGCTACTTCAATGAATTTGTCTGAAACAGTTTCAGATGGATTTTTGACCGATAACAAAATCAAGGATTATGGGAACTGACATGAAAGAGGGATTGAACCACAATCAGGTCAGCCATGATCTTATTGAATGTCAGAGCTGGCAACATGCACAGAATAACCTAAATCTGTTATTCCTATTTGGGTTTGGTGGGATTGAGGGATATGGGGTAAACATGTCTCGGTGGGATTGAGGGATATGGGGAGAAGTTGGGGAAGTGGGATTAAGGGATATAGGGAGAAGGTGGTATTGAGGAATATGGGGTGAAAATGGTTAGGTGGGACTGAGGGATATGGAGAGAAGATGGGGAGGTGGGATTGAGGGATTGTGGGAAATGGGGTGAACATGGTTAGGTAAGGTTGAGGGATATGGTGAGAAAGTGAGATTGAGGGATATGGGGAAAAGGTAAGAATCTGGGATTGAGGAATATGGAGAGAAGATGGGGAGGTGGCATTGAGGGATATAGGGAGAAGATGGGAGTGAGGGGTTGAGGAATATGGGGTGAAAATGGTGAGAGGAAGTGAGATTGAGGGGTATGGGGAAAACTCGCTAATATGGGGAAGAGGTAAGAATCTGGGATTGAGGGATATAGAGAGAAAGTATGTGACCGATGGTGATCTCAGTAAAAATGAAGGGTGCAACCAACTGTCTTCTCTTAAAAGATTTAGTGACTCTGAACAAGAATTATTTTGGAATATTTTTCATTGTTTTGTGATTATTGTACAGTGGAGTCAATTCCACATGAGTTACACACCTCAGGTCGGATTAAGGTTAGGGTTATGTTAATGATGAATTCATTGTTATTTTTGATTTAACTCACTGGAGCTACATAGCAGCTGCCTCTGAAGAGCTTTAAATCTCTTGCAAGCATCTCAACGTTCATCACCTGGAACGCAGCAAAGCTTGCTGTCTGTTGAGAAATTGGTGTTCATTGTCAGCACAGCAAGATCCCAGGGCCAGCACTGAGAGGGAAAGAGCTTTTCAGAAACGTTTGATGAGAGAGGAACGCTGGTCCACACACCTGGGACAGAGTTACCTAGTAATTGAATTGAACTCTAGCGATCTTTCCAACCAACCCTCATTGCAAGTGCTTTGCACTCCCTGGCCTCCTGAGAACACCAGGGAACATGGAAATTTGTGTGCAGAATCCCTCCTCCAATCCAAATATGATAACTACTAAATCATCTGTGGCTGTGGAAATAGTAATAACACCAATAAATTCACCAGTGTCATGTTAGGGCCATGTGACTTCACATTCTCTGAGGTTTCACTTGTCCCTCTGACCTCCTCGCTCCATTTACAGAACTGAAGTCCATGCTTATTATTTCTGCAACATTCCCCCTTTTCAGTCTTGTGTTCACGCCTGACCACCAGCTGCTGCATCCTCAGATCAAACCCAACAATTGGTCCTCCTGAAACTTTACATTCATTGAAAACCACGGTAGAAAGTGTTAATGGAAATGAGTTTGGGTATCAGGCACATGGGAACCCTGAAGAAGGCGAGCTGGGGGATCCGAAGCCAAGCAGCAATGCAGAGGAAAGCCATTGGAAGATGTGATTTTATTGACCTGCCATTTGAGCTGAGAAACAGAGCGTAAATATTAATTTGAGAGCAAGGACAGAGCAAAAGTCACTTCCTCAGTAAAAAGGAGGAGGCCCTGTAAATGCCGACTCACTTGGAGCTTACTGGTCTGCTCAAGACCACAAGAAATGATAGTCCATCACACAAACCAATCTTCCATCCACTGACTCCATCCAAATTTCCTACTGCCTCGGGAAAACAACCAAAATAAGCAAAGACCCGTCCCACCCCAGTTATACACTCTACCACCCTATTTCATTGGGCAGAAGCGACATAAGTTTGAAAACACGTACCAACAGATTCAAGAACGGCTTCTTCCCCGCTGCCAGTGACCATAATTCTATTAGTTTTAAAATAGTGATGGAAGAGGACAGACCAGATCTAACATCTCAAGTTCTAAATTGGGGGAAGGCTAATTTTGACGGTATTAGGCAAGAACTTTCAGACTGATTGGGTGCAGATGTTCGCAGGTAAAGGATAGCTGGAAATGGGAAGCCTTCAGAAATGAGATAACGATAGTCCAGAGACAGTATATTCCTATTACGGTGAAAGGAAAGGCTGGTAGGTATAGGGAATGTTGGATGACTAAAGAAATTGAGGGTTTGGTTAAGAAAAAGAAGGAAGCAAATGTCAGATATAGGCCGGAGAGATCGAGTGAATCCTTAGAAGAATATAAAGGCAGTAGGAATATACTTAAGAGGGAAATCAGGAGGGCAAAAAGGGGACATGAGATAGCTTTGGCAAATAGAATGAAGGAGAATCCAAAGGGTTTTTACAAGTACATTAAGGACAAAAGGGTAATTAGGGAGAGAATAGGGCCCCTCACAGATCAGCAAGGCAGCCTTTGAGTGGAGCCGCAGGAGATGAGGGACATACCAAATGAGTATTTTACATCAGTGTTTACTGTGGAGAAGGACATGGAGGATATAGAATGTAAGGAAATAGATGGTGACATCTCGAAAAATATCCATATTACAGAGGAGGAAGTGCTGCATGCCTTGAAATGCACAAAGGTGGATAAATCCCCAGGACATGATCAGGTGTATCCTAGAACTCTGTGGGAAGCTAGCGAAGTGATTGCTGGGCCCCTTGCTGCGATACTTGTATCATCGATCATCACAGGTGAGGTGCCGGAAGACTGGAGGTTGGCTAACATGGTACCATTACTTAAGAAAGGTGGTAAGGACAAGCCAGGGAACAAAGAACTATAAATACAGACACCTCCTGTAAATGCAGTATCACTGAGATCCCTGTAAATACAGACACACACCCTTTAAATCCAGCATCACTGGGAGATCCCTGTAAATGCAGACACACTCCCTGTAAATACAGCATCACTGAAAAATTCCTAAGTACAGATACACTCCCTGTAAATACAGCATTACTGAGTGATTCCTGTAAATACAGATACACCCCCTGTAAATACAACATCACTGAGAGATTCCTGTAAATACAGATACACTCCCTGTAAATACAGCAACATTTAGAGATTCTTGTAAACACAGATACACTCCATTATTACAGAATCACTCAGTGATTCCTGTGAACACAGACACACGCTTGGTGTAAATACAGTCACATTCCCCATAAAAACATCATATTCGTTGTAAATTTGAAGACAGTTACAGAGACTGTATAAAAAGTCCCACTCTCTATCAAAAACAGTCACCCTCAGAGAGATCCATCAAATACAGTCACACTCCCTGAGTAGCCTGGAAATATTGACTCACACAGAGGGACACCACAATATCGACACTCTCCCGAGAATATATTCTCCAAGACATTCAGGGGAGAATATAAATGCACAGTAAACCCAGTGGAAAAAGACTTCCATCCCATTAACCAAAAGGATCCAGAAGCCATCATCAACCACAAAATCCTCAATCCCCATCACCGTCTTAGACTTCATGAAGCTGTGACCCATTGATAAGCCAACAATGCTTTAGCCAAACACACTTGACTCCCTTTGAGGCAACCTGATTGGCGATAACAACAGAATAGAATGTCCATTGAGAATCCCAATGAAGGAAAATAAGGAGCAGCACCATCTGCCAACAGCACAGCAAAAGAAGGTTCAAAGGGAATGTACTCACAGGCCACCTCCAGCGAGGCGTTGTGACTGACGGCCTCCCCCAGGTAGTTCCTGGCCACACAGACGTAGCTGCCCTCATCGGGTTTGCTCCTCCGGCCGTGGACAATACGCAGGAAGAACAAGGAGCCGCTGGGCAGCAGCATACGGTGAGAGCGAGGATCATCCTTGTCCGTCTCCACCCGCTCCCCGTCCTTGTACCACTCGATGGTGGGGCTGGGTCTGCCCTCAGCCTTACAGTTCAGAGTGGCAGGCTCTCCCTTGGACACGATCAGATCGGACGGATGTTCCACAATCCGGGGTGGGGAATCTTCCTGCCGAAGGCGTGATCCTGGAAGACAAAGGGAGGGAATTTAATTACCCAATACAGGCCTTCCTTTTATTCTGAAATTCCGTACATTCATTTAACACCTTGGTTTGTTCTCAATATGTATAGTTTTTCCACATACTGTAAAAATGTCTTTGAAGGAATTGAAAAGGGTACATCAAAGACTGACCAGAATTATACCAGAACTAAATGGTTACACTCTTATCAGAGGCAATCAAACAGGCAATGTTTCTTTTCTCTAAATTCAAAAAAAGGCTGGAGGGCGACCTGGTAAAGGAATATAAGATTGAATGGATTCAGATGCAGAGATGTTTTAACTTGTGGGTGAGACCAGACCAGGTGCAATCAATATAAGCCAGTCACTGGTTCAAATCCCACCTACTCCAGAGGTATTTAACAACATCTCTGGATAGGTTGATTAAAACAACTGAAATGGTAAAAATAAAAGCCATCATACTCTCTCATTCGAGAGACAGACAGATACACAACTGGTGGTGCAATGGGAGGAGAGAGCAGGTTCATCGCTATAACGTCAATAGTGCGGGTATTGAACATTTACATTACAAACCAGTCATCCGGACAACTGAGCCAACTAACACCCTCAAAACATTGATAAATCCAACAGGCATGGGCTCTTGTTGTGCAGCGATAGTGTTCCTACCTTTGAGACAGGATACTCAGGTTCAAGTCTCACCTGATCCACAGGTGT
The DNA here is from genome assembly GCF_020745735.1 of Hemiscyllium ocellatum. Taxonomy (NCBI): domain Eukaryota; kingdom Metazoa; phylum Chordata; class Chondrichthyes; order Orectolobiformes; family Hemiscylliidae; genus Hemiscyllium; species Hemiscyllium ocellatum. The sequence goes on along the minus strand of NC_083412.1, from coordinate 96,385,801 downwards.
CTCATAACATTCCTCAACAGGTTGATTGGAAAATATTTTTAAAAAGACTCACAAAGTCACTAATATGGATAGGAAGTGGTGGGATAGATGTGGGCCAAATGTTGGCAAATGAGACGAGATACATTTAGGATATTTAGTTGGCATTGACAGGTTGGACCGAAGGGTCTGTTTCCATGCAGTACTGCTCTATGACTCAATAACCCACTATCTCAGAATGTAATAAATCCAACTTGTAAGAGCCACTGTGGTGTCCCGACATTTGAGCGAGGAGACCTGCGTTCAAGTCCCACCTGCTCCATACGTGCACAATAACATCTCTGAACAGGCAGATTCAATAGGATCGAACCAATCAAGAATTCTAGAGAAACCTCTTTCTCCAGAGAGTGGTGAGGGTGTGGAGCACACTCCCACAGGCAGTGGCTGAGATGGATAGAAGAGAGTTAAATACACACCAGAGAGAGAAAGGAAAGAAAGGTGAAATGAAGGTATGCCTTGATGGATATCCTAGGTCAAATGGCCTCACTCAGAGCTGTAAATGCTTTGTAACTGCATACAGTATTTCTAAAAATTAATCACTGAGAAAATAAGCAGAAGTTGGAGGCTGGGAAGGGTGTGCAGCTTTTACAGTGTGTGTCAGGTCGCACATTTTTCAGTGATATTCTGGTGGGATAGTAGCAGAAAGAGGGAAGAAACTTTGTCTGCTCTGCCCAAGAGTTTTGCAATGAAGAATTGTAGCAGCTTTCACCCTGGTCACACAGTGGCTGCTTACATTCTCAGTATGTGGGTCACAGTGGGAAAGCAGCATGAACTACCCCCTTCCAAAGAGTATTCAGAGTGAGCAAGGGGAGAGAATGAATGGAACCATGTGCGTGTCCAGACCAAGTAGGGACTCCAGATTCCAGACCCTGCAGGAGACCCATGAGTCTGTTTTCAGGTCACAATTCCCAAATTACCAGATTAATTGAATCTAATTTCACAATGGGTTGTATTGGGATCTGAACTCTTCACCTCCAGACCTGTAACATAACCTCTTGGCCAGGACATTCCTAATGAAACAAACAATTAGTTTGTCTGTTTCTTGGGAGTACTGGTTCAGGAGCGCGGGGTAATATTGGCCAGGGCATCAAGTTCACGAGACCTTGAATGATCACCAGATACTGTCTCGTATCTGTTTTGAGAACAATGTGCTGTGTTTACGATATTGAAACAATTGCCCAAATCAATCATCTAATTCAAATCTGAGCAGGAGGTTTAGGAATTCGAAGCCAGCACATTGGGAATAGAAAGCTCGACTCTATAATTGTGACCATGAGGTTGTGTGACTGTCATAAAAAGTACTGGTTCATTAACATCAACACACGGGTAGACATTGAGTACCATCAATACGCGGGTAGACATTGAGTACCTCTATACAGTCTGGATCTACATGTGACTCCAATCCCACACCAAATTCTTAACCATTCACTGAAATAGTTGTGCAACATGTTTTCACCCAGAGGCTGGTGGGAATCTGGAACTCGCAGCCTGTCAGGGTGGGAGAAGCAGAAACCCTCATCACATTGCAGAAGGATTTCAATGTGGTCTTGGAATGCCAAGGCACACAAGGATATGGGCCAACTGTGGGAAAACGGGATTAGAAAATAAAGGTGGATGTTCTTCACAGGCACAGACAGCACAGAATGGTTTCTGTGTTGTTGACGTCTAAGTTCACAACTGTGACCATTCAGTTCAAGGCAGGTGGGAATGCGTAACAAACAGTGTTACTTCCATGGGGACCACTGCAATGATAGGGGAGCAATTCTGAGGGAATGCTGCAACATCAGCGGGTCAGTCCTGAGGGAGTGCTGCACTGTCAGAGGGTCAGTACTGAGGGAGAGCTGCACTGTCAGATGGTCAGTACAGAAGAAGTGTTGCACTGTTAAAGGGTCAGCACAGAGGGGATGCCACACTGTCAGAGGGTCAGTACTGAGGGATTGCTGCACTGTCAGAGGGTCAGTACTGAGGGAGAGCTGCACTATCAAAGGCTCAGTACAGAGAAAGTGCTTCACTGTTAAGGGTCAGCACAGAGAGGGTGCCGCACTGTCGGAGCGTCATTACTGAGGGAGAGCTCTGTCGGAGGTTCAGTGCTGAAGGAGTACTGCATTGTCAGGAGGTCAGTGCTGAGGGAGTGCTGCACTGTAAGAGGGTCAGTACTGAGGGGGTGCTGCACTGTGAGAGGGTCAGTGCTGAGGGAGCGCCACACTGTCGGAGGGTCAGTATTGAGGGAGTGCTGCACTGTCAGAGGGTCAGTACTGAAGGAGTTCCACATTGTGAGAGGGTTAATGCTGAGAGAGTGCCGCACTGTCAGAGGGTGAGTGCTGAGGGAGTGCCGCACTGTCAGAGGGTCAGTGCTGAGGGACCATCCACTGTCGGAAGGTCAGTGCTGAGGGAGTGATGCACTGTCAGAGGGTCAGTACTGATGGAGTTCCACACTGTCAGTGGGGGAATACTGAAAGAGTGCTGCATTGCTGTGCTGAATTGGAGGGAGCATCGCATTCTGTAAGATACCTTCCTTCAGAAGACACATTGAAACTAATGCCATTTCAGTTGACAAGATCCAACAGTGCAGACACTCTCCCTGGTGGCTTCATGTAATGTTACTAAAATAACAGATTGCCTGATCAAAAGAGCACTGCTGTTTGTGGGTGCTTGCTGTTCACAATTGGGATGCCATATTTCCTGCATTCCAACAATATCTACACTCCATACAACAATGTGATTGTGTACAAATCACTTAGGGGATCATATGAAGTTGGATAAGGTAAGATAGAACTAAGAATCTGTCACTGTGCTACACACTGTGCTACATCAGCAGAGAAAGGAAACAAACATGGAGATTGCTGGAGAAACTCAGCAGATCTGGCAGCATCTGGGGAGAGAGAAACAGTTAATAACACAGATTAGATTCCCTACTGTGTGGAAACAGGCCCTTCAGCCCAACAAGTCAACACAGACCCTCCAAAGAGCAACCCACTTCCTTCTAACGCACCAAACACTGCAGGCAATTTCCCATGGCCAATTCACCTGGCCTGCACATCTTTGTGACAGTGGGAGGAAGCCGGAGCACTCGGAGGAAACCCACGCAGACACGGGGAGAATGTGCAAACTCCACACAGTCAGTCACCCAAGGCTGGAATCGAACCTGGGACCCTGGTGCTGCGCCGGTGTGCTGCCCATGACATGTTCTTCTTTCAAGACTCCTCAGTGCAGCAAGTTGAAACAGAAATATCAGACTTGAGACAATTCTAAACTCTGTCTTCGTCAGGCCCCATCAACACCAATGTCTGAGAAAATCACTCGTAAATGCATTCAAAGCAAGAGGCAGAGCTCTGCACAGTGACCTCGCTCCATTCACCCCACTTGCTGGATGATTCGGCTCTGACAGTGAGTACATGAACACTTTCTTACCTGTTGAAGACTCTACCTGCAAATTCCTCCCATCCAACTGCGCATAATTGGCCTTGAGAACATCAAATTAAAAGCAGACTGATTCTCACAAAATGACTGCCATAAATTGTATTTGAAGAACATTTGCTGCTACTTTGCAACACCCACATTCCTCCATTCTCCCGAATCCCCACAATGTCAGACTCGAATTTCACAGGTACAAGATCCTCTGTGTTCCCCTGTAGCAATAGGGTGGTTTTAAACTTGCTGAATAACCACTGAGTGCCAAAATTTAAATCCATTTTCACTAAGGATTGTGCTGGTTTAGCTCATGGATAGGCCATTTGGCCCATCGAGCCGGTACCATCACTTTGCACTGACTCTCGGGCCCTGTCTACATCTTCAGGCCGTTGCTTGTGCAGTGTTTTCCTTGCTCATGTGTCACTCCAAAAACATCTCCCTTGATCTCCCTTGGTCTCACTGAAACAAATCCCCTTTCCTGCTTTAGTCCCAGGACATCCCACGCTGTTCCTCAGGGTCAGACAGTTTCTCAGCCTCATCACCACCCTGGGCACAGAAGCTTCAAGCATTGGAGAATCAGACAATGACTGTAACTGAGGAGGAGGCCATTCAACCTGTCATGACTGTGCTGCACTGTCAGATGGTCAGTACTGAGGGAGTTCTGCGCTGTCAAAGGGTCAGTACTGAGGGAGTTCTGCACTGTCAGAGGGTCAGTACTGAGGGAATGCTGCACTGTCAGAGGGTCAGTACTGAGGGAGTACTGCACTGTCAGAGGGTCAGTACTGAGGGAGTGCCGCACAGAGGGTCAGTACTGAGGGAGTGCCACACTGTCAGATGGTCAGTACTGAGGGAGTGCTGCACTGTCAGAGGGTCAGTACTGAGGGAGTGACGTACTGTCAAAGGGTCAGTACTGAGGGAGTGCCACACTGTCACACGGTCAGCACTGAGGGAGTGCAGAGTAAGTTACAGACTTAGCAATAACCACTACAAGAGTAACTTACCCAGCCGTTATCAAGGTGACAGTTCTGGTGGTCATCACACCACTGACTGTCCACACTGCACCACACACACCGGTCCCCACCCCACCACCCAAGTCCTCTCCCCTCTTTCCTCAAGAATGTAACTCTTTCACCTCTCAACTCAATAAGGGAAGATCATTCACTTGTACAGCACCTTTCCCATCTCCAATATAAAATATATTATGTATTGAAACAAAGTCAGGAAATGGTGCAGCCAATTTCTACACAGTAAGCTCACACAGACAAAGTGTGATAATGGCCAAATAATCTAGTTTTACTGATAGTGGTTGAAGGATGAATTCTAGTGCAGGGAACTGAAGAAAATCCACCACTTCTTTTGAATGATAGCACCTGGACCATTTATTTTACACCCAGATTAACACGACATTCCAAACCAGGTAAAATCGGTGAGGCAGACTGGTGTCTGGATATCGATATCTGGTAAAGGCAAGTTTGGGTGATGTGGTGATTGAATCTGCCAATGATCACTTCCCCACCCCACCCTGACCTGCCTGATAATGGAACCGAAAGTGAGGGCAAGCCATGCGTTGGTGGGTCAGTAGCAGGCAGCAACGTGGTAGTGGAGATCTCTCTTGATGCTAGTTGCTGGCATCGACTGGATTGGAAAGAATGATATTCTGAACTTCCAACTTCTTTATTTTTCTATCTTATTCCTGTGACCTATCATGCTGGACTACTTATTTCTTTACTTTATTGTTTATTAATATTGTCTTTACTTCCTAAGAATTTGATCTGAAGTATCTGCACCCTTTGTACCTAAGACAGCGCTGTAGTGCGGTGACTAAACTTTTCACTGCACTCATTTGAGTCCATGTGACAATTAAACTAATTCAATCCAATTCAACCCAATTCAATTCAATTCAATTCAATTCAATTCAATTCAATTCAATTCAATTCAAATCAATTCAATTCAATTGAATCTAATCCTCTCCGAAAATTCCAAGGGTGGACCAACATTTAAAAGCAGCAGAAGACATAAGATACATTCCTCTCAAGGGGCTATTAAGGGTGGATGACTATTTCCTGTGAAAGAATATTGAAAATATAAAGAGTGGAGGGATGAAGTGTTCAAGCAGTGGGATACCACAGAAATGATGGGCTGATTGGTCACCTCACGTACTGTGATCCTCTCTATGAAGGCTGGAGAGGAGAAAGTGAGGACTGCAGATGCTGGAGATCAGAGCTGAAAATGTGTTGCTGGAAAAGCGCAGCAGGTCAGGCAGCATCCAAAGAGCAGGACAATCGACGTTTCGAGCATGAGCCCTTCCTCAGTCATTTGACTGAGGAAGGGCTCGTGGTAACGTCGATTCTCCTGCTCTTTGGATGCTGCCTGACCTGCTGCGCTTTTCCAGCAACACATTTTCAGCTAAGAAGGCTGGAGACACATGTGAAGTAGAATTTACCTACAAAAGCCCCACTGCAGATTATTGAGGCGGGGAGCTGGGAAAGTTACAGAATGTACGAAAATAAAAGAACATCCGAGGTCACATTGTGTGTAACAGCACAGCAGTAGAACAGCATCAAACCATTCATTAGGTATTTACATTCTATTCCACCTACTCAATTCATCTGGAATGGATAAACACTCTGTGCTTCTTCAAATAAATTTGCGACCGCGAGCCACTTTGAATTGAACTCAGTGTGGGTTAAGCAGTTCATTCGGGTAAGTGCCATCTCGTCATCATGTGCAAGAGCTTTGGAAAATCTATTTGGGTAATTTTAAGACAGATTTTCACACGCTGACTTAATCGAGATTGGGGAAACGAGTCATAGGGTGGAAGTCAGTGTTCAACGCTGCATATAAAGTAGAGCTTGTAGAGGGAATAAAACCAATGCTTCAACTGACAGTAAATGCAGCCCAGGGAGGCTGTCTCTTTACAGCTTAAAGACCAGGAGGAATGGGAATATCAGTAGACACTCACACTGCAGCCTGTTCTTAACCATACAATCTTAACTGAGCTTTTTAACCTCAATTCTGTTATTTCCGTTCTCCAGTGGGTGGGAGGGTGGAGCTGATGCAGAGATGAGATCTGCCATGATTCTACTCAATGGTGGAGCAGTCTCAGGAGACTCGTTGCTCTACTCCTATATATTTTATTGACAGTGTGGAAGCAGGCCATTTGACCTATCAAGTCCACACTGACCCTTTGAAGAGCAGCCCGCGAGACCCACAGCCTGACTACATCTCTGTAACTCCCATGGCTAACCCACTTAACCTGCATATTCTTGGACACTACGGGCAATTTAGCATGGCCAATCCACCTGACCTGCACATTTTTGGATTGTGGGAAGAAACCAGAGCAACCGGAGGAAACCCACGCAGACACGGGGAGAATGTGCAAACTCCACACAGATAGTCACCCAAGGGACGAATCAAACCCAGGTCCCTGGTGCTGTGAGGCAGCAGTGCTAACCATTGAGCCACCATGCCACCCCAAGTTCTCCTAGATTGATGTGTGCGGTCCTCAGTCAGAGATTTACTCAGCAACTGAGTATCCTCTGGGCTAGAGAATTTCAAAGATTCACAGTCCTCTGAGTGATTTGAGAAGAAACCCTTGCACAAAAACTCTTATGCCCAGACTCTGATTCTTGACTTCAGACTCTTCAGGAGAAAGTGAGGACTGCAGATGCTGGAGATTAGAGTCGAGAGTGTCATGCTGCAAACGCACAGCAGGTCAGGCAGCATCCGAGGAGCAGGAGAACTGACGTTTCGGGCATAAGTCTGATGAAGGGCTTATGTCTGAAATATCAATTCTCCTGCTCCTCAGATGTTACCTGACCTACTGTGTTTTTCCAGCACCACACTCTCGATTCAGACTCTTCAGCCAAAGTTTGGTGGTTGTTGGTGAGAAATGACCTCTTGGGATTGTGCCTGTCAAGCCATCTGAGAATGTTTTAGCTCACCCTCCCCCCCCCATGCTCCTACATCCCTGAGTATAATGATCTATTGTGTTCAATCTCTTATCATAGAATAAACCTCTCATCGCAGGAATCAGTCCATTGAAACAATCTCACTCCAAGACAAGTTAGGGGCAGCACGGTGGCACAGTGGTTAGCACTGCTGCCTCACAGCGCCTGAGACCCGGGTTCAATTCCCGACTCAGGCGACTGACTGTGTGGAGTTTGCACGTTCTCCCCGTGTCAGCGTGGGTTTCCTCCGGGTGCTCCGGTTTCCTCCCACAGTCCAAAGATGTGCGGGTCAGGTGAATTGGCCATGCTAAATTGCCCGTAGTGTTAGGTAAGGGGTAAATGTAGGGGTATGGGTGGGTTGCGCTTCGGCGGGTCGGTGTGGACTTGTTGGGCCGAAGGGCCTGTTTCCACACTGTAAGTCTAATCTAATTAAAAAAAAAGTTGATCCTTTCTTCGACACAGAGATCAAAATAGAACATATTACATAAAGTATGATCACCCCTTCGTACTCCTTTGTTATAAATGGTCTTAAATTATGTTACATCTGACAGAAATTACATCTTTTCCACCCAACCCTTTTCATTTTCTCAATTCAGCTGCACTCTTCCCTGAGACATTGGGCACTAACTGGGAGAAACAAGAGGCATATTATTAGCTCAACGCTTTCAGTCACCAGGAGGGAACATGTTAATGATGTACAGACTGAGCTCTGGTCATTGGTATCATACATGATGGCCTGGGGGTGTCAGTAATCCATGCACAAAGGGCCACTGGGTCAATCCCTTATCCAGGTCGGGCTCATAAGACAAAGGGAAAAACCAGATTGGCTCTGATTGTGGTGAGCATGGATGGACAGAAGATATTGGGGCAGATAGGACTTGATTTTTTTGAAATGGTCAAGGGATATTCAACAGTGGAGGGGTATGTGAAGGTGAATAATTAATATGTGAATGTGTGGGGAGTGGTAGAATCATCAAAGACTTGTCCATTCTTATTTGCCCTTGTAAGATTAAATGTCAACGGGACAGTCAAGGGCCAGAGGGTGGGAGAAGGCTAAGACTTGGGTGAGAGATATGGACTGAGTGAAGGACATGGGTTCAATAATGGGTGTGGGGTGAGTGAGGGGTACAGGGTGGGTGAGGGGGATGGGAGAGTGAGGGATATTGAGTAAGTGATGAAGATGGGGAGGGTGAGGGGTATGATGTGGGTGAGTACATTAGAGAGGGCAAGATCGATGGGGTAGCTGAAGGGATGGGGAGGGTAAGCAGGGTGGGGAGGGTGGGGGAGATGGTGTGGTTGAGTGGATGGAGAGGATGAGGGGTATAGGTTGGGTGAGGGGGATGGGAGTGTGAGGGGGATGGGATGTGTGAGGGGAATGGGGAGGATGGGGGGATTGGGAGAGTGGGCAGAATGAGAAGAGTTGGGAGGATGGGGAGGCTGAGGGTGTTGGGTGGGTGAGGGTATTAGGAGGGTAGGCAAATTGAGTAGGGTGAGGGGATGGGGGAGTGTGAGAATACGGAGGGCATGGGAGATAGGAAGGGTGAAGGATATGGGGAGGGTGACGGTAAAGGAACGGTGAGGGGACATTGAGGGTGATGGGGAGGGGGAGGGTGAGAGGGATGGGGAGGGTTGGGGGATGGGGAAGGTGAGGGAGATGGGGAGGGTGACGGGGTGGGGAAGGTGAGGGCTATTGGGAGGGTGAGGGAAAAGGAACGGTGGGGGGATATTGAGAGTGAGAGGGAGGGGGAGGGGAGGAGATGAGGTGGGTGAGGGGGCGGGGGAGGGTGAAGGGGATGGGGAAGGTGAGGGCTCCAGGGAGGGTGAGGGCTCTGAGGGGGGTGAGGGGCATGGGGAGGACGAGGACATGGGGTGAGTGAGGGGATGGCAAGGGTGAGGGGGATGGAGTGAGTGAGGGGTAAGGAGTGAGGTTTATAGGGTTGGCCAGAAGTATTCAAGAGTTAAAAATTGAGATGTTCGCATGTTGTGCCTAAATAACGTGTTAAATAATTTTGTCGCCACATTAAAAACACCAATTTCTTTAACAGAGACTTCATCATGTTAAATAAATATTTGAAACTGAAAAGCGATAATTAATATTTAACTCCCATTTAACCTATTGCTTGGCTTTTCAAATATTAAAACTAGATTTGTAAACTCAATGTACTGGAGTCTTACACAGTTCCAATAACTGTCACCTTCAATTTTTTATCCTTTGTTCATCGTTCACTTGGCAATGTCCAAGTAAAGGTCCTTCCTCACAATCAGTTGTCAACTGTGCCCCGCTGCACTTTTTTCTTATATTTCAACAGCTTCATTCTTTCATCTCAAATTTAATCTTTCAAAAGCCACTGATATCCTCTCGTGAATTAATTTCCTCAACACGGCTGACAATAGCAACGAGATAGTAAGGTGATGAGCTGCAGTTGACGGCAATGTATTTTTATGACCTGGAGCTGAGCTCTGTAAGGAGAAGGTAGCTCTCGCTGCTTTCACTGTTTCCAGCTAAGATTGCAAAGTGTGGCAGATCCATTCACTGGAAGTGTCCAGATCCACATCCACCAAACGCTCTCACAAGGTCACAAGAAATGGGAGCAGGTTCAGACCATTTGGCCCACTGAACCAACTGGAACATAAACTAAGAAGTTATTTGTTTGATTTTGATTCCAGAAGAGCGAGGAAGAGACAAGAGTCCGTATTCCAGTGAAGCTCTTACCTCATCGAATTAATCAACAACAGCTTACATCAACTTAAACAAACACTGGAATTGCTGGAAAAACTCATCAGGTTTAGCAGCATCTGCAGAGAGAAAGCTGAGTTAATGTTTCAGGTCCAGTGATCTTACTTCAGAACGGCCACATCCTTAGATCCACACTCAGTGCCATGCATCACCGTACACACACTCTTCACCTCTCTTTCTCCTTTGAAAAAAGTGAGGACTGCAGATGCTGGAGATCAGAGTCAAGACTAGAGTGATGCTGGAAAAGCACAGCAGGTCAGGCAACATCAGAGGAGCAGGAAAATCGCCATTTTGGGCAAAAGCCCTTCACCACTCTAATCTTGACTTCAGCCTCTCTTTCTCCATCAGTGCTACCTCATGCTGGCTCAGAGCTACCCTGCTCAAGTTCCATTTCATCCTCTGGCTCATTTGACCATTCCATAAGAAAATTCCAATTTTCTTTTCCTTTCTGGCATCAAGGGAAACAAGTTCTGAAGAAGTGTCACTGGACCCAAAACATGAACCCTGGTTTCTTCCCACAGATGCTGCCATACCTGCTGAGTTTCTCCAGCAATTTGCCTTTGTTTCAGATTTCCAGCATCCTCAATCACGGAGTCATAGAGTCACGGTATCATACAGAAACAGACCCTTCAGTCCAACTCGTCCATGCCAATTAGACATCCTAAAGTAATCGAGTCCCATTAGCCAGCACTTGGCCCATATCCCTCTAAACCCTTCCTAAGCAAATACCCATCCTGATGCCTTTTAAATGCTGTAATTGTACCGGCCGCCACCACTTCCTCTGGCAGCTCATTCCATACACGTACCACCCTCTGTGTGAAAAAGTTGCCCCTTAGGTCTCTTTTATATCTTTCCCCTCTCACTTTAAACGTATGGCCTCTAGTTTTGGACTCCCCCACCCCAGGGAAAAGACTTTGTCTATTTACTGTAGCCATGCCCCTCACGATTTTATAAACCTCTATAAGGTTACCCCTCAGCCTTTGATACTCCAAGGAAAAAGGCCCTACCCATCTCAGCCTCTCCCTATAGCTCAAACCCTCCTGTCCTGGCAACATCCTTGTAAATCTTTTCTGCACCCTCTCAAATTTAACAACATCCTTCCTAAAGGAGGGTGACTGGAATTGTCCACAATATTCCAAAAGTGGCTTTGCCAATGCCCTGTACAGCTGTAACATGACCTCCCAACTCCTATACTCAATATTCTGGCCAATGAAGGCAAGTTCTTTGGTTTCTTCATTTAATCGACAACTTACATTGATGTGGCACCTCCAGCAAGACAAAACATTCAAAGTTTGCTTCACTGGAGTGTCATTAAGGACAATCAGATCAGGAGATATTAGAAAATTAGATATACGATCAGCCAAAGAACATTTTAATGAGCATCTCAAAGGAGCCAAGAGAAGGACAAGGAAGGATGAGCTTATCTAAGATGTAGTCAGTAAGAGAACATTTTAATCGACACATTTTCTCGACAGGGAGACAATCAGGGTTGGTTGATCTCCAAGTACTTTCTCTGGTCTTAGAGTTGGTGTGCAGTATGTTCCAAACCTGCTGCATTTGTAAAGAGGGACCATGATGACACTTTAATTCCATCAGCCTGCACCATCACATTCATGAACCACTTTCTCCATTGGGATTGAAATGTTCTCCATTGGGAGAAAGTGAGGACTGCAAATACTGGAGATCAGAGTTGAGAGTGTGGTGCTGGAAAAGCGTAGCAGGTCAGGCAGCATCTGAGGAGCAGGAGAATCGACATTTTGGGCATAAGCCCTTCCTGATGAAGGGTTTCCCGAAACGTCGATTCTCCCACTTTCCCCATTGTCTATCTTCTGTTGCCTATAACTTAGCTCTTCCCTGTCACCTGTGGGAAATGTACAGATTCTTCAATCTTTCTCTTCACGGGCTGCTCTATCATGTTTCTCTTTTCAATCTAGGGTTCAAAAATCAGACCTCAAAACACCTTGAATCACCTCCACGACCACAGGACATAGGTATAGGTGAGAGAGGTCATTCAGCCTCTGATAACGTAACCACATTCATTAACATCCACTCCCTCCACCACTGATGCTCATTAGTTGCATTGTGTACCATCTACAAGATGGGCTGAAGAAATGAATCAAGGCTGCTTCAACAGCATCTTCTAAACCCACATCTTGCAGTTAGGAAGACAAGGACAGCAGATGTATGAGAGCACCACCCCACTCAAGTTCCTCTCCAAGACACTCACCATCCTGGCTTGAAAATATATCGCCATTCCTTCAGTGTCGCTGGGTCTTCATCATAGAATTTCCTCCCTAAGGGCATTGTGGGTCAACCCAGAGCACACGGACTGCAGCGGTTCAAGAAGGCAGCTCACCACCATCTCCTCAAAGAGGCAATAAATGCTGTGCCCAGCCAGTGATATCCACATCCCATGGACAAGTAACGGAAAAACTGTAGCCAAAGAATCACTGCAAAATGAATTTGAATTGTCTGCATGGTTAGCCACTGAGATTCCCGGATATATACCTCTCTTTCCTGCGGCTGGAAACCACTGGAAGAGGTGGCAGGTGATGGGAAGCGGCACCATCTTTAATCGAAACCATGACCTTTGCATTCCTAAAATCAGTCATTGGAATCTCAACCCCAAATATTCACCAGAGATCTTCACTTCCTGGAATGCTCAGTCTCAACCCAGCACAAGATTTTTGTTTTTAATCCAGAGCACCTTTTCAAATTTCAGCTGAAGTAGGTAAGTGGAGCTTCAGTTTGACTTCTTAACTGATGAGAACCTTGTTCACTAGCTTACTTAAGAAGGCCACGTACCCCCTTGGAAATTGAGATCCATAATGGGGGAGAGGGCCCATGTGGTCTGGGTGAACAGTCACTGACACGGGATGACAATCCCAACAGACAAAGGGAAAGTGAGGACTGCAGATGCTGGAGATTAGAGTCAGGATTAGAGCGGTGCTGGAAAAGCACAGCTGAGGAACAGGAAAATCGACGTTTTGGACAGAATTCCTGATGAAGGGCTCCTGTCTGAAACGTCGATTTTCCTGCTCCTCGGATGCTGCCTGACCTGCTGTGCTTTTCCAGACCACTCTAATCCCAATAGACAGGCAAAGCGAGCATAAGGGTTTGCTTCTCAAGGGTTAGAATTGAAAAGCAAGTTAGAGCATGGGGTAGATTGTACTTGGAGTACTGTGAGCAGGTTATAAAAGGATCCAGAGAGACAGGAGAAGTTGCAAAAGAAATTTACAGGAATGGTATCGTATTCGGCGTCTCCAATAATTCCCTCAGTGCATCGTTCTTTAATCAGCCATGATCCCACTAAATGGTGGAGCAAGATCCAGAGGCAGAGAGGACTAGGCTGTTCCTGTTTCTTGTGGTCTACGGGCCTCAGGACTGACAAAAAGGTTGAACATATTTTCCTTCAATTTCCACATTGTGAGTACATCTAAAGAAAGGTTGAATGGGTTCGATCTTGCCATGATGAAAGCATTTTCATAGTGCATACACTGAACCTATAGCACAAAGAAACAGGCAATCGACCCAACTGCTCTCTGCAGGATTTCATGAGCCAACTCCACATTGTTGTTCATCACACTCTATCAGCAATTCCTTCTAATCATTTATCACTCATCACCGCTTCTCTAGTTATCCTTCAATATATCAATATTAGTCTCGGCAATTACTCATTGTGGTCGAAAATTTCATATTGTAACAATTAAAGTCGTTTCTCCTGAATTTCTTATTGAACTTGTTAATGACTGTCTTATTAGTGCCTGATCTAGTTGCAGATTCCCCATATTTGGAAAAATTTTCTCTACCTCATTAGCCAGCAGGACTGACATACGAAGAGTGACTAGGGATCCATTAGGATCATATTTAGTGGAGTCTAGAGGATTGAAGGGTGGATCTCTGAGAAACTTACATGATCCTAACAGGGCTGGACAGGGCGAATGCAAAAAGAATGTTCCCAATGGCCAGTGCGTCTAAAGCCAGGGGTGACAATTTAAGGATACGCCGTAGGCACTGGGATGAGGAGAAATGTCTTCACCCAGAGAGTGGGGACCCTGTGGAATTCTCTGCCACAGAAAGCATTGAGACCAAAACATTGAATGCTTTTTTCAAGAAGGCTAAAGGATATGGGGGAGAAAGCAGGAATGAGGGACTGAGTAGGATGATGAGCCATAACCATATTGAATGGTGGAGCAGGCTCGAAGGCCCTACTCTTCATAGATACCCTAGAGTGAAGGAAGAGGTCATTCAGCCCATCAAGAATGAGTGACCCTCTGAAGAGTATCCCACCCAGTCTCCATAACCCCACAATTACCATTGCTAAACCACATCCCTGGACACTATGGGGAAACTTTTAAGCCTAATCAAACTACCTAACATGCACATCTTTGAAGTATGGGAGGAAACTGGAGTACCTGGCAGAAACCCACACAACACACAGGGAGAACGTGTCAACTTCACACAGACAGTCACCCAAGGCTGGAATCGAACCCATGCCTTTGGCACTGTGAGGTAGCAGTGTTAGCCACTGTGCCAGGCATACCCTTGCTCCTATTGTCAATGGCCCTATCCTTTCAATCCTTTTCATAAACTTTGTCAAGTCAGCCATCAAACTTCTCTGTTCGAGGGAATCAGCTCCAAGTCCATTAATGTTTCCTGAAATTTGTAATTTCTCAAATACGGGATTGTCATCCCGTGTCAGTGACTGTTCACCCAGACCGCATGGGCCCTCTCCCCCATTTCCAAGGGGTTGTGTGGCCTCCTTAAGTAAGTTAATGAACAGGGTTCTAATTAATACACATGGATTGTAGGAGAAATGGAGAATGTATCTACATTCTTCCAGATGAACTATGCAAAATGTATCAATGCTTTCACCCAATTCATCGATTTAATCCAGCATCCTTGGTTGGAAAGACCACAAAAATGGTTGTGACTGAATTTGATTTATCAGTCAAATTTACTTTAATCTAATTTGTTTTCCAATCTACCACCTTCTGGCCATTCACATCTCAAGCCATGTCTGGTCATTTTTTTCTCTGCAAAAGCTAACAAGAGCAGATGCCAGGACAATGGCATTTGTTCATTCAGTGGCTAATGGGAAAATGGGTTGGATTGAGTTGGTGACTTTTAATGGTCCACTGCTTCTTACAGGTTTCTCATCGAAACATCAAAAAGTCTCAGCCAATTGGCCCATTGAGCCTTCTCTGCCATTCAATTAGATGGATCAACTCTTCAACATTTGTGCTATTTTTCCATTCTATCCCTGTATCCTTTTATACTTTGAATATCGATAAACCTATCAATCTCTGTCTCTTCAATTACCTCTCCCATCTTTCTGGAAGTCAGTGATTTTTACAAGGTCGCAGCTTTGAGGCTTACCAAAGGGGACATTCTTCAACTTGAAGTTCGAGTGTTGAGTGCCAAACAGTGTTCCGTTGTGGTAATACCATGATGACTCACATATGTGACTTCTTTCCCAGTGTCCTGAATCTTGAGACGAGCCAACTATTCAACTATCCAGAGCACTACATGTGATCTCAAAAAGCAGGACACATCCAATTCAACCTATCACTGCCTCCATCCCCATTCCCAGTCATCAGTAGAGATGGAAAGTGTCATTAACCGTGTGCTCACTCAAGTGGCACTTGCTCAGCAACAAACTTCTCACTGACACTCAGTTTGATTTCTGCCATGGCCATTCAGCTCCAGACCTCATTGCAGTGTTGGCCCAAGTGTGCACAAAAGAGCTGAGTTCCAGAGGTGAGGTGAGAGTGATTGCCCTTGATATCAAAGCTACGTTTGACCAAGTATGACATCAAGGAAGCGTGGCATCATTGAAGTTAATGGGAATCAAGGGGACAACCAGCTTTGGAATCATATTGAGCACAGAGGAACATGGTTGTGGTTCTTGAATTCCAAACAACTTAGCCCCAGAACAATATTCCAGGAGTTCCTCAGGATACTGTCATGCATCCTTTCTTACTTAAGCTGCTTCATCAATGACTTGTCAAAGGCTGTTCTGAAATACAGTTGTGCGCTGGGTCGGAGGTTTATTCTCGCAGTGTTTCTGATTTCTCTATCGTTTAAAACATTAAGGGGCGATCTGATCGAAATCTTTACAAGATTACCTTTAAAAATCAGAGTTCATAAATTGGTTAGAGATCCTAGAACTAGTCTAAAAATTGGGGCCAGACCATTCATGAGAGATGTTAGGAAGCACTTCCAAACACAAAGAGTGGGAGATGTTTGGAACTCTCTTCCACATATGACAGTGGATGCTGGATCAGTTGTTAATTTTCAATCTGAGACACATAATGTTTTGTTAAGGAGAGGTATGATGGGATATGGGGCCAAAGGTAGGTATATGGAGTTAGGCCACTGACCAGCCATGAACTCATTGAATGGCAGAACAGGCTCGAGGGGCTGAATGGTCTACTCCTGTTCCTTTGATCTTATGTTCCTATGTCCTCCTGATTATTGAGACTCAGGTTTAAATGCCCATCTACACTTCCACTGGCTTACAGCAGCTGATTAAACACAGGAACTTCATGGTAGCTCTTGGGATGAAGGAGTTCAGTCAGATGGAGAGACGGGAAGAATTGGGGTTATTGTCCTTGGAACAGGGAAACCTTGATGAAGGTTTTCAAAACAATGAAAGGATTTGGCATGGAACGAGAAGGTGATGTTTCCCCCGAGAGGACAGTCAATTACGGGAGGACACAGTTTGGATGTGGAGTGACAGAAGAGCCATTGAGGAGAGAAAAGGAGGGTTTTATTAATGCGGCGAACTGTTGCAAGCCGGAAAGATGACAGAAGCAGTTTGAAGCATAACTTTTTCAAGAGAGTCAGATAAATCGTTTGCAGATTGAACGAAACATGGGGCTTAGGAGAGAGAGCAGGAGAGTGGAACTAATTGGATGGTTCTTTCAAAGAGACAATACAGGCAAGCTGGGCTAAATGGTCTCATTCTGTATTGAATGAATTTTTGGAGCACGTGATTTTGATTCCTTCTTTTAGCAGACCCACATTTTAATCATTTTTTTATGCCTGCTAACATGAAAGGCTGTTTTCAAAATTCAAGAGACATAGATCTTTGATCTTGAATGTTGCAGTAAAACAAGGCAGCTTGATCATGCAGATATGGTAATGCACTTATTACAGATTTTCTAAATCAATGAAACCACTCTTTCCAATTTGACTCTACAGAGCACACTTTGTTCAATGGCGTGACAACCTGGATAACATCTGACTAAGTTAAGGCTGTGAAGAGTTAGACAGCAATGGTGGTGAGGTACTAATGTCGCGGGATTGGTAATTCCGAGGCTGAAGTTTATGCTCTTGGGATGTGGATTAAAATCAAATCATGGCAACTCATGGAGTTTACATTCAAGTGACTAATCTCAAACAATGATGACAAAACTGTCATCTGGTTCAGCAGTGCGCTGTAGGGAAGGAACTCAACTTTCCTTACCCAGTCTGGCCTACATGTGACTCCAGACCCAAGCCTCCTCTGCCATTCAATGTGATCATGGATCATCATCCAATTCCATACCCTATATCAGCTTTCTCCTCAATCCCTTCGCCCCATGAACTATATCAAGCTCCTGTTTTGCTTTCAACCACTTTCTATGGCAGAGAATTCCACAGGCTCACATCTCCCTGGGTGAAGAAATTTCTCCTCATCTCCTGCCTTGTATCCTTAGACTGTGACCCCCTGGTTCTGGATTCCCTGGTCATCAGGAACAGCCATCCTGCATTCCCCTGTCTAGTTCTGTTAGAATGTCATAGGTTTCCCAATTCAGGAACTTATATCTTGCATTGAACACATTACTCACATCTTTCCACACTTTTTGTAGGCCTGGATTCATCCCCTCATTTGGCGGTTCATTAATTTTATCGGCAACCGTCTGCTCCTGCTCTCACACTTGCCCCATCTCATTCCCTCCCCAGCGCACCAGAATTGATTCCCTTGACCCTGCTCCACCTCAGTGTTTGAGGTCAGTGTAGGCAGAGCTCAGAAACATCTCAATAATGTGAAGACACTGTGGCACATCCCAACTGGTCCATGTTGGTGTTTGTGCTCCACATGACCCTCCTTCCACTTGACTTTATCAAATCCCATCAATATATCATTCTGCTCTTTCAAACTAAAACCTTTAAAAAGCTGAGACAGCCCAAGTTCTGTCATGGTAACAGAATCTGTTGGGGAGACTTTCAGACTGTCTTATATTTGGTCTACAGCATGATCATGTGACCTGTTTTGATTAGGTTCAGATCAGAAGTGAAGCCTCAGTCCCCAACTGTCTCCATTCACTTCATGTGCCAACCTTTATTCAGGGGTAACACCCTCACCCAAATTGTTACAGGTTTGTACCTCACCTTAATCCTGGCTGAGTCATCCAGTGCAGTACTGAACGAGTGCTGCACTATTCAGGATGCTGCCGCTCAGGTGAAAAGTTAAATCCTAGCTGCCTAGCTATCCCTCTAGTGGACGTGAAAGATCCCAATACTCCCATTCAAAGATGAGCAAGGGAGCTTTCTCTATTGTCTGGGTTAATATTCATCACTTCACCCACATGGCTAGAGCACTTCGGCTGATG
The DNA here is from genome assembly GCF_020745735.1 of Hemiscyllium ocellatum. Taxonomy (NCBI): domain Eukaryota; kingdom Metazoa; phylum Chordata; class Chondrichthyes; order Orectolobiformes; family Hemiscylliidae; genus Hemiscyllium; species Hemiscyllium ocellatum. Next base: position 96,367,067 of record NC_083412.1, on the reverse strand, counting down.
CCTTGCCTCATTATTGTTTCTGGGATCTGCCTGTGTGCAGACTGGCTGCTGTATTTTTCAACATGACCTGAGTACATGTCAAATGCACTCCAGTAGCTGGGACGAGTTTTTACATATCATGAAGTGGAGGGCACTATCACCATCTAAAACTTCTGTCTTTGATTCCCCATCTTCCTACCTCAGGCGACTGACTGTGTGGAGTTTGCACGTTCTCCTCGTGTCTGCGTGGGTTTCCTCCGGGTTTCCTCCCACAGTCCAAAGATGTGCGGGTCAGGTGAATTGGCCATGCTAAATTGCCCGTAGTGTTAGGTAAGGGGTATATGTAGGGGTATGGGTGGGTTGCGCTTCGGCGGATCAGTGTGGACTTGTTGGGCCGAAGGGCCTGTTTCCACACTGTAAGTAATCTAATCTAATCTAATCTTCAGAAAGAACAGATTCCAGCACCAAGAGCCACCTTGTTCAAAGGAACGAATACTTACAAATATGTACAGACAAGGTGCAACAGAGCGAACTGCCTTTGCCACATTTGTTCAATTAAATCTCAGGTCCTATCGAGTGTTGAAGATAAATGTTACACAGATGGAGAGGTGCTCTGGGGCATTTGTTGGGCCCAAGCAATTGTACTCAATTGTAAAAGATTTCTCCAGTTCTTGCAGATTTTCAGTGCTTGACACGGTGTTACAAACACACCATCACAGGTTTTCAGGATGGGGAAATCTCGCCTGCTGTACACGTTCTATTTTTAAAAGCCTAATGCACCAAGCAGCATCTGATATAATTATACGTTAGAGTTACAGCATTGTCATTTAGATGTTTTCTAAAGCAAATACGCTGAGAGCAGGAAAAGGATCTTGTTAATTGTCCCTATTTACTGGAATTCAAGTTCTCGCTCCACAGAATCCTACCTTATCTCTGTCTCGAATAAGACCATAAGAGTGAGTTGTAGAAATCAAGCTCTCCCTATTCACCTCTACTTCCAACCCCAGAAACCAGAAGGTCACGCAGTATTATCGGGTCATACATACAACATTAATTTTGTTTTGCTTTCGCGGGATGTATGTGCTGCAAGACAAGGGCAGTATTTGTCACTTAACCATAACTGCCCTTGAATTCAGGGCTTGCTTAGCCTACTAGGAACATAAGAGCTAGCAGCAGGTGTAGGCCATTCAGCCCCTTGAGCCTTCTCCGCCGTTCAATATGATCATGGCTGATCTCATCTCAGTGTTGAGAGTGTGGTGCTGGAAAAGCACTGCAGGTCAGACAGCATCTGAGGAGCAGGACAGTCCACATTTTGGGCATAAGCCCTTCATCGGACTGTCCTGTTCAAGTCTAAACTGAGTTGGTCTGAATGTGGTTTGGAGTCCATGCAGGATCAGTCGGTCCCATAGGCAGGCGCTGAGGAAGGAGATGTGACTGTGGTAACAATTCTACTTCAGGAAGTGGCTGAAGAGCTTCAGTTCAGAGGAGATGACCTGGAGGGTGCAGTGAGAGAGACTCACTGAGATCCTTGTGGAGGGAGGAGGAGAACTTCCTCAAGGTAGACATCCTTGGAAGAGGCTTCGCAGTTAAAGTTAAAATCAACTAGGAGAAAGTGAGGACTGCTAGGAGGTGTGTGAAGTACCCGCGGGCTGAAACTCATGGAAGGTGACTGGGAGCTGGGTTATATGTTGAGTGCTGTTCACTGCTGTATGCTGTTTTCAGTTATGCTGTATTTTATACACGGTCTTGCTTGTGACGTGTAAGTGTTTGTAACTGTATACAGTGGGTTTTTGCTGACTCGTTAACTCCGCCCTCAGGGGCTGTAATGTACTCTTCTATGTACTTAGGTCATGATGGTCCCTTTTTGAGAGAACAGTGACCTGTGTACAAACTTTGTATGGTCTCCAATATTGTTGTTGATTCTGTTGAGATTTGGGGCGCCTTGTACATAGGTCCCTATTTCTTTGGTATATTGTATTTGTTGAAAATGTGTTGCTGGTTAAAGCACAGCAGGTTCGGCAGCATCGAAGGAATAGGAAATTCGACGTTTCGGGCATAAGCACTTCATCAGGAATGAGGAGAGTGTGTCCAGCAGGCTAAGATAAAAGGTAGGGAGGAGGGACTTGGGGGAGGGGCGATGGAGATGTGATAGGTAGAAGGAGGTCAAGGTGAGGGTGATAGGCCGGAGTGGGGTGGGGGCGGAGAGGTCAGGAAGAAGATTGCAGGTTAGGAGGGTGGTGCTGAGTTGAGGGAACCGACTGAGACAAGGTGGGGGGAGGGGAAATGAGGAAACTGGAGAAATCTGAGTTCATTCCTTGTGGTTAGAGGGTTCCCAGGTGGAAGATGAGGCGCTCCTCCTCCAGCCGTCGTGTTGTTATGTTCTGCTGGTGGAGGAGTCCAAGGACCTGCATGTCCTCGGTGGAGTGGGAGGGAGAGTTAAAGTGTTGAGCCACGGGGTGGTTGGGTTGGTTGGTCCGGGCATCCCAGAGGTGTTCTCTGAAGCGTCCCGCAAGTAACCACCCCGTGGCTCAACACTTTAACTCTAACCACACCTCCTCCCTCACTTCCCTCCAAGGCCCCAAGGGATCATTCCATATCCGCCACAAGTTCACCTGTACCTCTACACACATCATCTATTGCATCCGCTGCACCCGATGTGGCCTCCTCTATATTGGGGAGACGGGCCGCTTACTTGTGGAATGCTTCAGAGAACACGTCTGGGACGCCCGGACCAACCAACCCAACCACCCCGTGGCTCAACACTTTAACTCTACTCCCTCTATATTGTATTTGTTGTTGTGTATTGTCTTTTGCACGAGTGTAAATTAAAATAAAACCAGGAGATGAGAATCTCCTCAGTGGTGAATGAACCCTGAGCTGGCTGGCTCCAGCCACTGTACTGTGCACCAGTAAATAAAGGGTGACTTGGTGACATGGCCCAGCCTCTGCAGTTATTTCAGCAACATTGCTAATGTAAAACGTTATCACTATGTCAGAAGTCACACAACATGAGGTAATGGGCCAACAGGTTTATGTGAAATCACAAGCTTTCAAAGCGCTGCTTCTTCAGCAGGAGTGACTTCGGACTTTGTCCGCCCCCCAGTCCATCACCGGTACCTCCAGGTCATCACTACTGGTATGCCACTATTTCCCCTACAAAATAGGTAGAAGTTGTCATCAGAATACACAAAACTTGGTCCCCATTGTGCCAGCTTTCACAGGTTTTTGTCAAAGTTATTGAAAGTTATTAATGCTCAGGGAAGAGGCTGTGGCCAGGATTTTACTGCAGATCAGAGGCTTACAGTGCAGGACTCAAATCTGCCTCTACTCAGCTCAGTAGGTGGTACACTCTCCCCAGGTCAAACAAGTACAGGGAATACTGGAAAAGCTCAGCAGGTCTGGCAGCATCTGTGGAGAGAGAAACAGTCTTAATGTTGGGGAGGCAATCTCAAGACTGCCTCCAGGATCCTGCTCTATGCAATAATAAAACACAAGTCATACCTAGACATGCGTAACAATTACCAAATCCAAGTGAATGGAAATAAACTCTGTTGACACAGTGACATATATATCTGTCAGCTTAAAATGTTTACATTGAGCTTAATACCTTACTTTCAAGTTTTTATCATTATTACTACCCTGACCTTCAGTAAACAAACTTTGTATAATTCTGTTCTCCACATTACATGTTAAAAGAAGAGTGAGGTTTGCAAGGGCGAGACCAGAAGTGACCAAAGGTGAAAAAAATGATATAATGAAGAAAGATACGCAGCAAACAAACAGCCTGTTGAGCAGGTGTTTAGGCTCTGTAGAGGAGATCGGTTAGCTCAGTTGGTTGAATGGCTGGTTTGCATTGCAGAGATTCATTTCCCACACTGAGGTTACCACGGAAGTGCAGCCATCTTAACCTCTCCCGCTGCCGAATGTTCAGTGACCCTCAGGCTAAACCACCACCAGTCATCTCTCTCTACCTGAAAGAGTAGGACAACGTTGACTCGACCTCTTGGCTCCACATTCCATTACATCTACTGTGTATTATTTTGTGGACCTCAGCAAATCAGATCTCACTTGAAGGTTAAGACAGCTAAATCACATAATTCGTGCAAAAGAAGGCTATTCAGCCCGTCACGTTTGCACTGGCTCTATTATCTAGTGCCAGACTCCTCCTTTTCCCATCATAAAGGTGCCACTCCAGCATAAGAGAACCTGTCTGACTCTCTGCTCACTCAGCCAATCAGGTAGCAGCTAGCAAGCCAGTCGACTGTGCATGCAATATATTGGTAATCTAGGTAAGCATTGTAACCTAGACCTCATATATAAGTCTGAGATATCATATTGGTATACATTGCCTGTTGCTAATAAACTCCCAGATATCTATCTCAATAAAAGCTCAGGTCTTTTGTGTATGTGTTACATGAGCTAACATAGAAAAAAGTACAAATCACACCACTTTCAGCAGGTCTTTTTATTACCCTGTTTTGCTCATGTATTCATCTAGTGGAAGAACTAACCTCAGAAACACCACTATTACCTCCATAGCCAAGGAAAATGAATTAAATTGTTTGGATCACTGCACTGAGAAAGAAACACAATCAGCCCTTAGTACACTACTGCACAGTGCCTGTCTGATCCATTCGCTCAAACATTATCAACAATCTGACCTTATGGGCCCAAATTGATTGTTTTTCAATTGAAACTCCACATGGAGATGCATGTGATATTCTCCCTGGACTGTTCAACAGTTCAGGCTCTTAATTGTCTTGTTAACCCTTTCTTCCATCTCCTGATTTGAGGATATTCTCATTCGGAACTAAAAACTCCAGTACCATATTTAATTTGTTTCTGAGACACATGGAGTTTTATTACTGTTCATGCCCAGAAATGTAACAGCCAGTGACAAGCCCATAATGGTTCACCAGACCAATACAAGCCAAGGAACAACTATATTTATGTAGCACCTTAAATGCACTAGATTCTAACAAAGTTATAAAATGGAATTTAAAGGATAGGAGTAGCATATTCAGCCCATCCTGAAGAGTCACGGTATTAAGACTTCACACAAGCCTTCTCGGAGTCCACCTCATCTCACACAATCAGAATAAATTTTCACTTTTGGCTCCCTCGTATTTACCCAGCTTCCCCCTTGGATGTATCTGTAACATTCACTGGAGCCATTCCTTTTAGAAGCATTCTTGCCACTCTCTGAGTAAGGAGATTTATTTTAAATTTCTTGAATCCAATGTTAACCCATTCAAAACCCACCCACTCAAGCAGATCGTGACCTTTCTTAGCAACTACTTTGCCTTTATGATCTGCCCACAAGTGGGAACATCGATGTGACATCAACTCGATCACATCCTTTCATAGTCTTAAAGACCTGAAACAGGTAATACCTCAGTCTTTCCAAGAGCTAAGATGTATGGCCAAAACACCATCAGATATAGGAACAGAACAAGGCCATTTGGCCCATCGAGTCTGCTCTGCCATTCGATCATGGCTGACATGTTTCTCAACCCACTGTCCTGCCTTCTCCCCAGAACCCTTGATCCCTTAGCAATGAAGAACCTCTCTAACTCTGTCTGAAATACACTCAATGACTTGGTCTCCATCGTCCTCTGCGGCAATGGGTTTCACGGATTCCCCACCTTCTGGCTGAAGAAATTCCTCCTCATCTTAGTTCTGAAGGGTCATCCCTTCACTCCGAGGCTATGCCCTCAATTCTTCTTGATTAGTCTCATCTTACTTGGTCATTCTGCTGTGTTTCCAACTAAAAATAAATCTGCATCTTCTCTGATACCTCCTTATAACAAGGAGCCTGGGGATTGCACGAGTTTCTGCGGTTTGTGTCCCTATGTGTCCTGCTGCCCATTCAACCCACGCTGATAACTGCAAAATGGTGAAAATCTGAAACAAAAACTGACAATGCTGGAGAAACTCAGCAGCTCTGGCAGCACCTGTGGTGAGAAAAAGCAGAGTTAATATTTCGAGTCTGATGAGACTCATCTTCAGAACCAGAGTAAAAAAGGTCTTACCAGACTCGATACGTTAGCTCTGTTTCTCTCTCCACAGATGCTGCCAGATCTGCTGAGTTTCTCCAGCATTCTTGGTATTTGTTTCAGCAAACCATGCTAATGCTCTTTTCCAAGGGATAGATTTATCATCCGCGAGTTTTGAGAAGATTTGTAGCTAAGGTTGAGGTTCTGGATGTAGGTTGCTCACTGAGCTGGAAGGTTCATTTTCAGATGTTTTGTCCCCATATGAGGTCACATCTTCAGTGAGCCTCCAGATGAAGCTTCATCTGGGGATGTTACCTAGTATAGCAAGGAAACATCTGAAAAAGAACCTTCCAGCTCAGCGAGCAAACCTACATCCATAGATTTAATATCTTTGTTTGTAGGATTTTGCTGCATGGTGGCACAGTGGTTAGCACTGCTGCCTCACAGCGCCAGGGACCTGGGTTCAATTCCCACCTCAGGCAACTGTCTGTGTTGAGTTTGCACATTCTCCCCGTGTCTGCATGGGTTTCCTCCGTGTGCTCTGGTTTCCTCCCACAGTCCAAAAATATGCAGGTTAGGTGAATTGGCCATGCTAAACTGCCTGTAGTGTTAGGTGAAGGGGTAAATGTAGGGGAATGGGTCTGGATAGGTTGCTCTTCGGATGTTCGGTGTGTACTTGTTGGACCGAAGGGCCTGTTTCCATACTGTAAGTAATCTAATCTAATCTAATCATATTAAATCCACCATTCTTACACAACAACAGTGACTGCATTTCAGAACATTTTGAATGGGAGGAAAGCACAGTGGCCGGTGATGGCGTTACAGTAATGCACGTTATTTCCCTCTTTTGGGTGATGTTTTGGAGGGGTGCATAGGGTGGGATGGGGAGGGTGTTCTCAGGGATAGGTAGTACTGGGAGATGGCAGTCAGCAGGAAGGGAGGAGCAGAAGTGTGATTGATTTTGGTTAGGGATAAAACCGAGGAAGCACGCCTGATAAATCGAGAAGAGAAACAGGGGAGTCTGTTTCATTATTCATCTCACCCTGACGGAGAGGGAGAGCAGGCCTATCACGATAAATGAGAATTACAAAACTGCGCCCTGGAACATGGGATTCACTCAGCCTTCTCAATGCAAATGCTAATTCACGGTGATTAATCCCTTGTTCTTTTCTGTCAACACGAATATTAAACAACTTTCTCTCCTGTGTCATTGTCTACTTGTAAATCCTTTGTTTAAAGCCTTCTTCCTGGGAATACACCTACCAAACCTGACATGCTACATGACTCGATTAGGGAGCCTTTGCAAGTGCAGCTTCTTTACGAGAGGGTTCTGACTGTGAACATGATGAAGGCAGAGGCAGGAGCATTTCAGCCCTATCCCGACAGAGCCTGGGCCCAAAAACACTGTTGGAAGCAGGTACATGGCCTATGCTGTCCCTGTCCTGGCAGGGTTTGATGGGGACAGTGTAGAGGGAGCTTTACTCTGTATCTAACCCTGTGCTGTCCCTGTCCTGGGAGTGTTTGATGGGGGGATAGTGTAGAGAGAGCTTTACTCTGTATCTAACCACGTGCTGCCCCTGTCCTGGGAGTGTTTGGTGAAAGGACAGAGTACAGGGAGCTTTACTCTGTATCTAACCCCGTGCTGTACTTGTCCTGGGAGTGTTTGATGGGGTCAGTGTAGAGGAAGCTTTACTCTGCACCTGACCCAGTGCTGTTCTTATCTGGGAGTGTTTAATGGGGGTCAGTGTAGAGGAAGCTTTACCCTGTATCTAACCCTGTACTGCTCCCATCTTGGAAGTATTCCATGGGACAGTGTAGAGGGAGCTTTACTCTGTGACGAACCCTGTGCTGCCCCTGTCCTGGGAGTGTTTAATGGGGTCAGTGTAGAGAGAGCTTTACTCCGTATCCAACCTTGTGCTGTTTCTGTACTGGGAGTGTTTATGGAGTCAGTGTAGAGGGAGCTTTACTCCGTATCCAACCCTGTGCTGACCCTGTCCTGGGAGTGTTTAATGGGGTCAGTGTAGAGGGAGTTTTACTCCATATCCAACCCTGTGCTGTTTCTGTACTGAGAATGTTTGATAGGGACAGTGTAGAGGGAGCTTGGTGAGAAGGCAGGTCAAGGTAATGATAATGGAGATGCAACCGAGGGGTCTAAACTGAGTACATTGGATGTAACTGTTCCATTGGTGGAAGGATTGAGAAACAAAGGGCACAGATTTAAGACAATCATCAGAAAAGATGGAAACATTTTCATGCCGTTTGGATCTAGACCGTACTGTCTGCAAATGCGCTGGAGGCAGGTTCAGTTATGACTGTAGGGAGGGAATTGGACCAGTACTTGATGAGAGTTTTCAGAGCCATGGGGGCCAAGATGAGTGGGTGGTATTGGATGGGTTGTTGCAGCAAAGCGACATGGGCTGAGTGGCCTCTGTCTTTGCTGTAGCTGTTCTGTGATGTTTGGATGTTGGGAAGGTTAATAGCTTTTCGGCTGGGTAACAGACAACACTGTGTTTGACAGCAGACTCTTATCCAAACATTATCTGAATAGATGTGCATAGTTCACATTTCTTTTTCCAAACAATCTTTAATATGCTATCAGTCGATTTCAACAGGAAGAGATATTATCACACAGGCCCGGTTTATTTTGACACAGACGGTATGGGATGAGAGAGACCTGTACTATAGCCGGGAGGAATGAACACCATTAGGAGGGCCTCCCGTGACATCATTAACTTTGAGAAGAAAGCTTAACTGGCTTATAACTGTCTCCCGAGCCCTGAGATCAGATTGCTGCCTTGAAGCTGGTGTTTTTCTTTCTCTTGCTGTAACATATACTTTGTTTTATGGACCTGTTTAGTCTTACAACCCAGTGCGAAATAGTCTGGGGCACTCCAGTGTATGGCAATGGTTACCTTCCTGATTGTAACTCATAGCCTCATAAAGGTGTACAGCACAGAAACAGACCCTTCGGTCCAACTTGTCCATGTCAAACAAATATCCTAAATTAATCTCATCCCAGTTGCCAGCATTTTGCCTATCTCCTTTTAAAATCTTCCTCTTCAGCTACCCATCCAGATGCCTTTTAAATGTTGTAGTAGTACCAGCCTCCACCACTTCCTCTGGCAGATCATTCCATACACAAACTACCCTCTGTGTGATAAAGGTCCCTTTTAAATGTTTCCTCTCTCACCTTAAACCGGATTTGGAGATGCCGGTGTTGGACTGGGGTGGACAAAGTTAAAAATCACACAACACCAGGTTATAGTCCGACAGGTTTAATTGGAAGCACTAGCTTTCGGAGCGACGCTCCTTCATCAGGTGGTTGTGAAGTACACAATTGCAAGACACAGAATTTATAGTTATAAATTTTGCTACAAATTCTGTGTCTTGCAATTGTGTACTCCACAACCACTTGATGAAGGAGCAGCGTTCCGAAAGCTAGTGCTTCTATTTAAACCTATTGGACAAAACTTTGTGTTGTGTGATTTTTAACCTTAAACCTATGCCCTCTAGTGTTGGACTCCCTTACTCTGGGAAAAACACCCTGGCTATTCACCCTATCCATGTCCTTCATGATTTTATAAACCTCTACAAGGTTGCTTTGTACTGGGGTGGCACGGTGCCTCACAGCGCCAGGGACCCAGGTTCGATTCTGGCCTCGGGCAACTGTCTGTGTGGAGTTTGCACATTCTCCCCGTGTCTGCGTGGGTTTCCTCTGGGTGCTCTGGTTTCCTCCCACAATCCAAAGATGTGCAGGACAGGTGAACTAGCCATGCTAAATTGCCCATAGTGCTTGATGCATTAGTCAGGGGTAAATATCAGGGAATGGGTCTGGGTGGGTTACTGTTCAGAGGGTCGGCATGGACTTGTTGGGCTGAAGGGCCTGTTTCCATACTGTAGGAATCTAACCTAATCACCCCACAGCTTCCGACACTCCAGGGAAAATAGTCCCAGCCTATTATTGAGCCATTCTGAGAGCTCAACCCCATCAACATCCTTGTAAATCTTTTCTGAATGCTTTCACGTTTCACAACAATGTTCTGATAGCAGGGAGACCAGAACTGAAGGCAGTATTTCGAAAGTGGCAGACCCATTTCCTGTACAACCACAACATGACTTCCCAACTCCCATACTCAATGGGAGAAAGTGAGGACTGAAGATGCTGGAGATCAGTTTCAAAAAGCATGATGCTGGAAAAACATATGAAGTCAGGCAATATCTGAGGAAAAGGAGAATTAACGTTTCAGGCATAAGCCCTTCATAAGCCCGAAATATCGACTCTCCTGTTCCTTGGATGTTGCCTGACCTGCTATGTTTTTCCAGCGCCACACTTTTCGACTCCATACTTAATGCACTGACCAATAAAGGCAAGTGTGGCAAATGCCTTCTTCACTATCCTGTCAACTTGCAATGTTACTTTCAAGAAGCAATGAACCTGCACTCTCAGGTCTCTTTGTTCAGCAACACTCCCCTGGGCCCTATCAAAAAGATTTGCCTTTCCAATTGCAGCTCCTCACATTTACCTAAATTAAACGTCATCTACCAATCCTCAGGCCCACTGGCCCATTTGATCAAGGTCCTGTTGTACTTTGAGATAGCTTTCTTCATTGCCCACTGCACCACTAATTTTGGTGTCATCTGCAAACTTACTAACCATTCCTCTTATATTCAAGTCCAAATCATTTATATAAATGACAAAAACTCAGAAAATAAAAAAAGAACGGAGAGGTCTTGAGGGGCTGAATGGCCTACGTGGCTCCTGGTTATGAGAGTTTGTATGTAAACCTGTTGCTTTTACTACATTTCCAGGCTGTTTCCTGCTCTCTGACTGAGTGACCAACTCAGTTAAGGTTAACTATACTCAATACCAACTCTCTACTCTGTGTCAATTTTGCCATTTTATTCTCTTCACCTCTCCCTTTATGACACTCCTTAGAACTTACATCTTTGACCAGCTCTAGATCAGCAGCATTAATATGTCAAACTTTAACTGCTAATGTTCCCGACAGACACTTTAGTTCCTTGGTTTTCACCACCTCAAAGGCACTATATAAATGTGAGTTACAGTTTATTATTCAGCCCTACATGTCATGAGATGCTGCTGACAAAGCTGAGTCATTTGCTATCTGGTTCAGATGCAGTTAAAAGTCAACTGATGGTCAGTACATCATTCTCAAATGAACGTTGCTGAACCAGTTGAGCTTTTACAGTGATCTGCAGATTGTACTGACACAGCTACAAGATTCCTGGTTTCTCTCTCAGGATGACAATCGTCAGACTGCCACTGGGGAGAAAGCTAAGCTCATGTTCTCTGGATCACTAGTCCAGTAACATGACTACTACATTACCACAACCTGGCAAAAGCAAATGCATGCAGATATAGGGCTGGAATGAAAATAAACTCCACAGGAATATCATTACTTGGGAGGATTGGTCTCTGAAGTTGCAACTTCATCGCTGCAACATGCATCTAGCCAGTTCCCCATTGGAATGTAAGACAAAGGAGCAAGAGGAGGCCATTCGGCCCATCAGCTAGATCGTGGTTGGCCTTCGACCCGAGCACCACATTTCCACCCGGTCCCCATCCGCCTGAGGAGAGAAACGCCACAGAAGCAAAACTTACAAGAATGCTTCCAGCAGTGAGAACCTTCAGAAAGTGAGGATAGACTGATGGCATTGGGACTTTTCTCCTTGGAAAGGAGAAGGCCGAGATGAAATTTAACAAGCCAGGCACGGCCGGTTAGAAACTGTTCCTGCTTGTAAAAGGAAAACAGAACGAGAGGGCATAGATTGAAAGTGATGTGAAAATGAAATAGGAGAATTGGATGGGGACTGTGGTGAGGGCACGGTGTGGGCTGGTGTAGCCGGGAGAGGGGACTGTGGTGAGGGCACGGTGTGGGCTGGTGTAGCCGGGAGTGGGGACTGTGGTGAGGGCACGGTGTGGGCTGGTGTAGCCGGGAGCGGGGACTGTGGTGAGGGCACAGTGTGGGCTGGTGTGGCCAGGTGTGGGGACTGTGGTGAGGGCACGGTGTGGGCTGGTGTAGCCGGGAGCGGGGACTGTGGTGAGGGTATGGTGTGGCTGGTGTAGCCGGGAGTGGGGACTGTGGGGTGGGGGGCACGGTGTGGGCTGGTGTAGCCGGGAGTGGGGACTGTGGTGAGGGCACGGTGTGGGCTGGTGTAGCCGGGTGTGGGGACTGTGGTGAGGGCACGGTGTGGCCGGGTGTGCGGACTGTGGTGAGGGCACGGTGTGGCCTGTGTAGCCGGGAGTGGGGACTATGGTGAGGGCACGGTCTGGTGTAGCCGGGTGTGGGGACTGTGGTGAGGGCACGGTGTGGGCTGGTGTAGCCGGGTGTGGGGACTGTGGTGAGGGCACGGTGTGGGCTGGAGTAGCCGGGAGTGGGGACTGTGGTGAGGGCACGGTGTGGGCTGGTGTAGCCGGGTGTGGGGACTGTGGTGAGGGCAGTGTGGGCTGGTGTAGCTGGGTGTGGGGACTGTGGTGGGTTGGGGCATGGTGTGGTTTGGTATAGCCCAGAGCGGGGACTGTAGCTACAGAGAAAAAAGTTTGGAATCTCTTTAAGTTATCTCCCTTTACTTCACTTCAAATTAATGCAAATGGTACCTATGCAAGGTAACAGTACACACTTTGCTTTATATTGAATGCACATGACAATAAAATGACGCAATTCAACTTGATTCATATCATTTGGGTAGAAATGGTGTGCTTGGATATGGGGACAAGGCAGGAGATTGGCACTGGGATAGGTATGATGGATCGAATGGCCTCCTTCTGCACTGTAACAATTCTGTGATACCTTCTGTACCTTGAAATCGACTGATCCCTGTCTTGAATATAGTCAGTGACTGAGCTGCTGTCCCTTTCTGGGGGAGAGACTTCCACTGATTTCCCAGCCTCTGAGTAGAGAAATCCCTCATCTCTCCCACGGCATCATCGTCAGCTTGTCCAAAACTCTGCTGCCTGTCTCTTTGTAACAATACAATCATTGAGTGTTGTAATGGCACTCAGAGATCCGCTTGTCTTAGATGCCAATTTACTTTTGGAAGAGAATCGGTGTTGTCAGATGTGGAGTGAACTGACGGAAAAAGACAGATTGGAATTGATGTTGTGCTTTTTATGACCACCAAACAATTCAAATCTACTTTCTGAAATGTAGTCATTGCCATAATGTGGGAAACACAGCAGCCAATTCGCAGCCAGTAAACTCCCCACAAGAGCAATCTGATAAAAAACAGGTGATCTCTTTATCCTTGGGTAATATTGATTGAGGGACAGATTGTCATGGGCAGAGAGAGAGCAAGAGAGAGAGAGCGATAGAGGGAGAGAGCGAGAGAAAAAAACAACTGGTGCTGGTTTATTCTGAGGGGAAAGGTGAGAAGGACAGTCCTTCAGGGTAACTTCAGCCAATACAGGAACTGAGCCCACACACACTGTTAGCATTAACTCTACATTACAAATCACTCGCCTAGGCAACTGAGCTAACTGACCCCTAATGCACCTGACTCTGGATATTTTCTTATCGACCTGCTCAGATGTATGATACACCATTGAAGAACGTGGGACTTGAACCCAGGTCTCCTGGCTCAGAGAAAAGGCCAGTACCACCAAACCACAAAAATCCTACTGAAAGATAAATGTTGGTAGGACACCAGGCTGATTACCCCTGTTGTCCTAGAAATGGCACACTTGACATGCACTCAATGTCTCAGTTTAATCTTTCATGTGAAAAATGGCACCTCTGAGTCTGTAGCTCCCTCAGTATTACACTGGAGCATTGACCCTGATTTTTGCATTCAAACCCTACAATAGGACTTAAATCGTGAGTTAAGTGGTGCTACTGATAGAGCCACAGTTGACACCCATAAAGACAGAAGAGTGAATTGAAGCTGATAGCAGGGAAAACTGTAACCACTAAATCTATTCTCCAATAGAACGCAGTTCTATAAGTCATTTGATTTCCCTTCCTCTCTCATTGCATCCCACATGTTCTCACTCGAATGTTCCTTGGTGCCCTTTGTTCTTCTTGCTCTCTCCTGGGGTTCCACCAGCTCCTCATTGATTTTTATCGCTTCTTGAGAGTTTCTAGTTCAGCTACTCCTCACTTCCTCCGCTCCATTGTCTGCAGTCCCTCAGGTTTTCAATGGTATGTGATGAGAGAAATCAAAAGTGCTTTAAATTGTTCCCCAGGGAGAAGCACTTTTGTATCCAAGTGGAGTGCAACAGAGCAGAAGTGCAAAACATCAGGAAGTGGACGCTGAGATAAAGGCGATGAAAAAGTGGAAGGACTTCAGCTAAATTCTACTCATGTGACCATCAGCCTTTGCTCAGCTTCAGTGGGTACCAAGTCATCACACACTTTAGCTCTGGAATTACCTTCCTAAAATTTCTTCACTTCTCTCCTCTTTTAAGTCCATGCGCTCTTCTTAATGCCACCTTATGGCTCTGTGTTAAACTTAATCTTGGAACTTAGTCTTGGAACACCTCATGAAGTAGAAGGTGCTATGTAAATGCAAGTAATTAATCCACCATTTGAATCTGTAGCTTAGGCTGAGATGCGTGACGGAATGCTAATAAGGGTGTAAACTGATCCATAAAGTTGTGGGGGGGGGGAGGGAGGTGGTAATGATACTACGGGAAGAAACTGTGTGGTTAGCGCTGCTGCCTTACCATGCCAGGGACCCAGGTTCGATTCCAGCCTCGGCTGACTGTCTGTGTGGAGTATGCACATTCTCCATGGGTCTGCGTGGATCTCCTCCGGGTGCTCCTGTTTCATCCCACAATCCAAAGATGTGCACCTAAGGTGGATTGACCATGGAAAACTGCCCACTATGTCCAGGGATGTGCACACTTGGTGAATTAGGAAATGTAGGGTTACAGGGATAGGGTAGGGTTCTGGTTGAGGTAACCTTCAGAGAGTGGGCTGAATGGTCTCTTTCTGATACATGATGTTTACCTGTTATCAGGCAGTGTTAATGTGGTTCTATGAAAGGGAAATCATGTCTCATCATCATCTTTGAAGATGCAAGATGTGCTATGGATAAAGAGGAACAAGTGGATCCACTCAATTTTCAAGAAAGTGTGTGATACCACATCAAGTTAATGCAGTAAACAAAAGCTCACAGTGTAGAGCTTCACATATGAGACATGGATGGAAGATTAGCCAGCTAACCAGAAACTGGGTCACCACAAACATTACGCAAGGTTAGGCCTACAGTGCAAATTCGAGGCCTGAGCCTAAAGCTCAGAATAAACTGAGAATCAAGCAATGTAGCTATGTCAAAGTCACCCCTCAACCTACTGTGCGGGAACTGAAATTAGACTCATTGTGGTGATATATGCCCCCGAGTTTTGAATTCACCCTAGGGAAAAGACCTTATCTATGTCCCTCATGATTTTATAAACCTCCATAAAGTCACCCCTCAACCTTCTGTGCTCCAAGGAAAAAAGTCGCAGCTTATCCAGCTTCTCCTTACAACTCAAACCCTCCATTCCCAGCAAGCTTTCCTGACCCCTCGCCAATTTAATAATATCCTTCCGATAACAGGGTAACCAGAACTGGGCACGGTATTGCAAAAGTGGCCTCACCAACTTCTTGGACAGCCTCAGCATGACATCCTAACACCTACAGTCAAAGGTCTGAGTAATGCAAGGTGCTGCATTGTGGGAAAGCAAATCTGAGCAGGACTTATACACTTAATGGTAAGGTCTTAGGGAGTGTTGCTGAACAAAGAGACCTTGGAGTGCAGGTTCATAGCTCCTTGAAAGTGGAGTCGCAGGTAGATAGGATAGTGAAGAAGGCGTTTGGTATGCTTTCCTTTATTGGTCAGAGTATTGAGTACAGGAGTTGGGAGGTCATGTTGCGGTGGTCCAGGACATTGGGTAGGCCACTGTTGGAATATTGCGTGCAATTCTGGTCTTCTTCCTATCGGAAAGATGTTGTGAAACTTGAAGGGGTTCAGAAAAGATTTACAAGGATGTTGCCAGGGTTGGGGGATTTGAGCTATAGGGAGAGGCTGAACAGGCTGGGGCTGTTTTCCCTGGAGCGTTGGAGGCCGAGGGGTGACTTTATAGAGGTTTACAAAATTATGAGGGGCATGGATAGGATAAATAGACAAAGTCTTTTCCCTGGGGTCAGGGAGTCCAGAACTAGAAGGCATAGGTTTAGGGCGAGAGGGGAAAGATATAAAAGAGACCTACGGGGCAACTTTTTCATGCAGAGGGTGGTTAGTGTATGGAATGAGCTGCCAGACGAAGTGGTGGAGGCTGGTACAATTGCAACATTTAAGAGGCATTTCGATGGGTATATGAACAGGAAGGTTTGGAGGGATACGGGCCGGGTGCTGGCAGGTGGGACTAGATTGGGTTGGGATATCTGGTGGGCATGGACGGGTTGGACCGAAGGGTCAGTTTCCATGCTGTACATCTCTATGACTCCATGACTCTAAGTGTGATAAACACCTTCTTAACCACCCTGTCTACCTGTGATGCAGCTTTCAAAGAACTATGTACCTGAGTCCCTTGGTCTCTCTGTTCGATAACACTACCCAGGGCCCCATCATTAACTGGTCCTGCCTTTAGTTGTTTCACCAAAATGCAACACCTCACATTCATCCATCTGGCCACTCCTCAACCCACTGGCCCAATTGATCAAGGTTCCTTTATACTCTTAGATAACCTTCTTCACTGTTGACTACACCACCAATTTTGATGTCATTTGCAAACTTACTAATATTGTTTCTTAACTTCTCACCTGAATCGTTTATATAGATCACAAACAAAAGTGGACCCAGCACCGATCCCAGTGGAACACAGCTGGTCACAGGCCTCCAATCTCAATAATAACCCTACACTACCACCCACTGTCTTCGACCATCAAACCAATAATTTCTCTCTCCACAGCTGCTGCCAGACCTGCTGAGTTTCTCCAGCTATTTCTATTTTTGTATGCATAGGCTCGTCGGGCATAAAAAGGTTTGTGGGATCTTTGGCATTTCCAGTGGGTCAGCTGGAAATCTGAGAGTGCTGTTGTAACTTGTGAAGCACTGTTTAAAAAGTCATTCACAGGATTTAGGGGCTGCTGGCTAGGACAGCATCCATTGGCCATTCCTGGCTGCACAGAGGACAATTACGAGTCAACTGCATCGCTATGAGCCTGGAGTTATATGTCAGGCAGACCAGGTAAGGAGAGCAGATCTCCTTTCTAAAGTACATTAGTGAACCAGATGGATCTTGGCAAAGGTTTCCTGGCAACAGTGGATTAGTTTTTCACCAATCAACATTTTTTACTTGTTGAATTCAAAATCCACCTCTGCAATGGTGAGAATCATTGACCCATGACAATAGACAATAGATGCCGGAGTAGACCACTCTGCCCTTCGAGCCAGCACCACCATGGCTGATTGAGGATGGCTGATCATCCTCAATCAGTATCCTGTTCCTGCCTTATCCCCATAACCCTTGATTCCACTATCCTTAAGAGCTCTATCCAACTCTTCCTTGAACATTTTTCGAGAACTCTGACTTAACAGTCAAGTAACAGTGGCTCTTTGCCAATATTTCTGCCCTCCAGTGTTAAAAAGGAAAAGTTGTTTCCCGTTGTGGGAGAGTCTAGGATGAGAGGGTTTAATCTCAGAGTAAGGGGTCACATACTTAAGACAGAGATGTGGAGGAAGAGCTGTGCTCTGAGGGTGGTGAATCCGTAGAATTCTTTACTGCAGAGGGCTGTCGAGGCTGGGTCATTAAGAATATTCGAGGTCGAGCTGGACAGATTTCCAATCAGGAAGGGAACCAAGGGTCATGGGGAAAAGGCAGCACATTGGGGTTGAGGGTGATGACAGCAGCTATGTTTTAATTGGATCAGACACAATGGGCTGAATGTCATACTTCTGCTCCAATGCCATATGGTCTTCAGCTCTGAGGTATCATTGAGACCAACTCTGCAATTTGAGGATTTGTGGCCTATTTGAAGTCAAACCTCATAAAGGGAAAGAAAAAAAAATTGACTCCCCAAAATCAGCAGCCACAAGATAAATTTTCAGCAACTGCTTATATTGAAAACCAAGCGCTTCGTAATCCAAGTTCTTGTCCACCACAGAGTCATCTGCTCTTCATCTAAGAATAGGCCCGTGGGTTTATGAAATTTCCAGTGTGACACAAGCAGTTTTATCGAAAGGAGGTGGGAAGTCCAGCTCAGCATCAGAGTGTGTATTACAGTCCGCACATCTCAACACCCTTCATTCTTCCGTCACCTGCTTTGCATGCAATGTTACATCGGACCGAATTACCGCAGATGCTGGAGATCACAGCAGGTCAGGTAGCATCTGTGGAGAGAGAGTAAGCTAACACTTTGAGTCATCACTTGCTCTCCCTGATGAAGAAGCAATACTTTGAAAGCTAGTGTTTCCAAATAAATTTGTTGGACAATAACCTGGTTTTGTGTGATTTTTAAGTTTGTCCTTGGATGCTGCCTGACCTGCTGTGATTTCTAACATTTTTTGTAGCACCCTCACAATCTGCAACCCGGGTCAACGTTTAAGCCACAACAAACATCAGGTAAAGAAATAATTTGTCTTCTTGCTGCTCAGGTGTGCAAATAGGCTCCTGCTGCGGGTAGCTGCATCACGACATCACAAAAAATACCAGATTGGTTGTGAGGCAGGCTGTGGCATTCTGAGGAAGTGAAGGGCACCATATAAATGCCAGGAGAAAGTGAGGTCTGCAGATACTGGAGATCAGAGTCAAGAGTGTGTAGCTGGAAAAGCGCAGCAGGTCAGGCAGCATCCGAGGAGTAGGAAAATCAATGTTTCAGGCTGGAGCCATTCATCTGGAAATGAAACATCGATTCTCTTGCTCCTCGGAGGCTGCCTGATCTGCTGTGCTTTTCCAGCAACATGCTCTTAACCATATAAATGCCAATCTATTCCCATTAAACCGTCTCCAGTCTTGTTGCTGCCCAGACTCTCCCCAGAACCTGAGGATGCCACCAAATTCCACACCAAATGGACACTCTGTAAATAACTGCAAACCCTGTTCACACTCCCTTTATTCTGAACCAAAACTGAAAATCCTGGGTGCAGGGAGTTTTCAGCGATGAGGAAGGGAGAGGAATGAAGGAGGGAAAAGAAAAGAGGAGCGAGAGGAAATGATGGAGGGAGAGAATGAGTGAATGAGGGGGAAATGAATGAGGAGAGAAAAGGAGGGTGTGACCTACAGCTGTTACATGGTATTCCTCACTGTGTTATATTACCCTAATGCACTCTGTATGGTATGATCTGTCTGTATTGCACGCAAAACAAAACTTTTCACTGTACTTAGCTACATGTGACAATAATACATCAAATCAAGACAAAATCATGGGATGTGGGTGTCACTGGCTGGGCCAGCATTTATTACCCGTCCCTAGTTGCCCCTTGAGAAGGTGGGGGTGAGCTGCCTTCTTGAACCGCTGCAGTCCATGGGCTGTGGTTTGACTCAAAATGCCGTTAGGGAGGGAATTCCAGGAATTTGGCTCAGTGACAGTGAAGGAATGGTGATGGGGAACTTGCAGGTGTTCCTGATTTACCTGCTGCCCTTGTTCTTCCAGATGGAAGTGGTCATGGGTTTGGCAGGTGCTATCAAAAGATTTTTGGTGAATTTCTGCAGTGCACTTTGTAGATATTGCACACTGCTGCTACTGAGTGTCAGTGGTGGAGGGAGTGGATCTTTGTAGATGTCGCGTCAATCAAACAGGCTGCTTTGTTTTGGATGGTGTTGAGCTTCTTGAGTGTTGTTGGAGCGGCCTCCATCCAGGCAAGTGGGGAGGATTCCATCACACTCCTGACTTGTGCCTGGTGGATGGTGGGCAGGCTCAGGAGAGTCATGAAGTGAGTTACTCTGGAGAAAAAGGAGGGGTTGGGGGGGAGGAAGATGAAATGAAGGAAGGAGAGAGAAGAGTTTGAGGAAATGAGTGAGAGGAAGTGAAGGTAGAGGGAATGAGAGAGGGAGAGAAAATGAAGAAAGGAGAGGAATGAGGGTGGGGTGGCCAACAATGGAGGGAGGAAGGGGTTATTTTAACCAGCAATCTCTCACATAGAGAGCAGTAGAAATCTGAAGTGGCAACAGAGCAGGCCACTTTGAAGCCAGGCTGGTGTTGGTGGTCAGCAACATCCCTTCTCTCAACTTCAGACTAGCATCTCCAGGGATTGAGAAACATGACAGAGGATGAAAATGATTGAGGGGAACAATTTTTTTTTCCCATTTTATTTCATTGGAACACATCTGTTCACTGATTGTATGTTTGATTAGGTTCTGAAGAAGGGGTCATGCCCGAAACGTCGATTCTCCTGCTCCTTGGATGCTGCCTGACCTGCTGCGCTTTTCCAGCAACACATTTTCAGCTAGGTTCTGGTCACCACAATGATGATATGATGGAGGTGAGACTAAAAATATCCTCGGAGTGGAACTAGTGCGAGAACAACAGAGCAGAGGGTTTGCGTGATGTTAGGTCCAACCAAAAAGTTGCCAAATCCACCCCTTGCACTTTACCTGAATTGAGTGGGGAGCAAAGGACTTGGGGAGAAATGGGTAGAGGTACTACAGATCCATGTTAAAACATCAGCCACAGTCAATCCCAGGGCAGCAATGGGAAGGAAGATAACTGATAGAGTTGTGACATTAAGCCTGCAGGCTTGAGGAAGAGGGAATGTTGTGTCTGTCGGTGTTTATCTACTCTGTGATTAGACTCTGTTGACAGCACGTTGCTGGGAGATAGAGAGGGGCATTGCTGCCAATTCAAAGCAGCTGATGCAAAGATGGAAGCCAAAGAGACAAAAAACAATAATTAAAAATCACTCTCTGTGAGTAGGTAAAAAGGACTGCTGAAGAAATACTGGCAGATGACAATACAGATAGCTGACCCTCACCGAAATGACAAAAGGAATTTTTCTGAATAGCAGTTAAAATTCTGCAAGCATCTTTGATCAGCAGACAGTGGGAATTACTCGATGGTTACCTGTCTCTGCAAGCTTTTTCATGTCGTCACACATCTGTAGAGTTTGATAGGATTGGAACAGTGCCCACCACAGGGGTCAACCCTGTGAAACCACTGTTAGAGACTTAAAACCTTACTTTTCAGCCAAAGACTGTGGTTTGCTCAAGTTAATGTCTCGTGCTTTCAGATGCCCCGACACTTTCATCTCTCAACCTTTCGGCTTGTCTCGTTCTTCCTTTGAGATCCTCCTTCGACCTTACCTCTGTCATGAAGCTTTTAATCACCTGTCCTGGCATCTACATCTTTGGCTCAACTTCCCTTTCTGATTAAGTGCCTGGGCCAAAAAAAGACACTACACAAATGCAAACTGCTGCTACAATTCCTCTTTAGCTTGCCTGATGATTCAATAATAGTTACAGATCGACTGGGCAAGATACAAGGCAAAAACAAGTCATCGTATAGGTGATGCTGTTCTTGCCTTCAGCTCTCTCACACTCTCTCTTGCTTACCATCTCAGATACTCTTGCGTATTCTATTTATGCAATTATGGTTTGTGTTCCATTGAGAGTTCTCTCTTGTAATTCTCAAGGAAGTGTCAAAGGGGGAATTGAGGATTTCATTTCGTTGAGTTACTCGGAATACTGCAGTGAGTACCTCACCCCCTGACTCCCCAAAGCCTGTCCACCATCTACAAGGCACACATCAATGATTGAATATTCATCACTTGCCTGGATGGGTGCAGCCCCAATTACACTCAGGAAGCTTGACACCATCCAGGACAAAGCAGCCTTCCTGAATGGCACCACATCCACAAATATCCGCTCCCTCCACGACTGATGCTCAATAGTGTCAGGGTGTGCAATGTATAAGATGCACTGCAGTGCTTCATCAAAGCTCCTTAGTCAACACTTTCCAGTCCCACAACCACCTCCATCTAGAAGGACAACAAGAGCAGATAAATGGGAACACCACCTTTTACAAGATCCCCGATAAGGCACTTATCATCTTGACTTGGAAATATATCGCTGTCCCTTCACTGTCCTCAGGTCAATATCCTGCAATTCCCTCCCTCATGGCATTGTGGGTCTACCTACAGCACATGACCACCTTGTCAAGAAGCAACTAGGGATGTGCAATACATGCTGTGATGCTCCTGGTCCATGACTGAATAAAATAAAAACCTTTTCTGGTACTTCCGTTCCTCTGCATCCTCACTCTGCTGAAGTCAAGTCATTTTGTACCATCTCCAATACTAACTCATCCTTTCAGAACCTCAGAACTGTGGATTTCCTCAATGCCGATCATTTGTGGGATTTTCAGAGCCCAGGCTGGTTATCATACAACCAACAGCTTCTCACTTGCCTGCTCTCATCTTTTGCACCTCCCAAACTTGATGGAGCAGGAGGGCATCAAGCATGGCTCACAAAAACAGAATAAAAGAATTGCCATTGAGCGTGTGCAACAATGGCTGTTCCCAAGAAAGGCAGCAGTCCTATGAAGAGAGATTGAACAAACTAGGCTTGTGTTCTCTCGAGTTTTGAAGAGCAAGAGGTGATCGAATTGAAATGGATAGACAGGGTTGATGCAGGTAAGATGTATCCCTGCTTAAGATGTCTTGAACTTGTGACACAATTGAAAAGTCATTGGGTTCCAACAAAGGTCTGAGATGAGGAGTTTTTTTTTGTCACAGAGTTCTGAACTTTTGGAATTGTCCACCAAAGAGAGCTGTGCAAGCTTGGTCTTTGATTATATTTATGATAAGATTGATAGATTACTGATTACCAGTGCTTGACAGGGTTATGGGGATGAGTCAATTGCATTGCCATTGAAGTGTTTAATCAACCATGTTATTATTGAATAGCAGGGAGAGTGTGACATTCATATTCCTCCATTCCTAACAGGTCGTCGTTCAAAATCACAGACTCTCAGAATCGTGACAGTGCTGAAGGAGACCATTCAGCCCATCACACCTACACTGGTTCTATCACCCAGTCTCAATCTCCTGCTATTTCCTCACATCTCTACGCACCATCTCTATTCAACTGAATCTGCCTTGACCACATTCCAACATGGATCAATGGGAACGATTGATGTTAATTAAAATTTGCTAAAATATGCCAAACTCCTTCAATTTTCCTTTCAGACACAAATAAATTGAATTTACTTGGGGCCTTCAATAAAGTAAAAGATCTCAAGGAGTTTCACAGCAACACTGTCAGACGCAACTTGACACCAAGTTAACACAAGACACTTAATATAAAGAGACAGGTCTCCAGTATCTGCAGTTCCTTTTTTTTATTTATACAAAGAGATAATAATCTGGGTGACCAGCTGTTTGGGAAAATGTGTAGATTTTAAGCAGCATCTTAAAAGGTTGAATTTTGGAAAGAGGTTTAGGGAAGGGAATCCAGGGCTTGCAGTCATGAGCAATCTAACGAGAGGCCAGCAATGGTGAAACCATGACAACTGGGGGTGTGCAAAAGACCAGAGCCACAGGGAGGAAGAGAAGTGGGGGCCCTGTCAGGCCGAAGGTGATCACAGAGACACAGGTCACTGAGAAACTCAGATGAGAGTTTTATAATTGAGGCAATGCTGCACCAGAAAGCACAGGCTTGTGACTGAGCAGTATTCCATGTGAACTGGGGGCGCAGGCAATAAGGTTTTGGATGAGCTTACATTTATGTCAGAAGCTACAGTGACCTCAAGCATCGTGTTTGTGAGGGCTAGTCACTTACTGAAAGGGGTAGGGGGAAAATGAGAGAAAAACTCTGGTGTTTCTTCACTGGACCCTGGGTTTGAGTGCAGCCTGGGCACCAGGATGAATGTTTACTCAGCCTGCTGACTATAAGGTTCTCTGTGCGCGTGTCACAGTCCAAGCTGTTGTGAGCAACAGATCACAGCACAAAACTCCCCGAACAGACAACAAATTGCATTTTATGCATCACCTTCAACATAGTCAAAGTCAGGCCAGTGTCATGGTTGGAATGGGAGAGTGAGGAGAGATGAGCGCAAGGTGAACTACCCTTCAGCTTTGTAGCTGGAGATGAGTGTTGGGGCAATGTAAATGGCAGATGACTAATGTCACTGCACTGATAATCCAGGTGCCCCCAGACTGGAGACCTGGATTCAAATTCCACAAACGCAGTTGGGAAAATTTGAATTCAGCAAAAATCTAGAACTAAAAAGCTCATCTAATAATGACCTTGTGAAGATTATCAATTGTTATATAGTCAGACAGCACAGAAGTGACCCATCAAGGCTTCACTGATTACACTAATCCCACATGCCAGCACCTGACCCATAGCCTTGCACGCTATGACGTTGCAACAGCACATCTACGCACTTTTTGTTAAAAGGTCTGAGGGGTTTCCCATCTCAGGAAGTGAATTCTGGATTCCCACCATCCTCTGGGTGAAAACAAATTCCTCATATCAGGATATTTTGGCCTTGGAGTAAGTACAACATGGTTTATAAGAATGAGACCTGGACTTCATGGTAAGTTATGAAGAGAGATTATATTAATTCGGCTTTTCTTCTCCAGAATTTAGACGGTTAAGGGGTGATCTGATCAAAGTCTCCAAGGTAGTAACAGGAAAAGACAGGGTAAATAAACGATTCCTACTGAGCTGGAGATGCTAGAGCTCGGAGCAGAGTCTCCAAATCAGGGTCAGACAATTCAGGGGAAATGTTAGGAAGCATTTCCACACACAAAAGGTGATCGAAGTGTGGAACTCTCTTCCACAAATACTAGATCAGCTGTTAACTTTAAATTTGAGGTGGATACTTT
This sequence comes from Hemiscyllium ocellatum, assembly GCF_020745735.1. NCBI lineage: Eukaryota > Metazoa > Chordata > Chondrichthyes > Orectolobiformes > Hemiscylliidae > Hemiscyllium > Hemiscyllium ocellatum. Next base: position 96,342,321 of record NC_083412.1, on the reverse strand, counting down.
TTTATTGAGCAAAGATATTAAGGAATGTCAGCCAAAGGCAGGTATATGGAGTTAAGCCACAGATCAACCATGATCTCATTGACTGGCTAAGGGTTGAATGACCTGTTCCTGCAGCTATGTTGTTAAAAATCCATCTGGTTAACCAATGTCCCTTTTGGGAAAGGAATCTGCCATCATTACCTGGCCCGAGACAAAATAAAAACTGCAGATGCTGGAATCCAAGGTAGACCAGGCAGGAGGCTGGAAGAACACAAGCCAGGCAGCATCAGGAGGTGGAGGAATGTTTCAGGTGTAACCTTTCTTCAGGTCCCCGCTTCTCATTACCTGGCCTGACCTATATTGTGAATCCAGACCCATAATGATGCCCTCTGGACACTACTGGTGGGCAATACGGGCTGGTCAAACCAGTGACATCTGCATTGTGGGTGAACTTTTAAAATATGTGTTACATCAGATCTGGTGGTGCTTCATACTAATCATCAATAATTCTTCCAATCCTTCCAGAACCTTCCCTTCGTGAGAAAATATGGAGAATGTTTGGACTGTCTTAAATTTATAAAATGGGAAAGGACAGTCTCCTGTCGGCCACCTGTCCAGAATAAAAAGAAACTGACAGTCACTCCACCCATTAATGTTCCTTCACAGCATCGTGACAATATAAACATATGATAAACACATCACAGTTTCTGAGCTCTTCACTGTCAAGAAATATGCAGTGCTGTGCAAATGTAATAACTTTGAGCATTCACATGATACGGCATCCTGAAAGTACCATTGCAAAGCTCAGCAGCTTAACAATATGCTGAAATAGAATTGCTGCTGTGTGTTTGTATGGCAATGGTTATCCTTCACTGAGCTCCAATCTGTAATCTAATCTCCAACATAAAGTCAACTCTAGCTCTCTAATATAGTCTTTATACTCCTATTATCCTGGGAGAAAGTGAGGTCTGCAGGTGCTGGAATATCAGAGCTGAAAATGTGTTGCTGGAAAAGCGCAGCAGGTCAGGCAGCATCCAAGGAACAGGAAATTCGACATTTCGGGCATATGCCCTTCATCAGGAATTCCAGCAACACATTTTCAACTCCTATTATTCCCCATGCTTGTATCAGGTAGAGAAATGGCTGGGTAAGTTCATTCTGCATGTAGCGAAGGGGCACTGAGTGCGTCAGTTTCTGATTCCAGGACTGAGAGAGCTGGGTTAGTGGCTGAGCTTTTGAATTTAAGATCTGCAGCCTATTCAGTGAGACATTCTGCAGCATGGGGTCACATTTCTGCTCACAATCATGCTCACGGGTAAACGCCATGTTTGACTGCAGTGAGGTGCTCCATGGTAGAATAGTCTGCCAATGTGGATTGCCCAAAACTGGCAGTCCAAAGTTTCACCAGGTTTTGTCACATGCCACAGAAAAGAGGTAAGACTTGTGCATAAGTAGCACCTGTTGTGGCCTCAGGATTTCTCAGTGTGCTGTGTGACCATGAGGTGTGGGCAGGCCATTCAGCCATTGACTCTACTCTGCCGCCCCATGGCTGAATTGATAATTCTCAATTCACTGTCCTCCCTTTTCCTAAAACTTTCAATTCCTTAGCTGATTAAAAACCTGCCTGTGTCAGCCTTGAATATAGTTAGTGACCCAACCTTGACAAACCTCTGTGGTAAAGAACTCCACAGATTGTCTACTCTCCAGGAGAAAACATTTCCTCTCAGTTCTGGTTGAAATGGGTGACCCCTTACCAGAGATGGTGTCCTCTGGTCTTAGATGGTCCCACAATATCTAAGCACCGACTTTGAACGTTCACTGAGAATCTTGTATATTTCAATAAGATCACCTCTCATTCTTCTGAACTCCAATGAGTACAAGCCCAACCTATTCAACCTCTCCCCATAAGACTCTGCATTGCTAGCATCAGCCCTAGTGAACCTTCTGTGCACTGCCTCCCATGTCTGGTGGCATATCTGTGTAGCCACTGAATTATTTTTCTGAGCTACAGTCACCTCTGTCAATACACGCAAGTGAAATTAGCAAAGGTGCATTGGGTTAGAAGACTTACAGAACCATCAGGGAGTGGCAGTGGGCTTGTGGCCTGGAATGAGGCCATTCAGCCCTATTGAACCCAAGGAAACCTAAACATATAAATAGAAAGTGGGCCATGCCATCAGTGCTTCATCTGGAGGCTGACTGATGTTACCTAGTAGGGTGACGAAACATCTGAAAATGAACCTTCCAGCTCAGCGAGCAAACCTACTGAGCCTGTCCCAGTTTTAATTCAATAAAAATGAACTGAGGTACTACAAAGAAATGTGGAGTCCTGTCTTCGCAAAGCAAGATCCCACAAAACACTTGTCATGAATGTTTCCCTGCCTGTTTTAGTCTGACTGGGGAAAGCTGAAGGAGGGAGAGAAGAGGCGAGCAAGAGGGTTCAGGAGGAAATTGAAACATATTTGACACTGGTGGGCTAATTTTGCAGGGAAAACCTCTGGTGCTGGTTCGGTTGTGGCTCCATTAACCAACTGAAGGCTACAAACAAATCGATTGGTCATTGGAGTTGCATCCAATGCTACTGTGCAAGGGGGAAAAGAAAAACTCACAGGTAGCAAGACAGTCAAATAAAAACTAAACCACCATCAAGCCAGTCATCTTATAAGGCAAAGAAAAAAACTTGCATTTCCATTTCCTCTTTCGTATGCCGAGTCTATCCCTGCATTTATTCACAGATGACAGCATCACTGACTAGGCCAGCATTTATTCCCATCCCTAGTTACCCAGAGGGCAGTGAAGAGTCAGTCACTGTCTGGAGTCGCATGTAGGCCAGACCGGGTAAGATTCCTTCCCCAAATGACATTACTGAACCAGATGTTTTTTTTTCCCTGACAATGGCTTCACCAGACTCTTAATTTCAGACTTCTATTGCATTCAAATTCCACCATGGGGGATTCGAACCCGGATCCCCAGAACATTACATGGGGATTAACAGTTCAGGGATAAAATCAGTAGGCCGTTGCCACCCCACAGCAGTCATATAAAGGCCAGACCAGGTAAGGATGGCAGTTTTCCTTCCCTAAAGGACACTAGTGAACCAGACAGCCTTATATGACAATTTATGGTCACCATTATTGAGCCAAACCTTGTAGTGCAGATTTATTAATCGCAAAGTATCATGTGAAGTATTTCAGCAGTTGCAAAGCAGGCAATGGGCCAGTCAATATTTGAACAGCAGGATCCCAAAACAAAGAGTGCAATGACTATCATCTACCTTTATTTTGAGCTATGTTGGATGAGGGGGTAAATATTGACCGGCAACACTGACAGCTTCTCCCCACTTCTACAAAATTATGGCCATGCGATCTTATGTGTGTGTCGGAGTAGGCACACAGGACCTCAGTTTAACATCTCCTCTGAAAGGCAGCATCTCTGACAGTATCGTGTTGAGCTGTGGTGGTCAACCAGAGAACCATTCATTTATATAGCACGTGGAGTATAGAGAACTATTCCTGAAGCACGAAACAACAGCAATTTTATTAACACCTACAGATTTCCAACTGGATTTGACAGGGCAAACCAATGAAGGACGTTTCAGAAGACCAGGAGTCCAGAACAGGGGCCACAGCTTAAGATTACAGGGACGGCCATTTTGGACGGAGATGAAGGAAATGTCTTCCCCCAGAGAGTGGGGAGCCTGTGGAATTCTCTGCCACAGAAAGCAGTTGAGGCCAAAACATTGAATGTTTTCAAAAAGGAGTTAGGTATAGTTGTTAAGGCTAATGGGATCAAAAGGTTTGGGGAGAAAGCAGGAACAGGGGACTGAGTTATGTAATCAGCCAGGATTGAATAGTAGAGCAGGCTCGAAGGGCCAAATGGCCTACCCCTGCAACATACTGAAATCTAACCCAACTGACTCAGATTGCCTTTGGAAACAGGACCTTAAACCTGCAGAACAGCTTGTGCAGCACTGTAATGTTCTATGTTCTATGTGTGGTGGAACAGGCTCAAGGGGCTGAGTGGTCTACTATGTTTTCATATCCCCCACCTTTCAGGCATTGAATTGCTTTCACCCGTGAATAACTACACTGTTGATAACATTTTTTTTGTGGTGATTCTTAACTCTGATTGTCAGTGGAAGTTGGGTTAATATGCAAATGAAAATGTTCCGAGGTTGCATTGCAAGTAATTAAACTAACAAATTACACAGTACTTTTTCTCTAAATTACCCATATCATTCTCTGGGAAAAGGCAGATTGGTTACTGACTGTAGACTTAAGTTGAAACACGACACAAACCTAAAAGTGAACCATTGGCACTGTTTCTCAATACACGCAGTCTTCTCTCTCTTTCTTCCTCTCTTATACTCTCCCACATTCCCCTCTTCCCATTACTGAGTTGAGTTATTCCTGCTGGCTCTGACAATGCTCGGATCAGGGATGGAACCGAGTTGATAGAAAAGGCTGATAATATAAGGCAGTTTTCTAAACCTAGCTTTATTCCCCGACATACAGTACGTAAACATTTATCCACTTTTGGATCAAAGAGAAAGAACTTGATATTTCTCCATTTCTTCTTATTTTAATCCTCTTCATCTTCACTACTTCTCTTCCAATGTTTTCCTTCTTTCTCCCTACGGAACTCTCTTTCAAATTTCCCTCCCTCCCTCTTTGCTATTTTCTCTCCTCAATCTCTTCCACTCCTTCGAGTGTCTAATTCTTCACTGTCCCCTGGTTCTCCTCTTTTCCAATTCCACCTCCTCCTGCTTTCACATCACCTCCTAACGAACCTGAAAACAGCAGTCGAGCCTGGGATTGTAGTATGTGTATCGGGACAGGACGATGTAATTTGACGCCTTTGAGGTTGTTCTGTAATTCAACTCAACTGACTAGTATCTCTCTCCATGTCCCTTCATAAACCTCCCGAACAAAATCATCTTACCAATCTCAGTCCTGAAGAGATTTTACAACATGGAAAAAGGCCCTTCAGCCCATCATAGGACCATAATAAAAAGGACTGCCTGATCGTGAAGAATACAGAAAAACATAGAAAACATATTAAAAAAAAGCGCAGTACAGGCCCTTCGGCCCTCGATGTTGCGCCGATCCAAGCCCACCTAACCTACACTAGCCCACTTTCATCCCCCTAGTCCCTCCTCCCTACCTTTTATCTTAGCCTGCTTGGCTCTCTCTCTCTTATTCCTGATGAAGGGCTTATGCTCGAAACGTTGAATTCTCTATTCCTGAGATGCTGCCTGGCCTGCTGTGCTTTGACCAGCAACACATTTGCAGCACTTTCATCCATATGCCTATCCAATGCCCGTTTAAATGCCCATAAAGAGGGAGAGTCCACCACTGTTACTGGCAGGGCATTCCATGAACTCACGACTCGTTGAGTAAAGAATCTACCCCTAACATCAGTCCTATACCAACCACCCCTTAATTTAAAGCTGTGCCCCCTCGTAATAGCTGACTCCATACGAAGATTTCTGTTGACCACAATGTATCCATGGGTTGACTCATTACCCTCTGTGTGAAGATCTAATCAATTCTGAATGACTTAGCGCTGACTTTTCAGGATATGCTTTTGGTTTTGGTCTCCCCCTTGACAGCACAGCTAAACCCCGTACCACCCCCAATCCCCACACCGCCAACAGAGAAAACAGCTTCCCTGACTGTGCTCTATCAAATCCTCCGATCGCTCTAAATGCCTCACTCCAAAAGTTTTGAAAAACATAGAAAGTTTCATGACATGACAGTTTTGGAAAATAATCTGTGAAGCTGGTGCATGGCGTGATAAGACACGTCACTGCATTGTCATGTTAGTTCTCTTTTGAAAACAGAAAGGAAATGTTTGTGGGAATTCAGCCAACATTTTGAGTATACCTGAGGCCAGACAGCTGTGTGATAAACCCAAACGGACACTGGCCATTCCGTTTGAAGAAATGCCCAAGTAACTTGATTGAAGTGGACCGGAAGAAAGGGAAAGCTAATGTGAATCGTTCCATGGAGGTCAGGAATGACTGGCTCACAAATTATCGAACAACAACAAATTGTTCTCCAGACAAAGTTGTAAAGTGCCATAGCTTGGGTTGCCAATGTTTGTTTGAGGTTTCATCCTGTCACCTCCCGTGGCCTACTACCTGAGCTTCAATGTTTCCAACAACACATCAATCTTTAAAGGAGCATCTCTCTATATGCTGTGCAACACTCTCCACATCATTACTAACTTGAAGCTGTCATTTATCCATAGCATGCATTAAAAAAAAGCATAAAACACTCTGCCCATGAGTAGACAGAAGAGACGGAGAGAGAGTTTCTTTTAAAATAATCCATTGGATATGGGCATCACTAGCTGGGTCACTGTTAATTGTCTGCCTCTAGTTGGCCTTGAGAAGGTGATGAGCTGTTTTTTGTACCACCACAGTTCCTTTGGTGTAAGTACCCCACAATGGCGTTACGGAGCGAATTCCATTATTCTGGCCCAGTGAAACTGAAGGGGGAGGGGAGTTACATTTTCAAGTTAGGATGATGTGTGGCTTTGTGGGGAACTTGCATGCAGTGGTTTGGCAGTACATCTTCTTCCATACAGGAGTGGTTGTGGGTTGGGAAGGTGCTGTCTAAGGAGCCTTGGTGAATTTCTACAGTGCTTCTGTAAATGGCACACATTGATGTGGCTTAATATTGGTGATGGAGGGAGTGAATATGTATGGGTGTGGCACCAAATAAACAGCTCCTTTGCCCTGGATGGTGTCAAGCATCTCAAGTGCTTTTGGAGCTACACCCATCCAGGCCAGTAGGGAATATTCCATCATGCTCCTGACTTGTGCCTTATCTGTGGTGGATAGGTTTGGGGAGTCAGGAGGTGAGTTACTAACTGCAGTATTCCTACCCTCTGACTTGCTCTTGAAGCTACAGTATTTACACGACTCGTTCAGCTCCGTTTCTGATTAATGGTCATCCCCAGGAAGCTGATCCTAGGAGATTCAGTGATGGTCATGCCATTGAATGACAAGAAGTGGGGGATAGACTGAGAGACAGAGAGAAGATGGAGTTACAAGAACACGCCATTAAGCTACAAAGGGAGACAGAAAGAGAAGGGAAGGGGAAAAGTCATGTAAAAGGGAGAGATACAAAGTGAGGAAGAGAAAGTAACAGAGAGGGAAAGTAACAGGATATAGAGGGATAAACAAACAGGGAGGGACAGAGGAAGAAAGAGAGAGAGAGAGAGAGGTTTAACTTTGAAGGAAAGAGAGAATTCAATATTTAAAATCATTGCAAAAACCGTTCTGTGTTTCTGGTAGCAGTCAGCTGACATTTGCAGACATTCGAGTGCCAAAAAAAATCTTATTATATTACACCCTCCAGAAACACAGAGCAAGCCCCAGCTTCACTTGAAGATGCTGTGACCTTTTGAAAAGACAGAAAATAGGATTGTGATATATTTGCAATTTAAAAGCTGCCCCGTCTTGGTTTGGTAAATTCATTATATCATGCAGGGTGTCTGGAACTGTGCAGGCTGTCTGATTCGACAGCACACAGAGAGCGCATCTAAATGGTGCTACACTCAACTTTTCCTGGAGTATTTGATGGGGACACTGTAGGGAGAGCTTTACTCTGTATCTAAACCTGTGCTGTCCCTATCCTGGGAGCGTTTGATAGGGACACTGTAGAGGGAGCTTTACTCTGTATCTAAACCCGTGCTGTCCCTGTCCTGGGAGTGTTTGATGGGGACACTGTAGAGAGAGCTTTACTTTGACTCTAACCCCGTGCTATCCCTGTCCTGGGAGTGTTTGATGGGACCGGTGTAGAGGGAGCTTTACTCTGTATCTAACCTGCACTGTCCCTGTCCTGGGATTGTTTGATGGGGACAGTATAGAGGGAGCTTTAGTCTGGATCTAACCCCGTGCTATCCCTGTCCTGGAAGTGTTTGATGGGGACAGTGTAGAGGAAGCTTTACTGTGTATCTAACCCTGTGCTGTCACTGTCCTGGGAGTGTTTGATGGGATCAGTGAAGAGGGAACCATATTTTCAGTTTAAACGTGTAGAGAAAGCTTTACTCTCAGTTTAAAATTGTCGAGGTAGCTTTACTCAGTCTCTGCCTTGTGCTGTGGATGGTGCAGAGGGTTGCAAGTCATTGACGACCAGGAAAGAGTGGTCACCATTCGGAGGGTCAAGAACAGTGAAGAGACTATGGTCTGGCGCAGTGTTCCTGACATGTGGACAGGAATATAGTCACTGTGTTAGTGAGACACGATCGCGTGAGGCATTGGGTAATGATGATGAAATGCGTGATATAGGAATAAACTCCAAGTGGAGCTGGTACGGCCTACTAAATTTATTATTGGACTCAAACTGTATTTCACTTGGCTGAAGGAGTTGGAGGCTTAGCTGACTTCAGCTGAAGACAATATTGTTCTTGGATGCCTTCAGTTATTGAGAAAACTAGTTTTGAAACCAGAAGAAAAGGTTGATTTTGGCACTCCATAATATATATGCACATCAAAACATTGCAAGTCAAGACACAAACCACTGTTCACCGCTGTTTCCCACCCGGTCCAACATTACACTTTCTTTAATGTGATCATGGTCTATTTCTGTAGAGTTGTGCTATTGCAGCAGATTGTTTATCAGCGTGTAGTTTCCTCTCCTTTCTGTCCTCTCCCTGCTGCCCAGTGCTGGGGATTTCTTCAAGGGAGAGAGTTGGTTGACAGTACATCACTGGGTGAACGTGCTTCATGGAGAAAGTGAAGACTGCAGATGCTGGAGACCAGAGTTGAAAGATATGGTGCTGGAAAAACACAGCAGGCCAGGCAGCATCCGAGGAGCAGGAGAATCGACGTTTCGGTCATAAGCCCTTCTTCAGAGAAACGTTGATTCTCCTGCTCCTCGGATGCTGCCTGGCCTGCTGTGTTTTTCCAGCACCACATTTTTCAACTCTGAATGTGCTTCATGTCTGGGCATTGGTAGGGAAAGCAGGCCTCAAACTTGAAAGGCCCAAACTGTCATCGTCACCATGTGCTATTGCCACAGGAGCACTTTTTGACGGGTAGTCACTCCAGTAATGGAGGAACCACTGCAACTAATTCATGCACAGCAAACACCCAAGAAAAAACAAAAGTGAGATATTGACCAGATCATCTGTGTTTCTGACTGACTGAGTCGAGAAGGTCATCTATAAGAGACAGGAGCAGATGTAGACCATTCAGCCCATTGAGTCAATTCTGCCATTAAACAAGATTATGGCTGATCTGAAAGCACTTAGCTCCATCTTCCTGCCCTTTCTGCATAACCTTTGATTCCATAACTGATTAATCTGACCATCGTAGTCGTGAACATACTTAGCGACCCAACCTTGACTACCTCTTATGGTAAAAGAGTCCACAAATTCCTCCTCATCTGTTTTACAGCCCCACCAGGATGAACAAACCCTGGCTGATTCATCCAGCCTTTCTTAAAAACCCTGAGCCTCTCAGTGCTCACGTGGGTAATAACTGCACTCTCAGCAGTAGCCAGGAATCAAACCATGTTCATCTTTGGATTTGATGTACAATGGACAGCAACCTTTTACCCTTTCCCCTGTTCTTAAAGATCCGGGGCAGACTAAGTCAGCACCTACACAAGCGAACAGCGCAGTTGACCGAAAGTAAATAAATGCAGCAACCTGAACAACTGGGATGACCTCAAACTCAAGAGAGGCCAACAACTCAAAACACCAAGTCGAGAGGACTGTGCTTTGTCTTCATTCAGAGTCCAGCAGTAATTTTGTGAAAGAAATCGCTCAACAGTGGATTCCTTCAGCAAGGCACAAGGATGAGATTGCTTTCCACTGCAATTCACTCACTCTCTTATGTAAAAAAACCAGAAGGTATTAATCATCGTGTTTTAAGAGTGGGCTATTCAGCTGGCTTGATGTTGCTGGCAATTTGGCTTTCATGAATAACAGTCCAGCCCATGTTTTGTCTTCCCAAGTGCAGTCTTGATTGTGTGACCTTTTCAGTGAAAGGACTTCATTGGGGACTTTGAAAGGATCTTTGAAAGGAAGGAGCGAAAACAAAAAGAGATTCAGCAAGTTGGAGAGGAGGCAAGAAGTGGGAGGGACGGTGCTGAGGGAGGGGCTGTGTGGTACGGGGGGCTGAGGCAGGGTTGGTGGGGGGATGGGGGGGAAGACACAGAAGTAAATGCAAAACAGTAAATTTGAACAGAACCAAGTGATTCATTGCTGGCACTGTGCTGTGCCTCTGAGTTTGTCTTCACTTCACAGTCACTCACGTTGCATGTCCAGTAACCCCTGCTCACCTAGCAACGGAGCATCATTTACGAGAAGGACACGGGGAGCTTGTATCAATTAAGAAACAAAGTCCTGCCTTCTTCCTGATTCCTTTACAGCTCTTGGTAGACTAGTGGCGATCATCAAAAGCTTTCAACTGACTCCAAAATGACACAGTTGTTGGGATACTGTTAGTTTGGTTTGTATGGGCTGATGGAAGCTGGAAGCATGAGAAAGTATGTGGGAAGCAGATGTGTGTCTGAATAATGCCCTTAACATATCTTTAACGATGGAGAAAGTATGGACTACAGATGCTGGAGATCAGAGTTGAGAGTGTGGTGCTGGAAAAGCACAGTTGGTCAGGCAGCATCCAAGGAGCAGGAGAGTCGGCATTACGTGCATAAGTCCTTCATCAGGAATGGCTTTTGCCCAAAACATCGACTCTTCTGCTCGTCGAAGGCTGCCTGACCTGCTGTGCTTTTCCAGCACCACACTCTCAACACTTAACTTCAACTGTCTCTGCATTATTTCAAATTATGTAAGTACTCTCATGGATGTAAGCCTGGTATGACACAGCAAGATCCCACAAATATAACAAGACGTGTGCCCAGTTTTCGTCTGTGTTGTGTTCATGGTGTGGTTTGAGGGAGGAATATCAGACAGATCATCAGGAGGTCACCCATCCTGCTTCTGAAATGTGGGATCATCTATGTCCAACAAAGCTGGCAGGTAGTGAAACCTGAAGATTAACACCAACTCTGTCCTGGGAGCTACCATTGAGCAGAAGCAGAAGTGGATGAGTGAGATAACTATTGACTGGGTCAGAGGCAAGGAAACCTGCAGTCATAACTCACCTCCTGACTCCCCAAACCTGTCCACCATCTACAAGGTACAAGTCTGGAGTGTGATGGAATACTCCCCACTTGCTTTGATGGGTACAGCTCCAACAACACTCAAGATGCTTGATTCCATTCAAAACAAAACACTTGACTGACACCACGTCCTCCATCTACTCGCTCTACCGACACACAGTGGCCCAATTGTGTACCATCTACAAGATGCACTGCAGAAATTCACCAAGGCTCCTTACACAGCTCCTTCTAAACCCACGACCACTTCCATCTAGAAGGACAAGGGCAGCAGATACATGGGAACATTATCCCTTGCAAGTTCTTTTCCCAGTCACTCAACATCCTGACTTGGAAATATATCACCATTCCTTCACAGTCGTTGGGTCAAATCCCTGGAACTCCCTCTCTAACAGGGCCTAGACAAAATGGGCTGCAGCGGTTCAAGAAGCCATCTTCTCAAGGGGCAGCTGGGGACGGGCACATACTGCTGGCTTAGCCAGCAATGCCTACTTTAGGGGAGAGAATATTTCAACAAAAATTCTTCCTGCAAAATCAACAATACTTTGACCCCACTGGGGCGTTCTTCAAAATTCTGAAGCTCAGGATTTTAAGACTTGCTCCAAACTGCAAGGTTGAGCTGGGATTGGTGGTCTTAATTCTAGGATCCTATCAGTTAGCAAATTTTGGTGTCCACCCACCCTTCACTACCTGTGGGAAGACATAATATCTCTCCTGAAATGCTAAGCCAGCCCCACATTTTAAGTGGAATAAAAATGGTTAGAGGCACAGAAGGTGAGTTCTACCTGTGGCGCGTCCAACCTCAGTCTGAGGGTTTGAGTCCAGGTCGAGTTCAGGTTGAGTGAGTTGGGTCAATTTGGGATAAGGTTGGGATGGAGTGTCGGGGTTCAGAGTAGAGGGCAAGTTTGAGGTTCTGAAAATGAAGAACTAAAGAAAACGTGTAGTAACAAGATCCCACTGTCATAAGTTACATCAAGAAGGAAACACTAAAGAGAAGGATGAAGGAGTTGAGATTCAGTTAGCTGACACCCTGTTGGATGTAACAGGGCAGGAAAATCTTGAACAGGGAGAGGGTCAGGGAAAGGTATTTCGTCCTGAAAGGCTAATGGACTTCCAACAAAAAGTTGAGACGTTAAAAGATATATATATTGATGCATACTTAGAAAAGGAATCAGCATATATTCCTGATTTTTTTTAAGATTCCTACAGTGTGGAAACAGGCCCTTCAGCCCAACAAGTCCACACCAACCAGCCAAAGTGCAACCCACCCAGACCCATTCCCGTACACAAAACACTACGGGCAATTTAGCATGGCCAGTTCACCTAACCTGCACACATTTTTGGACTGTGGGAGGAAACCCACGCAGACACGGGGAGAATGTGCAAACTCCACACAGACAGTCGCCTGAGCTGGGAATTGAACCCAGGTCTCTGGCGCTGTGAGGCAGCAGTGCTGCCCACTGTGCCACCCATTAAATGCATTCAAGGCTGAGATAGACAGATTTAGTATGAATGTTAGTATTTTAAGGACAGAATCCTAAGATGAACATAGAGACCACGGAAGGTTAGTGCACAAGAGAAATGGGCCAAAGTGCACCGGATTGTGTTGCCAGTAGCATATAGACAGCAAGTGTTACAGGAAGCACATGAACTACCTGTAAGAGGTCATCTAGGTGTGAGGAAGACTTGGGCTAAGGTACAAAAGCATTTCTATTGGCCTGGATTGCACAAGGATGTGGTTAACTTTTGCCATACACGTCAAACGTGCCAAATGGTAGGTAAGGCCGTAATAAAACCAGCACTTTGTTGTCAATTCCTGCATTCAAAGAACCTTTCACATGGGTTATGATTGATTGTATAGGTCCCCTCCTGAGAACTAAAAGTGGGAACCAGTACTTGTTAACCAGAATAGATGCGTCTACCAGATTTCCAGAGGCAATTCCATTATGAAGTTTTAAGGAAGAAAGGGTGTTGAAGGAGATAGTAGCTTTCTTCACGTGGTATGGGCTACCCAGAGAGAATCAGTCAAGCCAAGGCTCTAATTTTACTGCTAGGCTGCTTAAGGAAGTCATGGACAGCTTAGGCATGCAGCACTTTAAATCAAGTGTGTACCATCCTGAATCCCAGGGATCCTTGGAAAGGTGGCATCAGACCCTGAAGATCAAGAGGTAAGTAAAATAATGTGTCCAACTTGACAGTCACAGAGTCATAGAGTCTTAGAGATGTACAGCACAGAAACAGACCCTTCGGTCCAACTCATCCATGCCAACCAGATATCCTAACTTAATCTAGTCCCATTTGCCAGCACTTGGCCCATATCCCTCCACACCCTTCCCAAAGTCCTCTTGTTAAGTGCTCTGCTATGGACCATGGGCCTGGTGGCTAGGCATGAACCCCCTTCACCACGTCACCACTGGAACAGAAGTCTCCACTCTCCAGCGCTATCTCACCACCATCGCTGTTGACACTGAGTCCTCGATGGACTTCACCAATGCAGATGCCAACGATGCTGCCAGATACTGCATTAACCCAAACTCAACCACTGAGTCTGCTTCGGGCCTACCTCGCAGATGCAGCCCCTGCAGATGCTGCTGGGTCTCCTACTAGGCCCAAACTCATCCCCACTGCTGAGATGGCATTAGGACCGTCTCGACAATGCAGAAACCGCTGAGAACCCAAATTCAGCTCTGTTCCCGCTGCCTCGACTCCTGCTGCTGGGCCTACTCGAGTCCCCGCTGCTGGGCCTACTCGAGTCCCCGCTGCTGGGCCTACTCGAGTCCCCGCTGCTGGGCCTACTAGAGTCCCCGCTGCTGCGCCTACTCGAGTCCCCGCTGCTGGGCCTACTCGAGTCCCCGCTGCTGGGCCTACTAGAGTCCCCGCTGCTGGGCCTACTCGAGTCCCCGCTGCTGGGCCTACTCGAGTCCCCGCTGCTGGGCCTACTCGAGTCTCCGCTGCTGGGCCTACTAGAGTCCCCACTGCTGGGCCTACTTGAGTCTGTGCTGCTGGACCTACTTGAGTCCCCGCTGCTGGGCCCTCTCAAGTTTGTGCTGCTGGACCTACTCGAGTCCCCGTTGCTGGGCCTACTCGAGTCCCCGCTGCTGGGCCTACTCGAGTCTGGGCTGCTGGCCCTACTCGAGTCCCCGTTTCTGGACCTACACAAGTCCCTGCCTACTAGAATCCGCGCTGCTAGTCCTACTCATGTCTGTTTTGCTTGGCCTATTCGAGTCCACACTGCAGAGTCTACTCACCATCGATGCTGCAATGGAGCTCTTCACCAAGAGGTAAGTAAAATAAAAAAGGAAAAAAAATCAAGAAGAAAGAACAAAAAGGAAAGGAAGTCAAAAGAACAGCGGTTGGAGCAGATGAGCCCCGGGCTCAGAAACTCTACTCCACTGCCGTCTTACCAGAAGATTGTTACCATTTAAGACAGAGATGATGAGGAATTTCCTCTTTCAGAGAGAAGTGAATCCGTGAAATTCTTTATCACAGAGGGCTGCAGATGCTGGGTCATTAAGTGTACTCAAGACTGAGATAGACAGATTTTTAATTAGTGAGAGAATCAAAGGTTGTGGGAAAAGGCAGGGAAGTGGAGGTGAGGGCTATCAGATCATCCACAGTCTCATTGACTAGTGGAGCAGACTCCTGTCTGATAGTCTTATAACACAAGGCTGTCAGACTATTAATCAGCTTGTTAATCATTCCAGTCCTTCGCAAAAGGTAAGGGTGCAAAGGATACATGCATCTGTTCAATGATACAGCAGAGAGCAGCCGTGAGTAGAAGCTGAAGCCTAAATGAATCGCACTAACTTCATGCTCAGGGACTGAGAGAACCATCAACCATTTGATGAGCTGTAGAGAAAAAGCAACCAATGAACTTCCCAAAATACACAAGAAAACTTTCTATTAATAACACAGAAGAGAAGTAACCTCTTCAGATGTAGTTTTCAATTTTGTATTGACATGTAGTACTCAGATCTTGTGTAATTGGGTCCAATGGAATTGCTGTGTTTCAGCTACAGCAAAGACAAAACCAACAACGTGCCTTTACTCTAAGGTATGATTGTAACAGAGAACTGCTCTATTCATTGAAATTCTCAACTTCTTAAGTACATAGCCCCTGTGAGCAATTAATCGCAAAAGAACAGAGAGAATGTCTGATCCAATTCAAGTAATGGAAAGCTTCACATCAAGCATCTCTAACGCTTGCTTTTTCGAGCAGAGAAGTGAAACATCATACATAAAGACCTACATGAGAGGCTGTCTCGCGCTCTCTTCGATATTCCCTACCTCCTTCACTCACCCTTAGCTTTGAGGCAAAAGGTTACAGTTTCAGAAGTGTGAGGATACCATTGCCAGAGGCAATGGCACAGTGGTATTATTGCTAGACTATTAATCTAGAGATCTAGATGATGCACTGGGGACTTGGGTTCAAATCTCATCATGATGAATTTGAATTGAATATTTAAAAAATGGAATTAAGAGTCTAATGATTCTTAATGATCAGGAGTCCATTGTCGATTGTTTGGGAAAAACCCATCCAGTTCACTAATGTCCTTTAGGGAAGGAAACTCCCATCCTTATCGGATCTGGTGTACCTGTGACTCCAGACCCACAGCAATGTGGGTGATTCTTAACTACTCTCTGGGCAATTAGGGATGGGAAATCAATGCAGGCCTGAGCGGTGATACCCATAGCCTTTGAACGAACGCTTAAAATTACAGGTTGATTATCCCAGTGAAGTTGTGAGGGCGTGCTGCGCTATCAGAGGTGACTATCATCTGGACTGTAATGTCAAAGTGATAACACTGTCAGTTCGCACAATGAACATTAAAGATCCTGATGGCAATATTTCACGCTGAGCAGAGACATCCTCCCCGGTACACTTGCCAACATTTAACCCTCAAACAACGTCACTAAATAGAGAAAGGCTCCTGCTTGTTTGTGGGAACTTGCTGAACTCAAATTGGCTCCTGAACCACCCAAATGTCAACAGTGACTACACTTCAAGATTTTTTGCATTGGATGTAAGTAAAAAGAACTTAGCCCATAGGGCTGCTTGCTCATTGGAGAGAGATAACTGGTGGGTGAATTTAAACTGAGGGTCACCACCTCTCAGGTGAGGGGGTAGGTTGAAAAGGAAGAACTACTGCATCCTTTGTTGGTGCGAGAATAGGAGTTGTTGGTGCTGCTCTATATTGCAAAGCAGACAAACAGGGGGGCTGGAAGAACACAGCAGGCCAGGCAGCATCAGGAGGTGGAGAAATCAATGTTTCGGGTGTAACCCTTCTTCAGGTCTGGGGGTAGGTGTAAGGGGAAGCTGCAAATAAAGGGGGTGACAGGGGCAGGGTTGGGAGGTAGGGATAGGTGAAGACAGGTAGAGGGTACGCCCTGGTTGGTTGAGGAGAGGAGTGAATCCGGTTGGTAGTTAGATGAAATGGTCGGTCAGAGGAATAGAAGGGAGGGGGAGGGGCTGGGAAGGGAGTGGGGGGATGGGAAGGGAGGTTATTTGAAACTGGAGAACTCAATGTTGAGTCATCTGGGCTGTATTGCAAGTTAGCTGTCCAGCCAACTGAGCAACACCACTGACAAAGGCACAAAGCATTTTGAAACAGGCTATCCTGCAGTCAGAAAGAGTACTGTGTAAGGTGCAATTTCTTTCTTTCCTTCTCTCTCTCTAACTTTCTCACCAGAGGTTATCTTGATTACTGCTACGTATTTAATAGCTTGTGAGAGAGAGAGAGACAACCGTGCTGGACGCAGGGCTCATTCTTGGGAAAAGGGACTCGAGATGCATAAATCTTCAACCCAGCAAGAATCAGCAGGAGAAGGAATTGGGGAGTGCAGTGAAGAGAGAAAGGAGAAAAGAATGTGCATAAAATTAGTATCTGACTAAGGGGGAAGTGGAGTGTTAGCACTGACTGACCTGATTTATAGCTGCACATCAAACAGGCTGAAAGAGTTATTATTATCCATGTTTTAGTGTCTGTGAAATACAAGAAAGACACATTCGTTTAGCCCAGTGAGCCCTCTCTCATCAACATCAGGATGCCAAGATAGAAATTAAGGTGACAGCAGTGCATCATGAGCAAGTTAATAGTAGCCCAGAGTTGGCTGATTGCTGGGCGATGTGTCATTTGGCAGCTCCTTGAAAGTAATCTGAACTCTTTAACACTTCTGTAGAGGCATTACAAGGAGAAGGAGGGTCCAGTCTGGCTCCAGTGATGAATGGTAGCTGCACCGACAGATGTTGGCTGAAAAAACAGGCGTCACTGCACTCCGCCTGCAAAAGAAAACACTGGGGGCATTTGAAAGAGCTCCCATCCTCAGATGATAGGCCAAACCTTCAGAGCTGTTCTGCCTTCTATAAAACCTGACTAACCTGGTCCCCAGTCTTTCTCCTGTACCTAAATCCAGCAACATCACATCCGCACAATTCTAAACCACGTGTTGAAACTCCTCCCTCATCCACTCCCTACCTCTGTAATCATGAAGGCCCCGCCTTCTCAACCTCACCCTCTCTCCAAGGTGAGGTGACCCTCAGGTTAAACTCACCAGCAGCTCTCTCTCTCTCTCTCTCTCTCTAATGAGAGAGCAGTCCAATGGACAGTGGGAAGTCCTCCCACACACAAAGGGTGGGAAAGTGCAGTTGAGGACGAGATGAGATCATATTAAATGGCAGAGCAGGCTTGAGGGGCTGAATGGCTTCCTCCTACTCCTAGGTTTTACAGAGGGCACTGGTTTAAAGTCAGGTGTGACCCTTTCAGGACAGAATGAGAGGCATTGTTCTTCCCTCTCGGAGAATTCTGTGACCTTGGAAGCTGTCTGTCTCAGAAGTAGGAGGAGGCAGGATCACTTTTGAAAACACAGGAGTAGATAGATCCTTGTTAGGGAATCAAATGTTACTAGGAGTAGGTGGGAATGCATAATTTGAAACACAAACAGGTCAGCCCTAATCTTACTAGATGATAAGGCAGGCTTGACCTGAGGGCTGAATGGCCTATCCCCTGCTCCTAATTATTATGCGTGTTTGTTCCACGATCCTTCACCCAGCTTCCATACATTCAGGGAAAACGAGCTTTGTGCAGTGGAAGACTGAAATGAAAGCAGTGTCTAGATTAGAGAGGCCCGGAAAATCACAGCTGGTCAGGCAGCATCCGAGGAGCAGGAAAATCGACGTTTCGGGCAAAAGCCCTTCATTAGGACTGGGCTTTAGCCTGAAATATCGATTCCCCTGCTCCTCGGATGCTGCCTGACCTGCGGTGCTTTTCCAGCACCACTCTAATCCAGACTCTGATTTCCACCGTTTGCAGTCCTCACTTTTACCCTGAAATGACAGCATTTGCAAGCATCAATGTTACAGGTTAGGAAGTACAGTCATTCTGGATTTGAAACATTAGCTCTGTTTTTCTCACTCTCCACAGACACTTCCAGACCTTCTGAGTTTCTCCAGCAATTTCAGCGCCTATTACAGGTGATGACTCTTGTGATGGAAGTGTTCTTGGAATGGACACTATCTGTTGGGTATAGTCTCCTGCCACTGACTCCCAGGCTGTCAGCAGACCAGGTAGATCCGAAAGACTCTCCTTACATCAGAGACTGAGTGTACAGTCATGTGCCTCTCTCAAACAAATTGGCTTCATAAAACATACGCCTGCCTTTAATTTCACGCCTGTCCTATGTGTCACTTTGCAGTTAACATCAAAGCAATCTTCACGATGAGTTAGTTTTGGTGATAGAAGATATTCTGGAATCCTTGGTTCATGACATTAAAAGAAAAGATACTGCCTGATTTACTGAGACCTCCACTTAACAAATGTTTCCTTTTTAGATGGGGTTACATTGAGTTTGCAACATAAGAAACAGGCCCAAACACCCCATGTCAATGTTGACAGGAATGAGCAGTGACCTCAATGAAAGGCATAAAATTGGCTTGACAGGGTGCATGCTGAGAGGATGCTCTGAAACCAGGAGAGATAGTCTTAAATGGGAGGACCAGCTATTTCCCACTGGGATGAGAACATTATTCTTCACTCAGGTGGTTGTGAGCCTTTGGAATTCTCTGCCTCCATCGTTGAGAATTTTCAAGATGGTTCAACAGATATTTGGACTGCAAGAGAGTTAAGGGAGAAGATAGCCTGAGGCATTATTGAAAAGCTAAGCAGACACAAGGAGACTCCTGCACCCGTTTCTCGTGTTCACACACTTCCCTCTACTCCATCTCAAAATTGGCTTCGCATTCTCAAATGGTCACACTGGGAGGTGACAGAGAGTGGTAGAGTCATACGTCACAGGAGCAGACCTGTCTGCCAAACTAGCCCGGGTCAAACAAGTTTCTCAAGCTAACCTAGTCCCATTTGCCAGTGATTGGTCCAAATCCTTCTCAACTTGCTGATAGTAAGGAGTCCCAACACTGGAAGTCAGTCAATAAAATACGGAGATGGAAAAACACAGCAGGTTAGACAGCAACAAAGGACCAGGAAAGACAATCTGTTGTGTTTTTCCAGCTCCACATTTTATTGACTCCCTCTCAACCTTTCTTATTCCACGAGCTATAACTTTGTTCGGAAACTCTGCTCTATGGCACTGTTTTCCAGAAATCCATGTACAGACATCCAACAGTACTAACCTCATCAACTCTGTTTGTTACATAGAGTCATAGTCATAGAGATGTACTGCATGGAAACAAACCCTTCGGTCCAACTTGCCCATGCTGACCAGATATCCCAACCTAATCTAGTCCCACCTGCCAGCACCCGGTCCATATCCCTCTAAACCCTTCCTGTTCATATACCCATCCAAATGCCTCTTAAATGTTGCAATTGTACCAGCCTCCACCACTTCCTCTGGCAGCTCATTCAATACACGTACCACCCTCTGCGTGAAAAGGTTTCCCCGTAGGTCTCTTTTATATCTTTCCCCTCTCACCCTAAACCCATGCCCTCTAGTTCTGGACTCCCTAACACCAGGGAAAAGACTTTGCCTATTTACCCAATCCACGCCCCCCATAATTTTGTAAATCTCTATAAGGTCACCCTTCAGCCTCCGACGCTCCAGGGAAAATAGCCTCAGCCACATCTTCAAAAATCCTCATCGAGTTAGTTAAGCAAGGTTCCCCCTTGCCAAATCTGTGCTGGCTTCCCTCAATTAACACAGATGTGCCCAAATGACTATTCACCTTTTCCTGAAATTTTGTCTCGAGGAGTTTCTTTGCTGCTGAGGTCAAACTGATGGAGCTGCAGTTGCTGGGGTTATCTTAAAACTTTGTTTGAACAACAATGCAATGTTTGCAATTCTCCAGTTCTCTGGCACCATTCCTGAGACGAGTGAAGACTTGAAAATTATTGCCAGTCCCTCATAATTTCACTCTCACATCCTTCTCATTCTGTCTGGTGCCTTAGTTCAGGCAGTCTATCGAAAACCTTTTCCTCTTTTTAAAATTAATTTCTGGAATGTGGGCATCATGAGCGGACCAGCATTAATTCCCCATCCACAGTTGCCATTGGACTGAGTGGCTTGCTAGGCCATTTCAGAGAGTAGTTGAGAGTCAATCACATTGGGTGTGGGTCACATGTAGGTCCAATCAGGTGAGGATGACCAGATTTCCTGCACTGAAAGGCATGAGTGAACCAGATAGGTTTTTTCCTCCAACAATGGTTTCATCACCATTAACAATTTCTTAATTCCAGATTACAATTGAATTCAAATTCCACACCTGCCACAGTGGGATTCAAACCCGGTCCTCAAAACATTACTTGGATCTCTGGATTGATAGAGTTGAAAAAGTTGGGGGCGGAAGCGGCCTGCTGTGTTTCTCCCTCGGATGCTGCCTGGCCTGCTGTGTTTTTCCAGCACCACATTTTTCGACTCTGGTACTCTAGCATCTGCAGTCCTCACCTTCTCTTCTCTGGATTAATAGTTGAGCAGTAATACCATGAAGCAATCACCTCCCTCTCCTTATCATTGTCCATTGTAAACCCTTTGAATTTCAGTGTTTAGATCAGAGTGGTGCTGGAAAAGCACAGCAGGTCAGGTAGCATCCGAGGAGGAGGAAAATTGAAGTTTCGGGCAAAAGACTTTGCCTTTGAATTTCTGAACGACCCTCTCTTTCATCATGGCCTGGGGAGCATCTTCCTCCTTCATAGAGTCATAAAGATGTACAGCACGGAAACAGACACTTCAGTTCAGCTCGTCCATGCTGACCAGATATCCCAACCCAATCTAGTCCCACCTGCCAGCACCCAGCCCATATCCCTCTAAACCCTTCCTATTCATATAGCCATCCAGATGCCTTTTAAATGTTGCAATTGTATCAGCCTCCACCACGTCCTCTGGCAGCTCATTCCATACATGCACCACCCTCTGCGTGAAAAGGTTGCCCCTTAGGTTTCTTTTATATCTTTCCCCTCTTACCTGAAATCTAGTTCTGGACTCTAGTTCTGGACTCCCCCTCCCCAGGGAAAAGACCTTGTCTATTTATCCTATCCATGCCCCTCATAATTTTATAAACAGGAAAAACTGAATGTGAAGTATTTATTAATAGCTCCATCAAACCATCTTGGCTCCAAGTGTAAATCCTCCTTGTCCCTAATCAGCTCTACTCCCCCGTTTTCAACCTTTGTCCTATTTACATGCCAGAAATATTTATTTTTCCACATTACGGCTGGAATCTGATATAATCAGATCAATTTCAAGCTAACAGAGCAATAAATATGGATTTTTTTTCTCTTGTTAAAATGTCATATTTAAATAAATCATTTCTTGTTAAAACAGAAACCGACACAGACATTTCAATGATTCTGACAAGGCTGGCCCATTTTTCAAATTGCATTTACAAGTTCAAAACAACTCATTTGATTTCTTAAAACTTGTGCCTCATGCTTTTATTCCCCACAAAGTCAACCAATCCCACGTTCGATTGCTTATTTGACACTGAGTCACAGGTTGCGAGTTTGATTCACCGCACTGAAACCTAAACATCTAGGCTTACCCAAGGGTAAAAAATGAGGTCTGCAGATGCTGGAGATCACAGTTGAAAATGTGTTGCTGGTTAAAGCACAGCAGGTCAGGCAGCATCCAAGGAATAGGAAATTCGACGTTTCGGGCATAAGTTTCCTGATGAAGGGCTTATGCCCGAAACGTCGAATTTCCTATTCCTTGGATGCTGCCTGACCTGCTGTGCTTTAACCAGCAACATATTTTCATCTAGGTTTACCCATTCAGGCACTGCCAACGGTGCTGTCCTTCAGATGAGATGTTTAGTGTCACGATAGTTTAAATAACAGAGGGAAGTTCTCTCCAATGTCCGTGGGTCAGAATCTGTCTTTCAGCCAACTTTGGAGTCAGGCCAAAGTGGGTTCACCTAGATGATCCAAAGGTGCAGAGGGACTGTCTTGTGAGGAGAGATTGAATGGATCAGTTCTGTACTCACTGGAATTCTAGAAGAGACAACTTTATTGAGCCATACCAAATTCTGAGGGGGCTTGAGAGGGTAGATGTGGGAATGTAGTTTCCTCTTGTGGGAAAGCCTAGGCTGAGAGGACATCATCTCAGAATAACGGTTTGCACATTTTAGACAGAAATAAGGAGGAATTTCTTCTCTCAGAGGGTCGTGAATCTATGGATTTCTTTACTGCAGAGGGCTGGAGAAGCTGGGTCATTAAGTATATTCAAGGCTGATTTTTTTAATCAGTAAGGGAATAGGAAAAAGGCAGGAAAGTACAGTTAAGGATGATCAGATTAGCCGTGATCTCATTGAGTGGTGGAGCATCTTCAGTGGGCTGAATGGCTAACTTCAGCTCCTAAGTCTATGGTTTTATTACTGATCCTAGACTGTCTGAAAATCATAACATGTGATTGGAGTTTCTGGTGTGTAAAACAGTTATCTGGTCACCTACTTTATAGCAGATGTTACACTCCAAAGGTATTTATTTGCCGTCTAGCACTTCAGATTGTCCCGAGGGATTGAGAGGTGCTACAGAAATGCAAGTAGGTTCTAAGCTTGTGCTTGTTCTGGTTTCCTTGATAAAATAAATACACCTCCCAGTGTAGTCTCTACCCTCCAGAAAGTGATACTTTCAGGTTTGCTGATCTGGACGCTACAAGCACCAGAACTGGTTTCAACAGGATCTGGGACAAAATTCCTGATCCTGGTGGCCATCAAGAGAGCGAAGAGAACAGAGAAATGCAGAGGTGCATGTGGCAGACATCATGTGGGAGCATCTTCAAGAACCAGACTGCAACGGTCAAGAGAAAGACAAATCATGTCCTCTCCTCCCCTATTCTCTGCTCTCCTCCTCTCTGCTGTCTTCCAGATCCTTCCATTTCTATGGAGGATGAGGATGGGCAATAAGGATTAGCTTTACAAAGAAATGATTATTTAAAAACACGGGTTCTCAAACCCACAGCCGGAGAATAGGATAAGGAAATGCACTGGTCAGGCCCAGGCATGAAGAGGTTAAGCTGTGTGAAGTGAGACCGATGGCATCTGCAGAGGAGAGAGAGCAGCAGAAGGTAGGAGAGAGGAGGAGGTGAACATCAGGAGCAAGGAGAGAAGGGAGGAAAGAGGTGAATCTGGAAGGGGTGGCAAAGACCTTGTGGTATTATCATTAGACTGTTAACCAGAGACTCAGAGAAAGTGAGGACTGCAGATACTGGAGATCAGAGTTGAAAAGTGTGACGCTGGGAAAGCACAGCAGGTCAGGCAGCATCTGAGGAGCAGGAGAGTCGATGTTTCGGGCATGAGCCCTTCCTGATGAAGGGACCTGCCCGAAACATCGATTCTCCTGCTCCTCGGGATGCTCCCTGACCTGCTGTGCTTTTCCAGTATCACACTTTTCAACTATTAATCCAGAGACCCTCGTAATGATCTAAGGACTTGAGTTCAAATCTCACTATAGTGGACAGTAGAATTTGGATTCAATTACAAATCTGGAATTAAGAGTCGAATGATGACCATGAAACTGATGTTGATTGTTGGACACACCTGTCTGGTTCACTAAATAAAAACCAAAAAAAAATGCAGAATAAAGGAAGATAGACCCAAAACCAGAAATTGTTGGAAAAGCTCAGCAGATCTGGTAGCATTCACGGGAAGAAATCAGAGTTCAGAACGGAAGGGGCACTGGACCCGAAACGTTAACTCTGATTTCTTCCCATTGGTGCTGCCAGACCTGCTGAGCTGTTCCAGCAATTTCTGTTTCACCGATTGGTTCACTAACGTCCTTGAGAGAAGAAAGCTGCCATCCTTACCTGGTCTGGCCTACATGTGATTCCAGAACCACAGCAGTGTGGTTGACTCTTAACTGCCCCTGGACAATAAGGGATGGGCAATAAATGCTGACCTAGGCAGTAACACCCTCACCCCGTGAATGAACAAAGAAAAGGTCAGGCTGGGAAGCCCCTAGCATCCCTCAGGAGAATGAATAATAATAGTGATGAGAGGAGTGGGCAGGGAAGGAGAGGAGAGGGGAGAAGGAGAGGTAAGTGGAGCTGGGCAGTGGACAGGAGGAAAAGGATAGGCAGAATAGTAAAGAGGAAAAAAGATTAAGAGATGAAAATTGGATTCAAAGAAAACGCTGTTGAATTAACAATTTGCCAGTGTTTTGAACTCTCTTCCTGGCTCCACATTGACCAGGCAAAGCTCAGTGACAGCTCTCCAGCCTCCAGCAGTGAGCTGAGAGCTTTATCGCTCTCAGAAAGCTGCTTAAAAAAAGAAAGCACAGCAAGAAAAGCGAGGCCAGAGGAGAGTGATGTGGAATGATCAATCCACTTTGTTACTGCTGTACTCTGAACTATCATTAAACTGTTGACATGAAGGGCCCTGCGACAAGCTGCCCTCCTCAACACACATTTCACTTCCTGCTCAATTTCCATTTTGTTCTCAATACTGTAATTTCTTATATAAATAGCTGTATTTTGGAACCAGGGACTGAAAGCTTCATAAATGCCTGAGGAAAATTACCATACTTCAAAGCAGTCCAATAACTCTCTATTCATATGTAGTAGATGGAAAGGAACTGCATTACTATTTCTTTTATTCAATCTTGACCTTGCTATCAGCAACTTTTACATGTTTCACTATATTTATGAAAGACGTTTGAGTATTTCTTTCCCTGACCAGCTCTCACATAGCCACTGCAGTGCTCAGTTCCTGGATGTTAGATCACCCCATGTTGAACTCCCAGTACAGAGTTGAACATCATTGAGCCTGTCACATGAAGACCCATAGCATAAACTCACGACACTGAGATCGACTTCACCCTTGATTAGATTAGATTACTTACAGTGTGGAAACAGGCCCTTCGGCCCAACAAGTCCACACCGACCCGCTGAAGCGCAACCCACCCATACCCCTACATTTACCCCTTTTACCTAACGCTACGGGCAATTTAGCATGGCCAATTCACCTGACCCGCACATCTTTGTGACTGTGGGAGGAAACCGGAGCACCCGGAGGAAACCCACACAGACACGGGGAGAACGTGCAAACTCCACACAGTCAGTCGCCTGAGTCGGGAACTGAACCCGGGTCTCTGGCGCTGTGAGGCAGCAGTGCTAACCACTGTGCCACCGTGAAGCCAAGCCCATGTAACCCAGGCTGACACACCCAGACCCAGTACTGAGGGTGTGCTGCACTGCCAGTGGTACTGTCTCGTGAATCGAATGTTACATGGAGACTGTCTTGAGGTGAGGTGACGCGAAACAGATCTCTTGGTTTCTATTGGAGAAAGAGAAGGGGAGACCCATCAACCACCTACCCCCAACACACCCCACCCCCATCCCTAGAGGCTCTGGGGCTATTATGTCATCCTCAATCAACATCACTGAGAAACAGATTGGCTGATCAAGAACACATTGTGGGATCTTGCTGTGTGCTGTTGCATGTCCTATTGGTTTATAACTGTGACTGATCTTCTGAAGGACTTCAACGGCTATAAAGTGCTTCTGGGACATCCACAGGCCAGGAAAGGTGCTACAGGAAAGCAAATGTTTGACTTCTTTCCAGGACACCCCCCCACCCCACCCACCTGAACACACGAGGTCCACGCAGATGGTCAAGAATCTTGAGGAGGGTTAGAGTATCTGGTGACTAGTCCACAGGCAGGAAACCAGTGACAGTCCGGTGAGTAGGATCAGGGGAACAGTGTGGGAGGTGGAAGGACAAACGGATGGTCAGGTATTCCAGTTTCCGATTATCATTGTGCCACGGGACAGAGAGGACTCTATGTGGTGTAGGGTTAGTCTCCTTTCCTCTGGATCAGGAGGCCTGGGTTCAATTCTCATGTCACAACACATCTCTGAGCAGGTTCGTTTGAAAATATTTTAGACACATTGACCTCAGGGTGTGGGTGAGGAGCTGACTGAGATGCCAAACCATCAGGATGGGGCAGCAAAGTTAGATCCCAAATTGGTAAGAAACATAGACTCAAAGAGGCACACAGTCATTGAGTCATAAGCACAGAAACAGACCCTTCAGTCCAACCCAACCATGCTGACCCTGTTCCCAAACTAAACTATCCCAGCTGCTTGCATTTGTCCCATAATCCCTCCAAACCTTACTTATTCATGAACATATCCAAATGTGTTTGAAATGCTGTAACTATACCCACACCCACCACTTCTTCTGGAAGTTCATTCCACACGTGGACCACTCTCTGTGTACCAAGGTTGCACCTCATGTCATCTTTAAATCTTTCCCCTCTCACCCTAAACTTATGCCCTCTAGTTTTGAACTCCCCCACCCTCAGGGAAAGACCTTGTCTATTTACCCCAGAAATGCTCCTCATGATTTTATAAACCTTTATGTAGTCACCCCTCAACCTCCTACTCTCCAGCGAGAAAAGTCCCAGCCTATCCAGCCACTCCCTATAACTCAAACCCTCTATTCCTGGCAATATCCTGGTAAACCTTTTCTGAACCCTCTCCAGTTTATTATATCCTTCCAATAACAGGGTGAGCAGAACTGGATACAGTATTCCAAAAGTGGCCTCACTAACATCCTGTACAACTTCAACAAGACATCTCAACTCCTGTACTCAAATGCAAGTGTGTGAACCACCTTCTTAACTACCCTGTCTACCTGTGACACAATCTCCAAAGAAGGTCTCTAGGTCTCTTTGTGT
The DNA here is from genome assembly GCF_020745735.1 of Hemiscyllium ocellatum. Lineage (NCBI taxonomy): Eukaryota > Metazoa > Chordata > Chondrichthyes > Orectolobiformes > Hemiscylliidae > Hemiscyllium > Hemiscyllium ocellatum. The sequence goes on along the minus strand of NC_083412.1, from coordinate 96,315,083 downwards.
TCCCACACTACCCAGGGCCCTACCATTAACTGTATAAGTCCTGCTCTTGTTTGTTTGACCAAAATGTAATACCTCGCTTTTCTCCAAATTAAACTCCATCTGCCGCACCTCAGCCCATTGGCCCAATTGATCAAGATCTTTTCAGATAACCTTCTTCACTGTCCAATGCGTCATTAATTTTGGCGCCATCCACAAACATACCAGCCATGCCTCCAATATTCTCATCCAAATCATTTCTATAAATGACAAACAAAAGTGGATCCAGCACCGATCCCTGTGGGACACTGCTGGTCACAGGCCTCCAGTCTGAAAAGCAACTGTCCACCACCACCCTCCGTCTTCTACTGTCAAGCCAATTTTGCATTCAATTGGCAAGTTCTCCCTGGATCCCACACCATCTAACTTTACTAATTACCATGCGGTATCTTGTCAAAGGCATTACTAAAGTCCAAGTAAACAACATCTACCACTCTGCCCTCATCAAGTTGCAGGATTGCCACACACTAACGAAGTACTGTCAACATTTAAAGTCTGAAATAGAAGCAAAAGTACTGGAAAATCTCAGCAAGTCTGGCAGCAGCAGGGGAGAAAGAATAACAGAGACTGTTTCTGCTACAGTTCAGCTGACAGATTATTGACCTAAAATCTTCCATTTGTTTCTCTATCCCCAGACAGTGCCAGACCGAGCTTTCTCAGCATTGTTACTCTTGGTTCCTTCAGGGAACCTGTCGTTCTTGCCCAGTTGAGATCTGCATTTTGACTTTCAGGCTGCACTGCTCATTTGACTCTCCTTATTCAAGACAGTCCTGAGGCAATCAGTTGTTAAAAGCCATACAATTTCAGAGATGCAGAGGTCTCTTCAGTTACTTCTCATGGGAAGACCCCCATCAAACCTATGCTCAGAACCGTGGGTTTCCCAGAAGGAGTTGGATTTGGGTCTTAAGGCGAAAGGGATCCAAAGATGCGGGGATAGGGGATTGAGATGGATGATCAGCCATGGTCATATCGAATGGTGGAGCAGGGTTCAAAGGGCTGAATGGCCTACTCCTACTCCTGTTTTGTATAGAGTAGTGACCCTATACCCATGGGGATACTTTCCATGACTTACCACGGAAACCTGAAACTGCGGATAGGAGAGAACCCATTAACTTGAAAGGGAAATGTACCTTCCCGGCAGCCTCCTGGTCCCTGGTTCCGGAAGGTTCCCTATAATATGTGCTGCCCACAGTTAAAGTGCGGGTAACTGAAACGGTGGAAAATGATTCCACGGACATGGGGGTTGCTCTATATTTCCAAAAATAACATATGGATGAAAAATGCTACCTTACCAGGCAAGGGGGTGTCTGCTTCCCCACCTGCCCATCTTCCAGGTGCTGACTTTTCACTGGGGTATCCTCCTCCAGCACATTTCTATAGCACCTTCATGGGACCTCAGGAGCACTTTACAGTTCATGGGATACTTGGAGAGCACATTCCTTCGTCATGATGTAGGAAAGGTGAGAGCTGATTTGCACGGGGAACGATCGCCCAGCAGCGATGTGAAAGTGACAGGAATGTTGGCTAATATGGAGTGAGAACTGGTTTCCTCAAAAACGGCGCAGTGGGACCTTTTACTGGGAGGTGATGGGCTTAATTTAGCTGCTCATCTGGAAGATCTGACAGTGCAAGCATCACTCCCTGTGGGGTGGGGGGGGGGGATGCCTAGACTGTGTGATAAAGTGGAGGCGTACTAAAACCCACCACCCAGTGATGCTGAGGTGAGCACATGACCCACTAAGTGGAGGGGGAGTGGTGTGGTGTGGTGTGGGAGGTGAAGCACACAGCTGTTTGCATGGAGCAGACTGTGGCCCAGATGTTCCTCGATAATTGGGTTCTTCCCTCTTGCTCGGAACAAAGGCTTGCTCAACCTGCTGTCTGAGAGAAGGGAACATGTCACCGGGTGAGTAAGGGAAGCGGGGGGTGGGCGGGAGGGAAGCAGAGGCAGGGAAAGGGGAGACAGAACATTACAGAAATGTAACGCTCCATTGCCCCTTACATCCTGTAGTGCAACTTTACATAAAGGTGACGTTCAGGCATCCGGAGGAAGAGGTGATTCGTAAAAGGCAGAATAAATTATGTCGTTTTTCTTTTAGTGTCGGGTTTTTTGGCTCGCTCGTTAATTGCATTTGTTACGTACATCTACAAACAATTCAGTACATTAATTACAGTCTGTAGCTCAGAATCTGCTCCAATTTGTGCTGTCACTTCCATTGAGTTGGTTAATTGCATTCACTCTCTATCTCTCTTATTTATTAATGAATAATTAAATCTATAGAAAGTAATGCTACGGCTTCCTCTGCACATGACCGAGGTCTGATTGACATAAATCAAGAAGAATAATAAATGACAGAACATTGTCTGCCAGGTGAGTCCTTTCACCAATGTCCAGTCTCCGCACACCATTCAGTCTAGCTCCCTCTCCAACCCCAGGTCTGTTTTATCCTGAGGGAGACCTGAACTTAAGTAGCACCTTTCACCTCCACAGGATGTCCCAAAATGCTTCACGTTCAATCAGGTTCTTTCAATCACTGCTGTAAAGCCGGGGGACAGGGCAGGTCATTTAAGAGCACAGCACGACCCCAAATTCAGCACTAAAATAAAAGATCTGATTGTTTATTTTATTTAAAACAACCAGATCTTTTATTTTAGCAGTTTTGCTTGAGGGTTAAATACTGTACAGAACTTTCCCTGTTTTTCTTTAAATAGTGGCCATATGATCAGACATAAGATATAACTTCCAGCAGCACTCTCTGCGCAGTGTTTCAAAGGGGTTCATGACCTGAATTCTGTGTCCAGCTTTGGGAGCTCCTGATTAAAAGATCAATGCAATCCTCTGTAAGATTTTGCTGAGTTCCACATGCCCCTGGTCTAATTATGGTTTCCTCTTCCCCTGAATTCACATCCTGCTGAAATCTTAGCACAGTCCAGCTCACCTGAAAGGGGTAATGACCAGCAGGAGTCATTAATGTTCAGAAATTCTTTCATGCATCACACTTGTTGCTCATCTGTAATGAGCTTCGGACTGAGTGGCTTGTTAGATCTTTTCAGAGAGTAGTTAAGAATGGCATTGCCATGGGTCTGGAGTCGCAAGTAAGTCAAACCAGGTAACAGCAGCACATTTTGCTCCCTGAAGGACATTATTGAACCAGACTTTTTTTTGTGACGATCATTGATTATTGGAGTGGTCACCATTATGAAGATCTAATAAAATAATTCACATTCCTCCAGCTGCAACAGTAGGATTCAAACCCGTAATTGCAAAGAATTCTGCCTGGGGTTCTGAATTACCAAACCTACTGCTGTGCTACTGCTTTCCTGAACTAGCATGACACTGTTGCATACATTTATCACAGGGCCAGAAGATATTGAATCTAAACCAAATCACCCAGTCTATTATAAATCAACTGAAACCTCTGACTGATCAAGAACACAAATCTTTGCTTGTCTTTGTTTTACCTGTGATTCAATAATCACACATTACACACCTGGACAGCGCTGGATTATTGGACTGGTATTCGCCTCTAACTGTCCTCACAACACAGTCCTCTCCATCACCATCTTTCCTACCTCCCTATTACACAATGATCACTCCACCTCTGGTCCTTCTTCTTCCATCACACCCCCATACCCCGCCCCAAGTTCTCATTTCGTCCATTGCCTTACACACTCTTCCTTTTCATCCTATCTTTACTGTACAAAGGCTGTGTTTGCTTGTGAGTACAGTGGTTTGCTGCTTATGTCACTGGACTAGTCGTCCACACTGAGTGAGTGCAAATGTCACCTCGGTAGCTTGGGAACTGGAATTCGGTTGATAAATCTCAAAAATAAAAAGCTAGCTATTCGTGGAAGTGAGCATGAAGTCTGTTGGACTTGATCTAAAAATGCATTTGTTTCACTGACATGCTTTTAGGGAACACAAGTTCCCCACCTTTCCCTGGTAACCTCACTAGGAATCAAAGGGTATGAGGAGAAAGAAGGAGCAGGGCTCTACATTGAATGATCAGCCAAGATCTTATTGAACAGTGGAGCAGGCCTGAAGGGCTAAGTGGCATACTACTGATGTTCCTGTGATGGTCTGGTCTACATGTTACTCCAGACCTGCAATAATGTAGTTGACTCTTAACTATTCTCTTAACCAACCTGAGCTGTATTCAAACCTTCAGCTGATCAAGAAGGTGACTCACTGCCACCATATCAAAGGCAATCACATGGGCAACAACTGCCGGCTTTACCAGTCGGGCCCACATTCTGGGAATGAAGGCTGACAAAATGGAAGTGGCAACTCAACAGATTATCAGAATCCAACTGATCCCTTCCTGTGGTTGCTAACTTGAACACCTCCCCCCGGACTTCCTTTTATTAATGAAGCCCCATTTGGTGTGGTACCAGGGAAACTAAAGAGAGGTGATCAATCCAGACTTAGCTTCCATGATCTATGTAACCACGGCTTCTTCATTAATCTCATGGGTTCTATTTCCAATTCTAGAAGTTCAAAGGATTTTTGTTTCCCCATTTTGAAAAGAAAATGCCCAGCAGGCACTGAAGGGACAGTTCAAAGTTCACCATTTCAATGTGTTGAAACCCCTTTGATGATGAGAACTGTTGGATTGATGAGGGGAATGGCTGGTGTACCATGAACAGCTAGGAAAGAGTCCCACACTGCTTACACACACAAGCAACCTTGACTATATATCTCCCATTGACATACAGAGTTACCATGGGCAGAGCATATTTCAAGAGGGCAGAAATGGATGGAGGCAGGAGGATGGAGGAAGGGAAGGGAAGGAGAGATAGGAAGCGGTGAACGGGAGGGAGAGGAAATGGGATGGAGGGGAAGGATAGGAGAAGAGAAGCAAAGGTATGCTAGAAATAGGAAGGCAGGGGTGACGTGGTAATGTCCCTGAGCTGGTAATCTCAAGGTCCAGAGTAATATTCTGCAAACATCCGCCCAATGGCACGGGTGGATTTTCAACACAATCAACAAATCTGAGATCTAAAGCGAGTCTCAGAAACTGTGATCATGACTATCATAAAAATCCATCTGATTGGCTAATATCCTGAAAGGAAGGAAACCTGCCTGGTTTGGGGTGACATGTAACCCAGACCATTGTCATCTGAGAAGGCCTAGCAAGCCGCTCGGTTCAGGGGCAATTAGGGTCAGACAACAAATGCTTCACTTGCTGGAGACACCCACATCCCATGAAAGAATAAAGGATGCAAATAAACAAGTTGGACAATGTTGAAAATAAACACTGCACTGATTTCAGATTTATTTTCATCACGCTGGATCAATCTCACATACGATCGCAGTTATAGTTTTCAGTGTCAGACTGGCTAAACCAGCCTTAGCCATCAAGTGTATCAATACAGTGAGACTCCTCAACCTCGTCAGAATCCAGCCTAGATTCACCCTTCAACCAGACAACAAAGGAATTATTTTCTTCCTTGTACCAAAAACTATTGAGAAACAGGTTAAGGCCTGAGTTAGCTTATCATATATAGGAATTTCTTTTGTTAACAAGAGAGTAACACAGGGATAGAATCAGACCTGTCAAACTATTAAATGGAATATTATTTTGCTGTGATCTGTTATTCAAACCTCCCGGTGATGGGCAATTTGGTGTTATTTGAGTTCACAATGAGGAGTACAACAAAGATTAAGCTGATATCTGACTCCCTCACCCTTTCCCCATTTTCATTCAGAAGATTAATCACAACTGCTGCAATTTGGTTTTGAACCCCTGATCTTTCCTGTTGGCCCTCCAATACCTCTCCCCCTCCCCTCCCTTATTCCCATCCATCCTCCCTCTCCCTCTCTCTTCCTGCATTCCCCTGCCTCACTCCCACTTCTTCCTCAGAGTACTTCAGACTCGGAACAGGTCTGACATGACTCAGATATGTTAATGAGATGAACTGGGAAACTCTGCCCTCTTACGATTTCGCAGATGTGTGCAGACTAAAAACACACTCAGTTGCTCATTTCAAATGCTCTTTTTTTTAAAAGGTTGAACTATCTAATTGTTTATATGAAGCAATGTAAGTGAAAGTGTGCTGATTGGCGGGGGTTCAGTGAGGAGAAGACGCATTTTAACTAAAACTGAAGATTTGAATAAGGAAGCTCTATTCAAACTGTTTCAAGATGACCCTAACAAGATACCAAATTTGAACAACAGGGGACCATTTTGAAGTATCAGGGTGTCAATACAATGTTTCTTTCGTCCAATAACCACCGTGATAATCTAGTCAAATGGGAAGGTTTGGGAGAAAACTTTGGGTCACACACTGCAAATTCATTCATATCTACAACAAGCCTGAGGGTGAAGGTAAGAGCAAGAATGGGAATGGGGGGGGTGAAGGGTAGATGGGGCTGGGGGATGAAGAAGGGTGAGGGATGAAGGGTGGGTAGGAGTGAGGGATAAAGGAGGCTGAGAGGTGAAGAGAGGGGTGGGAGTGAGGGATGGAGGCTGAGGGATGAAGGGTGGATGGAGTGAGAGATGAAGAGGGGTGACCAATGAAGGGCTGACAAGAAAGGAGGGAAAAAAAGGGAAATGGAATATTGGGATGGACAGCTGAAGAGAGGGAGATTAGGGAGTGTAGGCAGGGAGATGGAGGTGAGAGAGTTGAGTGTTGGGGGGACTGTTGGAGGGAGTGTCCATATTTGGACAGTGATGGATGGAGATAGGGAGGGGGAAGACTGAAGGAGAGGTGGATGAAAGGAGGGAGAAAACCAAAGACTGTCAGGAAGGAGATGCTGATGAGAAAATCAGGGAGGAATGGTCAAGAATTGGGGATGAAATAGCTGTCCTCGAGGTAGTGCCCCATGCCTGGTGGAGCTGACCATTGGGCCTGTCCATACAGAGAGTTCAGCTCCAGGCAGGAGGGACCTGATTCAGACCCACCTCCCAGCAGGGCCCCACATCACCGCCACCCCCCCTCTGCCTGTCGCCAGTCATTGAGGTACCCGAATCCCACCCCAAGGAGCCCACCAGACCAGCCCAGTGACTCTCCCTGTCAGATAAAGAACAGATTGCAGTCGGAACACCTTGTACATACAATAAGCAGAAAAGCATCGCAGTTCCCAAAAGGTCCTGGGCTAACTGGCCTCATCTTTATCTGTCTAAAGATCATCAGATACCGACGGAAACTGGATTGATTGAGGATTGACTGAAGAACAAATGCACGATATTAAATATTTCTCCCTCGGAGACAGGGTGGAGTCTGGTAAATCCCCACTTGTACTCCGGAACTCACCCCTAACTGCATCCCAACCTTCAAGAATAACATTACAATCCCTTTACACTCAACCTCTACGTTTTTAATTTTAAAAAAATCTACTCCTTGTTTGAGAGAATCTTGAATTCCTGTCTCTAACGGAGCCTTTCAAAGTTTTGCAGAGATGGTCAGGTGAATTCACACATACACAGACACACACACACACGACAAACACCGATGTGTTTCTGTAAAATCTCAGCCAAACACGCAGAAAACAAAACACTGTCTCCAGCAATTTCTGTTGTTTTCTTTCAAAAAGAAATACAGAGCGACCAGCCCAAACTTGTGTTCCAGACTCAGTAAAGGATTGTAAAACCTTTACTGGAAGCTGCAGAAATCATAAGCTACAAGGGGAGTTAGAATCGGTGCAAGTCAGAGAGAGAGAGAGAGAGACACACACACGCACAGAGACTTACCATAAACTTGGCAGAATAATCCACAGGCAGCGAGGTATGTTAGTAAAACCATCTTAGCATCACTGCCGGTGACAGAGTGGAGGGAAGTCTGTAAACTGGAGTGCAAGGCTACTTTCCAAAGAGAGAGAGAGAGAGAGATCCAGAGGAGTAAATCCGATGTGTAATTTGTTGAACGGTTTGAGGATGAAATAACACAGGCAGCAGCAGCACTGGCGGTGGTGGCAGCGGCAGTAGGAATTGGAGTAGTTTCCCCTAGCGACTAAAAGCAGGCAGTTTGATCTCCAGTGTTGGTTCAGAGCCAGGAGAAATCGATTAGCCCCACAGCTCTCCTCGGTACCAGACACTCATCGGTAAAGCGGACAACTTTCTCCTGAGCTCTGGGCACCGCCAAAACACCAGAGTTAGCAGTTAGATTTCCACACGTCTTGGCTTTTTCATGTCAAGGAGCACAGTTTTCAAACGAAATAAGCCACACACACACACACACAATTGGGCGTTAAATGCTCACTATCATCCAACGCCCCCGATATTTAGTGCTTCATCAGAGTTGAACCGGGATCAAGTCAGTGAGGTTTATTTTCAATCTGTCTCGTCCATATGGTAAAAAGCTTCAAGATAATCCGCTGGCTTCCCTCCTCTGTGTCAGAATGTAGGTGCTGACTTTGTTTTACACAGGAGACTCCCTGTTATTCTGCTGAATGTGTTGTGTGTGTGTCTCTCTCTCTATCTGCCTCCACAGTGCATGCACACACACTGATATGCTCTGACTGAACATCGAGGCACGGTTCAGCACTGACATTCGCATGGGGAGAACGACAACTTTAATTTGGGGATATAAAAATGGGGGTGGAGAAAGTGTGTGAAAGAAAGGGCAGGATTGGAATCAACCATTTAACTCAAAAGAGAGAGGAAGGAGAACCGCCAGAGAAGCGAGATACATTCCAGCAAGACAAACAGCCTTTAAAAGTCAGTTTCAGATCCGCCGGAGAAAAAGGAAATGATGTTTTTTTTCTCTCTCTCTACCTTTTGGCAAATTCTGTCCCCTCTCCCTCACCCCAAAGAGTGAGAGGGCAGTTTGTAATGGGATAGACTGAAGGGGATTCTGGGCTGTGCTCACACGCTGTATATACAAGCAGTTTAAATACTTCTAAATAATGTTTCCAAAACCCATCAGTCATCATTTAAACTCCAAACATGTCAGGGTGGATTTAGATAAATCAAAAACCGTATTTCTGTCTGCCCTTCGCCCAACATAGAGTTCCTAAGTGGGTCAGACAAATCGTTTGCTGCTAATATTTTCTTTCTCGTCTTACTGTGTCTATCAGCGAGAATGGAAAAGGTTAAATACTGTTTATAGAGTCCATTTGTTGAGCACAGGTCAATAGGAGTTGGTGGCTGTGCCTCGTGCTTTGTATATACTTTCAGCTTCTTTCTTTAAATCTAATTTGATGGGTCTTTCTCTGATCCAGACGGTGGGATGGGGTGGGTCGGAGCAAGGAACTGCATTCGGACTCAACTTTGGACGAGATGAATCTTCGCAGGGAGCGGTAGGTGTGGGGCGGCTTGCAAAACAGGAGACATCGGGCAGGTGTGGTTCCCCCAACCCCCTTGCAGGCTGGCAGCAGGAGTCGGTGCACTGAAATCTTCCCGTGTTCCTCATGGACCTGCCTGCAAGTTACTCTGGTGTATCTGATTGAGAGCATCCCTGTCTGTGTCTTTCACACACAATTGTGCTGCACGGATAATGAGAGAGCTAACAGAGAGGGCAAGGAGAAACAGGCCTCGAGCGCCTCCTGCTGACTTTATAAACTCTCACTCTCTCACACACACACAGAGCTGCAGCTTCTCAAAACACCTTTTCTGCACAATTATCTTCCTGCCCAGCTTACACTACTCAGATTGCTCTGATAAAAAAAACAAACAAACTCAATAGAATAAACCCTCTCGGTTTCCAGAAACAAAATTTAAATTTTGGGCATCTTTCACCACATCAGAATATCATCCCAAAGTAATGGATAGCCGGCGGTACAGGAAACAATTGGTGCACAGCCAGATCCCACAACAGCAAATGTGCCCACTTTCTTTCGTGGTACGGTGGTGACCATGATGGGACAATATCGACCAAGGTGCCGCTGTGGTATCTTTCACTTGCACCCTGAGACCTGAACTTAAATGCCTCATCCTAAAGACTGCACTTCCAACAGTGCAGCGCTCCCTCAGCACCACAATGGAGAGTCAGCCTGTGTTCAAGATCCCGGAGACAGACTCCAGCCCATGACCTTTGGTGTGGTTTCCACTTTGGGAGGGGCTGTTGTGGTGACCGAAGAGGAAAACACATGAGAAAAATATGTCTCTGGCCTGGATTGGGCATGGTATATCTCTTAGGAGAAAGTGAGGTCTGCAGATGCTGGAGATCAGAGCTGAAAAATGTGTTGCTGGAAAAGCGCAGCAGGTCAGGCAGCATCCAAGGAGCAGGAGAATCGACGTTTTGGGCATGAGCCCTTCTTCAGGAAGGGCTGAAGAAGGGCTCATGCCCGAAATGTCGATTCTCCTGCTCCTTGGATGCTGCCTGACCTGCTGCGCTTTTCCTGCAACACATTTTCAGCCATGGTATATCTCTACTCTTTTCAGGACAGGGTTAGTAACTGGTCTAATGGTCTTCACCCTGAGATTCTATTGAGGACCAGCAACGGTGACATTGCAATTAGAGACAAGAAGAACCATATATAGCCATACAGGCCTGCAGCTGCACAGCACAGAAACAGACCCTTCGGTCCAACTCGTCCATGCCGACCAGATATCCTCAATTAATCTAGTCCCATTTGTGACATTTGGCCAATATCTCTCTAAACCCTTCCTATTCATCTACCCATTCAGATGCCTTTTAAATATTGTAATTGTACCAGCCTCCACCACTTCCTCTGGCAGCTCATTCCACACACACACTAGGTGAAAGTGGGGACTGCAGATACTGGACATTGGAGTCAAGATTAGAGTGGTGCTGGAAAAGCACAGCAAGTCAGGTAGCATCCAAGGAGCAGGAAAATCAACATATCCTGATGAAGGGCTCCTGCCCAGAATGTCGATTTCCCTGCTCCTTGGATGCTGCCTGACCTGCTGTGCTTTCCAACACGACTCTAATTTTGACCCATATGTGCACCATCCTCTGCATGAAAAAGTTACTTTTAAATCCTTCTCCTCTCACCTTAAACCTATGCCCTCCAGTTTTGGACTCCACTACCCTGGGGTAAAGACCTTGACTATTTATCCTATCCAAGCCCCTCATGATCTTATAAACCTCTATAAGGTCACCCCTCAGCCTTTGACGCTCCAGGGAAAACAGCCCCAGCCTGTTCAGCCTCTCCCTATATATAGCTCAAACCCTCTAACCCTGGCAACATCCTTGTAAATCTTTTCTGAACATGGATGGGCTTTCTGTACAGTGGCACTATCCCTACCTCTGAGACAGGAGGCTTGGGACCAAGTTCCATCTGCCAATATCTCTGAACAAGTTGATTAGGAGAAGCAAATGTGGTTCCCTTATTTTAATTACAATCCACACATTCCCTGCAGAAACAGGAGGGCAACACTGCACGCATGAGAGAGCATTCAGCTGCTTCATGTGTGAGTGCTGAGGTCTGAGCATGTGCACTGTAACTTGTGTGGCGTGTGCATAGAGACTGTGGAAGGACAGGTCGAACAGCAAGCCGTACAGCTTTCTGACACTCACTCCCAAGGGTCAAGCGAGAGATGAATCAGTCGGTGCCACATACCGTCACATGAAACAGCTCGGTAACAGTCTTCCCCTACTACGCAGCACGGGAAATGGAGGAGAAACTAGCTTGGAAGGGGGAGATTGTGAGCAGCCCATGACCCGATAATAGTGGATCCTGAAACCACCAACAGAAGACATCGACAGCAACAGCTTACACTGAGACTGCAATTTCAACTTAGAGAAAGGTGCCCAGACATTTCATTACAATATTAGCAAACAGAATTTGATACTGAACTACATGAGGAGGTATCAGTTTCTAAGCCGCTCCTTAAAGATACAAGTCCACGGTGAGGGAGGGAATTGCAAGGTCATAGCCTCAGCAAATCATGGCAAAGACAGCTCATGTGTATTCTTTCATGAGATTGCTAGCAAGGCCAGTATTAACCACTCACCCTTTCCCCTCACATGCTGGACAGAGTAAATAGGGAGACACTGTTCCTGTTTGTAAAAACAAGAAAGAATGAGAGGGCGTAGATTGAAAGTGATGTGAAATGAAGCAAATGTCATGTGAGAAAAGTCACTTTCCCCTAGTGAGTAGGTGAGGTATACAATGCACTGCCTGGAAATGTGGTGGAGGCATTCAACAGGATGATTATTTGGGTACAGATGCTGTGCAAGGATATAGCAAAAGGCACGAGGTAATAAAACCAGTGCAAGCACAGCCATGATGGGCCAAATGGCCTTATTCCATGCTATAATTCTTTAAGCAGCCTTGCAATGCTGCCGTTCCCATAGTCACCCCCATTTCTACAAGAGCATTCCAACACATTGAAGGTGAAGGAAGTGATCTATTTCTTGTCGTTTGGAGCCATTTGGAGCAGAGATTATGGGTGGGTGGTGTTTCCATGCCCCTGCTCCCTCTGTCTTTTCAGGTCATTCAGGTCATGGGTTTGAAATGTATCATTGATGGAAGCTCAGTGATCAGTTGCTCTGCATCGTGTACAAAGTCCACCCTACCTCCCCTGGTGTCAACCAGCAGTGGGGAAATTACAGATCAGGAAAGCTCAGGGGGACAGAATTAAAGTGACTGGACATATTATAGAGACTGTGGAGAAGGAGGAGGCTACAGAGATGGGACTTGGCGATCATGGAAGGATTTGGAAATAAGGAGGGCATCATTAAAATCAAGATGTTGCTTGACCTGGAGTCATCCTTGGTCAGCGAAGACAGGGAATAGTTGTCACTGCCTGGTTGGAACTAGGCAGCAGAGGTTTGAATAACTTCAACTTAGCGGAAGGTAGAATGTTGGAAACCAGCCAGGAGTGCACTGGAATCTAGACTTTACAAAAGGGTTAAACGAGGGTTTCAGTAACAGATCAACTGAGGCAGGGTAATGCTGTGGAGGAAGAAGAAGGTGGTCGAAAGGATGATGTCTTTAGGTTAAGTGCATGCTGAGGGTGCACCTGATCTGATAAAAATTCTGTCCAGTAAAGACATTGAACTTTTGTTCAGGCTACATCGGATCCATCCACCAACAACGTTCAGTAGTAGCAGTATGTACCACCTGCATGATGGACGACGGAAATGGGGCAAAAATGCTGAGATCGTACCTTCCAAATGCCCAAAAGAGCAATGGCAGCAAATACATGGGAACACAGCCCCCCTGCACATTCCCCTCTGAGACACTCGCCATCCTCATCTGGGGCTACCTAGCTCCTCATTAAATGGATTAAATGTCCCAGAATCCACCACATATTGGGGGCAGTGAATTCACGACCCTTTGAGAGAAGTAATTCCACCTCATCTCTGTTTTCAATCTGCCCCTGCCTTATCTGAAAACCATGATATATCGTTCGAAACTGGATCAATACAGGGAACCATCCTCTCTACATCTGCTTTGTCAAAATCCCCTTTCACATCTTATATACCTCAATCAGACCTCCTCTCAGATGTCTACATTTTAGCGAGCCTGAGTTCTCCTCATAAGGCAAGTCTTTCATCTCTGGAATTAATTTGGTGATTCTTCTCCAATGTACACACTTCCTCAAGTAACAAAACTATACTCAATGTTTCATCTGAAAAGGGAGAGGCTGCTCAGGCTGAATCTCAGCACACATGTGGACATTGGAACTCATGCGTTTGGGAGGAAGGTACAGATCTAATACTTTAAACCTCCGTCCACAACCATCACCACAGCCTCCAACAGCCCCTCCCCCACTGTTCCTCTTAGACAAGTATGACTCTGTAAGTGGGAAGGTTATGGAGTTCAGATGAAAGGCACATGCTTTGGGTATTCATTATTCAAACAGGGTATTTAATAAAAACCACAAAAGCAGCTGGCAGATGCAATAAGGAACATCAATGGGGATAAGGCTGCACATTGAGCCCACTGGATACTGTAGCTTTTGTCCCTGATGTCACTGTTTAAAATACCAAAAAGGGATATAAACGAGATGACTAAAAGCAAACAAACATTCTGACCAAGAAACCACTTACATTTCTTCTTCACAATTCACAGGACCAGACGATTTCATACTTTGAAAATGTAGTCACCTGTTATAAAGAATGCACAGCGAACTCCCACAAGCAGCAATGCGAAAAGGACCAGGTGCTCTGGGTTTTAGCAATGTTGACTGAGGGATAAATCATGGCCCAGGAGACTGGAGAGAGAACTCCACTGCTCGTTTTCAAATTAGTGGCTACAGAACCTTGTCTAACTGCTGCAGATGGGGGTCCCTGTTTAACTCCTTAACTGTAACGCAGTACTGTGCTAGTTGGAGTCACATTAGGAACATTGGCTTAGAAGGTGCGATCAAGTGTTGACCTCAGGCACAGAAACACTGAATTATTCCAGTGCAGAAGGAGGCTATTCGGCCCATCGTGCCTGCACTGGCTTTTCAAACGAGCTTCATTACCCGGTGAACATCTCCTGCTTCTTCCCCCCAACCTTCTCAGACTACTGCTGTCCAAATAACGCCTCTCTTCAATGCCCCTCTTGAACCTGCCTCCACCACATCCTCAGGCAGTGCATTCCAGACCCTAACTCAACAAAAGAACAGAAGGTACAGCACAGGAACAGGCCCGTCCAATCCTGTACCGGTCATCATTCCGTTACTAAACTAAAAAACAAACCTTCTGCCCTTATTTAGTCTGTATCCCTCTAGTCCCTCTCTATTGCCACATGCAGCTGACTGTGTGAGAAAGCTTTTTTCACATCACCCTTGCTTCTCTGTACATCACTTTAAATCTGTGTCCTCTCATTCTCGTTCCTTTTCTCTCTGTCCATTCTTTCCAACCTGCTCATTTTTCTGAGATCTCAACCAAATCTCCTCTCAGCCACCTTCCCTTCAAGGACAGCAGTCCCAACATCCTCAACCTATGCTCAGACCTGAACTGAAGAAATGAAGTCTTCCAGTTCTGAGGAACGGCCGCCTGACCCGAAACATTAACTCTGATTTCTCTCCATAAATGCTGCCAGACTGGCTGAGCTTTTCCAGCAACCTCTGTTTTGTTTCTGAAGTCTTCTGGTTCGGGGGGGGTGAGAAATGGAACGGTACCACTGATTCACTGTGAACCATCCCCTCCTACAGTTCCCCTACTGGGATGAGAATCTCACATTGTAACGGCCGTGGAGGAGTTGTGGTGCAGTCAGCAGTGTAGACTGTAACGATTAAATAACCACAAAGTGGAATGTAGGCCTTGAAACTTCCACTTTCCCGAAATGATTAATTCCAGCAACAACAACTTACATTTCTGTAGTGCCTTCAATGCAGTGAAACATTCCAAGGCACTTCACAGGAGCAAAATACAGCAGCATTTGACACTGAACCACAGAAGGAGATGTTGGGACATGAATAAATGCCTTTCGCAAAGAGGTAGGTGCTAAAGGAGCATTTGTAAGAAGTGAGAAGCTGAGAGGAGGAAGGGGAGGGGTTGGGGGGGGTTGGTTTAGAGAGGCAGTTCCAGGTGCTAAGGGTCCCGGTAACTGAAGGCACCAATAGTGGAGTGATAAAAATCAGCATTGTGCTAGGTCTGTGCGGGAGGAGTGCAGAGACCTTGTGGCTGGAGATTACAGATAAAGCTGATAGGACCTTGGAGGGTTTCGAAAACAAGGACGGGCATTTTGAAAGTGTCTTATGATGATTAAGAGCCAATAGAGGTCAGTGAGCACACGGGGTGATGAATGATTAGGGATTGATATCACAGGGTCATAGAAATGTACAGCATGGAAATCGACTCTTTGGTCCAACTCGTCCATGCGAACCAAATTAATCTAGTTCCATTTGCCAGCATTAGGCCCATATTCCTCCAAACCCTTCCTATTCATATACCCATCCCGATGCCTTTTAAATGTTGTAATTATACCAGCCTCCACCACTTCCTCTGGCAGCTCATTCCATACACGCACCACCCTCTGCGTCAAAACGTTGTCCCTTCAGTCCCTTTTAAATCTTTCCCCTCTCACTTTAAACCTATTCTCTCTCGTTTTGGACTCCCCGACCCCAGGGAAAAGATCTTGTCTATTTACCCTATCCATGCCACTCATGATTTTATAAACCTCTATAAGATCATCCCTCATCCTCCGACACTCCAGGGAAAACAGTCCCAGCCTGTTCAGCCTCTCCCTACAGCTTAAATCCTCCAAACCTGGCAACATCCTTGTAAATCTTTCCTGAACCCTTTCACAACATCCTTCCTGTAGGAGGGAGCTGAAGATGTGTTGCTGGAAAAGTGCAGCAGGTCAGGCAGCATCCAAGGATCAGGAAATTCGACGTTTCGGGCATAAGCCCTTCATTCCTGATGAAGGGCTTATGCCCGAAACGTCGAATTTCCTGTTCCTTGGATGCTGCCTGACCTGCTGCGTTTTTCCAGCAACACATTTTCAGCTCTGATACTCCAGCATCTGCAGACCTCATTTTCTCCTTCCTGTAGGAGGGAGACCAGAACTGAACGTAATATTCCAAATACAGAGTGGCAATGTTTTAGAGGAGCTCCAGGTTTATGGAAAGTGGAAGGATCAAAGTGGAGTGTCCGAACCATTGAGGTTTCAAATTATAAACTGGAGATCAGAGGCAGCTCGAGGTAGATATTACAATGGAAATGGCAGGAAGGAATCGTTGTGAGTTGAGTGACATGTGCTCAGAGGTTTGTACAGAGAAGCTGTGGCATTTGTGTTCAGCTGTGCCCTACTGGGTGGGAGGGTAATGGGTTCTGGTCAATGTTCTCTCTCATAATCTTGCTGGCTCTCAGGGCCTTTGAAATCTGTGCCAATGTTTTTGAAATCAATGCCATGTGCAGAACCTTGGAGTGAATCTGTGGGGTCGAGGCTGCTCAGTTTAGGTGGCATGTTGGTTCTGATCCCACTCCGCAATCCTGCAGCGCAGCCGTTGGAGGTGCTCTCTTTCAGGTAAGATGTCAAATAGAGGCCTCCACTGTTCTCTCAGGTGGGTGGAAGAGGTCTCATGGCAATAGGAGATCAGGGGAATTGTCACTGGTGTGCACATCTCAGTCACCAAGAAGACAGCACAGTGTCTCAGTGGTTGGTGCTGCTGCCTCACAGTACCAGGGACCCGGCTTCGATTCTAGCCTCAGGTGACTATATGTCTGGAGTTTGCACATTCTCCCCTGTGTCTGCATGGGTTTCCTCCCACAATTCAAAAATGCACAGGTTAGGAGGACTGGCCATACTAAAGTGTGCAGCCTGGGTGGTTAGCTTTGTAAATGCAGGGTGGGGGAGTGAGTCTGGGCTGGTTGCTCTTTGGATGGTCTGAATGGCCTGCTTTCACACTGGAGGGACTCTATGGTGATGATCTGGTCATAAGCATACTGCTGTGATCTGATTTATTGCTGTTAGATTAACACAGGTACACTGAAAGGTCTTGCTGGCAACTTGGATTTTGCATTTCCCACATTCCAACCATGACCGTAAACACGGCTGCTTGTAAAGTGCCTTGGGATATCCTGTGGGCTTGAAAGGTGCTATGGAAATGCAAGCCTTTTGTTTATTGATGTACACACACACACACACACACACACACACACACGATTTCTTCTAACCAAGCCTCTGATTTAGAACTTCAGTCTATTAACTTGGCAGGACACATGGTACTGCTCCGAAGAAGTCATACTGGACTTAACCCTCTTTCTGTTCCCCCCGGAACGCTGCCAGCTCTGCCGAATTTCTCCAGTGCCTTCTGTTTATATTCCAACTGGAGCCGAGCTTAAAGTGGGCAGACAAACGTTCCCCTTCTGCTCCTTCCTTGTTGAATGCTGCAACATTTAAACATCAGAACAAAAAGATCTCACAATTCTTCCTCCCGCCTGCCAGTT
Source organism: Hemiscyllium ocellatum (assembly GCF_020745735.1). Lineage (NCBI taxonomy): Eukaryota > Metazoa > Chordata > Chondrichthyes > Orectolobiformes > Hemiscylliidae > Hemiscyllium > Hemiscyllium ocellatum. The sequence continues at coordinate 96,297,311 of NC_083412.1, read as the reverse complement.
CTGGTTTCAAAAGTTTTATCTGAAGACTGCACTGGACTAATGTGTTTCCTCTACATCTGCCACCTCCCTCAGCCTGAACACACACACACACACACACACACACACGTATCCAGCTGGCTTGTTTCTATATCGAAGAAAAGAAAACAAGACTGACAAAGAGTTCATTGAGAAAGAGCTCTTCAGTATTTAATATTCACAACCCAGTGCAAAATGCTGGCTAAGTCCCCTCCCTCCCCACACAAAAAAATCCCCAGAATGAGCCCCGGAGGGAAATCTTTTGCTCATTCCCATTTAAGGTGCGAGCTTGTGTGGTTCGATCAAAGGAGATTGAGGATTTAGTCTGTTCTGGAATTAAATGAAGATAAAGCCTCTTTCTTGTGGTGTTCAGCTGTGTTTCAGTGAGCAAGGCTCTGGCCTCTACAACAGGACATTGTGGATGCAAGTCCCACCCTAACAACCCGAGGATCGTGGAGATAATAAGGACCGCAGATGCTGGAAAGTCAGAGTCGATAAAGCACAGCAGGTCTGGCAGCATCAGAGGAGCAGGAGAGTCGGCATTTCAAATTCGGGAATGCCAAAGCTGACACTTGTGAGTGCAGTTCTGAGGAGGTTGAGGTGAAATAATGAGGGGTATGTATAGACAGGAAGAAACACTTCCCCTTGGTGGAGGGAATCACAGACTGGGGGCATAGATTTAAGGAAAAGGGACAAGACGTTTAGAGGGGTTTTGAGGAAAATATTTTTCACCCAAAGGGAAATCTGGAACTCAGCACCTGAAAGGGTGGGAGAGACAGAGACCCCCGTAATGTTTAAGAAGTACTCAGATGTGCTATTGTGATCCCAAGGCAGACAAGGCTATGGGGCAAAGTGCTGGGAAAATGGGATTAGAATAGTTAGGGCATTGTTTATTGACCAATGAGGACTCGAAGGGCCAAAGGGCCTATGTTCCTTGCTATACACCTCAATTACCATGTCGGAAGGAGATGCTTTTGATTTGTGATGTTAAGATCCAGATCCTAATTGGCCTCACCCCTTCCCACTCCACCTCCCTCTCACCACCTTCTCCTCTCCACCTTCCCTTCCACCTCCCCTCTCTATCTCCCCTTGCCACCCTGCTTCCTCCACCTCCCCCTCGCTACCCTCACCCCTCCACCTGCCCGTCTCCCCCTCTCTATCTCCCCCTCACCACCCCCTTCCACCTCCACATCCATCGCCCCCTCACCAGCTTCCCCTCCGCATCCTTCCCCCTCTACCCTGCACTTACACCTCCCCCCTCTCCACCTCCCCCTCTCCACCCCCCATCTCCACCTCCCCCTTCACCTCCCCCTCACCACCCCCTCCACCCTCTCCTCTCCACCACCCTCTCACCACCCCCTCCACCCTCTCCTCTCCACCCCCCATCTCCACCTCCCTCTCCACCTCCCCCTCACCAACCCCTCCACCCTCTCCTCTCCACCCCCCTCTCTCCACCCTCCCCCTCCACCTCCCCCTCCACCTCCCCCTCTCCACCTTGTTCTCTCCACCCCCTCCACCCTCCCCTCTCCTCCTCCCCCTCTCCACCCCCTCCACCACCATCTCCACCCTCCCCACTCCACCACCATCTCCACCCTCCCCACTCCACCTCACCCCCACCCTCCCCACTCCACCTCACCCCCACCCTCATTACTCCACCTTCCCCTCTCCACCCTCCCCACTCCAGTCCTCGCTCCATTTAAACATGGGAAGTTAGGCGGCAGGCTTTGAAGAAGATTGGAGGAGGTCTGGCCATTATGCAGCCCTTAGCAACAAAGGTTCACACCATGGTTTGCTGTGCTTTAGCATTCCCTATGTTGCCGTAGAGTATCCACTGCACAAAGGGCTTTGCTAAGGGGGTCCTGAGCTTGTGAAAGGTGCTATACTCTCACTCTCTGTTTTTCACTCCTGTCAGGCCCCAACAATCCCTACTCCCAGTCCGTATGTGACCACTCTGACTCACTGACTTCCCAATAGCCAGTCAAGCTCCACAATGTGAACTCATCACAGGGCAGAGGTGACAACTGGTGGCTGGGTGTCGTTCAAGATGTGAGGGGAGGGGAACAACAAGTGATGCAGCAAATCTGCTTATTGCACCCACATTTTATCAGGGAGCACATCCACATGTAAAACTCTCCTGTGGTCTGGAACAAAACATCAAAGGATAGTTGCCAGCTGGAAGTTAACCATGGAGGCTATAATTCACTCAGTTACTCAGTATTCTCAATTAAACCTGGAACAAACTACTCAATCTTATATTTCTTCTGTTTCTTTGACTGAGTCTTGCTCTGGTCTGCAAAAACTACTCAGTATTGCACGATCATCCTCACATACAGAGATAACTCCCAACTTCTTTTTACAATGAAACATAGAAAAACAGCAGCAGGACTAGGCCATTCAGCCCTTTGAACCTGCTTCCCCATTCAATACGATCATGGCTGATCATCCAACTCAGTCCCCTGTTCCTGCTTTCTCCCCCATACCCTGTGAACCCTTTAGTCCTAAGAACTATATCTGACCTCTTCCTGAAGTCCTCTGGAATCCAACAAACAACATTCTGAGGCTCCCTTCTTCCAACTATGCCAAACCTATTTGTCTCCTCAACATACACACCAGATATGGTTCAATTGGACTCTGTGAGAGTGTCAGCTATCATCACTAAGGTGTCTGTATCCTATCGAACCTGCTGCAGCTCACTGGCTGATAAAGTCCTCCTCTTTGTTACCTTTTGATTTGACTAATTCAAAATGTCCCTCACACACATCTCCTTCTCTCCATAAACGGGAGGTTGTCCACATGCGATTGCTCAAGACCACAAGACATAGGAGTAGAAATTAGGCCATTCAGCCCATTGAGTCTGCTCCGCCATTCAGTCAACCCCATTCTCCCGCTTTCTCCCCCTAAACCTTGACCCCTTTGATAGTCAAAAACTTATCTATCTCAGTCTTAAATATACTCAATGGCCTGGTCTCCACAGCCTTCTGTGACAATGCATTCCATACAGTCACCACTGTCTGGCTGAAGAAGTCTCTCCTCATCTCCGTTCTCAAGTCATTAATCGCATCCGCTCTGTTCCGCCATGACCGTTTCGAAATTGACACTCTGTTTTCAAATACCTCCATGACTCGGCCCCCTCCCTATCTCTGTAATCTCATCCTCAATCCCCACAACCCTCCAAGGTACCCCTCCCTTGGAGAGCAGACCTGATTTTAATCAGTCATCCATGACTGGCTATAAATGCAGCCATCATGACCTTATGGTTTGGAGTTCTCCATGTGAACGTCTTCACTCATCTCTCTCTTAACTCACACTTTAAATCCAACCCCTTTGACTGAGCGTCCGGTCACCAGACCCAATACCTCCTTATATGGCTCACTGTAGATTTCAAGGAGCATCTTAAAGCAGGGAGTGATGCAGAGAGATAGATGATTTTAGTGGTGGGGAGGGAACAAGGGGTGTCAATGGACTCATGGTATTACTGTTCAGCCTATTAATCCAGAGAGCCAGGTAACATTCTAGGAACCTAGGTTCAAATCCTGCCACAGCAGATGATGGAATGCAAATCCACTAAAAGTCTGGAATTAAGAGTCTAATGATGACCACAAAACTACTGTTTATTTTCAGGAAAAACCCATCTGGTTCATTAATGTCCTTTTAGGAAGGAAGCCACTGTCTTTACCTGGTCTGGCCAACAAGTGACCCCAGACCCATGACAATATGGTCGATCCTTAACAGCTTGAAAGAGTTCAGAAAACATTTACAAGCATGTTGCTGGGGTTGGAGGGTTTGAGCTATAGGGAGAGGCTGAATGGGCTGGGGCTGTGTAGGTCCCAGGCAGCTGAAGGCTTGGCTAGCAGTGGGAGGTGTTAGGCAGGTTGGAACCAGATGGAGGAAGCGATAGGATGGGGAAAGGCCAGGAAGTAACTGAAGGCAAGATGGAGAATAGACTCTGGGCCTTGGCTCACAAAGGCACATTCATAATTAATGACAGAGCAGGCTCGATGGGTCGAATGGCCTACCTCCTCTGCTTCTGGGGCAACTGTGGTGCATTACTTTCACCTAACGGAGGGACAGCGCTCCAAAGGCTTGCGATTTCAAATAAACCTGTTGGACTATAACCTAGTGTCTTATGACTTCTGACCTTGTCCAACCCAGTCCAGTGGCACCTCCACCTCATCAGCATTACCTTAGCAGGCCCAGTCCCTCAGGGAGAATCGTGGTGAAGAAAACTTGACATGTTCCCCTCTGACCGAAACAAAGTTTATGAGCGTGAAAGCAAATTTACAAAGAAATTAGGATTATACAACTGCCAATGAGGTGCCCTGACCCGTAATAACCTTGCCATGTAAAATACAGAGCCTAGTCTCATTGTAGGGATTTCAGCATGTAACAACTGGTGCATCAAACCCAAACTAATGTTCCACTTTCCATGCTTAATGTTTAACCAGCAGTTTAAAGATAACCCCGCCTTGCTGTCTAAGCTGTTTGTAGCCTAAGAACTGACATGAATTACCAAGTCAGGAGCTTGTTGTATCATGAACTATATTATGTTAACATCTAACAACATGAAATAGGCAAAAAAAAAGACTTGTTAGAATTCAGTGCTTGAGCACACTCTCAGGGTAAAGTTAGACACAACCAATGAATTACTTTCAAAGTGCAGCCGCTGGAGTTAGGTTCCCTATCAATGCACAGCAAACTCCCACAGTCAGCAAATGGGCTGCCTGATATCTCTATGATGGCAGTAGGATCATGGATTATTACATGGAATTTCATGAGCAGTTCCTGCGTTCCATTGTAAAAATACAATGTTATCACTAAAATACAGCCTTTATATAGGATAAAACAAACAACCAAAGGGTCTGTTTTCGTGCTGTACATCTCTCTGTGGTGCTAAACAGCACATTTGATGCAGTAAAATAGGGGGCTGGTTAGCTCAGTTGGCTGGATGGCTGGTTTGCAATGCAGACAATGCGAACACTGAGAATTCCCACACTGACTGATGTGAAGGTGCCGGTGTCGGACTGGGTGGACAAGGTCAAAAGTCACATGACACCAGGGCATAGTCCAATAGGTTTCTTTGAAATCACAAGCTTTTCGGGCACTGCCCATTCATCAGGAGTTCCACACTGACTGAGGTTAACTTGAAGGATTCTCCTTCTCAACTTCTTCCCTCACCTGAAGGTGCGGTGACCCTCAGGTTAAACCACCACCAGTTGCCTCTCTCTGAGACAGTAGTCGTATGTCTACTAAGATTATGGTGACTTTATCTTTCACCTTTTTAGTAAAACGTTCCAAGACCTTTTACAGGACCATAACAACACAAACTTTGACACTCAATCAAAGAAGAAGATACTCATGCAGGTGAATAAAAATATGAAACAAAACCAGAAGTTGCTGGAAAAGCTCAGCAGGTCTGCTAGCATCTGTGGAGAGAAATCAGAGTCGATGTTTCAGTTCAGGTGACCCTTCCTCAGAACTGGATAAAAACATGATTAGTCATAAAGGAGAGAAAGAGAGAGAGAGAGAGAGAGAGAGGGGTGAAAAAGTTGAGGGACAAGATTTCAGACCTTAGCATCAAGGCACAGCTCATGATGGTGAAGTGAAGGAATTGAAAATGAGCAAATGGTCAGAATTGGCAACTGCGAGAGATTTCAGAGGCCTGTGGGATTGAAGGAGATCACAAATTAGACAAGGAACAAGACAATGAAAGGATTGAGGAACAACAATGAGCATTTTTCAAGGTATTGTTGAACTGTGAGCCAATGTAGGACAGGGGAACATGCCTGAACAGGCAGCACATGTCCCAAAGCAGTACACATTTGTACACTCAGGCAAGAAAAAACTGGCACTGATCCAAAGAAGTAGGTATTTGGACAGCTAAGATGCTCGATCGTGTGAAAAGAAGAGGGAGATGCACAGTGCTTAGAGTGAGTCTGGAAAATGCGAAAAGGAAGGGTTTAGAGGGATATGGGCCAAGTTCTGGCAAATGGGACTACATTAGGTTAGGATATCTGGTCGGTGTGGACGAATTGGACCGAAGGATCTACTTCCATGCTGGACAGCTCTGTGATTCTATGACTGTATGTGCAAAGAGACAGATGTTGGAACGTTGCAGAGTTCTTCAAGAGTCTCCTCAGCACCTTTGAGATTGAGCAGTCCCATCACAACTGCACGGGAAAATCAAACCTATTTTGTCTTGAAGTGACTCTAGCAGACCACCAATGGCATTGCTCCGTGTGAGTTAGAGGGCAGCAAGAAATGCAACAGTGAGGAGAGTGGAGCAGTTGGTTTGGATTGATTCCTGGGTAATCCGAGTGAATTAGAATCATTGAATGTACATAATCAGAGAACATGGGAATAGAATCTCCTGTCTCAAACAGACAGAAAGAACAAAGAATAAAAATCTAATAAGCACTTAGTATTTGCACTGCAATGCACGACAGACAGGGCAAAAAGGATGGCACTGCTGCCTCACAGTACCAGGGCCACGGGTTCAATTCCAGTCTCAGGTGATTGTCTGTGTGGAGTTTGCACCTTCTCCCTGTGTCTGTGTGGGTTTCCTCCCACAGTCCGAAGATGAGCAGGGTAAGTGGATTGGCCATTCTAAATGACCCATAGTGTCTAGGAATGTGCAGGCTAGGTGGATTAGCCAGGGGAAATTCAGGGTTACACGGATAGTGTAGAGGGTTGGGTCTGGTGGGATGCTCTTTGGAGGGTTGGAATGGACTTGATGGGCTGAATGTCCTGCTTCCACACTGTAGTGATTCTATTGATGAATAGATATAGATTTAACAATAGCCTTCAATCGGATAAATACTTAAAAGAGAAATGCAAAGATATGGGAAACGTGTTAGGGTTTGTGACTTTTTAGATATTTCTTTGAAAGAGATAGCATGGGTCATTGGGCTGACTAGCCTCCTTCTGTACCACACAGTTCTTTAAAAGTGGGATGGTGGAACAGTGGTTAGTACTGCTGCCTCACAGCACCGGACCCAGGTTCAATTCCCACCTCAGGCAGCTGAGTTTCCTCCCACAGTCCAAAGATGGTCATGCTAAATTGTCCATACTGTTATTAAAAAAAAATAGCATCAGAGAAGCTCTGTGCCAGTGCCAATGGAGTGGAGAGTTAGAAACCACCAAAGATTTTGTCCCCTTTTACTCGTTCCTTTTAATTAATATTACCAAGCCCTACATCTGTTCCACATCCTGCCCTGAAAGGATTGCTTGGGTCTGATAGCTACACAAACGGTTCTATAAATCCCACAGAGCTGATGCTCATTAACGGAAAGAGTTGCAGCCCTCATTTCAGCTCACCACAAGAATAAGTTCATCCATTTTTATTAAGTCAGCTCCAAAAAAAGCACGAGTTCCTGACAGATCCCTGCCAGAATAATTCTTAAATGTACCCTGCACACAAACTGTACAGTATACCCTTGCTCCGTGAATGGAACTCAACTGAATCACATCCAATGGAATGATGTATCAATTGATCTTTGACTCTTCAGATGATTGGAAGTTAAAAAGAAAATTGGCTTGTATTGGTTTTGATTCTTCCCTTCTGTTTCACAGATTCATTTTGCATTTTTTTTTTGTAAGGATTTCCCTTCTGCTCCTGATCTAGGGTGTTACAAGCAGACAATCCTCCAGTTTATCTGTGACCAAAATCAAATCAAATACCCCTCCTTCCCCAAAACCCCCTTGGGCTTGTTGGCCAATATCAGTTACTAGGAGAAAGTGAGGTCTGCAGATGCTGGAGGTCAGAGCTGAAAAATGTGTCGCTGGAAAAGCGCAGCAGGTCAGGCAGCAGCCAAGGAGCAGGAAGGGCTCATGCCCGAAACGTCGATTCTCCTGCTCCTCGGATGCTGCCTGACCTGCTGCACTTTTCCAGCGACACATTTTCAGCAATGTCAGTTACTGTCCAGCCATGATTTTAAAATTCATATTCTCGCATTGTCAAATCCCTCCGGGGTCTCTCCCTCTGTTGCTTTCATATTTTGTGTGATAACGATCCAATGACGAGCCTGGGGTCAGTTTTACAGGTTCAAAGGTGCTGTTTAATTGCAAAGTGTTGTTGGTGTAGAGACAGGAGTGGGAGTGACAAACATAGAAGATAATACTAGGCCATTCGACCCCAGTCTGTCTTTCAATGTGATCATGGTTGATCACTGAGCTCAACATCCTCATCCTGTCCTCCTTCATATCTCTTGATCCCTTTAGCCGGAAGAACTATATCTAATTCCTTCTTGAAACCACAATATTTTGGCCTCAACCACTTTCTTGGTAGTGAATTCCACAATTCTCTGAGTTTGGAAATTTCTCCTCATCTCAGTTTAAGAGGTTTACCCCTTATCCTTAAAATATTGGCCCTGGTTCTGAACACTGAACCGTTGAGAACATCCTTCCTGTCTAATAGAGTCATAGAGTCCTACACCATGGAGACAGGACCTTTGACCCAAACTGGTCCATGCCAACCAAAATGTCCATCCATGCTAACCCCACTTCCCTGCACATGGCCCATATCCTTCTAAACCTTTCCTATCCATATATTTGTCCTAATACCTTTTAAATGTTGTTAATTGACCCACCTCATCCACTTCTCCTGGCTGCTCATTCCATATACGAACCACCCTCTTTGTAAAAAGGTTGCCCCTCGGGTTCCCTTTATTAATCTTTCCCCTCTCACTTTCAACTGATGCCCTCTAGCCCTCCATTCCCCAACCCTGGGAAAAAAAGAGCGTGCATTCATCCTATCCATGCCTGTCATGATCTTATACACTTCTGTAAGATCCCCCCTCAGTCTCCGACACAGTAAAGAAAAAGGTCCTAGCTTCCTGTCAGAATTTTATAGGTTTCTGAGAGATCCATTTCATTCTTCTAAATTGCACTGAATATAAGTCCAAGAGTGTGGTGCTGGAAAAGCACAGCAGGTCAGGCAGCATCCGAGGAGCAGGAGAGTCGATGTTTCGAACGTAAGCCCTTCATCAATTCCAGCATCACACTCTTCGACTCTGATATCCAGCACCTGAAGTCCTCACTTTCTCCATTGAAAGAAAATCCTATCTGACTCAATCTCTCCTCCCATGTCAGTCCTGCCATCTCAGGAAGTAGTTTGGGAAAAACCTTCACTGCGTTCTCTCTGCAGCCAGAACATCCTTCCTCAGATAAGGAGACCAAAACTGCACACAAAACTCCAGCTGTTACCTCATCAGTGCCCTATTTAATTGCAGCAAGACATCTACGCTCCTGTACTCAAATCCCCTCCCTATGAAGGCCAAGGTACATTTTGCCTTCTTCACTACCTGTGTATCTGCACATTAACGTTCAGTGACTGGTGCATGAGGGCTCCCAAGTCTTATTGAACATTGCCCTCTCTCCATTTATCCAAATTCAAATAATAATCTGACTTCCTAATGCGCTAGGTTTTCCATTCCGGCACATGGAACACAGACATCCTTGAGATAGAGACCTTGCTTGAACATCTCACCCCAAAGATGTCACTTCTGATCGTGCAGCCTTCCCTCAGTGCTGGAGTGCTGGATGATGTGCTGGAGCATCGAGAGCAGAATACAACTCCAGACCTTCTAACTCAGAAGCAAGCGTGCTACCCCGTGGGCCATGACCATAGAAACTTGGCCTGGCACCAATGAACTGGGGCTGCACAGTGGCTCAGTGGTTAGCACTGTTGCCACACAGTGCCAGTGAACTGGTATTGATTTCACCCTCGGGCGACTGTCTGAGTGGAGTTTGCACATTCTCCCGGCATCTGCATGGGTTTCCTGAGTGCTCTGGCTTCCTCCCACAGTCCAATGGTGTGCAAGTTAAGTGGATTGGACATGGGAAATTGCCAGAGATGTGTGGGATGGGGTGGGGGGGGGGTTGAAGGAGGTGGGGGTGTGGCTAAGCCATGGGAAAGGCAGGACGATAGAGTATTGGGGGTGGTTCTGGGTGGGATGCTCTTCAGAGAATCGCTATGTACTCAGTCGGCCGAATGGCCTGTTTCCACACTGTAGGGACTCTATGAATCCCTTTGACTTCAAACATCAAGAGTGGCCTTTTGCAATGAGTGTGCCCCTTGGCATAGAGATATTGGAGCTCCAACAGCAGGGGATGTTCTCAGATGAGGAAAGAAGCATTGATGATTTGATGAGGAGCTTGCTTGGTAAGTTGTCCTCCCAATTTTGTTTCCTGTGCGTATCACTGGCTGGACCAGCATTTATTGCTCAGAAGGCAGTCAAGGGTTAACATTGTGACCACAAACCTCTTTGCGTGGCAGGGAATTCTACAAGCTTACAATTCTCTGAATGAAGACATTTCTCCTCATTTTAGACCAGCTTTTTAATTCAAGATTATTATTCAACTGAAATTTCACCACCTGCCGTGGTGGATTCAAACTCATGTCTCCAGACCATTTGCCTGGGGTTCGCGAATGCTGCTCCACTGACTCGTTCTCTTTCATTGCCCAGTCTCTGGATTCATTTAAGAAAGAGTTGGATAGAGCTCTCAAAGAGAGTGGAATCAAGGGTTATGGAGATAAGGCAGGAAGAGGATACTAATTAGGAATGATCAGCCATGATCATATTGAATGGCGGTGCAGGCTTGAAGGGCTGAATGGCCTACTCCTGCACCTATTGTCTATTGTCTATTGTCTATTTCTGTGTCTGGCTGTGACTCTTAAACACAAAAATTTCTGTCTGGGCTCGCTGTGAGTTCTGTATGAGCATTGATTTCCACTTACCTTCCAAATAAAGTTTAATGCAATAGGTGAAGCCCTACAGTGTTTGACACTAGATATTGCTCTCATCTGCCGACACTGAGCAGATAATAAGGACCATGTTTTCCATCAAAGAAGTCGCTGTTTCCTCACATTCTCAGATCCATAGATTTGTTCATCTCAATAAAAAGCCGTAATGGTGAGCAATCAGCAAGCTTGCCAGACTAAAAATAAATACTGTTTCTGACTGACACCTGTGTCTTTTATTCAGTGAGTTGATTTGTAGGAACAGGAATGAAGAGATGGAATTTATTTCACAGTAAGTACACATTACATAATGCAGTCTATCAGACACAGTGATGTGATTTAAAGCCATTTTTCTATGTCAGCTAATCCATTAGTAGCCTGAACTTTAAAAATCTCCACTGGTAGTAGGGAGGTGATGGTCTAGTGGCATTATTACTGGACTGTTAATCCTGCCACTCAGATAACATTCTGGGGATGGGTATTTGAATCCTGCCATGGCAAATGAACCAAAGAAAATTACAGCACAGGAACAGGCCCTTCGGCCCTTCCAGCCCTCACCAATACAGATCCTGGAGCTAAACCTGTCATCTATTTTTCCCTCTGCTCCTTGACCATTCATGTCTCTGTCTAGATACATCTTTAATGACACTATCGTAACCGCCTCTACCATCTCCACTAGCAACGGCACCCACCACCCTCTGCATGAAACGCTTTCCATGCATATCTCCCTTAAACTTTTCCCCTCTCACTTTGAACTCATGACCCCAAGTTAAGTGAGTCTCCCACTCTGGGAAAAAGCTCCTTGCTATCCACCTTGTCTATACCTCTCATGATTTTGTAGACCTCAATCAGGTCCCCCCTCAATCTTTGTCTTACTCATGAAAATAATCCTAATCTACTCAACCTCTCCTCATAGCTCGCACCCTCCATACCAGGCAACATCCTGGTGAACCTCCTCTGCACCCTCTCCAAAGCATCCACATCCTTCTGGTAATGTGGCAACCAGAAATGTACATGGTATTCCAAATGTGGCCGAACCAAAATCCAACATAATTTAGATTAGATTACTTACAGTGTGGAAACAGGCCCTTCGGCCCAACAAGTCCACACCGACCCGCCGAAGCGAAACCCACCCATACCCCTACATTTACCCCATTACCTAACACTACGGGCAATTTAGCATGGCCAATTCACCTGACCCGCACATCTTTGGACTGTGGGAGGAAACCGGAGCACCCGGAGGAAACCCACGCAGACACGGGGAGAACGTGCAAACTCCACACAGTCAGTCGCTTGAGTCGGGAATTGAACCCGGGTCTCAGGCGCTGTGAGACAGCAGTGCTGACCACTGTGCCACCGTGCCGCCCACTAACTGGAACATGACCTGCCAACTTCTTTATTCAATACCCTGTCCAATGCAAGAAAGCATGCTGTATGCCTTTTTGACCACTCTGTTGACCTGCGTTGTGACCTTCAGGGAACAATGGACCTGAACTCCCAGATCTCTCTGCACATCATTTTTCCCAGGACTTTTCCATTTACTATATAGTTCGCTTTTGAATTGGATCTTCCAAAATGCATCACATCGCATTTGCCTGGATTGAAATCCACCTGCCATTTCTCTGCCCTAATCTCCAACCTATCTGTATTCTGCTGTATTCTATAACAGTCCCCTTCACTATCTGCTACTCCACTAATCTTAGTGTGATCTGCAAACTTGCTAATCAGACCACCAATACCTTCCTCCAAATCATTTATGTAAATCACAAACAATAGTGGTCCCAGCACGAATCCCTGTGGAACACTGCTGTCACAGGTCTCCATTTTGAGAAACTCCCTTCCACTACTAATCTCTGTCTCCTGCTACCAGCCAGCTCTCTATCCATCTAGCTAGTACACCCTGGACCCTATGTGACATCACTTTCTCCATCAGTCTACCATGGGGAACCTTATCAAACACTTCCCTGTATATGACATCTACATGATTCCTGATGAAGGGCTCTGGCCCGAAACGTCGAATTTCCTGTTCCTTGGATGCTGCCTAACCTGCTGTGCTTTAACCAGCAACACATTTTCAGCTATGACATCTACAGCCCTTCCCTCATCAATCATGGTAGAATATGAATCAAATAAACATCTGGAATTAAGAGTCTATTGATATCCATTGAATCCATTGTCAATTGTTGGGAAAAATCCATCTGGTTGACTGATGTCCTTTAGGGAAGGAAATTGCCATCCTTACCTGGTCTGGATGACATGTGACTCCAGACCCACAACAAAGTGGTTGACTCTAAATGCCCTCTGGGCAATTAGGGATGGGCAATAAATGCTGGTCTAGCCAGTGATTCCCTCATCCTGTGAATGAATATAAAAAGGATAAGAAAAAGTCCATCACCCATCACACTTCCTGAAGCACTGTTTCTCAATAAAACTTTAAACAGAGACTCCGTTTGCCCTCTCAAGGGGACGGGAATGCTCTAATAGCATTAGTTGGTAGGAAAGCAAGAGATTTCTCCCTGATATCCGCACCAATACTTATCCCTCAATCAGCATAACAAATACTTCATCATGGTCACTTATCCCATTCCTGCTAGTGGGAGCTAGCGATGTTAAAATTGGCTGTGAATTTCCTATTTTTCAACAGTGCCTGGACTTCAAGAAATATGTTGAAGCAAGCTAAGTCTCTGTGAAAGTTGCTATTTAAGTGCAAATCTTTGTTTCTAGCCTGGTAATCCAATGTAATTCTGAGGGAGTGTTGTATTATTGAAGAACAATCCATTCGCTACAAGTTTATGTTAAGGTGGTGACCATGACTCCATGTACAGTGTTATGTACTTTATGTCCTTTTTGATGTTGATGAGATTTGGACATTGCTGGCTGGGCTAGCATTTCCTGCCCATTCTTATTTCCCTTGAGAAGGTGTTGGTGAGCTGCCCTCTTAAACACCTACTATTCTGTTAGGAAGGACGTTGCATGATTGTGGATCCACGGACAATGAAGGAACTGATAAACAGTTCCAATTTGGAGAGGTGTGCAACTTCGAAGTGAACTTACAAGTGATGGAGTTCTAATATACTTGTTGCCTTTGTCCTCATTTGCAGAGATGGCATCTGTGTATGAGGCTGTGTTCAAAGCTGTTTAAAATGTCTACTCTGTACTTCAGCTCTGGCTTCCAAGCTCTTTCAACAATATACTCACTTTTCTCTGAGTTCACACCCAGGCTTAAACAATCAATCACAGTGAACATCAATGAAAATAAAACACGCAGACACAATCAAACACAGAACAATTGTGTTCACTGCAGTCATTCTTTCACCTGGAATCAGAATAGTTTTGCTTAAACCCTACTCCAGGGATTCTTGACACAATCAATCCTGACACTCCTAGTGCAGAACTGAGGAAGTGCTGCATAGTTGTAAGTCCTCCAATCAGACAAGGCATGAAGTTGAGGCCCAATTGTCTCCTCAGCTGGACATATCACAGGCATTATTTCAATTCAGTATCAAATATTGATTGGTTGCTTTTTTAAAGTGATGTTTCAATGGCTTGCACGAGAGGGGTGATGGACATTGGAGACAGGGTGGTCTGCAGATGCTGGAGATCAGAGTTGAGAGTGTGTTGCTGGAAAAACTCAGCAGATCCTGATGAAGGACTCCAGCCAGAAACTGCTCCTCAGATGCTGTGGTTTTCAAGAGTGATGGATAAAGGTCAGATGTCAGAGGTAATTTCTTTATTCAGAGAGTAGGAGGAGCTTGGAATGCACTGCCTGCAACAATAGGAGATTCACCAACTTTCAGGGCATTTAAATGGTCATTGGATAAACATATGGATGAAAATGGAATAGTGTAGGATAGATAGGCTTCAGATTGGTTTCACAGGTCAGCACAGCATCGAGAGCTGAAGGGCCTGTACTGCTCTGAAATGTTCTATGTTCACTGCAGAAATGGTGCTATGCAAATGCAAGTTGTAATTGCTAACAATAACAACAGCCATGCACAAAAGAAGGTCCCACGATGCATTAGGTAGTATCGCTGTCTCTGAGACAGAAGCTCCAGGTTAGACTCCACCTCCTGGACCTGATGGTTCACAATGGGGCGACTCAGGTTGAAGATGAATCTGCAAATTCCTCCGAAACACACCAAGCAGTGGTATAAGAGCAGGTGAGATTCCTGGGTCAGCCTTGCGACGGAGAGAACTTTGAAACATCAACCATCACGACCCATGCTCCAGAATAAAATATGCTTGCAAAAAAAAGGGCATGATTCCACCGCTGCTTGGATTCTCTGAGTGATCCATAAAGAATGGACCATCGAGGTATTGATCCTGTGAAACTGTGCCCTTGAAATATCAACTGACTGCGTGACAGAAAAGAATACAATGGCAGACAAAAAAAACCCTTCCTTTCTCCACTGTAAAACTTTAATTCTCAGTTTGACTCTCAGTAAGGAGTATCAAACATACAGGATACATTAACAAATCGTTAAATGGGAGCAGGAGTGGTCGAGTCAATCCATTAAACTTCCTTTGTCATTCAACACAATCCTGGCAGATCTTGAACTTAATTTTGACTTTACTAGGTACATACAGATATACAGAATAAAGGTCACATAAATTACCCAGATGGTTTGGCCTTCATTATTTTCCTTTTTGATTTTTTTTTTGCCCCTCAGGTTTGAACTGGAATGAAAATAGTGTTAAAGGCAAGGTTGAAATCTCTTAGTTGGGCTAAGCACTGATGAACTAAGTCATCACGCTGTGCACAATTAGCTTGGTAGCCCATTGCCTGTCTGGGGTCATGGGATCCGGGACACGGCGTTCCCGTTAACTGGTAATGTTCTTGAGATATGCTGCTGTTGGGCACTCTGTGTGACCAGTTACACAAATCAACAGATTATTAATGATTTTCTTTTCTTTGTGCTGTCATGATTTTAAATGGGTTTGACTGAGAGAATAATCCTGACTCGCTCTCACAATGCAATGCATTTCCCCAGAAGTGATTCTAAATTAGATCTGATGGTTTGACAATGTAATTTGCTTTTAAAATGTAATTCAGCATTGTGTCTGAATATTTTATATGGCTCTGCACATTCCAAATGATCAGAGAATACTATCCTTAGGCAATGTGGATTCCAATAACCTATGGCACCTGTACACCACACAGGGGAACGTGACATTAGCTTTAGAAATGAATGCTGGCCTCAAGTTGATTTAGTTCTTCCGTCTCGGAGAACCTGAAAACAGTAACATTCTTGGCAGCACAATGGTAATGGACCGTGGCCACTTTAATCAAAGTTCAGAATGCCTCGCTTATTACCCCAAGTAAAAGGTGATACAGCACAGGCAGGACAATGCAGGTGAAATGTTCAGACTGTATAAAGGTAATGTTGCCACTGACTTAGCAGACCCATAGGGCAGCTCTCTCATTTGGAAGAGGTGACAAGTGGTGGTTTAACCTGAGAGTCACCATGTCTTAGGGAAATGAAGGGGTTCAGAAGGAGAGTACGTTAAGGTACCTTCAGCCAGTGTGGGATCTGGACACAAGCTGACGGTGTTACTCTGCATTGCAAATTAGCCATACAGCCAACATAGCTAACTGAACCTCTTACACCAGAAGATCATAAGATAAAGAAGCAGAATTAGGCCATTTGGCCCTTTGGCTCTGCTCCACTATTCCATCATGGCTGATATGTTTCTCATACTCATTCTCCTGCCTTCTCCCCATAACCCTTGATCCCCTTACTAATCAAGAACCTCTCTATCTACGTCTCAAATACATTCAATGACTTCACAGCCTTCTACAGCAATGATAAAAAATACACAACACCAGGGTTATAGTTCAACAGTTCTACAGCAATGAATTGCACAGATTCCCCACCCTCTGGCTGAAGAAATTCCTCCTCATCTCAGTTCTAAAATGTTGTCCCTTCACTCTGAGGCTGTGCCCTCGCGTCCCAGTCTCTCCTACAGGTGGAAATATCTCCACGTCCACTCTATCCAAGCCTTGCAGTATTCTGTAAGTTTCAATCATATTCACCCTCATCCTTCTAAACTCCATCAAGTACAGACTCGGAGTCCTCAATCACTCCTCATATGATAAGCCCTCCATCCCAGGGATCATTCTTGTAAACCTCCTCTGGACCCCCTCCATGGCCAGCACATGCTTTTTTACAGATGGGCCCATACTGGTCACTAAATTCCAATTGCAGTCTGACCAGGGCCGAATGTAGCCTCAGCAGTGTATCTTGTATTCTAGCCCTTTCATAGTGAATGCTAACATTGCATTTGCCTCCTAACCACCAACTAAACTTATAGGTTAGCCTGAAGAAAATCCTCAACTCGGACTGCCAAATCCCTTTGTGCTTCAGATTTCCAAAACAAAAATTTAGTTTACACCTCTATGCTTCCTACCAAAGTGCATAACCTTAAACTTCCCCACATTTTACTCCATCTGCCATTTCTTTGTCCACTCCACTCGTCTGTTCAGGTTCTTCGTCAGCCTGTCTGGATCATCAACACTACCTGTCTCCCTGCTGCCTTTGTGCCATGTAAAAATCAGCCAGATCATTACTGTACAATGTGAATAGTTACGATCTAACGCTGACCCCAGTGAAATTCCATTAGTCACTGGCTGCCATCCTGAAAAAGACCTTTATCCCCACTCTCTGCCTTTTGCCAGTCAGGCAATCCTCTATCCATGCCAGTACCTTGCCCCTAACACCATGGGCTCTTATTTTATTTAGCAACCTCCTGTGCAGCATCTTGTCAAAGGTCGTCTGAAAATCCAAATAGATCAGGTTCGCTGGCTTTCCTTTGTCTAACACGTTCCTTTGGACAAAAAAACACACACCATGTATAGGTAATATTATGACAGCAAAACTTATCTTTACACAAGAGGCGAGATCCTGAGTGTAGTAGCACCATAGTACACAGCTGGTTAAATCTGACAAGCTGTACTTCCAACATGACCCACGTATTGCTGTGTGGAACACTGCATCAAAGAGATCTCATAGTTGTGCCCTGCCTTTTTGCTCTCCTGTCACGAAACAGGTGTTCATGTGGGGATTATGATTAAAGCAGATGACTTGGGTCATTATCACTTTGCAATTAGTGTGATCGTATTTTTTAAATTGGCTTCTGCATTTCCTACATTACAGCAGTGACCACTCTTCAAACAGTAGCTCATTGACTTTAACATGTCCTGAGCTCATAGAAGCCACTACATGAATGCAGATCTATGTTTCACCTACCAGTGGATTAAAGGGGAGAATCGATTACACTGGCCAGCTGCTCCCCACTGCATCTCCTGATCCACAATTACCTGGTGGCTGAGCAACAAATAACTGCAAAACATAGTGGGGCACACCAAACATGTGAAAGATTCGACGGTGGGATATTCCCTTCTTTCAACTCCATCTAAAGAATTGCTTGAAAACTAGTTGTTTGATTTTTGCAATGAATGAGAGAGGCCCTGAACTGATGGAATGTCATATAGCACACTCCTTTTCACAAGCTGAAACTAATGAGTTTGGGCTTCATTATGCTCAAAGTATTTCAAAACTATTCTTGGGTTTTGACCTGAAGATAGTACAACACCTTGAAGATCAGACCTGGAGAAATTTTCTTGCCTTTGGTCTCTCCCAATATCCATAAATTATAACTTCAAATGTAGACATTAACCAGAGGGCATATAATTCCCTGGCTTCTTAAGAAGTGTCTACATTAATTATGAAAACAATCCTTGGGTGTTTCATCCCTGTGAACAACTTCAAATAAAATCATCTTTCACAGAATGAACAGTCATTTCAATCTACAGATTCATGCTGGAGTTAATGCTCCTTAGGAATCTCCTCCCACCCATCTTCACCTCACACCATAACCTTCTAATCCTTTCTACCTCACATACTTGTTCAACTTCCCCTCAAATGCATCAAAGCCTATTTGCCTATTTGTTAAGTGAGCAGGAGAAGATCGCGTAAATGGCACAGAATGTGGGAAATGTGAAATCGTTCATTTTGGCAGGAAGGTTAAAAGCAAGTGCCTTATCTAAAAGGCGAGAGATTGCAGAGGACTGAGATGCAGAGGGATCTGGGTGTCCTGGTGCATGACTTGTAAAAGGTTAGTCTGCAATCACATCAAACAATTTGGAAATCTAATTGAATTTTGTCATTTATTGTGAGTGGAATTGAATGCAAAAGGAGGGAAGTTATGCTTCAGTATAAAGGGGTGTGGTGAGACCACATCGGGGCTGTTGAGGACACTTTGGATTTCAGTATTTAAGGAAGAATGTAAATGTATTGGAAGCAGTTCACATGAGGTGTATTAAACTGTACCTGACTTGGGTGGGCTGTCTTATGAGGAAAGGTTGGACAGTGGTTAGCACTGCTGCCTCACAGCGCCTGTAGACCTGGGTTCAATTCCCGACTCAGGCGACTGACTGTGTGGAGTTTGCACGTTCTCCCCGTGTCTGCGTGGGTTTCCTCCGGGTGCTCCGGTTTCCTCCCACAGTCCAAAGATGTGCGGGTCAGGTGAAGTGGCCAAGCTAAATTGCCCGTAGTGTTAGGTAAGGGGTAATATGTAGGGGTATGGGTGGGTTGCGCTTCGGCGGGTCGGTGTGGACTTGTTGGGCCGAAGGGCCTGTTTCCACACTGTAAGTCTAATCTAATCTAAAAAATCTAATCTAATGCTAGACCTGTCTCTACTAGAGTTAAGAGCTGAAAATGTGTTGCTGGAAAAGCGCAGCAGGTCAGGCAGCATCCAAGGAACAGGAAATTCGACATTTCAGGCATGAGCCCTTCTTCAGGAAGGGCTTATGCCCGAAACGTCGAATCTCCTGTTCCTTGGATGCTGCCTGACCTGCTGCACTTTTCCAGCAACACATTTTCAGCTCTGATCTCCAGCATCTGCAGACCTCACTTTTTCCTCTACTAGAGTTAAGAAGAGTAACTTAATTGAAACAAATAAGATCTTGAGGGGTCTTGACAGGTACATGTGGAAGAGGTATTTTTAGAGATCCTTAAAAATAAAGGATCAGCCATTTAAGATAAAGTTTAGAAGAATTATATTTGTCACAGACAACCGTGAGTCAAAGGAAGTCTCTTCCTGAAAAACATAGACATAGAAACATAGAAAATAGAAGCAGGAGTAGGCTATTCGGCCCTTCGAGTCTGCTTCATGATTCAATATGATCCTGGCTGATTGTCCAACTCAGTCCCCTGTTCCTGCTTTCTCCATATAATCCTTTTATCTTTTTGGCTCGAAGAACTAAATCTAACTCTTTCTTGAGATCACACAACATTTCGGTCTCAATCACTTGCTACGGCAATGAATTCCACAGGCTCACCACTCTCTGGGTGAAGACATTTCTCCTCACCTCGGTCTTAAATGGCCTATCCCATTCACCCTTTGAAATCATGTCCCAGAACATTAGCTTGGGGTTGTGGATTACCATCATTACCACTAAGCCGTCACTGCCTGATGTAACGTGTTGAAAACAGAGTCTACGAATATTTTTAAGACAGAGATAGATCGATTCTTGATAAGGAAGGGGGTGAATGGGTATGGTATATGTGAGTGTATGTGTTGAGAATGAGTCTGTGAGATACTAAGACAATTCAGGGAAAGCGCTGAAAATGTGTTGCTGGTTAAAGCACAGCAGGTTAGGCAGCATCCAAGGAACAGGAAATTCGACGTTTCGGGCCAGAGCCCTTCATCAGAAAATCTCCACCGCATCTCCTCCACTTCCCGCTCCTCCGCCCTTGAGCCCCGCTCCTCCAACCGCCACCAAGGCAGAACCCCCCTGGTTCTCACCTACCACCCCACTAACCTCCGTATACAGCGTATCATCCGCCGTCATTTCCGCCAACTCCAAACCGACCCCACCACCAGGGATATATTTCCCTCCCCTCCCCTATCAGCGTTCCGCAAAGATTCCTGATGAAGGGCTCTGGCCCGAAACGTCGAATTTCCTGTTCCTTGGATGCTGCCTAACCTGCTGTGCTTTAACCAGCAACACATTTTCAGCTGTGATCTCCAGCATCTGCAGACCTCACTTTTTACTCGACAATTCAGGGAAAGCACTTGATGAAAGAGCAGTGCTCCGAAAGCTTGTGTTTTCAAATAAACCTGATGGATTATAACCTGGTGTCATGTGATTTTTGACCTTGTCCGACCCAGTTCAACACTGGCACAGAGGACACACATTCCAAGAGAAAGAAAATACTTCCCTCTTTGCACAGATAACATATGGAATATGTTCAGTAATTGAGCGTATGCATTCTGTCCACGGAAACAGGGAAAAGGGCTCCAACTTTTCGGTTCATTGATATTTATAACCTTTCAGTGCTATCATCCATGTAACACTGCCATACCAGTGCCAGTTATACCTCAGTCGATAGTATGTCTATCTCTGGGATAGAGATTGGAAGTACAAAGCTCACAGGAAACACACAAAAATGTCCACAGTCACTTCAGTGCTGCTGCTTGGACGTAACACCTCTTAAATAGTCAGAAAAGATCGCAAGAAAAGTTGGGGAGTTATCCCAGACCCTGAAGAAGGGTCATTTTGGACTTGAAATGTTAGCTCTGCTTCACTCCCCCACAGATTCTGACAGACCTGCTGAGTTTCTCCAGCATTCTGTTGTTTGTTTCAAATTTTCAGCATCCACAGTTCTCTGCTTTACTTTGTCCGATAATTATCAGCCAACATGACAAACACAGATTTTCTTTTCGATCATTACTGCATTACTGCTGATGGCTTACTGCTTGCAAATTGGCCATTGCCGATATCCTTCCTCACATTGCAAATGCAAGATATTGACCAGCTGTTAGAAGTACATCATTGGCTATAAAAGTGTTTTGGGACTTTTTTTTAGAAGTCCTTCATGAGATGTGGTTGTCAGTGGCAACACTAGTATTCCTTGCCCATCTCCAAGTGCCCATGAGTTGGAACGGAGTGCTAAGCTATCGCAGAGGGCAATTCAGAATCAACTGTGTGTTGAGGTTATGAAAGCAAAAGAAGTGAAGTCTTTACTTTGAATATTTCTGCCCCCCCCCCCCCTTTTGTGTGCTGACCACTATTTTACAACACAGGGCGCAAAACATAACTGGACTGGACTGCAAGCACGGTCAAACCAAAGTTCTACAGAAGTTTAAATCCCAGGATTTCGAAAAACAAACAGAGACTCCCCCTCATGATGTTTCAGAAAGTTCTGGGATGTTTACTGTCAGGACCAGTTGAGTCCTTCAGTCAGTTTGTTTCAAAGTCATTTTCTGAATTGTTTGGAGGGTAAAGGTCAGTGTCTGCAGTGTGTCGGCTGAATGAAACTGTAAAAGTCAGACCGAGGAGGTGACTGAAGCCAATGACTAATGGTCTACTAGCCAAGATATAACAATATGATGAATGGATTGAGGATGAAAGGTCAGGAAGGGACAGCAGAAATCTGGAATTCTCTCCCCCAAAAGTGGACATTTATCAAAACTTGAGACTGCTCAGTTTTTCGAGTAAAAAATGAGGTCTGCAGATGCTGGAGATCACAGCTGCAAATGTGTTGCTGGTCAAAGCACAGCAGGCCAGGCAGCATCTCAGGAATAGAGAATTCCTGAGATGCTGCCTGGCCTGCTGTGCTTTGACCAACAACACATTTGCAACTGCTCAGTTTTTACTGAGGTGGGGAGAGCATGGGAGAAGGAAGTGTGGTGTCAAAGTGGAGTTCAGGTACAAGTGAGCCAAAATCTTACTGAATGATGGACTGGTCTTTGAAGGGACTGATTGCCCTCCTCCAGGAACTAATGGTGCTGCTATTGTTACCTCTGGTGCAGTTTGGTAAAGGACCAACTGAAGGTGCAGATCACTGACATCATAAAATTGGTTGGTTGAGAGAGGGCGAGACAAGTTCCTTTTATTGATCATAGTTCTTCAAACTTTGATTAATGCCCTCCCAACACCTTTCCCCACTCTGCCATGTGCAGGCATCAGAGACAGTCCAGGGGAGGTTCATTCAGCAGATACCAGGTTGGGGGGTGGGGGCAACGGTTTTATAGGAATGGGATGAGTAGCTTGGGTCTGTAATCATTGGAATTTAGAAAAATGACAGGCAACCTTATTGAAACATACAGGATTTTTATGGGATTTACAGGATAGATGCGAAGGGATTGTTTCTCCTTATGGGAGAATCTCGAACCAGAGGCACAATCTCAGAATAAGGGGTTGCACATTTAAGGAAGAAACGAGGAGGAATTTCTCCCCTCAGAGGGTAGACAATCTGTGGAATTCTTACCACTGAAGTCGGTTTGTTCAGTACATTCAAGGCTGAGGTAGACAGATTTTTAATCAGTCAGGGAATCAAGGGATTTCAAGAGAAGGCAGAAAAGTGGAGATGAGTAGTATCAGACCATAATATAAGAACATATTCACCTCTTTCTTAGAGTCATAGAGTCATAGAGATGTACAGCATGGAAACAGACCCTTCGGTCCAACTGTCCATGCCAACCAGATTCCCAACCCAATCTAGTCCCACCTGCCAGCACCCGGCCCATGTCCCTCCAAGCCCTTCCTATTCATATATCCATCCAAATGCCTCTTAAATGTTGCAATTGTACCAGCCTCCACCACATCCTCTGGCAGCTTATTCCAACCACGTACTACCCTCTGCGTGAAAAAGTTGCTCCGTAGGTCTCTTTCATATCTTTCCCCTCTCACCCTAAACCTATGCCCACTCACCAACACCAGGGAAAAGACTTTGTCTATTTATCCTATCCATGCCCCTCGTAATTTTGTAAACCTCTATAAGGTCACCTCTCAGCCTCTGACGCTCCAGGGAAAACAGTCCCAGCCTGTTCAGCCTCTTCCTATAGCTCAAACCCTCCAACCCTGGCAACATCCTTGTAAATCTTTTCTGAAGCCTTTCAAGTTTCACACATCTTTCCAATAGGACGGAGATCAGAATTGCACGCAATATTCCAACAGTGGCCTAACATTCAATGCTTTGGTCTTACCTGCTTTCTTTGGCAGAGAATTCCACAGGTTCACCATGTTCTGGGTGAAGAAGTTTCTCCTCAACTCTGTCCTAAATGGCCTAGCCGACATCCTTAGACCATGACCTAGTTGTGCGCTCCTTAGTCATTGGAAACATCCTTCCCATATTTGCCTTGTCTAATCCTGTGCAACCTTTATAGGTTTCTGAGATTCGAGTCGATTCCCTACAGTGTGGAAACAGGCCCTTCGGCCCAACAAGTCCACACCGACCCTCCAAAGAGTAATCCACTCCCCACTCTGACTAATGCACCTAACAGCTATGGACAATTTAGCATGGCCAATTCACCTGACCTGCACATCTTTAGAAAGTGGAAGGAAATCGGAGCACCCGAAGGAAACCCACACAGAGACGGGGAGATTGTGCAAACTCCACACAGACAGTCACCTAAGGCTGGAATTGAATCTGGGACCCTGGTGCTGTGAGGCAGCAGTGCTAACCACTGAGCCACCGTGCTGCTCCTTCTATGAGATTCCTCTTTATTCTTCTAAGCTCCAGTAAATATTGTCTTTTTCTGTCCCAGTTTCTCTTCATACGTCAAATGTGCCATCCCAGGAATCAATCTGGTAAACTGAAGTGGTCTTGAGATTATATTGCATTATAGTTGCTATATAAATGCAAGCTGTAATTGTAAAAGAGTTTCTGCTACCGAGTAAATAGACTTTGAAATGAGATATTGTATACTGCTCACAAACCAGAAAGAGCCATCCACAGTTACTGCAGGGACAGTAATTTAACTTAACATATCACACATAACATAAGGATGCAGGTGTGTTCTCAGTAATAGGAGGTGAAATGTGGAGCAGGAATCCCAAGGTGACACTGCTGTAGCTGTGTATCACTTACCACGATGCCTTCTCCCTAAACCAGTTGAGGCATTATCAGGAAATGGAGCAAATGACTGGGCTCAGCTTATTAAAAAGGAATTGTGAAGACTGGGTATTTATAACTGAGTTGACTTCTCATATTTATTAGTTTGCAAGGTGTCTACATGATTTAATTCAGTCACTTTGGGTGCACCCTGTGCTAATGGTGATAGAATATGTCATGACAGAAATTAGCACCTGCTCATAAGCACTGTTGTTCAATTCATCCACATCCACTGATGCTGTACGGGACTAATCTAATATGTTTCCTTTCATCTTTATTTATCCTCAACAAGATCTGACTGGGCAATTTGCTGGAATGTCACATTCTGTCAGTCTTCCTGTGACAGCACTCTGCATTCACTCATTGTAAATTCACACTC